>NC_090932.1:739092835-740342835 GCF_040938575.1 Ambystoma mexicanum | reverse complement strand
ACAACCGTCCTGTTTTATCCCCTCCCGCATGCTGTCTCTCAATGTACTTTTTATAGTTAAGGTTGCAGAGCCTTTCCCAGTGTTCCGCACATTTCTGCTGCAGCCCAAGTACCTGCTCCATATCTTCGCATCTGCCCTTTAATACTCCCTCCAGTTCCTCTTCCGTTCGTCGTAGGTCAGCTAGAACCCCACCCTGCAGGCCCTTTGATTTTGCTATGGCAACCCCTCGCATTACTACCTTAAAGGCTTCCCATAATGTACTTGCTGAGTCAACGCTACCCGTATTCTCCTCAAAGTAATTGGCAATCTCCTCCCTTATATCTTCTCTAAAGACTGGATCCTTGAGCGCCTCAGCACGAAGGCGCCATGTCGGGATCCGTGCCCTCGGGGGGCGGTACTGCCACCCCAGAACCAATGGCGAGTGATCTGAGAGGACCCTCGCCTTATATTCTACCTGAGTAACCTCTGCTATCACATCCGACGTGGCAAAGGCGTAGTCCAACCTCGTATGTAGCTGTTGAGAGGCGGAGTAATGCGAATATTGCCTTTCTTGGGGGTATCTCGTTCTCCACACATCCGCCAGACGAAAGTCATCTAGCAGTGTCTGTAGTGCTTTCGCGCTGGGGAAGGTCTATCAATCTTGCCATCCGATCTGTCTACGTTGGGATTCAGTACACAGTTAAAATCACCACCCCAAATCACTGTGCTACCCATACATATGCTCAGGTTGGCACTCAGAGTCCTGAAATATGCTGCTGTGTGCGATTGGGGGCATATGTATTTACAATGCTTTTCTCCTTATTCTCCACCAACCCTCTCAGCATGACCATCCTCCCATCCGTCTCCGCCACCTCCTGCAATGGTTGGAATGCAACGTGCGGCGCCACCCAGATTAGTACTCCCCTGGCATACGCAGAGTATGTCGAGCCCACCACCACCCCTTTCCATTTCTTAACATTCAGCTCCATCTTCTCCCGTGTCAGATGCGTTTCCTGCAACAGCTCGATATCTATCCTTTGCCTTCTCAGATACAGCATGACCTTGTTCCTTTTCAAGTAGCTGTTAAGTCCCCTGACATTCCACGTGATGATTTTAAGATCCCCCAAGGCTCATTACCGTCCCCCTTATCTGCCTGTAGCAGATCCCACCCTCCCGCGCGACACAGATACAACCATCCAATTCTACTATATAGGCTCATGTTCAAACTAAAACTCCCCATAACTATATATACCCCAAACATCCCGGTCCCCCACCCACCACCCATCCCCTGCCCAACAACAACTGTTGCCCAGCTCCATCCCTGGATCTCAGGCTCCCCCGCATCTAGCTCCTTCTGGCTCACGCCTATACTCGAAGCTCCGCAGGGCGAGTTCGCCCTAGTGGCGCACCTACTACTACTACAACAATAAATCGGGGGGTAGGGTGCTGCCGCCCTGCTGCTCCTACTGAGCTTGAAGTTGACTACACATTGCTACACAGTTTGCGATTACACTCGCGCTACTATATTCAAGTCCTTCAAATACGTTGCATTGGTGGCAATTTATCAAAATATGAGCATCATTTTGCCACACTCATCAATCAACGTTTTTTAACTAGTCCCCCCTAGAGTGCCCATCTTACACCATGACAATGTGCATACAATGGCCCTCATTACGACCCTGGCGGAAATCGCGGTGCAAAATGCACCATGGAGTACGGCGGAAAGCTGCCGATAGCGCCATGGGGGTTGGTGGATTTTCCACCCCATTCCGACCTTGGCGGGGCAGTAAATCCCCATCCCCCATTTTACCCTTCCCCATTCCCATTTTTGCCCCATAGGGTATAATGGGAGTGGGGAAGGCGTTAATTACGCCACCTCAAAATACGGTGGCGTAATTAACGACAAGGTCCCGTAGCGCCATGGATTTCTCCGCCCGGAAAAACCAGGCGGAAAACGCTCCATGGCGCTACGGAAACTCGTAGTAGGGCGGACGGGTCCGCCGCGAATAACGCTGGCGTAAACCCACTCCGCCAGGGTCGTAATGAGGCCCAATGTCTCAGTCACTTATCCTGTTCTTCTCGGGTCTCCTCCGTATCTACATCCGGGCAGCCCTGCAAATCCAGCCATGTCGCTGTATCTTCCGGAGTGTCGAAAAAGAACATTTTACTCTTGTGCACCACCTTCAGTTTAGCTGGGTACAGAAGCATATATTTTATCCCAGCCGCGTGTAGTCTCTTTTTGATAGCCACGTAGCTGTACCGTTGTCTCTGAGCCAGTATTGTGTAATCCGGATACGCCGTGATGGTGCTTGAAGCTCTTTCAATTTGCCCACCTTTTCGGAAGTACTCCAGTATCTTCTGGCGATCTTTATAGTTCAATATTTTAGCAATTATAGCACGGGGGGCTCCTGGTCGCAGTTTCCTCATGAGGGCTCTGTGTGCTTGTTCCACTGCGAATCCTTGCGGGAGATTTTCGGCTCTGATTCCCTGCAAAAGTAAGTTCTCAACATAGTCCGTCGGGTCCCGTCCTTCCTCACCCTCCGGCAGGCCCATCACGCGAATATTATTCCTTTTCGCTCTCCCATCCGCTTCCTCCGCGTGAGACTCCAAATTGGCTACCTGTTGTTTGAGCATGTGGATCTCCTTTGCATTGCTAGAGCTAGTATCCGTGTTGGTCTTTACCGCACTTTCCAGCTTGCTTGTCCATTCTGCCAGTCCCCTGACGTTTTGTCTCAGCAGAGTGACCTGTATGCCTACCGTGTCTATTTTAGCCTCCAAGGAGGATCGCAGGTCTGACATTGCTATCCCCCACGAGTCCTTCAGTTCCGTGATAGCCGCTAGTATATGATGGTTTTCCTTTGCTGCCGCGCTCTCCACTGATGTCTTAGGGCTTATGGACGTCGTGGCAGCGGGAGATTGTTGCGTTTTAGCTAAGGAATCCATAGTGGCTTGCTTATTCTTGCTTTTACTCGCGCCGCCATTCTGAGGCCTGCGTATTACGCCTGAGGTTACCAGAACCCCGGTGTGCCAGTCCAGCTTTTCTGCATCGATTTTGCACCACTACTAGCTAGGAAGATAGCTGTGGGGTGATCACCGCAGAGTAGCCCCTGTTCAGAGTGGGTTGTGCCCTCCCACGTATTGAGTGTCTCACAGTGTTTCAGAGACCACATTTTCCATTTGTGTGGCCCCCATACTGACAGGCTCTGGGTGGTCTGCGCGCAATTAATTATGCCTTTTACCTCTGGAGCTCACCTTCCCTGTCGTGCCTCCGCGTGGTAAGATCCTCCTGTCGCCCCTTGGCCTCTCAGAGGGCCACTACACCTTGTGACCCTCCATTATGTCATCAACCTCCAACAGCATAATGTGCCTTTTCGTAAAGAGCCCAATAATCCTTCTACACGGCCAAATGAGAGCGTGTTCGAGTGGGCCTTACAGCCAAGGGTCTTCCTCTGCTCACATGCGCCGTAGGGGCGCTTTATCTGCAGCCGCCGTGCAACTATTAGCGTCTGTCCCAGCAATCCTTTTATCCCTCAAGCAGTGCCCGACGGACGCTCCTTGTGTTCCGTGATGGGGCCCCTCCAATTCGGCATCGCCGCGCGGAGAGCACTTCGCTACGCACTGCTGGGGCGCGCACATCCCGCCAGGGCCGTGTCTAGTGCACCTAGACCAAATCCGCCAAGAGCCGCACCGCCCGCCGTGTGCATTGCAGGCACCCGGCGCATGCAGGCAGAAGTTAACTCACGCTGCGCGCCCGTCCTCGCAGCAAAGCCCCGCTGTGTGTGGGCGCTCGTTCTTCGGGTCGGCCCCCCTTTGTTGTGGTCCATGCCACAGGCTGACTTCACTCCACCCGCAGATGACCGCTATATGGAGGTCCCGCTATGCCCACGCCAGCCTCCTTCTTTCGTACGCGGCGAACTTCAATTTCAGGCCACCGCCCGGGCATCTAAGTTTTGTTTCCTTTGTTCGACGGCCATCTTGGGAAACATTGTAGCAACCTCAGCCGGCTTCATCAAGCAGATCCTTTGAAGTACGGCTCGCGGTTCGCTGAATTTGCACACAATGCACGGAGCACTCCTTCCAATGTATGTGCTGCCGATCTCAGGTCCAACAGAACGTCTTTTAGGTAGTTTCGGCGGATCTTCTGTCAGATCGTACGGAGCAGCATAGGATGCACGTCCTACTCCATGGCTGCCCAAGCCATGCCCCCAAGCTCCTTCAAGGATAGCTTCTTCCTTTGAGTTGGTGTGACCAATCAACTCATGAGACACCTGGATACCATTCTCAAGGCTGGTTAGGATTAACCAGGGAGAGGGACACCAGTTTGTGTTCTTGAATCTGCAGCTACTGGAACTGAAGTGACTCCATCTTGTTTGCTTTCTTCAATGATCCCGTGCAGTGAAGGAGTGCCCCGACGTCCTCCCTCTTGTCCCCACGACTGAGGCCCAGGAACAGCGAGATCTGCAGGAACTGCCAGGAACCAACGACAATGCAGCATTTGTTTCTTCATACAAAGGTACTGTGCCAACCCGATTGAGAGAACGCCACTCTTGCGGTGAAAGTTTGTGAAACGTTCCCATTTTACAGGCCTAATCAGCTTGTTACGCAACAAATGATTCTTTTTTCGCCTAAACTACTTCTGAGAACTTTTGCAAAGACTTTACCGTTTGATACCAGACCTGCTCTTTCCTATCCACAACACTAGCCCATTGGCTTTGGCCTGGCCTATTGACTTGAATTGAAATCCTCTGGTGAAATTAAACTATTTGCACTGTTTAAAAAGTATATGTGATCTATTCTACTTACTGTTGTCCCTTTTGCTCACTTCCAAGTAACTGAGCTGCCATTTTGCTCTTATACTGTGTTCATTATTTAGGAAATGTCTAATATCAACAGGAAATAATGTGATCTTGAAAGAACTAGCTGTGTACATGTTTACAACTAGACACACGTTTATCTTGCTTTGGACTACTGCTGTTTATACTATCTTGACCAATGCAGATGTGACGCTTGACATGTTGAATAATAACCCAGACAAGGCGAAAGTCCAAATTTACAACATGGATTGGATCAAGACGTGTGAATTGTGTCTGCTCTATGTAGATGGGGATTTACAGCCTCCCCCCACCCCCAAAAAAAATGCAGTGTCTCCCAGTATATCTTAATAGAGCGCCCTCAGTAAAATATCGTTCTGCAATTCTATGATTACGCTTTAACATCTGGCCTACTAGAGCCCTTCTAATGAAACGCAAGTTATTACCAGTGCAAGAAAACTACTGTCGTTTTTGTGAAAATGTAAAAAATGCCAGAAACGTTGAAACACTTGATAACTCAATGTCCGGATTTGGAGGATGCCAGAAGCACTCACTTCGCAAGACATTGCAAATATTTAGGCAGTTTGGAAATGGAGCAATGCTGGTCAGTGATACTGAACTGTTCCTATCTTCCGATTCAAATAGCAGCAGTACATTTTTTAGAAAGCTTGCACCTGGAAAGTGGAAATGATATCTCTGTATCTGACAAATAATGATGATGTCTATCTACTCTTGTGTTTATGGTCCCAAAAAAAAAAAGAAAATAGCATATCAAGTTTGGCAAACTTCGTCTGCACTGTGTTCACTTCTTCTGCTGCCTTTTCGAATGTTTTTAAGATGTGTATTTTGTATATCTATAGACAGTTCTTTTGTGTTATTTTTGGGTATCTTGTGAAGCTTTCATTTTTATCATTATTGTAATTCTCTGATTTCTGTTTCTATTTTGCTTTTGTATTGGTTTATTGATGGTCTTTTAATTATGTGAAAAATATTTGAAAGGGTGATTTAATTCAACCAATTCAATAAAAAAATAAACAAATTTCAGGGGAGCTCAAACTGTCTCAAAATCTTAGAGTTTTGTATTGAAGTGTATTGGTATATAATATTAAGTTGTCTTCTACTAGTGAACTGTTTTCTAAATGATTGTGTAATAAATTAATAAGTGTTTTACCAAGAAACCTTCAGTATAAGTGTCTACTTGAACCACTGTGGTTGAAGGTCCTCTGTGTAACTACTTGTACTGCTCACATTCACTCTTGAGATAAGCCTGGCTGCTCAGCTCGCTACCAAAATACTCCGTGGTACACACTTATACCAAAGGTTGGTCTTCCTTACACCTGTAGTCCTAATTGTAAGTGGTGGTCCCAGAGGGTACTGCATGCAATTCTGCCTAACATGCATAACCGGGGTTAACCGGTGGGATAACCGCGGTTATAATAGAAAACTAGATCGAGAATGAAAGTGTCAGACGAATGGATGAGTGTTGGGGGAATGAGAGTGGGCTGGGGGGAGAACTTTAGGGGAGTGGGGGGAGCATGGCACGAGGAGGGGGGCACTTGTGAGTGACTAGGAGGGCAAGGAAGAGTTTGGGAATTTCCATGCTTTTGACAGATAACCACGGTTATTTGTGTGTGTTTACGGATAGCTGCGATTATCTGTAGTACATTGATAACTGCAGTCATTGGGAAAACGTTTTTTTTTTTTAAAAGAGAGTGTTAAAAAATGAGATTAAGACAAACAAGGGAGAATGTTACAGCTACCGTGAGGGGGTAGTAATGGGTGTAACCGAAGGCTATGGCTGTTGAGTTACTTTAAGGAACCGAATGGTGCAATATGGAAAGTGGCCACGGCTGAAGGCTAGTGGGCCTGTTAGGAAACGTATTGGAGCAATATGTAGAGTTGCCACGTCCGAAAGACGTGGGCACTGGTCTTGGCCAAAGGTCATGGCTAGTGGGACCGGAAGAAAGCTGTTGGGGAAGCATGCAAAGGGGCCACGGTCAAAGGCTGGGGCCAAAGGTCATGGAAGGCCATAGCTAGTGAGCAGGAAAAAAGGTGGTGTTTTAAAAGCTAGGTCCTGGCTAGTGGGCCCAAAAGACATGTATAATTGGCCTTGGCCACCTAGTGGGTCCAAAAGAAAGATATTGGGGACACATGTACAGTGAATACAAAACCTAGTGGGAAACATGTCAAGGGGCCACAGCCAAAGGCCATGGCTAGTGTGCCCAAAGGCCAGGGACACTAACTAGTGGTCCCATTTAGGAAACCTATTGGAGCAATATGTAGAGTGGCCATGGCCAAAGAAAGCTATTGCGGTAACATGTAAAGGGGCCACAGCTGAAGACCGGGGCAAATGGTCATGGGCGAAGGCCATGGCTAGTGAACGGAAAACAAAGACAATGGGCCTCATTACAAGTACTCCGGTCCGGAATTAACACTGCCGGTAAAACCATACCGGCACCGTTTCCATGTCCACCCAATCATGACCCGCGGCCCCGGTAATAGCACCACCCTCAACCGCCACCGCGGAAATAGGGGTCCCGTTAAGTCCGTCTGCACGGAAACCCCTCCGTTACCGTCAACACGAAACACCGTGAGCATCACAACTAGCGCGGACACGGAAATACCGGCAAAAAAATGGCATAAATACCGTGATGACAGTGGCGGAACCGCCGCCACCGCGAACATGGCGTTATACACTGCCTGCTGAACTGAATCAGGGTACAGGTGCACCAAATCAGCCCAGCTGGACCTAGCAGGCCACTGGGAGCCTACAAAAGGGCCACTCCCAGCCCAACACAACACAGAACCATGCAGGCAGCAGGTCTAGTAGCACTGGGACTGGGCCTACTCAACCAACAGGCAGCACTGCACATGGTGGCAGTAATGGCGCAGAGGAGGAGGCGTTGGCGGAGGAGGCGCAGGCGGCAACCAGCCAACCCTGCAGCTATGGCAAACCCCATTGCCCAGCCAGCCCGACCCCGCCGCCAGCCAGCAATACCACGCATCAGGGCCTCACCCTGGAACCTCACCCCAGGACAGATCCACAGACTATACCGGCTGGACCATGCAACAATCCTGCACATCACCGCCATGATTGAGGACAACATCAGCAGCCTAATTGACACCCCCACTGCCATCCCCCCCTCTTGAAGGTTCTCAGTACTGCATTTCCTTGGCACTGGCACCTATCAACACACGGTTGGTGAGCTGCATGGCATATCACAACCCTGTTTCTCCAAAATCCTGGTACAGGTACTGGATGCCCTGTTACGCCATGTGTCGGAACACATAGCCCTACCCCGCACCCTCCCCGAGGTCATTGCCACCAAGTTGGCCTTCCATGCCATAGCAGGCATGCCAAATTGCATAAGCGCAGTTGACTGCACCCACGTTGAGCTGACAGTACCACGTGCAATTGAGGCGGTGTTCCGCAATAGGAAACAGTATCACTCTTTGAATGTCCAGATGGTTTGTGATGCCATGCAACTGATTACACACTGCTGCGCACGTTTCCCAGGCTCATCACATGACTCAATGGTACTGCGGAATTCCAAGTTGCCACGGTACATGGAACGCTATGCCGGACAAAGCAAATGGCTATTGGGTGAGTACAGCTGACGATGCTACAACCCTGTCGAAGTGGTGTGTGTGTGTGTCCAGGCCAATGAGCATTGTGAGTGTGCCGCTGTGACCGCACATGCATCACCCCCCTTCCATCTACCAAATACACAGCGGATGCCAAACATCATGAAGGAAGACATGACAGGGCACCACAATGTGCCCGTGCACACGCTGGCACAGCCAATCCCGTCACTGTCCCTTGAACCTTGTGCCACTGCCGACACCCACCCTCAATTGAAACACTGCCTCAAAAGGCACGAGAGGCGTGTAAATGAGACAATGTGTATTTACTACTTCCGTACAGTGGAGTCACTCTGCCATGTGTGGACAGCACTGCACCGTGACATGCACACAATCAAATGTCACCCGCAGGGCACAGTAAACATGCAAGTTAATGTGTAGGCCCATATCCAGTTAGCGACATACATCGTGATGCCCAAAACATACCTCCATACACTGCATGGTACATATGCATGAATGAATGATGATACAAGAATGCACAGCAGCAGATGAGGACATGATGCCACAAACACTGACATGTTCCCCCATCTACATCCCATGTAGGTGATGCGGGATATGCACTCACGCCATGGATGATGACACCTGTACAGAGACCAAGGAACAGGCATGAAGAGGCATACAATAGGGCACATATCCGCACACGTGGAATGATTGAGAGGACATTTGGACTGCTGAAGGCCCGTTTCCGCTGTCTGAGCAGATCTGGCGGATCACTGCTGTAGTACAGCCCAGTGAAGACGGGTAAAATCACGCTCGTATGTGCCATGCTGCACAATATATGCCTGCACAGGAACATCCCAATGCCACCAGACGCAGATGAGGAAGATGGGGATGGGATGGCACCGCCTCCCCCTGGGGGTCCACATGATGGCCAGAGAGCACGGGATGCTCTGATTCTCATTTACTTTTGAGTCACAGCACATTCACAGAAATGCACGAACATGGTGACGACAATGAATTAATAGTTGCACTGCAAAATAAATGATCAATGTCCACACATGTATGTCTTGATTCGAAATGGTGATGTATTGATGTAATAACAACAGGGAAGGAGGTGCATTGGTTAGGGAAGCTGTACACCCGGGGCCACCCACCACCCAAACGTGCCCACCCCCACCCAGACCCCATTGTTCAAACCTCCAAAACTACCTACCCCACCACCCAAACGTGCCCACCCCCACCCAGGCCCCATTGTTCAAACCCCCAAAACTACCTACCCCACCACCCAAACGTGCCCACCCCTTTCACACCCTTGTAGTCCACATGTGTCCTGCACTGCCCCACACACATGCCATCACTTCCGTGTGCGCTTCTGTGCCTGTGCAACCTTGCCCGAGGGACCCGTTAGCCTACTCGAGCGCCTCCTTGGACTGGCAGTAGTGGAGCTGGATGGGGTGGTTGTGTTTGCGCAGAATCTGGGATTGAGGGCATCCGTGCCAGATTTGCCTGTTGGCCAACCAACATGGCCTCTACAAGCCTGGAGGTGTGGTCGTTGCCCTCCCGCACATGGCGTGCAAGGGTTACTACAGTGCTCGCAAAGCGTCCGATGGACCTCGACAGGCGACGCACTGAGGCGCTGTAGCTCTCCCTCTGCAGCCTGGATTCCTCTAGCTGCCTCTCCACCAGCTGGGTGAGGGTAGCCTGCTGGTCCTCCATCCGCTGCATGCGGGCATTCAGTTCGGCCATGGATGGGGTGGGCGACCTCATGGGACTCCTCAGTGATGTGGGGCTGAGCTCCAGCTCATGGAAGGAGCCCAGGTCTTCCAATGTGGGCATCTCCCCCTGTGGCCCCGTTTCTGAGTGCTCTTGCGGGGAACTGTTATCACTGCAGGCCGCCCCCTCTGCAGTGCTGCTGCCTTCGGTGTTCTGTTGGGTGGCCATGATAGGTTCCCGTGACACCTTTCTAGACTCAGGCAGTGTGGAGACGGTGGGGATGTCGGTGGTGGTGGTGGGCGGCACATCTGTAGTGGCTGGTAATGTGGCCAGAGGTGCAGAACTGCCGGCAGCATCCTCCTGTGTGGTGGCGGTGGCTTGTGTACTTGCCGGTACAGATTGGCTGGCCTGTTGTGCAGTATCACTGTCACTTGAAACGGCTGTGGGGACACAAAGGGCATGCAATTAGTGCTGTTGGGGTGGCAGATGGGTGCATCACATGCGTCATTAAGATTGTACATTGAATAGTGTTAGTCACATGCATCTGATTGCTGGTGTATGCATTCTGTGATGTTGGTTGCCATACGGATCATGATGGGTCCTTTGGCCCACACATGCACTGCCTGGGGTGGGGGGTTGTTAATGGGTCCTTTGGCCCACACATGCACTGCCTGGGGGGGGGGGTTGTTAATGGGTCCTTTGGCCCACACATGCACTGCCTGGGGGGTGGGGGGGAGGGTTGTTAATGGGTCCTTTGGCCCACACATGCACTGCCTGGGGGGGATGGGGGTTGTTAATGGGTCCTTTGGCCCAGTACTCACAACTGCATATTTACATGTGGCATTCATGTTTGGGCACTTACCGGCATTTGCAGGTGGGCTCACTCCTGCCTCAGCCTCCCCGATCCCATGGATTCCCTCTAGGTGGAGGACGCTGCTGCAACGCTCCTCCCATGCTTGCAGCCTCAGTGGGGAAGGGGGTCCTCCGCCTGTCCCACTGCTGCGTTGGTGGTGCGTGGAAATGAGGTTGCGTACCCTTAGCCTCAGGTCGTCCCACCGCTTGTGGCAGTCCTTCACGCTCCTCACTGTCACGCCCACAGCGGTGCACTTGCGTGCAGCTTCGAACCACACCTCCTTCCTCCGCTGCTGTGTGGCACGCCGTCGGTCGGCGCTGAACAGCATCTCCGCATTGTCCACAATGTGCTCCACCAAGACGGTTAGCTCCGCCTCACTGAAGCGCTGTTTGCACTGCCTCTGAGCATGAATCCTGGCAGACATGCTGTGGTCCTTTAGGCTTCTCAGAGTTAGGATTGTGCTTGTGCTGGCTCTGGATGGCAATGGATTGTGCTTTTATATGATGGCCGCCTCTCTGTTTCCTGTTTTGGCGATCATGGTATTTCCGGTTCCGTGTCCGTGGCGGCGGAGGCGGACACTGGTTTTGCGCCACTTGTGACTGCGTTATTTCCATTTCCGTGGGATTTTCCGTAACGGCGGTAACAACGTTTCCGAGTCTGTGTGGTGCGCGCGACCGACAGCGTGTAATCGGACGGTTTTTCCGCAACCTTGCGGACACGGAAACGTTTTTACCGCCGTCACAGATTTTGCACGGTCCCGGACTGGCAGGTTGTAATGAGGCCCAATGTTTTAAAAGATTCAGTGGGCACGGCCGAAGGCCACTGTATGTGATAATGTTGCACCATTATATCTAATGGTCATATAGTGGACACCTGGGATCAAGAAGGTGCAAGACCAAGCACTCGCAATACAATGCTTTATTGTGGGAGATGTATACACACAGGGACCAATTCAAAATACAAGCCAGGGATCTTCCAAGCAGAAAACAGGGGTACCATGGCTTTCTGCCAATGGCTCTTTTCTAGTCTTTGTCACATTCAGCATGAGTAAATAATCCTTGTGTCCTATGTCACAAGTGTTCTAGTCCCTGCAGTTCAATACAGTGGTTAAGTTCCAAAGGTTCCAGAGCAGTTATGGTGTTGGAGGCATAAAGGTGACTCGAAACATTTTCTTCTGCTCAACTGAGCAAAGTTGTATGCTTTCTGGAGTCCGGTATCCAATGGCTAACCCAGTCTCTGATATCCTGCACTGCTTTCCAAATCTCCTGAAAGTTCATGCAAAGGTCAACCAGGAAAGAGGCATAAGAATTATTCCCTGTTCCTCCCTGTGTTAGGTAAGATTTGTACAGAACTGTTAAATCTTCCTTTACTGGTTCAACCCCAGAATTTTTTTCTTTACTAGTGGAATATTTTTCATTAATACCTCAGTGAGTGGAAACCTTTTTCCACACTCACATAATCTTTAACTCTTTTTATGGGTGTCATTTTTAAGACTCTCCATAGTGTCTTTCTAAAGTTATCATCTTTTAACAACTTATTGGCAATACAAGCCTGTTGATGCTGGGTTGCCCTAGGGGCTCCCCTTTTAACATTCTTGTGCTAACATTGAGTGAACTACAGTGCCCAAGGGTAGAAAGGATCTTTGGATCCCTTTTACATTTTGTTAGGTGAAACCAGCACACCCCACCTTATGTGGAGTGCTGGAGAGATACAATGTATCCCATTTCACATTAAAACTATAACAATTCTGTTACAGTGACAAGCTTACCTTCAATGGTTGGTGGCAGTGATACCTTTTATTAATTTGGTGCACCTTTACCGCGGGCTGTGATCACAGCTGCAGTAAATGCACTTAAGAGTGCTCATTTTACCAAAATGGCCCTGGTTTTCTTTTTTTTGCCATTTTTGTGTTTCCTTTTGTTTCTTGTTCCTTCGCCTGACATCCAGGGTGGGAAATTCCTTTGTGTGATTTTTGTCTTTCGCGGGAGTCCCTTGGACTCCCCGCCCAAGCTCCAGTCTGTCTGTGAGAGCAGCCCCAGCCCTTTGTCTTACGCCTTGCTTGAATGAAGACAAATCCCAGTGGGGGGCTGTGTCCTGATTGGACAACCAGACCGCCCCTTCTTGTAAAATGCGGGGAGAGAATGCAGAGGTTGTGCTGTAATTCCTGATAAATACTGAAAACCTGGAACCTGAAATTATGTCAACCACTGGAACCTAAACTGAAGAGGATGACAAAGGAAAAGTGGCAGGAATGATTTCCAGGGACCGGAGAGTATACTGTGTAACCAGAGCCTGCTGCAACCCTTCCTTCCAATCGACCTGCTGTCTCCAAAAACGACAGCTCTGACTCAGAGCCTGGTGAGACCCACTAGACTCATGAAGACCTGCATTTTGAGCCATCCCACGCATTGCTGCAACCTTGCGTTGTTGCAATACACCAATACCCTGGGATCTCAAGCCATTATGCGGTGCACAGTCTTCCAAAGTCCGAATCTCACTGAAACTTTGTGGGCATCCTGGTGGATCTCCAGAGATACGAATCAAGTCTGATAAGTCCCCTCACCAGAGTGCTGGACCTTTAAAATGACGAGAATTGAACTGCGATTTTCTGTCTTCTTCTGTGCTCCTTGAAAAGGTGCCAAATCCGCAGAACCGCTTTCAGCCACAAGGGAAACCTTGCGTAGAGCCTTCTTCATTGATCCCTGCTACAAAGGCCCTTCTGAGGTCTTGTTTTCAGTCTCCACAGCAAGGAATCCATTGACCAGGTATTTGGCTGCAGACCCTGAAGTTCTCCTGCTGCAAAATCTTCTTCAATGCTAAGGCTTGTGGGTTGTTTTCTGTGATGGGGAGGCCTCTAATCCAGTGCACCCAGTCCCACTGCTAGAATCCTGCTAGGGTGTATTCTGCGAAGCCCCTGGACCCTCTTCTAACTCTTAAGTGAAGTACTTACCTGTTTGCCCAGTTTTCCTAAGGAACTCTAACTTTTGCTACTAAAGAACCTATTCTGGCACTGCCTGTTGGTCACTAGTCCTAGTGACCCCCCTTCTGCCACGGAGAACACTCATGCTCCAAGAATAAGGGAAAGACTGTCAAGACTGTCAAGGGATTGGGACTTCTGCCTAGAAAAGTAAATAAGTATTTAAAAGTTACTTACTTGTAAAGAGTTGGCTGGTAACTGTAATTCTAAGAGTAAACAGTTACAAAAGTTCTTACTGATCTTGAATGTGTGATGCACTATTCTTAAAAGTATGGTTAACCTCTTTTCTTCCTTCTGCCACTGTTTTGTCACTCTAATAGAAAGTAGAGTGATGGTATTTTACTCTGCTGTGATTAGGTCGTGCCTCCTCCCAAAAGGAAAGTGTTGGTTTCACCAGATTATTCCTTGAGGGTAATTGTAGGAGTGTCCTCCAACTGTTGGTATCACCAGATTAGTCCTTTGAGGATAATTGTATGAGTGTCCCCCAACTGGGTCTTGCTCACCCTGCTAGCCTGTCCAGAATAAATCTACATTAGGTTGTTGCCTACCTAGAATAACTTTGAGTCATTCAGTAAAGTGTGACATTGGGTTTTACTTTCCCCCTTCATTGTGCGGTTTAACAAAGTATGTGGGTTTTACTTACCTTGTGTTAGCTGTGTGCCATCCAAAATAAGTTACAAGAGTTACTGCTTACCTCAATCTGGGGTTCCCTGATTTCAAAAGCACCTGTAATTATATATTACATCCTTAGGTTTTACTCACCTAGTATAAGTGTGTGTTATGACAAAAGTAGTTATAGGTGTTTACTGCACCTAGAATAAGTGTTTCACTATTCATCAAAAGTATATTGTCCAGTTGACTGATTAAGTGATTTGTGCTGAGAATCATTATACAACTAGAAGGGTCTACTGCCCTTGCATTACTGAATGTAATTGTAAAAAGTAACCATTGGTTTTTACTCCCCAAGAATAGGCTTGACCTATACTGAATGTGTATGAAAGGGTTTTGACTTCCCTAGAACTATTGTTAGGTACTTCAAATAAGGTCTATACTTGGGTCTTTGTACTTTCAAGTATGTTGTTGTGGTTTTATATTGTGATTCCATATAATGTGTTAGTACTTACTTACCCCTAGATTTATCTGGGGCTACTTTTATTTAAATAAATCCTTTCTTTTTACATATATAGTGTTTCAGTGTTTCTTTGGATGATTTGTATGACAATTTCACTTGTACTGATTCTACAGCCCTCTCTCCCTCCTAAGATAAGCCTGGCTGCTCTGTCTACGCTACCATATACTCAGGTGCTACAACCTTATACTAAGAGTGAAGTCTTGTACTGCCTCAGTTGAATAGTTTTACTAAGCCCTTAGGACAGTTTTTCTGAAATCCAACTAACACCCTGACAGCCTATAGTTCTCTCATAGTTCCTCTGTAAATTATCACTAAGCCCCCTGATACTAACTACTACTGCCACCTGGACCTGCTTAAGATCTGACCCCCTGGAACCTTCCTGCTCTGACTGACTGGGCTCTTCCTAGGCCTTTGCCTCAAGGAGCAGCTCTTAAATAAAGCCTTGGTATGCTAATTCTAGGGTTCTCTTCTTCCTCCTCCACCTTTTAGCACTGTTTTCCTAGATATAATATTCTCCCTTCTCACTCTGCTATTCTACACTCCTATCTCACACCACTTTTGCCTTCAGGGTGAAGGCAAGGCCCACGATACGCACACACCAGAGTAAATACAACCCACTAGGGAAATAAGCCAGGAGACAGCTTTGCAAGGATAACAAGGTTTACTTGTACAAAATACAGGTATCAGCAAAGAACTCTGCTGCTCAAGAGCACTCTGGTCTTAAATCAGAAAACAAGGGGTTATAAGCACAAAAGCGTCATAGCTATATGAGACATTTTGGTGCTCCCGATTGGAGGCACCCTACACATGGGCTTGCTCCTTAGGGGATGCCAAACACTAATTGGCTGGTTCTTCTCCTTTGATCTAGCTCCACGTGGTTCAGCTGGGCTCATCCTCGCAGTGAAGGTCAGGTCATTCATAAAATACACTGTTTCCTATCTAAACTAAAGAACTAAGACATGCTATTCATTCATTATTGCAGGCACCTAGGCAGCACAGGAAAGGGGTGTCAGGGAGAGGGGAAGATAAGATACAGGCATGCTAACCCAAACATCCAGGGGTCCATTGTTCCCATAGTCCCTGCACCTAAGGTCTCTCCTCTGGGGATTGATCTTTGATTTACCCTTCTCTACATCTCATGGTGCTTGGACGTGTGTTGTTACTGGGGAGAAATACAGTCATGTGGGCTTTGGATCTTTGGTAGGCTCTTTATGGAGGTTAGGTCCTCAGGGTCGGGCACTTCTCAGAGAGCCAGGGGATGGGGGTCAGGTTAGTAATGTGCGTCCGGCACCGGGCTGGCTGGGTGGGGGTCGGAGGCTCGATGGCAGTTTAGTGGGGATGAATAGACACATCCTGGGGCCTGGTACGGTCTCACGCTCTGTGTCGGGCACATTCCTGAAGGCGATACTGATTATTCACAAAACTACAGGGACAATAGGGAAATGGACTTCTGTGGGAACAAGGCTCAAGCGGAGCCAGCATGATATGTAAGTATTGGGCTCTGTGAGCGTGAAACGCGAGCAGCAGGGCCTGCGGCTGCTTCATTTAGGGGCTATTAAAAAATGGGGTTGCAGAGTGTGGGCATTTCTAGTGTTAGCATTCACTTCTATGTCCTACAAGGTTTATATATGGTGCCCAGGGGGCATCGGCTGATCCCCCCCTTGTATGTTAGATTACTTTGTATGGGTTTCGCCTTATGTAGAAGTACCTAGGGGGGTGGGATAGGCTCATTTCCATCCCAACATTCCCCCCTTTTGTTACTTCTACAATAACAAATTCACCCCCCCATATTTCAGTTCATTTGCCCTTCTCTCTGCTTTGTCCCATGCAGGTGTCCCTTTATGGGCATCCATGCTCTACAGACATGTCTCAGGCTCTTCCCACTCTGCAAGTATTGTCCGGGGGGTGCAGGTCATATGTATACATCCCCCATCCCCTGAAAGGTCCACTCAAACTTCCTTATAATTTTCAGGTATGGTGGGGGTGCAATAGTAGTGTGATATAGAGTGTCCACCTCATCCATGTGTCCCTGATAGACAACAACAATACGATATTTAGGGTAATTGTTTTCCTCTGTTTGGATATCTACTTCTTTGGTACCACGAGGGGTCTTACCAGAGTTTTCCCAATTGTCACCATCATCATTGCACTATTAGGGACTGCTTTGGCACAACACCGGAGACCCAATTGGCACATGCAAAAAAATCACCAAAATAAACACGAGGAAGGGGACCAACATCTTCATCGTTCCAAGCCAGGATGGTACCCAGCCGAATGCCATATTCACCCAGTCATCTTCTTGGATCCTTGCTTCTTTCTTCATTTTTACCACAAGTTCATGTACTGCTGCAATGACATGTGATAATGTCCCATTGTTGGCGTCAGCAGAAGGTGCGAAGGTGCAACATGAACTCCCGATCTTTTTGCAGACCCCGCCCTGCATGACTGTTAGGAGGTCGAGGGCGTATTAGTTTTCTATTGTCATTAGCCTGAGGGCTCTTAGCTCCACCTTGAGGACGTTGAAAGCTTCTTCAGTGTCATTTGCTAGCTGGATCAAATCCCATAGAACGATTTGGAGCTATTTAGCATGGGCTCGAATCTGGACGCTGGGCACAAGAGATGCAAAAAATATCTCTGCGGATTGTACAGTCTACATTTGTTGGGTATTTGTGCAAGCAAGTCTGATGATTCTTGAGACAAACAGAGGATTGCTTCTTTCTCCGCAGGCGGCCATGACGTTCTTTTTCTGGTAGGAGGTGGAAATTTGGAGGCGGAATGCTGGGTGCTATTGCTGTGGTTTCAGGCACCCCTTGATCTTCATCTGGGTATTATTCTCTTACCATCTTTGAAGATGAGTTGCCCTAAGTAGAGCACTTCGGGTAAACAGTACTGAAGTTTGTTTTTGTCTACCTTACATCCTTTCTGAGCTAGTAACTGGAGTAAGGCAATGGAGTCCCTGGGACAGCTCGCTTTTGCTACAGACCAGTAGGTCATCTACATATTGAATGATGGTGCTGGGCACCTGAATGTTGCCAAGGTCTTTGTGGAGTATTCTGTTGAAGATGTTGGGGCTTTCACAGTACCGTTGGGTCAAGCAATCATGTTCTTATCGCTTCCCTCCCAGGGTAAATGCTGTAAGGTACTGTGATTCTGGGGTGAGTAGCACTGAGAAAAATGCATTTTTCAGGTCCACTACAGTGAAATGGGTGGCCTGTTTCAGGATGCTACACAGTATACAGACCGGGTCAGGAACCAGAGGAAACACCTTCTGTACAATATCACTAAGGGATTGGAGGTCCTGGATCATGCTCCAACTACCCCCTGTGGCTTTCTTGATCGTGATCGGATAGATAGCAGTATTGCATGGTGACATGACGGGCCCTATAATCCCTTGCTGCAACAGGGCCTGTAAAGTTTCCTGAATCCCTTCTTCTGCTTCTCTGGACAGGGGATACTGTTTTACCCTTGCTAATACTGTACCTAGTTTGGGGGATATTCTTACTGGGGTCACTTATTTTAGCATCCCTACGTCATGTGGGTTTGTGGTCCATAAATGTGGTGGGAGCAGCTGTAGGTCTCCTTCACAGTATGAGGCAGGACCACTAACAATTGCCATAAGGCTATCTGTTTACCCTTCCCTTTCCACACATGCAGCCCGTATGGGTGCACTATCAATCCTGAACAAGAAGTCCCCTGATTTCCATTCCTCCACAGATGGCAAGGGCGTTGTGTCTGTGGGCAGCACCTGCGCTCCCGTCACCCCGGTGTTCTCACATGCAGCTCGTCGCCTCGCTAATTCTGTGTGTGTCATGGACAATGCCTCAAGGTCTCTCACACTCACTCTTGTAAGGGTGGACACTGTGGGGGTGCAACGTATGGAGGGGTGGGGCTGTTCTGGGGTCAGCTACCATCATTCCCCCAGAGACAAAGGTTGGGTTTGTGCATCCCTCTGCTGGTCTAGTAAGTAATGGTTAAAGCTTCTTTGGTGGTTCTCCCCCTTCTCACCCTCCCCTGTATATGTCTCCTTGTCCTTGTTTGGTGTTGCCCCTCCCACCTCTGGGGTCTTTGTTTCCTCAAACATCCTCCACAAATCCAATATCTCCTGTCGGTTCTGTAATGATCTCCCCTTGTATTTGGCAGTCAAGTATGTTGACATATGGTCTAACGCACACTTATTGAAAGATCCCTCCTCTGGCCAGGCATGATGCATTCCCACCCCTCTAGGCTCTGTCATCCACTGACTGTGGTATTTTTTGATGTTGTCACTGTATAGAGGTAAGGCTTTACATATGTGGGTTAGGGGTGTAGCTGTCCCCATGGTCGTAATCTGTCGAGAATGTAAGTCATGTATTGTCAACCAATATTGTCACAATTATAGTTATATCTAAGAATGTATCCGTTAAAACGTTTAACTTTTTGTTCCCCCTTAGAGCATCCCCATTCACTCCCTCCACACTTTCTCTACTCACTTCTCATCCACACCATATACGCCCCTCCTGGGCCTCCTCCATACATGTGAAAAAAGTACACTGAAAACAACAAACTAAAATAACAAGCTTACTAACTTTGTAGGATGTGAAGAGTGTTCTTTTTTCAGTAGCTGTGTTCGGCAATCTTCTTTCCTGTAATTGTAAAAGAAAGTTAGTGGATATATGTGATAATGGTCAAGTACTTTTAGTAACAAAGGTTGTTATTTATGAAGGTAGGAAGAGTTGTTGGGAAAAAAAAAGAAAAAAGAGTTAATAAAGTTGTGTTATGGGTGGTGTACTAAAGTATGTTAACTATGTCCTTAGAACAATTGGAGTATGGGTAGTGCTGTTTGGGACATTAGAAGGAACAGGGCACAAATGGGTGTGAGAAAAAGGTGTATCTCTAGGTTATTTTAGTGCTGCTGATTTTAATGAAAGAAGTGTTGTGTCTGTGGTGAAATGTATTTGTAATATGTTGCAGTGTTTTTAAAGAATAGGGAAACTGTGGAATAGTGGTAATGCAATGGTGGATTGTTGTTGCAGCAGTGTTTTGTGTCTTATAGTAGAGGTTGGGAAAGAAGGGTACTTTATATGTAAGGTGAATTATTGTATAGAGATACTTTGGAGGTATACGCATATGTGTGAGCAGGTGGAAAATGGTGCCAGTGTAAGGGATGTAAGGTGTGAGGTTGGAAAATTACATTTATATTGAATGAAAAATGGAGAATGCTGAGCATTAAAAAAAAATCTTTTTAGGAGCATTTTCAGGAAGAACGTGTTTGTAAAAGAAAAGAAAGGCAGATGGAAAGGATTTGTACCTATACTATGGGTCTCATTACGAGTAGTACAGGCACGACTGCCGCGGGTAATTTATTTTGCTGGTGCCCAGGAATGGGCAATTACCAGCTCATTACGGCCTTGCCGGACCCAGTATTTGCCCATTCCTGGGCGCCGGAAAATATTCTTCCCCATTCCCATTTGAACCCCATAGGGCTCAATGGGAATGGGGAAGCCGGATGCACCAGCACTGCTATAAACGGTGCCGGTGCATCCGACATGCTGTGTTTGCAGGTGCCACTCTGCCCCCGCAAGCACAACCCGTAGTTTGCCGGTCCAGGAACTACGGTACCAGCAGGCTTACCGGTAACGTACTTCCCAGATGGGCAAACTTGTAATGAGGCCCAATGTCTTGTTAGATGCAGATGTTGAATTTGCAAATAAAAATCTTGTAGAGTTTTACAGTAGTTTTTGATGCATGTATTGTGAGAGTTCAAGAGTATATCAAGTGTTGAACTGAGATGACAGGGCTACATGAAGAGATTTTTTTATGCTATTGGTGGATGGATGTGTGACTGTTTGAAAGCAGCCAATGAGGGAGTGTTACAAACATAAAAGTAAAAATGTTAAAAGGGATGCCCTGTGCTATGGTGTCTGCGGTCACCGCGTCAGTCCATGGACACTGCATGCGCCATCTGGGTCTTTTAAGGATGCCTGGCATGGAAAGGGGACTGCGGACAGTCGTGGATGTCCGCAGACATCGTGGGATCAGCCAATCAGGTTTCCTGTGTGTTGTGTAAAGGAAGAGAGGGTAGCAGGAGTATTGTTTGACGAGTGCACTAAAGATGGCTATGGCTATGTCTTTGAGGAAGCAGAGTGTATGCATTCTGGGAGATTCTTGGTGTATTCTGAAGGTGTATTCTGAGCACTGTGGATTGTCTGAGAATCTTGAATTAGATGCATTTCAAGTTTCATGGTATGGAGTTTGAGGAGTGAAGTGCACATAATTCCTTCCATTTTGTGAGAATATGGTTCACTTAAAGCATATGGACATCATTGTAGTTTACTGTAGAAGCAAAAGTTTGGGCTATGTTACTGGAATTTCCTTACAGTTTGCAATGAGGGATACATTTGGAAAGTTGGTGGAACTGTTTCCACATTCAAAATTATTTTTCTCTCAGATAGCTAAGAGGCAATTGTGGATGCATTCACATTTATTTTGTCCACACATTGAGAATGCAAGGTGCAATGTGAACAGTTGTATCTGTTTTTTTGTGGGATGTTGGCATTACATCTTTTCATAATGGAAATATCAAATTTCATGGAGTCTATCTGACTTGGCAAACAGATTTTTCTTGAAAATTTTCAAAATGCATATGAACAAATTAAAAATGGATTGAAGTATTATTTAGTAGTTGAAGTAAACAAAGAAAATAGAAAACAAAATTAGGAGCACTTTTTGTGAAAGTTAGAAAAAGTAATTAAGTTCAGTAGAACATTTGTTAGTTGAGTACATAAAATCAAATAATCAAAAAAACATATACAAAAGCCAGAAATAGAAAAAAAGGTTCTTTTAGGCATCACTATTTTTGAACAAAAAACAATTGAAATGATTTTAATTCTCCCATACCACGCCAGGAATTTTCCAGATGTCCACGGACTACTGGGCTGTCCACGGACAATGCAGGCCACAAAGTGACCTGTGATATTTTCTTTTCAGTTCTATTTTTTGACTGTGAAAGGTGATTCCTAGAGGAACCGTTTTTTTGTGTTTTGTGATTTGGTATTTTTTGTTTTTTATGGATAGGAAAGGTAAGGTGGGGGAGGTAACGGAGGGAAGGAGCACCAACCACAGAGATGGAGGGGCAGGTGGACAGGGGAAGATGTTGGGTGGGCCTTAAATTTAAGGTAGGTGACAGTGTTTCTCACGCGTCTTGACCGCGGCCTCAAAAGCACTACAAAACTGCTCCCTCCTGCAGATTTGTGCATCGCAGTACAAACATAATACTGTGACCATTTGAAGATAATTGTCAACAGCATTCTGTATGGCCTGTGTCGTGGCCGCCAAGATCCTCTGCACCACAGGAGTAGCCTGTGTGGTGACAGTAGCGGTCAAGGAAAATGGGGTAGAGGCCATCAACAGCTTCTCCCTGAGATCGGAATAGCGTTTCTCAGAGCATCCGAGTGGTTGGATCTGCTGTGGCGGTGCATGGTGGTGGTCCCGTAGGAGTAGAAGCCAGGTTTTCAATGACTGAGTATGACCCCACACTCAGTGCATCTCACCCCGGCTGCCCAAGCCTTTGATACAACCCCAACAGTGTTAAAATAATGCCACACCCAGAACTCACTTCGGGCGCTGGTGGTAGGCACTTCCTCTAACTCATCTTGCTCTTTCTCTTCATTCTCATCTGCATCTCCGCACCTGTTCCCCTCTCCAAGCCCTTCATGTTGTTGTGGTGGTGGTGCCCCATGGGAAGGAAGAGGGATGGCCATAACAGATGCCATTGCTTCAAATTTAGCTGTTCTGAAAAGCAGGTGCTGTCAGCTGCTCTCTCCTGGATATCTAGATTGAGAATGACTGGAAGTAATGAGTGAGCCCTTCAGAGGAACTGTCCACGGACCGTGCAACAGTCCGTGGACTACCAAGTTAAAAAAAGCCTTGCAAAGTTGTAAAAAGTTGCCAGATCAACTAATATTGTGTTTTAGGAGCTCTGGAAGGGTAAAATCTCACCTTGAAACATCCTAGATTGTCCCGGAAAAGCAGAGACGGACACTGTTCGCAGACACGTCGTCACGTTGTACGGGTGCAGTCACATAATGACATTAAGGGATGTCCGCATCCACCATTGGGCGGGAGACCGCTGGGTACATGCGCCCTGTCCGTGGACTAATTAAAAGTACGTCATTTGAGAACGGACATGTCCGGACACAGTGCGCTGTCGCAGACACCCCCATTTTGTGCACAGACACTCCAGACAGTCATATGGTCCACGGACAATTAATTGGAGTAATCTGACATGATCCAAGGGTTTCGGTTTCCTTACGTGCTGCTAGCCGAGTCGAAAGTCCAAGGTTGAGTGTGAATTCCAACCAACCAGTGGGTCTATGGTGCAACCTGCTAAACAATGTTGCATAGACCAATCCACTGCCATTTTATTTGCTGTATCCGGTACTATACGTATTGAGAGGTATTCAAGGGTTGTCCTACAGATAAGATACAGCCAATGAAGTACTAACCCATATGTAGTCTATAAGAGGACATGTTCCCTTAACCCATATGTATTTTATATGCAGACATGTTCCCCTAGCAGCGGCCCCAGCACGCAGACTCGTATTATGGGATTCTGGAAACAAGGGTGCCAGTAAGTTTACCGGCACCCTTGTTTCCAGACCGCCACACTTATAATGAGGCCCCATGATTTCATTATGTACAGTTGAGAATAGAGATTGTCTTTGGGATTCTTGGGATTATCCATAATTAAATGGGGTGTTCTTTCTTCATGTAAAGTATCTGCTATAATAAAAGAATATATTATTATTTCAATGAGCTCTGTATAAATTACATGATTTGTTTATATTGAAAAATGTATTGTTTACCATTAGAGATGTTATCATCACTCATTTCTTCTTTTGGGAAGTTGTCTTCCAACCGCTCAACTGTGTTTGCCATTTCTGTTAATATAAAAAAAGAGTGCTTTTCGCTTTTAAGAAATATTTACATAATGAATGGCAATAATACAGAAATAAATACAGTGTCTAATCAGTAAGAGGTTGTTGTTGGGAAGGAACATGGGTCCTCGCGCACCCCCAAGCGCTTTAGAATTAGGAAAGACTTCTTTTAGATGCTAGAATGGATTAGGGGTGCAAAGGGGCACTGGGAAGGCTCTCTCATGCAGATATAATCACATACACAGACATGACTAGGCACTGAAGAAGGACATGGGGAGACAAAAAAGAAGGCAGTTATTGTTTAAATACAAGGTGCAATTAACTATTAGCTGAATACATTTGTAATGTCAGATCCTATGCATTTGTAAAAATCTTAGTACAGTAAATGCAAACTCCCCCTTCTTTCCCAAAAATGTGGCTTGAGCTAAAAATGTACTACTGGCTTCCATGGTGTTTGCTAGCGCTGGCAGAGCAAACTTGACTCACCAGCTGTCTGCTGTTCGTCAAGAGTCCATGCAGGCTAAAAATGGGATTTGTATGTTACGTACGACAAAATGCAGAAGTGACAGATTATGAAAATAAGGTGTGTATGAGATTACAGGGCCCAGATAACATTAGCAGAAGGAGTGAAATATGGACAGAATTAATGAAAATTAGTTATAAAAATGTTTCATTTTTCCCTTGGGCTAGGCCTCATGTTTTGTAAAAGTCGGCAGGGCGGCAGTGTGTTTCTGTATAAGGCAACAAAACGTAGAGCAGCATGTTCTGACAGAAATCGCTGACCATGAAGAAAGGAAGACTTTAGAGCATTCCTTGTATGGAAGAAGGATGAAGCCATAGCCTATATCTAGTGACGCTACTACAGCAAGACCGAACTATATAAACTCCTGCCTCGGACCACTGTGGCAGGAGAAAGGAACGGATGAGGGACCGGAGAGGATAGTTCAGGCAGCAGAGTCCTTTGCTACCATCCTCATTTTTGTAAGATTAAACTTGTTATCCTTACAAGACTTTTGGCATTATTTCCCTAGAGTGGTGTGTTTTATTCTGGTGGGAGCATAATTAGGGACACCCTTACAAGTGGTGACCCCGACATGATCTCAGTTTGGCCCCGTACTTTGCGAAGACCCAGGCCTAGTCACCAGGAAGGAGTCACGCCCATCTACAGTGACCGGTCCTCTAAATAAAAAAACATGTGTTTTCCTGAGCAGTTTTAGTAGGAGCCATTTTAAAAGAAATCCTCTCTGCTCACTGAAGCAGGGCATGGCTCCAGAAAGAAAGACGGGCCAGTAGTGGGGCTTCATAACTGAGGAAACTTGAGTGAACACGCACATGTGAGCATACTCTTGTAACAGATAACAACAAGGGGACATGTATGTATGACAGTATGTTAGTATGAATTGATGAAGTATGAGGTCATTAGAATGAATAGGGCTTTTGGTGATGTGAAAGGACCTTTGGTGATGTGTTATGGTATAGATTGGATAGGATTTCAGGTGATGTATTAATGTATTGATAGGATAGGAGGTCGGTTATGTATTGAAATTGTCACGTATTTCTGTTTTTCTACTTTTTATAATGGAAAAAGGGATCCTCAGCATATAAAGACTGAGAGGAAAGGGATCCTTAACGCATAAAGAAAAAGAAGTAAGGGATCCTTAGTGTATCAAGACTGAGGTCTAAGGGATCCTCAGCCATAATAGGTTGAGAGTTGAGAAGGTTGTGCCACACGTTATTCTTTTATGACGATAAAAGCAATGGGATCCTCAGCATATAAATAAACCTGGGACGGTGGTCCTACAAGGACATAAGGAAAAGAAAGTAGTGGCTCGGTATAAGGAATGGGCCTGGATTTTAGTCAATTATGTTTATATATTTTCTCTTGCTGTCTTTTGTGGTAAAAAAGACAGGAAGGTGGATGAGTCGGGGGGGTGTGTGTGTGTGTGTGTGTGTGTGTGTGTGTGTAAACAAAGTGGAAAAGAATAAAGTGGGGTGGGGGAAAAGTGGGGTTGATCTGTATTTTTGTGTAACAAGCAGCAGTGTGCGCAGCATAGCAATAAGGTCTAAGTGAAGCATTAGGGATGTGCGCAACATTATGGAGGAAGAAACCCCAATAAAACACATGCATAGGGTCCTACCACTGTATCGCTGTATCGTGACAGGATAGATAAATATCATAAACAATGGGGATTGGAAACAAAGGAAGGAGGGATGTCCAACTCCTAGCCAGAGAAGGGCTCCCATTACAGAAACATGCTAGAAAAAATGTGCATCTTTTTAGCAGCAAAATATAAGGGGAAACAATTTGAAAAAAGAAAAGGGATTCTAGATCTCTGGCAATTATTAGGAGGATATGGAAGATCAGGAAGACGAAAAAAGATCCAATGTAAGGGGATATACCCCATAACACCTAAACCTGCAGTAGGGTATACAAATTCAGTCTATAAGCCTCCATTGGTAGAGAGAGTATCAACAACAGGATTATCAGCATTAGCAACTAGGGGGTGGGACTCAAGAGCTTTTGCACCTCCACCACCATATAACCCATCCACAAGCGCTGACATGCCCGTAGCATCAGTGTACTCAGGGGGTTGACACACAGATATAAATAATGAGTTAAGAGCATTGTGGGAAAGGTTAGTCAGGTTACAAGAACCTGAAGAAGTGCCACCAAAAAAAAGGGTACCAGTGCAGAAAAGTCGAGAGATTTTTTGGTTAGACTCAAGCCTGGGGTAATAAGAAATTTGTGTGTCAAAAAAGATGATGGGGAGAGGATACGGACGGTCCTGGGACAAGAAGTAGAACAAGCAAGGGAAAATGAATGAGAAGATCATGTGGCAGAAATAATAAAGAGGCAGGGCAAGAAAGGAACAAGGAGAGGAGGCGGCGAGAAACCAGTCACCACCAGAAGAGGGAGTGGGGAGGGATAGACCAAGAAATAGACCAGATTTAATGGTTGTAGTACAAGATCAGAAGAATACAAAAAAAAGGGGTAGAACACAAAACAGGCATGCAGAGGTCTCTCATATGTAAAGGAGTAGAGATAATGCAGAATGTGCCATGGCCTCAAATGGACACAAATAATTGTATTAAAGCTCTCCCCCAGCTTACAGCCAGAGCCAGTAAATGGATCTATGGATTTGAAAAACAAACAGCAGGGGTAAGTTTAGCACTAGGAGATCTTAAGAGTTTACTGGTCACCATAGTTGGGACCAGGCTGGGGACATATGGGCAAGGTCTGGGTACCCTGGGGTAAGTCTTGCAGATAATGAACATGATGGAGCCGCCTTTAATGAAGGAAGGGCAAGGGTATGGAATGCCCTATGAAAGATGGATCCAGATACCCCTGATTTACATTCTTTAATGCAGTGCATGATGGGTGATGAGGACCCAGTTAGGTTTATTCTTAAGTTACAGGAAATGTGGAGAGTTGAGACAGGAGGGCAATGGGACCACTCAGTACCATTTTTCTATTTTATCGTAAAGAGTGGATTACCAAAAGAGGTCCAGAAGGCACTAGATAAAATTGTGGGACTTGAAGCCAAAGGGTGGGCAGTGATACAAAGTATAATAGTCCACCATTGTAAGAGAATCAAGGAGCAGGACAGGACGACAGCCCAAAAGCGGCAAATGGACAAGGCAAAACTAGTGGAAAAGAAACAAAATAAGGTTGTCATCCAAGCACCGGTGACAGCACTGGCTCAGGGGGAAAGGACAGGAGACACTCAATAAATTGAGACTGCCACAATTGCAGCGCTATGGACGAAGGAGGACAGGGACAATGGGGGGGCAGTACCCCAACCCACAGTGGCAGTATGAAGGAGCACCAAGGGGAAGAGGAGGATTTGAAGGAGCAAGAGCAGGAGGCTTTGGGGGGATAAGGTCCCAGGGAGGAGGATTGGGAACATCACAGTGCTGGTATTGCGGGAGATGGGGACATTTCACAAGGGAATGCAGGAACAGGCCTGGGATGGGATATAATTATGGACCATCACATCCAGGGCAGGGATTTCAAGGGCCTCAAGGAATGGAACACCAGCAATTTGGGTGAGGGGGTCAAAATCAGTTCCCTTATGGGGCTGGCAGGCAAGGGCAACGTGGGCAACAACCACAGCAGGGTGAGGGAACGCAGTTCAAAAGGATGGCAGGGGGAATAGGCACCCCGTTCCAAGGAGTTACAAAGGCAGGGGACGGCCCTTTTCCATTCCTTAGGACAAATACATATTCTGATTAGGACAACCCACAGAGAGCACTCGCGTGTCCAATCCTATTGACAACTGCACACCCTGAAGAGGAGCCCTTGGTGGAGACGGAAATAGGAAACAAGCAATTTATGTTTGTGGTAGATTCAGGTGCAACTAAATCATGCATTATGGAGGAGAACTTTCCATTATCAGGTAAAACTCTTGATACGCAGGGATTCTCTGGGGGCTATTTCTATGGTTCCATACACAGAGGAGCTGGATATAAAAGTGGGAGCAAAGGTAGTACGAGCCCCCTTGTTGTATTCAGAGAGTCCCCCTGTTAACTTGTGAGGTAGGGATCTGCTCAATAAACAAAATTTAACTATATCATTCACAGATCAATGGGTAGTGTGTTCCACTCCAGGGATGTGAGTAGCTCGAGCAATGGTAATAATCAACGCATTGGCAAGGCAGTCAGTAGTCTGTGGGGTTCCTGTGGTCCCAGACATATTTGTCTATGGTATCAAGGTACTAGCAAAAGCAGTGCCTCAAATTCCAACAAAATGATGGCGAGTGCCCCCAGATTTGAATTTCTGACCCATGGTGCCACCCAAAATGGTGGCAGGGAAAATATTTTCATTAGATTTGCAAGAACTGGTAATGTCAGACAAAATAGTAGTCCTGATTGGAACAGACCAGGACGGGTGCGAGTGGCACAGAATACTATGTGTAGACCCAACAGTACAATTGAAGGAAATTACTTATGAGGAGTTATTTGAGGACAGTGAGCAAAATGGAGAGATTATTTTGGAAATCTGCATCCCCTGTGATATCATGGTGCAGTATAGGAAGGTACAGCACCCCCTGATGGCAGTGATAAGCCATTTTTATTTTTTTAGGAGGACATGCAATATGTGCCAGCTCAATTATGGACTATTAATCCACATGATTTTGGGTTACTGAGAGATGTGACCCCACTACAGATTACATTGAAGTCAGGAGCAGTACTCCCGAGTGTGCGGCAGTACCCGTTGTCAAAGAAAAGCCGAGGAAGGGATAAAAAGGCACTATTCAGGCTCTATTAGAACATGGGATCATTGTGCCATCCATTTCCCCCTTGCAATACGGCCATGTACCCACTCAAGCAAGCAACAGGAGGTAGGATCTACGTCCTCTTAATGACGTGGTACAGAAGGAGTTTCCAGTAGTCCCAAATCTGGTCACAATCCTATGTAGCATTCCCAAGACAGCAACCTACTTCACAGTGCTGGATCTGAAGAATGTGTTCTTCTCAATCCCACTTCACCCTGAGTCATGGTATCTCACTGCATTTACGCGTGGTCAAGGGCGCTTGGAACACACAAGATGGCCTCTGTTTTAGCAACTTCGGATTATACACAGAAGTTTTATTTATTTTCCCACACTGATGAACGGGTCATGCATTGACAGAAGGAGACATACTGTATGTTGATGGGTCATCAACAATTGGCCACGAGACAGGACAGAGGCACACAGGGGTGCCAGTGGTGTGCGGTAAAGGGGGGATAAATAGTGACCACCCCTGTAGAAAGCGAGACTACAGTTTCATACACAGCATTGCCCATATTACAACTGGACCATTATTACCTAGGAGCTGATCTGTCCCAGGATTCAAGGTCCATATGAGGTGGTGTTCTGTACGCCTCGTGCTATCCGCGTGAAGGAGTTACGATACTGGGTGCATCTCTCGGATGTCTTGCAGTATAATTTATAGTGCTTTGAAGTATAGCGCCTCTCTGAATGTGATAGCATTCTATTGACAGCAATAATGTGGCATACACATATAGCCAGTCCTATGATTCTACCATAGCATATGAGTATGCAGATGGAGACAGGCTGCAGGTTTAAAAGTGCACCAGATTATTTATTTTTTCTTTTCTCTTCCTTGAAATGCCTCATATACAGGAGAATACATTATTTATCTAACTGACTGACTTAATTAACAAGTACTAATCACTAGTGCTAACTCATTAACATTATAATGTAATCTCTATGTGAAAAATGAGGTGGAACTACATGTTCTGAAATTCGTTTTCAAACGTGCACTAGGATATTTTTTTTTCTTTCTGTTCACTGTGTTTGCAGCAAGCAGAATCTGCATGCCAGGAAATGATTTTAGTTACAGTTTCTTACTGTCAAAATGGGCTATTGTGTGGAAGGAAGGGTGATGCCGCCTTTTTAATTTGATTGGTGCAAAGTATCTGCAGTGGCCCCACGTAGGAAAAGGGGAAGGTGCAGAGGTTTGCTGGGAAAAGAATGACAGATCTTCTGGCAGTTCGCGTTTGCTGAGCTCGAGAGACGGATGATCTTGGTGTTTTAGCACTGGCTTGAGAACCCTATGTTTTCACCACACACACTTCAGACACAGATTACGAAGGCAACCCATGTCGACTGGGCCGCTCTTCTGAATGGGGTCGCCTGGGGGAGGAAACCACAGATCTTTTGGTAAGCAGCCAAGTTCGAAGTAAGGTCATTTTTATGCGATTGTTTGGCGAATGTGTTCTAAAAATACTATGCAGTTAGGATAGCAAAGCAAAAGAAAATCCCTTGCATTTTTATTTGTCATGTGTTGAATCCTACTTTTAAAAAAAAGATTTGTTTTCATTGTATCTGTGGTTTTGTTTTTCTATTCTCATTTTTTTACAGGTAGAGATGAAATGCATATGGTAAGAAATTGTATCATGACTTTGCAATGGTTTGCAATATAAGATATATATATATATATATATATATATATATATATATATATATATGCCTCTGAGTTTTAATTGTTTTGGGTTTGCCTATGTGGGGAAGATTCATGTTCTTTGGTAATGTAGTCACCCATTTGTTCATGCAGATGCAATAATAGGTAGAATTAGCAGTGATAAATAGATGTATGCGTGTGTTTCCCAGTGCATGGTGTCTGGGGGAATATAATATAATATATAGATGACTGGGAGTCCATGAACCAGTAATGAATCAGTAATGAGGCCTATGGAAGCATAGCTCACTGATGTAGATAAATCAGTGATAACACCACGGGTTATTGGTGATGCTCTATGTGAAATCGTGGTGTCTCTGTATGTAGGTCCAAGGCTCTCTATAGATCACAAGAATATTATAAGAATAAGGAAGGTTTTGTGTATGATGGGGCCATAAATAGAACAGGAAAGTGATGCTCACCACTAAGTAATTTGCCTCTAAGTAATTTACCACCAGAAATTACCACCAATAGTGTATATTACTAGATTATCCAATATAATGTAACAAAACATGGTCATTGGAAGGAGGTAAAACTAAACCCAATCTAGATGCAAGGACAAGTTATTACCAAATTACCACTTTTCTTTTGGCAGTAAGAAAATACCGCCAGACCCCAAATCTATACAAAATATCCTACATATATATGGTGCATTGCAGGCCGGGAATGTGATCATAGAGCACCTACTGGGCGTGGCAAGTGTGTCTCACACTACCATCCATGCATTAGAGGGAACCCATTTCATAATAGCAGTGTGTCACTAAAAGTGAATTTCAGAATGTCTCAAATAGAAGCCACATTCTCAGAACTAGTGCAATATCTGGAGGCAAAGTTGTATGCACATGGGACATGGTCATCAAATAATGCCACAGAATGGCATGCCCGCATTTATGGTGAAGTACAGAAAGAACCACTAGACAGTGTTTTTGAAGAAGGAAGCATAATTCAGGTCTGCCTTCTGAGATTATTAAATGCAGCTGATAAACATGCAGAGAAAGATTGTATATTACGGCTATGCGCCAAGACATGGTTTATCTCGAATAGGTCCCTGCGAATGCAAGAAAATGATACTAAGCTGATTAACGGGTTAAAAGCTGATCTAGGTGGGGCAAGTAAAAAGGAGGAAATGTTAAGAGCAGAATTGGAGGTATGTCAAAAAGACATGCAGTTAAAATGTAGGGATCTTGATACTCAATTGTCTAAAAGCAAGAAACTGTTTGAGGATAGTGAACAAGAATTGGTACATTTAAAAGCGTTGGTAGACCATATTAGACAAGGCAAAGATGAGGTTGTTTTGAAAATGCAGATTTTACAAAAAGAACATTGTGAAAAAGAAAGTGATCTTCAAAATGCTGAACAGGAAATGGTTAAAATGTTTCATGAAAGAGACAAGCGATACAAAGAATTCAATGAATGCCAAATGCAAATGTGCGATATGCAGGAGGTAATTAATAAAATGAGTGATGAAAACAACTATTTGCAAAAAGAGGCAGACAGGTTCCTTAAGAAGTATAAGGATTTGGAACAGCAAATGTGCATTTCCAGGTCCCAGGATAGACGGCAAGACATCAATGGAGTTGAGGTGAATCCTATTTCTACCCAAAGAGCTAGTGCCCCAGTGAGTTGGCCGGTGACTGAACTTGGTTGCAGCACCCTTGGGGGATTTGATACACCCATTGGGGGCCGCCACCAATCCCATAAACCTGAAACCAGGTTTGAATCACCAAGTAGTGCAATTCCATGTATAGCAACAAGTAGCCCCATAAAGATAATAAAATCCATTAAAGCCCTGATCAAACCATTTAAAAAGGCAGGTGAATGCTGCATAGAGGATCACTTAGAAGCGGTGCATGACATATTTAAAGCCCTCCAGATACCTAAGGAACAATACAGACAGTATTTTCATTTAACTCTAGATGCTCCCACAGCCAGTATCATAAGGGGATTGAATGAGCAGCAGAATATGACATGGGCTGAGTTTGAAAAAGAGATTAGACGTCAATTTTCTCCTTTCCAGTCATTACAGGAGGCGAAGAAAGTTGCTTATACAATCACTGCTGGGCCTAATACATCCCCTCACCAGTTTTTGCAAGACTTAAAAAGAGCTTTTTCTCGTTTTCATGTATCTTTTGACCCCAATTCCAATGAGTTTAAAACTGCCTACTTTTTTGGGCTACAGAAAGACATCATATCACAATTGGTCCGTGAATTTGACCGTGACAAATCACTTGAATGGATTGTACACCAAAGCACAAAACTTTATGAGGTACTCTATTGTCAGGGTAGAGAAAATGATAAAATAAAAGACACTAGACCAAAATCTTAAGAACCCTCAGCAACAGTGATGGAAATTAGGTCAGCCACAATTTCCCTTGAGTCTGCTCAAAGTCCAGGTAAAAATAATTTGACACCTGAACAAAGGGGTAATCAACCAAGGTCGTCACTTCCTGCACCAATGTTTCAATCACATGATCCTAGTATCAGGGAGAGCTACATCAGTCCTAGGTACTTAGGAGATAGGCCCGGGGCAGGCTATTGGCCTGATATGTCAGGTATGAATAATAATCAGAGACAAAGTCAGGATCAAAAAAATAATGGTCCCTACCAGACATTGGGGACACAGAGCAGATTTGATCCCAACACCATGATATATGGTAATCAGGATAGACCCCGATATGTGGATCAATTTACTGACAATGGGAATCAACATAGGGGTCAGTATCCACAACATGAGAGACAGGACATGAGGCAGAATATGAATTACGCTCCACGTCAATACAATGATTCACCACGAACAGGGGATTGCAACCAAAGGATGAGTGCACCCACTCCCCTCCACATATGAATCAAGAGTTCAGGAACAATCCCAATAGAAATCATTCCCCTGAGAGGTATCAGAATAGATCCACTCAGGGGGAAAACAACCAAAATCGATCTAGGCCACAGAGAGAGGATTCTAGAGAAATGGAAAGATTCCAGTGTCTCGAGGCCCAAGTGAAAAAGTTGGCTGAGCAAATAGGAAAGCTCTGTACAGTCCAAAAACAGTCATCAAAGGAGGGGGCAGAAAGCCATAGCACTGACCGGGTGGTTTCTGATAAGTGACTAAGTATTAATGATACCTGCAATGCTAAGAAAAAAGATTGCTCTGATACTATTTTGCATAATGACTCTGAGATGTTTAAAGATTCAAAAGTAAAGATATCGGTAAATGAACATGTGACAGAAATTACAAATACTTATAAAAAAAGAAGTTCGGTTTAACCTAGAGCTAAATCAAACATTGGAGATTTGTACAAATGAAACTGGAAAATCTGAAATTCCAAAAGAACAAAGAGACAGATTTAAGAAAAATGACTCATGCATGGGGAATACCAGTGAACAGGGAGTAAGTGGGGGTGCTATAACTCCTTCCCTGGGCAATCAGAACAATAACCAAACACAGGCAGAAAAAATAAATACTCAAAAGGAGGGTACAGTTCAATCACCCGAAGAATTCTTTGAGCCACATATTTGTGAAGAAGTTAAAAGGACTAATACCATACTAAATGACTACAAATGCACAGAGTTAGACGATGACAAATTGCCAAGTGAGGTTGTTACACATGTTCAGGTGGAGGATTGTAATGTGACCTCTGATGATACCTGGATGGATGGGCGAACAGTGGCCACACTCCAAAAAACCTCTGAACATGGGGAAATGAATAAAGTCTCTCACACAGAAATGGACTGAAAGGAGGGAAAAATGTATTTCCATGTACCAATGTGCTTAGCCAAAAGTGAAAAAGGCCTGAGAAAAGCGAGTCCTGAAATCAATAAGAATTCCCACTTCTTATGTGTATTAGAGGAAGTTGAAGACAGGTATTATGCTCCCATCACTGTGGAATAGAAATGCAATACATTTGCAATGATTGACACTGGCGCACAGGCCACAATTATGTCCAAAGAATTGCTAAGAAGTATTAATGAGGGGAGATCTCCACAGAATTAGGTCCCAGTGAGGCAAAATTAAGGTCCTGTGCATAATTTTAACGGGGAGGAGGTGCCTATTATAGGTGTTACCGAGGTTGGCATAAAGATAGGAAAACACAGAATGAAACAGGAGGTATTGATCACATCTATTTGTGAAATTCCATTTCTGATGGGGACAGATTTCGTGAAAAGATTGTCTCCTCTCATAGATGGGGTGAATGGAGTACTGTGGTCCTTAACCAAAAAAACATTGAGACCTAAGAAACTAAAATCACAAAACAGCAATAAAAATGAATGTCACACCGTTGCCAAAACAAATGATGTAGTAGAGGTATATCTCAAGAATAGCTGTATACCTAGCGTCACTGTTATCTTGATATGTCAAGATAAAATGCAAAGTGAAAATGAGAAACAATCTGTACGAATTTATTTAGACCCTAGGAAAAAATGGCAAACTGCAATAGATGAGCACACATTACGTTTTTATTTAAAAGAGAAGACATGCAAACACAATACTACTCCTAAAACAGACACAGAAAAACACATTACTACTCTTGCTGAAATACACATGGAAGATGAGCAACCATAGGTTCACATTGGTATAAATGACTGTTCTAAAGTAGTAAAAGCCATACTAGCGCTTGAACAGAAAAGAAGCTTTATTAATGAGAAATTACTGCAGAAAATAATGGAGAGGGAGGAGATCCCAAAATTTAGAATTAAAAACCAATATGCCTCTGGTTTGAACAGTCCAGACTTTGAAAATCGAATTGCAGGCAGATGCATGCTGAAGATTAGTATAGGACAGAAAACAATTCAACATAATGTGTGGATAGTGAGTGGGACACAAAATGGCTTTTACATGAGCAATGATATCATGCACAGAATGTGTATGGTGTTAGATTTTCTTAATCAAAAAATATGGTCACGGCTAGGTGGGCCTGCACCTGAATTTGAAGACAAAAGAAGGGCTTATCATTGCGCACAGCTGGTCCCATATGCAATTTAATTACAGCTGAGGAAGAATACTATTATTCCTGAATTCACCAAGCAGGTTGCCATAACACTAAAATGCAAAAATGGACAACAGGTGAAGGATTCTGATGCATGTGTGTGCTTGAATGAATCCATAAAACAGCAAGGCCTGGATTATGAATACATTCCGTTAATAGATGTTGGTAAAGGGTCTGTTAACATTTTGGTGAATAATAAAGGGTGTCAAGATATTAATTTAGAGGAAAATTCTTAATTAGGAATGGCCATGCAAAAATCACATTATACTGCAGATCTAAATAACATGGTGATTGGAAATATCCCTGAAAGGTATGTGGATGCCAGGGGTGTATTGCCAGAATACCTGGATTCTCAGCCCAAAGGAATCTTTAAAATTCAATCTGTGTACCCTTATGATTCAAATGAGACAGTGTGCTGTCATCAAAAGGATTATATAGTATTTGACTTAAATGAAAAGGAAACAGAAAATCAGCATATTGAATTGGAAGCTGATATGCCAAAATATTTAAAAGTGGCAGCTTTACAGAGACACAGCCACACAGTTAGAAGAAAGCACAGAGATTCCTCCACTAGAAGATTTCCCAGAATTTACAAAAATGGTAGAGGAGCATATTTTCTCAGCAGATACATGCGATAGCGATGAAGATAAAAATGAATTGAGAAACATATTTTTGGAGTTTAAAGATGTCTTTGCTAAAGATGCTTATGATTGCGGCCTAACTAATTTACATGTTGCCACACTACCGGAAGGGTGTAGTAGAAGCCCAGTATTTGTGCGCCAGTATAGATTACCACTGGCATGTTTAGAGTCATTGGCAGAGATAATTAAAAATTTGGAGTCTCTGGGAATTATCAGGCCTATTCATAGCACATCCAACACACCCATTTTAGGTGTGTTAAAGCCAAATGGTCAATGGCGTCTATGTGCAGATTTGAGAGAATTAAATAAAAGAGTGCCAGTGTCGAGATGGCCACTGCCAATCATTGATCAAGGCATGGCTCGGGTGCATGGCTGAAAAGTGTTTACTACATTAGATCTCACATCTGGATATTGGTACGTGCCATTGGCAGAGGAGATTCAGAATTTATTTTCATTTTCATTTGATAAGACCCAATACGCATGGGTTAGAGTTTCATTCGAGTATGTCAATAGTGGGAGTGAATTTGGCATATTTTTAAGAAAGGCTATGCCTGATGCAGCGAAAAGAGGAACCATAGTTTACGTGGATGATGTCCTGATAAAAAATGAAAGCTTGAAAAGCCATTTTGATGAAATTAGACATGTTCTTGGCCAATTGCAAAAGGCAGGTGCCAAAGTATCTTTACAAAAAGCACAATGGTGCAAGAAAAAGGTGAATTTTCTAGGCCATGAAGTGACTGAACATGACTAAACCCACAAAAGAAGAAAGTTGAGGCCATACAAAAGCTAAAAGATCCTAAAAGTGTGAAAGGATTAAAAAGTTTATTAGGAATGACGGGCTATAACAGAAAGTTTATTGAAAGTTATGCTGAAATTACTCAACCATTGACTAAACTACTAAAGTTGAATACACCCTGGAAATGGGAAAAAGAGCAGTTTGAGGCAGTGGCTAAATTAAAGGAATGTCTTATAAAGGCATCATGTTTAGCATACCCCATAAAGGATAGGGATTTCTTTCTAGAAATTGGTTTCTCTGAACATAGTATGTCAGCAGTGTTATCACAAAAACATGTTTTGAATCACAAAACCATTGCTTATGCAAGTAAGGCATTTCCCCAAGTTGAAATTAAATTCAGTGAATGTGAAAAGGCCCTTTTGACCACTGTGTGGGCGCTACAGCATTTCCGCCCCATTGTTCAGGGAGAAAAGGTAATTATTGAGACAAATCATCAACCTTTGCAGTTTTTAGAGAGTAAAAGAATTAGGTCAGGCAATCTAGCACAGTCCAGAATTACTTCATGGACACTGGCATTGCAAGGTTTTCCTGTAGAAGTGAGGTATGGCCAAAATAAAAAGAGCCCAGTCGCTCAAGGTTTGGCAGATCAACATGACTGTGCAGCTGAACATGTATCAAATGATGTAGAAGTGGAAACTAGTTTACAGGAGTTTAGGCAATCACCGCACAAAGCTTTTGATGAAAAAGGATTTGCCAACTGTATATGTTGACGGTTGTGCTTTTCACATTGAAAATGACAGTAATAAACAATTGTTGTCAGGAACAGGAAATGTCTGGTTGAAATGTGAAGGCATTCCCAGTATAGGGATGAGAATTGGGGCTAGGAGCAGTCAGGTAGCGGAATTGGCAGCCATTTATAAAGCAATTACTACTGCAGTTGATAATACATTTAGTGAAATTGTCCTGGTGACTGATTCTGATTATGCACGAAATAGCTTTGTGGAATATTTGCCTGGCTGGAAAGCAAGAGGCATGATTACATACAATAAAAAGCCCATTGACATGGAAAAATGATACAAGCCATAGACAAATTGGTGTCAGAGAATGATTTGACAATATACTGGAGGAAAATTTGTGGACATTTAAAAACTCCAGGAGAGGATAAGGAGGGAAATGATGAGGCAGATCATTTAGCTAAAATTGGGGCTGTGATGGGAGAGTTGCTACCTATTGAACATTTACTTGGTGAAATACAAATTGATGCAGTTAGACGCTCTAAAGCTCCAAAAGAGGTGGATCAACCAGTAGTACAATGGAGTTATGATACACCACATCAAAATCTGATTAAGGCACAAAAGGATGATCCAATTTTGGGAATCTATTATAATCATTTGATAGACCCTGAACAAAACCCTTTAACAGAAAATGATTGTGTGGGAAAGGAAGAGTTGAGGGAGCTATTAAAGAATAAAAATAAAAACGAATTAGACTACAGGATGGACTCATGATTAACAGGATGGACTCATGATTAGAGAGGCCATAACAGGACAAATACAGTGGGTGGTACCTCTTTCATTCAGAGGGCTAATGCTACACCATGCACATGATGCAATAACTGCAGGACAGAGAGGTTCACAAAAAACATTAGCGATACTGAAAGATTATGCTTACTGGCCACATATGTCCCAAGATGTGGAATTATATACTAGGGGATGTTTAGTATGTGCCCAATTTAAACCTGCTTCACCAATGCATAGAGCCCCATTAATTAAAAGAGGCTTAACTCTTCCATGGTCAGATTTGCAAATAGACTATGTAGGGCCTGTAAAGAGTCCAGCAGGGGGAACCGTTACATTTTGAGTGTGGTTTGTTTAATGTCAAAATGGATAGAGTGTATTCCTGCACCAGATTGTAGTGTGCAAACAGCAGCTACATTACTGGTAAATCATATATTTAAGATTTGGGTTACCACAAAGAATAGAATCAGAGGAATTAATTTCACAAGCGCTCTAATGAGTAAGGTGTGGCAAATACTGGGAGTGAAAAGAAAACTACATGTTGCATATAGACCTGCCTCTTCTGGTGGAGTTGAACGGTGTAATAGGTCTGTTGTGGACATATTAAAGAAGTTTGTAGCAGAGGCAGGTTCCAGTTGGGATTTACGTTTACCTCTGGTTTTGATGGCAATCAGATCAACTCCTGCCAAAGCCACAGGCATCAGCCCTCATGAAGTAGTGACAGGTAGGAAAATGGTGTTGCCGCAACACCTGCTATACAGGACACATGAACAGACGCTTGTAAGCGCATCTACAGTTCATGAATATACGGAAGAACTGAGGAAGCATTTACAACATGCATTTGCTTTTGTGCAGCGGAATTTGGAAAGGGCTGCTGACAGTGCAAAGTCATATTATGATTAAAAAAAACATCGTTGAAAGAGTATTGTGTGGGGGATCAGGTGTATAAATTTAATTTTGGAAAGGGTAATCAGAAAAATTCTAAATTTCTGGCTGCCTGGCAGGGGCCATTTCAAATTATAGATAAGGTATCTCCAGTGGTTTATAAAATTTTGAGGACTGAAGGTGAAACGGTAACAGAGCAAATTGTTCATGTTAATCAAATTAAGCCCTGGCATCCCAAACATGAGGTATGGAGGCTTGAGCGTGTTGAAACAGATCATGCACCTTAAATACATGAAAGAAAACACATGGGTCTATTTATAGGGCCCAATATCAGAGAACTAAAAACAAAGGTGATTGTTGTAATAGAAAAGATGTAAATAAAAATATTATATGTGATGATTACTAAAAAAGGGCTGAGGCTAATGAAATTATTTTATTGAAAGGTTGACATATGTTAAATGATCAATGATGCTTTATGTATGTTTGTTTTCTCTCTAACATGTGCTTAATTTCAGAAAGCGAAAGAGAAAGGACGAAATACATTTTCTTTTTGGTGAAAGGGTGAAATTAGTATTGTTCTATGTACTTAATCGGTTTCTTTTCTATTTGATTTAGAATCACTAACAGATCTTTTGGTCGGAGGTCACAGAACCGAAGGACACGGGAGATAATGGAGTCCTGGAATCCAGGAGGACGGATTCCGGAAAAGCCCCGGGAGGGGGCAAAGACCAAATCTATAAAACAAGTAGCATTGATGATGACGCCAACGCCGTGGTTAATTATTATGATGATCGGAGGGAATTTCAAAACTTTGGAAGCACAAGTTGTCATTGAGCCCCGATCAGCATCTGGCATTGCGGTAGAAGAAGCACCAGGATTCATCATGAGCGATAGAAGGATGATCTTCCAGAACATTTATATACCCTTGAATCCTGATACTTTGATGGAAAAACATTTTAATAGCACTGGAATTAAGGCTGAGCAGACTAAAGAGTGGCTAGAACTAAGAAAAGAGAACACCAAGCAGTCGATAAGAGATATGTTGATTCAATTAGAAAAAATATTTGTGAATTTAGAGGACATAAAGAAAAGGAGAGGAAAAAGAAGAGCAGTAATGCTTGCGGTCTGATTGGTGATGTCTATAGTTGGAGCTATAATAGGTACTATGATGTCAACAGACAATGCCATTTCAGTAGGGACACTGAATGCTAAAGCACAACAGCTGAGTTTTGATTTAGAAATGATACAAAAGACTTTAGATGGAATTAGAGGTGGATTGGATGAACAAGTGAGGTTTATAAATGAAACTGCGATCATTTTGAATGAGCAAGCATAAGTTGTTCAACATACAACTAAATTAATAATTAAGCATGAATGGATATTGAATGAGATCCTGAATGTAATTAATCCTACTGATAGATTGTTGACGAATTACATGAGGGAAGTTCAAACTGCAATTTCACAATTAATTTGAGGACATGTACCATTGTATTTTGTTTCACAAGATATTATTCATCAAATGATAGAAAGGTTGACCAGGAGAGAGACTGATGTGGTACAAGTGAAAATTGCATTTGAAATGGGCAATGCAATGCCCTTATATGTGGATTTGGAAAGGTTGGAAATAGGGTTTTTATTATGCATCCCATATATAGCTCCTGAACTTATTTATCAAACTAAGTGGGTACATAATGTGATATTTTGGCAAGTAGATAGGTTTATAAGGATTAAGACTCCAGAAGTGGTGGCATTTCAGTCATGGGAGCCTGAGGTTTACTTGATCCCAAATTTGGAAACCTGTGTAAAATTTAAAGAACAAAATTATATGTGTCCAGGTAAACCATTTATTCCTGATGTTACAGACGCTATTTGTGGTTTGAATTCTGACCCAGGTATATCAGGAGGATGTGAAGTAGTTATTAGCAATATGGAAGGTGAAGAGTTGGCACAAGCTAAAATGGTCAAAGGTAAATGGTTGGTCAGCACCTGTATACAAAATTTGACAATTGTACATTTAAATCATGGAACATTTGTTGTTAAACAGGTGAAATATAATGTGTTTTACTTACAGGTTCCAAAGGATACAGTTGTTTCGATTGGGGGCTTAACATTGTTTCATATTACAAAGTATATTTGGGAAAGCCAAGTAGGCAATATTGAGTTTTTTCAAAGGGATGCATTCCTAATAGACCCGGATGTGGAGTTCTTATTGAATCATAAAGAAAAAACATACTGTGAAAATGAATTTGAGAAAAAACAATATTACAGTTAGTAGCCTGGGTGTAATTGAAGTGGAAAGGTTAATTGGGGAACCTGGGTGGAACGCACTATGGTGGGTCTAGCTGTTGTGGTGCTAGTGATTGGAGGATGGTTAATCATTTTATCCGTAAAGGTGAAGATGTTGCTCATGATATTAGCAACAACAGGGAATGAAAGATATCCCAATACACATACATTTTAAAAAAAAAAAGAAGAGCGCAAGTTGGGTTTCCTCCAATTGTGGCTTGGACCACTGCCAAATTGTCAGAAAAGGAGGGATAATATAGTACAATTTATAGTGCTTTGAAGTATAGTGCCTCACTGAATGTGATAGCATTCTATTGACAGCAATAATGTGGCATACACATGTAGCCAGTCCTATGTTGCTACCATAACATATGACTATGCAGATGGAGACAGGCTGCAGGTTTAAAAGTGCACCAGATTATTTTTTTTTCTTTTCTCTTCCTTGAAATGCCTCATACACAGGAGACTACATTATTTATCTAACTGACTGACTTAATTAACAAGTACTAATCACTAGTGCTAACTCATTAACATTATAATGTAATCTCTATGTGAAAAATGAGGTGGAAGTACATGTTCTGAAATTTGTTTTCAAACGTGCACTGGAATATTTTTTTTTTCTTTCTGTTCACTGTGTTTGCAGCAAGCAGAATCTGCATACCAGGAAATGATTTTAGTTACAGTTTCTTACTGTAAAAATGGGCTATTGTGTGGAAGGAAGGGTGATGCAGCCTTTTTAATTTGATTGGTGCAAAGTATCTGCAGTGGCCCCACATAGGAAAAGGGGAAGGTTCAGAGGTTTGCTAGGAAAAGAATGACAGATCTTCTGGCAGTTCGCTTTTGCTGAGCTCGAGAGACGGATGATCTTGGTGTCTTAGCACTGGCTTGAGAACCCTATGTTTTCGCCACACACACTTCAGACACTGAGATTACGAAGGCAACCCATGTCGACTGGGCCGCTCTTCTGAAGGGGGTCACCTGGGGGAGGAAACCACAGATCTTTTGGTAAGCAGCCAAGTTCGAAGTGAGGTCATTTTTATGCAATTGTTTGGCGAATGTGTTCTAAAAATACTAGGCAGTTAGGATAGCAAAGCAAAAGAAAATCCCTTGCATTTTTATTTGTCATGTGTTGAATCCTAATTTTTTAAAAAAGATTTGTTTTCATTGTATCTGTGGTTTTGGTTTTCTATTCTCATTTTGTTACAGGTAGGGATGAAATGCATATGGTAAGAAATTGTATCATGACTTTGTAATGGTTTGCAATATAAGATATATATATATATATATATATATATATATATATATATATATATATATATATATGCCTCTGAGTTTTAATTGTTTTGGGTTTGCCTAAGTGGATGTGGGGAAGCTTCATGTTCTTTGGTAATGTAGTCACGCATTTGTTCATGCAGATGGAATAATAGATAGAATTAGCGGTGATAAATAGATGTATGCGTGTGTTCCCCAGTGCATGGTGTCTGGGGGAATATAATATATAGATAACTGGGAGTCCATGAACCAGTAATGAATCAGTAATGAGGCCTATGGAAGCACAGTTCACAGATGTAGATAAATCAGTGATAACACCACGGGTTATTGGTGATGCTCTATGTGAAATCGTGGTGTCTCTGAATGTAGATCCAAGGCTCTCTATAGATCACAAGAATATTATAAGAATAAGGAAGGTTTGTGTATGATGGGGCCATAAATAGAACAGGAAAGTGATGCTCACCACTAAGTAATTTGCCACCAAGTAATTTACCACCAGAAATTACCACCAATAGTGTATATTACTAGATTATCCAATATAATGTAACAAAACATGGTCACTGGAAGGAGGTAAGGCTAAACCCAATCTAGATGCAAGGACAAGTTATTACCAAATTACCACTTTTCTTTTGGCTCTAAGAAGGTGGTAAATCTATACAAAATATCCTACAGTCTGAAGAGCACCTGAGACAAGGGACATTGCAAATCTCAATTGACCGATTGAAGACAAAATGTATGAAGAAGACGTTTAGTAAATGATCCATGCCAGGGTGGTGGGCAGTGGCACATCCCGGATTTCTCTTTTTCCGTTTGGATTTTTATTGTTCTTTTATTTTGTATCTTTGTTTCAATTTTTTTGATTTTCCAAATGTTGAAGGTCTAGTACCCAGTCCTATATATATATATATATGTATATATATATATATATATTCATTCTCTCTCTCTCTCTCTCTCTCTCTCTCTCTCTCTTTCTCTCCCTCTCCCTTTGTTTCTACTCTCCAGGGACAAGCAAGTATGCCTGACCTACTGTTCAAACCTCTCTGTTATGTAGGGATAATGTTAAACAGAATGTAATTGGCTCTAGGAATTATGTATTATGTTTTTTGGTAGTATATTGTTTTGTGTGACACAGGTGGTGGCTGTTTGAGTGTATGAAGGTATGTCTGTTATTTGGGGTGGCCATATTAAGGGGGTGGGGGGACGGACAGTTACATAACGCTAGTGTGAATATGTCTATGATAGAAAAAGAATAAAAAAATGTTTCACTATTTGCCGGCCATCCCTACAGGTTTTCTTAGACAAATAAAATGGGAAGTGTGAATGACGTATGATTTATATAAGAGCTTGGGCTTTGACGCTATATCTGATATTCAATAGTTAGAATCATCCAACAGAAGGTACTCTGATATGATATGATAGGTTATTTATAACACTCTTAATACCCAGAGGTTCCTAAGCGTCGACCCGTGGATCGAACCTGTGGTGCTCCGTGTTGTCTTGCTTCCAAGGGGCGCACATTGCCCCTGAGCTATCCTCCCGAGACATGCATACTGCAGGAAGAAATGTGATCAATGAAAGCTGTTACGTGTGTGCACTTACCCCACATGCGTCAGGGGCTACTGAGGTTTTAGTTCCACATCCAGTCCCAAATACAGAGGCACAATGCCTGGTACATCTTGCACCATGTAGGATAAAGGACACATTCCATGCACACAGCGTGCAGTTGAGGAGCATTGATCTAGACCCAGTGCTATACAATGGCAGTATTAAATACAGCAAGTGTCTACAAGCACCATATTTTTCCTTGGGAGGTCACTCGCATGTCAACGACAAATGGCAGGGCACCACAGTGACGTGTCTGGCAGATGGACTGATCGAGTATAGCAAAGAAACAATAGCCCACGTAGAGACTATGGGCCTCATTACGACCCTGCCGGTCCAGTAACAATGGTGCTGGTAGGCTCACCAGCATCATTGTTAACGGACCAGCAGAGTACAAGTCTGCGAGCCGGATGCCTTTCCGCCTGCCAGGTCTGACCTGTCAGGTGGAACGGCACCCACTCGCAGACTTTGATGGAAGCACTGGTACTGTTGCACGCAGTGCTCGTGCTTTTGTCCTGCCCATTCCCATTCCTATGGGAATGGGGAGTTACTTTTTCCAGCACATGGCTTCCAGTACCACCGGGCCTGTAATGCCCCAGTAATTCCCCAAAGCCAGACACCAGAAAAAAACAACTCCGGCAGCAGCCGTGCTGTTTTTACCCGCACAGCTAGCGCTGAAGTCGAAATGAGGCCGTATGTTTTTCGCAAATATGGTCCCAATACATCACCAGGCTAACATGGATTGCAACAATGGAGAAGCCAGTGCGAATACATAGAGACAGACTATGAGCTTTGTTTTAGCATTAAAGGAACAGTTCTTGTTCTCATCTAAAAAAAACATATGGATTTTTTTTGTTAATACAGGAACCTAATAATGCATACACATAGGCAATGGGTGCAGCATGCACCATAGAAGTTCAGGCGAAGCAAGTGAGTGAAGAAGGAAGGAGACCCTCCTGGGCCTCGCCGAAAGCATGTTGTGTTTTTTTTGTTTGCTCCCCCAACACCATTTTACGCCCTCACCGACCCGGACCACTTCCCCACTCCCACTTCATTGTTTCCCGGCCTCCCACCTCCCAGTTTGCCCTTTGGCCTTGATTGATGACAATACACCTGTTTGTTTGTGCCTTAGTGCAGCACATCTCCCTGCTCACCATCTAAAGCTTCGGCGAACCAGGTAAGTGAAGAAGGAAGGAGACCCTCCTGGGCCTCGCCAAATGCATCTTGCTTTTTTTTTGTTGCTCCCCCAACTCCATTTCACGCCCTCACTGACCCAGACCCCTTCCCGCTCCCTTGTTTCCCAGCCTCCTGCCTCCCAGCCCACCAGTCTGCCCTGATTGGTGATAATTCACCTGTTTGTTTGTGCCTTAGTGCAGCACAGCTCCCCGCTCGCCCTCTATAGCTTAGGCGAAGCAGGTGAGTGAAGAAGGAAGGAGACCCTCCTGGCCCTCCCCAAATGAATCTTGCATCTGTTTTTGCTCCCCGAGCCCCATTTTGCACCCTCATCAAACCGGGCCCCTTCCCCGCTCCCACATCCTTGTTTCCCGGCTGCGCACCTCCCAGCCCACCCACCCTGAACGGTGAGAAACTCTGTCTTAACTGGCGTTCCCAGGGCAGCCATCTGCCCAGGCTGCCCCTGAGGCTAAAGGCCTGAGGCAAAGGGCGTCTCCTACATTGGCAGCTCCAAGGTGTGTCTGCAGGTGTCAGCAGGGGAGCCCAGCAGCCAGCTGTCAACCAGCAGCTACAATCAAGGTAGGAGTGGTCAGGGTGAAGGGAAGAGCAATCGCTCTACCCTGGAATCCCTACCACTTAGCAAACTAACCTACACTGAGATAGTGCTGTAAATGTAGCCTACTCCACACTGTGATAGTATTGTGATTGGTAGCCTACTCCACACTGTGATAGTACTGTGATTGCTAGCCTACTCCACACTGTGATAGTACTGTGATTGCTAGCCTGCTCCACATGGTGATAGTATTGTGATTGCTAGCCTGCTCCACACTGTGATATTATTGTGATTGCTAGCCTGCTCCAGACTATTGCTAGCCTGCTCCACACTGTGCTAGTACTTTGATTGCTAGCCTACACCACACTATGATAATACTGTAAATGCTAGCCTACACCACACTCTGATAGTATTATCATTGCTAGCCTCCTCCACACTGTGATAGTATTGTGATTGCTAGCCTGCGTCGCACACCAGAGAATGTATTCATATTGACTTGATTCATTTCTAGAACGCTCCACATTGGGCTAGCACTGTAGATGTCAACCTGCTCCACACTGTGAAAGTATTGTGCTTGCTAGGCTGCTTCACACTGTGATAGTATTGTGATTTCTAGCCTACACCACACTGTGATAGTATTGTGATTGCTAGCCTGCGGCGCACAGCAGAGAATGCGTTTGTAAAGACTGGAGGGGGGTGTCTGTGTTCCTGCTCTCTATATGGCAGAGGAGAGGCACAGAGAACCCCAGCGAAGATTCTCTATTGTTGGTAGCAATGGACAAGCAATGAAGGCCTAGCTTCTCAGGAGGTGATGCAGGCTGGTTCTTAAGTACAGTGTAGTCCCCAAGCACCCACAAAGGAATGTCTGCACACTGTTATTAGTTAAAACACAGTCTTTATATAATTAAGGTTCAAGGTTATATACAATATAACAATAACTCACTTTGTGCTCAGTTAATCTACAATGGCAAATATATACAGTTCTAAGTGGTACCACAATTATTATCAGATCTCATTAAAGTGCATCAACTGTACTCTGGTCAAATGTCACACAAATCAATTAATAAAGGTAACCAACAATAGACACCGGAGGAAAGCAGTTTGTTAGAACAATTGGCAGAATACTGGCCCCTACCACTAGACACAGTTCTGTGGGACGATCCCCCCCACCTGGGCAACCTGTAAAATAAAGATATCCTACAAGCTTTGTCTATATATTGTGCAATGAGTCTTATTTCCTTCTCAAGTGTTTCTATCACCCCAATGTATCTGGAATAGCAGAGTTCTTCGAGGCGGCGTCGATGGATCCTTCTTGAGTGACTCCCTTTAAATCAGGAGCCACAGAACGTCGATGGGCCTCGAAGAAGGTGAACTTGGCGACGAGGCAGCAGCTTCGGTCCTGACGGTGCTCGTCGACGACGAGTTGAAGACATCCTGCAAGGATGAGGCATGCGGGGCACCTTGATGTCGATAGTTCAGCTCGAGCAAAGAGTTTGTGAAGAACTGTGGCCCAGCAAGGGAGTCGAGTCATCCGACGTCTCTACGGTCTTTGGGTGGCAGGAAACCCACCGGGCATGGTCCTCAGCGTGTCGATGGCCTGGCATTCTCCGGCGGGATAAGGCAGTGCACGGTGCGGACGAGCGCGTCCGGCAATCAAATGTTTTAGGCAAAGGAGCGTTGCGGCTCCAGTCGTCGATGTCACAGTGTCAAGCAGTCACTGCTTCTGGGCAACTAACTTCGACGGGCCTCCAGCGGTTATAGCAAACCTGCGAACCCTGGTCGATGACGGTGGACGGCTGTCTGGTGCTCTCATCATTAATCCACGTCTCCGGCTGCCAGACTTCCAGGGTGCTGCTGTCATGATTCCTGCCCCTCATGTCCCCAGCCCTCCAAGATGTCAGGCTGGAGTCAGGCCACAATCACCTACATGGCCCTCAAGGGCCTCTCCATCCCTCCAAAGACCCACTTGGAGTCAGTCAGACTTGGCGCTTGTGGCACCAGACTCACTCATATCATAGGATAACATTGGGGATTGGACTTGCAGTTCATTGATGGGGACAATATGGATGCCCCCACATATTTCGGTTCCCAGAACTGCATGTGCAGTCTAATCTTTTGGGTGTGGTTCAGCCCAGAGACACCTGGGATACCCAGAGACTTTTTAGGCCACGGCCAGGCTGAGAAACATGCTTTGCGTTTTCTGCACCTGCAGCGTGACACTCATCGTGTTCGGATCAGTCTCCAGTAGGCCTGCATCTTTCTTCTGCACTCAGCTCCTGCAAGAACAAGAACACAGTTAAGAACAGCCTTACCTTGCAGCACTTCTGCCCATCATTCATCGCTCCTTCTGTTCTGCAGGCATCTTCGGCGGTGTCATTCCCATCCCGGCACGTCGCTTCCTAAGGAAAAGGGAAAAGAACAGAAAAAAGGCATTAGTAAGCATTCTGCAAATCTTCGCTTATTTTTAAATACTGTTCGAGCTTCAAACGCTTACCTGAATCCCAGCCGCTCTGGGGAACTCTGTCTCTGGAACTTCTCATCCATCTGCAAGAGGGAAAAGACGCTCCAGGTTAGCGTGGAAACATCTAGAGGCGCTGCATACCGTGCTTACTCACCGCATTTGTTCTTCATAACCGGCATCCACGCTGAAAACGTTGTGGCACCTAAAAGACACAGAAAAAGAACTCAGTTCAATACAAATACGAAAGGGGTGCATCACGCATCGCGCTCTCACTCACCATCAGCGCTACTCATCGCAGTAGCACGCCGCCATCCCCGGACGGCGGCCATCATCAAAGGAAGGAAAGGAACGAAGTTAGAGAACTGTTTAAAAGACTCATTATACTTACCTGTCGGACTCTTGCCAGTGAAGTAACTAGGCAGCAACGAGCCCGCATCAATCAACGGGCCCCTGCGCTGAAAGCAGGACGGAGAGCACACTATCCAAGAAAACAAGGCCCAGTCTCCAGTCGAATAGCCTCCAGGGAAGGGTTCGAGGTCGTAAGAGGTCAGAACAGGCTGAGTGACGTCCCCGTGGATACCAGGTGAGCGTTACAGAACGCAAAGCCTCACATCAAAATCCACCTGGGTGTCATGGAAACATCAGAAACCGACCAGTTAGCCCACATGTTGGGGCAGCTACGTTCTGAAGTACATGCAGCCGGGCAGGAGACCAACACCCCGAGGAGAGAGCTGATAGTAGCCAAAGAACGCACTGATGATTTAAGCCGGCAACTGCTCCAGTCACAAGCAGGGCATGCACCATTGCCAGAAAGCGTGCCCTTGATGCCAGCGCCATCATCCAATCCTGTTCAGATAACCCTTCCTGGGGCAGTTCCCTTGGCCACGCCCAAACGATTTATGGGGGATCCCAAGAGGTTTGCAACGTTCATGAACCAGTGCGGCCTGCACTTCCTTTGTAGGCCAGGGGCCTTTCCGTATGACCAATCACTGGTCGCTTTTGTGCTCTCCTACCTGAGTGGTAGCGTCGCAGACTGGTCTGTACCCTTTGTGGCCCAAGATGATCCTTTGCTGCATGACTTCAGGGACTTTCAGCAGGAGATGGAAAAGCTGTTCGCCCGTCGTACTCATGGGCAGGCATTAGACATCGAACTTCTGTCCCTATGCCAAGGGAATCATGACTTATTAACATACATAGCCACGTTCAATAGACTCGTAGTTGAAGCAGAATGGCCAGTGAAGAAGAGAACCACGTTATTTCATGAGGGGTTGCGGGGGGAGCTTAAGGATGCTCTCGCACAAGTAGTGAACCCCCCGAAAGACTGCTCAGAATTCATTGACCTTCTTGTTCAACTGGATCATAGGTTGCAGGACCGAAGAGCAGATTGAACCAGACCGGACCGTCGCCCTATGTATGTGCGTTCAAAGGACAATACTGCCCGAACAACGGAAGGTTCAGGAGAACCAATGCAAATGGGGGCGTCAGATCCCCCTTGGCTAAAGCGGAAAGGGATAAAAGGAGACAGCAGCAGTTATGTCTGTACTGTGGAAGGTCAGGTCATTTCCTTAAAGAGTACCATGTGAAGCCACCAAGGAGGACGGTAGGGGCCACGGACAAGGAAGATACTATCAAGGAATTGGAAAACTCCCCAGCCCGGCAAGTGTAGGGGTCCCCTTGTCGAGCGAAGAAAGTGAACTACAGACCTCCCATTTTGCACTATCTGTGGTCTTGATCAATCACCAACAACCATCTCGGATGCACGCAGTAAGAGAGTACATAGACAGTGGAGCCGTTGGGAATTACATCGACCAGGATCTTGCGGCAAAGATGGGGCTTCCGTTACGCACTAAATCAACCACTGACACTGTTACCACTGTCGACGGCACGGAAATAGCTTCTGGGCCAGTATCCCAATGCACTGCAGCTTTAACCCTTCTGTGCCAGATGGACACCAGGAATCTATCATTTTTGACCTCATTAAGGCACCACATTTCCGGTTGATTTTTGGAATGCCATGGTTGGTAGCTCACAATCCTCGAATCGATTGGCAAGCAAAAGAATTGACCTTTCCCGAGACTTGCGCCCACACATGTTATCGCCAAGAGAAACAACCAATAGACACCAGAACCTCCACGCTTGCGACTGTGGCAATCGGCACCCTACCAAGTGAATACCAGGACTTTCAAGATGTCTTTCAGAAAGAACAGGCTAATACCCTGCCACCGCATAGACCATACAATTGCCAAATCGACCCGATACCCGGCGCACACTTGTGGGTGAATTTACGCACTCACAGAACCAGAAAACCAGCACCTGAAAGCCTATCTTGACCAATACCTGGCCAACGGGTTCTTCCGTCCCTCGAAGTCTCCAGCAGCCAGTCCTCTATTCTTCGTACCGAAAAAGGAGGGGGACTTGAGAATGTGCATCGACTATCGCACACTGAACCAGATTACCTTAAAAAAACGCTACCCCCTGCCACTGATCCCTGAATTGCTTGATCAAGTCAAAAATGCCCAAATCTACACAAAACTAGACCTGAGGGGGGCATATCACCTTGTTCGCGTAAAACAGGGGGACGAATGGAAAAGCGCTTTTCGCACCAAATACGGCTTGTACGAATATCAAGTAATGCCCTTTGGCCTTTGCAACGCGCCTGCTGCATTTCAATACTTCATGAACGATGTCCTACGGGAATTGATTGATGTCTGTGCTCTAGTGTACATCGACGATATCCTAGTATATTCCGCATCAAAACAGGACCACGTTAAACATGTCCGATCCGTATTGGAGAAACTCTGTCAACACCAGCTCTACGCCAAGCTCGAAAAGTGCTCATTCCACGTCTCTGAGGTGGAATTCCTGGGCTTTATTCTCAGCCCGAATGGAATCCGAATGGATGTACATAAGGTAGATGCTATCCTGAACTGGCCATCCCCAAATTCATTCAAGGGGGTTCAAAGTATGTTGGGTTTTGCAAACTTCTACCGCCGGTTCATCCCAGGATTTTCGCAAATCGTGCATCCCATCACGTCATTACTAAGGAAAAGCAACAAAAAGTTCCAGTGGACAACAGAAGCCAAGGAGGCTTTCCAGGAACTCAAAGCAAGATTCACATCTGCCCCAATCTTACGCCACCCTCGCCCTCATCTCCCATACCTGGTGGAAACGGACGCCTCAAGCATAGCTATGGGAGCCGTCCTCTTACAAAAGGACCCCGAAACGGGCCAGTTACACCCTGTTGCCTTCTGGTCGCGTAAATTCACACCCCCTGAACTCAATTACGCTATCGCAGACAAAGAACTCCTGGCCATTAAGTCAGCCTTTAAGGCATGGCAGCACTACCTCTTGGGCACCAGACACACAATCACCGTAATAACTGACCACCGGAACCTCCAGTACCTAGAAACGGCAAAGGCCCAATCCGCACGACAACTACGTTGGGCTCTTTTTTTGCTGAATATGACTACGTGATTACATTTTGACCAGGGGTGAAAAACGGGAAGGCCGATGCCCTTTCCCATATGGGGGTAGAAGAGCAAGGGTATCAGACCCCTGACCCAATAGCAATCGTCCCGAGAGACAAGCTCCTAGGAATCACAGCAACCATAACTCAGAAAGAATTACATGAAGAAATCCAAAACCTGATGAGTCAGGAGCAATTACAAGCGTGGAGTGCACAAGGAGAACATTACATGATAAAAGATCAGTTGCCCTACTTCAGGAATCGTTTATTCTTACCAAAACAAAAACTATGAGAACAAGTCATGTCCGGTTATCATGATTCCTTGATCGAGGGCCACACCGGAATCGCTAAAACCCTAGCCAAGGTAAAACGAAATTATTGGTGGCCCACGTGGCGTAAAGCCATTATCCAATTCATCCTATCTTGTGGAGTGTGTGCTCAAAACAAGTCAGCCAAGCAGAAACTAGCTGGGCTATTACAACCATTGGAAATCCCACCAGCACCCTGGCACACGTTGTCCCTCGATTTTATTACTGACTTACCACCCAGTCAAGGGTTTAACACTATTCTTGTGGCCGTGGACCTATTTTCAAAAATGGCACATTTCATTCCTCTTAAGGGGCTCCCAAAGGCTTCCACTCTGGCAAAGGTATTTCTTGAAGGCATCGTACGGCTCAATGGGTTTCCTTCAGTTTTGGTCTCAGACTGAGGTACTCAATTTGTATCTAACTTCTGGAGAAAATGCTGCTCTATTGCCCAGTTCGACATCGGCTGTCCACCAGTCACCATCCCCAAACGGATGGTCAAACTGAGAGGACAAATCAGACGCTTGAGCTGTATCTGCGTTGCATGTTACACCAAGCTAAAGGAAGCTGGTTCGACCTATTAAGGATAGCTGAATATGCTTATAATAATTCCCTACACACCAGCACTGGGCAGACACCCTTTTATACCATGTACGGCAGGCACCCACGTACTTCTGAGTTGGACGTTCCTACAACCCTGGAAATTCCAGCAGTCAAAACCTTGCACACGACCATTTCTCAAACCTTTAAAAGGGCAGCTGAACACCTACTTCAAGCTAAGAATCGCCAAAAGAAGTTTGCTGATCAACACCAAGCAAAGGCCCCCAACTACCAGGTGGGAGACAAAGTCTGGCTGGCGTCTAAACACATGTCCATTAAAGGAACCCGAACTTTCCGTCCAAGATACTTGGGTCCATTCACCGTCACCTCTGTGATAAATCCTGTGGCGGTCAGACTAGCTTTGCCGTCAAACATGCAGATTCATCCTGTGTTCCACGTGTCTTCCCTTAAACCTGTTCAACCTGGGACCCGGGTAGCAACGCCACCGCAGCCAGTAGTAGTCGCCGGGGAGCCAAAATTCGAAGTCAAGGACATCCTAGGTTCAAAGTACGTCAGATCCAAATTATACTACTTAGTAGACTGGAAGGGGTATGGTCCACAAGACAGGACATGGGAGCCATGTGAGTACATCCATGCACCTCGCTTGCTTAGACGATTTCATCAAAACCATCTAACCAAACCAGGACCAGACAGAAGAGCCACCTTGAGGGGGGCCTTGGGGGGGAGTGCTGTCATGATTCCTGCCCCTCATGTCTCCAGCCCTCCAAGATGTCAGGCTGGAGCCAGGCCATGATCACCTACATGGCCCTCAAGGGCCTCACCATCCCTCCATAGACCCACTTGGAGTCAGACATGGTGCTTGTGGCACCAGACTCACTCACTCCCATAGGATAAAATTGGGGATTGGACTTGCAGTGCATTGATGGGGACAAGATGGATGCCGCCACATATTTTGGTTCCCATAACTGCATGTGCAGTCTAGTCTTTTGGGTGTGGTTCAGTCCAGAGACACCTGGGATACCCAGAGACTATTAAACCATGCCCAGGCTGAGAAACATGCTTTGCGTTTTCTGCACCTGCAGAGTGACACTCACCGTGTTCGGATCGGTCTCCAGTAGGCCTGCATCTTTCTTCTGCGCTCAGCTCCTGCAAGAACAAGAACAACGTTAGGAACAGCCTTACCTTGCAGCACTTCTGCCCATCATTCATCGCTCCTTCTGTTCTGCGGGCATCTTCTGCAGGCATCTTCGGTGGTGTCATTCCCACCCCGGCACAGCGCTTCCTAAAGAAAAGGGAAAAGAACAGAAAAAAGGCATTAGTAAGAATTCTGCAAATCTTCGCTTATTTTTAAATACTGTTTAAGCTTCAAACGCTTACCTGAATCTCAGCCGCTATGGGGGAACTCTGTCTCCGGAAATTCTCATCCATCTGCAAGAGGGAATAGACACTCCAGGTTAGCGTGGAAACATCTTGAGGCGCCGCATACCGCGCTTACTCACCGCATTTGTTCTTCATAACCGGCATCCATGCTGAAAACGTCGCAGCACCTAAAAGACACAGAAAAAGAACTCAGTTAAATACAAATACGAAAGGGGTGCATCGCGCTCTCACTCACCTTCAGCGCTCCTCATCTCAGCAGCACGCTGCCAACCCCGGACGCCGGGCATCATCTAAGGAAGGAAAGGAACGAAATTAGAGAACTGTTCAAAAGACTCATCATACTTACCTGTTGGACTCTTGCCAGTGAAGTAACTAGGCAGCAGCGAGCCTGCATCAATCAACACACCCCTGTGCTGAAAGCAGGATGGAGAGCACACTATCCAAGAAAACAAGGCCCAGTTTCCAGTCGAATAGCCTCCAGGGAAGGGTTTGAGGTCGTAAGAGGTCAGAACAGGCTGAGTGACGTCCCCGTGGATACCAGGTGAGTGTTACAGCTTCGGCGAAGGGTAGCAGTGCACAATGGTCCCTCATAGCTCGGGAAGAGGGCGCCTAACCAGGTCCTCTATGGATCATTTCTTGAAGACACAGCAGCTTTCAGATCGATGAAGTAGAGCAACCGCAATGCCTCTCTTCCAGCAGGACTTCAAGGCTAAGCTTCAGTTTCAATGTCAGTTTCAACTCCAGCTTCTGAATGATTTCTAGCAGTGAGAGGCCCCCAGATATACTGTTGATCTCCCATTCATTCTGCGGGGTCACACTCAGGCAACCAATCACTCAGAAGGGCATTCAGGCAGTCAGTCACCCAATCAGGCACACGGGGCATTCAGGCCATTCTTCTCCATTCAGACACTCACAACACAGAATGTGGATTCGGACAAGTACCACGCCATTCAACACTAACCACTGCATTCATACTGGTTTCGGGCAGGGCTGTCTGAATCATTGTTTCAAACATCAGATACTAGAGATCAACAACACAGAATGCGTATTTGTCACACACTCTATTCACCAGGTCCCACCCACAGGTGTACCCACAACATACAGTCGTCGGGAATGCTCCAGCCATTCTTGTCGGCACTTCCCCATACTACCATATATAGAACTTCCGCCCAACAACCAGTCAGGGGGAAGGGACAGAGTCAGAGCTTCCTGGGACTTCGGGAAAACTAAGGTAGCAGGCGATAGAAGACAAGAGGCCACGAGGGCCATCTTGTTTCCATCAGAAATCTACCGATTCCAATGACAGGGCCTGGGCATCCCAAAATGGAGAACGCTCAGGACACCTGTCAATTCAGCACGGAGCTGCCATCAGCCCGTACCCTGCTCTGTGGGCCACACACAGGTGCCCAATAACATGCACTAGGGACACATGGTTGTACACCCACCCCATGGGTGCTATAAGGGTATCCCATGGGTCTGTACACCAAACGAAAAGAGGGCTGCACCGCCAGGAGTCCCACATGAACTCCTGCGTGGAGATCACGACAGAACACATGATAAAAAGCAGTAAAGGACAAGGATACAGAGGCCCTGTCCCTCCGATGCATTTCCAGCATCACAGTCGCCCCCGCCAGACAGATTAGGGTGCCTAATCTCCCACGAGATAGACACCCTCATCCAGACGGTCAACATACATTCTGGAAAGGCCATCTGCATTATTGTGACTCTTTCCTGGTCTATGCTCTATGGTGAAGTCTAGCCCTTGCAGGCTGATGCACCACCTGAGCAGTTTCGGGTTCTCACCCTTCATCCGCATAAGCCACTTCACGGGCTTATGATCTGTTTGGACCTTGAAGGTAGACACCATAAGGTAGGGCCTAAAACGCGTAAGGCTTCAAGCTATGCTAAAACATTCCTTTTCAACAGTAGCCCACCTACGTTCTCTACCCTTGAGTTGTCTACTGATGAATATGATCGGATGTTCCCTCCCTTTGTCATTTAACTGGGAGAAGACAGCTCCAATTCCAGTGTCGCAGGCATCCGTCTGGGTGATAAAAGGTCGGCTGTAGTCAGGCACACACAACACAGGTGCCCTACACAGACTTTCTTTCAAGCCATCAAAGGCCCTCTAACAGTCTTCGGTCCAATTTACCTTCCTAGGTTGTTTGGGTGAAGTCAGAGCTGTCCGAGGTGCAGCTATGGTTCCATAGTCTGCCATGAAATTGCGATAATACCCAGTGAGGCCCAAAAAGCCTCTCACCTGGGTTTGAATAGTGGGAGTCTCCCAGTCATATACATCCTGTACTTTACTGGGGAGAGGTTGGATTTGACCCTCTCCTACCTCATGACCAAGATACGTGACTTTTCCCTGAGCTATCTGGCACTTGGTCACCTTGATAGTGAGGTTAGCTCTTTTTAAAGGCCTGCAACACCTTATCCAGATGTGTCAACTGCTCTTCCCAGGTAGAACTGTAGATGGCAATGTCGTCTAGGTAGGCCACACAGAAGGCGTCCAGCCCACTGAGCACATGATTGACCAATCTCTGGAAGGTGGCAGGGGCATTCTTCAACCCAAAAGGCATGACCCTAAACTGGAGTCAGTCAGGTGTTCAGAACGCTGGCTTTCCCTTGGCATGGTCCGTCAGAGCTATTTGCCAATAGCCTGAGTTAAGGTCAAAGGTGCTCACAAATTTGGCAGCACCTATGGTGTCCACAAGCTCATCAGCCCGGGGCAGTGGGTGCGCATCAGTTTTTGTGACGGCATTGAATCCTCTATAGTCCACACATAACCTCTAATCCTTGGTACCTGCCTGGGAACTTGCCTTGGGGACAAGGACCAATGGACTGGACCAGGGACTGGTTGAAGGTTCAATAGCACCCAGATCCAACATCTTGGTGACCTCAGCCTGGATCTGGTTCTTAACTGTATCCGACATACGGTAGCACTTGCTTTTGATAGGCAGACTGTCACCATTGTCAATTTCGTGCCTACACCACGGTGTAAGGCCTGGCGTCAGTGAGAACAGAGAGGCATAATCCCGGAGCAAAGCCCTGCAGGCCCTCCGTTGCTCTGTCGTCAGATCTGGAGAGAGATATACTCCCTCCACTGAGCCATCCCGAGGGTTGCCATGCAGCAAATCAGGAAGGGGCTCACTCTCATCCTCTTCTTTATCTGAAGCTAGCAAGAGACATGAGACCTCTGCTCGCCTATGGAAAGGCTTGAGCCCAGGGACGTCATTTAGGGGTAGCCAGAGGTTTTTTTTTTTTTTTTTTGTAATGCAAGCTCCTGGTCTGTGGCTCTTTACTTCTGGGGTGGCTGGCTTTCTTGTTCAGACCCCTTAAAAAAAGAAGAAAAATAAGAACAGGGGTGCCACAAGTTAACACTTTCAGCACTGACCCCAAATAAGAAAGAATAGGAATACACATAATGTGTCTTTCTGGAATTCTATACAATAATTGCGAGGCTCATTAAATGTTTATTTCAGGCACACTTCAGGGGGTGAGTCACTGATTTAGTCTGTTCTTAAACGCCTCACTCAGTCTTTCATCCTTCTGATGTCGATAAATGAGTACCAACACAGGTTGGGTGATATTGGGTGTATATTTTGTCTATATAAAGCGCTTAAGCGTAAGTGCTATGTAATAACACATCATTATCATTTGGTCATGGACGTCTGCTTACATACACAGTAATTTGGTAATATGGGCCTGCACACTGATCTTAATGATACATATGGCGATCCATTCTTGTATGAAATGTACATCACAGTGATATCGTAACTATATTTTTCGTAGTGTACAATGATATGTGATGCCACTTCCTATTTTGTCAACGGCTGAAATGTCGTGTTCCATCACTATCCGCGATATCACTTCGGGGCGGGGGTCTAATGACATAACTTCCTGTGATGTCATCAGGGATCAAGGGCCGTGTGATGTCACTTCCACTACCCCTGGCATTTTGGTGAAATGACGTCCCTGCTTGAGCCTGTTGACGTGGAATACTTGAGGGGCTACCCCAGAGGCTCCCATGTCAACCAGATAATTGACTTTGCCCATCTTGGAGATTATCCTGAAGGGTCCAGTACAATTGTCTGCCAAAGCTCGAGACTTGGTAGGCTCCATCGCAAGGATCTCCTGGCCTGGAGTCCAATCCACTTGCAAGGATTTAAGGTCATGCCAGTATTTATTCAATTCCTGACTGGCCTTGATATTCGATGTCGCCTGACCCATCATCTGTATCATCCTCCGTCTGAGGCCTAACACATAGTCCCCCACTTGCTTAGCAGGACCTGGTGGGGTGGCTTCCAAACCTTCTCTGATCAAGGCAAGGGGCCTCCTCACGGGATGTCCAAAGGTACCTCTCTAAGCGAACAGCAGGCATGGCAGGAGGAGATCCCATGTCCTCCTTAGGGGCTCTACCAAAGCGCCTAGCATGCCCTTCAGAGTTTTATTAAATCTCTCGACCAGGCCACTGGTCTGGATTTAGTAAGAGATGGAGAACTTGTAGGTTACCCCGCACTCTTTCCACATGGTTTTCATGTAACTAGACATGAGGTTGGATCCTCTGTCAGAGACAACCTCCTTAGGGAATCCATCACAAGTGAAAATGCCCAGAAGAGCCCTGGCAACCACCTTAGCAGTAACAGTCCGAAGAGGTATAGCCTTAGGGTACCTGGTGGCATGATCAACCAAGACCAGGATGAACCGATGTCTACCTGAAGTGGGAGGGTCAAGGGTACCGACAATGTCAATGCCCACCCTCTCAAACGGTGTGCCAACCACTGGCAATGGCTGCAGTGGGGCAATGACACTGCCTCCAGTCTTGCCAGACAACTGACAAGCTGGGCAGGTCCTGCAGTGTGACTACAATTCTACTTCCATCCGGGGCCAGTAGAAATGGGCAGAGAGCCTCTGCTTAGTCTTCTTGGTACCAAGATGACCAGCTAAGGACACCTCATGCGCCAGCTGCAACAGGAAGGGCCTGTAAACCTGGGGTACCAGCAAGCTCTTGAGGGCACCAGGTCCAGGCTTAGTGGGCTCACTAACAAGGAGCTCACCCCTCCCAATAGATCTGGAATGTCCTAGGCACTTCTCCTTGTGCCTGGGACAGGGCCTGTTTTCTCAGGCCCTCGAGAGAGTTGCACCCTCTCTGTCCCTTACAGAAGTCACCCGGGAGGGTCCCCTTTCAGCCAGCAGGCATTGAAGGTCGGGGTGGTCCTCCGGGTTGAGCACCTCTCCCGCAGGTGGGTCTTCTGCCTCTTCTCCCTCAGGAGTTGAGTTTGGGTTTTCCACTGGACCCAGCCCGTCCAGAGCATGGATCCCAATGGGTGCTGTAGGAACAGCAGGAAGGGAAGGAGCCCCCTTCCGAGAGGTGGCCTTTGTGTTCTTCCGTCTTCTTGCCTTAGGCCTCGCCTTTGACTGGGGTACCTGACTCACAGCCAGACCCTGTGTCACCTGTGACCTAGTAACTGCAGCAGCAGTCATGGGTAGACCAGCAGAGATCAATCCCAACTCTACAAGATCATTTCCTAACAGAATTTTAGCAGGGACATTGTCCTGAACCAGGACAGGAAGTGTTGCAGTCTTGTCTCCAATCATTTTGAAAAAAGTTGAGGAACCTTTTTTGGGGGGACACCTGGTGGTGGACCTCAGAGCCCTTGTTTGTGCTCAATAATAGCTCCTTTTCAAGGTCGCATGGGAGGGTAACAACAGAGTCTTTGGCTCCTCCACTCTGTTTAAGTAAAACCTGGAAATGTAGGTACACTGACAGATTACCCATGAGCCCACGTTTTGCCAAAAAAGAAGACATGTAACCCCTTTCTCAGTGTGTCATTATTTTTTTTAATGATATGAGTTGTCAGTGCCCTCTGTGATTACCCGTGTTTCGACGGACTCCTGTCTTATTCAAATCAGGGCGAAGTGATGGTTGTTTACATATATGTTCTATAGTCTTTTTTGTCAAGTCTCGGATTAAATCCCAGCCTCTGTTTCTTGGTTCCATGCAGAACTGTCCTCAAGCATACGTATTGAAACACTGAGAAAGAGGTTACATGTCTTCTTTTTTTGCAAAACGTGGGCGCGTGGGTAATCTGTCAGTGTAACTGCATTTCCAGTTGTCTCCAATCATAAGTGTTACTAAGGCTACAGGTGATAATTCAGTAGGCCCACCAGCTAAGCTGGTGGTTCTCAGAGGAGCACCTACATAGTCCTCTGGCTTGAGCAGAGTCCTGTCCACCACTGTCATGCTTGCCCCAGTGTCTCTCAAACCAGTAGAAGGCTGGCCATTCAAGAGGACACTTCTCAAAAACCTACCAGTGGGATTGTCGCCAGTACTTCTGCGTACTGGTCCCAGGCCCCAAGGGACACTTGGGAAATCTCTATAGGAGCACCAAATGTGATCCCTGAAGAGGAGGGGAGGACAGTGGCCTCCACCTCAGACATGTGGTAAGGGTAGCTCAGGCTGACAGTCTGGACTCCTGCCTGCCTTACCTTTACAATGGGGTCACCCTTCTTGTGATCCAGAGCCCCACATTCCCAACAAGTACCAGGAATGCAGGGTATGGTACTGGGACCACTGGGAGCCTGCTTTGCAGCAGGTGAACTAGTGCTCTAATTCCCACCCACATAGGACTTATCCCCACAAAATGTTTGGGTTTTAGGAGAGGAAGGTTTTGGTTTACCCGACTGTGATTGCTTTTGGGACTCCTCTGTTTTCTGAGAGGTCCCCTTTTCTTTGTCCTTGTCCTTCCCACCTGAGTCCTTAGGGGACACCCAGTGGAAGACCCACTTGTCAGCCAGCCTGGCCAGCTTAAAGGGATCCAAAATGTTCTGGTCAGCAACTTACTGACGCAGCTCTGGTGAACAGGCTTCGGAAAAATGCTCAAAAAACAAAAGGTGGGACAATTCAACAAAAGTTTTCACCTTGTATCTATCAATCCACCTCATCATGTCCATATGTGCAGCACTTACCCAGTCAATCCAAGAAACATTCTCTCTTTTCTTAAAATCCCTGAACCTTTTAAGTTATTGGGTAGGTGTTTTGCCAGACTTGGCAATTAAAGCAGACTTCATACACTCATACTGACCTCTTTCTTCCACACTCAGTTTCAGAATACAGTCATATCCGGTCTGAGGCACTCTGCTTAACAAACACTTAGCCCAATCTCTCTTATCACCATCATGAATTGTACAAGCCATTTCAAACGCTTCAATCCACTGGAGGACATCAGAACCCTGAACATACACACCAACCAAATCTTTCATAAACTTGGTGGCTGGGGACCTGACACTCAACTGGTGTAGCTGAAGTCTCAACTCTAGCTTGCTCTAGCTGGATTTTCTGACATTCAGTGTGCCTGTTCTTAAGTTCCAGGCCCTTATCTTTGAGTTCAAGATCCCTATTCTTGAGCTCCACTTGCTGTGCCATCTCCTCTTTCTGAAGCTCAGCTTCTATTTCCAACTTGCGGTATTCAACTTTTGTGAAAGAGACAGTGAGCTAAAGACTTGGTTGAGACTCTCCCAGGGGCCATCCACCCAAGAACAGGTCAATGGGCCATGTACGTGCTGGTAGAGAGACTCCCAGACCCCCTTCAATCACTCTACTCCAGAAAGCCCTTGCCACTCTACCTTACATTCCATACTGTAAACTGCCATAGAACTGCACCTTGCATACCTAGATGATTTTGTGACCATCAGCCTAAATCCAGTCTTGACTGAACTGTAAATGTTGCATTCCACTACACACTAGCGTACTATCCAATGCTGACTAGTGCCACACATACAGATAATGATCAGGATTACCTTATGTTACACTTAGACGGGTGTAACAATGTTAGCATGTGCCACACTTAGATGGAATTCTTAACTCTATCTTCTGTCACATCTAGACAGGATTGTGAATGTTAGCATGCGCCACACTTAGATAAAACTATGGATGATGACAAGTGCCACACTTGGATAGAATCGTGATCACTAGCCTGCCTCACATCTAGACATGATATTGAAGATTAGCAAGTGCCACACTCAGATGGAACAGTGAATGATGGCAAGCATCACTCCTAGACACAATTGCAAGGACAGCAATACCAACTAACCAATCCACTAACAACTAACAATTTCATCCCTCTTCATACACCTCTCAAACTCTAACCAAACATAACCACAAACCTAAAACACAGCAATCCGCACAAACTTCACTACACTGGAACAACAAAACAAATCACACAGACTTGCACAACAGCACACGACGACTACCGTCCGTAAAACACCCCAAGCCCAGCCAACGGACCCACCGGGATGAGGCTGCCAACAGCACATCACTGCTCTCTTGCACTTTTCCAGCTTATTCCCACTAACTCACCCCCCCTTCTCCCTTTTTCAGAGCCGCCAGAGGACCACTCTGGTGGTGATAGTGCGCGGTACAAATATCCATTAACATTAACATATTAAGTAACTTTGGGTCTCACGCTAAGTTACCAAGGGAATCCAGGTGTGGACCCCTTGCTCACTGTTCTTAGAGAGGCACAGCTCCACCTCACTGATGAGGCCCGACTAGTCCGAAACACGTGTCTGGGATTGCTGTTGGGACTCTTGTTAAGAGGAGAATTGCCTAGCGTTTCGGTGCTGGACTGCCCCCAGGCAGGATAAAGATTGATATGCAGGGATATTTCTCTTCTGTGAAAGGGACAGTGAACTAAAGACTTGGTTGAGACTCTCCCAGGGGCCATCCACCCAAGAACAGGTCAATGGGCCATGTTTGGCTGGTAGAGAGACTCACAGACCCCCCTTTGTTTTTCACTTTTATGACTAGTTGCATAGTATGCCAAAAATTAAACACGTGTCACATGTTGCATGTAGTGCAAGGAGCAATACCGCACCTTAATGGGCCCTTCCAACATCTCCACATACATTATGTGGACATGATCCAAGTATGCAAGGGTTACAGATATAGGATCGTAGTAGTGTAGAGGAGCAGCTGAATGCCTCTGCAGGAAGTCCCACCCCCTACTACCTGTATGCTGGCAGCCTGAAATTGTGCCATGTTTGACACCAGCAGTTGTGACTATTCTGCGTCGAATCTTCGAGAAAAGGTATCCACAGAGAAAACCCTACCAGATGTATTCCCGAAGAGATGACAATCTCTTGGAGGAGATCCCTGAAGGAATATGACAATGAGAGAAAGAGAAGTTGTTGACATCACAAGAAACGAGTGTGACACACAGAGAAGACTGGCTGATGTAAAGAATGTATGGACTTTATAGAAACTGATGACAACGTAAAGAATCGAGAAAACTTTCATATGTGTGACGAAGATTGCACGTGTGAAGAGACTACAAGCCATTTGATAACTGTACAGATGCAGCAACGCAAGTAGATCAAGTAATCTTAGAAGATGGCTATACATAGTGAATAGACTGCAGGCAAAGCCGCCATTATATAGAAGCTGGACATCGGTGTCACAACTTTAGTAAGTTTAAACACATGAAAGAAGGGCTGAGAGTGGTGTCGCAGCAAAGAATTAGCTGGGAGCATGGAAGAAACAAGAAGGACTACCTGGCCTGGTGTCAAGACTGAAGACAGCCAAGACTGGTTATCTATCCTTAAAAACCAGTGAACATGAGAAGCTGAATCATCCATTAAGGTGCAAGGAAAGAACACCATGCGTGCCAAGTTTATTAATTCAAGACAATTACATGCTGCAAAATGGGCCGAATTGCGGTCTCCCGTCACTTGAGATGAGGATGTAAATAGAGCTTGAACAAGAAGTCCCAGACACTATAGCATGTGCCCGTACTCCCTTATATTCCCAGAGACGAGAATATGATATGATAGTTTATTTATATATTTATATATAATACATACAATCTCCATGGCAGAAGGCATAGATTATGAAATGTTGGGCTAATTGGGTGGGGAGGTAAACTCATGTCCACCTCATGGCAGCTGCGGTATGAGCTTACGTGCTGCTAGTGAGCCGAACGTTCCAGAACGGCACAAGCGTGCCAACCAATTGTAGAGGGCCACATAAATAAAGGCCTTATAGTTTGAGAGCCAATGATATACTGTGTATCTAATAATTGTTGACATTTACTTGCACTAAGGGTGGGCATGAGTTGTCCACCTGACTGTAGAGACCCAATGACAACCCAATCCCTTACAGAAAGTACACTTAGATGTTCCCCTTGAGCCAACCACAATCCCCGTAGGTTTTTCTTAATTGCCACGTAGTATGATGTCACGTATGAGTTTTTGCTATAAAGGTATTGTTTTTTATGAAATGATTCGAGACAACGCTGTGCGATGTCTGTTGATGGCCGTTGCAACTCCCTGTTTTAGATAATTGATAAGAAAACAGTAAACAAACTTTGCCATCTTCCTGAGTTGGTTTGATTATTTGGTGTAAAGAGTTACTCTGCATCCCATGCGCTACATGACACACTACCTGCCAAGGGTCCTAAGATCAGTAGTATGCCCCTTATCTCGCTGGATCAAAGCTGGTACATGTCACACTCTGATACCCTCATTGCAGTGAAATTCCTTGTCAGAGAGGTGTTCCCACGATAGGGTGGGGTGTGCGATGTCCTGTGTTCAGACAATGAGCCTCACTTCGTGAATCAAGTTTTTTAGCACATCACAGCCCTACTGGGGATCAAGCATACATTTTCCTGTGCTTACCACCCATAAGCAAATGGCATTTGTGAATGCCTCAAATGCCTGCTCAAAGAAAAGATTGCCAAAATAAAAGTTACGCTGAAAAAAGGATGTCTCCATTGCCTGCCCTTAGACTTATTCACATTGCGTAATCAATCTGAACCTGACCACCATTTAACCCCTCATGAGGTGGTGACAGGATGATGCATGCGCCTCCCACTAGACCATTGACAGATGCCCAGAGAACAGCCACTGTTCTTGGTGATGAAATGCGCGGCAATCTCGCACTCGACACTAGTTCATTGTTGGATTCCTCTTGCAAGATTTTCTCTAGATGAATACTATGTGAATTAACAAAATGGGCAACTAACTCCGATAATCTGGACATCCACCAAGGTGGGTTTAAGAAAGGTGTGGGAACAGGTCTAAAACAATTTTGTGGTCTCCTTGTTGGATGCTCACGCTCGGGACCGTAAGATCCCAACCTATCTAGCCGCCTTAGGTATAAGCAAGGCATTTGATGGGGTTAATCGGGAGTCCCTATGGGCAAAGTTATTTAAATGTGGATGTCCAGTCGCACTAATTGACATTATATCAGCCATGCATAAACACAAGAAAATCAGGGTCAGACTCGATATGCAGGGGTCAAACACTCTGTGGATTGATACCAGCCGAGGTTTACATCAAGGTTGTGTATTGGCACTGTTTTTGTTTAATTTTTACATAAAAGATAAGGGTCTGTGCTGGGAGGGTATTCGGAACCAATCTGCCAACTTTAGGCCAAACTAATGTGCAATACTTAAATTATGCAGACAACAATCATATTCAAGCGCACCTCAATTGGTCTGCAACGTGTCCCGGATAGGATTCACAAATACTTGTTAAATTTGGATCTCAAGCTCAATGTACCTAAATGTGAAGTCTTGATTCTGAATTCAACAAAGAACAAATGGAAGTCTTTTAAATGGTCTATAGAAGCACAAACACTGGACGTGGTGAGGGAATTTAAATATCTGGGCAGCCTGGTTAATTCGGGTAAATCCGAAATGGAAATGTTTAAAAGACAAAGCCCTGTTTATAGCCTAAGCTTTTCAATTAAGATTATTTTACCACCAATTTGGCCGTTTCTCTACACTGCCTATTTTGAAGCTATACAAGCAAAAGATCATGCCTAAACTGATTTTTGGGGTGGACAATCAGAATGTAACTATAGATTGGTCGAAATTAGAGTCCCTCGTGTGGAGGAGAGTCCTTCAAGTGCCAAATTCGGTCCCCATGGTGGCTATAAGGAATGAACTGGGTCTTCTGCCATTAGGATCGTTGGTGGAGTAGAAGGTGATTCAGACCTATGCACTTCTTTGGCAACCCTCAGGGGCTTTATGTATATTAAATTCAGTGAAAATTGGAAAATGGCACATGTAAACCATGAATACTTTGGGAGAGGAAATGCGAGGTAATACTGTCAAGGATAGAAGCTACTGGTGAAGAATTGTTATGCAATCCTAACAAGGTGAAACTAAAGTTACAACCGTCTGAATGGATTAAGAATAGTGAAACTTTGATGAACTATAGATGTTTAAACTAACATTTCAAATTGAACATTAAACGTTTTAATGTTTTAGCTCCATATTTGGAAAAACATCCTTCAAGGGATTTTCGTGTGAAGGCTCTGAGACGGAAATTAAATCTTTTCCCAACATTGGAAGCTTTGGGTTTGCAAGCGGGTGCTGACGCCTGTCTGAGATTATGTCATAACTGTAACGGGAGGAGTGAAACCCTTGAGACATCTATGTGTGGATTGTTTAGCATTGGAGGAAATGCAGCCAGGAAAAAAGCAGAAGAATGGGGGGACTCGCCACGTAGAACAGCAATGGGCTAGAATCCTACATTTAAATGAAATATTGTTGACAATTGCTGTTTGAGATTTTTTCAAACTATCCTAAAGGATTCTTATTTGGATTTTTTTCTTTTCTTAAGGGGATGCATTTGAATAATCTGAATAATTTTAAAATGCTTCCTTGACTCAAAATAATGAATTTAAATCCATCTTAAAATGTATGAATTATGTAGATGATCTATTATGTGGTTTATGAATTATGTAGATTGTGTCTTGTAGTATGATGTTATTCATGGTTTGTTGGAAAGATTTGTGATGTATAGCCAAAGCATACAATAAATAAATAAAAAATAATGCATGAATATCTCACTTCAATGGCAGCTAGTGCTTCTTTTTTATCTCTAAACAGTTTAAGTCCCGGAGGGGGAGGTCGAAGAAGGATGATGAAGATAACGCACCAGTAGAACAAGCAACCACTTCTTAATCCAGAAGACTGAGTGCTCCTAAGAAACTTCGTCAGGTCCTGGTATAAACCTAGGTTTGGTGACCTTTTTACCGTAGAGCAAGCAACAGACAAGTCTGTAAAGCTAGAAGGGGAAAAAAGCCTTGGAGATGTCAAGCCCTGCAGAAGAGAGACCCACTTGGCCCAACGCGTAGACAATTTGACGGAAGAAGAAGAAGAAACACAATGACAAATTCAGACATGATCAAGAACTAAAACTAGACAAGAGCAAATGGAAAAGCTAGATTGGGCACACTGTCTTTTCCTTGCACTAGGTAATCATTGTGAATGTTTGTACTGATTTTGGTGAGTAATTTTATACCTGCACAAACATTGAGAAGCACTTTTTTACAAACCTGTAGTAACCTCCGGACAAATTATACCAGGTAAGGTGTTCTTTCAAGCTTTTCTTTGTAGCCCATATTTACCCAATATTGACACAGGGCCACACACCTGTTTTTGCATTGCTTAATAGTGCAACAATACGATTTGTTTGGAAAGGACTGTTCATTGCCACTTTGGCACAGTATTGCCGCAGGAGAGCCTGATTGCCCTGACAAGTAGTAACAATGAATAGCAAAGGTTTTTTTCAAGCAGTTTTGTGGAATCATAAACAGGGGGCGTTCGGCCCTACAAATATGGAGGCTACGGCAAGAACAATTGTGTTGATATTTTCAGCATTCTGCAGTCTCTACCTCTTCACCCTCTTTTACAAAAGGTTGCATTGCCTCACGCACACGCTGTAGTACATGTTAACACAACCCCCATTCCTGCTATTACTAAAACCATATCTGAGCAAGTAACTAGCATTGCCCGAGAGGCAAAAAGATTCAGGCGTAGCACAGACATAGATTCTGAACACGTAAATGCATATCTAGCTGATTTGGCCCACGTGTCTAACAACGTGTGGTATCAGCACATGACCAAGGTAGGGGTAGAGAATGAAGGAGAGCTGCTATGTGTACTCTCTCATCCCCGATGCCATGAGTGCTTCCAGAACATTCATAGCTACAGAAATCCCAACAGTTAGCGCACAGTGCGTTGTGCACCTATCGCTCTGCACAACAAGAGGCCGATTCCAAGGGAGATCAGCCACACTGAGATGGATGTCACAGAAGACGTCCCTGTATGAAGATTGCTACATCAAGGCTCAAGAAATGATAGATGACTATTGGAGCACAGACAAGACAATAGAATACTTTCTGAAGGCCCAACCAAAGGAGAAGCCAGGATAGTGACACAGAGTTACAATGCCCGAAGACAGGACAAATGGAGAAAGGAGGAATGCCACTATGCTGGGAGAGACCTCAGCTGTTGGCATATGGACACATATTCACAGGAGAAGGATGGAAGGGATGGTGGGGTGGAAAGCACATGCACTCGACAGTTACAATAGAAGTGGTGCAGAAGGAAAATGACGATTGCCTTAAGGAATGGGCAGAAAGTGCCAAGCTGCTCAACTGGGGGGAGAATGAAGCAGGTCCCATGCCAATCATACCGCTTGAGGATGCTTCTCTGTGTTTCCAGAACGATGGGCCATTGAGGGTTGGAGAGAACAAAGGATGCAAATGAATATCAAAGATACCAGGCATGAAGGTCGGTACTATAGTGCTTGTGGATCACTACTGGGCCTGTGGGTCCAAGGCATACATGCACCTACCACCAAACTTGGGAGGAATATGCTCTCTAGTACAACTGAACACACCAGCATTAGTAGTGCCCTGAAAAGACATACAAGTAGATGGGTTCCTCAAAATGAACACACACAAAAGTAAGACGAGATCTGTGGTGCTCACAAGAGTAAAGAGAGGAAACTATGTATCGACAAGGATGGAAGACGCATTTGACACAATACCACCAGCCCACAGCCTGTTCAGCAGAACTGAAATGTTCTTTGCGTCAATGTGAACACCAAATGGCTCCAGATCACCAGGTGGGAACTGTTGCAGACAATAAACTTGACCTTCAAAGGATTCAACGATATCAAAGAAGTTGAGAGATGTTAGACTGATGACCCTACAGAAGAGACATGTTCTGGATCTAATCAAAGCCATGGAAGGAGACGTGTGCACCAAGAGCGGGCCATCTTGCTGCACATATGTGCCCTCCCACGATGGAGAAAATCGGACATTCACAGAGGCAAACATGCAATAATCAGACCTGAATGCCAAAATGGAGGCAGTGACTAACCCAATAAGAGAAGATGATTGGCTGACACATCTTTTCCTGGATACCATCATGGATGGCCAGTTAACTGAAGGTACTCATAGCTGCGTTAGTGCTAGTATTATTCGGCTTCTGCGTTATTAGAGTAGCTATAACACAATGCAAGAAGACTACCAAAAAGATGATAGGTATGAAAATATTACTGGGCGTAGAGACAAAAACAGACAGAGAGACACAAGCCTTTGACATATTGCAATCACACCTGAAGCAGTACCCTCTGCTCCCGCCAGGCACAAGCTTCTCATTTCCCCAAGATCCACGCAACTATTGGGGAAGATAAGTATGGTGCAAGCCTGATGGAGACTGTTGCTATATGACCTGGAGCCTAAACGAACAAGTGAAATATCATGGACACTTGGGAGGAGTGGCAAAAGTATGGATCCCAAAGCCACACATGAGCAGGGAGAACAGTCAAGGAAGTGTGGTTGATTTATTGACCAGAGTGGGGGATTGACGAGGGAGACCTAAACATGGCCCTTGTTGTACATATCCCACCCCCAACTCAGCGACAAAGAGACGAGAGGTGTACATTGTTCCTGGGCCCTTCCCCTCCATTGTCGATATATCGCAGGTGTGAGAAACGCTACTCATTCAACCGTTCAGACCCTATCCTGATGACAGTGTTGAAGAGCTACAGCTGCAATCAATGGAGCGCGTCTACTGATTGTAATCTGAAAGAAAGCTGATGTCACAAACGACACCATGAAACAGATGCATTAGACATGAAGCACATAGGTACCCCTGCATGAAGTTACGCAGACACTTAGATTTATTGCTGGCAGACACGAAGAGTATGCTTATGTCTCACATATTAAGAGAATACATATACACCATTGTCACGCGGAAAATGCAAGATGCACAAGAACACATATGAACTGCTTGCTTAAACGCAATTAACATGGACGGCCATGTAAATCAAGATGGAAGCCACAAACTGCAAGGAAAAGAACAAACTCAAAAATATGGAGAAAAGCTGACTGGCTGACCCGGCTGAAACACACAGACCGGGCTTCCAGTGCAGCCACCATGCACGGCCTTGCCAATGAGCCTGAGATAAGGAACATTTGAAGTTAAGAGATAGGACACCTACAGGCAATACAAACTGAGAATCCTCAAAATTGCAAGCAGCAGAAATCCATTTTGTGGTCCCTACACACGTCATGTGAACCTGCAGGACAGAGCCTATTCATTCGAGCTAGACTGAGGTGACTCTTCCCATCCAACTGAAGGCAGGACAATACAAAAGTAGTATGAGGTTCAAAGCCGAATGTTCTGTCTCAAGGCCTAGGAGATCAGAGATAGTCACTTGTTGAGAACATGCAGCATCTTCTAAGCCGTTTACACCACCTTGAATAGTTGCACTTGGTTGGCCTGGTAACTTTCCAAAGCTCCAAGGCTGAAGAGACCCCCTTTGTCCAATCCCTATTCACCTACTACGTTAAGCTCACACTTTTTGTTGCACTGTCCAATCACCTCACACTAACCTGTAATGTTTGTATTTGCAACATTAGGAGGTGATCGCAGGAGGAGCCACCAGATATGTTTTATCCAATTATTGCAGTAACCCCCTAAAATAATGTGTATGTAGTTTACCATACTAAACAATTCTGATCCATGTTAGGTGTTCTGGGATGTAACTCCATCTTGTGATGTCCTGGATTATCAAAACTGGACGATAGGCTCAAGACCGATGAGCGAGTGTGGAGAATGTTGCATTGTTCATACCTCAATCTGTTATTGAATTTTCAATAAACGCAGTAAAACTTTGTCCTATGGCTGGATTTTCAGTTTTTTGTGCAAGGGATTTCCTTGGCCTAATTCCTATTGCCTATATTTGGCGAGATTCATAATAGTTCCCCTGCCTGTAATTCAGGGGACTGTGAGTTCAACAGGGAGAATGAAGGCAGGAAAGTGTAGGTGTGTGCAACTTGTTTGGGGGATATAGCCCTCCACCCACTGCTAAAACGGTGGACAGTAGGGAAAGTGCAGGAATTAGAGGTCAGCATTGTGAGGGCAGCGTTTAATGCAGGTGGCACCTCCCACTCATCCATAGAACTGGTTTTGGAGGCCCAGGTGGATAATGTGACTGGCCTTCAGATGGACTTGGTTAGTGTGCCACCTAAAGTGATCGAGTGTCACCAGAACCATCTGCAAGGTAGGGATATGACCACAACCTCAGTCCAGGCATGCCACGCGATTTAAGCATAGAGGCAAGTGGAAATGGGGGTAGAAGATGTGATGAAGTCCCCCCTGAATGCTTCATGGGACCCTCAAGATGTGGGATTAAGGGGCCTGGTGCACCTCTGAAGCAGAGGATGTTGGGCCTGTGGATGGCATGGAGAGATCCCAGTGTCACCCATCTTGGCCCAGCCATGTGGCAGGGGGCAAGTAGAGTGACACCCCCAGACCAATTTTAAGTGAGACCTTCCTCACACCCCAGGCCGGGTATGGCAACTAAGCCTTAACAACTCTGTCCCTCCCCAAATCCCTTGGGAGACAGTACAACGTAACCTTAGTGCACTCACTCCTAAAATTAAAGATCAAAGCACTCCATGATCAGACCCAGAGTCATAACATTGAAAAGAGAAAGCTTCTCTTTAACGAAAAGGGTTTCTATGTAGTTGCCATTGGTTGCAATGGTCTAGATAGTGTTACAAATTCCCTCAACACAAACAAAACTTCTCCAGGGGTTCTCAGGACTCACGATGAACTCTTCAGAACAGTGGATAATTGTTGCAAGTTTGGGACTTCACAAAGCAGAACGTTCAGCTTGGGAAAGTGAACCTCAGCGGCTGGTGATTCTCTTGCCGGAGACACAATCTTACCCGTTTCACGCCTAGAATCACTTGTGTACAGGCGCGTTATAAATGCCATATCATATCATTCCTTCCACACCCAGAGAAACACATTGGGCCTCATTATGAGTACGCTGGTACAACCACAGTGATTCAGTGGTACTGGTGGCACAGAATCTGTCTCCCGTTACAGCGGAACCACCATCAAAGTACGACCTGTCAGCTGCGCGCATTCTGGCATGTCGGAAACATTGCCACTGGGCACCATGCAATCACTGTCAAATGGCCCAGAAATTGGACGCACCGAAAGCAACAGGGCACGGCAACGGCACGTCCATGCTGGACCCAGCAGCACCGGAAACAGTGGATATGGAAACAGCGGGACCCGAAACAACGTCATTGCCGAAACAGGAAACTCAGTTGTGGCCATTTTGGAAAACACAATCCACTTAAAATGGGCAAGTTCCACCAGCCATCCAGACCTGCTAACAGTAACAGTCCACCACCAGCCATGGCATCCCACATCCCTGAGAGACGGCAGCGCAACCCACGCTTCACAGAGGCAGTGTTGACCATCCTCACGGACACAATTGAACAACATGCAGGGGCCCGAAAGGTCTCAGCTGTGGGAACAATACTCCATACAGACCGTGACTGCCACAAGCGGTGGGAGGACCTCTGCCTGAGGGTGAGAAACCTATTGTCAGCCCACCGCAGGCAATGCAAAGCCACTGGTGGGGGAACCTCGTCTCCGATACGAATGATGCAGTGGGAGGACAAGTGCAGCAGCGTGCTGCACAAGGAGGGAATTGAAGGAATCGGAGAAACGGAGCCCGGAGCTCGGACACCTGGCGAGGGTGGGGAGTAGAATGTGGCACGACACAATACACACAGGTAATAGGCAGTAATCCACCGTTACAACTGGTGTGTTGTTGCCTAACACGTATCACCGTGTTAGGCCACAGTGCCGGTGCTACTGTTTAAACCATGCCACAGCCTCCGCAAGGACAGACCTGCCCGGGGCAATGGACCCTGGAAGGCATACTGGTAGTCTGGCAGTCAGGAAAGGGTGCCAGTACGTTGCCACCAGCAACCTCTTTCCCAGACCGCCAAGCTTGTAATGCGTCCCATAGAAATGCATAGCACCACACAAGTCCTCCGGCCCCACTGCATTGCCCAAGACCATACCGAACCCATACATTGAATAACATCATATGGATGTTGCCCAAGGACACATGAACAGAGACCACAATCAATGTCACACTACCCACCTACCAACACTGTCACCATCCTCTCCCATACATGTCCGATCCCGTGCCAATCAAGCAACGTGCCCCGAGGTCCATGCCTGCTCCAATTTCAGCCACACAATTAGCCACTTCACTGTGACAACTGCGCACTGTAGCGCAGCCACACCTTGGACAGCACCAAAGGGACCCTTCCCCACACACCCATCGTCAACAGTGAATCATTCCACAGCTCACACCAGCACATGACATGCTATGACAACAGGGCAGCCACCCGGCCACCACCCCAGAGTCAGCCAACCACACCACACCTGCACCCATATGGCCAATGTGACCACTGATCCCACCCAAACAATAGCATTAGGCCACCCTCACCCTATTGTCAGACACCCGCACAACAGAATGCATCCATGGCACCGTTGAGAGCAATGACTGAAAACCCCTGTAATCACTGCACAGACTACATGTCATGTGAAATGAAATTGCCTGCCGCACAGACCCACATGCAAGGCTGTCTGTTTCTACATACAGCATGTGTGTAAACCGTGGCAGCCCATCCACGACAATCCAACAACGGCACCCCTCACCACCACCTGCACACGCCCACCTTTCCCTGAAATTGCCTGGATTCAGCGGCACCATTTTACCCGACCCTCGCAAAGCTGCACACACCCCACATTCCCTCAACCCAAACCTCAACCCCTTTGTCCCTTCCAGTTCACCCTCACCACTATACACCCTTATTCATACAGCTGGGCAACTAAACAACAATATAAACCAAAAACAGTCAAAAATAAATAAAACACACTTATTTACACTATGGTGTAGACCCTTCCTCTGTCTCCTTGCCTCTAGATTAGGGAATTTCCCCTCATAACGCCCCTTTTTGCCAGGTGGAGGGCTCCCTGGCCCTATATATACTGGATCACTACTCTATTTGCAGCGCTGCCTTGCCTCTTGTATGAGGCAAATCCCTTTTCCCCTCTTCTATCACCCTCTGGACACTACTATAAAAACCAATACATCGCCACATGGTCTATTGTGTACACACACCTCCCCCTGTTATTTTCTCCCACAAAAGTGCACTTATGTCTATGCGTTTTCCCGAGCAACTGCGATGCAGGGCCCCCAGCAATTCACCTGCACAGTTAGGTGTAGCACCCTGTTCTAAGGAAAAGGCAGGCCTACTAACACCACGACGCCTGCAGAAGCGTGTAAGTGGGACTGGTCACTGCAGATTGGCGCCGTGACCCAGTATGCGCAGCAGAGGGACCCCCAGCCTCACAGAGAGTCTGGGATCACCAAATTTGTAGGTGAATGACCCAAAACCCAACAATAAAAAACAATTCCACATATGCCAAATAATCAATACACAGTTCGCAATGAAAACAAAGGTTTATTACATGCAAAAAGTATCAGAAACTGGTAGAACCAAACTTACACAGAGCTCTCCCCACCCACAGGAGTTACAGCTTTTATAGCAGAATACCACAAATTAACAGAATTATACATAACAAAGATTACAACATGATCACGCACTCCCCATTGGTTAAACTGTACATTACTCACCGTAGTGACTAACGTACTCCCAGTCCATAGTCCCCTTTCCTCCATACTGTATGGGCATCCCTTGCCAGGGACGGGAGACAGAACCTTCTTCACCAGAAAAAACCTTCTTCCCCTTTAAATTTAGAGGCACGCAGGGGCCCGGCCCTGGGAGCATGCACTGCCCCAGCGGCGCTAATCCACAGTCCTCATTGACGCGTCCACAATATTACCATTGCCTAATGACACCAGTTTTCTTAGGGGACGGAGAATGGTGGGACATATGGAGGAAAGGGGACTATGGAGTATATTTGTCACTATGGTGAGTAACCTATAATTACTCATGTGTCCCGTCCCCTTTCCTCCATACTGTATGGGCGATTACAACTGATTGTAGTCCGGGTGGAGAGGTGACCCTCCTAAAGAAAACAAGGTCCTTAATACTGCCTGTCTGAAAGCCGCGTCTGACCTAGAGCTGGCATCCAGACGGTAGTGCTTGCAGAAGGCCGAAGGAGTGGCCCATGTGGCCGCCCTGCTAATGACCTGCCACGGAAAGTGCCTCTGGAAGGCAAATTCTGTGGCTTTTGCTCTGATAGCGTGGGTGGGCATGCATGTTCGGCGGAAGTGGCTTGTGCTGCCCCTCATCGGCCTCCTTAATGGTCAAAACCATCCAACTTGCTATGAAGGCCTTAGAAGCTTGATATCCCGGCTTTGACCCGCCGAAGGTAACAAAAAGCCTCAGATTGTAGAAGCTCTTTGTTCTATCCAAGTAGAATTTCAGAGCGTGCCTAACATCCAGACAATGCAGGGCCCTCTGAGCATCATCCTTAGGGTCCACGAAAAAAGTGGATAGCACTATCTCCTCATTTAGATGGAACAAAGACTACTTTAGGGAGGAACGTGGGATGCATTCCAAGGACCACCTTGTCCCTATGAAAGTTAGTATAAGGCTTAGAAGACACAAGAGCTTGGATTTCGCTGACCCGGCATGCAGACGTAAGATCCACCAAGAGGGCTGTCTTAATGGTGACCAGCCTGATGTCTGTGGAAGCCATTGGCTCAAAGGGGTTATGTGCCAAAGCGCACAACACTAGGTTGGGGGCCCACAGAGGGTGTGGCTTCTTGATAGGCGGGTAGAGCATGGTGAGGCCCGCCAAATGTCTTTTAACCACACGGATTGGAGGAAGAGAAAACATCCTCCTTCGAGTTCCGGTAGGCTCCGATGGCCGCCAGATAGTTGCAGCATGTGTCTATTTGCACCCCCGAGTGGGCGAGGTGTGCCGAGGAGGAGAGCACGTCGTCCAACGTGCAAGTAAGCGGATCAACCTCCTTAGACTCTGCCCAGTGGCAAAACCTGGACCACTTACTTTTGTACTGACTCCTAGTAGCATCGCTCTTAGCACCCTGTATGATGTCTAGGTTAGCCTCTGAAAGCCGCAGATGCTTCAATGTAACCTGTTCAGGAACTACGCTGCAAGGGCTAACTTCTGCAGGGTGGGGTGGATGACCGAGCCCTTCTGCTGCTATAGTAGATAAGCTGGGCCCAATGGAAGGTCAATCAGAGGCTAGTCCGACAGGCTGAGTAGCTCCGAGAACCATGGTCTCGCCGGCCACCACGGGGCTATCAGAATGATACTGAGTTGTCGGGACTCTCTTATCTTGCAGATCACCCTGTGTACCAGGGGAGTGGGAGGAAATGCATATGCGTTCATGCTGTTCCACTGTAATGCATCGCCCAGGGAGCCTAGGCCCTGTCCCTGCCAGGACGCAAACTGAGGACACTTTGTGTTGTACCAGGTGGCGAAGAGATCCACCTGGGGATGTCCCCCATCTGTTAAAGATCCCCTGAAGAACCTGATTGTTCAGTTGCCATTTGTAATTGTCCGCACCCGCACCCAACCTGCTGAGTCTGTCCACCTCCAGGTTTGACTCCCCCAGGAGGTGGATCGCCATCAAGTGTATGTTGTTCTCCAGCACCAACTTGCAAATGCTCCACAGAGGAGGAGACCAAGTGCCACCCTGCTTGTTGATGTAATACATGCTGGTGGAATTGTCAGTTTGAATGAGGATAGTCTTGCCACTGATAATCTGCAGGAAAGATTTGAGAGCGAGCCAGATCACCTTGAGCTCTAGCCAGTTGACATGAGCTTCCGGTTCCTGAAGAGACCATACTCCATGGACACTGTGGTTGTCTAGGGTAGCCCCCCAACCCTCCCAGGAAGAATCCGTGGTGATGTTAGCTGTGGTGCTGCTTGCCGGAAGGGTCTGCCTATCCTCATGTTGCATTCCATGCTCCACCAGAAAAGGTCCTGGTGGAGAAAGGGAGGAATGCTTACGAGTTCCCCTGGGATGCCCGCTCATGACTACAGGAAGCTGCTAAGTGCAGCTGTAATCGTCTCCTTTTGAGCCTTGTGTAAGGCACTGCCAGTAGACATGCCGCTATGAAACCCAAGAGGTGCTAGTACCAGCATGCCGAGGTCACTGCTCTGCTGAGAAAATTACCTGTGGCTCTTTTGATGGCTGCGATCTTGTCCTCCGAGGGAAAAACTCTCTGCGCTCGTGTCCCAGATGAGGCCCAGGAAAGCCAGACTCTGCGTCGGCTACAGTTGCGACTTCTTGAGATTGATGGAAATCCCAGTTTGTGTAGTGTAATCATGAGGGCAGAGGAGGTGTGATCGACCGCCTTCGGGGATCTCGCCCTGATGAGCCAGTCGTCTAGGTATAGGTACACATGTTGACCTTGGGCCATGAGATGGGCTGCTACTGCATTCATAAGCCTGCTAAAGACCCTGGGGGCTGAATTGAGCCCAAAGGATAGAACCGTATATTGGAAATGGAAGCCCATTATCCTGAACCTCAGGAAGGACCGATGAGGCTGCCAAATCGGGACATGTAGGTACGCGTCCTTAGGATCCAGGGAGCACATCCAGTCTCCCTTGCACAGTGTCTCCGCAATAAGCGCTGGGGTAACCATCTTGAACGTTTGAAGAGAAAGGGAAAGGTTCAGGGTGGAAAGGTCCAAAACAACTCTCAGGCCAGCCTGGTTCCTTTTGTGTATGGCAAAAATCCTGCAGTAGAAGCCCATACCCCGCTGGGACTTCTTCCACTGCCTGGCTCTCTACAAGCGATCGAATTTCCGCCAACAGAGTTGTTATCCCAATCTGTGGGAGGGGAGGAGAGGGAGGAATAGGCAGGCAGTAGCCCGAGGACACTACTGATTGAATCCAGGGGTCCACGAACCTGCCCCCCCACCGGAGACACATGGACATGGAGGGGAATGTCATGCCTTCTTTCCCTCTCAGGCTGGGGCTGAGGAGGGGGACTGAAGGAAGCCCTTATTCCTGCATTGTGTTGTTTGCGGCGGTGCTGACTGGGAGACCGGTCCAGCTTCCTGGACCTTCGTTCCTGGAAGCCTTGTGAGGATATATAAGGATTCTGCAGTCTGGGAACTGGTCTTCTTATCAAGTTCCTCATCAGTGGTGGAATGAAAGGTTGCTACCCTCGAAATGGAAGGTCCAATATGAGCTCCTGGACGTCTGGGTTGAATTTGGTAGCGCGTAGCCAGGCAGTCCTTCTCATGTCCATGGCTATGCAGATGGCATGGCCTGAGGTGTCAATATGTGCCACTGTGGACTTCATGATGTCCTGAGCCACCATCTTTGCTTCTGCCAGCCCTCCCTTGAAGCATGCTTGACTGTGTACCGGAGGTTCCGGAAGGAAGTCAGCTATTTCCCTTCAAAGCCTTCAGTTAACGGCTGCGAGCATAGCGTCCGCATTAGACTGACGAAGGTGCAGCGAGGCGCTGCCACTTGTACCCTTTGTCAAGCGGAAGTTGGCTTTTCATTGCGCATGCTCTGTTGTAGATACAACTGGTCTCGCAGTACAGGCGAGTCTTGTGCAATGAATTGTTCCTGAGTGTTGGTGCTGCACCGGGGACGTGGGAATGGATGACCAGGGCTGCCCTCGGTGCAAGACCACCAAATACAGGAACCCTTCACTGAAGCTGATGGTGAATGTCTGTGGGCATACGCTGTGTGAAAGTTGTGTGGACTTATTGTTTGTCAGAGGGTCTGGCAGCTGCCAAGAGTGTGGAACAGCACTTCGAAAAAACAACTTTCGGGTTCAACTTTTTGAGGATCCCACCGTAGACAAGGAAGTCGAGATTAGAAAGAAAGTGTTAAAAATATATAATAAAAGAGAAGAAGATTTTTCAAATTTAAACGACTACAATGATTTCCTTGAGGAAATAGAAGATATTGTATTCAATTTGACCAACAATGCAGACCTTGAAAACACCAAGAAGAAAATGGAAATGTATCAAAAGGAGAACAAAGAAGTTATCCTAAAAAATAAGGTTAAACTGACACGTGAGCAAGAAGTGTTGGAAGAAGCCTTGGAAGAGGAACGTAACGCTAATGTGCAAAGAAGAGTGATGATCCAAAGAGAGGAACAGATGCAACAGATTCTGAAAAAGAAGAATAAACAAGCTCTTCTCGATGAGTTGGAGAGTTCCCATCTGCCTGCTGCACTTCTGTTAGCTCAGCACAAGGACCGGTCCACACTGTTAGATATAAAAATGGAAAGGCCCCCCAGGCAAATTAAACCGGTTACCTTTTCCACCGGCATCAAAATGGGTCAACATGTGTCCTTGGGACCTATGGCCAAGCTCGAGGAGGCGCTGTACGAGTACCAACCGATTCAGCTAGAAACGTATGGACCGGACGTTCCGCAGCTTGAGCTGCTGGGAAGACTGGGAATAGACCTTCTTTCCATACGCCTCCAAGATCTTCTCCTTCTTGCCTAGCAGAGCCAAGGACGAGGTGGCCGAGGAAAACTGCGGCTTCGAATAGATAGAGGCTGCAGCAATCACTGAGGAGCGTGGTTGAGGGTGTGCCGACAGCAAGAGTGTATCCCCCTCCAATTGCCTGTACTTGACATCAAGGCGCCTGTGGGTGGGCTGTGCCGAATGGGGTTTAAGCCATCCCTTTTTGGCCAAGGTGACAAAATCCTTCTGCATCGAAATCCCTGTTCTAGCCGTGCGGCGTAGTGTGAGGACTTCGGCCAGGATCCCCACCTCAGGTTGTGGAAGCCCCAGGTATTCAGCCAGACCTGCAGGCCGATCATGGAAAGCCTTGACTGAAGACGGAGTGTCGGGGTCCTCCTCCTCGTCAGTGTCCACCAGGGTGTCCAGCTGGTCTGGGACAGGTGGAGGAGTACTGGCGCCGTAGGTTGAGATGTGGCGATCAGAGTCGGAGCCTGCTGTGGAAGCTGGTATTGAACTGCCTGTTGTGCAGGAGGCAGAGGAGCCTGAACCACAGGGGCCAGCGCGGGCAGCAGAGGCTGCATGTGGGCCTGAGACGCTGGAGCCATAGGTGGAAGGACTATGGGTGCCGGTGGTGGGACAGGAGGTAGCATGTCCCTGATCACATCCTGAAAGATGGTGCCCATCTGAGGGGATCTCACAAGGGTGAGGAATTTCTCGAAGAATCTGTCCTCACAAGCCGGTGGCGCGGTATGTCACTTAGGATTAGGGCCCTGAGGTTGCTGAGGTCTGGGCATACTCTGCCTTGCTGTCTGTGGGGTGTATCTGCCCTGCGACGCTGAAGGATAAGCTGTAGGCCACGTACCTGGTGAAGACCAGCCCCACCTCAAAACTCGTTCTCCCACCTGCTCCGCACCAGGGGGTGGTATCGGATGAGCAGCCATATTGTCTGGCGCTGCAGCCATTTTGTCAGGCTGCGTGCCACATGCCTGCGCTGTGGTGCTTGCCTAGTTGAGCCGGGCCTCCTCCAGGACTCTTGGCAGTGGAGCTTGAGGCCTACCCTGTACCTCAGGACAAGGCCTGCTAGGCGTTGTGCCCTCAGCTGTGTTGCTGGTAGTGCTGCGTACAGGCGCCCCCTCAGACACTTGTCACTTGGACACCCTGTAAAACAAACTTGTGGTCCCTCAGCGGCGTTACTGGTAGGATCGATTGACCCCTCGGCTTGGCGGCCGATAGATAAAACCGCCTCGGTACCCGTTCTGGTGTTAGAACCGGAACAGCCCATTCCGCTTGGACGTCTCCTTGGTAAGGTGTCTCCTTTGCAGGGTGCAGATGAAAAAAGCATCCCTACCTTGGGCCTTGACTTGTGCTTGACGAAGTCCTTCAGGTCCTCTGGAGGCGATCGTTCGAAGAACTCCCTCCACCGAGCTAACCTGTTCTTGAGAGCGTGAGGTGTAAGCGCATCACACGCAGAACAACCTTCCCAGCCGGGGCCAAGGCAGCGGAGGCAAAGGGCGTGGGGGTCAGACATAGGGAAGAGCCCTTTGCAGGCTGGACACCTGCTGAAACCCAAAGACGTAGACATGCACCAGGGAGGACCGTGGCGCCAGAGGACCAAGTACCTGATTAAAGACAAAGACTAAGGACAGAAGACAGTATCCAGGGAAGAGCGTGTGGAATTACAAGGCTGAAGCCAAACCCAGGAGCACTGGTGAAAGTGGTCTGCTCCCGTCGATGCGGAAAAGAGGACTGGGGCGTAGCACCGGTGGGAGGAGTCCGAGGAATGCATGCTCCCAGGGCCGCTCCCCGGGCACCTCTAAATTTACAGGGAAAGGAGTTTTTTTCTGGTGAAAAAGGTTCCGTCTCCCGTCCTTGGTGAGGTACGCCCATACAATACGGAGGAAAGGGAATGGGACACAGGAGTACACGTATATACATTTCTAATGGTCCCCTATAGTCCATTACCCTATTGGTCAGACATTATATAACTACATTTCCCACGTGACCTACTAGATCATCACTAAAACTCAGGAGTTGATTGACAACCAGGTACATTGTTGCCATAATACATTACTTTAATGAGTAAATATTCCTGACCATCATGTGACGTGCACCCCTCCGTCGGAGCCTGATAAATAGCAAGGTGAACTCTGCTGGGAGAATACAATGGCCCTCCTCATTATACCATGCACGGTGGCACGCACAGACAGCTCGCTACCCTTGTAGATACTTTTATTGGCTTCACCTATGCTTCTCCCGTCCCAAATCACAGAACAGCCTTAGCACATCTCCTCCCTCATCTCTCCGAGAACTGTGCCCATGAATGACGTGATCGGGGCACCACTCTTTGTTACGACCCTCGCCCAAGACCCCCCTGGCAAACCCATTGGCCAGGTAGAGTCAGGACTCGGGCCTCTAGAGCCTGGCATCCTCTTCAAAAGCCCTTATGGCGCCAGGCTCATACACCATGAAAAACAATGTGCTTGGGAACTACTTTATTGTATTGTCAGCCAACATGGAGGCATCCACATAGCTTGGTTCGTAAGAACCAAGCTATGCGGTCTAGTGTTTTGGGTGTGATAGCCGAGGGACTACTTTACCTGGACTATTTTGTTGGGGCTATTTAAACCACACCCGAGAAAGACAACACGCTTAGCGTTACTTTGCAGCTTGCAACGTGTCGCTCACCGTGTCTAGCTATTCCCTCGAACCTCAGAGAATCAGAACCTGCAAGGAGACAAAAGGATCATCATTAGCAGCAGCATCTTACCTGCAGTCTTCATCTTTAAACACTCGCAGCTACTGAGAACAGCTTACTCGAACTTGCAAGCCTCCCGGACAGAACGACCTGAAAGAGGAAGATAGAGGCAACATTAAAGAAAGCAGTAGAGACATTTACAAATTACGAACTGCTCAAAAGGCTTACCTGGCTGGTCACCTTTCGGCTGGCAGCACTCTGGACATTCCACTCGTGCTGAAGAACACCGCGACCTACAAGGAAGGAAAACACAGGTTAGCAGAGACACGACTTCGCAGCGCTGCGCATAGCGCTTACTTACCGCATCGTAGCGCTCTTAATGCGCCATCATTTACCAGCAGGGCCCAACCAAAGCCAGTTCGTCGCGCTGAAGCTCCGCATACCTAAGGGAGAAAAAAAGAGACATTTTAAACAAAGAAAGGCATGCAGGATAGCAACAAAACTAAAGAACAGTAATAAGACCTACCTGAACAATATCAAATGGGCCGGCGTCAGTGAAGTAACCGGACCGCACTCGCCCATGAAAGACAACGCGCCCCTGCAAAGAAGGCAGGATGGAGAGCATGCCTAATTCTACCACAAGGTGAGGAGAGGGCGCCAGAGGGACTGAAATCATACGGGGATGGAGGGAGGATACTTACCCCGGTCGGTCAGTCTTGAACACAGTCCTCCTGTATTTTCAGGCAGAACCTTCCCCGCAGACCACATCAGGGCAAAGATGAGAAGCATACCAGCGAGTAACCCGGCTGGGTGGCGTCCCTGTGGATACCAGGTGAGCGTAACACTCTTATGTTTGAATTTCAGTTATTTATGGATTCCTAGAGCTCAGCATCTGCAGTTCAAATAGGATGACCGGTCTTTGGCTGAGGGCAGTAGTGATCTAAATCTTAACAGGCCTCTTGGCATCACAGAACCCCATGCCATACTCACTGGAATTCAGCCTACAAAGAGTGCATCCCCACCCTTCCTCCCGAACCTAGCATTCCTTTCCCAGCTCTTCTGAGCTCTGCAGCTGCACCTTATTAGCCATTATCAGCACAACGCGGCTGCCTGAGACCTTGGCAGCATAACCTCTCTGGGGACTGGAAGGGGGACTCATCTCTGGATCAACAGGACAGAGATGCAGCTCCACGTTAAGCCTGTTTCTCATACTTTCACAAACACATCTTATAATTTGGCAAGAAATCCAACATGGAGGAACACTTACTACCTTAGCCCCTGGACCTCACCTCTACCACAAACCTTCACTGACTCCATCTCAAACGCCAACCTACATCTGCTACCTACTAGCACATCTCTTAAAACATATCCTATACTACCGCTATATACAAAATACATCACCCTGTTTTTAACCTCTGCAACCACAAGGTAAATACATTGTTTCTCTATATGTATTGCTATATGGGGCTTCTAATATGTGTGAGGCGGCTGTGTGCCTCCCAGCCACCTCAGGTCCCCATGATGTTGCGGTGTAGCCCCCACCCTGCTGGTCCCCCGTGACAATGCTGTATGCCCCCAGCCCCTCTAGTCCCCCGTGATGTCGCTGTGTGAGCCGCTGGTCCCATGTGATATTGCTGTGTGCCACCTGCCTCTCTGGTCGCCCGTGATGTTGCTGTGTGCCCCTGCCCCTGGTCCCCCAAGATATTGCTGTGTTCCCGCAGCCCCCTCTGGTCCCTGTGATGTTGCTGTGTGCCCCCGTGCCCCTGTAATGTTGTTGTATCCCCCCCTTCTCGTCCCCTTATGTCCCCTCCCTGCTATCCCTGACCTCTTCTCCCTCCTCCTCCTCCTCCCTTTCTTCCATTCCCCCCAGTCCCATTCATTGCTGGACTTGTCTTGATTCACAAAGGATTCACCATCAATAACCTTTTGCCAACTCTTGATTTTGAACTTTGGACTCAGACTCGTACTTCACCCCTCTACTCTCATGCTGGACCTTCCCTAAATCCTGCACTCATGTTGGCCCTGAATCATGCTATGCCCATCGTCACCATGAATCCTCGCCTACATTTTCTGTTCCTTTACAACATTGTGTTTTACTGACCTCTGCAACTGTATTTGCTCTCCCGTCTGTTTCTCTGCTCACTCCTCTACCCTCCCTCTTCTCTCGATCTCCTCCCCCCTCCCTTGCCTTTCCTCTGCACTTGCTCTATCGGAATTGTCCCTGGACCGAATATGAAAGTTAAAATTGTTGTCTCCCCGCCCCTCCTTACTTGTTATCCTGTCCTTCGGACACTGCCTGAGGTGTCGTAGGGCCCAGTGCGATGGTCGCTTGTTTTGTTCCTCTCCCTCCCTCCTTTCTCCTCCCCTCTCCCTCACCTCATGTGATTCTGTTATCAGGCCTAGTGCGGTAATCACCTGCCTGTTCTTGTTTCCCTCCTTTCTGTGTCTTGACACTTTCACTGTCTGGGGTGTCACTAGGCCGAGTGCGATGGTTAATCTTTGCATTCTTGTTTTTCATGGCCTGTAAGAATGTTTTTGTGTTTTCCCTTGCTCCCTCCCTTGTCTCGGGGCGCTTTGAAATGCATTGTGTGTGGGGGTATATAAATAAACTATCATATCAAATCACTATGCTCACTCTCTACACCATCACACAATTAGAGTGCAGCTACACCCCTCGATCAATTAGGCCTAACTGCTCACATACGAATACTATCCCATGAACACCTCATCATTCTAATAAAACGCAGCTATATTCCACAACAAACCGGCCTAGTTGCACACATAAGCATCCCACAGGCCTAACGCGGCAACAGAAACCAGTCTTGGTGTCCACCCGCCAGACTGCACACATTGAACCAATATCAATTCCACCACACCTAATGCTAGGATGCAGCTACCATCAGACAATTACATCAGCTGCACCCAGGCACCCTTCACACCCTACTCTCTCAACTGACCTGGACTATGGTCCCCGAGGGCGTTCTAACTACAACTGAAAATGCACGCATCCCGCCGTGTCCAACTAGAACTGCCAGTACTAGACCGCCTGCTAATATGTCTTGCACAGCCAAAATCTCTTTGCCAGCCTGGGACATTGAACTTGCATCCCAAGACAGCTGCTTCTAACTCTGCTGTGATTGTAAGATTACATTAGCTTAACTATTACATTATTTAGCTTAACATAAACTATGCACCTTCATGGCAACAAACGGTACACTTATTTCATTCGGAAGGAATTTAGGTGCGAGTTAAGAAATGGAAGTGGTGAAACTTGGATGAAATCTTCACCTTTTATAGAGCCCATTTTACTGATGTGGCATCACAGCACTGCTGGGGAGTTGCAGGGCTAAAAGTGGAGACAAGTCAGGATTGGTATTAGAGACTGATTCCGTAGCTCAGGCCCGCGGACAAATGCCAACTGACCAAGAAAGTGGGAAAGAGCAAAAGAGAGGAAAAAGTGAGTGAGACAGATCATCATCTAACCATGGGGTAGAGCTGTCACAGGGTTTGGTGAGGCCTGGGGCAAAACATGCAACTCCCCTGTTAAATTTTGCATTGCACCAGTGGCATTGCAAACAGGAGACACAAAAACTCTCCCTTCGCGTTTATATGTGGAGGGCATAGATATGTTGATGTGCCTGTCTGGATGCAAATGGTCTAAGCTAAAATCTTGATATGGTTTTATAGCACATAACACCAAAAAGACTTATTGGGTAAACCTGGAGACCGAACAAACAGGAAATCTCACAAAGATCATATCATATAGGCACAAAATACATCTTCCACCAGTATATAGAATGAGCCTACATTGTACCCTCTAGTCAGATGAAATAGGTGAAACCTGCAGTTAATAGGAGATGTTGTATGACATTTCCATCAACACACCCCTGCCAGAAACCTTTCTTTTTTCACATGCGTTTTAGGTTTCTCTAAAGGGCTATAGTTGCAAAAATACAACTGGGGTGGTAGTGTCTATCTATATGGGCCAGGCAATCTGGAAGCTCCCGATCCAGAGCATCTTCTTTAAAGCCAATTTAATTGTTTCATGTTTCTAAGGCCTATCATTTTGCGCAAAAATACTCCCAGTTTTGATGTCACTGTGCCCTACATTTTCCCATATCCAGGTATAATAGTTGGTATATCGCATTTTTATGTATAGTGCTTCAAGTCAGCCGGCTTCCAAGTACTATAACCATAGGTGTTATTGCTACCAAATGTAATTGTACTTACTCTATCAACCTCAGGATTCAGCCCTGCTGAAATATGAACTTGTTAAGCGCATGCAGGAACATGAGCGCTTTTAACTTGTCAAGCTATTCAATTGTGCAAGAGCATGCTGCTTAATAAACTGTGCAGTTAATAATACACATTTTTAGGATACCTACCCACTACCCTGGCCTGTCCTTTTTAAAACGAAATGCTATCCCATTTATCAGTAGGAATAACATATGCCTCCTCCTTCTAAGCAATAGAATATTAAGGTGTAATATGCAAAACAAATGTCACCTCCAGACCATTTCCATATCAAATGCTGTGGTAAATCACATTTAAGGAGAAATAGCTAGTAAGATGACACAATGGGTGAAGTGCTCACTGCTGGTATCTATTTTGGAGATATATAAAGATATATTTTGATTAATTGTGAACAGGGGATAGCACAGAGGCAATGGGTTGGTCTTGGAAGCAAGACCACGCAGAGCAACAGATTTTCAAAACCTCGGGATCTGTGCTTAGAAACCGAACTCTGGTATTAAGCGCATTATAACAAAACAACGTAAATAAAATAAATTCATGTTAAATATTTGGGTTGTTAATTAGGTGCCTACCCCCACATGTGAAGTCCCACCAGACAATTCTGTGCAAGGAATATTGCATAAAATTCTAATTTGTTCAAATATAGAAATTAAAGCTGAAGTCATTGCAAAGGTGGTCTCCAGCTTTATGCAGGGAAGGTCCCCACAATGTTACACAGTAACAAGCAACTTGTCTACAAAAAAACATAATTAACCTGCCTGCTTGAATCTCATCATTTCTTACAGACACAAACTAATTTCCCTGACCAATTCTATATATACTAGCTGTTCCCGGCATAACATATGTCGTTCTAGCATATCTTAAAGGTCAATATTGGTCAGTAATTCATAGGGTTACTTCTGTCCCTCTTCTTAAATATCAGAATTACCACCTATCGCTTCCAGGAAGGGGACTTAGGTCCCTGTGACTTATTAATGACCATTGAAAAGGCTAAACATATCGGGTGGTATGAGAACAGTATCCACATTTCATTGATCACACGTGCCTCTATGAGGTGACTTTGTAGATGCATAATAGTCCACCTTGTTCCATTGCAGAGTCGCCGTGATGGCATAAGATTGCGTAGTAGTATAATTACAGCAACTACTTTCAGTTTTAGCTTGTGAGGAGGCATTCATCCTACAGCATCTCTCCCTTTAGAAACTGAAACAATGAGCTGTTAATTAACTGTGCATTGCCACTGGAACTGCTGTGCCCTGTGTGAAGAGAAGTGGGGTTGGAAAGAAGTAACTTCTGAATGTTAGTGGAAGGTGAAGGTGACCATGTACAACCATGTTAATTCTGTTTGTTGAAATGGTAGCTGTTGTTGAGGTGGGTGCACTTTGCCATTTGGAAAGCAGAGGGCCACCTAACAGTGTTAAATTGCATCAGCTGAGTACGGAAACATACCGAAGTGTTTTGTGCTTGTATATATAGATATGTATATAGTTCTGAATAACAGACATTCTAATAACACTTCTATGCTTATTAGTCAGTATATCAAAATTCCTGCAAGCATAAAATCATGATTTGTTTTCTCATTTGTATTAATGATTAAAAATCATAGACAAGTCAAATTGAATGTCAAATCTAAGAGGAACCTTTGGTCTTTAGAACACACTTGGTTTTATGTTCTTGGGTCTTGTCATTCAAAGGTTATATGTAACATTCACCTTTTGCATGTAAAGTCAATAGTAATTACGTACTACTTTAAAATCAAGGGAGATATACTTGCTAAACCTGCCCTGTAATTCCCATGGGAGTCTCATGCTCAGTACAGAAGAGCGGCTCCTTGTGAGGATAGGATTAAAGTGTGCCAGTGGCCATGTTTTTTCCTCATTGCATTAGTCCAAAGCTCTGGGAATCAGGGTCAATAGATTGAAAACAAACACCATTTTGCCTTGGAGGCAAGCCATAATATAGCATGCGCTCCAACCATCTGGTAATTCCAGATCTCATTCTTGTGTGAAATCTGTAGTTTTATTTTCTTGGAATTTAAAGTGATTTTCTAACATGCTCCCGTGGAATTCTTCCAAAGGTGGGAGGGATTTTGCTCAGAGTGGAAATGCAGGTCACCAAAAAGTCAGCACAATGTCAGCTGAATTGGATACTGGGCTATTTTTGGATCTTTGTAATCGGAATAAACAGACTAGATCCTATACATTGTATAATTTGTACATTCAACATTATTTCACATGATCTAAATGAAATACATTGCATTATACAATCTTATCAATTAGTTGTGCTCCATTTGAAAGGAAAGTGAGTTTAAAAAAGAAATCACATTAGGTCGGTGAAGTATTTAAACTATATCTTTCAATATTACAAATAAATCACTTTATAAACTTTGTAGTATTTTCCAGATAACGCAACATAAGCGCTCACTCTTTGGTTTCGTTGTGTTTTCACATACATCTATAAATGTTCCCAGTTTGTGGCGAGAGCCAAAACATGTCAAGTGCAGTGTCTCAGGTGCGCAGATCACAACCTGCATTCCACTGGTGTACCCAGTTTGTGGTAGTGAGAGGCGGAAATTGTAACTATGATACATTTCATAGCACCTCTCGCCCTTAACTTGAAGCAGTCTCCATGGGGCTTTGAGTCTCCCTACGCTGAAGAATCTGAAATGCGCTGCTCCTTGTAAATGCGTGACAATGTTTTTTGGCCTAAGTTGGCTTTAGGGAAATAGTCTCTGGTTGCCTTTATTCAACTATATATCAACTGAAAGTGCTCCCCCAGATATAACTCCTGCGCACACCACTCTTTCGCGCCCCCCTATCCCACAATCCATCTGGTGGCCATGAATCAAATGAGAAATACCCACAAAATAACTCCCCTTAGCATGCTTCCTCCTGAAAATTGGTGGAATAGTGCACATACCTCACAAAAGGTGTGTCAAGTACAATAATTACTTCAGTTTGCTGCATAAAGAACACCACTAAAAAGGCTGAGACATTCAAAAGTTACACTCAGGAAAAATTACACCGGCCCGGATCTAATCTAGCCCTCAGTGCAAAATAAATGCAGTGCCGATCTAAAAGGGATGGCAGCCACAATGCCACCATTCTCTCACCAAAAACAGAATTAGGGCTGCTGATCATTTTTAAAAATTATAGCTGTTAAAATTATACTAAATCTACTCCCATTTCTTTAAAGGTGATTGCGGGAACAACTCCAAAAAAAGGTGAATTGAATAAAAGCAGGAATTTGTGTGTTTTTTTAAGCCTACATTTCCAAAAGATTAATAAGTGTTGTTCTATCCCTTAAGTACATTTAGCACAATGTTCTTTACTTATAGTTCTCCTAGTTGAACGACCAAATCCTCGGGACAACATCCTTTTAAACATTTCATCTAATTGTTTGAATGTTTCACCAAATTCTGTCAACCAGTTTCAGCATCTCCTGGTTGTCATTTTCATCAGGCCCCATCAATTATTATATCGCCATCAGATTACACAGAAACTGGAGTCTTTTTTGCCAAGTTTCAAGCCTCATGGGTGATGCATTGTTAATCCGTATAGTTTTATTGAGGCAATGAACGCAAAGGGGCATGTAGAAATAGTGGAGGAGACATGAAGGTTGGGGGGGTAGAGTAGAATGAAGCACAGTCAGTAGTGCAGGGGCCGTAGGAAGAGGCATTAAGGGTGCAAAGCAAGCCCAGTAATATCTTCACATGAACACGGAGGGCAGGAAGAATGCCCCCACTTTGAAAACATGTTCTAGAGCCTGGAATTATTCCAAGGTGCCAGAGTGCATTTTAAGAGCAGAGGCTGAAATAACAGGGTGCAGCCTGTACAGCTGCCCATCAGAAGGGATGAGATCTCAGTCAGCTATTCACTTGGTACAGTGGCTCTCCTAAACCACCACCAGCCCAGGCACACTCTAGTATAGGACACTAGCTGTCCTTTATCTGAAACCAGTGAGGTGTGACAAGCATAGAACACAGAAAAATGTCTTCACCACTGTAAGCAAAAGCATGTTCGCCCTCTTGCCATAGCAATGGTACTTTAGTCACACACAAAAGTCCCAGACCCATTCCAGGAAGCATCCCGGGGTGTGTGGGCTCCAGAGTCCCTGTATCCGAGAGCAATGAGAAGTGGGCTTGAACATTTTATGAAGCACCAATCCAACAGAATTAAAACATGCTGAAGGTGATGTTGTGGGGGTACAGGCTGCAAGGGGAACTGCCCATATGTCTAATGTTGCATTGTTATGGGAAGGGGTTATTTATATCCCCCCCACCCCCCAAAATAAACTTAATTTGAAAACAAACCCCCACGAAAAGCCATATTACATTTTGTTCAAAATAGTTTGGTTGTTGTTTTCAGCATTGAAGAATAAAGATTCAAGTGAGGGGGAAAAATTGAAGGACAGGTGTCCTGTTTCAGGAAGACATGTTTTGGATAAGAATGAATCACTCACTGAGACTTTTTATATTCTCTCCATTTTCTTTTAGATAAGCAGCCCACCATTTGCATGGCTATGGAGACACCCTATAAATAGGTCAAGTTAGCTTTTAAAGACAACAAAGAATAAGTAACACATTGGGGTCATGCCATAGGAGTGAATTGAAGACAATTGCTGAAGTAATTGAAGAGGCATGCTGTCACTCATTCACTGGGAGGCACACTACAATCCTCTAGTTGTGAATCACAATATTTCAACTCCCCCCAGTGGCAGTGGTCATGGGAAGGCTGTTGCAGGGACCTAGAAGGATAATGGGAAACATCACCATCGTAAACTGGGTTCCACCTGATGCACTAGCTGAGTTAACAGTACACAGAGTCAATCCTCCTGCCCCAACAAAACTGGGGATGTTTATCATAGTTTCAGTGTCACAGAGAAAAGATATTGGCATCATTGCCAATCCTGACCTTAAGAGAGAGTTCCTAGTGCCATAGGAAACAAGAGCAGCTCTTTAAGTGTTGCTGAAATAGTTTCTGTGCATGCGACTAACCTCTGGCAAAAGTGCAATAGGTCTTGCTGAGATTTGGTAACAAGGTTTGATAATGAGAGCCACCACGTAAAGGCATTCCACGGAGGCCTGAAAGTGAATTAAAGCCATTCTGCTCTCCATTCTGGTCTCCTCGTGAGAGTGATGTACAAATGGTATGTGTGCACACCCGCTTCACTACAGTAATGTGGCAAACATTGTGTGCACACCTGCTTCCTTACAGTATTGTGGCATACAGTGGGTACACACCCAATCTTCCTGCAGAAGTGTGCCATAAATGTTCCCCCACCCTGCCTTGCACACAAGCTATTAAACATAAGGTGTACCTCTTCCTTTTGAGAGTCTGTCAAACAGTCCATGCCCACACCCCTGCAGGAGTACAACAAAGACTGGGTGCATGCCCTCCTTTTGGCATGATCAAGGCAACAATTAAGCATGATGCCAATCCTGTGGCAGGGTGCCAAAACACAAATCACTTACCCTTGGTAATGTTCTTTTCGACTGGATGTTCCTCCCATGTATTACACATCTTTGATGAGCACACATGAGGTATTTGAGTACCAAGTTCATGTCCAGACAGGTACAATAAAAAGGACTGGAGGGAACACATTATAGAGTCCTTTCAGGAGTTGTACAACAATAGGGATAGGCATTTCACTCTTGGACAGTGCTCGAAAGATATTTGCAAAACACATTTTGTACCATCTGCAGGAGTGGGTGGACGACGGGGAGGTTATTAGTGGGTGCCAGGCAAGTTTTCAAATCGGAAAGAGCACTCTGGACCAAGGGTTTCGTCTTCACCTTTTGGTTCAGAATTAGATCACTCTGAAGAAATACGTCTGCATGCAGTCTTTGTAGACCTAAAGACTGCATTCGACGGGGGTCCCTTGAAACCTGCTTTGGCAGGTTTTGGATAAAAGGCACGTTCCTGGGCCTATATTATCTGCTGTGTAGGCTCTTTATTGATCCATTAATGCAGTGTTTCACCATGGTCTTGCGGGCAACGTCACACACCCCTGTTTGAGGTAAATATAGGGGTCAGACAGGGATGTGTCCTTGCGCCACTTCTTTTCAGTATATACATCAATGAAATTAGAGGACCTGCAAGTTTAGAGTCTTGATCCTCTTAATTTGGCAAGGAGAGTCCCTGCCCTCGTGTGCGGATGACGTGGTTCTCCTTTCCACATCACCTCTGGAATTAAAATGGACTATGCAACGTTTTATGTCCAAATGCAGTCAATTGGGCTGGACACTTAATGCCGATAAAACCAAAATAATGAGTTTTAGACCAACATTTTTTAAGAAACAAAATCTATCCATCATGGTGGTTGGTGTCAAGCTAGAACAGGTTGAAACCTTTGATTATTTAGGAATGTTCTCTGAGAAGGGCACGAGGGCTCCACAGATTGAGAAATCAGCCATAAGCCTAGCAAAGTATAGCAGGGGAGCCCAAAGTTTTTCTGGGAACATAGGAAGAGTGCAGCTTCCCCGGTTTTTGAACTTTACAGAAAGCAAGCAGCCACTCTGTATGAGGCAGACATTTGGGACTCTAGCAATATGCAGACCCTCCAAAGAGTCAAAAACTAATTTCTGAAATTAATGTTAATGTTGCCTTATAGTTCACCAAATGCTCTGCTTCGGTTGGAGGTTGGCATAAGCCTGATAGAAGATGATGCTAGATTAAGACGAGCCTTGTATTGGGTGAGGCTCTGGAGTCAGTGGCGTCGCCAGGAATCAAATTTAGGAGGGGCACAGAGGGGGTCAAAGACAAAAGTAAGGGGGCATAGACAAAAGTAGGGGGAGAACATGGTCACTGAACGTCTTATGTAGGGGGGGCACAAAGGGGGCATAGGATTTCACAGGGGTGGGCCCGGCCCCCCCAGTCCCTCCCTTAGCAACGCCACTGTCTGGAGTTGCCCAGGTCTCACAAGTTTCTGTGATACCTTAATGCACGTCCGATCCTGTGAGTGGCACATTTTTGCCCTTGTTCTCTCAAGTAAAAAATACTTTGGCAGAATTGAATTCGAGTAGGTTGTGGACAGGCCCGGGTAGTATAACTAAAGGTAGCCATATTGAGGCTAAAGAAGCAGTCCTGACATTTTCATGGAGGAAAATGGAAGCAGGCTGCCTGAAACTAAGTCTGGGCCCGAATTATCTTGTCACTAAACTGGAGTTTGATTTTTAACCCTAAATGGATATGATCGTTCCATCCTATCCACGTACTCTTTATCTGGAATTTAGGCTGGGTATTCTAAAATTGCCAGCTTTCACAAAGTCTTGGGGGTGGTGTTAACATATTGCTTGGTGGTGGCGCTAAAGAAACTGATACGCATTTTATGATTTTTTGAGACCAATATCGGGTGTTGAGAAATGCCTACTTTACAAAAATGTTTAACTCCCCAGCAATACGATGGCAGCTGATGCAATGGCTCTATTAGTCCACTACTAGGCATGGCATTGTATTCTGGGTTGCAAAGTTCATCCATCCAGCATGGTTATGCGTGCAAACGTGTTAAAAACTTTCACTGCTTAGATTTTGATCTGAAATCCATAGCAAAGACATTTGGGGGCCGATTCGTGGAACAAATGTGCGCCGAAATCTGTGGCGCAAGCGTGAAAAAGCAAGCGGACACGCACACATGCGATTGATGGATGGGCCCTGTGCGTGTTTTCCCTGGGATGTGTGCCAAATCCACGCGTGGCGCACACGGGCACGGACGTCACTGCAACATCCCGAACGTTGTGTGCGACGCGCACAGAGAAAGCACACAACGTGTAGTGCACACATCAAAAGGTGGGTGGAACACGCGGAATGGGGAACAATGTGTGAAAAAGAAGGCGTAACTGGGGAAGGACTGCTGGGAAATACACAGAACGCCCACACGCACGCGAACAACACGTATTCATGGAATCGAATAGGGCAAACCCACGCACGGCAAAAGAGACGTACAGGCGTAAACACGTCCGCCACATGAAGGCAGGCGGAAGCCTCCCGGCGCAGTATAAAAGTGTACACAAACAACAAACGCGTATATACAGCTACAATGAATGTCCCATTTCTCGCAGCACTGATCGTGGGACACCGCAGGAGGAGGAGAATAGCCAGGGCCTGCATTTTTTGGCCCAGGACCAGACTTTTTGGGATGCCGGATGACCAGGTCTATGGCAGGTACAGGTTTCCACCCCATATCATCCTACACCTGGTCAGGGAGTGGGAGGATGACCTTACATCACCCACTCTGTGCTCCCAAGCACTGAGCCCCTTGGAAAAGGTGCTCAATGTCCTGCATTTTTTGGCCACTGGGTCATTTCAGCAGACAACTGCCATAGTTGGGGGTGTCTCACAGGCCACCCAGTCACGCTGCTTACACCAGGTGTTGGCAAACATGACTGCGCGCCCCTCAGTCCTCAGGTACATATACATGACCAGAACACCCGCAGAAAGGCATGCTATGGTCCACGACTTTTACAGGGTGGCACACTTCCCCAAAGTGCTTGGTGCCATAGATTGCACCCATGTGGCCCTACGTCCAACTAGGGCCACTAAGCACATCTATCGAAACCGCAAGCACTGGCATTCCATCAGCGTACAGTTTGTATGCGATGCCCATGGAATCATCACCTCTGTCTAGCCATGACAGTTTCATATACAGAATGTCCACCCTGAGCCGGGACCTGGAAGCTGGGAAGCATGGCGACACATAGCTCATTGGGGAGTACAAATGTCTGTGCACATGCATGCACACAGACAAATACAGTGCCTACCCTCTGAGCAACCATATGACACCAATACGGAACCCCACCACACCACCCCAGGTAAGATACAACGCTGCCCATATTGCAACCAGGGGCATAGTGGAGCGCACATTCAGAGTGCTCAAGTCACGCTTTCGCTCCCTTGACCGCTCTGGCGGCCAGCTACTAAATGCACCCCCAGTAGTGTGCAGGATAATTGTGGCAGCATGTGTCCTGCACAATGTTGCAACACAGCGGGACGTACCGGTGGACATGGTGGTGCCCCCACATTCCCAACCACGGGCACAGGCGCTGCTCATGGGAGGGGAAGGGGCACGTGGCGAGGCAGCCCGGACTCAGCTTGTGGCCACATTTTTCACCTAAACTCCCACCCCTGCGGAGTGCACACAGGCCTGGCACATACCAGGTGACAATTGATGATGACAAAGAGACAGTCAACTGTCACAACCTTACCACCCTGAGAATGTTGCCACGGAAATGCCACATTGTGTGCATCCCTGGCTACTTAAACATAACCAATCCTGTGTGACCAAAAGGAACACATGCAAGGTGTGAATCGCACCACCCCCCTGCAAAACAGGCCATGACAATCGGTGGTATGTCACCCAAACCCTCCCAACCCACATCACCCTTATTGGCCACACCATGATATGTCATGCAACAGCAAAAGAGGAAACCAAAAGCACAACACATGACCAATTTAATTACATACGAAGTGACACGTGATAAATGGAAATAGGCCTGAGACAGTCACACCTGATATGGAATCAGATGAAATGACTGACCAACAACCTCCCACACATACAAAGTCACACACAAATGCATGCCACCAGCAGTACCATCAACAAAAGACAGAATGCCTGTTGGCATGCACATTGGCCAATCCAAATCTCCAAATCTATAACCCGTATGCTGTGTGTGTCTCCTGCAACACACCGCTCAGCACACAGCACAGTGAGCAGCCATTGTGTTGGGGATACACCTTGAGTATCATAAAAAGAACAAGCAACAAAAATAACCTACTGATGCATGTACATAATCCCCAAATGGTAAGTGAGCATGCGCTGCAGGGACACAGCATGCCAGAGAAGGCAATCTGTGTGCACGTGTGGGCATGGAAGGGTGGTTGAATGTGTGGTGGAGCATTGTGTAAGTGTGTGTGTGTGTCAGTAGGGACATGCACTCAATACATGCATGTGAAATCACGTGAACCGCAGTGTCCTGTACACATCACGTGTGAACATTGGCCATGTGTACACCCCAGTATGTCAAACCACAACAATCCCGACACCTGAAAAGTAAACCCGACACAGGAACATCCATTGACCGGCAGAACACATCATGTACATAGTACCCCACAATGACAATGTCAGAGAGTGCCCAAACACTGTAGCCCAAGTGTACTGTCCGACAACAAAAGGCCCTCCCTCATTTACTCATCACCTTCAGAAGAACTGTGTCTGGGGTTCCTTCTAGTCTACCTGGCTTCACAATCCCCCTACCCCTTGGTTTCCTTGTTCTACCTTTCGTGTAAATAGGGTCCAGCCCCCTTAGAGGCCATCTTGACTGGTAAAAATACCAAATCGCAGAGAATTCCAAGGAGACAAACCCCAAACCAGGGCTAAAGCCTCTAGGCACCAAAAAACCCTGGAAGAGTCTCTAGTAGATGACTTGAAGTCGCAGAATATGGCCAAGCACATGTCCAAGCAGAATGATAGAATAACCACCAAGGTAGCACAGTAGAACAATGGTTCAACAGGATGGGTAGCAATTTCAGTACCCAATAATCAATGAGGATGCAACAACTGATGGGTATCGTCACAGCTCCAGTCTCCAGGCGCAGGAGTGGCACGAACCAACCACCCCCCTCAGCGGTCTGGGCGCCTGCAAGGTAAATCTTACACTGGCCTCCGAGACCCCGGCAGGGAAAGAGGGTTAGGGATCCGTTGGTTGGATAGGCATCCGTATTTAGGATAACCGGAAAGAGGCTCAGGAGAGGGTAGGTGGATGGGCAAGGGAAAGTAGTGAAAATACAAAATACAACTATTGACAATTACATTAGTAGTAGTATAGGCGGACATCTCAGGTGAGGACTGGACCATGACTTGTGCCTCTTGGTTCACATTCCTAATGCATCCTCCTTTGCCACAATCCCCAGGGGCTGAACTCAACATGCACCAACTTGACATTGTCAACATCCAGCCCTCTCCTACCATCAGTGTGACTGACAGCCAAAGGGTGCAGGCTATTGTCTAAAGCATGAAGTACATCAAGCACATATACAGGCAAGAAAATAACATACTTCACAATCAACATCAATAAATGGACATTTCAATAATGTATTCACCAAAATTGATAGCAGACATGCTGTGGAGAAAACATCCATAATCCCCACTAGGGGTGTTAACACAAGTAGTACAGCAGCAGACAGGCCACAGAAATGAAGAAAGTCCAATGCCCTTGTGTAAATGGTTGTAACACAGAATCATCCTTGCGAGCCCATGGATAGGGGAAGCAGGAGTGGCATATGTGAGTCAGGAACCGAAGCTGCAAACACGTACACGAGACAAGCTTGAAGGGCCCAGCTGGATCAGACAGTGGGTGCTTTCAAAAGCCACAAAGCACCACACCATCACATGAATGCACAATAGACAAACAATTTTAAACTATATTAACTAATTAAACTAACTATAAAAAACAACAAAAACTGCTGTAATTTTTTGAATTTGCACCTTTAATATTTGAAAAGGAAAAGAAAAGAAATTATTGGCACATGTTTTGTGTCAACAAAATTTCAAAAAGTTCTTTGTGCTTGCACTTGTGCTTAAGTTTTGACTATAACTTTTGTTCCTCTTTGTTAGATGCAACACAGTCACTGAATTTGCGTTTTCATTCAGTTGGTTTGCTTGGTATCTTCGGTATATAGTAATTTATTTCAAATTGTGCTCCAAGTTCCTTGTAGTTATAGATTCCTATATGTGTTCAGAAAGTGATCACTTTTATTGTAGGTGCTTGTTGTGGATTTTTCACTCTTAGTTCAAGGTTCCTCGACACGTGTTTCCCGGTCTATGTATTGGACGGTTCTTCAGGAGGTTCATAAATTAGTTTCTTGATATTGTAATGAAAGGGTAGTTTCCGTTAGGTAACAGTAATCGCAAAATATAAAAACTCATTAGTTTGTTTGAAAGAATAGTCAGTTTAAATTTATTGCCAACGGCCATATCAGAGTATTATTGCATAGTTGTGGAATATACTTTGTTGACATTCTTTCATTTGTTATTCCTGTGTTTCTGTAATGAAACCAAATAATCGTTTCAATGTTATCTCTTTAGATAATCAAAGCGAACACATCATAAAAGTATCGTGTGCAACATTAAGTTTTCTTAAATTGTTTCGCTACTAGTATTGGCATTGATTCATACTGCCGTTTGCATTTCTGTTTATTAAATCAACCACTTTTTAGAAGGAATGAATATGCAATTTGTTGGTATATTTTCTAGTGTAAAAATATAATTCAGCAGTTTAGATTTAAAAAAATAAAAGAAATGGCCACAAATGACCTGGGGGGTGGGGAGAGGAAAGCACCCAGGAGGGGGGAGGTACAGGGTGCACCTCAACACCCACATGCATGATGTTGAGATAAAAAAAACCTCCATGTGCTCAACGCCTGCGTGGCCCGACCTGTGTGGGAGACAAGTCGTCGTCCTCCTCACCCTCTGACTCAAAAGGTGGACGTGGCACAGTAGCCTGACCACACCTATGCGCATCTTGCCCCTCGTCGGCAGCAAGTCTGCGGGACTGGTGAGCCTGGTTCTGTGCGGCGATGACACAGAGGTCAGCATGAAGAACCTCACGTGATACGTGTGCTTCCTCTTGCAAGGTAGCACATGTAACATGGAGTTCTTCCTGCATGGCCGGACATGACATCTGGAGCACCTCCCGGCATGCACGTAGCTCAGCCGAGATGGTATTGTAATGCTCACCTGGTTCCCACGGAGGCGCGGGCGTGGTCTGGACGGCAGTGGCCTCTTCAAAGGAGATGTTCAGCACCCTGAAGATGGAGTGGGCTGGGTTCCCAAATCTGGCTTGTCTGGCTCGGATGAATACCCTTCTGTGAGCGAAAAGGAAGGGTTAATACTCTGCGGGTTTTGTGTTGATCTCCCGTTCCCCTTCTCACCCTTCTTGCAACCCTTCTGTAATTCCCTCTGGAGACTCACCTTAGGGATTGAAAAGGCGAGCTCTCCATCCTGCTTCTGATGCAGGGGCGCGTTGGGATCCAGTTACGTCACTGGATAGTAAGTTCGAGTTCGCTTGTCTGTTCCGGTAAGTACCGTAAATGTTTATGGCAAGCTTGAGTCTAAACTGTTTCTCTTCTCTTTTGCAGGTAATGGAAGACTCCGGGCTGAGGGCGGTTTCCGTTGAAAATCTGATTTCAGGTGAGTTTTGGTATAGGCCCACTACTGTTTTTTCCTGTCTCTTTTTCCTTAGGGGCCGGAGTTCGAGAATGCTAAGAAATGGAGCCGGCACGAAGCAGAAGCTGAGTCCGACCTGTAAGCAGGTAAGTTTTAAATAGTTCGTTTGCTACGGTTCTTGCATTCACTAATGTGATGTTTGCTTTTTCCCCATAGGGGCCGGGGTGCTGAAATGCCCAAGGAATGGCATCGACCCGAAGGTAAGAAGAATTAGCTTGGCAGGTAAGTGCTTCTTGGTTATTTTCCCCTTCTCACCTTGCTTTCTTCTCTTCGTCTCCCCGTAGGTGCTGGAATGCTGCAGGAGATCCGGATGGGCGTCGCAGAGCCGAAGGCGCCACGTGCAGGTAAGAGAAGTGCGCCGAGATGTATGCAACGCGGTGAGCATTTAAAATGATGTCTTTTTGCAGGAACGTTGGCGTGCTGATTCCGGAATGCAGCTTTAACAGGTAAGGTTTGTTTTCACCTGTTTCTTCTTCCCTTTTCTATCCTTAGGTGTTTCCAGGATGCTGGCAGGCGTGGTCGAGGACTGGAGCAGGAGCAGGCACGGTGAGCGTCCAGCTGCTATGAGCAGAACACCACCAAGTGTGGTTTGCTGTCTGGGCGTGGCTTAAATAGCCTTTCAAGTAGTCCCAGGTATGTATCCTGCCACCAGCCACACCCGTGTGGTTAAGTAGTTCCTTTTTCATCTGGAAGTTGTAGAATGATCTGCCAGGTAAGGAAATTGCAGCATGGTCTCTGCCAGGTAAGTTTGCACCAAACACTATTCCTTCCATATCTTGTATGAGCCTGGCACCGATGGTGCCAGGACTGTTATCCCTTATGAGCCTGACGCCAACGGCGCCAGGACTGAGTCCAAAGAGCCCCTATCTGGGGTGGCTGGGACTTCCCTAGTATACATGTTGCCTGCCTCTGAGGGTGCCGGGCCCTGTCTGGCTCCTTGGAGGTAGGCATCATGACAGGTATTCTCAAGCTGCTCCAACCTCTCCTCTGTCCGCTGCCTCTAGGACATCAAGAGCACACCCAGAGTAGATCTGAGGGATTGATGGTCATCCCTCAGGGCCTCCCTGTGTGCCTTTGCGTGATCAGCAAGTACTTGATGCAGAGACACCATTTCTGCCTGGTGTGCCCTGTCTGAGGCCGCCATGCCCAGCCTGAGTGAGCGGACCATCGACTGTGCTGCCCGCTGCTAGAGCTCCACCTGTCTGGCAGGGGGGGGGGAGCACAGATTGGGCCACACGCTCCATGCTCTGAGCGATCTTATCAATTGCTGCCCCCCGTTGTTCTGAATTGGCACACATGGATCGCTCCCACTCAGTATACCCCAGTGGCGCACGGCTACCGCATTGCCGGGCTTGACACCCACGGGGCCAAAGGAGCCGTGGTCCTTGCTGGGTAGGCACCGCCCGCGGCTGCAGGACTACATCCCTCCGTTGACGTGATGCCCCAGGCACATCATCAACTTGTGTGGAGTGTGACTGTGCATCCCGATCCACCACAGGCAGAGGTTCCGACACCGTCTGGCCCCTCAGTGCAGGTGTCGCGGACAGAAGATCGTCCGCATCAGAATCACTCACCGTTGACGAATGGACATGATGCGCATCCAACTCAACATTGTCGTCAGAGTGATCATCCGGGCTAGACTCATTGCCAGCCCTAGACAAGATAATCTGGAGCACAAGTGGGTTCTCGTGGCCTACCACCCCACGACCCCCACTTGTGCCGGGTTGCTGATGTGATAGCAACCCTGTGTCTGGAATGACATCACCATCCTCTGGCTCCATTGCGTCCTCATCTGCAATGTGGAAAAAACATACATAAGTACACATGTCAGAAGCACATAACCCACACACAGACATCACATCGACAGCCAACACATGAAGCAGACATGTCACACACAAATGAAAATCCGGCATCCAGTGGCATTGATATGCAAACACATCCCAAAAGCAGAAATGGATGTGTCTAAATAGCAAAGCCTACACATGTACAGAATGCAGTATATCACCTCCATCACACACCACCTTTGTCAGGCACATGTCACAGGCAGAAAAGACAGATGGCAACAAAGAGATGGCACATACCATAAGCATGTCTGAACTGCTAAATGGCCACAGCTGCAAGTGAATCCAAACACACAATGACACACGTAAAATGCATGTACACATGCATCACTAAACCATCATCACCAATATAGCTTCATCCATCTGCAGCTTGGCCCGTACCGGGCCTTATGGGCCATGTAGACATTGTGAATTTCACAAGCAAAGCGAGGGCCTGCAACCAGCCATGAGGGACCATAATGCACAGTACGGTCCGAGCTGCTCGCCATGAAGCCTCCAGAACACCCCCACAGGGCCTGATTGAGCACATTGTGCATTGATTGTGCCCTAAACCATTATTCAGTGTGCCAGATCATCACGGGCAGGCCCCAGCAGATTAGCTAAGTGGGCCTGGGAGTACACATACTGCACCACAGTGCACCTTCAGGATTGTGCCAGTCAAACATAATGGGCGCAATGCTGAAATCGCAGCAGCATTAACGTTAATCAACTACATTTTAGTCATTCAACCAAAAAGCTGGAGAGAACACATGTGTAAATGAACACCTTCACACACACGAGTAAGTAGCTGCAATGTTGCACTACACAATGTTGAAGCTGCTTGCATATGTACATGTGAAAGTGTTCAAGAACACCCGTGTCCATATACACCCGTATGGTGATTATGAACAGCAACCTATACAGCAAAGCAAGCAGCTACAACGCTGCTTGCTTCGATGTATGTGAAAGTGTACACATACACACGTGAAGGCAGCTCCACAGTTGTTACAACCCGATTGGCAGGCTACAATCAATCAGCGGCCTATACCAGTTGTTATAGGCCGCAGATTGAACAATCAACTTTGCTAAACACCCACTAGGGTGTTCCAATACTGAGTACATGTGTCACAGGATGCACCTCTGCCCGTGGCTTGCATGACAGTGAAGGGATGACAATCTGACCATACATGCCAGGTCACTTTGACATCGCAGCAGTGAGTAGGCATGTAGAACGGTGTAACACGGCTCAGAAGTGGGTTGGTGCAGTGCAGAACATGTGTACGTTAACCGACTATCTACATGAACAAGTACATTATGATAATCAATAAACATGAAGGCAGTGTAAGGGCAAGTTCAGCTATCACGTGCAATGTGCATGCAATGGGGTGCATGGCTACAAGCAACCCCCCCCCCCCCCTTAGTGAAAATGCAGGGAGGCATTGCATGGCAGCGAAAGGTTGACCAGAGAACTGTGTATTGGAAGACAGTGTTGACTAGCGTCAATTGCATCATCTGAGTCAACTGACAACACAGCAGATGAGAATGGGACAGTAAGCAGGCCACATGATGAACCCTCAGTAGTACACCCATTTGTGCAGAAGGCACTACACCAGTTGAACAGAGTCAGGGGGCCAGAAACTGGGGGAGGCCTGTGCCCACACAGACTATGACACCCTAAACATGTGCGTGATGCAGGACTGAGCCAGAGTGGGCATGGAATGGATGATCAAACGCCATTAAATGTATGTCATCTTGGACACATACTACAATGTTCATCCTGCCAAGGACACATAGGGGCATGCATGGAATGCACATGGAGCATGAATGGGCACTCATTTCTCTGGGTAGCATCTGCCATCTGCACAGTCCGAGTGAGACACCCTGCATAAAGGACAAAGGATGTACCCCACTGTATGTGTCTGGCAGGTTGGCAGGGGGAAGTGTGCATGTACACAGGAGCGTTGAACAGGCCATTGCAGTAGTCCAACTTGATTCCCACCAGTGCCATGGTGAAATTGGAGTGCAGGGGGGGGGATGGAGGGGCAAGGGAGCATACCTACGTGGAGTACCCGCATGCAGGCAGAACACACATGCACGTCAGTCATGCAATGACAGTCCCAGTCCCAGTGCTGAGTGGAAAGACACCCCATGCTACATGCAGAAGGGCCAGTGAGCTGGAACATGGACCGGAAGGGCAGCCAGGTGACTAGCATGTGAGTAGGGTGCAAGTGTGGTGACGAGGACAGTCCCTGTCTGCTCTACATGTCCACCATGCTGCACAGCAGGCATGCATCAGTGAAGCATTGCATGACTCGCACATGAGAACCATGTACACATAGCATGTAGTGGCAGTCAAGCACAACACATAACACAAGAAAACCACACATGGTCTGGACAAACACACGACAACACTCACTGGACGGGGCATTAAAGTCCAGCATCTCGCCCACTCCTAACAATTCTGCCGGTATGAACTCTATAGCGATCAAGTCGTGCGGAGTGAGTCATGGCATAATTAGAGGCACGCTTTAACTTAGCACAGCATCAGAGGTCATCCCAACGCTTTTTGCACTCCTGAGCTGTGCGCACCTCATGTCCGAATGCACTGACACCATCCGCAACATGCTTCCAGTGGGACAAACGCTGGGCAGCCGTAGTGTGACAATTCGGGCCCACTAGCATATCACGGTCGTGTCCGACACGTAGTCCACAAGGAAGTTCAGTTCCTGCTTGTAGAAAGGTTTCTTCCTCGACGTGCCGGAGGCCGGAGCCGTATGTTGGGTCCCAGCCTCTTATGCAGATGCAACCTTCCTCCTCTTGGGCAGTGATGCGGACCCTGACTGGCAAACACCGCCCTGATCAGTAGGGGCAGTGGCGCTGGTGGATTGAACCGAGAGAGTGTGAGGTGGAACAAGGACGGAAGCCCCGACTTGCTTCAGTGGCTGCTGGGTGCCCTTGACTGGACCCTGCACAGCAACATCTGCTGTGCCAAGGTCATTGACCGGGACTGTCCTGGATGTTAGACTCACAGCCGGGCTGGTGTCGGCTGCATCTGCCCATGCACTTGCCAACACCCGGCTGCTCGAGCCAGCAGATGACAATACTGCCCCAGGGACATGTGCCTCGGTCAGGGCAGCCCTACATGCACTTACCGTGTGCCTCCTGACCTCCTGGAAGTCATCTTGGGACTCTTCAGGTGCCAACGCAGCATGCGCCGGCAGACCCTGAGCCTGGGTGGTGGTGTCCACAGCTGCACCTGCAGCTACCACTACCCTTGGGCCTGTGGCAGTCGATGAAATGGACTGACGGGTCACATGGGCGCCAGTGCCAGATGCAAGAGCTGCATCTCCCGGAACTACAGGAGGTGGTGGCATGACTGCACCAACACGTGGCACTAAATCCCGCCAAAGTGGCGCACCCCTGCCTCTTCCCCCTCTGCAGACACCCTAGAGTCCTCCTACTCCCTGGCCACCCCGGCCACGTCCCTGACCACACCCACCACGTGGAGTACGCTCAGCTGAGGCGCCCCTCACCTTTTGTGGCCTCCCAACCATGGCACAGATGTAGTAGTGCCAATGGGAGGTGTACACGACAATTGTCCTGGGCGATTGGGGTGAAGGGGTGGGATACAAGATGTTAACAGCACCCCTGTGCACCTGCAAGGCTGTATGTGACCCGGTGATAAAGTGACGGGTCACGCAATGCTCAGGCACCCCAAAACTGTAGTAAAACCGTGCACGCAAACCCCAGTGGCCCACGTGTGTGGAATTAACCTCCCGCAGTACGCAGTGACACCCAGGGACACAAAAAACACATACGCTTGGGACACGCAGGCTACTATGACCTCGAGAACGGGTATGCGATACAAAGGGGGACCCGCAGTGGGAAAAATAGCGTGCGCGACTCACCGTCTGACTAGCGTGGTAATGAAAAACACGCATAGCCAATACCCCCACCAAAAGAAGAGATACGTCTTTGATCCGCTGTGAAGTTGGGATGGCGCGCGAAACAACCAGAAGTATCAACACACGTCGGTCTCCACGAAAGGCACGAAAAGTGAACAGCCCGGACGTGCTCACCTTTAACCTGTGCAGAGGGAAACGCGCGCGCACATCACGTCACTTACGCGATTAAGCCCTTTCCTCGAATTACACGCATTAACATGCGGACGTGCTGTTTTTTCACGTGCTGAATCACTATGCACCCGTGACGAGGGAAACACCTGTGCATGTTACGTCACATACGCGCTTATGCACTACGGGCCTTTCCTCGAATTACACGCTGACGTGGTGTTTTTTCACGTGCCAACTCACTCCATATCAAGCTGGCCACTCGACAACACACGGAAGACCATGCTACTGCACAGAAGGCCTTTTTCCTGCTCCCCAGATGCCCGAGCGGACTCCCCCTGCCATCTGCTCCTGCCTGCCTTTCTGCTGGCCTCGTGCCCTGCCCTTTGGTGCCTGCACGTCAGCCATCTGCAGGGGTCCAGTTGCTGTGACCACACCTGCTGGAACAGAAGACTCCTGACTGAAGTTCCATCACTCCACAGCCCAGCACCAGGACCCAGTTGCCCACCCATACCTGCCTCGCGGTTGCCATGTTGGGGGAAACACCATCAGACACCACTGGCCACCCCCAGCCAGAGAGGCAGAGGGCTTCCAGCTTCTCAGCAGGAGAGGTTGGCATCTTGGTGGAGGAAGTCCTGGTGCATTATGATGCCCTCTGTGGAAGAAGACGTGCCGACAAGGATGGACAGGAGAGGATCTGGCTGGACATTGTGGTTGCCATCAACGCGGAAGGGGTGGCAACCCGTGACATACAACACGTCTGTAAGCACTGGGAGGATTTCAGGTCCAGGACCCTCAGGAAGGCCTGGCACTTCTTGGAAGCAGTGGGTGCAGTGAGGCGCCGGGTCCACCTTACCACCAATGACATGATGGTCCTGGAACGCATTAACCCAGCGCTTCACCGGCAGGTCCTCGAGAAGGAGACCGGGCCGGAGTCGCGCGGTAAGTGTCCATGCGTACCTATTGGACGCAGTGCATGTTGAGGTGTGCCAGGAGTGTGCAGCTTGGACATATGTCTGAAAAGGGCCATGTATGGATGTGTATGTGCAGGGACATAATTGTGCTGCATGTGAGTCCTGTCATGTGTGATGCACATCAATGGTGTATGTGTTCCAAAGCATGATGCACAACTGCATGTGGAGATGCACACATGTTAGTATTTCTGTGTATGTACTATGCCATAGTTGGGGTGTGACACATGGATGCTGATTCCACCTTCATTTACGTGCACGGCATACATGTGCGTGTGTGTGTTTGACATGTGTGCGACTGTGAAACGCCATGGATGCATGTGACACAGACATGTAGGAACCTAATTGGCAGATGTGACATAGTTGCAGATGATTGCACTGTGACAGGTGGTGGAGATGTACAGATGCACATCTGTCTGTTGGCGTGTGTGCATGTGTTCGGCACTCCCCATGTTGCTTGTGACGTCATGCCAACCTTTGGATATTCATGCTGTTGTTTGTGTGTGTATGGATGCTGCTGCTTGCTGCACGATTTCTGTTAATTTGTTCAAGTGTGTGGGTTCAAGTGATGTGAGTGTTGGGGAGTGTGATGCCATCTGTGACGTTTGACACTGCCAATCATGTGCAACTGTCATGTGTGTATTGGACCATTGTACAGTGCCCTGATGCCTGTGTTCTGTCTCTCCCTGTCGTCGACTGATGAAGAGCAGCGTCGACTGATGAAGTGCGCGGAGACAGTGCTGTGGAGCACAGCGGCAGGGATCCCACCGCCAGCCGGAGACGCAAGGCCCAGCTCTCCTGCCATGCGGTCATCTCTTCCGGGAGTGAGGCGTCTGGTGCCACCTCCACGCCCGCAGCTGCTGAGGGGAGGTCCAAGAGGCGGAGGTTGGAGGTGGACTCCTCGGCAGCAGTAGGGGCAGCTGAGCCCACACAGGGGCCTATGGAGGAAGAGGGCACGGAGTCATCCAGGTTGGTGGGGGGGTTCGTGAGGAGGAGGCTGTGGAAGGCCCATGCACGGGGTCTGGAGGGGGGGGGATTCCACTGGTGCTAGTGGTGCAGTCCAGGGGCAGGGACAGGAGGCAGCACAGGCCGCCACGGAGGTGCCTGTGTGTAATCCTGTCCCCGATCCTGTGACTGCATCATCCCACACCAGCAGGGATGCCTTCGTCCAGACCCATTTTCAGGGAGGGGATGTGTGAACAACTGGCCTTCCTCTCCCTGCAGACATGGCAATCCTTGACCGGATTGAGCCTGTCCTAGCTGGGGTGGCATTACGTCAATGTGGTATTCGGGATGACATGCAGGGTTTTCGTGAGGAGAATGCACGTCATTTGGAATACCTCATTAACCGCGTCGGCCTATTAGGACAGGTCACCGGCGCTGGGTTCCTCCGGGTGCTGGATCTTCTACCGACCCCCTCCTCAACTGAACCCCCTATGCGCCAGTCGTCCTCCTTCCTGCCCAAGTATCACCTGGGCACCCTGTGGAGCTGCACCTGACCCAGCGGGCAGGCTGGTGGAGGACACATCCCTCCCACAGTAGTGAGTCAGAGGTCCAGCAGGTGTGGCCACCCCACCAACTGGACCCCAGTGAGAGGAGGACGTGCAGGCATCGACAAGCAGGGCACATGCACGGCAGCAGCAGGCTCATGGTGGGAGCGATGATGGCTCGGGCCAACATCACAGGGGCAGGCATCGGCCGGAGGGCAGGACGACCCTGGATAGGGAGTGTCTTCCGTGTGGCAGCGGTTGGGCCAGCAAATAGATGCGGAGCGGCGGCGGGCGGAGGAGGCATGGCTCACTATGGTCAGGGCGGAGAACTCCATGCGCAGGGCATTGAGGCGGGCTCAGTGCCTCGAGGCAACTAGCAGGGAGTTGGAGGAGGCCAGGGCTGCATCCCTGCGAGACCTCGAGGCCAGTGAAGAGGCCCGCCTCCGGAACATCGACGTGGAGTTCAATGATGCCCTGGCCCAGAACATCAACAAGTGAGCCGTTGGACTTGCCCGCCGCCTTTGTACATAGTTCTTTAGGGCTAGGTTTCCTTTGTTTTTATCTTTTTCTTTGGAGTTCATGGACTTTGCTCCACTTCATGCATATAGTTTTTTATTCATATGACATTTTTGTAGGTTTCATTTGGTTTGGGGATCATGGACCCTTTGGATTTGTGTTGTGTATAGTTGAACACCTGTACATACTTTCTTTTTGAACATTTCCCATTGATCAATGGTTTTCTTTTTTTTTATTTAATTCATGTTGACATTGGCGATGGACCCCTTTTCTTTTTTCATGCCGTGGATTTTTGTTTTTCATTGGATTTTCTATTTTTTTTGGTAATAGCTTTCATTTATTAATTTGCAAGTTTGATTTTCTTTATGTTATTTTATTATGTTTTTAATACATTTATTCCAACTTCATGATTGGTGTTGTGTACTATCATTGGTTTTGTGCATGTCTCAATGTACATTGCCGCAGTCATGTGTTGCCACTGTGTGGCTCTGTTGTGCGTTTATGCATGGGTATAGTGGCTCTTTTAAGACTGTCATGGCATGGGTAATTTGGGAGTGGGTGCAGTGGATGGTTGCATGCTTGTACTGGGGGGCAAAGGAGATTTGGGTTGGCATTAGGGCCATGGGTCTGTTTTGTTAGGACATGTTGTTTGGTGGCCATGTGTCGAGGCCTGCTGGCAGGTGCCCATCAATGGGGGTGGTTGGGGGGGTGGTGGACATGAGGCGGTGCCTGCTGGCAGGTGCCTGTCAATGGGGGGTGTGGTTGGGGGGTGGAGGCAAATGAGTCGGGGCCTGCTGGCAGGTGTTCGTCAATGGGGGTGGTTGGGGGGTGGGGGGGTACATGAGTCGGGGACTGCTGGCAGGTGCCCATCAATAGGGGGTGTGGTTGGGGGAAATGAGTTGGGGCCTGCTGGCAGGTGCCCGTCAATGGGAGTGGTTGGAGGAGTGGGGGGACATGAGTCGGGGTCTGCTGGCAGGTGCCCGTCAATGGGGGGGTGTGGTTGGGGGAAATGAGTTGGGGCCTGCTGGTAGTTGCCCGTCAATGGGAGTGGTTGGAAGAGTGGGGGGGGACATGACTCGGGGCCTGCTGGCAGGTGCCCGTCAATGGGGGGGTGTGGTTGGGGGAAATGAGTTGGGGCCTGCTGGCAGGTGCCCGTCATGGGGAGTGGTTGGAGGAGTGGGGGGACATGAGTTGGGGTCTGCTGGCAGGTGCCAGTCAATGGGGGTGGTTGGAGGAGTGGGGGGACATGAGTCGGGGCCTGCTGGCAGATGCCCATCAATGGGGGTTTGGGGGGACATGAGTCGGGCCTGCTGGCAGGTGCCCATCAATGGGGGTTGGGGGGACATGAGTCGGGGCCTGCTGGCAGGTGCCCGTCAATGGGGTGTGTGGTTGGGGGTGGGGTGTTAGGCAGAATCCACTGCAGTTCCCTTGGGGAGCACTACAGCAGATTAAGACTACAGGCAAGATCAATAAATCCCATTTGGTATCAGTCTGTACCACAAAGATTTAGTTGGTAGCTGTGGCTAAGCAGTCAGACTTATCTTAAGAGAGATGAGCAGTATTCAGGGTTTACACATTAGGGCTACAGTACTATGGAACAAGGAAACACTGACCAAATCTTTGTATCAAAAAGAATATATATATGTTACACACTCTGATGTTCACACACAAAGCACTATTATAAAAGCAAGTTAAATCAGTCAAGAAAAGTATACACAACTCCCCATTTAAATTGTAGACAAGTTTGAGCAAGAGTGAACACGGAGCAAAACGGCACAGTGAAAACCAAGCAGAAATGACACTATCAATTTCTGAAAAGGGAGGGAAAGGCCAAGTTATACAGGAAGATACTCAAACACACCAGCAACGCTTTCCCAGAAGACTGTGAACAAGTTAGGCAAGGCAGTACTTTAGCATGTATAATACTGAGGTGAAAGCCAAGCAAAATGGCACTTCACAAGTTTAAACAGAGGGAAGGAAAAGGTGGTTATAAGAATTAGGTGCACCAACACATATCTAGGTGAGAAGCAATCTAGAGAAGGCAGTTGTAACAGATTTAGCCAGAGTTAATAGGCCTGTGCCAGAGTCAGTGGTACAGGTCAAAGTGCCCAGGAGCAAAATGTTCTTGTAGCTGCAGTCAAGTCTTTGTTAAACGATTCAAAAAGGTGGTTGCCGAAGGTGAAAGACAAAGTTAGATGATAGGGGTGGCCAACCCAGTAGGTAAGTAAAGGATTTAAAATACCTTTAGCAGTACCCAACGAAAAGGGAGGCCTGGCGGAACAATGTACCTTAAAATGTAGAAGAGGCTCATGCGGTGGCGGTAGTTCCTGCGGTTCAGGAGATCCAGCAGAGGAAGAGAGGCTCTCATCGTGGAGGAAGGTTCGAGTTACTGCACTGCCTAGGGATGAAACCAGCCGCAGTGCTGCCAAAACGGATTAAAGGGTACTCTCCTTTAAATCGCGGTGGACGGGTGCCTGGCTATACGGTCTCTAAGTGCGGGGCACTGGCGATTCGACCAAGGCAGGTCCTGGAAGGCGAATGGCAAACTGGTTGGCCCCACCAGCTGAAGGGAAGAAGGCTCTTGTAGATGAAGATCTCTCATCGTGTGGAAAGAAGTGGTGAGACGCTGCAGCAGGGCTTCACCGGTGGTTCAGTCATTGCAGATGTCTTTGGCTTCTCTCCTCTTCGGCTTCTTAGTCCCAGTGGCGACATCTTGTCCTCCAGTCCTCAGGACCTTGCTAAAAGCAAGACCCCCATTCATACAGCCTAGCTGTCACTCACACAGTGGGGTGGCTCTCCTGGCGGGAGAACCCTCAAGCCTATCAATTCAGAGTGCGACTTGAGTTGCGTAGGCAACCCTGTCCAGGGTGCCTATTCCCCTTCCCATACATCCTGTCTAACACAGACTCAGTGGCGCCTAGAGGAGGGCTTCTGTGCAGAAGCCCGCCAAAAGGACGAACAAAGGATCCCCGACCTGGGTTAGGACTATAGAGAAAGACACGAGAAAGAAATTAAATCAAAGTTCTGGCAATAAAAACCTACCGGAGTAAAGTTAATATTAAAATAAACCGGCGGTATGTTAGAGGCTGTCAGTAAAAGTGGTAGCCTCGAACAATGGGAAAATCCCATAGGAAAATATTTGCAGTCGAATATTTTTGGTAGTAACCACTGCCACCAGCCAGAAACTTTTGAGAGAGGGACTGTACGGTACCCCCTCGAAAATGAACACCAGGGAAAAACTATTAACCCTTCCCAGTACCTCCATAGTTAGATGGGTTGTACTGGCTTTGTTCATAAGATTTGACTAGTAAAGTCAATGGGGACTTTACATGCCCTGGGAGACAGTAGTCAGCCCCAGGATATGGAGTCTATGTTTGGGGGTCGCTACGACACCCCTGTGGTAAGGCACGGAGGGTGCTGTGTACCACACATGTAAAAGAGGATTCCTATGAGGGTGAGAAAAACTCCATAGGCCATAAGCACACAAGATAGCCTAAAACACACACTAGCAATCTGTCTAAGATTGGGGAAAAAGGGTCTCAGTCTTAGCAGGAGAAGAAAATGAACCCCTAAAATCCAGCAAAGCTGCTGGGGGACTCTATAGGTAAGGGAAATTAGCCATAGAAGAGAATTCTCCCTAACATGAGGGGACATGAGTCGGGGCCTGCTGGCAGGTGCCCGTCAATGGGGGGTGTGGTTGGGCGGGTGGGGGGGAAATGAGTCGGGGCCTGCAGGCAAGTGCCCGTCAATGGGGGGGTTTGTTGGGGGGACATGTGTCGGGGCCTGCTGGCAGGTGCCCCTCAATGGGGGTAAGGGGGGGGACATGTGTCGGTGCTCCCAAGTGCATGGTGCCATGTGTCCTGCCTGTGGGGCATGGTCTGGGGTGATGGGCTGCCTGCGGGGCATGGGGGGCACACCCGGGAGGGCACACACTGCCAAATTGTGTGTGAAAGTCCACGTGCACCCCCGGAATACACATACCCCGCTCGCACCAGCGAAATAGCATGTAAAAGTCCACGTGCACCCCCGGAATGTGCGTACCTCGCTTGTGCTAGCGAAAACGCGTGTAAAAGTCCCAGCGCACACCTCGGAATACACGTACCCCGCTCGTGCTAGCAAAAACACGTGTGAAACATCCCGTGCATCCCTCATAATATACGTACCCCGCTCGCGCTAGCGAAAACGCGTGTGAAAGTCCACGCGCACCCCCGGCATACACGTATGCCAGCGAAATTGCGTGTGAAAGTCCACGTGCACCCCCAGAATACACGTACCCCGCACGAGCCAGCGAAATCACGTATGAAAGTCCACGCTCACCCCCAGAATACACACAGGCAGCCCATCCACCCTCCCCATGGCCTGCAGGCAGCCCATCAGCCCAGTCCATGGCCCGCAGGCAGCCCACCACCCCCACAAGCAGCCCATCACCCCAGTCCATGGCCCGCAGGCAGCCCACCACCCCACAGGCAGGCCACACCACAGGGTGGACTTTTTCCATGCATTTTATTCGACGCAGCGGGGTACGCGTGTTCGGAGGGTGTGCAGGGAGTTTTACACGCATTTTCGCTAGCGCGAGCGGGGTATGCTTATTCCGGGGGTGCGCATGGACTTTCACACGTGTTTTTGCTGCCGCGAGCAGGGTACACGTATTCCGAGGGGTGCACGGGGACTTTTACGCACGTTTTCGCTAGCGCGAGCGGGGTACACGTATTCCGAAGGGTGCACAGAGTTTTACACGTGTTTTCACTGGCGCAAGCGGGGTATGCATATTCCGAGGGGTGCGAAGGGAGTTATACACGTGTTTTCGCTGGCGCGAGCGGGGTACGCATGTTCCGAGGGGTGCGCGGGGAGTTTTACACTCGTTTTCGTGGTTGGGGGGGCTGTATGCTGGTCCACTGGCCTTTTCGCCATGTAAGGGATGTGTGCGATGCTTTTGCCGCACGGGGCGGGGTTGGGGGGCATAACTGGCACTGCTGCAGGGTCGCTGCACCACTCTGCACCATGGCTGGTTATGGATGAAAATATTCATGAATACGCTGTGTGCTGAAATGGGTTTTGGCGCACGCGGCTGGGGCAGACTGCCGCATGCGCACTCTGTGTGCCAGCCGCGTGCGCCACTTGTGCACTAAATTCTATGAATTACCCCCTTAGATGTTAATCCCCCGATTGTGTCTGCTTTAACATTGAACTCATGCGACATCTTCCTCCTTTTTAACTTATGTAATTTGTAAACTACTGGTCTCAGCCTGCACAGTTTTAATTAGACGAGCACAATGATGCTGTGTTGTCTTATATGTTTTGTACTGTATTTATATTTAGCATAACCGTGCGTTTTTGTACCTTAATGATTGATATTGAATAAAAGTTTTTTTGATGATGAAATGGGATCCCTGTTCAGGGGTGCATATAAATATGCAGTATCCTTTCACAGTGCCAATCTGGAGCACCTGTTTGGCCAAAGGAAGCAAAAAGGATAGCACCATTGGTGTGCCGCAAAGAAAAGGATCTACATTCTTATTTTTTTTTAATTATCATTACTTGGTTTAATTGGATTAGCGATTTTTACTAGAGAAAAAGAACAAACATAAATAAAATGTAGATGTTGCAAGTAAATGTAAAAAAATTAAAGTTGCAGATGCACGGGAAAGAAAGAGAAAACACTTTCTCTACGTAGAACATAAGTTCAGCTTGTGCTTATTGGTTGCTTACACCTAGAGTGCCTCTCAGTAACGGGGCAGTTGCTATTACCCAGGTTGTTTTTTCCCTGCCAATTAGTCTTTCCCACCACACATTGTTCTTGAATGTAGGCAGAGGTCAAATGCAGAGTCAGTTATTTTGATCTTATAGTCTTTGCTCCAGAGCATGTAAGAAGCAGGTGCATTATTGTTTCAATCTGATCTTTTTTTTACAGAAACGGCAGTTATTCGAACTTGCCAAGCCTATAACTGCGAGGATCTCGATGGTTTCATAAAGGTTGAGACAAGCTCTCAGGAAATTCTCCATTCTTATTTCTGCACCAGCTGCAAAACGTATTCCAACTGCAGCAGTACAGAGACAACGTTGCTAGCCATCTAGCCAAAAGCAACACTTCCATTACATCTTCTAGGAGGTCGCAATCCCTATATCTCAACCTCTCAGAAACCAGGTGTGAAGGTTAAGAGTCCCGCCATCTAAATGGAGAATCCGACCTACCTGTTGCGAGAGTAGGTGCTTTCTTTACAGAAGACGTAATGGATGGCAGACGGACATGATATGATATAAGTAATTTATAACGTGCCTGTACACAAGTGTTTATAGGTGCTTAACATTTCTCTAGAAGGTAAGGGTACTATGTCCTCCTGAACCAACGCGGAGCAATCTGAATCATGGTCTTCCCAAACTTTCTGATGATATGATGAATGACAGGGACTGGAGGAAATGCGAACAGGAGTGGAAACTCCCAGTCCATTATGAACACGTCCCTTAAGGCTCCTCTCAGAGTAAATTCCCTGGAGCAGAATAGGTTGTACTTCCTGTTGACACTGGACACAAATAGATCCACTTGAATGGCTCCCCAAAGGGCAAAGATCTCTTGAAGGACTTCCTGAGCTAGCTCCCACTCACAAGAAACTGTGCTCTGCCTGTGCAGAGCATCCACCACTGTGTTCTCCTCTACAGCTAGGTGAACAGCCGCAAGAGAGATTCCTTCCTGCAGTGCCCAAGACCAGAGCTGTATTGCCTCTCTGCACAGTGGTAGTGACTCTACACCCCTCTCTTGCTGAGGTAGTACATGACCATTGTGTTGTCCACCATTATCGGGATATTCTTTCCCCTACAGAATGGGCAGCAGTGCTAGTCCAATTGCCCTCAACTCCAAAAGGTTGATGTGTAGTTTGGACTCTGATGGCGACCAGTGACCACTGACAGATCATTGACGTGGGTTCCCCAACCCATGAGGGTGGCGTCCATAACTACCGTTCTCCAGCCATGGTTGCCAAAAGGGTTCCCCCTTCAACACAGTCTTCTTGCAGGCCCATCACAGGAAAACCTGAATGACTTTGCTTGGGACCAAAAGTAGGTCAGTCATTCTGCTGGAGAACTGAAATGACTTGCCACCAGGAAAATGCAGCATGCCATGTGGCCGACCAACCTCAAAAAACAGAAAATCGAAGACCAGAAGACTTTGGGCATTCAGAAACGTGCTGACCTTCTGCTGAATGCGTTGAACCCTCACCTCGGGTGGCAAGGCTTTCCCTGAGGAAGCATCCAGGCCGCTCCAATGAAATGGAGCTTTTGTAGAAGGCATTATGTGGGACTTCTTGAAATTGAGGGAGAAGACCTGATGGATCTTAGAAAGAGCAACCATTTTGAACTTGTCCTTCCTGAGAAACTTGTTCAAGCATCTAAAGTCCAAAATGGGTCTAAATCCTCGGTCCTTTGTGGGGAACAAAAAGTAAGGGTAGTACCACCCCCATTTTCTCTGTGCTATAGGTACCGGCTCCATGGCACTTTTCTCAAGCAGGATGGAGACCGCCTGAAAAAGGGACAGATATGGAACCCTGAAGGAGTAACTCCCTGGTGGATGATCTGGAGGCCTTTTTAAGAAAGGGAGGCAGTAGCCCTGGGCTATGGTCGGTAAGGCCCAAGCATCGGAAGTAATGGCCCACACCACTCTTCCAAATGCTGACTGAGCCTGCCACCCCGCACAGTACTGTGGACTGAGGCCTCAGTGGTTTTGGGGAGGTTGGGGTAGTGTCGGGTGGTAAGGTACATACTGCTTGGGCAGACTTTGCACGACGACCGTATCCACCTCGAGGAAATCTCCTCTGGCCCCATTGGCTGGCTTGACCCCTCGCCCTTCCGAAGGATGTGTGATAACGAAAAGCTGACACCTACATCCTTGAGAAGTCATATGTGCTGGTTGTAGCTGCCTTATTGCTGCACTCAACAACTAGGCTGCCACTTAAGAAGTCTGAAGTTTTTACAGTGGTTCGTCTGCAGGTTTCATGTCTTCACAACAAACACATAAATAACAAACATTTTTAGTGAAATAATTATTACCTCCAACCCTTTTTAATCCCTTACCCCTCCCCCATATATACTTTTACCAAAAATGTGACATTTTTTTCATTATGTTTCACTGAAAAGGCTATTCATTACTTTGTTTTCGTTATAAACACTGTATACCTCGTCCGCATAATTTCCAAAAAGATGGGACCCATCAAAGGGCATGTTCAATAGCCTGTATTGTACGTCAAGTGCAACTTCATATTTACGTAATCAAGCCAATCTGCGTATGACAGTACTAGTTGCCATGGCTCTGCCGACAGAGGACTAATCAACCCCTTATTGTAAGAACTCACACATAGCCTCCTTATCTTCTTTAGTTATACTAAGGAAACCATCAATTTCCTCCCCTTCTGAGATTTGCTATAGAAGCGCACCAAGCCCGTGGGCATCTAGACACTGGTTACAGTCAAGCAGGGAGGGATCGGTAGCAGACACAAAGGATAGGAATCTTAGTTGAAGAGGTAGATTTTGAGCTTCTTTCTGAAGATGCCATAGTATGGTTAGTCACTGAGGGAACCCAGAAGGTCGTTCCAGAGAGTGGGTGCATTGACTGGGAAGCTAGTCCCGCCCCCACCCCCTTTTGCGGGTGAATCTTGGGGTGATGAGGCAGTGTTTGTGGCCTTGTATAGGGGTGTCCTCAGATTTTTGTTGGCAGGTAGGCAGATGCATTGTTAGAGATGCAGTGGTGTGTGATCGATAGGATCTTAAAGTCAATCCTATCCTTAGCTGGAAGCCAGTGGGCGGCTCTTCTGCTTCAGATATGTGGTCACACTTACCAATGTCAAGTGCTGCTCTCAGTGCATTGTTTTGGATTCATTGAGTTTTAAAAAAATTTGCAGAGGTTCCCGCAAAGCAGTGAGTTGCAATAGTCAAGTTTGGAGCAAATGAGTGCTTGTGCAACTTCAAGACGGTTTTTCGTGGAGAAGAAAGATCTGCTGGCAGTAATGAGCTTGATAGGGTAACCTGAAGTAGAGGCAATGTGGTTGGTTTGGCGGGTCATGTCGAGGGTGGAGAGGAGAAGCAGAGGCAATGTGTGGCCATCCAAGTTTGGATAGTTTTGTAGAGTGCATTGATCTGGAGAGTCTCTTGTGGGTAGTTGCCTGAGAGGGGGATTAGGATCTGGGTGTCGAGATATGGTCTGCCACCATAGCTACAATATCCCACAGTGTATAAGTCAATTTGGCCACGGCACGTGCATTAATCGACTTAAGGGCCCTACTGCAGGTTGAGAAGACCCTCTAAACTAGAGTGGCAAAATGGTTTTCGTCCTTATAGGGAGGGTTAGATAGGCGGCAGCACTGGATGTGGACGTAGCAGCCTACACTACCAACTCTGGGGCGTTGGATGCTTTGATAGAAAGTCTGGATCCAAACTAGATGACTTATACTTCCTTAGTGAGGTTCTTACTCACTGCCAGGTTCTTATCCGGGTTCCCCAGTTTGCCATAACTGTCCTCTGCAAGGCAGAGGGGAAAGGTAAAATTGGATCCTTCTGTGGACCCCTGTCAGAAATGTCAGTGAGGTTGTCGTTCTGGTAAACAGTAGCAGGACTCCGCATTCCAGCTATTCTGCGACCTTATTCATGAGTTGACTGTAAGGGAACTCTGCATGTCCCGAAGTGTCAGATGTGTAGAATCTACCTCTGGAGAGGTTTCAAGACCACATGCATTTTCAAGGTATCAAAAAGGTTTTCCATTCTGGATTCCTCAGAAACCACAGCTTCTGAACATTTGGTGTTGTATCTTGGTCAGAAGTCCCTGCTTCTTCAGAAATAGATTCGACTTAAAGTCGTCTTTTTTAGGCAAGGGCTTGTAACTCATCTCAGATACCTTTAACGGCTTCAACATCAAAAGCATCACCCTCGAAGGACTCAACCCATTACTCAACAGACTTGCAGAGGAAAGAGGTGTAGGGCTCTCCTCAACTTGAGGCTTCAAATGCACTTTGCAGGGTTGACTGTTCATGGGCCAGGCTCGATGGCACGCAAGCTGAAACCTGTATAGACAGTTTATCAGCCTTGTGAGGCACAACAGGGTCATGGGATTATTTTTGGTTCTTTCGAAGACCTTAAGCATTTGAAGATGAAGCGTCTCCCAATCAGCCTTGGAGGCTGACTTACCTGCACAGGCTACCTTGTTCTCGGGAGAGGAATCAAAAGATGTCGAGCTGGACCTGTGACACCTTTTCTTGTTTTTTTTTTTACAAGACGACAAAGACGGGTAATGGGAACCACTACGAGAATGCAAGTGCTTTGTGGAGCTCTTTTCGTCTGAATATCTTCTCTTTGACAGTCATCGATGGGGACAAGCAAGTTTTCCCTTTGTCTCTTTCAGAGCCTTTCTTGTCATCAACTGACCGGAACCAAATCTGCTGTTATGTGTTCCAGCCTGAGACACCAGAGGCAAATGCGGTGCGAGTCCTGAGACAGATCATCATCTAACCAGGGGGTGGAGCTGGAAGGAGATTATCAAAGAAAATGTATTTGTCCCCTTGCCTAAGAGGGAGTGGAGCAATTGTTCACACGCTCACTTCCTGCAGAAGCACAGCAAATATTAAGTGTGCACTTTCTTCCTGTGGGAAGGCAGCCACAATTGGGTGAGCCCCCTTGCCTGCAAGAGCGCTCCAACAATGAAGTGTGTCAGTGACTGTTAAGAATGTCCAAGCACAGAAATTGCTTATGTAAGCCTGTGGGACATTCAGATTGTAGGCATTGAAAATGTTGCTGGCTTGTTAATTCTCACACTGTGCATCAACAACATTTGTATCCACCTCACCACAAGTCATTCAATTATCACTGCACCAGCATAATTGAATCTACAGTCTCCAAGTCAGTAATAGTAGTCACCATCACCACCCGGGCAGAAGGCATTCTTTGACCAGACTTGGCTGCAGACATTCTCCGGCTGTAGTCTTTGAGGATACTGTTGTGGTGCTTTTAAGTCCAGACATAACGAGGAATGTCTGTCCTGCAAAAATCAGGTGAATCCCACAGTGGCAGATGCATGAGTGTATTTGATAATCTCAAACCCTACAAGTTGTTGTTCCCCCATACTTGACAGATGCACTCGGAAGGGGCGACCATGTGGCACACTTCTGATGACCATTGGGGTGCATTGCTGTTGTCCGTCATTCATCTGCTCTGCAAGCAAATGCTCCTTGAGTGCAATTCTAACTGCCTCTTCGATGTACCATCCTAACTCCACAGCAACTCAACCTTAAGGAGCTATGTAAAAATGTCAAAACATTTTCTTTCAGGCATTTTATGCATGTATCATGAATGATTGATAGCAGTTACCTCCCGGCTGCATTATGTCCAACTCGCCAGTGGTTTCCTTTTCCATTGTTTTTTTTTTAGGCATGTTCATTTCAAATAAACAGGTAATCACTGGAACTACCCTCACTAAGGGAAACGGATATGGCTCACAAGAAGGCAGTAGCACAGAGCAGTCATTGCACATGAGCTGCCACTCAGTGTATGGAGAAAGTCCCAACCAGTGCTAGACTGTGAATGTAAGCTGTAGTCAAAGCATTTCTTTGAACACACTGGTGGTAGAAAACATGCAATTCTAGCCAGTCAGCACAAACATTTGCAGATGCTGTTGGTGTGGGTGTTTGTATTGCACCTGCAGCAATTGCAAAACATTTCACAGACAAAGGAGCAATCATTGACCAAACTTATAACCGCAAGTTCTAAATCTGTCCAAAGCATGGGAAACGTATTATGTTCCCCAGTCTTAGGAGAAAAGTTACATTTGAGGCATGTTCCACTGCCACAAAGCCGAAGGGTAACTGCCAGGTTCACTTCTGCACTCTGCCACCATTTACTTCACTTTATCCAGGATGTCTATGCCAGAATGGTTCCTGCCATCAAAGCCTTGCATGTATAAAGTAGCTTGTTGGATAAGGGCATGCAGCTGCATTGATGGCCATGCTTGCTTGCCAGTGTCTCCATTAGAAGGCAAAGTGACACAATACACTATTATAACTATGTAATCCGTTCTCTGGCCACTTTTCCACATATCCGTTGTGAGGTTGACTTTCCAACCCTTCAACCTGTCCAATGTTGCACCCCAGAAACTACTCCAGTATACGACTCGGGTATATATTCCGGTTTGGAATTTACCCACAGCCACCAGAACTTGCCACAAATGGCGATTCATCAATGAAGTACTGTGATTGGTTCCTTGCTTCCCATGGCACACTACAGGTGACAAAGGTGCAGCTCTTGATCCACAACACAATAATTCCATACAGGTCTGTTGGGTAGAGGTAGGAGGAAAGTAAACATGGTGTGCCACAGAGAGAACAGGCCCCATAGATTTCACTTTTTGCCTGAGACAGCCTGGTTGTGGTTGCTATAGCTGGACTACGATTTACCCCAATAACAGTGAGCTCTCCAATTAGACATCACAGAGACCGGATAAATGCTTTATGGATTATCTGCACTCTGAATGCACCCGGTGGTTGTGTGCACCAAATTAGAAATCCTCAGGAATTAATGCTGCATTGATCGCAAGGTGTATGAAAATATGTTTATTATTTCATAAATGGCTGATGTTTTTATTTAAAAACCTTATAAATTCTCCTGTGTTGAAAACTAAACAGGGGTGACATCAATTTTGGCACAACGTATCCACTTGTGGCATAAACATATATATACATACACCAAAGAATATTAGTTAATCTTGGAAAAAATTAAGCAAACAAATTAACCTCTTAAGTGCCAAGGACGAGTATGCTCGTCCTTTTTGCATAGACCTACATAATAGCCAAGAAAAGATGTGTTTACAAGAAATTCCAACTTAAACGCATGCACCACATACTCAAAACCCTAGGTAAAAACTACCCATCACCTCACCATGCCACTGATAAAAATGAACTCTAAAACATACATCCAATTGCCAGTTCTCAAATTGTAGCCCAGTGTGATTGAACACATGCTACTGCTTCTTATACCCAAACATGTTTCTCTTCTTAGGACTTAGAACATTCTTCACGGGGACCTCTTATTGTTACAGACCCATCTAGAGATTGGTATAGAAGAGTGAATCTTGATGCACGTGCTATTGGTGTGATATAGATTACATCTACAATAAATATGCATTCATTATATTAACCAAAGGTATTCTCATCTGGTGCCATAATTTATGATTTCTACTGTACACACCTAATACACGCAGGTTCTATTACCTGTAAATGGTGGTCTGTCTCACAGCATGCTTGTCATGCTGTTTGAAAGGAGCAGGTCTTATTCTTGAGTTTCCTGTGAAAAATCACAAATAATTGCATATAAATAAACCCCCACCTGCCTGCTGGGGTCTCCCCATATTAGTATCTCCCAATGAAAAACAGATCTTACCTAAAATACAGGCTATTAAAAAGGCTGTTTCCCAAGTTAAAAGCTCCAATTCACAGGATGCCATAAGCTCAAATGGTTTGTGCATTAGAACCGAAAGGACTATGTTCAGAATCCAATGAGGTGGAGGTTTGCGGACAGGAGAATGCAAACGTGAAAGGCCTTCAAAGTATCTACAAATGGCTTCATTTGAGAGAAAAGGATTTTTGATCCCTATTCAAATACATTCCAATAGCGTACAAGTAACGTTTACAGGCGTCGACCTTGACACCTGTAGATACTCGATAAGACATAACATATATAACATCAATTGAAGCTTTTAGCAGATTAAGACTGCATTTTAGAGCCCGATTACAGAACCGTATCCATTTACTACGATATTGCTTCCTTGTAGAAAGCTTTTCTAGAGGCTGACGTATTTTTAGATTTTGTTCTGACAGATGTAGATAAGCGAAGGTCAGTTCTTCAGGAACCAAGCCTTCAAGTTCACAGGGGTGAAGCACACGTCTCTTCTGTGGCGTCAATAGATCTTTCGATAATGGGAGATCCATTTTGGAAGTCCCTGCTAGTTCCAGGAGGTCTGGAAACCCGATCTGGCATGGCCAGAATGGGGCTACAAGAATCATTGTCTGTTTCTGGGACATTTTGAACTTGAGTAACGTCTTGTGTTTCAAAGGGAATGGAGCCGTAAAGTGCTTTGTTTGACCAATCCAGCTGTAGGGCATCTCCCACGGAGTGAAGACCCTGACCCGGCATTGAAGCAAACCGAGGCCAAAGAGCGTTGTGCTGATTGGCAAAGAGGTCTCCTGCTGGATTGCCCCACTTCTGAATTATCGCTTTCACTGATAACTTCAGCTCCCATTTGTGCCTGATGAGTTTGTCTGCTAAGATGTTCTTCCCCTTCAGATGGGAAGCCAAGAAAATGTGATTTTGCATATACCAAACTTCCTTTGTGAGGAGACACAGGGGAAGGGAACAAGTCGTACCCCACCCACCCCTCCTGCTTGTTGACAGAAAATATTGCAGTGATATTGTCTGTACAAATTGTGACAACCTTTCCTTAAAGGGAGGGAAGAAATGATTTTAGAGCGTAAAAAAAATGGCTCTTCGTTCTAAGACGTGATCTCTTATTTCCCAGGCTGACGAAAGGCCATGAGCAGTCAGATCTTGACAGTGGGCCTCCCACCCGTACGCCAATTAATCTGTTGTGATAACAATGTGATGAGGAGGTCAGAAGGGAACCCGATCAATAGTTTCTCCAGAGTTCCACCATGTTGGAATCATGAACATACTCGGATTTGAATTTTTATATCCCGAGAATCCAGCAGTTGGTTCCAGTTGCTGGCAAGGTGCCGATGGATCTCTTACAAAGCCTTGCATGTTTGATTAGATTAATGCAAGAGGACATTAGATTAGATGACTTGCTGAATTGCCATCACCCTTTCTGGCGGTTTAGAGACTTCGAGTAGTATCCAGTACAGCTCCCAGAAACTGAATCCTTTGAGAAGGAATGAGTATTCACTATCACATTTATAATACATTTTTAAAAAAATGAGGTCCAAGAGAGTGTTGCATGTTAATTGCATCTTTTGAAGAAATTATTCCAGAGACTGATCTTTTAAAAGCCAATCTGTTAGGTTAGCTTTTCATTGCAATGATAAATCTTCCTCCCCTGTATCAACCCCAGAACGTTTTGCTTTGCTGGTGGATCATTTTCCCCTATACCTCAGTGAGTGGGAACCTTTCTCCACACTCAAGACAATTTTTATGGATGTCATTTGTAAGACTCTCCATAGTGGCTTTTTAATGTTATCCTCTGACAACTTTTGGTGTATACCTTTTTATTGTTGCAGAGAACTATTTCTGTTAGGTGAAACCAGGTGAAACCAGCATGTGGAGTGCTGGGGAGATACAATGTATCCCCTTTTAACTCAACAATTCTGTTACAGGGACAAGCTTGCCTGGAATGGCTGGTGGCAGTGCACCTTTACCATGGGCTGTTTCTCATTTTACCCAAATGTAAGCCCCAGTCTGCTTTTATCGCCATTGTGTTCCTTGGCCCTTCCTGTTCCTTCCCCTGACCTCCAGAGCAGGAAAATAGTTTGTGTCCATTTTATCTTCTGCGGGAGACCTCAGACAAGCTTGCCCAGGCTACAGACTGTCTGAAGGTAGGAAGCGAGGGAGGAGTCTAAAACTCTGTAGCCCTTTGTCTTACAGCCGGACTGCAAGAAACCAGTTCAAACTGGGAGGCTGGCTGTCCTGAAAGGACTGCCAAGCCCCACCCTGCAAGTTTGAATGTTGCATGGCTGTCTGATTGGCTAGGTTCCTGCATAAAGGTCCGATCCTGGAAGCTGAAGAGGTAGTTGTCCACTGGAACCAAATCCAAAGAGGGAGATGAAGAAAGCGCAGCCAAGATGATTTCCAGCAACAGGAGAGACTGCTGTGTAACTAGAGCCTGCTGTTATCAATCCTTGCAATCAACCAGAGGACTCCAAAAACGAGGACCTCAACCCAGAGTCTGGTGCAATCCACTAGACTCAAGATGACTGAAATTTTGAGCCATCCCACATAGTGCTGCGACATTAAGGGGCTGCAATAGCCCCAACCCCCTGGAACCTCGAGTCATTATGCGGTGCAGGATCGTCAGAATCTTGCTGAAACTTTGTGGGCATCCTGCTGAACCTCCAGAGATGTCTGAAAAGTCATTACCAGCATGCTGGTTCTTGCAAACAACAAGAATCCGACCAGCAATATTCAGTCTTCTTCTAGCTCCTGAAAAGGGCGCCAAAATCACAGAACCACATACAGCCACAAAGAAACTCTTTCCTAGAGCCTGCTCCGTGATCCTTGCTGCAAAAAGTCCTTCCAGTGTCCCGCCTTCTGTCTTCGTGTGAAAGGAATTCAACGACTGGGTTTTTGGCTGCAGATCCTGAAGTCCTCCTGCTGCAAACTCTTCATCTGTGCAGAGGTACAGTGTTGGCTTGGGTATTACTTACCGTAAGTCTCTTGGGATTCCTGTGTAGCTTTGGGCCGTTTCCTGTGATTGGGAGTCTTCTCATCTAGTTCGCCCAGACCCCTGCTGGAATCCTCCTACGGTGTCTTCTCTGATGTCCCTGGACACTCAACTAACTTTGAAAGTAGTGTACTTTAAAGCATAGTGTTGTGTTTTATAATGTGTTTATATGATCTGTCATAGTACTTATTTCTCACCAAGATTTATCTGGGCCTACTTGTATTTAAAGAAACCATTTATTTGTGCAAATAATAGAGTTTCTTTGGGCCATATGTGTATTACAATTTCTTTGTACGGATACTACAGCCCTCTCCCCCTCCTAAAATAAGCCATGCTGCTCTGTCTACACTACCATAAACTCAGGTGGTACGGCCTTAAACTAAGATTGGAGTCTTGTACTGTCTCATTTGAATGGTTTTGCTTAGCTTTTAGTTTGACTACTGTCCTAACACAATCATCCAGGTATGGATATAGATGCACCATCCTCAACCATGTGTGCCGATTAGTGGTCAACTTGTAAATTGTGGTCAGCCGGTAAGATAGCTCAGCAGGTTGAGCGTTTGCTGCTGCGATCTGAGCGTGATCTGCAGGTCGCAGGTTCGAATCCCGGCAAACCCAACTCAGCCTTTCATCGTTCAGAGGTCAATAAATGAGTACCAATTTCGGTTGGGTGATATTGTATGTAAAAATGTGCTCTGTAAAGCGCTTTGGATTAAGGCGCTATATAAAAAACATTACAATCCGTAGCTTGTATCCATCTACTGTTGTGTGGAACACTGGGGTAGCATGTGGTCACTTCATATTGTTTGCATAATTTGTTCCCTTATAAGGCAGGCCCCCCGGTAACAAAACAAAAAAAAAAAAAGGGATTTACACAGATTATACAATACCAATCCTATTGCTTACAAGGAGAAACGTTTTTGAATCTCTACTGGAAGTTCCAGTGATGACATTTGAAACTTTCAGGGAGAAGATCGGAGTAGCAGGAAGGGCTAAAGGGTAGCCATGGCAGAGGATATTCAAAGGGAGCGAGCCCAGGCAAGTACCCAGAGGGTGGACATAGAAAAACTAACAGATGATTTAGAATCAAGACTATCGATAGCGAAAGATGAGCTTTCAAGGATAAAAGACATAGGTGAACGAACAGCCCTTAATGCAGCAAGATCAGGGCGCACGTCTAGAGCACCAAGTGAGAATAGAAAACTTGAAGATGGGTGGAAAAAAGGTGAAATACTGTTCAGAATTGAGGAAGAGCCAAAACGAATAATAGAAGTAGGGGCACAAGAGGGATGTATTGATAATGAAGAAAGGCCTATAGGGGACAGAGAGGAATTACTATGTGATATGAGGGGCGACCTGGAAGAAAGCGACAGGTTGAGTATGGCAATAGGAGGGGAAAGCGAGAGGTTAGATGGTGCATATTCAATGGAGAGACTGGACGATGAGTGGACGGGACGATTGAGAAATAGGGTGGGGAAAATTGCATCACTGGGAACATCAGCAGCCAAAACGGGTGCAGATGCAACGACAAAAGGGAAGCAACAGCTCCCATTGATACATAGGGGAGGAGGGAGGCCGAATTATATCCCATGGGCTCAGATGGATAAAGCCAATTTATTAAAGTTATTGCCCCCGTTATCGGGAGGGGCAAGTAAATGGATATATGCCTTTGAGAAACACACCGCTGGGGTACCCCTAGCAATAGGTGATGTGAAAAGTTTGCTTGTATCAGCAGTGGGGGATCAGGCTGATAGAGTATGGGTCAAGGCCGGTTTCCCGGGAGTAACATTAGACTGCGACCGCCATGACGGGGCCTCCTTTAATACAGTGCGTGCAAAGATGTGGGATGCCTTACGGGAAACGTTTCCAGATACACCAGACTTACAGTCAGTAATGCAGTGTACAATGAATGACGGGGAAGATGATATGGATTACATTTTTCGAGTCCAAGAGATGTGGAGAGCAGAAACGGGTACGCCCTGGTATCAATCGACATCCCTATTTTACTTTATTATAAAAAGAGGGCTCCCAAAGGAAGTGCAAAAGGCGCTTGACAAGATAGCAGGTATTGAAGCGAAGGGATGGCCTGAGATTCAGAGCATAATAGTGCACCATTGTAAGCGAATAAAGGAAAGGGAGAAGGAGGTGGCGCAGAAGAGATTGGCAGACGAAGCAAAACTAGTGCAGACAAAGTTGGTGAAGGTCGCAGCAGCTGTAGCCGCACTCCCCCACAGCAGGGAGGGAGATGAGGGGGAGGAGGGGCTGATAGCAATACAAGGAAGGATGGCAACTAGTTGGGCTGGAGCAGGACAGCGGCAGTGGAATGAGCAGGAGTCAGGCGGAGGGTCGCAGTGGCAGGAGTGGGCCCCTCGAGGAGGACGAGGTGGGTACAGGGGCCGAAGAGGTGGACCGGGGTACGGGGGAATGGGAGGAAATGGATGGCAGGGCCCTAGAGGTGCACAAGGGAGTTGCTGGAACTGCGGAAGATGGGGGCATTACTCTAGGGAGTGCAGAGCCAGACCCAACAACGGGTTCCAAGAGGTAGAAAAGTATGGCCATCCCCACCCGGGGAGCCCACATGGTCTTCCAATGGAACAACAACCGAGAAACCTAGGCCAAGGTAATAATGAGCAACAACAGGGGCACCAGTATAGAACACAGAACTACCCACAAAACAATGACAATATGCAGTACACGCCAGGCAACCCTTTTGCGACAACAGCAAACGGGGCCCCCGCACCAGCACCCTATAGCGGCGTGTCAGTAGTTTCAGGGAGTGTCTTCAATCAAGGGGGGGGGGGGCGATAAGACACCCCGCATAGGACAGCCCACAGAGAACGCTTGCGTGTCCAGTTCTATCTACCACCTACGATGCAGCAGAGGAACCATTGGTAGGGGCGCAGATAGGAGACAAGTAGTTCATATTCATGGTGGATTCGGGAGCGGAGAAATCATGCATTAGAGAGGGCCGGTTCCCGTTATCTAACCGGAAGTTAGAGACGCAGGGGTTCTCTGGGGCTGTAATTGAAGTTCCTTACACAGAAGCATTGGATGTAACAGTGGGGGGTAAGACTGTAAAGACGCCCTTACTGTATTATGAACACTCACCAATAAATTTATTAGGGAGGGATCTCCTGAGTAAACTCAACATGACCATATCATTCACTGAGAGAGGTATAGTGTGTTCAACACCCGGAATACGCCCATTGCGTGCAATGTTTGTAGTACAGGCCCACACAACCACACAAGAAGTACGAGGTTTGCCGGAAAACGAGGACATTTTTATTGAAGGGCTAAAGACATTGGCCCTCATAATTCCAGAGCTGAGGAAGATGGATTGGAGGATTCCAGCAGAGTTCCTCTTCCGCCCCATAGTGTGCCCCGTCACAGCACCAGGGTCAGTGGTATCATTAGACTTGCACGCTGTACAGGTATCAGCGAAAAGGATTGCGGTGATTGGAATAGATATGGAAGGATGTGAGTGGCGTGCAGTACTGTGCACGAATGCCAACATCGCCCTAAGAGACTTAACAGATGAGGATCTCTTTTCAGATGCAGAGGGCGATGGTGAAATTGTAATGGAAATAGCGATGCCCTGTGACATTTTGATTCAAGCCAGGGAAATCCCCGCTCAACTGATGGCAGTGGTAGGAGCACCGCCGTCATTCTTTGATGATGACATGAGGCTCGTACCAAATAATTTGTGGACAACAGGCCCCCATGATGTAGGGCTGTTGCATGGAGTACAACCTGTGATAATATACTAAAGCCAGGAGCAATTCTACCCCGAGTGAAACAGTATCCATTGTCCCGTGAAGCTGAACAAGGGATAAAAGAGACAATAGATGCACTACTAGCACAAGGGATAATAGTGCCTTCAAACTCCCCATGTAACACATGTATTTATCCAATCAAAAAAGCAAAGGGAGGGTCTTGGAGGATGATACAGGATTTACGCCCCCTAAATGATGTAATTCAGAAAGAGTTCCCTTTGGTCCCGAACCCTGCATCAATTTTATGCAGCATCCCAAAAACGGCATTACATTTCACAGTAATGGACTTGAAAAACGCATTTTTCTCAATCCCCTGGCTGAAGAGAGTAGATACCCGACAGCATTCACACTGGGGGGAAAGAGATATGAACACTGCAGATTACCGCAGGGATACTGTGAGAGCCCAAGCATATTCAACCGCATATTGCATGAAGACTTGGGAAACCTATCAGTTGAGAGTACGATCATTCAGTACGTAGACGATTTACTAGTGTGTGCACAAGACGAAGAAACATGCAGAAAGGATTCAACAACACTCCTGACTCTATTGGCCAATAAGGGGTACAAGGTAGACAAGGAAAAGCTACAGTACTGCCTGACAGAGGTCTTATACTTGGGACAGCTGATATCAAAAGATGGAAAAATAATAATCCCCGACAGGGTAGAAGCGATAAGATCAGTAGGAGAACCCACAACAGTGAAAGACATGCAGAAATTCTTGGGAATGTGCAACTATTGCCGAGCATGGATATTAGACTATGCAGCATACACAAGACCCCTACTACAAGCACTCAAAGAAGCACAACAGGAAAATAAAAAAATAGAATGGTCAGAAGAAATGAGCGCGTCATTCAAATCATTAAAAGAGTTAATTTCAAGTGCTCCAGTGCTAGCAAATCCTGATTATGGACGCAAGTTTTACCTATTCTCACACTGCAAGGGAACACTCATGACAGCTGTACTGACGCAAAAGACTTCCCTAGGACACAAGCCTTTGGCTTGCTGTAGTGGTACTTTAGATGCCGTGATGCAAGGCCATTTCGCGTGCGTGCGAGCAATCACTCGCTGCAGACGCGTTCGCGATTGAGAAAAGTGCCACAATAGTAATGGGATGCCCTGTGACATTGTTTGTGGAACATTCATTATTTGCAATACTTGAGAGGTCAAAAAGCACACTGACAACACAGCGGGCAACAGCCTATGAGATCATATTGTCTAGCGCCAATATCCATGCGGTGAGGTGCAAGACAGTGAACCCCGCAACATTCATTACAGAAGCATGCACACTAGAGGACATGCAGGACCACGATTGTGCAACTTACACAGGAGAAAGAGGGGAGGACACAGTGGTGTGTGAGAACGCTCTGAGCGAGGGGGAAGTGTACTTCGTGGATGGGTCTGCATCGATTGACGTGGACACGGGAGAGAAACATGTTGGCATGGCAGTGGTGAGGCTAGAAGACGGTGAATATGAAACACTAGTGCAGTACCGCCTCCCATCACATTACTCCGCACAAGCAGCAGAACTGATTGCGCTCATAGAAGCACAACATGCAGCAAAGGGTTGCGCAGTGACAATATATACAGACTGAGCTTACATGACGACGACAGTACATGGAGGTCTGGCAAGATGGGGGCGGAGGGGGTTCCGACGGGCAGACGGAACACCGGTCCAGCATGCAGAATTGTTGAAACAGTTAATTGAGGCCCTACAAAACCCTACTGCGGTAGCAATAGTGACGTGCCAAGCACATACATCCAACACAGACGTTGTGTCCTTGGGAAACGCAGCAGCGGACGCTGCCGCCAAGGAGGCTTCCTAATTTCAGAAATATGAAGCAGGAGAATACATGCTGCAGCACAAGACAAACGAAGAGCGCCCAGAAGGCTACAACATGATGCCTATATCACAAATACTAGAATTACAGGAAGGAGCTAGTGCAGACGAAAGATTGATGTGGACAAAACGAGGGTGCAGCAAGTCAGCGACAGACTTACTGTGGCGACAAAACAACTCAGGGAAAGTGGTAATGCCAATCAAGTTATTGGAAATTGCGTTTCAACAACTACACTTCCCTGCACACAATACCAAACAGCACATCGCAGCAGAAATACAGGAAGAATGGTTCGTGCCCTGTCTCCAGGAGCACGTATCTCGATTAGCGATGGAATGCACAACATGTCAGATATACAATTCAGGAATGACATTACGCACGCTCCGGGGAACAATTCCAAAACCCATTGGCCCATTCAGAGAGCTACATATTGATTACGCGGACATGGGAGAAAGGTGTAATGGAGCACGTTACATGATCGTTTGTATGCCCATTCTCAAGGTGGGTAGAAGCAGGCCCATGTGCACGACCTGATGCCAAAAGCGCTGCAAAGTTCCTAGTGAGGGAAGTGTTCCCGCGCTGGGGAATTTGTGACGTGATTCGCTCAGATAACGGCACTCACTTTGTAAATGAGCTTTTCAAGGAAGTTACTACATTATTGGGAATAAAACAAATTGTGTTCGATTTATCATCCTCAAAGTAATGGCGTAGTGGAAAAGATGAACGGACTGTTAAAAGGAAGGTTATCAAAACTATGCTTTTCATTGAAAAAGAATTGGATTTACTGTCTGCCCCCTTGCGCTATTTGAGCTGAGAAATCAGCCAAGCAAAGACCACCATTTGTCCCCGCACGAGATCGTGACTGGGAGACGAATGTACACAGCACACTCTCCACTGCGCGAACACTCAGATGCACACACAAGCGCCGCGATATTGGGAGATGAGTTCACAGACTATTTGAAGAAATTGACAAGGGCAGCGCGCGCAATATCAAAGCAGCTCTCTCCACCCTTCACTAGAGAGGAGGGAAACATAACAGGGTCTGTCAGCTGATGCCGGGCGACTTAATTTATGTCAGGAGTTTTGTGCGTCGATGGAATGCACCACGGTTCCATGGCCCATACGAGGTAGTGTTCTGCACGCCCACGGCAGTAAAAGTAAAGGGCCTGAAATACTGGGTACACTTGACAGATGTACGAAAAGCATATAGTAATGTGCAAGAGGAGGTAGATGAGGAGGCACAGACAACAGCAAACGATGCAACTGAGCAGAATGTCTGAATATGAACTTGTGTGTGTGTGTGGCAGTAATGCACCTGAATGGGCAAATGGCTGATAAGTATACTTGCATTTTTATGATACTAAAAAAAAAAAAAAAAAAAAAAAAAAAAATCTTTTTTTTCTTCTTTTTGTCTTGTGGAACCTATATGTAATTAATGAAGTGATCAAATTATGAAGTGTTTACACCCTTGTCTGTGCATCCCGGTCCCTACAAACCCTACCCGCTTCCATTCCCTGTCAATATATATTGGCACTGATAGTGCCAACAAAATGTTTACATGCATGCACTTAATGCACTTTTATATCTCAAACAGGAGCTACCATGGCATCTAACGGGCAGCCTGCAACGGATAGAATTAGCAGAATGAGAGAATTATTAAATGAGATGCAGATATTCGTATGAGTGTGGATTATCTGTGTGCATTACATTGTTTTTTATAATAATGTTTGGCCTGGTTACATATTGGTTTGTAGCGTTCATCTCTATCGAGATGAACGAGGGGGGAGGGATTAACAGCACTGGGATTAACAGCACTACTGGGACCAATACAACTGCAAGTGTCAATACTAGGGAAGGTGATTTTTTGGTATGGGACGGAACTAAACTTGTATGGGGTTATCACACCACACCATCCAATGCTGTCATATCAGAAAAGAAAGGGCTACAGGGCGGACTGCAAAATAGCACAGTGTCTCCGCCAAAGATGTCTAAGTACAATGCTCGCAGTTTAAACGACCGAAACCCGTCTGCCATATCGTGGTTATATAACGCCCCCACCAGCCAACCTGCCCCCATATTAAACGACCTGCAAGATAACGTCAAGGACGAAAAGGAAAAGATGCTAGCAACACACGAAATATTATATGATGTATGGGCCAAGGGGGGCGGGAATGAGAAAGGGGGGTCTATTTTGTCCCTCGCCCAGGAGGCTGGGAAGTACATGAGGAACAAGAATAACAGACGAAAAAGGGAAGCAGGGAGGAGGAAGTATGATGAGTACTATGGGTTAGGATTAGATAAAATGGAAGACCCACGACACCCCCACCAGACAAATAAATGGTATGCGGATATGAGTGCCACAGCGAAACAAACAACAAATGAGAGCTGTTATGTCTGCTCCCTCATTCCTCATGCTTCAGGTACACCCAAAGTATTGCTACCCAAAGAGTTGCCAATTATAGATGCCCAATGTCTCCTTCATCTCACGTTATGCAGGATTAAGAACACCTTCCAGGCACATGGAGTTACTTTTAGAATGCTGCAGAACGAGAAAACTTGCTATCCAAAGACGGCAGGGGTGGTATGTCTGGAAGAACCATTTTTTGTAATACAAGGGACACTTTTTTCGGACAACAAGTGGAAGGATGAAGAAGTAATGTGTAAAGCTGAAGCACTGAGAGGTGTGGCACCAGAGAAATTGCAGTGGATAGAAGAAACATGCACACCAGTGTGGAAGGAACACATTTCAAAACTAACTTGGGTAACCGCCATTGAAAAACCCTTCAAACTGCAGAACGAAATAGACTATGAATTATGTTTTAAAGGAGAGGGGAAAACCCCCATGGGGACGAACAAGAACTGTAACAAGACCCTCACCATCCCAGATCTGAGAAAAGGGACAGCGGCCCTGATGGACACGTACTGGGTATGCGGCAACCAGGCATACCTGCACCTCCCCCCGTCATGGAGTGGCAGCTGCTCAATGGCCACTCTGCATTCAGCCCTAATGGTAATACCAGAAAGCCACATCGATGGGAGCAAAAGGACACAGGAACGCATACAACAGAGTGCGGCACAACCAACTACGGAGTCACAAATGTATGTCCTGTCTTCCGGGAGCAAGGGAGAGGTGCTGACCCGTAACAGACGAGCATCAAACTACATATCAAAGGCATCATCAGAACTGTTGGCTCAGATCCCAGACAGATATCGATTATTCAGCTCAGCAGAAACATTCTTTGCCTCACTCATCTCAAGTGTTCAAGCAAGAGCAAACGCAAAATGGCTCCAGATAACACGCTGGGAATTGATTCAGCTGGCCAATGACACTGAAGAAGGGTTCAACGTAATAAAGGTGGAACTAAGGGCTTTACTGCTGATGACCATGCAAGACAGGTATGTCTTGGACCTGTTGACGGCAATGGATGGAGGTGTTTGCCGAAAAATAGGACGTGCCTGCTGCACTTTCGTACCTTCTGAAGACGCAGAGAACGGCTCCCTGTCCCATGTGATCGAAGCAGTCCACAACCTAGGAGAAAAAATGAAGGTGGAGCAGAAGACAGCACGTGGTTCGATAACATCTTCTCCTGGGTCCCCTCATGGCTTGGAACAACTGTGAAATTTTTGATGCCGGCTGTGGTATTCCTCCTTCTAATTTTTTGCCTGTGCCAGGTGGGTCTTCGAGTTTGTGCTAACGCAGTACCAAATGGTGCAATGATGATGGTGACAATGGGCAACACCCGTGGGACAATGCAAAACATGCAGGAAGTGCAGGTACAAACAGGAACAGATGACACACCAAGATATCAGCTAGTGCCCATCTATCACGACAAGGATATCATAGATAAAGCATGGCACACCACCATTAGAGAGCCCAGTGTACTAGAATGGTACCAGGTGGTGTGGGTAGATTTGGCGGGAGATGGCGGATGTATATACCTGACTTGTACCCCAGATGAATATGCCAGAAGAGGGGAGAGCTTAAGGGGGGTGTGCAGGGCATGGATGCCCATAAAAGGCACACCTGCATGGGATGAGGCAGTGATGGACAAAGCAGAATGTAGAAGACTGGAGGACTTAAAGTATTCGTTACTTAAGTAACGAAAGGGGGGAAATGTAGGGGAGGAGTGGTCCAAAAGACCCCCCTTGCCTACATCTCCACCCCAGGTGAGGGCTATGGCTCACCGGGCGTTCCCTCCTTACCACCAGGGCCCAGGTGGTGGATGGCTCACCTGCTGAAGACATTGCCCACACGTATTGAATTTAGCTAGGCCTTAGAAACCATTTTGTCTAATAAAGATGGTGTGAGCTTGGCGCACTGTAGCGCGGCTCCCACCTTCGGAGAGTTTGTTATCCCTGTTGCCGCAGCACCCTGGCAGATCCGCTGCCCGTTCCCACGAACAAGACGGACATGAGCTAGCGTAATACATTAACATTGTAACATTTCACCTTCCACAGTGTATCATCGCTCCCAGCATGACCCGGCCAGCGGGCCTGGGCAATGAAAAGAACGGTAAAATGGTCATCAGATGGCAGAAAGTCCCCACATATTAATGCCAAGAGCACTTGCAAGGTGTGCATTTCTCCACAAAATCTCTTCTATTACAAAAACTTGTAAAATGTATAACCATGATAGAAAGCATGCTCCCATGATATTAAGCAATGACGAGCCCACACCACTGCAGGTGGGTACTAACAATAAAAGAGCGTTCCAGGGGTCTATTTGTTATATGTATCACTGGAAAACTTACACTCTATGGTTCTGCGCCATAACCGAACTAATGCTGCTAGAGTACACGAGAAGACGAATGTAACCATACAGAGGGCTCATGTGAAGGATGCACGAGAATGCACTTGTCATACGTGTATGTCTAAGCCCCTTATGTGCCACCACCGTCACGTACGGTGGCGGGTTATTTTCTATGTACTCCACCAACCTCACTACTACCTCACTTAATGCAAATGTATATGCATATGACTAGATACTGTAGTTGTTAAAACATAGTGTACGAATAAGGTGCTCAGACTGGATATAATCGAAACATCCAGCAAAGTTGAAATGTATGTTTTCAAGTGATTCAAACAAATATTATTAAGTGTTCAAATGATTGTGATGTTTTCACCTCTAAAAGCCGGCAACACACGAGGGAGATACCTTTGTGAATATGTGCAAGGCCATTCCCCCTCCCACCCTGCGAAGACTGCCAAACATGAGAGCAGAGGCCCGCGCCGCGCTGCTCCACCTCCCCCAACTAGACTGGAGCCGCTTCAAAGATTTGTAGCCCCCTCTGCAGCACCCAAGGCCACGGCCCGCCACCTGCATTATTTACAGCACAGCAGTAAACCTCTGCCTGAATACACACTTTCAAAGGCGCCCCCTCGTAAACCCCACAACCCACCGGATCATCTTAGACTTATGGCCCTGTGCAATCAGGACACCCAATACTGTGGCAACACACAGCGGCACATTCATAACAACATCTAACAAGAACAGGAAGGCATGTACCGCCCGTCCCATGCCCTGAAGCTTAGCCCCTCAACCTATGGCACCGGTCAACAGGACACTGGTAACCATGCCCTGACGAATGACCATCAGACCCCTCACAAGGTGCATTCCTCCTGTGTTGCATTAACCTGTAGGATAACCTATTGGAAGATTTACTAAAGAAGATAATATTGTAATGACTGAATGACTGCGGTGTGCATGGCCTAGGGCAAATAAATCAGGAAAAGACATTCATCTCTGACACTGGCCGCGATGGCACAACAACACCGCCCGGATGAACTCAGCTGACCTGCCAGGTCCAGCCCAACCCACGAGGCTGACCAGTGACGTCCTCCAGCCAAGGCCAACCACATCGCAGCAGCACCTATAGCCAGTCATCGCCACCCAATCCCATCGAACTTGTGCCCCCTATAGTATGTAGGTTCTGATGACGTTTTTTGTAAATATATACGCCTGTCTTTGCTATTGTCAGACAGAGCGCTCTCGGAGTTTGCAGAGTTCTTTGCATGCCCTATTCTGATTGATAAACTCCCACTTAAGCTCACCCGCACTCTGTCTTGGCTTTATTCCCGACTTGGGAGAGTCCTTCATTGTCTCTCATTGCAGGGAGGATCGTGCTGGCTGGGGACGCTTGCCTTCAGAAGTCACAGACTTCTTTTGCTCTTGAAAGGATGCATAAGGAGTGACCCCCGACCCCTAACTTTGACTTGGGCCTGTACCTTCTCTTTTTTGATAGAATAGTAGGATTTAGTAGATGCAGATTAACCACTATTTCCTTGAGCACGTGGCCTGAATGATTTGAAATTTTGGCGGTAAGGTTGCTTCACAGAGATGGCCTCAAGTGATTTCGCTGCAGTGACTCTGGCTTTGAATTTTTTGAAGGACCTCATCTGTGGAGGGATCAAAAAGTGTTTTACCATCAAAAGGAGTCTAAAACCTTTTCCTGGTTGTCTTGGTGCAGAGAAGAGGCTGCTAAGTAAGCATGCCTACGCATGCAGATGGCACCTGTGATCGCTTTGGCTGTGGTGTTAGATCGTCAACAACCTGAAGCTGTTGGATGGCTGCCTCCCTTCCTTCTGAAACCACGAAAGGCACACTCATCTGCAGCCTCTTGAGGAAGCAGATCAGTGAATCATTCCATATTCTCCCATTTTAGAATATTGAAGCCTGCCAACACAGCAGCAGTGTTAACTTGTCTAAGTTGAAGAGAAGCATTAGAATAGGATTTCTTTCCCCGAGCTTCCCAAGCCTTAGAGTTCTTATCTAGAACAGTACCCAAGGCACCTGAAACCACGGCAGATTGTGCAACAAGATTTCCCATAAGCACAAAAAAGGTTCCTCTTTAGACACCCAGTACTTGGTGTCCAAGGATTTTGAGATGCGAGGGTCAGAGTGAGGTTTTCCCCACTGAGCCAATTCCTGTTCCATGACTGACAATGCCATTGGAAGCAGGGTTTTAGATTTTCTGAGAAGGAAGTTTGCCAAAAACACCAGACATCTCTGGCTTATCCTTCAGTATGATTTCTAGGGCCTGCATGGCCTTTGCCACAATGTCATGGACACTTTAGAAGTAGACGCAGTGTCATCATCTGAATCAGTAACTGTGTCCTTGGATACTTTCTGCTTCTTGGGAGGAGCAGTGTCCTCACATTCTACTGAAACAGGAGTTGGCAAAGGAGCGGGTCCTATGGGATCAACTACAAGGAGGCACAGCAGGAGACAGCTTGTCTTAAATGCGTTGTGGCAAGACTTTAAAACAAAAAAAAAAAGAAAAGGCTATGATAGCATAGTCTCGAGAACTGTATTGGTAATATCATTTTGCCATGTATGACAGATCAGATTGGGACTCTTCCAATGTAAAAGGGGATGGTGAAGAGTCAATGCAGGTAGCCTGATGCGTAGGTTTATAAATGTTGAATACCACTGGTCTGGGTACTTGAATATTTGTTAAAACCAGTTGTGGTGCAGATTGAGTTGTTGGGATCTGAACTGGATCTGCCAAAATGCCTTCAACCTTAGGACAAAACTGTGGCAAAATGTCTGGAGTATTTACTCTCACAGGAGAAGTGATTTTTTATCCCCAGGAGGAACTGTGAAATATAAGAATCAAATGCTTCAGAGTCCGAAATAAGACCGATATGGTCATTTTGATCCTCGGGTACACAAGCCGAGTGTTTGTCAACAGACCATCTCTTCCGCTTGTGCTTCCTTGGAGAACCCGATGCCAGGCTGGATCTCAAATGAGTCTCTCTTGTGAGAAGACTTGTGAGACACAACCGCAGAAACCGAGGCAGAATTGTTTTCTTGGTACTGAAGAATGGGAAGATTTAACTGCAGAAGCCAATTTGACGGAAGTAGAGATAGGGGAATTAGCTGGTACTAAGTCAACCCTGGAGGCTTGCGCCTCTTTCAAAGTCCCTGCCTGTTCGGGTAGCCGAGGCAGATGAGGCTTTCCCTTGTACTGTAACAATTTTGTCAGGGGTGAACAAATCTTCGGGTAACCGGGTCGATCCTTTCAGACCCTTTGCCACCTGGTTGTACTAACACTTTCCCACCAGGAGGCACTTGCATTTTCCCACCCAGAAACTCCGGTGTAAGCACCAAGGTTTCCCCCCCTAAATGGTCCTGTGAAGACCCCAAAACTGAGGCGCCAGTCTTCACATGGGTACAGAGGGCAGGTACCGAAACACAAACCTTCACCTATAGGTACGGTCCCCCTCTTACTAATGTCAGTCTCCTGCCTGGTACGTATAAACCGGTTCAAGCTGTGACATGGAAAAAAGACTATTACGCAGAAACCTCTGGTGAATTCCACAGCAGAAAACACATACTAACTGGGTGATGGATACCCAGGTATCAGCCGGAAGCATGATGGGAATCAGCCGCTGAGAATTGCTTTCTACAACAGATGCATCGATTGAATCCCATCGTAAATGGCATATGTCAGAGGTAGGCACCGCATTCTAAATAAATAGAGAAAAGTAAACAAAATCCCTTGCCAAGATTGACGCCCCCAAAAAAGGGGTGTGGGTGACATGGAGCGCAGCAAATTCCGACCCGTCCAGTAGACGGAAAACCAGGCTGGGTTTAGAATGTTGGTGAAGTGTGGGACTGGCATGCAGAGGTACGCACGTGTGACATAGCCCTAGCATCTTCCACGTTTCTTAAAGTGACAGCTATTCTGTGTAGCCAGCTTCTTCTGGTATGCCTAGGGATGCAGGCAAACCCAACTAGTTGAGAAGGAGGACGTTCCAGGACTAATGAGAAATATATTTTTCTTACACTGCGATTAATGCAGCATTACTTCCTGAGGATATCTAATTTGATGCAATGAAGTGAGGATATTTTTGTGTATAAAAAGGATAAGGCATCATTCCTGGAGGAAAGATGAATAGTGAGCCATGCCTCATTATCAAATTTAGAGCAGGAAATGGCCTGTGGGGTGAAAAAGGGGTAACAAAATATCTCACCACAAAGGTTTCCTTTTTAATAGGTCGCTGTTAGTTAAAGACATCAATTAAAAGCACAAAAATCAATAAAAGCATGTTTGCTTGTGTACAGAGATCCTGACATTACAGTCCAGAAACAGATGTAAGTAAACCAACTGCCACATTGGTGCAGAGCGCCTCCTGGGCTTCAAATTGTGTAAATTGCTTTATTTTAAAATTGTGCTTTGTTCTGCGCTACAAGCGCCGTTGTTCTCCCTCTCCCTCCCCTGCATCCAGCCCCCTTTGCCTTCCCTCCTCCCCTGATTGGTGGCTTGCTGCTGTGTGTTGGTGCTACTGGGCTCCAAGTCCCAGACTCGCTTTGTGTCCTCTCGTGGTGATTGCAGGTGAGGTCAGCGCTGGCAGAGCCCCACCTGGGCTTCAAATTGTGGAAATTGCTTTATTTTAAAAATTGTGCTTTTTCGGGGGCGTGGCTTGGAGCCATGGCGGTCGGACCTGCTCTGTGAGAGCTCCCGGCTGGTGCCACGCTACCAGCGAACATGCTCCGGTGAAAACTCAGATCCTTTAACTAAATTCAGCGCTGACAAGAGCTGAAGCGCAGCGGCATGCTCTGGCCAAACATCGACTCTCCTCGTGAGCCATCATTATAGATCCGGCGGTCGCGGGCTGGCCGTTGAGGACGGAGCGAGTGCAGGGGACAAGATGGCGGACTCCCTCATAGCCTGGCACTGATCTCGGGGCGGGGGGGTCGAAGAGACGCAGCGACAGTCCTCCGCGCATCCCCCCCACCCAGCGGATACAGCTACGCACTGCGCCCGACACAGGGTTCAGCCCCCGGAGCCCTCAGCATCAGAGAATCCAGCGCAGCTTGGGAGTCTTCCCTCCCCAGCCCCCACGGAGCGCTCCGCTTCAATCAAGCAGCCCTGCCACGAGTGCCCATTGTAGGGTGGCTGGGGTCACCCTCGTTCCCCCTCCCCCTTCAGAGTGAACCTAATCCCTAGTGCCTCGACCTGGGGGGTGTGTGCGGGGGGGGGGCTCCAGGCCGGCCATCGGCACCTGCGAATGCTTGCCTCCTCTCCGCTTTCTGACCTCTGTGACGGCGGCTCACACTAATGCTCCGCTGCCGCCTGTGAGCCGATCCGGCTGGGCCGACCGCTTGCCTTGACTCCTCCCGGCATCGAGCGATCTGGGATGCCGCCACCCTCAGTGCCGGACCAAGTTTCTCACCGATACCATCTTCACAGCCACCTAGGACTGGGCTGTGCTGCAACGCAAGCGCACCTCTGCCCCCTCCTCGCCTGAGGAGGGCCTGACTCCCATCAGCTACACCAGCCTTATAAATCTCCCGACGGAGAGGAGTCTGCCCGGAGCCCGGTCTACTCCATCAGCCTCCTCCCCCCCTCCGAGCCGCAACTGCCGTCGGGTGCTTGGCCTTTGGAATCACCCGCATCAGGTGAGCGGACTGGGACTGACTGCTGCATGGACCCCGGCTCTCTCTTCGACTAGCATGACACCTAAGGGGGCATCCATCTTCCGCGGAGGGCCGACTGAAGGCCCAACGGAGCTAGTCACCGCTCCTGCAGGAAAGTGGTCTTTTGGGGTGCGGCCCTCCTTTCACGTTGCTCCTAACGGATCCGCACCAAGGACACTCCCTCCCGGTCACCCTGCCTCAGCCTACGCTCATGCCCCGGGGCCCCTCAACAGCCTCCAAGCTTCTACTGCCATCCTGAACTGGCTCCGCAATCTCACTGCAACAGATCCGCCTTCAGCAGGAGCCGCAGAGTTTCTTCCTGATTTCTGCCTGTCTCGGGGACCTCTGAGGGCCTCTCTATGCTTCCAACTCTCCAAACGGCCCAGCACTCGTGCTCACAGCAGCCATTGCCCCGTCCCTCACGGCTCCTGAACTGACACTAGCTACACAGCTCTAGATCTTGGCCAAGGGGGGGGGGGGGGGGGGGATTCGTCCCTAGAGCACCCCCTTGGGGGTCAATAATGACCCGAATCTGCGCCAGTTCATAGTACCTCTCTCCGAGGCGGGTCGCCCACTTCACATCTCTAACACAAGCTAAGGCGGCACCTGCCTCATCACGCTCACCGGGACATCACCATAGGGGCCCAGAAGCTTCAGAGGTGTCTACTGGCCTCTCCCTCCCGAAGCAAAGTTTCTGGCTGCTGATCACCCTGACTGGGACCCGACCCCTCCTGGACGCTCTGCGGCCTCCTGGGACTGGCTGGGGACCGGGTGCCTGAAGTGGACTGGTACTGGTCGTCCCCCCCCCCCCTCCATCCTACCTGCACGGGCCATACTGAATCGCCATGTCCAAATCCAATAAATCCGCCAAGCAAACGGACATCTCAACGCTACTAAGCATGCCTGTTGGGGGGGGGGGGGGGCTGGAACAAGAAGGGTGAGCGCAATGAAGGTGGGACGGGGGATGGCCCCCTTGATGACCAGGCAGTCAGGGCATCTCAGGCGGTTACAAAAGCTGACTTGCATGACCTCCTATTAGCCCTCACTAGGGAATTCCAGAAGGGCACTGAAGATGTAAAGAGTCAAATCGCTCGGCTGGACAAGAGAGTAGGGGGGATTGAATCGAGGAAATCGAAACCACGCTATGTGAACAGAATTCTGAGATCGGAGAGGGTGCTGACAGGATCAGGGCCCTGGAGTGCAGGTGCGAGCCACTCGAAGCCAAACAAGAAGATGCTGAAAACCGCTCGAGGTGGAACAATATCAGAATCCGGGGAATCCCATCGGCAATCTCGGAGAAAGACCTCCCATCATACGTTTCCCACCTCCTCCGCCACATTATCACCCTCCCAGATAACTCTCCCCTGGAGCTTGATAGAGTGCACAGGGTAAGACCCAGGCAGAGGCCCAATGGGGCAGCGGACGTTCTGGTCAGGGTCCATTTTTACAAGCTCAAGAAGGAGATAATGCAAGAGGCCAGGGCCATATCCACTTGCGGGACTCGGAGATAGCCCTGTTTCAAGACTTAGCAGCATGAACCCTGGCCAAACGAAGAGCTCTCAAACCCATGGCGGACTGAACGCAAGATACCCTACCGCTGGAGCTTTCCTTTAGGCCTCTCCTTCACCTGGGAGGGAAAAACGCAACAAATCCCTTCACCACGAGATGCGGAATTGTTTATGAACCCGGACATGGAGGAGGTGGTTCCGGGGTGCTCGGACCGCTCCCCGGAGGGGGCTAGCGGGGAGTCTCTCCGCCCTTGTTCCCGGGTTTCTGGTCGACGTAGGATGCGCAGCCCTCCCACCAGAGGTAAGACCACCAATAACCGCTGAGAGCCCCTTCTGCCCAGATCCTGGTACCCCTTACTCGGAGAATTGAGGCCGCCACCCCCCCCCCCCATAGGGGCCTTAACTTTGAACCCAGGGCTTCACAAAAGATGGGGCCTGCTGGGTCTCCGCTGAAAGGATCCCAATTCAACAATCTCGTCGGCCGGGGTAGCCTGCTGTGCTCCCTCTCGAACCGCAACTTTTTCACCACCACAGCATGGGACCCCTCTCTCTCTTCTCTCCTTCCCCCCCCTGCCCCCCTCCCCTCCCCTCGGTCTCCGACACAGCTGGTAGCCACGGCCCAGCCGACAGCCCCGTTGGTAGAAGGCTGGTCTGGAAACCGACATTTGTTTCTTGTTTTAGGTTTTGTTCTAATTCCTTTTGTTGGTTTAACTTGGTCAGAGGGAGAGGAGGAGCTAGAGCTGAGGAGTGGGCTGGAAGCGGAGGGGAACTGGGTGTCAAAGTACAAGATGACAGGGGGCTCATCTCTCTTTACGGAACCGCCACGGCAATGGCAGATTGGCCCACCGGAGTGGGGGTGTCTCAAGCTTCACAATCAGAAATATGCAGGGTAAATCAGCCATCCAACCTACCCACAAATGTCTCGGCCGAATAGGGAGCTCTCGGCCGAATAGGGAGCTCTCTATCTTGACCTGGAACGTCCAGGGTCTGAACGCCCCACGGAAAAGGAAGTCCGTGGAGCACAGGCTCACCCAACTGGCACCCGACATCATATGCTTGCAGGAGACACCTCTCCTCAGGATGAACGAGCGCCGCATAGCCTTTCAACGCTACACCAAAAGGTATTTTGCCTCCGCTGATCAAGAAAAGGGGGGGGTCGCCATTCTGTTATGCCGAGACGTACCCTTAACTAACATCACCATCAAGAGGGACCCGGAGGGACGGTATCTCCTACTGAAAGGCCTCTTAGTAGAGCTTCCCATCACCATAGCGGCCATATACTGCCCAAATACAGAGCAGAGCACATTTCTCCATAACCTCCTTCCCATACTCATCACCTTCACTGAAGGTAGTTTACTCATAGGGGGTGACTTCAACTTGACCCCAGACCCAAACCTGGACAAAACGCTCCCTCCATTTAAGGAGGGCTTCAGCAAGGCCCTCGCCATGGCAGAATTCCTGAGGGAAACCAACACTATAGATACATGGAGAGGGGCCAACATGGGAGCAAGGGACTACACTTTCTTCTCTCACGCTCATCTGGGGCACTCAAGAATCGACCTTCTGCTACTCTCCAGCGCCCTCATCCCCTGCGTCGAAACCATTCAAATTGGGCACAGAGCCCTCTCGGATCATGCACCAGTCATAATGAATCTGAGGGTAGAGAGCTTTCCCGAGTCGCCTCAGCGGCAATGGAAGCTACAAGACCAGATCTTAACAGACATTGTGATCAGAACGGAAATGGCAGAAACCCTCAAGAACTACTTCAGGGAAAACACCACCAAAGACACATCAATTGCCACGATTTGGGACGCTATGAAGCCCATCATTAGGGGCACAGCAAATGACTGTACAGCCCGACTCAGATGACTGCGCAAGCTGCAACAGGACGCACTTGAGGCAGAAGTGACAGAAGCGGAACGCATCCTCAAGCGAGGCCTGAATAGGAAAGCGAGTCGTGTGCTCCAAAAAGGGAAACGATCCCTAGAAATGCACCTAGCCGACAAAGCGGCCAGAGCACTAACATATACCAAACAGTTTTACTATGTGCACAGCAACAAAGCAAATCGGCTCCTGGTCCACAAACTGAAAAAGCTGCAATCGAGAAATACCATCCAATGTCTCCAGGATGCACAGGGGACTCCTCGCTACTCCATCACGGAGAAATTAGAAATCATGACAGCACACCACAGGGGTATCATGTCGGGTGCCCCCACGGACGCATCAGCACAAGTCAAATATTTAGCAGGACAACAGCCGGACGACCCACATCCTCAACTCATGGCCCTAGAAGTCCCTATCTCGACAGAAGTGAGTGAGGTCATAGCAAAAGTGAAAAACTCAACTCCTGGTCCGGATGGGCTTACGGCGCAATTTTATAACAAGTTTACATACATACTCACGCCCCATCTGTCAGCCCTCTTCAACTCGTTCCTATCAACAGGAACAACCACCCCCTCGATGGAAGAGTCACTGTGTTGCTATTGAAACTTGGGAGGGACCGGAGTCATTGTGCCTCCTATAGACCTATCACCCTCCTGAACTATGACGCAAAAATCTTCACCAAAACCCTAGCATACAGGCTGGCTCCCTTGCTTCCAGCCATCATCCATCCCGACCAGACCAGATTCATCCCTGGCCGCAGCACCCATGATAATATAAGGAGAACCATAAACGTCATCAAATCGGCCAGCAGGAAAGGGCGGGAACTGATGGTTCTATCCCTCGACGCTCAAAGCGTTTGACATGCTCGATTGGGGTTACATCCAACACACACACTGCGACATTTCGGCTTTGGGCGAATTTTATAAAATGGACATTACCGAATTTTTAGCATCCCTCCACCAGACTAAGGATCAATGGGGTAAAGTTCGAAATAATCAGGCACCAGGCAAGGATGTCCGCTGTCCCCCCCCTGGTATTCGCCCTCTCCATGGAGCCATTCGCAAACAGGGTACGTCAAAATGCAGAGGTCCAAGGCCTGACGATCAAGGCCCAAACATATAAAGCCACCCTTTACGCCAACAACGTCCTCCTTACCCTGATCGAACCAAGGGAATCCATGAAGGCCCTGTGGAGGGAACTGTTCGAATTTGGGGAAGCATCGGGATTTAAGGTCAACCTATCCAAATCAACAGCGCTGAGCATTAATCTGTCTCGATCCCTAATTTCAGATTTGGAAAAAGAATACCTCATACCCTGGGCAAAAAAGCATCTCCCATACTTAGGGGTCCAGCTGCCATGCGCACCCAGCAGCCTAAACAGAGCCAACTTTCCGGCGCTTCTTAAAGAATTCAAGAGTGACCCGATACGCTGGCAGAAACAGGAGATTTCCTGGTTCAGGAGAATCACGGCCCTGAAGATGAACCTTATTCATAGACTACTTTACCAGTGCGCAGCCCTACCAACCACCATCCCGAAGCAGGCTATCCAGAAGTTGCAAAACAACATCATGAGCTACATTTGGGGAGGAAAACAGCCGCGAATCCCGAGGAAACTCATGCTCCGGGGATGGGCGATGGGAGGACTGGGAGCGCCCGATGTGGCCAGATATATCCTGGCAGCTCAGCTCTCGTACGCGTTCACGTGGCTTCCCTCCATCCCAAAGCCCCGCTGGCTGGAGCTGGAAGTGGCCTGGAGCCCAGTCCCAATAAACGCTCTACCACACCTGAAACGACCCAGCATAGGACCCCTGAAGGCAACCGAAAACACAGTGGCGAGCTGGAGAAAGGTGGCGCGGCTGTGGAAACTTCACAGCACAACGGGTCCACTCACCCCAGTCTGGAGGAATCCGGAATTCACTCCGGGCTATAACCCCAAGAATTTCATGAGGTGGAAAAAAGGAGGGCTACAGAGGGTGCAAGACTTTTATGAGGGAAACCCCCTGGATTTCGAGGCATGCAAGGCGATATTTAACGTTCCGGAGAGCGAGAGATTCAGATATACCCAGCTTCGTCATTGGCTCTCGAGCAGGGACATGAAGCTCCTTGGAAGCAGAGACCTTACAGCCCTGGAACTCACTCTCACGGCATACCCCCCAAAGGGCAGAATATCATCTCTTTACAGGATCCTGGATAGAACAGACCCGACCCGCAAGGAGCCGTACATGCTCAAATGGGAGAAAGATATTGGGAGGCCCATCGAACTGGAGGAGTGGGACCACATCTGGACGAGGGCACACAGAAGCTCGAAATGTGTATCCAACAAGGAGGGGGACATTCAAGGTATGCTTCAGGTGGTACCGGACCCCAGAAACACTCAATAAGTGCAACCCGACAATTCCACCATCGTGCTGGAGAGGATGCCCAGACAAAGGCACACTACACCATTTGTTCTGGACATGCCCCAAAGCCATCCAATTTTGGAAATCCATGCTGGATCACATCAACAGGATCACAGGCATGACAATCCCATGGGATCCAGGCATTGTCTTACTAGGAGCAAGCGGGGAAGGCCAATTCCCTTTTTCAGGGCACAGAGCAGAGCTATGCTCCCACCTGCTGACGGCCGCAAAGATCTCTGTGGCTAGGCTTTGGAAGAACCCAGAGGGCCCGGCAGTACAAATGTGGTGGACGAAATGCTGGGACATAATTGCAGCGGACATAATTGCCCTCCGGCTTTGGAAGAACCCAGAGGGCCCGGCATAATTGCCCTCCGGCTTTGGAAGAACCCAGAGGGCCCGGCAGTACAAATGTGGTGGACGAAATGCTGGGACATAATTGCAGCGGACATAATTGCCCTCCGGTTTGGGAATAGAGACAAATTCTTCCAGACCTGGGCCCCTTTCCTGGACTATAATCAGAAATACTGAGGCCTGGCCCGACAACCACCCTCCCTATGATGGATGAATAAAGCGGACTAAAGAATAAGGGTGGCAGGGCACAGCAGATGTACTGACCGAGGAGCTCCCCACCCTGCTTGCAAGTCCAGAGATGAAACAATGTAAGCCCAGGATACCGGTGACCCCTTGTTCCGCCCCTTGTCCTGACCCCAAAGCATGATCAATTCCCCTTGACCACCTTCACTCATCTAATAGCTACTATTTTTGCACCCCTCCCCTCCTGGCTTTCCCCACGAACATTTCTCTGACCTGTTGTTGTCGTTCATGTTCTTTCTGTTTATTACAGGCACTTATAAGCACTGTTAAGCTGTTTGCAGCGCTCTTAATGTACATGCCACATGTTATGCAGTGTGTATAAAATCAATAAAAAGATTTTTTTTAAAAATAAATAATTGTGCTTTTTCTGCGCTACGAGCGCCATTCTCCCTCTCCTTCACTCCCTCCCTCCCCTGCATCCAGCCCCCTTTGCCATCCCTCCCGCCCTCCTCCCCTGATTGGTAGCCTTGCTGGTCATTACTGATCCTCCCCGGGCAGCCCTCTGCCCGGCAGCCCTGTGCCTAAGGGCCCAAGGCAAAGGGCAGCTCCAACAGAGGCAGTGCCAGCTAGTGTCTGCAGGTGTCAACAGGGGAAGCCAGTGAAGCCAGCAGCGAAAAGACACCAACAAAACTAAGTGTGGCATGGGTGGGGCGTAGAGCAATTACTAAACTCCAGAAAGCCCCTGCCACTCTACCTTCCCATAACGTAAACTGCCAAAGAACTACACCATGAACACCTAGAGAAATCCGAGCACCAACCTAATTCAAGGCTGAACTGTAAATGAAGTCCTGCATAACATTCTAGCATACTTGCATTACTAACTAGTAGCACTCCCACAGATAACAGTGAAAATTAGCCAGCCTCACATTGAGACGGGTGTGACCATGTTACTATGTCCCACTCTGAGCTTGAACTGTGAATAATAGCATGCATCACACAAATGGAATTGTGAAAAATAGCAGGTGGAACTGCGAATGATAGCATGTGTGTCTCCTAGATAGAATTATGACTGGTAGCATATCCCTCACGTAGGTGCACTGTGAATGATAGCATGTCCCACTCCCAGTTGGAATTGCAAATGTTAGCATGTGCCACACTCAGACGGAACTGTGAAAAACAGCATGCACCACATTTAGACAGAATTGTGAAAAATTGCATGTGCCCTATAGCATCACTGTGTTAAAGTTCAACTTAGAAAGTATGCCCTAATAGCGTCACTGTGTTAATGTTGAATTTAGAGGGTATTCCCAACATCAACGAGTGTGCCTTAATAGCATCACTCTATTAAAGTTGAATGTAGAAAGTGTGCCCCATTAGCATCACTGTGTTAAAGTTGAACTTAGAAGTATGCCCTAATAACGTCACTGTATCCGAGTTGAATTAAGATGGTATTCCCAATATCATTCATTGTGCCCTAATAACGTCACTGTATTAAGAGTTGAATTTAGAAGGTATTCCCAACATTCACTGAGTGTGCCTGGTTGCATACACTTTACTGAATACAACAATATCACACTACTACGCTTAATCTCCCCTATACACTACCATTCAGCTAGAACACAGCAGTACTATGACACATTCGGTAAAGCTGTTCTCACAATAACATGACCCATCAAACTACCCATCATCCTAATAAAACACAGCTATCTAGCACATACCGGATAGCTTAGGCGTCTCCTCAGGCCTAACACAGCCAGAACTCAGTCTGGATGTCCACCCTCCAGACTTAACACATTCAACTGATCTCCTTAGCACCACACCCATCGCTAAGAAGCAGCTATCATGCAACAACCACACCAGCTACACACATATCTGGTGCACCCACACACTCTACGACTCTCTCTCAACTGACTTGAACTGCAGTTCCCGAAGGCATTCAACCTACAAGCGCTTTGGGATCATACCAATGATACATACGGCGCTATACAAATGCAACATAACATTATGTGATACCAACGCACCAGGTTGCCTTAAAAAAATAGTGCAGTCTCACTGGTTTCCCTTATTGCATTGTTGAAGGTTTCAATAGTGTTAAAAAGGGTTTTCAGAACCTATTGTTGTGAGGAGTTCTTAGAAGCAAACTTAAAAGGTGAAACCACTCTTAACATTAAGAGTTTGACGTGGAATTTAACATAACAAAGTCGTTCCAGTTACTCAGAGAAGAGGGCTGGACAGGTTTAGAGAATCTTGGTATGAAGTACAGTTACTAGGAACAAAGTCTCTTGAGGAACAGAGGCTGAGGAACAGCAATGGATGCAGAGGAGGGCACCCGTTATTGGCCGCAGCAGCAGTCCTCCGGCGGGTCTCTAGCAGCAATTTGGCTTCAGATACTTGGATCTTTCTCGCCTTGTTCCAGATTCCGGGCTAGGGCCTGCCCCAACCCATCTATGGGAGCTACCTGCAACATTCAATGATAGGCATATGGAGTGTGTCCAATTCGAGACAGCCTGACACCTCAAGCTGCTTATAAAACGGAAATCCCCTGGCTGAAGTGTGAATTGGGACTAGCCAATACCAAATCTTAGTTTGTCAATTCTCTCAAACAAAGCACTGACCAGAAGTCCAGAACTGGATTGTAGCTAAAGTGCATGCCCTCATTTGGCCATTTTGGACCCACAAAGGAAGAAAGAGGGCCACCAAAGGACACAAAGAACATGAGTAACAGCAGCGTCAAGTAGGTGAAAACCAAAAAGGCATCACTGTAAATACAGTAAGTTGCACAACTGTGCACTAGCAAAATGGTAAACGGTCCACTGCCACCAGCCTGTTCATGGCGAATGCCTGGTGCTACACTCCAAAAATAAATGGGAAGCAAGACAGCCAAACAGATTCATTTTTCTTAACAAAAAGGATTGAATCATCAGGATGCAGTAAGGCCAAACTTGCCCTAAGCTAAAATGGGATTTCCCTACCTAAAGAAACCAAAAATAGTCTGTCATTAAGTTCAACTCAAAAGTCTGTCCAAAACCTATACTTCCCCTCACACCTAAAAATATACAATGTCTAGGGATATCAGCGCCAAAAGAAACAGTGTTCAAAATAAAGTTCTGAGCTTCATCCAGCTCTGGCTTGTTTCAGCTTCCCCTAGTTCAAAATAGTTCTAAAAAGGTCTTGGAGGTACCCTTCCCCAGTTCCAGGATATCTTAGGGTTCTCTTCCCAAGTAAAACACAGTTCAAGTCTCTTGACTTTCAATGATCCTTCCAATCCAACTTAGTAAGCCTTCAAGCCTCTTAAAAGAGCAAACATTGTTTCTTTCACTTCAGCACTTAATATACCACACAGCCTTGTTTCTTGGCTTTCCTTGGTTCTTTCCCCATGTATGGGCTACTCTGTCTAGGCACAGTTGTCAGACCACATGGTCCACCCATTACAGATCACGCAACCGCTAACCCGTGGCGATGCTCTTGATTTCCATTAGTCAACACAAGTTTTCTCCCTGTGCTAGTAATCAACATTTGCTTTTGTTTTCTCCTTGGCAGTCTTTTGGCTTTGCCACAACGTGTATTCCATTCATTCTTTTCCACCACCTTGCTTTCACCGTGTCCATCAAAGTTCATTAACTTGCCTTTCAGACTTGCTTTTCAATTGATAAGTGCTCATTACAGGCTTTCACTTTGTTCATAAATGCTTAATGGTTATCACTGTTCATAATTGCACACCAGTTGCTTTCCACTTGTATTGCATTTACATGTAATTTCCATACATTCTCTTTAGTTTGGTATTCGATAAATGTTGTGGCATTTCACAAATTACTTGACAGTTTCCTCGTTATTCAATATTCTTTAATCCAGTCTCCAAACCCCTTTCTTACAAGTTTGTTGGTTCGGTAATAGCAAATGTCCAACTCCCACCCCCGGAGCACCCCGTAAGTGTGTTCCCTTTCTCACACTCTCCGTTTGGCAGCTCCTCCAGGCATCTTCCTTTTCTCCGGCTTCCACTTGCTTGCCGGGTACACATCGGGAATTCCAGCGAATAGCACTTGTCACCTGTGACCCTTGCTGCTGCAGCAGCCCACGGCAATTCAGTCTTGTGTTCCAGAGCTCCAGCTGGGAACATACGGCATAGCGGATTGCAGGGGCTCAAACCTCACAACCCAGACAGGTCTTGGTGCCTCTCACCCCTCTTCAATGCACAGCATCCTCTCCACTGGCCTGTCTCCAGTCTGCTACACGCCACACAGCTGCATACCTCAAACCAGGCAGGTTCCCCTTACTCTCTACCAGTCTTTCCATGTATGCACTTGTGGAATCAATTGGTTGCAGGTTAAGTCCTTTGCCTGACCCTCACAATGGTTTTCCTCCATAGTCCTCTTCCTCATCTCAGTACCAAAGTGGTGAAATTGACTAGAAGAACAAGTTACTTACCACCCCTGGTAACATTCTTTCGACTGGATATTCCACCCAGGTATTCCTCATTTTATGATTGTATATCTTCCAGCTTCAGCTGCTTTGTGAATTAATTTCCAACAGAGGGTGCTGTGCATCGATGCAGTTGACTCAATGTCCCTCGAGGGCTTCCATCCCGGAGTCGACCATCGGTATACATGGCACGCACAACGCCAATTGGCTTCAGTTCAGTTTGTGCGCCTTCCTCATGCAGAATTACCAGCCTCTGAGTCCTAGACAGTACGTGATTCTGTAAGAGTCTACAGTGTAATGCCTCAAAACTCTACAACAGCATAGGTTGGGAGGGGTAATGAGGAATACATGGGAGGATCATCCAATCGAAAGAACATTACCGGAGGGGGGGAGGGCGGGTTAACTTTTTCTTCAAATGGATTATGTCCTCCCACTTATTCATCATCTTATGGTAGACTCCCAAAGCAGTGTTAGGTTTGGAGGAGGGAGTCCAAATTTTCAGTTTCAAGATTATTCATGGATCGAGTAGAAGACTGCTTTCCCAAATCCTCCATCCTGGCTAGAGGATGAATCTAGACAGTAATGCTTTGTAAAAGTGTGGATGGTAGACTAAGTGGGTGCCGCACAAATGCCTTTTAGCACCACCCCTCTTTGAAGAGCAGAAGATGTTGGCATGCCCTTGTGGAATGGGCTCTCGGGCCTTGCAGGGAATCTTTCCCGGCCACTCTGTAGCACTCTGAAATAGCCAGAATTATCCATCTCGACAAAGTTTGCTTTGTGAATGACGACCTAGTTTGTGTCCAGTATACCAAATGAAAAGCTGTTCATGTTCACATATCTTTGTCATACGAGAAATGTAAACGTTCAACACCCTTCTGGGATCCAGCCTATGTAGCCTTTCCTCTTCCTTGCCAGAAGGTGGGGCGGGGGGGGGAGATAATAGAAAGTTGGAAGCACAATATTCTGGGTTAAATGGAATCAGACCGTTATTTGGCAAAAAGAAGGTTTAACCCCAAGGACAACCTTATCCAGGGGGGGGTGGGGGGGGGATACTGGGGGATTACTAGATAGGGTCTGTAACTCACTTACCATGCAGGCTGATGTTAATGCAATAACATGGTTTTCAAAGTTACCAGTCTTAATGGACATGAGTGGAGTGGCTCAAAGGGAGCCCACAGCAGAAGGAACAAGTTACTTACCTGTAACTGTTCTCTGGCATGGATTCACATGCTCATGAATATTCCCCATCGTCAGGCTGGGAATCCTTGGTAAAGAAAAAAATCAGTTTTGTTTCTGAACTGTCTTTCTACTAATAACCAATCACTGGTCTCTAGGTCATACTGCCCCCAGCCAATGACTGCCCTTTATCTAAGCCCCTCCTCTGGCAGCCATCTTCAGATTTGGTAACACATAAAATGGCAGTAGGACCAAGAGAACAGCCGCAGAGGGGTTGGAGGGAGGGTTCACATGTGAATCCATGCCAGACTCATGCTGGAGAACAGTTACAGGTAAGTCACTTGATCCTTCTCCAGCATGGGGTCTGGCATGGATTCACAAGCTCATGAATACAAGAATACATAGCAGTACACATATGCACAACCACAGGAGGTGGCAAGGCTCAACATTAAGTATCTCTTACCACCTCACCAGGTTCACCTTCAAGCGAACAGGTTGCGCAGCACTGCCTGGCCGAATCTGGACTCCTCCCTGGAATCCCGGTTGACGCAGCAGAATCTCGTGAAGTGGGTGTCGACCTCCATGTAGCCGCCCTGCAGATGTCCAGCAGGGACACACCAGACAGGAACGCTGTAGTAGCAACGCTCTGGTTGAATGAGCTCTCAGACTGCCGGGCAAAGGTCGGTTTGCCAACCGGTGACAGTGCATGATGCAGCTGGAGAGCCATCTGGAAATAGAAGCCTTGGAGAGGGCCATCCCTTGGTTCACAGCGCCAAAGTTCACAAACAGGTGTGATGTCTTCCGGAAACTCTTCGTGCGGTCCACGTAGAACTTCAGCACTCTAGCCTCATCCAGCGTGTGCAAAGTCCTCTCAGCTGGCGACAGGAAGAAAACAGGTAACACCAAAGGCTTGTTGAGATGTTCGTCCAATGGCACCTTGCACATGAAGGAGGGGTGCGCCCTCAGCACTACCCTCGTCTAGGGGAATGCCAGCTATGAAGGCTTACAGGAGAGGGCCTGATCTCTCCCACTCGTCGTGCGGAGGTGATAGCCACAAGAAACGCTGTCTTCCACAATAGGAACTTCAGCGGTGCCGAATGCAAAGGCTCGAATGGAGGGCCCATGAGCCTGGTCAGCACCACATTGAGCTCACACCGGGGCCGGAGCCTTCACCGGCGGGAATGAGCAGAACAGTCCATTCATGAACTCCTTCACCAGGCGGTGCGAGCACAGTGACAACCACCCTGGAGTTCTGGTGTAGTGGCAGATAGCCGCCAGATGAATCTTGATGGATGCATGCATGCGCCAGCCCCACCTTGGCCAAGTACGCCAGCACTTGAGGGGCCGTAATCCATAGAGGGTTGATCTTCTGTGCACAGCAACAGACAGAGAACCTCTTCCATTTATGTCCATAGCACTTAAGAGTCGAGAACGTCCTGGCTTGGCAAGTACCTCCTTGCAGTTCGCCGGGATATCGTTGCTTCCGAACTCTAGTGCTGCAGGAGCCAGGCCTGCAGGATCGCACCTCCTTCCCTGGCGAGAAGATCTGCGTCCGTCGGTAGCTTGACGGGGGAAGACGCTGACATGTCCAGAAGGTCTAGGAACCATATCTGCCTCAGCCATGCTGGTGCGACGAGGATCATCCTGCACCGGGACCATCAGAGTTCACTGATGAGTCGCAGAAGCAAGGGCAACGGTGGGAACGCATAGAGGAACAGGCCGCCCCAGGGAAAGGAGAATGCATCCTCCATGCTCCCCGGCTGGGGAAGCCTGCTGGCGAACCTACGGCATTTGGTGTTCATTGCCGTCACAAGCAGATCTATCTGGGGATTGCCCCATCAGAATAGGAGATCCACTTGATCCTGCCGAAGATCCCACTTGTGACACAAGCGCAGCTCCCTGCTGAATGAGTCGGCAAATATATTCTTTACTCCTGCCAGGTGGAAGGGTACCAGAACATCCCCTGGCCGACAGCCCAGTGCCACAGGTCCTGCGCTTCCTTGGATAGAGCTGGGGGATCTGGTGCCCCCCCCCCCCGCTTCCAGATGAACATCGCGGTGGTGTTGTCAGTGAAGACCCGTACCACTTTGCCCTTGAGGGACAGGAGGAAGGCCATGAGGGCCCAGAACACGTCCCAGAGCTCCAAGACAATGTGTAGATACCTCTCCTCCGGGAGCCAAAGGCCTCTTGCATGGAGATCTCCGTGTGCACGCCCAATCCCTCCAGGGAGGTGTCAGTCGTCACAGTTTCCTGATGCACTGGGGTCTGGAAGTCCATGCCCGCCGCGAGATGCGCATGGGTGCCCCACCACTGCATTGCCCGACGGAAAGTTTTGCTGAGGGAGATCTTGTCTTCGATACTTGTACCAAACGGGCGTCGAGGAACTCCTGCAGGGGCCGCACCCGCAACCTGCACAGTCGTACAAGGTAGAAGCATGACAACTTCATGCCGAGCAGCTACTTGGTGCACCTCACCCTGGCAAACTGAGTCTGGCTCCCAGAAACAGGGCATCCTGCAATGGCACCAAGCAAGACGATGCATAGTTTATCGAGAACCCCAGTTCCGTGAGCAGGTGGACGGTCCTCACTGTGTGGTCGACGGAGAGTTCTCTTGACTTCGCTCAGATGAGCCAATCATCCAGATAGGTGTAGACCTGGATCCCCTGCAGGCGCAGCCGAGCTGCCACTGGTGCCAGGCACTTGGTGAAGACCCTTGGTGCTGACTTCAACCCGAAGTGCAGTACCTTGAACTGATAGTGCCGCCCTTGGACCACGAATCGCAGAAACTTTAGATGTCCTTGGTATATGGGGGATGAGGAAGTAGGCATCCTCCAAGTCCAGCGATGACAGGAAGTCGCCTTCCTCCAGTTGTCCCAGTACGTGCTGAAGGGTGACCATCCGGAACTTCTGGGATTTTATGAATTTGTTGAAGCGGCGGAGGTCTAGAATGGGCTGCCAGCCACCGATCTTCTTTCGGACAAGGAAGTACCACAAGTATAAACCGGAGCCCTGGAGCCTCTTTGGGATGAGTTCTACCACGCCCTTCTTCAGCATTGCTCATACCTCCAGAAGCAGCTGTGGAATGTGGTTTTCCTTCCTGGCCCCTGATGGAAAATGGTGACACTTCCTTTGGAACTCCAGAGGGTGCCCGTGGGCCAGTGCATCCAGCACCCAACGGTCAGTGGAGATGGACTGCAACACGCAGATGAAGTTTGCCAGCTGGCCTCCTACCAGGGTGCTCGGGTGGGGGTCCCACCATCACGGCCGGTTGTCTTGCTTCGCCGAGGCCTTGCCACCTCGGGCCCATTGGCGACAATGATGGTGTCCACCGGCCTTGTTGCAGCCTCTGTAGGCTTCCTGCGATGAAAAGCGGGCCGCCCGGAGGTACGACGAGGAGCTTCCACCGAATCCTTTGGAGGCACCTTGAGACTTGCCTCCGGAGGTCCAAAAGGATGGCAGTCTGTGAATGGAGAGTGCCCAAGGCACGGGCCGTCTCGGTGTCCGCCTTGATGGCGTGCAGTGATTCGTCCACTGCCTTGCTGAACAGGTTGTTCCTGTCGAAGGGCATGTCCAGTACTCTGGTCTGCACGTCCTGACACAAGTCGGTGGCTCTGAGCCAACTGCGCCGGCAAAGGCAAACGCCGTTGCCCATCTGGCAAAAACCGGTGTCTGTGGTCACCGTGATGGCGTGGTCCGACGCCACCTCGCCTTCTTGCAGGATTTCAAGGGCTTCTGCCCGCTTGTCGTCCGGGAGTAAGTCCAGGATGGGAGCCATCTTAAAGAGCTCCCTGTCGTAGTGGGCCACGATAGCGAAGGCGTTAGCCGCCTTGATGGTTGTCGCTGCTGACGAGGTGACCGCTCGTCCCATGGCATCCAGCTTCTTCACCTCGCCATCCGGCAGAGAAGTTGATGCCGTCGCCCCTGCCGATTTCTTCTTGGCCGCCGCAGAGACCACCAAATCCGGGGATGGCTGCGCCCTGAGGCACATAGGTGCAGAGTCTGGGACCCGGTACTTCTCATACAGGGGCCGTGGACAGGTTCTTCAGAAGTGACAGTCCTTTGTCCCAGATGTCGTCCAGCAACGGGACCGAGAGGACAGTCTGCCTCTTGGTTGGTAGAGGAACCCCTCCTTCTGCTCTTCAGGGCATAGCTGGAAAAGCTCAGATGCCCTGGCGATCATGGCGTGAAAGGAGCCAATTTTGTCAGGAGGGTAGGGGGCGATGGGGGATCCGTTCCATCGCCACCACAGTCCCCCGTCGCCATCTCATCCCTCGGTGGAGCAGATGGAGGTGAAGGATGGAAGGGTGGGGGAGGATGGACTTGCCTCCGCTTGGGTGGAGGACTCAGACGGTCCACGCGCCACTGGATTGTCCACCGGAGGCAAGGGAAACCTCATCCTTATCTCGGTGTAGAGGGTGTGCAGTGCCAGCAAAATGTCATCTTGCCTGTCCGTCAGCGGTGGCATTGGTTGCGACAGGAGCGGCGTGGTGTCCGGTTCCTCGATCTGCCATTCTTCATTGACTCCACCCTCACTCTCTACATCCGTCTCATCAAACCTCTTGTCCAGGGTTGCCTTGATGACAGACAGCTTGTCCTCGGAGGAGGTATCTGAGTCCATCAGGACTATCTCAGCCCGGGGTTTCACAGGGGTCTTTTCGATAGGCTGGAAAGAAGATTCCTCCGGGATGGTAGGGAAACTCTAGGCCTGGAGGTAGTTTCCACTGGGGGGTCGCCTCCGCAGGCTTCACCAGGGCTGCCACGACTCCCTCAATTGAGGCCTTAACCGGGTGAATCTGGGCCTTTACGACCATGGGCGCGTCTGAGGCCTTCCCTATGGGGGTGGTCACTGCCTGTCATGATGCCTACCCCCGGGCATCTGGACCAAGCCCATCAGCCCCGGGAGCAGGCATCCAAGTGCTTACTAAAAAGACCAGCAGCCCTGACTAGGGGCCGTCTGGGTACAGTCCTGGCGCCATCGGCACCAGGCTCATGTACATTACTTACCTCATGCAGACCATGCTGCAATTATATCAAGCCAACGTGAGGCCTGAATGGGACTACTTTGCTTCAGGGACTATTTTTTACTCGGGCGTGGTTCTGAGGGAACTACTTACCTGGGACTACTTTGAAGGCTAATTAAACCACACCCGAGCAGCAGCACATGCTTCGCGTTATTCTGCATCCAGCAGCGTAACGCTCACCGTGCCTGCAGTCAGCATCCAGTCTTCAGCCACACCCGTCTCAAATCCAGAGCTCCTAGCAAAAGAGGAAAGAAGAAGGAAAGGTTAGAACACAGACATTATTTCAATCCTTACCCGATTCCGGATCCATCACGTCTTCGAACTTGAAAAGGACATTATTTCTGCACGTGTTGCATCGCCAGCTGCAGCGCCGTGCCATACTCACCAGTCTTCACAGCATTTTTGGATCCGGCGCTGCCTCCATTTTCTTCGCCGAACTCCAGCATCTAGGGAACAAAAGAAACATAAGGTGAGCCGAGAGAGCCAACAAATACAGTATCTTTTTACCACCATAGACTTACCCGATTTATCACCGGAGGCATTATTCTTTAACAACCCGCAACTTCTTACGCCGCATCTGTAAGGAGAGAGAAAAAAAACAAGTTAAATACACGCATCTTACCAGACAGCGTTGGGTAATACAGACTCTTACCTGAACGCCATCAGCTGCCACAAGACAATCTTCTCTTGGAGCCAGCTGCAACACAAGAAGGGAATGGTACAAGAGTGAATATCGGACATATTGAACTCTTTGAACTTTATACTTACAGGTTCTTGCCATGAACCTCGGAGTCAATATACATCCGGAACTCTTCCAACGCCTTCGAACCAGTGAAGTAACTGGTATCTACGCGCCCCTGCATTCCACGCAGGATGGAGAGCTCATCATTTGAAAACATATGGTGAGATTACTGAAAGTGAATATCGGAGGTGATTAGTGGGGAGAACAGAGGTGGTGCCATTACTAGAATCCACGGGTGGCTAAATCCCTTTCTTCACTTGCAGGAGAATACTTCTACGGGTCAAGCAGACGAGATTGGGCAGTCCAATCCAGTCTCATCTCTGCACTACACTTCACGTTGGAGGAGGCCGCAGTTGTCTGGGTCCGATCGACGCCCCTGTGGGAGCCAGGTGAGCGTAACACTGCCTAACTCCCCCTTGGCTTTCTCCATCGGGACCTGCCAGGGCTTCTCCCGAAGCTTACCCGGGTTCTCCAACTTCCTTTTCACCGAGTCGGCGCGCTGGCTTTTGGTTGACTGCATCAGTGACATCGCACCCTGCCTGGCAGCCGAGGAGTCCAAACCAACAGCGCTCCCGTCGCCAGAGAACCTTCAAAGGTCTTAGAAGGCCGCTCAGACTTCTCACCTGTAGCTGGGCTCTCTGCCTCCAGCCAGTCAGCGAGTCACCGTATGATCGAGATACCAGTGATTGGCTATTAGTAGTAGAAAGACAGTTCAGAAACAAAACTGATTTTTTTTTTCTTTACCGAGGATTCCCAGCCTAATGACTGGGAATATTCATGAGCATGTGAATCCATGCCAGACCCCATGCTGGAGAAATCTTATTAGATTAAGATTCCAATTGGAGACTTAAAAAAAGGGTAGGAGGGAACAGTGAGCCCTTTTAGAAATTGTATAGTCAAATAGTACTTTAAAATATGATACCTCTTCCGAGGTGAACTTAAAGATGGAAAGCGCTGCCAAGTATACTTTAATGGTCCAAATCTGGAGCCCCAGATTAGCCAGATGTATCAAAAAAGCCAACGCCATAGGTGTACTGCACTGAAAAGGGTCCACGTCCTTTTGTCTACACCAGCTGCAAAATGTGTTCCAGTAGCATAAGGGTTTTGTTGCTGGCCTTCTGGCTGAACGCAAAATCTCCATACGTCGTCTGGGAGGTCCCAATCCTATCTCAACCTCTCAGAATCCATGCGAGAAGTTTGACTGTCTTGACCATTGTATGGAAAAACCGACCCTACTCTTGCAAGAGAAGGTCCTCTTTGTGGAAGACGTATTGGAGAGCAGATGGAAATGTCCAGAAGGTCCAGGTACCACCTCCTCCTGGCTCAATCCGGAGCAACTTGGATCATGAATTTCCCAAACTTTCTCAACCTCCTGATCATGAGTAACGATGGGGACTTGCGGAAACTCGTACAGGAGTAGAAAATCCCTGTTCACTACGAACTGTCTCCTAGAGCTCCTCTTGGGGGAAAATCTTCTGGTTGACACTGGTCGTGAACAGGTCTACCTCAGTGGTTCCCCAAAGGGTGACAATCTCTTAAAGTACTTCAGTTCCCACTCGTGGGAGACTGCGCAGCCTTCTCAGATCATCCGCCGCTGTGTTATCCTCTCCAGCTAGTTGAGCTGCTGCTAGGAAGACCACTTATTGAATTGCCCAGAACCAGAGCTGCATTGCCTCTGCATAGTGGTATGGACTCTTCGCCTCCTCTCTCGTTGAGGTAGTACATGGCCACAGAGTTGCCTGTCATTATCAGGACATTATTCTCCAGTACAAAGGACAGAAAAGCCTTCACCGCTAATTTGATCACCCTCAGCGCCAAAAGGTTGATGTGTAGTTTGGATTCTGGTGGAGATCAGCGACCGCTGACTGTTAGATCATTGGTGTGTGTGCTCCCCAACGGTGAGTGGGGGATCCGTAACTACTGTTATCAACGGCCTTGACTGCCAAAAGGATCCTACGTTCAGCTTGTCCTCGCAGGCCCACCAAAGAAGACCCTGTTGGAACCTGAAGAAGTTCTGTCATCCTGCCCGAAAAGTGAGACCATTGTGCCCCGAGATCCCACTGAAGGGAGCTCATTCTCAGGTGAGCCTCTGGCACCCAGAAAATGCAGGATGCCAGGAGGCTAAGCAACCTAGGAGACGCTAGGCACTTTGGAATTTGGTGACCATGTGCTGAATCGGTTACGCCAGAGGGCTCAGGTGGCAAGACTTTTCCCCAAGGATGCATCGAGGACTGCTAGTATGAATTGGAGTCTGAGATTTTATCATGTGGGACTTCTTGTAATTGAGGGAGAAGTCCAGTAAGTGGCGAGAGTGGCAGGTAATGCGGAGATGTACTCGGGCCTGTTCAGGAGACAGAGCTCTGATCAGTCAATCGTCCACTTAGTGAACACCCTTAGGGCGGAGGTGCAGCCCGAATGGCAGAACTCAAAACTGATGAGAACTGCCAACTGCCTACCTCTGGTACTTTGTGCTTGTGATGGATAAGCACAAAAGTAAGCGACCTGAAGGTTCAAAAAAACCATCCAATTCTGAAGCTGGAGGGCCTGAAGGACCTGAGAAAGGGTAACCATTTTGAACTTGTCCTTCCTGAGGAACTTGTTAAAGCATTTAAAGTCCAAAATGGGTCTCAATCCTGTCCTTCTTGGGGATTAGAAAATAGGGAGATGCTCACCCTTTGTTCCTCTCCATCACAGGTAATGGCTCTATAGCACCTTTCTCTAGCAGGCTCAAAGTTTCCTGCAGAAGGAACAGATCTACAATTTTGAATGCGTGGCTCCCCGGTGGATGGTCCTGAGGCCTCTTTAGAAAGGAAGGGCAGTAACCCTGGGCTGTTTCTAATGCCCATGCATCTGAACTAATGTTTCGCCATTCTTTCAGATGTATCAAGTGTCTCCCTCCCACCGGGGTCTTGTGGGTTAAGGCCTCAGAGGTTTTTCAGAGGTTGATGGTAAAGTAGCTGTTGCTTGGGCAGGCTCTGCACCTTTCCCTCATCCACCAAGAGGGAATCTTCTCTGACCCCTTTTGACTAACCAGTCCCCTCGCTCTTCCAAATGAGGATTAGAAGCAAAAGCTTTGCTGCCAAACAGTTGGGTGCCATCAAAGGGCATGTTGAGTCTGGATTGCACATCCAGTGCAAAACCAGAGACTCAACCATGCAAATCTGCGTATTAATGTGCTTGCAGAGACCTGCACATAGCCCCTTTGCCATCTTACAATGCTCACAAAGCCTTCTCCCGCTTTCCCTTTGGGAATATGGTCAACTCACATAGCTACACAGTCCCACAGGGTGAATGTGAATTTTGCTAAAGTGCAAGTGGAATTTGCAGAATTAAGCGGCATGCTCCTGGCAGAAAATACCCTTGTTGCCCAAGCATCGAAACGCTCATCATACCCATCTGGTGGGATGGTAGGGTATGCAGTCTGCTTTGCGGTTTACATCACTGCCTGAACTAGGCTTTCAGGTGTTTGACAGGTAGCTAGGGTCGCTACTAATTGGCCTATATCTTTTGGTGAGGTTTTTGTTCACCGCAGGGTTCTACCTTGGAACCTCCCAATTTGCCATGACCCTTTTCTTGAGAGCTACATAAAAAGGAAATATGGGATCCTTTTGTGGACCTTTATCCAGAATGTCCGTTAGGTCGTCTTGCTCAAACGGAGGAGCAGGTCTGCCCCATCCCATAAAGTTAACGACTAGTCATCAGATGCCTATAAGAAGCATCAGCATGGGCTGCTGATCCATCTTACCAAATTCCATCTTAAGTGAACTGTCAACCCCACTAGCTGATTTCAAATTTTCATGTAAATCCTTTAGCCTTGATTCTTTTGAAATACGGATTTCTAGGATGTTCAGTGTGCTTAACTCCAATCCAAAAGGAGTATATTGATCTGAGGGTTCATATTCCTCATAAATTGAGGATAAAGACTTTAAAAATTCTTTGTTTGGTAGTGATTTCTTAATTTCCTTAGTTTTGGAAGGCAAAGGCGTTGATGGCTTCGCTCTCAACACCAACGGTATCAACGTCTTTGATTACTTTTCCGTTGATCTTGTCTTCGACTGAGCCCTCGAAGGGCTTGACCCTCGACTCTAAAGTCTTTGACGATTTCAAGGTCTCTAAGGATTTCAAGGGGTCGCCAGCTTGCATTCAGGGCTAAAGGGGGCACGGGATGTAGCCTTAGGCCTTTCCTTGTCTGCCTTAGTTGGCTCTCCTACGAAGTAGGAGCACCCCTTGAGAAGATTTTCAGCATTTCCTGCCTGAAATGATCCCATGTGCTGGAGTGGAGGGTTTTGTTGGATAGGTTATACTCCTCTCTGGGGAGGAATCCAATGAACACGAAGTGGGCAAATTAGAAATCTTTTTATTAGACTGCCTCGAAGATGACTAGGAATGATGGGACCCATTCATAGAGCATGACCAATTCATATTTTAACATTTTCCTTGAAGGAGAGTCACCTCTCTACTTGGATGATCATTTCTTCGATGGAGTCATCGAAGGGGATTTAGTAGGGGGCCTACCCACCGCTAGCTTCCCTTTACGCTCTTTGACCCTTACCAGTCATCAACTGACAGGATTCACAGTTCGCTGTTCTATGTTCGCCGCCAAGGCACCACAGACACACCCAATGGGGGTCCGTGAGGGACAACTGGTCGCCGCAGTTCTAGCACTTTTTGAACCCAGTCTCCAAGGTTGAAGGTGCTGAAGACTAGGCCATTGTACTCTAACAAAGTTTTCTGACCGAAAAAAACTGAAGCGAGTCATAATTATCTGAGGTGTTAGCCATCGCAGACAAATGAAACTGAATGCAATGGGCGCTGCACGAGCCATATATACAGATTACGCTGACTCCAGGATGGAAGCCCTCAAGGGACCTAGAGTCGACAGCATCTATGCACAGCGTCCTCTGTCGGGGGAAAAAAATTCCAAAGCAGCTGGAAGATGTAAGATTAGGAATACATGGTAGGACACAATCCATTCAAAGTGTGCATTACTCCTAGTTACCGCTTCCTCGTCCCAGTTCTAAAGGCATAGGATTGTTGGACAGTTGGGGTGCATGGTAGTTATAAAGACTGAACAACTGGGTGTATTATCCCTGGTTTGGTCGGGGTTTGATAGGTCTTAGACTCAAAGAAATGTGTGTTAACCATGCCCATATAAAGAGGATCTCGGAGCTGCTCTTCCTGGTCTTTTTATAGTAAATGGTACTCCAGAGGGTCCTTTTGAAAGCAAGGAAAGGGGAGCGCTCAACCATACCCTATAAAACCTTCTGGGACTGATGATTAATTATGAAAAAGGAATGGGAAATACTGTGTCTCACCTCTGGACACCCTCCTTCCATTCCCCAAATCTCCTCCACCGATGTATTTATTCCTCCCTCGCATCTCCACCCCCAGGGTCGGGAGCCAAAAGCGATGGCCTTTGCCTGGGCACCTAAGCAGAGGATGTTGGGGAGAAGGAAGTAAGGACGCCCGCAGGTTTCTCACAGTAGGCCTAGGGATGGAACAGAGCACACCCAAACAAAAGGAGCAGACAAGAGGCAAAAAGTACTGACTCACCCTAATTTAAATCGGAATCCAGAGAGAAAGCAGATATATGCTTTGGGATGCCAATGGAGGAAAGTTGCAAAAGAAAGGCCTTTCCTAACAAATCTAAACAGATGTTAAAACTCCACTAATTCTTTTCAAAAGGTAAATTCTGTTTATCTTAGAAAACAGATTCAAGAATGAATTCTGAATACTTTTTAAATTTATAAACTTGCCTAAAAAGGTACTTTGCTCTAAGGAAGTATTCTGAGAGCCCAAAAGCAAAGATATTCAGCAGTCAGAATATGAATAAAGATTCCACGATGGAAATTTGTATTGCAGCTCTGGCCTTGTGTGTAGCTGGCAACCTGTGACCCAAGCCCTCCACACTGAAGATGCTTGCCAGTAAGGATTAGCGCTTTAAATCAGGCGTATGCAAACTTTGACTTGTCAACATTCTTTGACGGCAGCTCCCATGAGCCATAGCAGGAATAGTCAATGGTGAGGGGTCATGGTAGTCCTACACCACAACATTTTGAGAGCAACAGCTTGGAGAACCAGACCTTAAATCCAGGCCCAAAAAAAAAAAAATCCTGAGTCCTTAATTCATACACACTAATAAACACTGCCTGTTGAGCAGAAATAATACAATTGAGCAGGCATATTTGGTGGTGTTGCAGACATTAGTGGAGCTGTGAAAGCGCTCAGGCTTACGTTTAGACTATGCTGTGCAGAAAAAAAGCCCTGTCCTACCTACTAGTTGGTTATGAATGCCTTCAATTCCGATGCAAGGGTAATGAATATTGCAGCAACATTAGCCAGAATGCAAGGGGTTAGGTTTGTCTTGCATACCCATAGACAGACAAGTTACTTACCAACTGGTAACATTCTTTCAACGGGATGTTCCTCCAACGTACTGCTCATCTTAGATGTATTCACCCAGCTTTGGCAATTTTTTCCTCAGCATAGGGCGTCATGCGTCGATGTCGTCGAGGTCCCTCGGATGCCTCCGTCGAGGGCGACATTGTGTATACAAGTAGCACACGCGGCACCCGTTGCCCTCAGTTCCGTTTTTTCCCCCTCTTGTTCTGCTGTGTAGATAGTGCAGTTAGCCAGGTGTCAGCCTTGCGAGAGTTGAAGTGGTAATAACACCAGAAAATCTACAGAGGGGTAGGATGGGAAGGCGATGAGGAATACATTGAAGGAACAACCAGTCGAAAGAACGTTACCAGTCAAGTAACTTGTTCTTCAAATGGATTGTGTCCAACTTATTCCTCATCTTAGACTCCCAAAGCAGTGTAAAGGTTTTTTGGAGGAGGGAGAGATCTATATATCTATATCTAATTTTTTTATATAGCTGAATACAGTGTACTGCTTTACCAAAAGCAACCACTTCAGAGTGAGAAGCATCCAGATTGTAGAATTTAGAAAATGTGTGCAGCGAAGACCAAGTCGCCGCTTCACAAATAGATTTGATGGGAACACCTCTTTGAAGGGCTGTCGAAGAGGCTATACCTCTGGTTGAATGGGCCCTCAAGCCTTCTGGTGGATCTTTGCCTGCCAATCTGTAGCATGAAGCACAATTCAACGTGATAGGGTTTGTTTTGACACCGATTGACCCAACTTCCTTCCAGTGCAGCCAATGAAATGTTGATTGTCCACTCTAAGCTTGGAGAGCCTAGAAATGTAAATGCTTAGAACTCTTCTCAGGACCAGCCTGTGCAATCTTTCGTCCTCCTTGCTGTGATGAGGTGGAGGATAGAACACAGGCAGAATGATCTTCCGATTCAAATGGAAATCAGACAACTTTAGGTAAGAATGAGGGTTTAACCCACAATACAACCCTGTCCTTGTGGAACACAGTATAGGGTGGCCCAGAAGACAGTGCCTGCAACTCGCTCACTCTTCGTGCAGATGTTAAAGCAACCAAGAAAACAGTTTTCAACGTTAGTAATCTTAATGGACATGTGTGCAAAGGTTCAAAAGGGGCACACAAACTTTAGAACCAGATTAAGGTCCCAGATTGGGACTTGGAAAGAAGGAAGGAACACATTGGTGAGTCCCTTTAAGAATTGTATTATCCAAAAGGAATTTTAAAGTAGGAACATTCTTCCTAACAGCGCTTGAAAATGGAAAGCGCTGCAAGATAACCTTTAATGGTCCCACCATTGAGACCTCTATGTGCCAGTGATAAGAGTAAAGATAACACTTTCAGGATAGAACACAGAAAAAGGATCAACATTCTTTTCCTTGCACCAGTTGCAAAACTTCATCCAACAGCAACAGTACAAAGATTTTGTTGCTGGCCTTCTTGCCGAAAGCAACACCTCCTTGGCGTCACCTGGAAGGTCCCAATCCTTGTATCTCAGCCTTTCAGATACCAAGCATGAAGGATGAGAGTCCCGACCTCTGGATGGAGAACCTGGCCCTCCTTTTGTGAGAGAAGGTCCTCTCTCTGAGGAAGACTTAACAGCAGATGGACATGTCTAGAAGGTCCGCGTACCACATTCTCCTGGCCCAATCCAGGGCAATTAGGATGATGCGGTTTCCGAACCGGCTCAATCTCCTGATGACTTGAGGAATGAGGGGATCATAGGGAATGCGTATAGCAGTGGGAAGTTCCACTCAACCATGAAAGCGTTCCCTATGGCTCCTTTTGGGGGAAATTCCCCTGAGCAAAACCTTTGGCACTTTCTGTTGATTACAGTCACAAACAGGTCTACTTGAGGGATTCCCCAAATGGTGAAGATCTCTTGAAGGACTTTCTGAGCCAGTTCCCACTCGTGGGACAGTACTCTGCCTGCTCAGAGCGTCCGCCGTCATATTCTCCTCCCCGGCTAGATGAACTGCCGATAAGGAGATTCCTTTCAGAATTGCCCAATACCACAGCCACATTGCCTTTCTGCACAGGAGGTAGTGACCCTACTACACTTTTGTTTAGGTAATGCATGGCCACTGTGATGTCCGTCATTATCAGGACATTTTTTCCCCATACAGATGACAGAAAAGCCTTCAGCGCTAGTCTGATTGCTCTCAGCTCCAAAAGGTTGATGTGTAGTTTGGGCTCCGATGGAGACCAACGACCGTTGATTGTCAGATCGTTGGCATGAGCTCCCCACCCCATGAGTTAGGCGTCCGTCACTACTGTAATCTCCGGCCATGGTTGCAAAAAAATTCTCCCCTTTTAGGATTTTCTCTGTGCAAGTTCAGCACAGAAGATCCTGCCGAACCTTGTTCGGAATCTGAAGGAGATCAATCATTTGTCCTGAGAATTGGGACAATTGAGTCTTTAGAGCCCATTGAAGTGATCTCATCCTCTGGCATGCTTATAGCACCAGGAAAATACAAGCTGCCATGAGGCCAAGCAACCTCAAGAAGTCGTAGGCGTGGAGATTTTGGGCATTTTGAAATTTAGAAACCAACTGAATAATGTCTTGAGCCCTCGACTTGGGAGGCCAGCGCTTTCCCAAGGATGTGTCTAATACAGCCCTAATGTACTGGAGCTGTTGGGAAGGTGTCATTTGTGACTTCTTGAAATTGAGGCAGAAGCCCAGTCTGGAGGAAGTGGTAGGTGACTTTCAGAGGATTCAGTGCTTGCTCGGCAGAATGCACCCTGATCAACCAATCGTCCAGGTAAGGGTAGATGTGATGACATGAAAATAAGCATCCTGAAAGTGCAATGACACCAACCAATCCTGAAGTTGAAGGGCCTGAAGGATCTGAGAAAGGGACCATCTTGAACTTGTCCTTCCTGAGGAGCTTGTTCAAGTCTCTTAAGTCCAAGATGGGTCTCAGTCCTCCATCCTTTTCGGGAATCAAAAATATGGGTAGTACCATCACTTGTTCTCCGCTACAGGTATTGGTTCTATAGCACCTTTCTCTAGCGGGGTTAAGACTTCCTGCTGTAGGAGCGGATCTGGAAACTTCAAAGAGTGTCCCCGGTGGATTGCTTTGAGGCTGCGTTAGGAAAGGAAGGTAGTAACCTTGGGCTGTTATTTCTAGAGCTCAAACATCTAAAGTAATGGCTCGCCATTCTTGCAGATGCTGGGTCAGCCTGCCTCCCACAGGTGTCTTGTGATGCAAGTCCTCAAAGTGGTTTTGTGGCGGCTGCTGATGGTAAGGAAGCTGAAGCTGGCTTAGCACGTTTACCTCGTCCACCTCCGACTGGCCATCCACATGAGGCGTAATAACGATAGGATTGTCCCCTCCAAGATTGTCCTGAAGCACAAATAGGCTGAGGTTGCCAAACAGCATCTTCTAAGGACTTGGCAGCCGCTTTAGAGGTCTGCAACCTCTCAAGGCTCTCGTCAGCCTTGTTGCTGAAAAGTTGAGATCCGTCAAAAGGCATGTTCAAAAGACGGTATGTTCCCCTGGTTCTGGTTTTGCCCAATTTTCGGCCACCCTATTTTGTAAGGCTACATAGAAGGGTAAAATCGGATCTTCGGTGGGGCCCTGATCTAGTATGTCAGTGAGGTCATCCTGGATGAACTGAGTTGGTGGTCTAACACATCCTAAATATTCCACCACCTTTGTCATCAGTTGTCAATATGAGGGACTGGTATGTTCCCCTGGTTCTGGTTTGCCAAATTCTGTCTCAGGTGATGTGTCAACTCCACTTGCATTATGCAAAGTTTCCACCAAATCCCCATTCTGCTTTCCTCAGAAATTAAATATTCAGGGACATGACGTGTGACATACTCTAGGCCAAAAGCAACATCCTCCTCCTCAGACCTTTCTTGTTCTTCAAAAATTGAAGACAAGATTAAAAAAAAATCTTTCCATGGCAGATGCTTATACATTTTTTTCTGGAGGGGCTGTTACAGTGGAGCCTGAAGGCTTTGCAGCTTTTTCTTTTGCTGCTATTTTGTCAGTTTGACTGAACTGGAGCCTTTGAACCAATGGGCACCAAAGGCTTTGGGGTTGACGTCGACAAAGGCGTCGATGAAATTACAGTCGACGGAGCTGGCTTCGAAGGTGTTTAGACGCTCTTCGAAGGCTCATCCTTCAAGGTGTCGGGTTCCAGACGGCGATGACCTTGAGCGGTCGACTTGAGCGATCTTTATCACTCAGGATCCTGGCTGGTTCCTGATCTTTTCTCCTTCGATCACCCAGGCACGCGAGTGTCGGAACGGCAACGCTCTCGGCCGGCTTCCGAGGAAGGTGCGGACCAAAGCTTAGCCTTTTCATAAACCTTTTCAAAATGTTTAATTCTAAATGCTTCCCATTCTTCAGAAGAAGGTTTTGTGGGGCATTTCATTTTCTTGAGGGATTCGTCAGAAGACTAGGTGGCAGGGGATCGGTGGCGTCTCTTAAGACTTCGTCAAAGACAAAGTGGTGGGACCCACTTTGGGACCTAGACCTAGGTCTTTGCCTTTCACGTCGAGGAGATTTCTCCTCATGGGTTCTCGACTCAACGCTTTGACCTACCTGTAGCTTTCCCTTCCTCTCTCGCAAGGCCTTGCCCGTCATAGCCCGACACTGCACAGGCCTCCGTGTCGTGCTTTTCGCCGAGGACCCAGACATTCTCAGTGCGGATCCGTGATCGACATTTTGGAACCGCAAGTTTTACATTTCTTGAACCCAGACCGCGGGGTAGTTGGGGTCAACAATGAGGACATCTCGAATATCTTCACAATAACTGCGTCACAGAACTATCGAGGCACTCAGAGTCTCCGAAAGAAACATGTACTGCGGAAAAAGTAGCTGAGGCCAACGGGCACCGCGCGTGCTACTTTTATACCTAATGAGGTCACCCTCGACTGACGCCTCGGAGGGACCTCGACGACATTGACACACGGCACCCTCTGATGAGAAAACATTTCCAAAACTGGCCGAATACATCCAAGATGAGGAATACGTTAGAGGACACAATCCATTAGAATGTCAAATTTTACCATATTACAAGCCTTTAAGGTTACCTTATGCTACACCAGGCAATTAGACCAATGCAAGTGTTTATGCCAACATTGATGCATTCTCCGCATCGAGATTGTTCTCATATTCTAATCATAAAAATGTGCAGATTAATTAGGATCTGGGGAAAACGAATAATTTTTTCATAGTAGCATGGAGTAATACAACAGTCTTTGCTCCAACTCCCCACCTGTTTTTTGTACAAGGTTATAGCTAAACAGTACTCGGGATGCCTACCATGCATACATTGTCAAGATTAAAGTGTCTAAACAATCCCTCTATCACTTTTTAAACATAACTTCTGGTCTCTTCTAAATGTAGAATAGTTATAAATGCCAATTTAAATAAAAATCCACAGTTCAATAGTGAGACTTAGCTGGGCAACATTTTAATAGTGATATCATTTAATTTCTGTGGTCAAAAAATGGTGTCATTACTTAGCATATCATTTACTTTATAAATTAGTATATAATATACGGTACATAATTGCATCATAGTTTTAAAAATATGCAGCACAAACCAAGTCAGGTATTTTTGATAAACCAGCTGTCATGTACATAAAACAGCCATCGGGATCATTCAATTTATTCCTATAGCTTCAAATAAAAACTATACAAGAATAAATTAATATAAAAATGATAACGTCTTACACAAAAATCCTTCAGGAATTGCATTTGAAGTCGAACAAGACCAGGAAATAAAAATACAATTAATGCCAGCATTGTTATTGTAACTGAGTATTTTAAATTAAACAGCATATTATATATCTCCTTAAAAGGATAAAACTATACAGAATTTTATTGCACTCTGTAGGTGGCAAGAATGCAGGGGGGTATGCCAGCATTGAGGCAGTCTTTCACCAATGTCTTCAAGAGGAACAGCGAGGCTGCAAGGAAGAACATCCAGCCTGCACCAACAGCATCTGTCTTCAGTGCAGGCCTTCATAAATTTCAGTCACGCTGCTGCCTTAAATATCCACTGATAGGTCTGCAAAATAAAATGAATTACATTTAAAACATGGAAGAGAAATATACTTGGTGTCTACAGCAGCACGATTACCTGAAATTTTAAGATATATATGGGATACATTACTCACCGTAATCGTATTTCTGATGCTTGTATCTGCTTAGATTCACATGCTGTGCATAGGCCGACATCTAGTGGAAGCTGCGGAGTATTACAGTTTGTTTTTCGAAACTCGAAAATGGGCGTCGACACAGGCGTGCCAGTAATACTATCCCTAGTGTGACGTCCACTGTACCCAAGATCCCTCACGCGTCTAGGATCCTCAGATTGTATTTTTTCTGACATGAGGAAGCATGAGGAGTAGCGTGAGTACAGATAATCCAAGCAGATAGACAGAAGATAAGACTACCAGCAATCATGCGCCTTCTCTCGGAGGGGAGGAAGGGTGGGTCGCATGTGAATCTAAGCAGATACAAGCATCAGAAATATGATTACGGTGAGTAATGTATCCCTTCTGAGGCTTGTGGAATCTGCTTAGATCACATGCTGTGCATAGATTAGCGAGCAGTACCAGAAGAAGGAGGTGGGATGTGAGAAGAGTCATGAGCAAACAGGTGTCTCAGAACCGCTTGTCCCACTTGTGTATCTGTCTTGGAATGAGTGTCAATGCAGTAATGCTGAGTAAAAGTGTGAATAGAGCTCCAAGAACCTGCTTTGCAAATGGTGTCGAGGGGAACATTTGCAATGAAAGCCAGAGTGGCCCCAATGCCTCTAGTAGAGTGGGCTCTTGGCGTAAAAGGCAGAGTTTTTTCAGAAAGAGAGTAACACAGCTGTATACAGTTGATAATCCACTTCGAGATAGCGCCTTTAGAGACGCGATCTCCCTCTATGCCTGTAGCTACGGAGACAAACAGTTGATCTGTTTTCCTTAGCGGTCTGGTTTTGTTTACATAGTAGAGGACCGCCCTACGCACATCTAGGGTGTGTAGTTTCACCTCAGCCGAGCTTTGCGGGTTCTGGAAGAAGCCGGAAGCTCGATGGACTGGTTTACATGGAATTTAGATATAAATTTAGGTGAGAACCTAGGGTGTGTGCGTAAAACCAGTTTGTCTTTGTGGATAGTAAAGAAAGGATCCTGCACTGACAGCCTGAATTTCACTGACCCTTCCTATAGAGGTAATGGCTACTAAGAAGGCAGTTTTATAAGTCAGGTGTTTGAGACTACTTTTATGCATGGGTTCGAAAGGGGGGCCCATGAGCTTAGCTAGCACCACATTAAGGTCCCATCCTGGCGGTGGGTTAGAAATAGGAGGGTGAAGTCTCTTTACTCCTTCCATGAAGGCTTTAACTACTGGTACTTTCCACCACGACACCTTGTTATGGGATGTGGTGTAAGCCGAGAGGGCAGCCAGGTGTACTTTCAGAGAGTTAAAAACCAATCCTGCATCCAGCAGGTGGAGCATGTATGTCACAATGTTGGAAGGAGTGCAATCAACCGGGTTGATTTGTTTATTCTGGCACTAAATAACAAATCTCTTCCACTTGTCAAAGTAACAGTGCCTTGTGTTTGGTTTCCTGGATTCTTTTAGGATGTCCATACACCTCTGTGGTAAATTGAGATGTCCAAACTCTATGACCTCAGGAGCCATGCTGCCAGGTTCATTGAATTGAGTTGCTGGTGCACTGTTTGACCTTGTTGCTGGGACAGTAGGTTGTACCAGGCTGGGAGTTTGATGGGCTCGCACACCGCCATCCTGCGTAGGTGTGGAAACCATGGTTGTCTCGCCCACATGGGAGCAACTAGGATGAGCATCATCAATTCCTTGTTCATCTTGTACACTACCTTCCTGATGAGAAGAGTTGGTGGAAAAGCATACGCAAACATCCCTGACCAGTTCATCCACAGGGCGTTCCCTTGGGAGTCTGGCTGGGGGAACCTGGATGCAAATCCTGGGCATTGTTTGTTTTCGCTTGTGGCGAATAAGTCTATAGTGGGGAAACCCCACTGAGAGAAGAGATCTTCTACGATCTCTCTGTGAAGGACCCATTCGTGTTCTTCTGGGAGGGTGTCTCTGCTTAGAGCATCCGCTAGGGAATTGAGCTCCCCTGGAACATGTTGCGATGACAGGAAGATGTTCCGTCTGAGTACCCATATCCAGATTTTCTGGGCAAGCTTGGACAGATTTGGCGAACGAGTCCCTCCTTGCTTGTTCAGATAGAACATGGCTGTCGTGCTGTCCGTCCGGATCTGCACCGACAAGTTTATTAGATGGGGCTCGAACGCCCGAAGCGCTCTGAATACTGCCAGAAGCTCTAGCAGGTTGATGTGGTTCTTGGCTACTGAGTGAGACCAGAGACCCTGAGCTGTGTGGTGGAGATGGTGAGCTCCCCACCCAGTCAGGCATGCATCTGTAGTCACCACTGCCTGTACTTCGGGATCGTAAAAGGGTTTTCCCCTTGCGAGATTTTCTCTTGTCCACCAGTGTAGGCTCTGTACAAGTGTTGGCGAAACGACCACTAGATCGTCCCACTGACCACTTGCCTGAGACCACTGTTTCGCCAACCATTCCTGCATAGGACGCATGCGCAGTCGCGCATGGGGGACCAGGTAAATGCATGACGCCATCATGCCCAGTAACCGCATTGCTTTGCGTACCGTTATTTGTTGACCGGACTGATAATGTGGAATTTGCAGTAGTATATTCCGAATTCTCTCTTCCGAAGGGAAGGTCAACCCTTCTGAGTATCTAGGATTGCTCCCAGGAACTGTTTTGAGGTGCTTGGCACTAGGCTTGACTTCTTCTCGTTGATTGAGAAGCCTAATTCGTGGAGGAGGTCGATAGTCCTTTGAATGTTTGTCCTGCAAATTCCTGGGGTTTCCCCCGTTATGAGCCAGTCGTCCAGATAAGGGTACACTGGGATTGCCTCCCTGCGTAGGTGTGCAGCTGCCACCGCCAGTACCTTGGTGAATACCCTGGGTGCTGAAGCTATCCCGAAGGGCAGTACCTTGAATTGGTAGTGGCGACTGTCCACCTTGAAGCGCAAGTACTTTCTGTGCGCCGGGAGCATGGAAATATGAAAATAAGCATCTTTCATATCCAAGGTTGCCATGTAATCCCCCTTTTTTAGGAGGGGGATTACCTCTTGTAGCGTGGTCATACGGAATTTTTGGGGCTTGACATACTTGTTGGCAGGCCGTAAGTCCAGTACTGGGCGCATTGTCAAATCTTTCTTTGGCACAAGGAAGTAAGTTGAATAGATACCCTTGTTTACCTGGTGTCCTGGGACGAGTTCTATCGCGTCCTTTTCTAGCAGAATGGCAATCTCCTCGAGAAGGATCTTCTGATGTTCTAAGGAGTGTACTCTTTGTCGTGGAGGATGGTTCCGGGGACGCTGCAGTAATTCTATACAATATCCTGTGGACACTGTTGACAGCACCCATCTGTCCGAGGTGATCCCTTCCCAAGCCTGGGTGAAGTTGGAAATGTGTCCCCCTACTGGGGTTGCGTGAGAAGGGACCCTGAACTGAGCGTCACTGCTTTTGTGGGGCCGTGCCACCTCCCTTGTTGGGGCTGCCTCTGCCTCTTCCACGCCCTCTCTTGTTACCCCTGCCGTAACTTTGGGTAGACTGCTGGCTGTTGTTCCACTGTGTACCCTGTACCTGGGCATAGTTGCCTCTGTGAATTTTGGCCGCGTGGGCGACGAAAATTACTATTCCCCCTCTGGTTAGGGGGTTTGTTGGTTAGTTGGCCAAGGGATTTCAGTGTCTCGTATTCGTCCCTGGCGTTTTTAAGTGCGTCTTCGACCGCTTTCCCAAACAATAGATCGGGTTCCACCGGCTTGTCTATTAATGAAGCCTGAGTTTCTGTTTTGAACCCCGACTGCCGTAACCACGCAAGTCTTTTGATAACAGTACCTTCTGCTATCAATCTTCCTGCGTTGTCCGCGGCGTCGAAAGTTGCTTTTAATATGCAACCAGACACGGCTCTCCCTTCTGCCGAGATCCGAGCCAATTGGCCCTTTAACGGTTCAGGAGCAGATGCTATGAGCGCCGCGACCTCTTCCCATTGATGGCAGTTGTAGCTGGCCAACAGGGTGGTGGAGTTAGCAATCCTTGCTTGGTAGGCGGACGTTGAGGCTACCTTCCTGCCAAACCCGTAAAGTTTCTTGCTCTCCTTGTCGGGAGGAGCTTCTGATGAAGATAAGGGTGTTCCAGCCCTCTTCCGAGTGTTGGTAACAACTAGGGAGTCTGGTTTAAGATGTCCTCTTATATAGAGAGGGTCAGACTGGGCTGCCCGGAAAAGCTTTTCGACCCTGGGGTTGACTGCTCTGGTGAGGTTCGGGTTCACCAGGGACGGATCTATTCTTCGTTGGATGGATTTAAGGATAGGGATGGTCTGAGCGACCGGCCTCCTCTCTCCCACCAACTCTTCTGCGAAGTCCCTTTCCTCCTGTACACCGTGGGTGTCGATGTGAAAATGTTCTGCCGCGCGAGCGAGAACCTCATTAAGGAGGGGCTGGTTATCGACTGGCGAGTCGGTAACTGGGGCTTCGTTCTCTACCGGGGAATCTACTCTGTAAATTTCCTGCTCATCTTCTCCCTCCTCCTGATCCTCATCATCCGCATAGTATTCCGTCCCGGCTTGTTCCTCCATAATTTCAAACTCCTGGTCCCCCTCAGGGAATGGAGTAGAGTAAGGCTGCACCTCGAAGGGTTCAGGTCTTTCGAACCGGGCCTTTTTACTTAGGGGGATAGGATCAGTGGAACCTGAGGGTGTGGCCCTGTGAGGGTCATACGAGAGGAAATGCTCTGGATTCTTGTCGTAGAAATCAGCCAAGGAAGACATCCTTGACATGACCCTGTCTATGTCTTCACTGGACCATTCTTTGGAACAGGGTATGACTTTAGTAGGCAATTTAGGGGACTTATCAAGGGTACCCTTGCTGGATGTTGATCTCTCAGTAGACTTGTATTTATCTGTTTGCTTAGGGGGGAAGGATGGTCGTACAGGAGTGGAAGAATGTGCTTTCCGCTGTTTCCCCCCCTCCCCGTGCGTGGAAAAATGTTTTCCCTGTCCCTTGGAGGCCTCGGAGACTTTCGACGCCTGGCGTCGAGGATCGGGAGAGGTATCTGTGTTTTTCGAGCGTGGGGCCTCGCTGGTGTTAACTACGGGCTCCGTCTCTTGGAGCGCGGCCTGGGGGTGGAAGTCGTCTTCGTCCTCCGACGATCGAACTTCCGTTAGTCTAGGGAGCGAGGCACTCTTGGCAAGAGTGGATGATTGCCTTGCGTCATGAGGCGATCTCGATCGAGAGCGCCCAGAGGACACAGAACAGTCCGACTCGATCTGTGCCTCTTTCCGAGAAGTCGACGTCGTCGAGGTTCGGTTGGACTTAGTGTGCTTAGTGTGTGTAGGGTGTGTAGCGCTTGCGTCGCCGGGGGTCTTCCCCATAGCCGCCCTGCCGGACGACCTTCCGAGGTCGGGGACCTGCGCTCGGCTGTCTTTCGATGCCGTAATGCCCTCGCCGTCCGAAATTACGGCGTCGCTGCCATCGCTGAAGGCGCCCTCCGCTGCCATGGCCGCCTGCCTGGCGTGGTGGGCCCAACGCTTAGTCGAACGGTCCTTAAGTGTCTTAGGTTTAAACCTACTACACGCTCTGCAGTTCGCTTCGGGGTGGTCCCTCGGCAAGCAGAGATTGCACGTGGCGTGCCTGTCGACCCAAGGGTATTTGCGGTTGCACTTGGGGCAGAATTGGAAAGGGGTACCCTCCATACGCACCTAAAGGCAGCGGGCTGGTAAGTGTATGAAATATATAAGATAAGGTGTACTTATATACCAAGAGTGAAGAGTATGTACCACCCCCCACTCTCCCTACTTGCAGGGCCGAGGCCAGCGGCCTACCAGGCCGGGGCCGAGGCCAGCGGCCTACCAGGCCCGGGCCGAGGCCAGCGGCATTCCGAGGCCCAGATCCGTCGTGCGGCAGCCGACGGTCGATGTCTTCTCCAGCCGTCGTCGAGTGTCGACGTTGGGGTGGGGAAGGATGTCAATAAAGAATTATAATTTTCAATTAGCAAAAGTATGGCTAAGGCCAGGGGACTCCGCAAGATGCTTCCGACCAGTATGGCGGAAAAAAAACAATCTGAGGATCCTAGACGCGTGAGGGATCTTGGGTACAGTGGACGTCACACTAGGGATAGTATTACTGGCACGCCTGTGTCGACGTCCATTTTCGAGTTTCGAAAAACAAACTGTAATACTCCGCAGCTTCCACTAGATGTCGGCCTATGCACAGCATGTGATCTAAGCAGATTCCACAAGCCTCAGAAATATATATTTATATATCAGCAATATGACAACAACAAATAGCCTTCAAATGCATCAGCTTATCTTCATTAAACGTCAATCAGCAGTGGCAGACGGCCCTAGGGTCAAAACTATGCTCTCGCCACGCAATCCTTGAAGGCAGCAAACCAAAATTAAACAGGGACACACTTTGCACTCCAAACACCCTCTAAAAGTTCCAATACCCAATAAACTAGAATATTAAGTGGAAAATAAAGCAATCAAATCAGAGCTGAAACAATTGCAGCATAGAGAGTAAGCACGTTTACTTCATTCACATGTATATAATTTATACAATTTGTCCATAGCCTCAGAAACGTATCCAGGGTGTCATTTAAAGCAACTACCTTTGCCGCCCTGCACCTTCCCGGACTGTAACCTATCAGAAGGACAAGAGTGGTGCCCTCAGCAGTTTTCCACTTCAGTGCAAGGGTCATTTGAGTCTTTAACCCAAGCGTGAGTCTGCAGAGTAAAGAATTACTTAACCAAAACATTTTTTTACAATGAACAGGTCTTATCGCCTCCCTCATCTTACTCCCTCACCCAATCTTCCAAAAGCGCAGAATGTCAGAATCCATACTGCATTTGATAGAAACAAATAAAATCATATTTGGAACTAGATCTGAAAAAGCTGGAGGTATTGCCGGCATTCATTTTACATAATGCAGACTAGCAATAACAGCAAAGTTACAGTGGACCAAAACAGAATTGCTATAGTTGAAAAAAATAACTGCTAACACAACTGGTATTTGGCCTTAGACAATAGGACCATATGTCCGCAAAGCGTATATTTGTTACTGATTAAATTCAGAATAGACTAAAGGTCAGTGTTACTAGAAGACCCGTCTAATCAATTCATGAAACGGGTCCTTTGCTAGATCCAGTACAGTCAACCTTCTGCTCGGCTACACGGCCATACACTGTGCTTCAGCGAGGTGGTACTTAACATTTATTTTCCTTCCCCCAGTTTTCTTTTCACATAAATCAAGAAGTGGTCCTACCTACCTTCTCCACAGATGGGTGGAGAAAATCAAATTGAATTGTCGATGTGAGATGTTCTGTAAAATTCTATTTGGAGCGATCTAGGCTGTTTAGAAGGTCTGCCAGCCTGTTTGACATTTGGCATTCAACAGCCAGGATCACAGTCTTCCAAGGCTATCACTCGTTCGATCGTCTCTGCATTGTGAAAGCCTACAAATTCAAAACGCAACTGAAGGCCTTCATGCATATGCGGTTAGGGCTATGGTTACAGCTGTTGCATTCCAGAGAAATGCTGCCATGAAGATCAGCAACAAAGCTACCTTGGCCTCTGTTTTCTAGGAAACATTACTGCATGGATGTGGGTTGTGTGGCCTGTGCATGCTGCCTGAAGCAGGTACCCACCACAGATCCTCATTCACTCTCCCTGAGTGCACCTGAAAACATCGGTGGGACCGGTGCTGGTGCTGAAATCCCTGGTCGGTCTGCTTGCCTGTTCACTTGCCACTTTCAATGCTAAGTAGCAATCTTCTCTAGTACACAGTTCTAATGTCTTTGAGAGTTCCTCAAGATAAAAAAAAATATAAAGAAAAAAAGGCTTGCTGGCCCTTAGACTCCCTCCTAGGGTCTAGGTTTCTGGGAGGAACTTTTAACTCTACTTCGCCTCCTTAAGGCCTTTCTGAGGTTCCCCACTCCAGGGCCAAGTCCTGGCTCACTCCTGAGGATCCCCCAGGTTCCCCACTCCTGGGCCAAGTCCTGGCTCGCTCCTGAGGATCCCCCTCTCCAGGGGCTTAAGCTAACCTAACAAACATGTGAATGCTCCATCTTCATACACCTCTTATACATCCAAGTTAATTACCCTTAGTCACCAGTTCCTCTCACCTACAAACTGCATCACCCTAGCCAGGGCTTCGATACGATCCAAGCTGAACTACTGTAATGTACTCCTACTAGGGACATCAAATACTAACCTAGGCAAATTACAATTCATGCAAAATAAAGCTCTGCGAGCAGCTCTAGGGCAATATACATATAAAATCAGACCACATCTCTAGGAGAGAACCACTGGCCACCCATTTCGGCCAGAAGTATCTTCAAATCCCCTATGTGTTACCCATAAAGGCCTCACTAAGAAAGCCCCCGTTTACATCAACAATTCAATAATGAAAAAAGCATCCAACAGAACACTCATATCAAACAAAAACTCGCTCCTAGCAGTCCCTCACTACAAAAGCGCCAGAGCCTGTGGAAGTAGTTTTACAGTCATGGCCCCCAAACATTGGAATGCCCTACCCTTAAGCATCAAAAATGTAGACTTGTTCCAATACTTAAAAAACCTCCTGGGATTCCAAGATGGCAGCCGAGCCGGGTAGACGTGCACGAGCGTAGCTCCGTCCCCTAGCTCGGGCCGCGACAATAAAGAAATGTAATAAGCAGGCGCTGTGCCCTTCAAGACGAACCTTCCTTCATCGGGTAGAGAAAAGGGGGTGTAGAGGAGCCGAGACGAACAGATTGCGGGCGATCAAGAGGTCCGTCCCCCCCGGTCCTGACCCAGGACAGTCTTCCCGCCGGTGCAGGCCTGAGACGCCGTGCTGTCAGGCCGAGGGAGGTGCCTCTGGCGCGGGGCTAGTGAATACGCCGGAAACCGAGGAGCGAGTCCAGGAGGGGGACATCCGGACCTCCGCCGGAGTGCACCCCGAAGCGAACCAAGAATCTAGGCTGCGGTCCCCGCCCCGCAGGGAAGCAGTGAGAGAGGAGCAGGCGAACTCGGGAGGCCGCGGGAAAAGGGGGGGACCGGACGGGCGAGCAACCGCCTGGGAGAGGGAGGCGCCAGGCGGAAGGAATCGCACCCCAGAGCACACCAGCAGGGGAGCAGACGGCAAGGCCCAGCACACCGCGGCATATACAGACGGAACCCAATGATCCATCCGGCGCCGCAATAAGCAGGTACGACGATATTGCCCAGGCTCCTGTATTACTTCCAAGCTCTCCCCATCCGAATCCCAGTAACATTCAAGACCCTCTCTAAAATCATTACAAAATACATTTGGCAAAACAAAACACCGAGAATGTCCCAACAGGTGCTCACTGCACTTAAATCAGATGGAGGAATGGCGCTCCCCCACTTCAAAAAATACTACAAGGCGGCACAACTGTGGGTCCTACACGAATGGATCACAGACAACTCTGAAAAATGGTGGGAGGCACAGGACAGAGCGGTGGGAGGCACAGGACAGAGCCGTCGCAAGATCAAATCTGCTGGCTGACTGCACAAAGGTGGGTGATATGATAGAAGGCCAACAGATCAGAACCTTTTCAGATTGCCAGGAACTGCTGGGCCTCACGGAAAGGGATAGATACCAGTACGAGCAGCTCCACCACTGGCTCAACACCAAGAACAATAGCATGGACAAGGGACCTCACCCCATTTGAAACATATGTTAACCCAAACGGGGGGTGGGGGGGGAATTTGTCTCTGCACTCTACAAGTTTATAAACGCCCAAAAAGAAAAAATAACGTGGCAGTACATGAAAAAGTGGGAAGTAACCCTAGGGAAACAAATTGCTCGGGACCAATGGACATACCTCTGGCTAATCATCCCAAAATGGACACGTGCAGTTCAAACGAGGGAAGCTTGGACTAAAGTGAGGGTCCAATGGCACTATACGCCGGAGAGAATTCACAAAATGTTCCCTCCAACGCAAGGGAAATGCTGGAGGGGATGCGATTCCTTGGGAACCTGGAGACACATCTGGTGGGACTGTATAGTACTGCAACAATTTTGGACGGAAGTGAAAGCACAGATGCAGAAAATGTTCGAGGGCGCGGCCAACCTAGGAGAAGAGATATGGCTGTGCGGTATGTGGCGCCCCCCCCCCCCGAGAAGTCTTTTACGAAAACTCAATAACAGAACTTTATGGGATTCCTAATAGCAGCATGGCTAGCCATTGCGCAAAAATGGCAACAGAAGACCCCCCCCCCCCCCCCACTACACAAGAATGGCTCAGGAGGATCTGGAACTATGTAGCCATAGACTTCCTGCAATGCGACTATATACTGCAATGGTGCCCACACAACATCCGCATTCTTGATACGTTTACAGCTTAAAATGAACACATCCAAGGGTTGCAAAGACAATGCAAAGACGTTTAACCGGAAGGGAGGGGGGTGAGGTGGAGGGGTTTGTGGGACTATGTTGTGTCCCGATGTTTAAGTTTGAAGAAATGGCAAAAATATTCTTTAAAAAAAAAAAAACACACCTCCTAAAAACTTGGTTGTTCAATTTTAGACAAGCAATGCCCTAGACAAAACACCTTCTGTAGATAGTTGTAATTTCCTTTGTTGTCACTATTGGATTATGTATGCACCCTGAAGACTGTCTAAATCATAAGCGAGATTTCTAACTACACAGGAATACCCTTGGCTCTGGGCGTACAACAAATTGAATTAAATAAAATTGACAAACTTTACACTCCTGGATAGCAGAGTTTGCTGCAGTGGATTGTTCTCTCTGCTAAGGGAGTATATAATCTCCTTAGGTGATCAACAATTCTTGCCCCCTTCAGTTGAAACTTTGCTACTGTGTTTTCGGTTATGTTACCGAGAGGTGTCCAAACCCAGAGATCTAATAGTGTGCAATTCCTTCATCAGCAAATCAAGAGACTTAGGATGTCTCGATCTGTTCTGTAATTATCTATAAAATCAACACGTTCAATGTCGACAGTAACAAATGCATAAAGAGAGGTGGTTGAACAAAACCATCTTAGTGTGGTAGTTCGATTGAGGTTGATATTTCTATTTTCAAGCAATACACTTTCCAAAAGCAGTTGAGTGCCCTGAAAACTGCAATCTGTGTTACTGGTGGAGCGATCTGGGCAATATCTACCCTTCTCCGTAAGGGTACTGATGTATAGTTGGTGCAAAACAAGGTTCCCCCAAATACTCACTTACCTTAGAGCCCTTAAGAACACACTGCCCTACATTGTCTGATCTAAGGTATGAGCCCAGAATCCATCCATAAACCCCCACAATAGTGTAATGTAAATTTCCCCGATTCTGACTGAGCAGAGGGCAATGTTGGTGTAGGTGTTAAACTCCTTAGGCCATTTGAGTGGATGTCTGGGGATTCGGGGCCACAGGAGTGGGGATCAGCCAATGAGATGACCATCCTTGCAGTACAGATGGAATAGGAAATACAAGGCAAGTGTCGGACGAAATCGCAGCACCCAGGGACTTGGTATTATTTTTAACATCACTAGGTACCACCAAAGTAGTTGAGTGATTTTTCTATAATTGGGCCAGCTATAGAGCCAACCCACAGCAAATTTGAGCAACTGGGCGCTGAAGGTGGCGGTTGAGCAAGCCACTGTGCAGTCAGAGTGGGCAATTCTAACTGCCTCCCCCCAAGGTGGAGGTTAGGACACTAGAGGCCTGGCAGAAGAATCCAGTGGCTGCACGCTAGAAGCCTTAGTGTCCACCACCTCGAGCACTTCAATTATGTCAGAATCAGCCGCTTTTATTTGAGTTTAGATTTTGCTTGAAGATGCTTTAACAAATCACGCAAAAAGGTTTTAGAGACCGATCTGTTCTTTTCATGTAATTGTCTATTTTTTGATTTCCTAGTTTGTTTGCAAGGGGTCGGAGGGGCGGTCAGACTTTTGTTGGCATATGGTTGCATCAGACTCATTCCTAGAATGATTAACATTAGTCAAAGTGTTGTAGTTTATATCTGCTCTGGTAATGCTGGATACTACGCCCTCAAGAGGGGTTAGACCAACCTCAGCCATTACATCAACAATCATTAGGTTAGATGAGAGATTTCCTGAGTTGCCCAATACTATGAGGCAGACAGTAACAGTATGCACCACGTTAGAGGTTTTCGAGACAAGGGGCAACACTGCAAAAAAATAAAATAAAAATAAAGCAAGTACGTTCAGAAAGTAAACCCGGCCCCACCTTCCCTCAAGAAGTCTCAACAGGAACTACAAAGTCAAAAACTCCCTATTTTGAGGTGGCAGCCTTGTCGGCCTGTCCTGCCAATCCGTGATCTGGAAAGAAAATCCTTAGCCATATTATGAAGTTTAACATTCTCGAATTTAGAAATAAGTGATTCTAATAAAACCGAAGGCGATTTAGTTTCCATTTTTAGCCCTTCATACAATTTCAGACGAAGCTTCACATAATTAGAGGTCCTTAACCCCATTAAGATTTTTTAAGGGCTGCTGAAAGACTCTGGGGTTGCACACATGAAAATGAGGAGTCAGACAGGCACGTCACACCAGGTGAAAAGTCCAGAGAAGTAGTAGGCATACTAGTTGAGTCGTCTGCTTGAATCAGGGAAATAATTCTGGTATCCATCCTCTTACACCAGAGCTTAATTGCACAGGCTGCTCTGATTGAAGATATGCGTTTTCAGTTACAGAATGGAAAGCGGTTATGTTGCCATTATGAGAGCGAGAACTGGGTAAACCTTGATGTGAGGATGAATTAATCAAACTGCGCCTTCATGTGGTAGAAGAATTTAAAGCCAGGTTAAGATCTTAATTGAAAACGCCCATTCCAGAAGGCTGCAAATGCAAAGATGCAAATCCAGCATCCCAAAAAGAGGGTGGGGGTAATGGGGGTGCAAGTACAGGCTACAAAAACTACTTTAGCAAGGCCTTAGGCCTGAGTAGTGATGCAGTCACGTAGTTTTGTGACATCACAGGGCAATTCAAATATATAGTTGTGCCACAAATCGGAGTGGTCAGGCTGAGCACTGTCCATAAAAACCCATGTGCAGAGGGGTCATTGTTAGAGGGAACTTGGGTTAGCATAAATGGATTGTTAGGTAAAAGGGCAGGTAGTTGGGGCTGCTTTTTTATAGAGGTTGAATTGCATTAAGTGTCATTGTTAGTCGTAGGGGGCAGGAAAATGGCAATATTGGAGCCAGCCAGTGTTGAAAGTTGCATAGTATCATGGGTATACCGTCCTTTCTTCGCGGCACTTTTCATCGCAGGTTTTTTTACTGCGAATTTTTTCGAAAAAAACCACCTATTTTTTGGGGGGTTAAAAATTATATAAATGGGTGTAAGGGAATAAAAAAATATAAAGGGAGTGGTGGTTTGGGGGTATTCCCAACAAAAAAATGATTTTTTTCAACAAAAAAATCCACGGTAAAAATCCCTGCGATGAAAAATCCTGCAATTAAATAACAGAGCCATATCATGGTTTAGCTAAAGGCAGTCGTCAGAGCACAACTAATTGTTTTAAGAAGTATTTAATTATGGGCATGAAGTTGCTCTACATACAGCATGTGCCTTCCCAGACGATAAATTAATGAATACACAGTGATCGTGAACGGTCTATGCAGCTTTTAAATCGTGAAGATCGGGTACAGTTCTTAGGGAGAATTTTGAATTTATTGCAAAATTCCTCCCACCCTAGAGACGACCAGCTCTTTTGCTGAACTTTGGGACTTTGAACTTTTAAATTCTATGTGTTATCTGTGTTCGTTTCTTTTGGTTATGGAGACTGACAAACTCCATAGGCATCATCTTTTACATTGTGTCACACAGCACCTTCAGGGCAGTGGCACAGGGAAGTCTTTCAGATTTCATAATGGTTTAACTAACTTCTCTGGGATAAACTGTTTCCTGGAGCAGTAAAGTGAAATTGACTTTACTTACATTTGTAAACTTTCTAGACCCAGCACACAGACCATCTTATAATAGGGTGCTGGAGAGGTTACTTGGTATCCCCTTTGTCTAGCTTCTCATGTAACATTTTTATGTTACCCTTTCCCTGATGAATGGCTGGTGGCAGTGGTTTACTTTGAAGTACCGCGGTGTGCATTTGCCGCGTGCTGCGCTCGCAGCTGCAGTAATGCACCCAAAAGGTGCCATTTGTCCAAATGGCCCGGTCATCTTTTTTCGCCATTTCTTTGTGAAAAGGTCCTTCTTGAGATTTACTCTGCGCGCCAAGCCAGGTTTGGTCCCTTTGTTCGTTTGGTCTTTGGCGGGATTCATGAGTGAAGCCACCTCTGGCTCCAGGGTGTCTGGCGAGGGCGGTGCCGGAAAAAAACAGGGAGAGGAACAACAGATCTTGTGCGTTGCTTTTAAGCAGGACAAGCGCTCCAGGAAGATCCTCGGGACTCCCAGGGAAGCAGGACTGGCCGAGCCCCCTTAACAGGGTGCGAGACCCATATGCAAGGAAAGCCCATCACGACAGCCAGGAACCACAGTGTTGCTATTTGCAGTAGACGCGAGGAGCGGAAACACCGAAGTGCCACTCATTTGAAGATTGCCAGTTGCAGTCGGTGACCGGCCCATTGCAAAGCAGGAGTCCCCAGAAGTCCCCACGACTGAGGCCCAGGGAACCAGGATCTGCAGAGCTGCACAGGAACAGAAGCCATCTGCTGCACTTTCTTCAACCGAAAGTTACTGTACAGTCTAAGAGAACTTACCTCTTGTTGTGTAACCACACTTGTCCTCGTTGGAGGCTGGTCCTTGTTGCATCTGTACAGTTGGTATCAACTTCTTTACCTCACAAGCCTAATCAGTTTGTGGCCCTACTTTGATTTCATCTAGCCGACAAACTTTTTAAACATTGTGCAAGACTTTCTACTTACCTGCAAGAAGTGCTTCAGCTCACCTTGACTTTTGCTAACTTAACATAGGCTGGCCTGGCTCCCTGAATGACTCTTCTGTGAAAGTACTTACCTGCTTAAGAATAATTGTGTGAATACTTGTCTGTTCTGAATCCTCTTTTCGTTGACACCCCTCAAGAATATTCTAAATGCAACAGTGGTATATTAATGTCCCCAGCACCACAACTATTGAAGTCACCTGGGGGTGTAGGTAGTGTGGGCCATCCCAAATTGGTATTTGCCGATTTAGAAACTAAGAATGTGCATTTCTCTGAAGTGTATTTGTGTGTTGCTTTACATTGCTCCCTTCTGAAGGCGGCTTACTCTGACTGTTAAATTAATAATTGTTTAATCCAGAAACCTTGTGTGTAAGTTTATTTGAATACTTTGCACTGTGAATCTGTGTAACTTCCCCTACAGCTCACATTGACCCCTCTTGATAAGCCTGGCTGCTCAACATGCTACCAGCCTGTATAGTACAGGCTTATACCAAAGGTTAGGTTCCTACTTCCAGGAGATCAGGGTTGTTGGTAGTGCACCCAAAGGGTAGTGCATACAATCTTGCCCAACACCAGTGTTGACATGTATCGGTACGGGAGGTGGGGAGTGAGCAGGGGCAAGGGGCAAAGGGGTCGAATCAGGGCTAGGATATTGCAGTGTTCTGGGGAAGCAACAAAGTTTTGCCCTTGCCGATTTCCACTCATAAGGTGGTCCTTCTCGTTGGGATGCTAACGTCTTAACCCGTCTCCAACATATCTGCACAATCAGCCCCTAACATTCTATCAACTTGCACTATGAACGACAGCAACCAAAGTGTCATGTTTTACACAGATGTTCAAGGAGCGATATGTTTATTCGTCACGAGAAAGAAAACCACCAATTAAATGTGTCAATGTATAGGAGCTTCATTTCAAGCAAACAATCAACATGTTAGAATTATACTAATTGTTAGAATGTTCTGCTTTGTAGTTCAGTTCCACAGAGCTGTCCGTTTCTTCTCCCAGCTGTTTTTTTAATAAAACTAGTTTGTTCTTGCTGCATGTATACTCAATGTTTGACTACTTTTCGATTATTTCTTGGATTACTTAGTGGACCGCACCTTTACAAGGCAATGTATTTGCAGCTCGATCCATGAAGCGGTTTCCCGGGCTCTGAACAGGAAGGGAATAGCCCACCTCGTACAAAGACAGGCTTCTCTCGACCTCTGATTTACATCCAGCCAACTGCTCACTGATCTCCAGAACACCAAAGGAAAGCATAAGAAAGGCTGGCGGGTATGCAGTAGTTACCCTAGATATCAATCACCTTGAGCACTCCTAAGGTCTTAAACTTAGTCGTATACATTTTAGCCAGCATATTCCGAGGTTATGAAGGTAGTCCTAACCTCGTGGAGAGCCGGGGGTTAAAGACCCCTGCCGTAAAGGAACATAAGCATGTTCATAGCCATATGGAAACTTCCACTCGCACAAGGGAAAACAAGGTTTATTTTTGTATAAAATACCATATAAAAAAAGTGAAAACCTGCGTTTTAAAGGATTTCCCTTTCTTGGTTAACACGAAGGGGACGGTTGCTATTTCTACATTCCATATAGAGTGCACAAGCTCTTCAGCAGTTTGGGTGAGATCAAACAGGTGGTTGTAAAATTGACTGAATTAACACATTTGAGGGTCCAGTGCTGACAACATTCTTTACATTATTAAATTCTCAATCAACATTACACTTTTGCAGACAAATGTACTTACAAGATGCTGCAAGTGTCAAGGGATGTTGCTATGACCGATGATGTGGTATGGCATCCATGGGCACATTAAGCTTCATTTCATTGTCTAGAATCTGGACCAGCTGCTGCAATGACGGAAGATGACCAGACTCCAGCTTGGACCACACAGGAACATCTAACATAGGCGAGAAAAATTGGCAAATTATTAAAAGCACAACTACATTAAGGCTTATTAAATTATGAGGCTTCTAATTCGGCTATTAGATGGAAACGGGAAGCTTAGTATTTCTTTTATTTAAATGCTTTAGTGAAAAGATTTTTAGAACCATATTGCCAAATCTGGTGACAATGTATACATACATGCCGTCAAACTGCACTTAGAAGACACCAGAGTTTGAGAATTAAAATAGTTGGGAATCTGTGGTGGTTATGAAAACGCACCATTCTTCAGACAATCACTAGAAATGTAGTGCACATTAAATGTTTACTTTGGTTTCACAGCTACATAATGCTTTTACTATTAAAATCTCTATGAATATAATAGACACTTAAAGGACATATGTTCCTTCACTGGCTGCACAAGGCTCAACTTGGGGAAGGGAGATGGTGTTCTTTTCCAATCTGCTCACAACAAAATAAAAGTGGAGCATCACTGAGCAGAATTCAATGTCCAGAGATCGGTGAATTCAGGACAGTACACAAACATTAAATACCAAACCAATTAATCTCCATAGTGGTTGGAACTTTGAATAGGCCTTGCATGACTATAAATGGTTCCCATGGTAATGATTTAATACATTGTGACTCACCATCAGTTTTTTGGTTCTCCAGGTGAAATGAAAAATTCAGCATCATGTTAGTACAGTTTATAAAAATAAAATGAGATGTAGGTTTCAGGTGTTGCAGAACACGGCTGATCGGATTGTGGCCAATGTTGTCAGAAGATCTTTCATCTCCCCTACATTGAAAAGTTACCAATGGCTGCCAGTTGCTCAGAGGATGAAGTTTAAAGCCATGACCAGAATACATAAATGTATGCATGGTCAAGCTACCTCTTATCTGAAGGCTTGACTGCGGTCATATAAACCAGCTTGTTCTCTCTGCTCCAGTTCACAGCAATTCTTAACCAACAAATGCTTTAAGCACAGCTGTGGCAGATCTTTCAAAACCGCCGCTTCAGCTTTGCGGAACACTTAGCATTGTGTTTGAGGTTTCACTATCTTTGCGTCTTAAGAAGACTCTGAAAACATTTCCCTTTAGAGAATTCTTTACTTAATTTGTCCCCTTTTGAGTGGGTCTTCCTAGTCATTGGAGTACTATTTCTTGTTGGCTCCGTGTTCTATTAGTTATGTCTTGTTTTTATTCAACAGCAATTTTACGCCTTTGGGTTTACGCGCTCAAAGCAATATAAAAATAAAATAAAGAGCAAAGTCAGATATTAGCAAAATGTCATTGGGCTACTTTGTGCTATTAAGGTAACTTATGGCCCCAAGACCTTTTCAGGACGGATCCAAATGTAAAAGCTTAAATCAATACAATGTCTTTCAAGCAGATGCCGAGTTATCTCCCTTTCTAATTTGACTACATAAGCCTCTCTAAAGAGGAGTGCCAGTAAATACCCAAGACTCTGTATTGCTTTGCCCTCTTCCCTTTTCAATTAGCATTAAGGATACCCTCAATCTTCAGAGGAAACCTCACGACAGGCATATTTGACCTTGCAGAACACTTTGGTCGGTATTATCTTGGAATCTTTTCCCCTATACTATGTCGGCTCAAAAATCATGTCCACCACCCTTCAATACACGCACTAAAGACTGCATGAATTTGAGAGTGCTACAAGTTACTAATAAATGAGGAACAAAAAGAAAGCTCTGCTACGAGCTCCAAAAGTTACCAGGAATGCTCAGTGGATTCTTCTTCTAGACTTCTAAAGTAGTTCTGATTTAAGGACCGGGCTTCAACATTATGGATAGAAAAGCTACAGCCAGTGAAAGGGGTGACCATTCTATATGACCCCCTAATAACGTTTCTAATTATTAGCGGATGGATTCCAAGGTATCTTACTTATATATTGCTTTAGCAGGCTTCGGCTTGCTCCATCCATTTTACATTTGGTAGGTATCAAGAGGAGATGAAGACACTATAGCATGAAGCCCCATGTTTGTGGCTGGACACGGCCCAGCACCCTGCACCATGGAACCACAGCGCAGGAAGGCTCAGAGGGTTATTTTTACATTTCTTAAGCGCACTAAACCCAGAGGCATGACAGCACTGTTGCAGATACAATTACATAGTCATATTACGCAATGAATGTTTCACAGGTGAGTGTTACAGCATTGAGGGGAGAAATTGTTTAGGTGGGGGCATCCGTACTGTGCTCGATGAAGAGCCAGATTTGAGTGTTTACAAAAAACACCCATCATCACTGTTCAGCTCTCAAGGTGAGGGAGAAGGCATTCCAGAGTTTAGTAGCGATAACTGGAAAGCTTGCCCGCCAGCCATCTCCAATCTGAATTTCAGCTGGTGGTGGTGGCAGGTGTAGGCAGTTCTGGTCGGTCTCTGAGTGGGTTTTGACAATCTTCTGTGAGAGAGAAGACAGTGCTGAGTTCGAGCGTCATTTGTGGATAATTGCCAGTATCTTAAAGGAGACCCAGCCACAATATGGAGCCAATGGACACTTTATTGCAGCTGAAATGCGATCTTGCCTCTGGATGTTAAGGGAAGCTCCGAGGGGATAGTTTTGAATACCTTGAATTTTTGTATGTTGCGTGTAGAGGTACCAGCAAAAAGAGCATTGCAGTAATCCAGTCTCAAGCCAATGGTAGCTCGGTTGATGGTGAGACAACTGTCTGATGAAAGGAACGGCTGACGAGCGTTAATAAATTTGGTGGTGTAGGCTGCCAAGGAGGCGATGGCATTGACTTCGCGGGTGAGGGAAAGGAGTCAAGGTATACTCTGTTTTTACTGAGGGAAAGATGGGGATAGAAATGCAGTCAATGGAGGTGGTGCACAGCTGATCAAGTTTGAGCACTGCTGAAGTTCCTACTAGGAGGATTTAAGTTTTTTCATCATTCAAGCACAAACGGTGCCTAGCCATCATGGCCTGGATAGTTTTGTAAACTGCACAGAGTTTGGCCAAGTCGGTGCTGTGGTCGCAGGAGAAGGGAAGGAGGATTTGGGTCTCATTGGCGTAAAAGGTATAGGAGATGCCTAATAAGTAGAGGATGACAAACAAAGTTTTGGGGAAAATGTTGTAGAACGTGGGGAAGACATGGGAACCTTGGAGGACGCCTCACGAGATTGGCGGCGAGGAGGCGCTTGCTTTGTCTGCAAAGACTTTGATCGTTCTGCCTTCCAGGAAGGAGTCTGTTAGGGAGAATTCTCAGAAATGTGCTAATTCCCCTCTACCTTTGAGACTCCCAGCACTTTTGCTGCAAAGACTTTTTTAACCTGGAGTGAGACTTTTTTCCCCACTCTCTCATGTATCTTTCTGTGATTTGAACACTGTTTCTTTTGATTTTAGAGTCAAACTCCATAGGCATAATATGTTTACATTGTGACACCCAGCACCTTCAGTGCAGTGGCACAGGGAAGTCTTTCAGACATCCCCAAGTTTTTAATACCTTCTCTTGGATAAACTACTGTTTCCAAGAGCATTATGGTGTAACTTTCTAGAACCAGCACACACTATTTTACCATAGGATGCTGGAGGGGTTACTTAGTATCCCCTTTGTCTAGTTTTTCATGTAACACTTATGTTACTCTTTCTACAATTAATGGCTGGTGGCAGTTTACTTTTAACTACCATTGGGAGTTTTTACCGCAGGCTGCGTTCGCAGCTGCAGTAAAGCACCCATGAGTGCCCATTTTGTCAAAATGGCCAAGTCTTTATTCGCCATTTCTTGATGGAAAGGTCCTTTTTGAGATTGACTGTGTGCCAAACCGGTTTGGTCCCTTTGTTAATTTTGTCTTTGGCGGGATTCACGAATGAAGCCCGCCTCTGGTTCCAGACTGTCTGGCAGGGGCAGAATTGAGGGAGGGGCCCGAAACTCCCTGTGCTCATCCCTTTGGTTAAAGGAATGCACCCAAAGGTGATTGGCCGGCTGGCTGTCCGGCAAGGACAGCCACCCAGCTGTTTGACTGACAGCTAGGCAGGAATTAATGGGAGAAACCTGCATAAAAGGCAAGGCTTTTTGGCTTGGAGGGCAGTCTCAACCACTGGACTAACGAATCCGAAGAAGAACTTGGAAGAGACGCCTGCTGCAGCTCCTGGATCGTTTGTTTGCCCGGTGAAGCCGTGTTGCTGTTCTGAAGCTCGGAATTCACCTCGACCAGCGAAGCCCTGCAAGGACGACTTCTCCCCTTCTCCCCTTGAGTTGGTGGGACCAATCAACTCCAAAGTGAAATCGTTTGGACATTTCTCGGAGCTGGCTGTACTTCCACTGCTGCTGGAACCGAAGTGCCAGGGAGAGGAACATCAAATCGGGCGGGCGTTTGGTCTCGAGCCTTAGGAAGATCCTACGGACTCCTTCGAATCAGGACTGACCAAGCCAGAGCCACTTCAACAGAGTGCTGAACCCCAGATGTGAGGAAAGTCTAGTGTGGTGTCCGAGAGTCAGCAGTGCTGCTATTTGCTGAGACACGAGGAGTTGAAACTGAAGTGCCGCTGAATTGAAGTTTGCCCTTTGCGGTTGCCGACCGTCCCAGTGTAGGAGTCCCCAGAAGTCCTCCCTCTTGTCCCCATGACTGAGGGCCAGGATCTACAGAGCTGCACAGAAACAGAAGCCAGCTGGAACCATTTATTCTAACCAAAGGAACTGTAAACTAAGGGGACTTACCTCTTGTTGTGTAGCCTTACTTGTTCTTAGTTGAGACTTGTCTTGGTTGCTCCTGTAGAGTTGCTTGCATCTTCTACCACTCATAAGCCTCCCAGCTTGTGGCCCTACATTGATTCTACTTTTTCTACAAAGACTTCTAAAACATTGTGCAAGACTTTTACTTACCAGCAAGAAGTGCTTCAGCTCGCCTAGACCTTTGCCCAATTGACATTGGCTGCCCTGACTCCCTGAATGGCTTGTTCCCACTGATTGTGCCTTCCCTTCCTCCCAGGAAAATGTTAATTTACTTTGCATTGGGGGGTTCAAAAGTACTTCCCTGCTTCAGAATATATGTGTGATCTCGTCTTATTCTAAAACCTCTTTAGTTTGACACCCATCTCAGTATTGCTCTAAATGTACCAGTGATATATTGTCCACAGTGTCCCAACTATTTAAGTCACCTGAGGGTATAGGAAGGAAGTGTCTGTCTGCCATCCCAAATGGGTACTTGCAGATTTAGAGAAACTAAGTGTATTTGTGCGTTACTATTATATTGCCCATTCTGAAGAAGGATTAAACTGACTGTTAAATAATTGTTTAATTAAGAAACCTTGAGTCTAAGTGTTTATTTGGATACTTGTCACTGTGAATCTCTGTGTAACCTCCTTACTGCTCACATTAACCCCTCTTGAGATAATCCTGGCTGCTCAGCAGCACTACCATCCTGTGAAGTAGACTTATACCAAAGGTTGGGTTCCTATTGCCAGGAGGTAAAGGTTTGTTGTAGTGCACCCAAAGGGTACTGCACCAAATCTTGCCCAACAGGGGCGATCCATCTAGATGCTTGTGTAGACACTTTGGCTGCTGTGGATAGGTGTTGGCAAAGAATCTTGTGGTCAATCAAGTCGAAGGCAGAGAGATCAAGTAGTAGTGCTGGTTTGGCGGCGGGCATCATTTTCTCTAGCTGGTTCTTTAAGTCTAGTAGGGTGGTTTCCGTGCCATGACCTGGGCAGAAGCCTGATTGAAGCCCTGCCCCCCCCAACCACCCCTCCCCCCAAAGATGCATGTTGATTGCCATGTGCTGATCAAAGATTAAGCTCTGGTCAGTTTTCATGGTGCTCCAAGCTCTATACAAGTGTACATCTGTGAGGGCACCAAGCCATTACTCACAACCCACCTGGAATCAAGTCTGTAACTGAAGAAGATGCTGTCCTTAAGTCTTTGCTGTTTTACTTCCTCACAGTCTTCCGAGAAGCACTGTGTCAAGATGTATTTTCACAGGCTCTTCAAGTGGAACAGCAAGATTGTCCTTTGCTGCTGCTGCACTGTTCAGACCCAGTCGAGCTTGTGATTCCTTTGTCTGAACCTGGACAGAAGTGCATGCCTCTGCTGCTTTGCTGGAACACACCCTGCAACTTGGGTTAGTAAGGGCTCTCCTCACTTGCTCCAAATGGGTTTCACTTCACTCTTGTAAGCACTCTCAGGCTGAAGTCTCTTTTCCTTCCTCTTGGTGTAATAGCTAGATTGCTCCACTTAACAGACCAAAAGCCTAAAACATCAGTCTGCCATTATGAGGTAATGTCGAAGTGGGTCACAATGTGTGTAGCCATGTTTCCGGACTCCAAATTTGGGGATGTCTTGGAGCTTACCAGTTGGTGATTTTACTCCGTGAGATCAGAAGTATAACTGTGGCAGCTCTAGGGATTTCGGTTAATGCAATCTGTGTTGATAAAGAAATTCCACAGGAATGGTGATCAGAAAAAGTTAACATTCCCATGCATACTTGTTCTACTCCCGCATGTAGCAGCAAGAGGCACTTCCATCCCTTTACCCCCCAAACCTGTACCTAAGCATTGGTCAGCTCTAAAGCAGATAGGCTGGAGCATAGTGGTGTTTCGCTTCCAGCAAGGCTTTCAGGCCTCAGGGTTCAATCTGTCTGTGGATCCCTCAGCCTGGATGGTGGTCTCACAGAGGAGATTGGAGAAGCGAAGAGCAATTTCTCTTTAGAAAACTTGTGGATCACCAGCCCAGGGAGTAGATCACTCCTCCCAACTTGGCTCCTTGCATGTGACTATTAAAAGCCAAACACTGCCCGAAATAAATGGTTTCTGTGAGCAAGTTGTGTCAACACTTGCAGTCTACAGGTCATCTTTGGAGAAAAAAAACTATTTTGCTAACAAACTTTTCATAATAAATAAAATATATAAGTATTTGATCAATGGGCATAACTGAACTGAAGACATGAAATAAGCATCCATAGTGATCGGGCGCATGTGCGTGTGTAAAGGAAATAAAGTTCTGCATTCTTTTTTTGTGAATTCTTTACCAAGTGATGTGTATGCAATAACAAAAAATGGTGCATGTTTGTAAAAAAATGACATTCGTTAAACCAGATGTGCTATGCAAGCAGTCAGTTTTAACCATTCTTGCAGATTGATGCTTGATGCACTTTGCTTGTCAAGGGCACACATTTTCACGTACTGCTTTAGGTTGTAGCCAACTCCAGTGCACAATGCCAGAACAATTGACAGATGTAATGTTGATGTAGACCAGACTAATAGTCTATAACGTCAGATTGTTAAAACATGTACTTAAAATCTGTTACATCAAATCACATTAATGCATACAATGGTTATGCAGCATATTTTCCACCTGTGCCCCTTTCTCAAGCCAAATAGCTGCAATTGTGGAATGACATTTGTTAACTATAGCCTGACGAGGTTTGCTTATTGAGTTCCAAAAATAGGTATGCTACGCCTTACCACCAGATAACTTAATATGGCAGGCTGCTCCATAACGCATTGTCAAATTATGAGAAATGCAATGAAGAACTTTCAAATGCAGGTTGGATAGCTCCTTAATGCTTAATTCTTAAATTAGGAATATAGATCTTGAAAGCTTTTAACAGGCATTTTCCAGAGAGTGCCAATAAAGTAATCATTTATAACACGTCAAAATAAAAGTTGTATGCCCCCTCACCCCCCTTTCATTTAGTCGGGACCCACCATTGAATGTGACTTCAAATGCTCCTGTGGACATACACTGGTTTTCGATCATATTGCTTAAGAAGAATACCATCATGCAAGCATACACCTAAAAGAGAAGAAAGAAGGAATGAATCAATTGGAGACAAAATAATTTACTGGCAAATAGGCACCATTTGAAGCCTTTACTTTAAACCTTTTCGGCAATTTAATTTCTGCAGATTGGTAACAAATGGTGCCATGTGTTTGAATTGAGGGTCACATTTTCATAAAGATAATCTTGGAGGGGTAAATTAGTTATTCTCATCTAATAATGTACACTATGATCTATTTTAATTCCAAAGGATTCTTCACACAAAAAACTAATTTGTGGTGTTAACTTAACATTGTTTTGAAGGTATCTGAATATTATTCAAATTATTCCTGCAGTTTTAATAGGATGCCAAACACTACACAGAAAAACACAGCAATGATGCAACAATCAGCAACACCGAATGCAGAGGGTTTTAAAGCAGTGATGTGTGCAGCAATTAGCACTTGGGTTTCACGTTGAAAATCTGAAATCCAGTGGCATATTCAAGCAAGGCTACCAAAAACCCTGCAAGAAAACCACCAAGTTCCCCAACTTCTCTGCAATGTTCAATCTTTCTCAAACCAAGCAGTGTTTGTATGCATGAGGCATGTGGATCCCTGCCACTTACATTGGACCACGCTTTCTAAAGCAACCTGACTTTAAGGATGTAATAATTTGCCTAATTTTGTAGGAAGTAAGAGCTGGCCTTTGCTACCATATTTGATCAAATGTCGCATGGCATGTTTAAAAAAAAATACTAGAAACTATTTGGTGGGCAAAGTTTAATTGATAAATAGGAATTCAATGGGGGATGAGAGGAATTTCTGTAGCCTTACTCCATCCCGCCCAACCTCTCACGTTTGGTAGAATGTTCCTGCCACCAAACAGGCTGATCTTTCTATTGTCCCTTTGTTTAGCACAAGTACACAGGTTCATCAAGATAAACGAAGAGTACATAAATAACCGTGAAAGTAGGATTTCCCTCCTACATCGCGTGCTGTATCCTTCCATACTTTTAAAGACAGGTTCCACAGAGATGTATTATTGGGTAAGATGGGACTGCATAGGCCGACACGATTCAAGCCAACATGCCAAATAGATGCCCAAAGAAGCATCCACGCTAGAGGACACATCTATTAAGTAATGCTTCAAAAGGCATAAGTAGTCCATTTTGCCCCCCCCCCCCCATCCCTCTTCGCCATCTATCTTCATAGATCTCGGTGATGGGCACATGCCTACAGAACAAAAACTCACCTGGCTGATTTATGCAGGGGTGCAACGCAGATTACGGAAAAGTCGCTCTGTATACATAAAACTTAAATCTTCTCCCGATCTTGGTTATGCAGAAAAGCCAGTAGGATACATGTAGGCTGTTACATTAACAATGGACTTCCTAAAAAGTACATCCTGGAGGCATGGCTTTAGATACCAACCCGAGCTCCATCTAACACTGCTCAGCCCACCCACATGACAGACTACCCTTCTGCAGGAGCTTTCAATTAGACCTAGTGGTACTCGTTCAGTAAGATTTTCCTAGCAATGATAAATCTTCCAGGCCTGTGTCAACCCCTGAACGTTTTGCTTTTACTTATGGATTATTTTTCCTTCTACCTCCGAGTGGTAACCTTTTTCCACACACACAGAATATTTTACTCTTTTTATGGGTGTCATTTTTAAGACTCTCCATAATGTCTTTTAAAAGTTATCTTTGAAAACGTTTTGGCAATAAGTGCCTATTGTTGATGGGTTGCCCTAGGGGCTCCCCTTTTAACTTTCTCTGGCTAACCTTGAGAGAACGACAGTTCCCAAAGGTAGAACAGATATTTGGATCACTTTTACATTTTCTTAGGCGAGACCAGCTCCTCTTACACCCACCCTATGTGGAATGCTGGGAGATAAGTATACCTTTTCTCATTTTAAATGCAATTTACAAGGACAAACTTAACTTTAATGGCTGGTGGCAGTGAACCTTTTTATTAATTCGATGCACCTTTACCACAGGCTCTGTGCACTGTTTGGGTTCTTCCAAATTTATAAAGCCAGTATAATAACTGCAATCCTGGTTTTACCATAAGTATATGGTAACTTGGCTGGATAAGCTTGAGGCGAAACTATTACGTTCAATTATTAATCTACCCAAAGGAGCTCCAGTCAAAGCCCTCAGACTCGAATATGGCCTGCAATCTCTATCCTCATTGTGGTCGATAAAAAAGGTGCAGTTCTATTCTAAATTGGGTAAAACAAGCTGCAGTTCGAACAACTTCTTACAATTGCTAGGTAAAGAACCGCAGAAGGTTCGACAGAACTATATCATGGACATTTGTGTTCACAGAAAAATATTCGTTTGAATTGGGACTATTTAAAATTATTTTTTTTTAAAATAATAAAGAGAAAATCATGTGATTTGGATATGGGCATTAACTATATGGCCTCAAGAGGTACAGGGAATTCACCTCAGGGTTTCAAGTGCGGTAAGCCACGTAGTTACTTAACCAAAAGGTCAATTCCTGAGTTGAGGAGATTCACAATGCAACTTCGCCTAAATATATTGTGGACTAAAGAATTCACCAGTAATTGGAGGAAGGTAGAAGCACAGGACAAGGTGTGTAGACTTTGTCTTTGCGAAGTTGAGACGAGCAGGTATATATTGACCTCATGTGTGGCCCCGACAGGCCTCTACTTGAGAGGGTATCTAAAAGTGCAGACCAATTTTGGGCAACCTTGAAAGGGGCAGAATCGGTTGGCGTGAACGCAGCAGATTTGTAGATCTGGAGGCGAGCTATAAAGGATGAAATAGGGGGTCTGAATAATAGGAAGGCAGTATGGTTTGGAATTGAATAGATTCAAAATGAGCACAAATATTAATCAATTTGTTGATTTTAAAAAGGGATCGTTTTGTTTTTATCTCGAATTTTGAATATTATTTTCTATGGAGATGAATGCCATTTAATGTTAAGTTGTAAATGTGAATCCTGCGTTTTTAAATGTGCAAAATAAACAGTGCACGCAAAAAAAAAAAAAAAAAAAAAAAACACCCCCACCCTTTTTTCTCCATTTTTGTGTTACTTGTCCATTGTTGTTCCTTCCCCGGACCTCTAGGGCAGGAAATTCCTGTGTGATTTTTATCTATGGCTGCATCCTGAGGAGGACTCCTTTTCACTTCATGTTTCCGGTGAAAAGGTTTAATTTGATTAGCATGGACAATGTTCCACTATTAATTCTCCCTCCTTTTTAGCAATTCTGTAGACCACAGGTTGAAACATGATCTACAATTCTGTATGGCCCTTGCCATGCTGCAAGGAATTTAGAGTTTTTAGGTTTCCCTTTCCGAAATTAAAGTTGTTAATCTGGTCTCATTTCATATTCTCTCACAGATGCCCGTCTATCATAATGTCGCTGCACCAGGGGGGGCGTGGCCAGCACGCATGGAGTGAAGACTGCTCTCCACGAAGCTCCTGCCCATGATCCTGAAGCGCGAACAATCGCGGCCGAAATAATGCATTTTTGACGCTGAAACTCAGCTGAGCCATAGGTGAACCACCTCTGGGGGACCGGCGAAAATATCGGAGAAAATCGGAGCGGATAACGCCGAGAACGAAGCGCCCTGAAACTCCCCCCCAAGACGTCCAAGATGGCGGCCTGACCGTGGGACCCACAACGCTACGGCCTGCCGAGAGCGTAGGATCGAGGGGCGGACTGCGGCCATAACCACACTCCTCCACCAAGCACAGGAAGCGGACGACCGTCGGGCCCCCGCTGCATCGCCCCGCGGAGGAAGAAAGCGGAGAACCTTGCGGCGGCCAGAAAGCGGAGCGAGGCGGCTGGCGGTAGGACCCTCGGGGATCCTGCGCCGCCGATAGCTGTCCCTGCCGGCCCGCCGGCGCGAGCACACGCAGAAGCATCGGTGAGGGCCCCAGCTGGAAACCCACGGATCACCCAGCCCGGGACAAGGCCCGGATCAGGAAAGGCAACCGCATCCCCGACCAGCATACTAGAAGTAAGTGCCTGCCCTTACGAGCGGACACACGCCCCCACACCGCCACCCACCGGCGGGGGCCACCGCCCCCCCATTAATTGCAGGGTGCGGCGGCGACCAACGCTCAGATCTGCTCCACACCACCAAACCCCGGGGAGAGCCATCACTCACCCAGCTACCCGAACTGTAAGACCACGGACAATCCGCTGTGGGTCGCGCCGGGGGGGCGCCACGGACGGACAATGACGCGGTTATAGCGGGACTGTGGAACCATCTAACCACCCCTCACGGCCAACGGGGGAGAACACGAGCACCAAGCCAAGGTGTGACTCAGCTCTGAAACGATCCCCGGAGGAGAGACCCTCACAACTCATCGGGGCCACTAACCAAAAACTGGCACTGGCAAAACCAGAACCATCAGGCGGTGTAATGTCTCCTCCCAAAGGCAGATCAAAAAACATAACGATGGACTCATTTACTACTCCCAAACCGAAACAACAGATACCACACGCGGAGAACAACATGGCCGAGGCACCAACACCGGCGGCAGACCCTCGTGACTCACAGATCCTTCAGGCAATCGCAGCACTGAGAACAACGGTAGAGGACATGAGGGGGGAGATAATATCAGACCTCCAATTAATAAGGCAAGATGCCCGAAACCTGGCTGAAAGAGTCACCGCCACAGAAGCCACCACACGTGAGACCTCAGAGGCGACGCAGGGGTTACAAGCGAAGGTCAAAGCGCTAGAAAACGGTGGCAAGACTAGAAGCAAGGTCCGAGGAAGCAGAAGGCCGGGCCTGACAGAACAACGTTCGAATCTTGGGAATCCCGGAGGGCATGGAGGGCTCAGACCCCACAGAATTCATAGAATCATTGCTGCTACAGGAAATTGGGGCAGGCAACCTCACCCAGGGGTTCTCCGTGGAACGTGCCCACAGATCTCTCCAGAAACGCCCACCCCCAGGGTCTTACCCGAGACCTATGATTGCAAAAATTTTGAACTTCAGGGACCGAGAAACTATACTGAGGTTCTCCAGAGAAGGGGGAGAGATCAAAAGAAATGATGCATTAGTAGTCATGTACCCTGACTACACGCCGGTGGTGCAGCGGGCAAGAAATTCCTTCGTACCTATAAAGGCCAGGCTACGCAAACTGAATCTTAAATACATGCTGCTGTACCCAGCAAGACTTAAAATAATACACAAAGGGAAGGCGATCTTCTTGGAAACCCTGGCCGCGGCAAACCTATGGCTCGAACACAACAACCTAGCGGAAGACACAGAGGAACAGGCGAAAAGCAGCGAAAGATGACTCCGCAAGAGTCCAATGCAAGTGAAATCGAACGTAACGATTGAACCCAGATCCGCATCAAGGAAACAGAAAGATTGGGCAGGAAACAGGAGCCCCAATCACAAGACAGCTGCTGAACCCCCCCAACAGACAAGGTGTAGTCAACGTAGCTACACACTGCCCGAACCCGAAGACCTGGAGAGGTATGGAAGGCTTGGGAGCCCCCGAGCTTTGTGAGTTTGAAACAACTGCTGGGGGCAGTTTCTTCTTGTTGTTTTGTAGTGTTAATCCATTCCCCGGAATGGTAGTTGAAGTAGTTAGTTGGTCTCCAAATGAAAAAGCACAACTGGAGGGCCAGGGGGCCAGAACGGTGGCTGGGAGGGGCGGGAGTCCACGAGCAAGGGATGACCTTGAGGCCCTAGATGAGAATGCAGACATACCAGGGAGAAGCAAGACCCTCCCGTGCCTCCAACATAACCTAGATGGCAACGCACATTAGGATACTGACCTGGAACGTAAGGGGCCTGGGCACCTACCTTCGCAGAAACAGAATCAAATCCTACCTAAGCAGGAAAAAAGTAGACATAGCCCTGATACAAGAGACACACTGTGACAAGGAAGCAAACGCAAAGCTTAATGAGCACTGGGGGGGGACAGGGCTTTGGAGCACCCTACTCTAAATACGCCAGAGGGGTTTACACTTGGATCAACCCACGAACACCAATCCACCTGCATAAAACGGAAATGGACCCAGAGGGCAGATACCTCATAATATGGGGCACCCTTGAGCACAAAGATTTGCATAGTTAACTCATACTTCCCCAACAACAACATCCCCAACCACCTGAAAATACTGGGTTCCAAGATGGTGCAGTACAGGGAGGGCCTCTTTTTGTGGGGAGGCGACTTTAACTGTGTTCATGACCCAGAACTGGACAGATCCTGGTCCCCACAGAAGGGTCCCTCCGCAGCCACTATCCCTAGTCACCTTATTAAAGGAACTGGATCTGACCGACACGTGGAGGGAATTACACCCAGTCGAAAGGGCCTACTCATACTATTCATCACCCCACAAACTCCACACCAGGCTTGATTACTTCTTCATAAGCAGAGAACACCTACCCCAAGTAAGAGATACGCAATACCTAGGGAGGACTATCTCCGATCACTCCCCCCTACTGCTAGACTGGCGACACAATAGCCCCAGACCACCCATCCCCATGTGGAGAATGCCCACCGAGGCCTTAATAGATCCAGCTTTCAGGGAGGAACTACATGAAGTTATAGAGAACTACATAACCGAAAACTCAGGTAGCGTCGAACACGCCAGTACATTATGGGACGCCCTAAAAGTAGTTACGAGAGGGGAAGTTATAGCGAAAGCCGGAGGAATCAGGAGAACCCTAAAGACCGCTCTTGAACAGAAAGAATGTGAGATATTAATACTTGAATCCACTCCAGTGGATACCCCCGGGAGGGAAAATGACCTCAGAACTCTTAGGGAGGACTGCTCAGGAGCATGGGACAGATTAGCCAAATTTGATTTCATAACCAGAACAAACAGAACACACTCAGAAGCGGACAAACCTGGCCGGTTACTAGCCTGGCTTTGTAAAAGAGAGCACCCTAAACACATAACCACGACACTACAGGATGAACATGGTGTAGTGCATGGTACCCAACAGGGCATCAATGATGCCTTCAAAGCTTACTATGCCAGACTATATTCTCATACAGAAAAAGTCCCGCAAGAACAAATCTTGGACACCTTAGAAGAAATAGGGCTACCCAGACTATCGCCAACACGATCCGATACCCTAGACTCTGACATCACACAAGAGGACATATCAGAAGCCATTCGCTCCCTAGCCACATGTAAAACCACAGGGACCGATGGGCTCCCCCCGAGTTCTATAAAGCATTTGAACCTTCCCCGACCCCCCTACTACACCAGGTCTTCTTAGAAGCCTACGAAGAAGGCATCCTACTAGACAGCATGAGAGAAACCCTGGTGATACCAATGCTCAAGCCCGATAAACCTCCCGATAAATGTGACTCTTACCGACCGCTCGCTATGCTAAATTAGGACGTCAAAATATTGACGACGATCCTAGCAAACCGACTCTCTAAAGTGATTGGAGACGTCATACACATAGACCAGAATGGTTTTATACCGGGCCGAAGCACGTCCCTGAACTTGCGAAGGCTTCAACATATCATAGCCCAAACCAACACATGTGACGAACAACTAGCACTACTATCTCTAGATGCCATTAAGGCGTTTGACTCCATATACTGGGAGTGGCTTATAGCGGTTATGGAGGGATTTGGAATTGGCCAAAGGTTCATCAAATGGGTTAAGATCCTATACAATAATCCGAGGGCTAGGCTCAAATCTGGGAAATACGTGTCGGAAGCCTGGGACATCCAAAGGGGCACTAGGCAGGGCTGCCCACTCTCTCCCATGCTTTACGTTCTGGGATTAGAACCCATAGCAATTTACCTTAGAAACCAGTTCTTTGATGCAGGGATTAGGCTGGCAGGAATAGACCACATCATCTCAATATATGCCGACGACGTCCTGATATACGTAAATAACCCCCATAAAAATGTCCCGACAATATTGGACGTCCTTGACAACTATGCCAAATACTCTGGCATTAAATTCAGCAAAACTAAATCCTGCTTGTTCCCACTAGCAGGATTGAAAAATAGAAGCACCGATGAACTCCCCAAGGTGGGCGTTGAGTGGCGGACGACGGCTTTCCGTTACCTTGGGATCCTAGTAATGCACACCCCGGAGCTGATGCATGAGCATAACACGAAGGCAGCGGTACCCATACTTCGGAAATCCATAAAATTCTGGGCAAAGCTCCCATTGTCTATACTAGGCAGGGCCTCAATAGCTAAAATGATCATTCTCCCCAGATTCCTATACGGATTTCAAAATGTGCACTTCTACATTACAAAACCCTTTTTCCAACTCCTTGACGCAATAATCAAGGAATTACTGTGGGGAAACGGCAGACACCGGGTGGCCTTATCCACGCTGGTCCTGCCGTATGAGCAGGGCGGAATTCAACTACCAAACTTAGAAAAATACTACCTGGCGGCCCAACTGAGCCATGTATCCAAATGGCTAGCAGACGATGTCACTTCCGAGTCCCCCCTGCTGCAAGGGCTGATAAAGCCGCTTCGGCTGAAAGAATTGATCTGGGCCCCTAAAAACCTTATGTGCAAACCACCATTCCTGGCAGACCTGGGCAAGAAAATATGGCACAGAGCTATGATGATCCAGCATCTGAAACAACCATACTACCAAGAAGTGCCGATATTGTCTGGCCTAGGCGAAACACACGTTAGCCTGAACAACATCAGATCGTGGGAAAGGAAAGGGCTATATACTTGGGGCGACCTCTACGTGGACGGCATATTTAGAGAATTTGCCGAAATACGGGAGAAGGAGGACATCCACGCCGGACAATTCCTGTGGTACCAAAAGCTCCGGAACATAGCCCGAACGAGATGGGCCACCTGGCCTGAGGAACCGGAGGCTGATCCCTTTCTGACATTGATATACAACCTGAACGATGGTGGGAAGGTAGTATCACAGATATACAGCATTTTGCGCAACATCCCCAACCCTCGAAGCGAAGCAATGAGGGCCCGCTGGCAAATGGACATGAGGCAGGAAATGTCTGACAACGAATGGCTCAGGGCACTGTCGTTACCGAAGGAGGTGTCAAGGAACCAGAGATTCCGATTAATACAAATCAATGTGCTGTACCGCACCTACCTGACCCCAAGTAAACTAGCAAAGTTTAATAAGAACAATCAAGCACAATGTAACTGGTGCGGGACGGAAGGAGCAGATCTGATCCATATGCTATGGAACTGCGTTAAGACACAAACTCTCTGGGCAAAAGTGAAGCAGACTTGCGAAGTAGCTGAAGTCACGAGATACAAATGGACCCCAGCGGAATGCCTCCTGGGTAGCTACCCCAGGCTAGCCAAACTTAAACACGCTGTGAAATTGATGGACCTGTTATGTATAACAGCCAAGAGGACCATCGCCATGGCATGGAAAAAACCTGCGGGTCCGAGCTGTAAAGCCTGGCGCATCGAACTGGAAAGGTGGGCAAACGCTGAAACCAGAGCCTGGGAAGACAGCATAGCCAGATCCACTGAAGAATCAAGCATGGCACTGGAGGCATGGAAAGACACTATGGCTAAAATATTTCGATCCTCCGATGATAAACCCCCTTGAACAATGAACTCGAATACCCTATTGACCCACTAGAATGGACAAACATTGGAATACGGCCCCCCGTCAACCAGGCCATCCCAGGAAGATTCCCTATGGCCCCCCCAAAGCCATGCCAACCGCCTACCCCCCCCCCCTCCGAGGACGGACTAACCTCCAGCTACCCCCCATAAGGAGACAGTTAATGTTTTTATGTTGTATTAATGTTGTTAACCTCTGTGAATATAATGGCATGTTACCTGCAAGTAAGTCAGTCAACCTGAGTTAAGGACCTGACCAATGAAAATGTGTAATGCATATAACCACAAATGCCAATAAATAAATTTTAAAAATAAATAATGTCGCTGCACCATCAGCGAACTTTTCCAAATTTCACTGCGCAAACGCATATTGCAAGTGCTTTCTCAAGTCTCACATATTCATGAATTGTGGACGCATTTACAAGCACCTATACATTTGTTCTGTAAATCAAGTGTTCCGAGAACCATTTTCCTTCCTGTCAATATTTAATGGGGCTGAGATTTGTTGATTTAGAGGGCGTGGACCCGATTGCCATTAGTACGAATGGAAGCCGCAAATTCAATTAGATCCTGCTTCAGCTACAAACATTTTCAACAAATCAACTATCAATCTGTTACACTGTTACCCTTCCCCTGAAGAGGGCAGGTAATAAATGTGTAGCTTTCTCTTCACACCCAAGAGTTGTCATTTGTGTTATCAATGCACTAGTGAAATGACTTCCACAGTCTTACTCTATTCTTTGAGGTAAACCAAATCTTGAAAAAAATGATTTACAATTATAGTGGACGCCGTTTGCGCACTGCAGTCTGGACCTGGAATGCACTCCACCCATTTGGTCATTAGACAAGTTACTGGCAATCCAAAACTCTGCAGTCCTTTGTCTTCCAGCTTGAGCGCGAGCATCCAGTTCAGACTGGGAGGCTGGCTGCCCTGAAAGGATTGCCAAGACCCTCCCGAAAGTTTGAATGTTGCAAGGCTGTTTGATTGGCTGGATTCCTGCATAAAAGTCGGTTCCTGGAAGCTAAGAGGTAGTCGATCACTGGAAAATGGCGACGCAAGGCTCAGCCACCCTCCCAGGAATTACCATCATCCAGGAGCGAGGGGACTGGTGCCGCGTCTGCCACTACGGCTGCAGCGGAAGGGGCGGGTGAGCCCCCACAGGGGCTTGCGATGGCGGAAGACGGTTCGGAGCCATCCAGGTTGGTGGTGTACACAGAGGAGGAGGCCGCTACTGAGCCACACATGGGGCCTGGTGGGGGTGGTGCCACTGGTGCAGTCCAGGGCCAGGAGGCAGCACAGGCCGCCGCGGAGGGGCCTGTGCATGTCACTGTCCCTGACCCTGTGACTGCACCACCATGCACCAGGAGGGATGCCCCGTCCCAGGCCCGTCCACAGGTAGGGGGGGACGCCCATGTCATCTGGACTGAATATAAGGGATCTATACACTAATGTCTAGGTGGACCCCTTATGTTGTGTCAGGGATTGCAGCAGAACCTTGTTTACCATCTCCCCGTGTTTGTCGACCAGTTTCATTGGGCTCTCTTATTCCTGTCACCTTCTTCCAGACTGTTTTCATGATATATTGGTAAGGATCATCTGTAATTAGGTGTGACTCAGTTGTGATCAAAGACCCTAATTCCGTTTCCAAGACACTAAAGTTGTATTGGAGCGGTCTCACCTTAATTGGTGTGTGGAGAAATTCAAACTGCCCAAGTCATTCCTGTAGCTATAGTTTTGTTAGAGATCAAGGTCAAATGAAATGTGCAAGAGTCACACTGCAAACTTTGCTAGTTGGTTTGTGGTGTTCATTGACACGGCATCGCAATTCGGCGAAGGAAAACCATTCCATACCGTTATAATGCAACTGTGCTGAGGTACTGTGCTGGCTTGGGTATTTACTTATCTTAAGTCTCTTGTGACTCCTGTGTAGTTCAAGGGTGTTTTCTGTGATTCCGGGTTTTCTCGTCCAGTGCACCCAGGCTGCTGCAGAAATCCTCCTAGGGCGTCTTCTCTGAAGTCCCTGGACCCTCAACTAACTTGTTTAAACAGTCTCCCTCTGTAACTCTGAAGTTTGCATGCAACTGAGCCCCATCCCACCCTGCTGAAAGCTGGCTCCTAGACCACTAGGGTCCCTCTTCTGCTTTGGAGAACTCATGCACTAGAACTGTGAATGGCTGGATACTTTAAGGGGTCTGCCTTGAAAAGTAAAACAAGTGTTGAAAAGTTTACTTACTTGTAAATGAGTTAGTTGACAATTTTAAACTCTGAGTGAATAGTTACAAAACGTTATTACTTACCTTAGATGTTCTGCCATTCTGAAAAGTATATCTAGGATTTAGTTACCTGGAATAAGCCGTGTGCCTTAGTAAGTATTCTCAAAGTATTACTTTCCTTAGAAACGGTTTCACCAAGGGGCGTGGTCTGATGCCAGGGGCGATGGCCGCTTAAGACTGTAGCCCTGTCCCACCTGCGCATAAATACGGCATTTTGTATTTTCCTACCTTTTTCTGACTGGGATATTGTAAAAATGTTCTGCTAACTGGCGCGGAGGCTCTGACTTTATTCTACTCTTCAGAAGCTCGTTGCACAGAACGGCACCATTCGAACGCTTGCGAGGCCTCGAAGTGGCCGCCCCACGTGAAGAAACTTTTGGCATTCTTCCCACCATGACGTGCCGGCTTGGGCCTCTTCAGCTCCTCCTCCAGTCCAACGCCACCACTTGATAATATCTAGAACTACATGGCTACCGCTGTTATTTTCACCTGAGAAAAATAATTTTATACAGCAACCTCTGCTTTATTCAGCGGTTTTCACTGCAGTGATATTTTATTCACCGAGCGATGCGAAGCACTACGCGGCATCACAATATATCAAGTAAGGGGAGCGGTGCAATAAATTGTAACGCTAATTCATGAGTTATTCAACTGTTTCCACCGCGGCGTGTGAATAACTTTTTCCCCAGTCACTAGGTACTATTGTTTGGTACGCAGTATATTACATTGCAAACATAAAGTAACGTGATAAAGTTTTACAACTGTTGCTTCTTCAATATCCGACTGCGTACATTGAATACTGGTGTTCTCTGGCAGTTTTCACCACAGAATGAAACAAACTTTATTTTAGCCATTTGATGCTGTGGAACGTTGCACTGCACTACAATATTTTAAGAGAAAAAGAAAGGTGCATCTATCGTAAACACAATACCCTCGTCTACGTCTGACTGGTTTGTTTGAACTGTCTCTAACATATTATATCCCTTTCTACATCCAAATGGAATGATTTAAGGTTGTTAACAGAAAAAGAAATTAAACAAAGGAAGAAAAAAGAGATAAGCAACAAACCGGGAATTTCAGCGAAGTTGCTATGTCTGAATAATACTTGAACGCAAATTCCCATATTAGTATATTTTCCGAAACTCTTCTCAGAACTATAGTGGTATTTATACTTTTTAAAACCTTTTGCACTCCCTAGTGTTGACTTGGATTCTGGGTGCCCTCTCATCACCCTATATAACAGTAATCGTCCAAGCTCCTACTCTTACCTTCTACTTTATTCCAAATCTACAGAACCTCTAGGTTAGTGGTCTTTATCTTTATTACACATCTTTTACCTATGGCAACAATGGCTACCAACAACAACAAAAAACCTTGCTTGCCACAAAGTACTCCAATCTTTCTTCAACTAATTTGAAAAGACCTAAACGCGATTCACCACCACCACTCAGTGTATCAGATCCAGCCATAGAGGTCATACTACTAGAAAAATCAGAGCACTTTAACCCTTCTTTGAAGCTATGAATCAAAAACTCCAACAACTGGATGACAGATGGAGGTGGAGAGACGGGATGGTCTTGTGGAAGATGTTTCCCCCAGGGTGGTGCAGCTTGAAAAATCCATCAAAGACCTCCAGAAACACAACAAGGACTTGGAGAAAGAGCAATCATTTTCGAATATCAGGCCTGTCAGAGGGTTGTGAAGGGTCCGATCCCATTGCTTTTTTGAAAAGATTACTACCAGCCATTCTGCATTTACTCATGGATACTCCATTTAACATACAGCGAGCTCACTGTATCAGTCAACTAAGGGTCTTGTCTCTCGCCCTCCTCCCAGAACCCTCATTCTACTTACTTGAATACACTGCGCTCCAGCTCATTAGGTCAACTTCCAAGGAAAAAAATCTCTTACTTGGCATGGAAGCAAATTATATATCTCACCGGACGTGGGGAAGGAGTACGGCTCTACGCAGAAAATAATTCTTATCCTTTCTCTCTGCTCTGAAGCAAATCAATATCCGGAATGGTTTATATCACCCATGCGCCTTCAAAGTAACACACGAAGGTCGCTCTACCATGTTTGATGATCCAGCTGACTAAAAGGCTTATATGCTTCATGAAGACTGAAGGTATGGACACATCCTCTCCAACAAATCCCTCTAGCTCTTCTGGAATACAAGGTTTTTCTTTATCTTGCCTGTTTGGTGAACTTCACTTAATGCCGTTATTATCTCATCATAACCTTGGTGGGACGGGCGCTATTGTGGCGTTCTTCTCCCGCAGTGTGCCATCTTTTTCCTTTTGATGGCCCTGCAGATGTCACCTACCCCTGCTACATGTTTCTTCCTTTTTTTCTACTTCCAGGTCTGATCACCTTTTTTATCCTGCAATCACATATGCTGAGGTCCTTATTTTTCTGATTGAGGCCTTTTCCTCATGCTGTACCTCAATATAAGCAATTCTTGATCAGACTTCCCTCCCCTATCCCTGATCCCTCATGTTTGGTCTGTTTGTGTCCTTTTCTTGGTATACGGGATCATAATTGTTGTCCAACGATATTGAAACTTGTTCTTATAAGGGGTCTCTCCTCCAAGTACACCGTTTTCTGCCTACTATACATCTATATTATGTCTTTAAAATTACCCAATCGTATAAATGTTATTTAAGTGTGTCACTTGGAACATTAAGGGTTGCAACAATCCTATTAAAAGATCTAAGATTCTCTCTCGTCTTAATCAACTCAAACCGTCTGTGGCATGCATACAAGAAACACCTCTATCTAGTAAGGAGGCTATGAAGCTCAAATCCCTTTAGGTCAAAGAAGTTATTACAAGGCCTGCGGTTGCCAAGAAAAACAGAGTTGCTATACAACTTAGCAAAAAACAACCTTTTAAAATTTGGCCCAGGATGCTGACTGAGGGGCATTTGGTGTGGGTCAAACTCATGATTGACTCTGCAGTATCTATTTTGAACATCTATTCTACCCGATCCCAGTTTTGGGATTTCTGTCAAACAAATGATTCTCAAAAATAGCTTCACTAATCATGTGTGGAGATGTCAATCAGGTCTTTGACCAGTTTCTGGATCAGAAATCAAGCTGCGTCTTTAAAGCGAACAAATCCCACAAGTCTTTTGTAGGGTGTCTGCCTGAAACTGGTCTTAATCGACTCCTGGAGGCTCCCCCATCCCACATAACTTGATTATTCATTCCACTCATCTCCACATAACACACACTCCCACTTAGACTACATCTGCTCCTCTAAAACTCACAGGTACCATTGTTGATTCTACGATCTCCATTATTATTTCCGACCATGCCCCCATCAGCACCTCCTTTAATTTTGAAGATATTAAACCTTCCTGTTAGAAATTCAATGATTACATATTACAAGACCAACAGTTTATTCAAGCTGTTAAATTATTCCTGCAACAATTCCATGCTGACAACCAGGATAGTGATACCTCCATAGTGAACAATTATGATAAGTTTAAGGCTGCACTTAGAGGCCACATTAAGGCTTATTCGAAAAGAAAAAAAGCGTTAAAAAAAACACATTGACGATCTATATTCCCAGTTGACATCCGCTGAACAACATTACTAACAAAACTTCAAAACTACTAATCTTTGTTTGGTCATGGCCTTAAGTTTCCAAATTAACAATGGGCTTACTGATTTGGCTGTCGGGGCAGTACTTAAATATAAGTCTTTTCTCAACTACGTTAAAAGATCACCCCATCCTCAAACTGACCTTTCCCATTTAGATAACAATATTACACTCCTGGAGATTAAACGCGCCATCAAGGGATTGGGCAGTGGAAAGGCCCCCAGACCGGACGGCCTCTGCCGAATTCTTTGATGGTTTAGCTCATTTCCCTTATACCTAAGCTCAAATCATTTTCCTACTTTATCTCTCAAAAATCCTCCTCTGGCTCATCCTCCAAAGCTCTGCTCATATTATTCCCCAAACCAGACAAACACGCCACGCTCCCTAGTAACTATCAGCCAATATCTCTCTAACAAAGTAAGATTTTCACTAAAATCCTTGCCAATAGAATTAAATCATCCCTCCCTGCTTTGATTAAACCTGACCAAGTTGGATATGTGAAAGGATGCAACATCTCCTCTAATGCAAGACTGTTATTAGATGCCCTTTACATTGTTTCTAAAAGATAAGACTGACAAGGTTATGCGGCTATTGCACTCGATGCAGAAAAAGCTTTTGACCGGGTCAATTGGGACTGTTTCAATCCCTCCAATGGCACAGTTGCAGAGTAAAAAGTTTATTTCTCTAGTCAAACTTCTCCACTCTTGTCCCAAATCATCAATAAACATTAACAGTAAAGGAAAGAAGGATGTGGATTGACTAAGAGGGACGTGACAGAGCTGCCCCCTTTCCCCTATTCTGTACATCCTTTCTTTGGCACCCTTGTTAGAACTTGTCAGCTCTGACAGAAAAATATCTGGAATTCCAGGGGGAATATCACATTAAAACAGCAGCTTATGCTGAAAACATACTTATCCTTCTCAAAAATCCCAAACTACACCTTCCTCATTTGCTCAATACTCCCAATTCGGCCTAGTATTAGGTTACAAACTCAAAGATAAATCTGAAATTCTAACCCTCAACTCTTATTGTCTCAAACATGATTTAGATGGCTTTGGTTTTAAATGATGTGATGACTATCAAATATCTTGGTATGCGTCCCCCCACGATACATGACACTATTAAACATAACACAAATATTGTAGGACAAACTTAAAGACTTAACCTCCAGATGCCCCCCCCCCCCCCCTTTATCTTTCATGGTGCGGTCGGCTTGACACAACCAAAATGATTCTCTCCCCTATTGTCCTATATAACTTGCAGCCCCTACAAGTTCCACAATCTCCTTTTTTCAAATCCATCTATTCTATCCTACTCAATTTTCTCTGGGGTTACGGTAAATGCAAAAGAATCACCATTGCCAAATTGAAGGCTCCATATGACATGGGAGGGGTAGGGTTTCCGGACTTCAAGTTATACCACTCTGCATTCCTTCTTAAACAATCCCACTGTTGGTTTGCCCCTTCCCACACTCCAGACACTCACTCTTGGTTTTCTTTAGAGAAACATCTAGTTCACCCATATGAACTAGCTGACTTCCTTTACTTTATTTATTCCTCTATGGTTCTATCTGATCACATTAAAGCCTCAATTTCTGCCCTGAAGGTCTTTATTTTCCCTCATAGCACAACTAACAAAAATCCCTCCCCATTGCTTTGGCACAATAAAAACATTGTTATTAAGAGAACCTTGTGTCGAAAATCTGGGTTAGAAAAGGCATCAGATTCATTCAACAGATTGCCAATGGCCCTTTTATTCTCTGCTTCCAGCAATTGAAACATGTATTCTCCATTTCTAATGCAGACTTTAATTTTATTTAAACAAATTGGTCAATTCATGTCTGGACACACTCCACCACTTCTCAAACAATATCCTTTTACCTGATGTCTACAGAATATTGCAGCTAACCATGGTCTGTAACATCAAAGCTTCTAATTTTATAAAGCTCACTTCAGTGTCTGTTTGGCCTGTTCGCTTGGCATGGGAAAATGACACTGGTTGTGCTCTAGATGACCGCACATGGTCTCTAGTATTCTCCAAAAGCAAATTTATCTCGGGTGTCAGCCCAACATTTCTGACACAACATTTCTATTTCTTCATTCACAGGCCATTTATTACTCCCATGAAGCTATTTGAATCTAAGAATGTTGCTGATGATAAATGTTGGTCATGCGGTTGCACCCCTGCCTCATATGAACATATGTTTAACTGTCCTTTTGTTTTTAAATTTTGGCAAGATGTATGAAAATGCCTTAAACTTATCTTTTTGGTTGATGTCCCATTATCTTTTTAGAAAATTTTTGGGCAATTTGGCTGTCGAGACTAGTGATTTTCATGCCCCAGCTAAACTTTGATCCATTTATCGTCATTGCTCCAAAACGAATTACTGCCAATGGGAAAAACTCACGTACCCTTTCGGTTAGAGGTTGGTGGAACAACATTTGCCATATACAAAGATTGGATCTATGTATGGCTAATTATCAAGACTATTCCCAAGTATAATGCCAAATGGTATTTTTTCATTCGCTATTTGGATTGTTTCAATGCTTCCTCACACGGCACTGGAGCTCACTTATGAATACTAGACTTCCTTTTACTTTTTTATAACAATTAGATCCACATATATGTTTGACTTAATGCCATTATTATTACATTCTAACATTACTCAATATTGTATTTTTTTTTTCAATATTCCTCCCACGCCCCTCTCCTTCCTTCTGTCGTCATGTTTGTACTCTGTCCCCCCCCCTTGCTTGTGAACAAATCAACTACATTTCCATTGCAGATCTCACTGTTTGAAAATGTTCTCCATTATTTACTGTTGCTTATGCATCCATTTAACTACCATGCATCAATAACTTATCGAGAATTGGTCTGCATTATACCTTGCTGGTCTTTTTTTTTTATCTTTCATGTCCTCATGGATTTCTGCATGGTTATCAAGTTGCATTATTGCTATAATTATGCGCTTAGCCTGTCCAGAATAAGTCTGCCTAGGACATACTTACCTATAGGTTGCTGGTAGCTCCTGATCATACTAAGCCTTCAAACTTTGCATTCACATGACTGGAGTCCCGGTTCTACGGTAGCGGAATACACCGTGACCAACTGTGAGTATACCTGTGCTCCGAACTGTGTCTTAGCTCATCCAGCTTTAAGTACTCGTCTGCTTGCCAACCAATCACTATTCGCTCCATGTGACATCCCCTAGCGTGGATGTGGCCCCTACATCATTGCCACAATGATGGCTGCTATGCAGCACCATTCAATGTGCATTAACATCCACAGAACAAAATAAAAGGCAATCAGTTTCCACAGTACCCAAAAAGGAATTATCACTTTAAAAAGAAAGGTGAATGTGCAAAAGGTAAAAAAGTTTACTGCTGCCAACCTGTTCTGTGTATACCACAAAAGTGGGATGTTACTTCCACAAAAGAAAAATCGTGGCAGTGTCCATGCAATATACCACTTTAGGCTGTTGTGCTACAGAAAAATAAATTAAAGTGAATATAAAGAGAGACGCATTCTCTGCACTGGTAGCCAGAGGGATTGACCAAAAGACCCCATAGGCATCCCTCACTCCAAAAATCAACAGATTCAGACAAAAAGAAGCTTTACTGGGAGCACTTAAACCAATGGAGGAAAGTTGCACAAAAGAAAATACTCCCAACTGAGTCTTACACTTTGGGCAACAGTGGGAAGAGAATGCATACAGATCATCACCCAAGCAATGAACTTGGATCCTGGTGGCAAAAGTTTAGGCATTTTGCTAGGGGTGAGCCCATCTTACCAAAACAGACTAAAACTATCCTTCATGGAGATACATATGTTGCTTTTGGAAAGAGCTGCTTCATGTATCTGTCAAAAGATTTTGGGTTCCCTGTGGGTGATGGCATGGATATTGAAGTTTCCTGCGAAGAGCCAGCGTGTGACGTTCTGTGCTTTCTTGGAGAATACTCAATCTTGTTTGTTCAAGTAGTAAATTTGCTTTAGAATGGTCCATCCAGTTTAGACACTTTAAGGGTAGGAATGCTTTAAAAGCTACATTGGATGCGGAGTACTGGAAGTCCTGAATTTGGATTGGATTGGCTATTGATTTGCCTTAGGTAAATAATATATGTTGGAAGAGTTGCACATTTTAAATTTTGGGTTTTCTTTGAGGATTTGGGCTTTTTAACTTTCTGTGTTAAGTTGATGTGTTGGCACAAAGATGAGGTGGTGGCACAAGGTTGTGGATTTTGGTGATCGTTGAGCTGCACAGATTAGTTGCCAATGAGTAATAGGTGTTTTTTGAACTAGTTTAGTCATTAAGGTTTGGTGATTTAATTACGTGTAATTGGAGCTGATAAATATACTTTGGTATTCCAGAGTTCGGCAATCACATTTCACTTGTTGAGGACGGCAGGAGTATTCGCAGGGATCCTGGTTCTGTGTACGACGTGCACAGACAGATGCACAGACAGATGCACAGACAGAGACTCTATTTTCTTTGACAACATTCCCACTGTGAGGTACATACGAATAAGTGTTTTAGGTTTTAATGCATTTTGAGATTTGGAGCCATACCAGTTGTACCACTGTGAATATACAACCACTTGTGTATGCTATGTAGAATTGTGGTTCGATTTATGTGTACATAATTATTTAATGTATTCTCTTTATTTAATGTGTTTAGTTTGTCCAAACTTTTAATGATATGTGAGATGTCCTCTAATTGTATATATATCTATACTTGCAGATATTTTTGCTCCTGAAGAAGGGGATAGTCCCCGAAACGCGTAGAGCTTGAAGCTGCAGTTCAAAATTGGGAGCTTATTTCTTTGTCTGGTTTGATTTGTTTTTCATGCTGGCCATATTGGAAGTCAGTTGATAGCTTTTTTCTGTACTTTTATGAAGATATTTTGTTACCTATGTTCTAAATTGACAATTCTTTCTATATATAAAAGTGCAAATGTTATGAAATTTGACTGATTTATTTCAGCTTGTAAGGTGTGCAGGGGACGGGAGTGTCTTTAAGTTTAGACACTTTTTGTTTTATGTTTAACACATGCTCCAGTGTCAGGGCGTGTATTCCTCCCCAGCACCCAGAATTGTAATAAAATCTCTAAATAGTTATTTAGTTTTTGAGTAATTAGGTGTGCTCTGATAGATACTTCTTTTTGTAATTTAAAAGCTACTTTGACATCTCTGATAGAAGGAATGTTAATGTCAATTCCTTCATTTCAGATCATGTCGCTTGCTAGTGAGGTGGGCTATGTCTGCTTCCCAACCATCCATAAAATCATTAGTTACAAAAGAATGTGGAGTTTAAGGTTTCTAAATGAATATTTCTTGCACGCTCCCATGTTGCACTGAAGAGCGTCTTTTTCCTATTGGGTTATGAAAGTGAGAGGCCCCCAGGCTGGTTGGTAAATTGCCCAACAGAGTCAATAAAGGTACATCCCAGGAGGGAATAAGACTAAGACCAAGACCAAGTGAGTTCGATCAAAGGCTTTTTATCTAAAGTCCGGGCAAACAGAATCTACTCTGCTCACGCTGAGAGCGCTCTGCAGAAAACATGTTACATTTCATTTTTATACACTAAGTCATCAGCAAGGGGAAGGCCTAAGGGGGCACATGTTGGATTGGTCACTAAGAGAAGGCACCTATGGGTGCAATATGGTCGGTGATGGCTGCTTGGTCCATGGGCACGAGATGATGTGATACGTGGGGTCAAATGTTCAGCTGGGCTCATCCATCCAACATCCAATGGGTTGACGGTGATATTCTACTCCTGCAACATTTGCCTTTGTGGCCACACATTCCCATCCATTCATACGTCTGACCGGTTCGTCCGGCGGCAAGGCCAGCAGGTTGCACGTGAAAAAACACGAAGCCTATTCATTACTGAACATCAATTATATGTTTCTATCATGGATATCACTCTTTGGTTCAAGCATATTCGGACACTGAGTTGGGGGTGAGGGCTGTAGGGTCAATGTATGCTTGTTAGTATTCATTTAATATTGACAATGGGCTGGTTGGGGTATATAGTTACTGTACATGGATTAGAAGAAATACATTTTATTTTAGACGTGTACCTCTTTAGATGGGCTTTAGTGACTAGGTGTCCAAACAGCATAATTCTTTATGAGGCCAGTGTGATTAGAGGTGGGCTTAGCCCCCCCCCTTTTATGGCTTTTGGTCTCACATGATGGCTGAGGCCTTTATATTTGCACATAACGGGCTACTGTCTCATACATTTAGCTGGTTTAAGTGAATTACACTTATGACATCTTCTAACTCCATACAATTTGGGCAATGTCATAACACTAAATCAAGGGATGGTGAGAGGGAAATTGCTGTCAACCAACCACAGAACAAGGGCAGTCGAGCGACTAAAGTTTGAGGTTTTCTAATGGCAAGCATATAATTACATTCTGCATTATCAACAATGAGGTAGCGTTGTGTGAGCTTGCACAGGTTTAAAGTTCATTATTTGTTATGAGCTTACAAGTCATACACATTTCAACATTATAAATCAACATATATTCTACCTTCAATATAACAGGTTAGCATAGGAACTTCCAGCAGCACATGTATGGGATATATTACTCACCGTAATCGTATTTCTGATGCTTGCATCTGCTTAGATTCACATGCTGTGCATAAGCCGACATCTAGTGGAAGCTGCGGAGTATTACGGTTTGTTTTTCGAAACTCGAAAATGGGTGTTGACACAGGGCGTGCCAGTAATCCCATCCCTAGTGACACGTCCACTGTACCCATGATCCCCCACGCGTCTAGGACCCTCAGGTTATATTTTTTCCTGACATGAGGTAGCTTGAGGAGTAGCGCGAGTACAGATTATCCAAGCAGATAGAAAGATAACACTACAAGCATCCATGTGCCTTCTCTCAGAGGGGAGGAAGGGCGGGTCGCATGTGAATCTAAGCAGATACAAGCATCAGAAATACGATTACGATGAGTAATGTATCCCTTCTGAGGCTTGTGGAATTTGCTTAGATCACATGCTGTGCGTAGATTAGCGAGCAGTGTTAGAAGGAGGTGGGATGTGAGAAGTGTCATGAGCAAATAAATGTCTTAGAACCGCTTGTCCCACTGGAGTATCTGTCTTGGAATGGGTGTCAACGCAGTAGTGCTTAGTAAAAGTGTGAATAGAGCTCCAGGTAGCTGCTTTGCAAATGGTGTCAAGGGGTACATTTGCAATAAAAGTGGCCCCAATGCCTCTTGTAGAGTGGGATTTGGCGTGAAAGGCAGAGTTTTTTCAGAAAAGGAGTAACACAGCTGGGTACAGTTTATAATCCACTTAGAGATGGCACCTTTAGAGACGCAATCTCCCTCTTTGCCTGTAGCTATGGAGACAAAGAGTTGGTCTGTTTTCCTCAGCGGTCTGGTTTTGTTTACATAGTATAGGACCGCCCTACGCATAGCTAGGGTGTGTAGTTTCACCTCAACCGAGCTTTGTGGGTCTTGGAAGAAAGCCGGAAGCTCGATGGACTGGTTCACGTGGAATTTGGAAATAAACTTAAGTGAGAACCTAGGATGTGTTTGTAAAACCAGTTTATCTTTATGGACAGTAAAGAAAGGGTCCTGCACTGACCGAGCCTGAATTACACCGACCCTTCTTATAGATGTAATGGCTACCAAGAAGGCAGTTTTATATGTCAGGTGTTTGAGACTGCTCTTATGCATGGGCTCGAAGGGAGGGCCCATGTAGCAAGCACCACATTAAGGTCCCCACCCTGGTGGTGGGTTAGAAATTGGAGGGTGAAGTCTCTACTCCTTCCATGAAGGCTTTAACCACTGGTACATTCCACCACAATACCTTGTTATGCGAGGTGGTGTACGCTGACAGAGCGGCCAGGTGTACCTTCAGTGAATTAAATACCAACCCTGCGTCCAGCAGGTGGAGCATGTAGGTGACTATAGTGGAAGGAGCGCAATCAACTGGGTTGATTTGCTTATTCTGGCACCAGATAACGAATCTCTTCCATTTGTCAAAGTAGCAATACCTCTTGTTCGGCATCCTAGATTCTTTTAGGATGTCCATACATCTCTGAGGAGCAACTAGGACGAGCGTCATCGATTCCCTGTGCATCTTGTTGACCACCTTCCGGATGCGGGGGGGGGGGGGTTGGCGGAAAAGCGTACGCAAACATCCCGACCACCTTCCTGATGAGGGGGTGGGGGGTTGGCGGAAAAGCGTACGCAAACATCCCTGACCAGTTCATCCACAGGGCGTTCCCCTGGGAGTCTGGTTGGGGGAACCTAGAGGTGAATCCTGGGCACTGTCTGTTTTCGCTTGTGGCGAATAGGTCTATAGTGGGGTTTCCCCACTGAGAGAAGAGATCTTCTACGATTTCTCTGTGTAGACACCATTCGTGTTCTTGTGGGAGGGGATCCCTGCTCAAAGCGTCCGCCAGAGAATTGAGATCCCCTGGAACATGTTGAGCTGACAGGTTGATGTTCCGTCCGAGTGCCCATATCCAAATTTTCTGGGCAAGCTTGGACAGATTTGGCGAACGAGTCCCTCCTTGCTTGTTCAGGTAAAACATTGCTGTTGTGCTGTCTGTCCGGATCTGCACTGACAGGTTTAACAGGTAGGGCTCGAACGGTTGAAGTGCTCTGAATACTGCCAGAAATTCTAGCAGATTAGGGATGCGTCTGTTGTGACTACAGCCTGTATCTCGGGATCGTAAAAGGGTTTCCCCTTTGACACCTTTTCTCTTGTCCACCAGTGAAGACTTTGTACACGTGTTGGCGAAACGACCACTAGATAGTCCCACTGCCCACTTGCCCGAGACCACTGTTTCGCCAACCATTCTTGCATGGGAAACAGGCGCGCGTGGGGGACCAGGTAAATACATGACGCCATCATGCCCAGCAAACGCATCGCTTTGCGCACCGTTATCTGGCGACCGGCCTGATATAGCGGAATTTGCAGCATTAGATTCCGAATTCTTTACTCGGATGGAAAGGCCAACCCTTCTGGTGTGTTTAGGACAGCTCCTAGGAACTGTTTGGAGGTGCTTGGCACCAGACTTGACTTTTTCTCGTTTATGGAGAAACAATTCAAAGAGGTCGATAGTTCTTTGAATATTTGATCTGCAAATGACTGGGGTCTCCCACGTGATGAGCCAGTCGTCCAGGTAAGGGTTCACTGGGATTGCCTCCCTGCGTAGGTGTGCCGCTGCCACCGCCAGTACCTTGGTGAATACCTTTGGAGCCAAGGCTATACCAAAGGGCAGTACCTTGAACTGGTAGTGCTGACTGTCCACCTTGAAGTCGAAGAACCTTGTGTGCTGGGAACATGGAAATATGAAAATAGGCATCTTTCATGTCCAATGTTGCCATGTAATCCCTTTTTAGGAGAGGGGGTGGGGATTACCTCTTGGAGAGTAGTCATGCAAAACCTTTGGGGCTCGACATACTTGTTTGCAGGCCGTAAGTCCAATACTGGGCGAACTGTCAAATCTTTTTTTGGCACAAGGAAGTAAGTTGAATAAATTCCCTTGTTTACCTGGTGTCCTGGGACGAGTTCTATCGCGTCCTTTGCTAGAAGACTGGCGATCTCTTCGAGGAGGATCTTCTGGTGGTCTAATGAATTTACTTTGACGTGGAGGGTGGTTTCGGGGACGCTCCAACAGTTCTATGCAGTATCCTGCGGACAGCACCCATCTGTCTGATGTGATCCCTTCCCAAGCTTGGGTGAAGTTGGTAATGTGTCCCCCTACTGTGAGAAGGGACCCTGAACAGAACGTCACTGTTTTGCGGGAGGCGTGCCGCCGCCTCTATTGGGGCTGCCTCTAACCATACCACGTCCCCTCTTGTTACCCCTGCCATAACCTTGGGTAGACTGCTGGTTGTTATTCCATGGTGTACCCTGCCCCTGGGAATAGTTGGAGCCTCTTTGAGAGTTTTGTCCGCGTGGGCGACAAAAATTGCCATTCCCTCTTTGATTGGAGGGTTTGTTAGTCAACTGGCCCAGGGATGAGAGAGTCTTGTATTCATCTTTCGCATTTACGGCGTCCTCTACCGCCTTACCAAACAGTAGATCGTGCTCCACCGGTTTGTCTATTAAAGATGCTTGGGTCTCGGGTTTAAACCCAGATGGTCTTAACCAAGCATGTCTTTTGATAACAGTGCTCTCTGCTATCAGTCTGCCGGCGTTATCCGCGGCATCAAAGGTTGCCTTAAAGATGCAACCAGACACGGCTCTTCCCTCCGACGCAACCTGCACCAACTGGCTTTTTAAAGGTTCCGGGGCGGAGTCAATGAGCGCCGCAACTTCTTCCCACTAATGGCAGTTGTAACTCGCCAGTAGGGTGGTGGAGTTGGCAATCCTTGCCTGGTAGGTGGAAGTGGAGGCTACCTTCCTTCCCCAATCCATAGAGGATCTTCTCCTTGTCGGGGGAGCTTCAGATAAGGGTGTTCTCGCCCTCTTTTGGGTATTAGTCACTACCAGGGAGTCCGGCTTCAGTTGCCCCCTTATGTAGAGTGGGTCTGATTGGGATGCCCTGAACAGTTTTTTAATCCTGGGGTTTACTGCCCTGGTGAGATTGGGATTGAGAAGGGTCTATTCTCCTTTGTATTGACTTGAGAATAGGGATGGCCTGGGCAACAGGTCTCTTCTCTTCCACTAGTTCCTCGGCAAAGTCCCTCTCCGCCTGTGCTCCCTGCGTATCTATGCGGAAGTGTTCAGCCGCTCTAGATAAAACCTCATTTAAGAGAGGTTGGTGGTCGACAGGAGAGTCGGTAACCCGAGGTTCCTTGTCTACTGGGGAGTCTACTCTGTAGACTTGTGTCATCTTCGTCCTCCTCTTGGCCCTCGTCATCCCCATAGTAATCCATTCCGGTATGGACGTCCAACGTGGCCAATTCTGGATCCTCGTTAAAGGATGGATCCTCATCATATTGAGAGTATGGTTGAACATGGTATGGTCAGAAGACCTACTTTGCGTTGGTGCCTCAACTCGAGGTTTTTTTACCAGGGGGGTTGCGGGTCCTTAAACCCTGAGGGGGTTGTCCCGTCAGGGGAATAGGCGAGGAAGTGTTGTGGATTTTTGACATAGAAGTCTACAAGGGATGACATTCTAGTCATAACTGTCTATATCCTCACTTGACCATTCTTTAGAGCTGGGGATTACCCTCTCCTGGGAGCGTTTCCCTGCTATATCCTGACTGGACCTATAGCCTTGTGCAGGGGCCTTGGATATTTTTTCAGAAGATTGTGACTTGTCCTTATGTGTCTGTGGTGCAGATGAAGGCTGAGAATGCTTTTTCTGCTGTTCTCCCCCCCCCCCCCCCCGTGACTGGAAGAGTGCTTCCCCGGTGTTTTCACCTTTTCAGAGCTCTTTGACGTCTGGCGTCGAGATTCGGGGGTAGTGTCCCTTTCCTTAGTGAGTTGAGGCCGGGGCACGGGAGCAGCGGTTACGTGGTCTATTGACGCCGACTCCTGGCGTGCGGCCTGGGGATGGTGGTCATCTTCATCTCCCGAGGATCGAACCTCTGTTACTTTGGGGAGCGAGGCACTCTTGGCAACAGTGGATGGTTGCCTGGTGTCATGCGGTGATCTTAGAACTGGACGCGCGCGCCGAATCTCGGTTGGACTTGAGTGCTTAGTGGATGTGTTGTGGGTAGTGCTTGTGTCACCGGGGGTGTTCCCCATAGCTGCCCTGCCGGACAACCTTCCGAGGTCGGGGACTTGCGCTTGGCTGTCTCTTGACGCCACGTTGCCCTCACCGTCCGATAGGATGGCGTCGCTGCCATCACTGAAGGCGCCCTCCGCTTCCATGGCCTCTCGTTGCCTGGCATGGTGGGCCCAACGTTTGATCGAACGGTCCTTTAGAGTCTTCGGTTTAAACCGACTACACGCTCTGCAAGTCGCCTCGGGGTGGTCCCTTGGCAAGCAGAGGTTACAGGTAGCGTGTAGGTCAACCCAAGGGTAGTTGCGGTTGCACTTTGGGCAAAATTGGAAAGGGGTACCCTCCATACGCACCCTGTGGCATGCATATATATATATATATATATATATATATATATATATATATATATATATATATATATATATATATATATATATATATATATATATATATATATATATATATATATATATATATATATATATTTATTTATATTTGAGTATGTACCACCCCCAGAGGCCTTCCAAGGCCCGGGCCGAGGCCAGGGGCCTTCCTAGGCCCAAGTCCGTCATGCAGCTCTTGACAGTTTCCTTCCCCGGGCCGGCGTCAAGTGTCTAACTTCAGTGACTCGACGTCGGGATGTAGAAAACGGGGAAATAGGATTTTTTGCAAAATTATGGCTGAAGCCAAGGAACTCCGCGGGATGCTTACGACCAGTATGGCGGAAAAAAACAATCTGAGGGTCCTAGACGCGTGAGGGATCATGGGTACAATGGACGTCGCACTAGGGATAGTATTACTGGCACGCCCTGTGTCGACGCCCATTTTCGAGTTTCGAAAAACAAACTAATGCTCCGCAGCTTCCACTAGATGTCGGCCTATGCACAGCATGTGATCTAAGCAGATTCCACAAGCCTCAGAACTGTATTTACATTGTTTACTCATGAGCCTTTTTAAAAAAAAAGGTACCAGTAAGTTTATATGAACTTACACATACTGAGAAAACATCCTTTCACTCATCTAGGTCAGGAAGGAAAATACGTTCACTGATTTAAGGGTCTCTTTGGGCTGTTGATTCTGCTCTAGGGTACACAGGTATTAGGTTTTTATGGCCAGGGTCTGTGGGGTGCAGGACAGGTTCACAGAGACATATAGCCCAGGCTCTCGCCTTCACCCCCTCTGAGATGTATCTGTATCAATGGAGGGAGTAGGACGGCAAGTTATAGTGTGGATTTTGTTGCATTCCTGCTGCCAGCCTTCTCATGGGAACCAGGCAGTCATGTGGACGGCAGAGAGGAGGTGGTGGTGGTGGTGGTGGTGGGGGGGGGGTGGGAAGAGGAGCGGAGGGGGGGGCCGCGCTGGCTGTGCTCTTGACAGATGGCTGCAGAGTGGGGTGAAATCTGAATGGCCTTTTGCTATTTGCAAATGGAGTCTGTATGTTACAAGATGGAGTCCTGGTTTTGCTGGACCAGGGCACGCACAGTAATATGGTAGAACCCATGGATGTACTAGTACGAAAGGGGTGATGGTTCCCGGAGGCGTACCTGCGTGAGTGCCCCAGGGGCACTAGACCTGAAGCAGCCACTACTGGGCCCACTCGGGAAGCATGGAAATTAGGGGGGGTCTTAAGTGTCCCCTTTCTCCACTCAGTTACCAGATACTCTTCCCACTTTGATTTTGTGACCCCCGATTCCCTTAACAATCAGAGAGATCATGTGTGTTACGATGAACACATCAATTCCAGCAGAGATCAGATCTTTCTGGTTGAAGTTACTGTTGACAAGCTTACATTCCTGGATTACTGATAATATGCTCTTTTGCCGTAGGAAACACTTTTCCAACCAGTGTGTGCAGGAATGCCACCCCACAAAAATGTATTTTCTGTACTGGATTGAGAGCGACTTAAAATGGAACTTTGGGCCGAGCTGCGAAGGCACTTCTGCAGTTGTCTGGAAGACTTAAGACACTGAGGTGAATTTGCTTGGATCAGCCAGTAATTCAGGTATGGCTAGACTATAGATTTGACTTAAGAGTAATCTAATGTAAAGTGGTGCCCAACTTCTGCATTTGTGATTTTAGACTTCATATTTACCTTTCCCCCCTGGGCACAAGATTCCAGCCAGGCACTTTGAGAATGTTCTTGTGGCAGATTTTATCCAGGGCAACAAGAACTGGTTGTGAGGCTTCCTAACTCCAAACTTGAAGACCCTTTGTTGCTTTGCAGAAATTTGGAGGGTGGGGGCGGGGGATTTTGGGGGGGGGAAATAGGACATGATTGATATGAGGAGGGAGGACCGGCTGTTATTTGACAATAGGCATCTTGGTGGGGCGTGCAGCACATCCATTCGCTAGATGAAGAAAAAACTGGTCAATTGCCAGCCTCTTGAATTGTTCTTTCGGTATCCAGAGGTCCAGAATTGGTCTCAACTAATCAGTCTTTGTTTCTCCATGATGAAATGGCTTAAGTAAATTACTCTTCCTCTTCAAGACACTGGAACTTTCAGTAACATGATTTCTGTCCCTTGAATCAACTGAAGTATGAGGTTGGTTTCATTTTCTCAGAGAAAACAATAGAGTTGGTTTTGAAAATGGACTTCTAAACAGGTTTTAAAATATCAAGTCCCCAATTATCACGTGTTTCTAGCCAAGATGAAAAGTTGCTTTGGATGGCATCTCCTAGCTTGTTCTTAAACAGTGGGGGGAAAGTCCATACTTTTTGCAGGCCAAAAGGTCTTCTGTCTACTATCCCTTTGAGATTAGTACTTTAATTGCTAGAGATTTTTGGGTGTGCTGGTACTATGGTTTGCGTCTGAGGTCCATACAAAGAATGCCCTCATATTTCTTTCTGGAGTAGCAGAAAGAAGGTTTTTGCTTCTTGTTTTGGTTCCAATCCCATCGACAGTGTTTGCCTGGGTCCTCATCCTGGAGCCCTAGTTAGTTGACATGCAAGCCAAAGCGATTCACCGAAAAAGTGAAGACCTATGATCTTCTGCTGAGAAACAACCTTAAAACTGGCGAGTCTGGCCCAAGAAGATCTGTGCATCGATCGAATGCATGCTACATCCATGTTGGCTACATCTTTGTCTAAAAAATGTCATCCATGTTGGGACTGATTTTCTATACACTGGCCTGGTGGACAGATGTACAGAAGGTAAACCTAGTATTATGAAAGGAACAACTCTGGGAGCTGAAGCCAAACCAGTTCAAGGCAGCAAGGAGCGTGGCCTAGGCTAAGTCTCAAGAGGTGGTGTTAGGTAAGAATCTGTAGAGTGCAACTGGTGTGGGACTTCATAAGACTTCTCTTGGTATTAGGTAACCCACTTTTTAATATAGGCCTGTACTACACAAGTTGTTAGTGTGACTGAGCAGCCAGGCTTACTTAAGAGGGGGTAATGTGAGCTGTACTATGAAACCAGTAAATACAGGTAGCCAAGTAAACACTTACCCACTTAAAGTTATAGTATACATTGTTTAATTATCCTTGTGTATATATAAATAATCTTTAAAAAGCAGCAACTAATAGTAACATTAACCCCAAAGTTAGGATTCAATTCAACAAGAGCAATACAGCAGGCGAGTACCTTTTCATATGTTATACATATTCCCGCACTTTGAGTGATGTCCCTTGAGGTCAGTAATAATACTTACTTGTGGTCACCATTGCAATATTGAGTTGTAAGGGGGGGGGGGAAATCATAGTTCGATTAGAACATACTTTGAACTTCCTTCACTTCCTGCGTTTCCAGACACACTTGAGCCCAGGCGGACTTCAGGGCTGAAGCCCGCCAAAGGCAAAATGCACAAAGGACTCAAACATCACAATAAAAACCCAGAAGGAACCAACTGACAAGAAATGGTGAAAAAAGGGACAATTTGGAAAATGGTCACCCTTGGGTGATGTACTGCAGCTGGAATTAGCCTGCAAATACATGGCACATGGTAGTAAAAAAGAAACCACTGCCACCAGCAATTCAAGTTAGTGTAACAGAATGGTACATGAGAAGTGGGATAAAGGTGTTACTATGTAATTCTCCCCCCCCTGCACTCCACATAGGGTGGTGTGTGCTGGCCCCACAAAAGATAAGACAGGAGTCATCTTACTATTCTCGGGAACAGTATTTCAAGAAAATGTAGTTATACATTATGATAAGTCCAAGGCTTGGCACGAGGAGAGTTGCCCAGAGCAATGCCAGTGTTAAGCCAACCTGCAACACAAGTTCACAAAGGTTGGTAGAAAAATAACTAGTCACCGAGATAACTTGCCACTGTTAACTTAAAAGTTACAGGATAAGCAGAAAGAGGTACACATTGTGTCCTCTCAACACTCCACAGGTGGTGGGGTGTGCCGATTCCACAAAATAGGTCAGGGTGGATGAAAAGGCCCCTGCCCTAAAACAGAAAGTTATCACAGAAAAGTCAAAAGGAAAGCTCATGTAGCTTCCCAGCAACACTGCACAGAAGGCGGCTGTAGTAAGAGTTTGACCGGTCTTATTTTTCCCTCTTAAACCAGAGCTACTATGTGGAGGTAGGTTATATCTATGAACTAGATTATGTTACTTTGAAAGCCTGAGTTGTGTACATCATTATTACATTGGTTATGGCACTTGTGTACACAAACGTTATTTAAAAACATTTTTAAAATAGAAACTGAAAAAATGGATGCCATAAAGTTGGAGGAAAACACTCCAAAAGAGAGCATCCAAAAGAGATACAACACATTCCCAAATATAAAAGAGTGGAAAAAGGGCCAAACTCAGAGTCCAGCAAAAAGTGCTGAGGTAGGGGGGGTCTCGTTCATTCATCCCCAACAGTTTATTCGAAGTAATTTGAAAAACAATTACAATTTGGGAGAGTGGGGTAAGGGGCTACAAGGGTTGGGGAGGGTTCATAATATAGGTAAGTGGGTTTGGGGGCCCCCCCCCAATTAAAAATACAAATAGTTTTCAAAATAATGAGCGAAATAAATTATTTTGAAAAAAACACGCTGATGCAGGGACATGGAACCGTGCTGGGGGATTCGCAGGTGAGGAGAATTACACAAAAAGAAATTGTACACCAACACTGGTTCATGGAGACCTGAACATAACAATTAATTCCATCCACAGCAATGGCTCCCTCATCTTTCACTTTCAAAACACACATTTACCCTCTACTCTAGTCCTTGGCATGTTGGTTTATTTGATTATTTGTATTGCGCACCAGACCCTAAAGTATCAGGGCGCATAGCATAAGATAATTCACAGCTTAGTTACACAACAGGGATATTGTCACGATGCCTACCCCCAGACATCCGGAACAGGTCCATCTGTCCAGGGAACAGGCACCCAAGAAGACATAGGAATTCCCAAAACCCTGCCTTGGGGCTATATGGGTTCAGTCCTGGCGCCGTAGGCCAACTTTAAACTATGCAGGTCATCCTGCAAAGAACTCATTTACAGGCCATCATGAGGCCATGAAGGGACTACTTTCCTTTAGGAACTATTTTGCTGCTTGGGTGTGGTACTGGAACTTCTTACCTGGGAACTACTTTTTTGATGCCATTTAAACCACGCCCGAAGAGCAGCACACGCTTCGCATTATTCTGCATCTTAGCAGCGTAACGCTCACCGTTTCTGCAGTCCAGCATCCAGTCTACAGCCACACCCGTCTTGTGTCCGGAGCCGATCCTAGAGAAAAAGAAGAAAAGGTTAGAATAAGGAGATTTCCATTTGGTCATCATCTTTTCCTGGAGCAGCCGCACCTGTGGATAAAGGAAAAAGACATTAAAATAAACCGCGTCGCATTGCCAGCTGCAGCGCCGCGCCATACTCACCTGTCTTCGGAGCATCTCCACGACTCGGCGCAGCACCCGTTGAATTGTCGCCCGAAACATCAGCATCTGAAAAGACAAGGACAAAAAAGGTGAGCGGGGTTCCGCCAAAGACATTCTTTTACTTACCGCAAGATACTTACCGGTCGAGGTAGCGCTGGTCACCATCCTACGTTAGACATTTTCGGCAAGGTGCCGCACCTGCAAAGATAGAGAACTATTGGTTAATTACATTTGGAATAATATTACTTGCTAGACAGTGCTTGGTACAAACTGACTCTTACCTAAGCGCTACCTTCATCCATCGAGGCGAACTCACTCCTTGGATCACACAGCAAGGGAAAGGGTATGAAAGGAGCATTAACAGACATTTGAACTCTAAAAGAACTATACATTCGGTTTACACACTACTTACCTCGGAGTCATTGTTGTCTGGAACTCTGCCAAATACCTTCGGATCAGTGAAGTAACTGAACTTCTACGTGCCCCTGCACTCCACACAGGATGGAGAGTTCATCCTTCCAAACAATAAGGTGAGACTTTATGGAGGGGAATACTGGAAGTTCGGGGAAATTAGTGTTAGTGGAACCTCTCTACCACAGGTGGCTAATCCCCCTTTACTGCTTTTAGGAAAATATTCTTGCGGGCCAGGCAGACGAAACTGAGTGGGCAAGTCCAGTCGATCATCACTTCACTACAAGTCACACTGGTGGAGACCGCAGCAGTCCAGCTACGTTCGATGCCCGTGTGGAATCCATATGCTTGTAACAGATATACAGTACATAGGAAATATACAGAATAAAGATAATGTACAGGCAGAGAGATCAAGTGGGAGCATAGGCATGACATGGTCCAAAAAGAGGACATATACAGAGGACAGTCAGCAATATAAATAGCTAAAATTATTTATATATGTCAGAGCGGGTTGGTCCTAGGAGTCCGGATCAGAAATCGTTGTCAGAGATCTGAGCCATCTTGTTATACTCTGTCAGAAGTTTTGGTACGATTGGTCTGCCCTCAGTGGGGTGGGTAAAGAGTTCCACAATTGGGCTGCCTTCAATTACCAATTCAGCCTACTTGCACAAAACTCCTAATTCTTTTCTCTTTGCAGTAAAGTTAGGTTCCTTGCTGCCTGCACCCTCTACAGGCTCCTTGTTCCCTGGCTATGCCCTCTACCAGTACTCCCTTATATGTGGCTTGCAAGCACTCATCCAACCATTCTCATCCACTCTCTGCTGTTTCAAGCACTTCACGCTCCTTGCCCCAGTCCTACTTCCAGGATTCAAAGTCAGTACCAACTTATTTGAATTCAACATCACTGAAAAACCACGTGGTCTCCTTAAATGACTGCAAAATCTTGTGAATCCTTTGCTTAGACTACCTCTAGCCCGCCAGGTTAGGTTATCCTTTGTTATGCAAACTGTCTCCATTTACCTCCCCATCATGCTTTGGTTAATGTACGACCCATCCTGCCTTTCCTCTTTATGAAGCACCAAGCAATGGGTCTGCTCTGACCAATAATTTTGCAAAACATCCATGTTCCCAAACAAACAAAAACAACAAGAGAGATCTGTGGGTCTTTGGTTTAAGAGGTCATGTGTAAATAGTACCACCCTGTAAGTCAAAAGAATCCTTTGGAGCTAAAGGCTTGCATTTGGGCTGATGTGAATACGAACAATGCTTTGCCCCCGTGGCTCTGAACTGGTGTTAACTCCGTCATGGCTGCTGGGAGACGCTGTTGCATGCAACTCGACTCCAATGGCTTATTCTACGTTGATCTGTTAGTGCAAAGTATATATATTTTTAAATATATAAAATGTGTGCATATCATACACACTAGCGCATAACTTAAGATTGAGCAGAATTGTCTATGGTGTTTTGGAAAATAATTCCCAATAACCTTTGAACCCTACCATTGAAAAAACTATTCTGAAAAATTGCCATAGAACATTGGAGACATCCGTCCATATATAGAACATTTCCAAATTGTTCATGGGCTGCTTCATACTTTTAAAAACAAATCGTATTTTCAACATAGAATTTGCCCATATGGGAACATTTCTTTTCAGCCCAATCATCTCAAAATTGTCTACTTCGATTTTTACATCTAAATCAGACCATTTTGTAGGATGCTAACATTGTATATCTGACGCAACAGCCACGAAAATAAGGCTTAGAGGAAGTGGGCAGTAAAAATAAAATTTCAAATAACCGTTCAGTTCCTCTATTGCAAATTTCTGGTGAACCCTGTGGCATTGAAAAGAACAAGTTACTTTCTTACCTGGTAACGTTCTTTCGATGGGATGGTCCGACGACATATTCCATATCTATGACATGTAATCACCACAGCTGTGCTGCTTCGGAAACTTTTTTCGGCGTCTGCGTCCTGCGTCGATGACGTCGATGCGCCGTCGTCGAGGGCCTCCTCTGACGTCATCCTATGTGATAAGTAGGACGCACGACGCCCGTAGCCTCAGTTGTAGTTTTTTCCCCCCAGAACGTGTGACACTAGTCAACTGCCAGTCAGACACAAAGCCTTGCGGAACGTAAGCTGCAATCGCAAAAGAAATTCTGCAGCGGGGAAGGCAGGGCGGGAGCGATATGGAATACGTCGTCGGACCATCCCATCGAAAGAACGTTACCAGGTAAGAAAGTAACTTGTTCTTCGAGGGGATTGGGTCCTCCGACGTATTCCATATCTATGACAGACTCCCAAAGCAGTACCAGAGCAAGGAGGAGGGAAAGAATTTAGAATCAAGATTTAGAATAGCCAATCAAATAGCAGAGCAAAGGACCGCCTTGCCAAAGGCCAGATCCTGTGCTCGGATGGAATCGAGGGAATAGTGACGTACAAATGTATGTACTGAAGCCCAGGTGGCTGCATCACAGATGTTGCGAATAGGAACACCCCTCTGCAGGGCAGTAGACGCAGCCATACCCCTGGTAGAATGGGCCCGCAAGCCAGCCGGTGGGTCCTTACCCGCCAAGCGGTAGCACTCCGAGATGGCCAAAATAATCCAGCGAGACAAAGTCTGTTTCGTCACAGCTTGCCCCAAACGCTTTCCAGCGTAACCAATAAAGAGTTGATCGTCCACTCTGACCCGGGACATGCGTGAAACATAAAAGCTTAAAGCTCTCCTAGGATCAAGCCTATGGAGCCTCTCCTCTTCCTTACCAGGATGCGGAGGAGGATAGAATGCCGGAAGAACAACCTTCTGGGCCAAATAAAATTCCGTCACTACCTTCGGAAGAAAAGAAGGACGAACTCTAAGGACAACCCTGTCCTTGTGAAATACAGTGAAGGGAGGCTTAATTGAAAGTGCCTGTAACTCACTCACTCTGCGAGCGGAAGTAACCGCAACTAAAAACACAGTTTTCAGAGTTAACAGCCTCAAAGGGCAAGAATGTAAAGGCTCAAACGGAGCACCCATAAGAAACTTAAGAACAAGGTTTAAATCCCAACCGGGCACCAGGAAAGGTGACGGAGGGAACACATTAGTGAGCCCTTTCAGAAACTGTGAAATCAAAAGGGATTTTAAAGTAAGAACACTCTTCAGACGAGCGCTTAAAGATGGACAGCGCCGCCAGGTAACCTTTAACGGTACCCACTTGCAAGCCCCTGTGGGCCAAAGAAAGTAAAAAGGACAGAACCATGGGGATGTCACATGCAAAAGGATCCACATTCTGAACTCTGCACCAGTCGCAGAACTTACGCCAACGGCAACGGTACAGAGACTTTGTTGCTGGCCTTCGGGCCGAAAGCAACACCTCCATCACGTCCTCAGGGAGGTCCCAATCCTGATACCTCAACCTTTCAGAAGCCAAGCGTGAAGGTTGAGGGATCTGACCTCTGGATGGAGAACCTGACCCCCCTCCCGTGAGAGCAGATCGTCTCGGTAGGGAAGACGACGTGGAGGGCAGATGGATAAGTCGAGAAGGTCCGGGTACCGCGTCCTCCGAGCCCACGCCGGGGCAATGAGGATCATCCGGGAACCGAACTTCCGTAACCTCCGCAGCACTTGCGGGATGACGGGGACTGGAGGAAACGCGTACAGCAGCGGGAATGACCACTCCACCACGAACGCGTCTCCTAAGGCTCCTTTTGGAGGAAATTCCCACGAGCAAAACCTTTCGCACTTCCGGTTGACACTGGCGGCGAAGAGATCCACTTGAGGGGTCCCCCAAAGGGCGAAGATCTCCAGGAGAATCTCCTGAGCCACCTCCCACTCGTGAGAGATTGCGCTCTGCCTGCTCAGAGCGTCCGCCGTCACGTTCTCGTCTCCGGCCAGATGAACTGCCGAGATCGAAACTTCCTGCTGGATGGCCCAGAACTCGAGCTGCATCGCCTCCCTGCACAGAGGAAGTGACCCTGCCCCCCCTTTTTTGTTGAGGTAGTGCATGGCCACTGTATTGTCTGTCAGGATCAGGACACTCTTTCCTCGCACAGTCGGCAGAAAAGCCTTCAGGGCTAGCCTGATGGCCCTCAGCTCCAAAAGATTGATATGGAGTCTGGACTCCGACGGAGACCAACGACCGCTGACTGTCAGCCCGTTGGCATGAGCTCCCCATCCCGTGAGGGATGCATCCGTCACGATCGTCACCTCCGGCCAGGGAAGCCAAAATGGAGCCCCCTTCATCAAGTTGCCTTCGACGGCCCACCACAGAAGATCCCGGGCGACCGAGGGCGGCACCTGAACCGGGTCCAACATCCTGCCGGAGGACTGCGACCATTGCGTCTCGAGTGTCCACTGCAAAGATCTCATCCGCAGGCGAGCCTCTGGCACCAGAAGAATGCAGGATGCCATGAGGCCGAGCAACCTCAAGAACTCGAACGCAGGGAGCGTCTGGGCATGCTGAAACTTGTGCACCATCTGCTGAATGTGAAGAGCCCTCACCTGGGGAGGAAAACACTGCCCCAGGGAAGTGTCGAGCACCGCTCCGATGTACTGGAGCCGCTGTGTTGGCGTCAAATGGGACTTCTTTAAATTGAGGGAGAAGCCCAGCCTGTGAAGGGAGCGGCAGGTGACGGACAGATGATCCAGGACTTGCTCGGGAGAGCTCCCCCTGATCAACCAATCGTCCAGGTAGGGGTAGACGTGAATCCCCTTGCCTGAGATGCGCTGCCACCACCACCATGAGCTTAGTGAAAACCCTCGGGGCGGAGGTCAATCCGAACGGCAGGACCCGAAACTGAAAGTGCGAGTCGCCAACCGCGAACCTCAGGTACTTCTTGTGCTTGGGATGGATCGGCACATGGAAGTAAGCATCCTTGAGGTCGAGTGACACCAACCAGTCCTGAAGCTGAAGGGCCTGGAGGACTTGAGAGAGAGTAACCATCTTGAACTTGTCCTTCCTGAGGAGTTTGTTCAAACCGCGCAAGTCCATGATGGGTCTCAATCCCCAGTCTTTCTTCGAAATCAAAAAATAAGGGGAATACCATCCCTTGTTCCTCTCCGCTACAGGCACCAGTTCTATGGCGCCTTTCTCCAGCAGGGCTTGAATTTCCTGCGCAAGGAACGGATCCGGACTCTGCAAAGAGAGGTTCCCCGGTGGATTGTCGCGAGGCCTGTGCCGAAAGGGAAGACAGTAGCCGTGGGTTATGATCTCCAGAACCCACACATCTGAAGTAATGGCTTGCCACTCTACAAGATGCTGCGCCAGCCTTCCCCCAACCGGCGAACCATGGGACATGGCCCCACGACTGAGTGGGAGCGGCTGCGGCGTTACCTGAGGGCAAAGAGGCAACTGCCCGAGCGGCCTTGGCACCACGGGTACCCTGTCGTCCACCTCTGGTACCCCTGCGATGGCCTCTTTGACTGCCAGCTCCTCTCGCTTTACTGAAGGAAGAGTAATAGCGAAAGGAACCACCCCTCCACTGCTGTCCCCTAGGACGAAAAGGCGGAGGTTGGCGAACTGCAGCGCCCAACGACTTCGCTGCAGCTTTTGAGGTCTGCAACCTCTCAAGGCTCTCGTCAGCCTTGCTGCCAAAAAGGTGTTCACCGTCAAAGGGCATGTTGAGGAGCCGGGACTGCACATCAGGAGCAAACCCCCGACTTCCGCAACCACGCAAACCTGCGTATCACGGTGCTCGCCGCCATGGACCTACTGACGCATTCAGCTTAATCCAAACCCGACTGAACGGACTCACACATGGCATCCTTACCATCCTGGACCATAGCAAGGAAACCATCCCGTTCGTCCCCTTCGGGAATATGTTCAGCCGCCAACGCAACACAGTTCCACAGAGTGTGTGTGAAACGAGGCACAAATGGAGTTGGCCGCCTGAAGCGCCATACCACTAGAAGAAAACACTTTCTTCGCCCAGCCATCAAAACGTTTGTCGTCCCCATCAGGAGGGATGGTAGGGTACGACGCCTGCTTTGCCGGGGCCGTGGCCGCCTGCACCACCAAACTCTCCAGAGTGGGGTGCCTGGTCAAGTAGCAGGGGTCGCTACTGGCTGGACGGTATTTTCGCGACAAGGATCTGCCCACCGCCGGGAGACTCTCTGGAGCAGTCCAAGCCGCCGCCACCCTTCTCTGCAAAGCCATATGGAACGGCAGTACCGGGTCAGTTGGGGGACCAACATCAAGGATGTCCGTCAGATCATCCTGCACAAACTCCCCTGGGGGAGCAGACCATCCCAAGTACTCAGAAACCCTAGCCATAAGGCGCCGGTACGAGGAATCGGCATGAGAGCCAGGTTAAGGCCTACAAAACTCCACCTCCGGAGAGGTGTCCAGTCCACTGGCATCATGCAGTGACTGTCTCAAATCGTCAAACTGACTATGGCCCTAGACAATTTCATCTGGAACCTGACTAGGAACCAGGCCATCAGAATCCTCATCCGCCTCTGAAATATAGTCCAGGTGGCGAAAAGAAGGCACCCGAGAGTGCTTGCTCTTAACCAGAGCCTTCCTAGGGGGTTCTCCCGTGCCACGGGGTACCTCCGAAACGAAAGGCGTCGAGCGAATCGGCGCCGGCGTCGAGAGAACCGGCATCGGCGCCGAGAGGATCGGCGCCGACATCAGGCGCAGCGCCTCCAGCATCGGCGGCGTCGACACAGCCCTCGAGGCCGGAGCCCCGAGCGTGGGCCTCGACGACTTCCTCGAAGCCGGAGCCTCGAGAAAGCCTGTCGACGCCCTCGACGCCTCAGACGTCGATGTCTTCCTCGAAGACTTCACAGGTGCACACGGTCTCGAACGCGTCGAGGACCGGGACCTGGAACGGGTACGGCGAGAACGAGTCTCCTTGTCCGAACGGGACCTCTCCCGTGACTCGTGCCGACCACTCATGCGAGCGGTGTCTCTCGACCTCACACGACCGACCCCACTCGGGGGCGCGGACGGCTTAGTACCCTGCGACTCAAGAATCGCCAGCATTTTCTTCCCGAAGGAAGCCCATTCCTCCGGCGTCGCACGGCTGGTGGGTTAAGCGACGTGCCGGGCAGAGTCCTCCGAGGAGGACCTGGAAGACGACCGGTGTCGGCGCTTCCGAGAACGCCTCGAAGAGGCAGAGGAGTGCCGAGACAGACTCCTAGAAGGAGACCCACGAGACTTCCAACCATGACGCGGAGAGTCACCCCTCGAATCATCCGTCGAAAGCCCCGCAGACTTCGACTTCCTGGGCTTGGACACCCGACCTACCGACAACTTCTTACGTTCGCGTAAGGCTTTGGACGTGAGCGACTGGCAGTCGATACAGTCATCCGTGTCGTGGGCCTCCCCGAGGCACCAGAGGCAGGCGTCGTGCGAGTCCGTCACCGACATCTTGGACCCACACTCCCCGCACTTCTTGAAACCCGGACGCGGGGTCGAAGACGAAGTAGAAGACATCTTCACACGAAGGATTTGCACAAAACGAACAGGTTCGAAGAACCGAGAAGAACAGAACTCCAAAGAGTCGAGGCGTGAACCGAGAATCACGAAGCAACACGTTCGCGGAAAAAAACGGAACTGAGGCTACGGGCGTCGTGCGTCCTACTTATCATATAGGATGACGTCAGAGGAGGCTCTCAAAGACGGCGCATCGACGTCATCGACGCAGGACGCAGACGCTGAAAAAAGTTTCCAAAGCAGCACAGCTGTGGTGATTACATGTCATAGATATGGAATACGTCGGAGGACCCAATCCCCTCGAAATGTACATTCTTCACTACTTACTGGATTGTCTCTAATTTCGTATGGGGTCCCTAATATTCCATATCGGGTCCAGTAGAAAGCGGTTCAATCGAACCAAGCCGAAACAGTTACGTCACACCCTTGCTAGTCAACTTAACTTTCTTTGCAGAAAGGCTATGCATTCTATAAAAGAAGCAAATAAGGATTCTATTAAATGTAAATATACCATGTTTTGCATAGCACATTTTGTAAAATATTGTTGACCATGAGAATGTATATTCTGGTATGATTATAGCAGAATATGCCGTTTTCTGTACATTTCCTGGTTTTATTGCGTTTTTTTTCCCATTGAGATTCTAGGTTCATCAATTGAGTGGATTATGCATTTTGTTATTCCTTAACAAATGCTAAATATATTTCGCTTTCAAACTTCACCAAGGCCCGTATATTTAAATATTGTTAGAAATTAGGAAAATTTTGCAATGTTGACGTAAAATATTCCCAATAAGAACTCTTGTTGGTGTGCCCCCACCCCCCATAACTAAGAGCATGCAGTAACTTCATTGAGGTTTCAGGGCTTCAGTTGAAAATAGCACTAGGTCCTTAGCTTATTCTGTACCGTAATACAGCGGACTCCTAGATCATGATGGGTAAAGCACACTGGAGGTCTTATTGCAAAAAGATCTTAATTTCAAACAGTGCCACATGACTTTACTTACCATACTTCTGTGTCGGAAACATCAGAAAGGCATTTACAGTACACCCGTCCCTTAGATAGCGAGGAGATGGTCTAGAGAATACTTGTTAAGGATCCACCTGACCACCCCGCCACTGGGATTCGTCCTTAGCAGGGTAAAAGTGTGATAATCTACAAGGTGTCTAGTCAAAGGATCGAAAAAAAAAGGGTCGACAGGACAAGGATCGAGACCAAAGGGTCAACAGGACAAAGGATCGATTTTTTTTAAAGCGAGTTTTAGCAACATAAAAAAAGGCTGGGGTGGGATCCCCCCCCAAAAAAAGTCAAAACAAATTCGATCCTTTGTCCTGTTGACCCTTTGGTGTCGATCCTTTGACTGGCAACCAATCTACGACTGGCAAAAATAAACTTTACAGACTAAACAATTGTTCCTTTGACATGCCTTTTGCATTTGATGTTATTGATTGTGCAATTTATCGCTGGACAAACAATGATCGAACGTGCAAGACTATTATAAATTATGTAGTGGCCTACATAATCACATGCAACCGATCAAAGCAATCGGGACATCTTTTGGAACCTTGTTATTGTGGCTGCAGCTTTTCTAAAAAAAAAAAAAAATAAGCACCAAAAGTAGTGCTGCAGTGCCTACCTTCACTCACTTGTGCCACACTTGCAATTGAAGGAAAAAAAACACTATACAAAAAAATACAACTCTCTCGCATAGGTCCATACAGCACCATTTCGGTTTGCGATTCCCTTTACATTTCCCAAGTGTCTGTATCCTCTGACACATGTTAATTAAAATCTCTGATCAACAGTGGTGCAGTCCACCAACGTCTTGGGTGGCAGATCCAGAACTTGTGAGGATCATTCACTAACATTACACTATACTGACAAAGCAGTATATGGAAGAAAGAAAAATGATCAATTATATTTCCAATTTAGTGAGGCCACCCAGTCTGCTGGTTACCAAGCCTGTCCTGTAGACCACAAAACAGCCATCTTTAGCTTTTTGACTCATCTAGTAATGGTCATCTATAGCAAACGCAAACTGCTATAAAGTAATGAAGGGATATTAAAAGTTATGGGGGCAGGCAAAAGGTTTGGATATGCACCCATGAAATTTACACAACAGCAAGACAATCTAGTTTCAAGTTAAAACCTCTCAAGATAGTACTGGTGGAAGGAATTAAACTAATGCAATAACAGTATATGGTTTAAGGGAAGCAATTTAATTCTACTCTTTCCCCATATACAGTTTCTTCTAATAAATAACTTTGAATGGATTAGAAATATCTTAAAGCAATATAACCAGACTTTCTAGATCTATCTCAATCCACCCAGAAAACCACACACCCTCAGCACGTAAGGCAATTACAAGAAATTTGAAACTCCTACTGTACCTTATTTTCTTGGCTCCAAATCCAGAGTCCAGGAGCTTGCATGCCAAATAATGCAAAAGGATCTTTTCCAACAACTATTAGGCCAATTAATATGATCTTAAAGACGGACAGGAAGGATGCAAGGTGTCTGAAGGAAAGAAAGACCATATTATATTTCAAAATGTAACCTTTAGAAATTAGATCAATTGTCAATCACAAGAAATGTAAACCAGCTAAATTAATTAAGCAAATCTATATATAAAACAGTCTTGTTTTCACAAATCCTCACACTTTAAAAACAGCTGCAGGGTAACCACATATATAGCAGACATTACTTACCGTAATGGTATTTCTGACGCTTGTATCTGCCAAGATTCACATGTTATGCATAGGCCGACATCTAGCGGTAGTCTGAGTATTGCAAGATTTGTTTTCAAAAATTTGAAAAAAGGGACGTCAACTGGGGGTGATTGTAATACTATCCTTGTGCAATGTCTACTTTGCCCATGGTCCTTCACGCATCGAGGTCCCTCAGATTGTTTTGTTTCTGACATGAGGGTGCATGAAGTGTTTGCGTGAGTACAAGCAAGATGAAGAAAGAGGTGAAAAAGCATTATGCAGCTTCAACTCCATGAGGGGAGGAAGGGAGAGCACATGTGAATCTAAGCAGATACAAGCATCAAAAATATGATTACGGTTAGGTCATGTATGCCTTCTGTGGCTTGTGGAATGGCTTAGATCACATGCTATGCACAGATTAGAAAGCAGTACCTGAAGGAGGTGGGTGGTGTGAAGTTACAGCAGCAAATAGATGTTTTAATACTCCTTGTCCCACCTGTGAATCTACTTTATAGTGTGTCTAAGCAGTAATGTGGTGTGAATAGAGCTTGAAGTAGCTACTTTGCGAATTGTATCTAAAGGTAAATCTAAAGTATCCCAAGTGCATCGAGCAGAGTGAGCTTGTGTGAAAGTTAATTACTTTTTTGAAAGTGGGTAGCAAATGCATCTATTTGACTATCTTAAGATAGCGTTTTTAGAATCATCATCTCCTTCTCTACCAGTTGTGGAAATGAACAGCTGCTCAGTTTTCCTTAGCGGTTTTGTTAAGGTAGTACATGACTGCTCTCCTTACGTCTAGGGTACTGGGACTCTTTTCTGCTGACTTTTTGGAAAAAAGCAGGAAGTTAAATGGATTGGTTAACATGGAATTTAGCCATGAACTTTGGTGAAAATAGAGCACAGTTTCTTAGAATCTTTATTATCCATAAGGACAAATTGAAGGGATCTTGGACTGAGTGCTTAAAGTTCACTGACTTGTCTTATAGAAGTGATGGCAACAAGAAAGGCAGTCTTGCAAATTAAATGTTTAAGATTGGCTTTGTGCATTGGTGCAGAGGGTGGTCCTATGAGTTTTGCGAGCACCACATTGAGGACCCAACCTAGTGGTGGATTGGAAATTGGAGGACAGTCTCAACTCCTTCCATGAACACTTTAATTAGTGGGGCTTTCCACCATACTTGCTTTTGAGATCTAGTGTAAGCAGATCGTGCAACTAAATGCACTTTTAGAGAATTGAATACTAGGCCCGAGGTGTACTACATGAACAGTTAGGAAAGCTTCCTCTTTACTACCCCAGTGCTCTAGATGCAGCGGGAGTTATTTTTAAAAATCAGGTAGATTGACACGGACATAGCAATTTACACAAGGAAAGAAAACCATGAAGCAGCTGATTATTATTAGATACAGCCTAATTTGAGAAACCATAATCTTTGACTGTACCTTTAGTCAATTTTTCAGCAGGGGCGAGGTTGGGCGGGTACATTTTAAACATACATCAGTAGGTCGGGATGTTGGAGTTAATGAATGTATATACATCTCCTCACAGTTTTGGGCCAAGGTTAGTGCCGCCAACCAAGCTGTGACATTGGGCAAGGTGACCTTCCATCTCAACAGTATACATCCCTTTGCCATCATACAACCTGTATTCGCAAATGGAGTCTCTTGTTCAGGAGGTTCTCCCACATACAAATAGTACTCCAGGGGAATGTCCACCACTTCCGATAAAGTCTTTAAAACAGCATCCCAAAATGTTTCCAGGTAGGCACAGGACCAGAACATGTGCATGTGGTCCGCTTCGGCACAACGGCTGTTAGGGCAGTTTTTCTGAAGTCCAACCAAGGGCTTAGTAAAACCATAACTGAGGCAGTACAAGACTCCACTCTTCGTATACCACTGTACCACCCGAGTTCAGGGTAGCATAGATCCAGCAGCCATGCTCATCTTGGGTAGGAGAGAGGGCTGTAAAATCAGTACAAATGAAACTAATACAATGGTCCAAAGAAACACAAACACTATGTATTGTAAAAAAAATACATGGTTTGTTTAAATACAAGTAGGCCCAGATAAATGGGGAGGAGGGGAATAAGTACCATCACATTATATATAACCACAATTATAGAAAGACACAGCACTATACTTGAAGGTACATAGACCAAAGCATATAACCTTATTTGGAACACCCAACAGGAGTTCTAGGGAAGTAAAAAATAGTTACTTTAAGATTACCTTCAGTAATACCAGGGTAGTAAACCCTATCAGTTGTACCAAAACGCTCAGCAAGAAATCATAGTAATATCAACTGGACAATACACTTTTCTGATCTAGTGAAAGACAGATACTAGGAACAGTATAAACCTATAACTGATTCACAATAACAGTTATTCTAGGGAAGTTGGACCTTAGGGTGTAATTCAATTACTGTTGCTTTTCAGTTCACAGACTAAGGAAAGCAATAAATAACTTATTTTAGGACAACAGTTATGCTCAAGGTAAGTAAAACCTATACACTTTTACAGGAGCTAAAGAAACTTAAAGGCAGGTGTAAACCCAAGACTCTTTTTGTGTCCGTCTAAAACGGACCAGGGAAAGCATAACCCAGTGTTATTCTAGGTAGGTAAAACCTAATGCAGACTTATTCTGAACATGGCAACAGCAGGTCAGGGGAAGCAAGGCCAAGTTGGGAAGCTTAAACACATTATCTGAAAGAAATAGTTAGGTGAAGCCAACAGCATTACTTTTGGCGAAGAGGCACAACCAATTCACAGGTGAATAAAATAACCTTTAGATCTACTTTTCAGAATGGCAGAACATTTCTAAGGCGAGTTATAACTTTTGTAACTGTTCACTCCGAGTTACAGTTACCACCCCCTATTTTGCAAGTAACTTTTAAACAAGTATTCTCTTTGCTAGGAAAAAGGCCCAATCCTAAAAGGTATTTCCCTTATTCTAGGTGAATGAGTCTTCTCAGTGGCAGAAGAGCGGGGGTTGGGGGGGGGGGGAAATCACTAGGGTCCAGTGTCCAACAGGCAGTGTCAGGACAGGTTCTTAAATAGCAGAAGTCAGAGTTCCCAAGGAAAATTGTTCAAACACTTGAGTATTGCACTTTACAGTTAGTTGACACACTAGGAGGATTCCAGCAGTGGGCCTGGGTGAACTGGACGGGAGGACTGCAAATCACAGAAAAACACCCCAAAACTACACAGGAATCACAAGAGCCTTAACGTAAGCAAATACCCAAGCCAGCAGAGTACCTCAGCACAGAAGATTTTGCAGCAGGACATCAGCATCCGCAGCCTAAAACCTGGTTGGTGGATTTCTTGTCATGGTGATTGAAACAGGACCTTGGAAGGGATTTTGCAGCAGGGATAAACAGGGAAGGCTCTAGGCAAGGTTCTTGTTGCGGTTCTGTGACTTTGGCTGCTTTTTTGGAAGCGCAGAAGACAGAATATCGCTGGTCGGATTCTCGTCATTACATAGGTCCAGCACTCTGGTTAGGGGACTTACGGAATGGATTCTCGTCTCTCGAGATACAGCAGGATGGCCACAAAGTTTCAGCGAGATTCGGAAGACCGTGCAGAGCACAATGGCTCGAGGTCTCAGGGTATAGCTGCCCTGCAAGGTTGCACGTCTTCTTGAGTCTAGTGGGTCTCACCAGGCTCTGGGATGTGGTTGTTGTTTTCAGAGTCTCCAGGTCGATTGGAAGGAAGGGCTACAGCAGGCTGCGGTTGCACAGCAGACCATCAGGTCACTGGAAATCATGTCTGCTGCTTTTCCTTCATCATCCTCTTTGGTTTTGGTTACAGTGGTCGACTGCCTCTTCAGCTTCCAGGATCAGACTCTTTATGCAGGAACCCAGCCAATCAAACAGCCTTGCAACATTCAAACTTGGGGGGGGTTGGTAATGCTTTCAGGACAGCCAGCCTTTGTTTGAACTGTCACACTCAGGCAGTCAGAGGACTGCAGAGTTTTGGGCTCCTCCCTTGCTTACTGCCTTCACAGACACTATGGAGTCTGGGCCTGGAGTCTATAGGACTCCCGCCAAAGATAAATATCACACAAAGGAATTTCCCGCCCCGGAGGTCGGGGTAAGGAACAAGAAAGGACAAGGAACACTAAACAAGACGGGTCATTTTGGTAAAATGACCAGCCATGGGTGCCATTACCGGGGCTGTGCACACAGCCCACGGTAAAGGTGCACCAAATTAGGTATCACTGCCACCAGCCATTAAAGTTGTGTCTGTCCTTGTAACATAAATGTTACATTTAAAATGAGAACAGGACTACTCAGCATCTCCCCAGCACTCCACATAAGGTGGGGAGTGCTGGTCTCACTTAATAAAACGTAAAAGGGATCCAGAGAGCCTTTCAAACTGTAGGTCTCACTAAGTTAGCCAGAGAAAGCTAAAAGGGGAGCCCCTAGTGCATCCCAGCAACAACAGTCACTTATTGCCAAAAAGATGTCAAAGGGGATAACTTAAACACTATGGAGAGTCTTAAAAAAAAAAAAGTGTAAAAGATTCTGCGCGTGTGGAAAAAGGTTCCCACTCACTGAGGTATAAGAAACAATCCACCAGTAAAGCAAAAGGTTTTGGGGTTGACACAGGTCAGGAAGATTTATCATTACTATGAAAATCTTACCCAACATTGGCATCTGGGACAACAGTGCTACGCACCCTGGTACATCCTGCCATGTTTCATGGGGGTATAGTACAGTCTGTTCACCAATTTATACTGCATACATCTAAACCTAAAATTTAGAGACATTTTTGGTGAGTTCACACATACACTTCCATTGAACATCCGATATTTTAACCCGCAAATTGTCAGAATAGCTATTACGTGACCTCGAAGTCGAGGGTGGTTTATTCACAAGCATTTTGTATAGTAATGAAAGTAGTCGATTTTTACAATATATATACCAACTCATCAGTTTCAAGGGGCTCTGATGGGTAACATGGCCACAGTGACTGCACCGCTGCACCCATTCTATAATACTGCAGTAGTTCCATCCCCGTGCCAGTGTGTTTATGCCGCCATGTTAGTGGAGTAATGAATTTCCCATCTGGGAAGAGATCCGCTAGTGCCCTATAGCCCAGACATACCCACTGAGCCACCATGGTGGATTCCCAGGTAGGTCCTAGGCCCGGGAACCTTCACAGAGGAAGCCATTTCTAATATGGGTGAACCTTGGCATCACTAGCAAAAACGGAGCTTCAGGCTACCACCGTGGAAGACACCGGGTCAAACAGGCAGTCATCTGTACTTATGGTCCATAATTAGGGTCTTAAGGGCAGATCTACCAGCAGCTAAGTGCTCAAGTTTAACATGAGGTGGCTGCAGCTTCAAGCCATATCAGTAGGTGGCGAATTGAGCGTGTGTCGCAACCCAATATTGCTCAACGTTTGGGGTCCTGGAGGCCCCCCTGTCACAAGAGGAAGTCATATCGATCCACTTTTTCTGGACCGCTCCCGAATGCCACAAGAATTGTGTGCAGTGCCCATGTGGAAAAGGGCTTACAGGGCCAAACCGGGACATTGGTAAATATGTATACAAGTTTGGGCACTAAAACCATTTTAACCAAGGACAATTTACCAGCCATCGTGAGTGGAAGTGCCCTCCATCTAGCAATTCTGACCTAGCAAGTGGGGAAACATGCCAGTAGGTCGTTTAGTGCCGCTTGTCAGCGGAAAAATCAAATATGATGCAATTAATTTTGAACCCAGAGACGCCTCCCAGCTGTATTATGCCCCGGAGAATAGGATCTAGATTTGTCTGTGGATCCCTTTCGTATAACAAAACATCGTCCGCATATAGCAAAACTATTTCGGGGGGGGGGAGCCAATAAGGTTGCAGAACACAGTATCTCTTGGTCCGCCCATTGGGGGTTCCTCGTCGCATTGACAATGAAGTCCACCTCGGTACAACCACCTTCTGATTTTGCCAGTCTAGACAAAGTCCTCCCTGGCCTCTCTCCAACCCCATATTTCCTGGCCACCTGTGGACGAGAAAAGTAGTGCACCTCCCTGATGGCATGTGCCTCGAACAGCTCCAGTTCGGAGTGTATTGGTGCCAGTACCTGTGTGTTTGCGTGACGGGAGTACTCCTGCTCCAAGGCCTGCGACGTCACCGGATGTTATGAATAAGACGCATGGCGCCCGTAGCCTCTTTGAAGCATCCTATTTCTAACTTCCAATGACGTTGCCCTCGACGGAGGCCTTAGAGGGACATCAACCCGACGCCATCGACGCAGGAAGCCCACTGCCGAAAGAGTTTCTGAAGTACACAGCTGTGTGCGTTACATGTCAAAGATGTGGAATACATTGGAGAAGGAGAACACAATCCATTTGAAATGGGTCATGCACTGATGAATAGAATGTGTACTGTTGCACTTGCAGGTCTAATAGGCGCCATGTATCTACCAGCTCCAAGCGTTCCATATGGGCCAAGAGCTGCCTGGCCGCCCTTGACCGAGGCCTGGGGACCACATTAGTCCTGTCCATGGTTTGATCAAGGATCACATTTATGCCCCACCCCCCATAGAATAGGGACCCCCACATAACCAGCAAGGATTGGTATCAATGTTTGGGCCATAAATACCATTAACAACTGCTAACCATCAATGAAGCAATGGAGAATGCCAGTGCCCCCTCCCTGGGGATCAAGCACTAAGGTGAATTTCACAGATTTATGAACTAGCGTCATGGAAACCCCCACCCCCCCTCCACCCAACCCCCTGGATTGGGTTGAGTATGAGGTAAAGAACTTGCTTGCTCCCCATGCAGGTGCAATGCCCCAGCACCCCCTCTTTAGCATGTGTCTCTTACAGGAGAAGGACAATCACTTTATGCCTATTTGCGTTGGCCATTACCTTTTTTGTGATTTGGTGAAGTTCCCCAACCCTCTAACATTCCAACTCATCACTTTTCAGCCCCACTGCAATAGATAATTGTGTCAGGGCTTGTGTGGTAGGTGGTTTAGTAACTAGAAAGAGTATGTACATAGAATTGACATTGTGGTTGCCCAAATCAAGATGGAGAGAAATAAACTTAATCTGATTGGTTTAAGGAACAATGATAGGTTTGGTTTGTCTGATTGGTGGAAAGGATAATGGGTTGGATTCTTGGGAGGTGAGCAAGATTCTAAACTGCCTTTCATCCATAATAATTCAGTGGCTGGTTGTACATTTATTAAGCTCCTTAAGTAAGGCCTTTCAGAGTTCAGAAGAAAGTAAGGAGGTCGACTGCTGTGCCTGAGAGAACTATAAGACATCAGGTGGGATTTTTCCTTTTTAAAGTTTAAAGACTTTCAGAGAATTTCCTTTTTCTAAAGAACTTAAGGTATTAAGAAGTTATTTAAAGTTTACTGAGAAAAATACTCTACAGTTTTAAGACTATGAGAAAAGTTTAAAGACTGTGCGCGCAAGTTTTAATATCTGCATGAAAGAAGTTTCAAAACCGTTTTATGCGTGCACGTGTCTTCGCGTCTTCAGCAACGTCATTTATGGGAGCGCGGATATGGAAAGCGATAGAGCGTGTGTCCCAATGAATTGTGCGCAAGAAAATTTTTAGCGCGTGTACAGTTTTCACGTTAGTAACGTTGCGTGTTATCAACGCGTGCTCGGTGAGCGATAGAGCGCAAGTCCATATGAACTGAACGTGAGTTGGTTCAGTGCGTATAAATCGTACACGTATGGATTTTGAAAGCGCGTGTGGTCTACGAACAGTGCGTGAGATTTTTTTTTGCGCAAGAACAGTCACACGTCTTTGTGGCATTGCGTGTTTATCGCATGAGTGCAATTAGCGTGTACGTGGTTTTTAAAAGCGTGTGTTTATTTTTCTTGTTGTATATGCGCGTGTAAATAGAAAGACTTATACGCAGAAGGGGCAGCGTTCAAGAAGAACAAGTTACTTCTTACCTTGTAACGTTCTTTCACCGGGATGTTCCTCCGACGTATTCCTCATCTTAGATATCTCCTTCCAGCTCTGCTGGCCTCGGAAATTTTTCTCTCTAGAGGGCGCTGCGCGTCGACGTCCTCCGAGTCGATGTCCCTCGACAGCCGCCGTATCGACGTCGATGTCATCCTGCCTATAAAGGCCGCGCGCAGCGTCCGTTGCTCAGTTCCGTTTTGTAGCCCACAATAATTCTTTCTGGACTAGACTAATCACCCTGAAGGAGCGTAAGCTGCAACAAGGGAAGTAGAACTGCGGGGATGGATGGGAGGGTTGATGAGGAATACGTCGGAGGAACATCCCGTCAAAAGAACGTTACAAGGTAAGAAGTAACTTGTTCTTCGAAGGGATTGTGTCCTCCGACGTATTCCTCATCTTAGATAGGCTCCCATAGCAGTATTCTAGTATTGGAGGAGGGAGTACTGACTTCACGCTGTCTTCTATTGATGAATAGAATGCAGTACAGCCCTTCCAAACCTAGTCTCTTGACTGGAGGAGGAATCCAAGTTGTAAAATCGTGTAAAGGTATGGACAGACGACCATGTAGCGGCCGCACAGATGTCTTTAACCGGCACACCTCTTTTGAGGGCCGATGAAGCTGCAATACCTCTGGTCGAATGAGCCCTAAGGTTTTGAGGGGGCTCTTTCCCTGCCAGTTTATAACATTGCAGAATGGCTAGAACGATCCATCTGGAAATGGTCTGCTTAGTTATTGGTAACCCCAGCTTGTGACCTGTGTAACCTACAAACAGCTGGTCTGCCTGTCTTATCCTGGCTAGTCTACTGATGTAAAAACTTAAAGCCCTTCTAGGGTCTAGCCTGTGTAACCTCTCTTCCTCTTTCCCCGGATGAGGAGGATAGAAAGATGGTAGGGTAATCTTCTGAGTGATATGGAATTCAGAAACCACCTTTGGGAGGAAATTAGGCTTCACTTGCAGGACAACTTTGTCTTTGTGAAAGATTGTGTGAGGGGGTTTACAAGAAAGAGCTTGTAATTCGCTCACCCTTCTAGCAGATGTAAGTGCTATTCATAAAACAGTTTTAAGGGTAAGGAATCTTAACGAACAAGAATGGAGTGGTTCGAAAGGTGTGCCCATCAGGAAAGTTAGGACTAAGTTTAAATCCCATAGGGGAACTTGGAATGGTCTTGGGGGATAAACATTGGTTAACCCCTTTAGAAACTGTATTACCAAGGGTAACTTGAAATAGGATGGTTCTTCCGCAGTGCGCTTAAAGATGGATAGCGCTGCGAGATAGCCCTTAATGGTGCCAACTTGAAGGCCTGAATTTGCCAAATATAGTAGGAAGGACAAAACTATTGGTGTACCACATGAAAAAGGGTCGATATTCTGTTCTCTACACCAGCTGCAAAATCTGTTCCAACGGCAGCGGTATAAAGACTTTGTTGCTGGCCTCCTTGCCGAAAGCAACACCTCCGTAACATCATCAGGGAGGTCCCAATCCTTGTACCTCAGCCTTTCAGAAGCCAAGCGTGAAGGTTGAGGGTTTTGATGCCTGGATGGAGAACCTGACCTCCCTTCTGTGAGAGTAGGTTCTCTCTGAGTGGAAGTCGAATTGGAGGACAGATGGACAAGTCTAGAAGGTCCGGGTACCACGTTCTCCTGGCCCAGTCCGGGGCAATTAGGATCATGGTTCTCCGGAATCTTCTCACCCTCCTGATCATTTGAGGAATGACAGGGACCGATGGGAACGCGTACAGAAGCGGAAACTCCCAGTCCACTATGAACGCTTCTCCCAGAGCTCCTCTCGGGGGAAATTCCCTTGAGCAGAACAGATCGCATTTCCTGTTGAGGCTGGTGGCGAACAGATCCACCTGAGGGGTTCCCCAAAGGGCGAAGATCTCTTGAAGGACTTCCTGAGCTAGCTCCCACTCGTGGGAGACTGTGCTCTGCCTGCTCAGAGCGTCCGCTGTCAAGTTCTTCTCTCCGGCTAGGTGAACTGCCGATAGAGATTCCTTCTTGGATTGCCCAAAACCAGAGCTGCATCGCCTCTCTGCACAGGGGTAGCGATCCTACGCCTCCTCTTTTGTTGAGGTAATGCATGGCCACCGTGTTGTCTGTCATTATCAGGACGTTTTTCCCTTGTACAGCTGGCAGGAACGCCTTCAGCGCAAGTCTGATGGCTCTCAGCTCTAACAGGTTGATATGTAGTCTGGACTCCGATGGAGACCAACGACCGCTGATGGTCAAGTCGTTGGCGTGGGCTCCCCACCCCGTGAGTGAGGCATCCGTGACTACTGTTATCTCCGGCCAGGGTTGCCAAAAATGTTCTCCTTTCAGAATGATCTCCTGACAGGCCCACCACTGAAGGTCTCGAGCCACCCTGTCGGGAACCTGAAGAAGATCCGTCATTCTCCCTGAGAATTGTGACCACCGAGTCCTCAGTGCCCACTGAAGGGATCTCATTCTCAGGCGAGCCTCTGGCACTAGGAAAATGCAGGATGCCATGAGGCCTAGCAACCTCAAAAAGTCGAAGGCTGGGAGACGTTGGGCATCTTGGAACTTGGTAACCATCTGTAGAATATCTTGAGCCCTCACCTCTGGTGGCGAGGCTTTTCCCAGGGAAGTGTCCAGGATCGCTCCTATAAACTGGAGTCTCTGCGATGGACTCATTTGTGACTTCTTTAAATTGGAGAAGCCCAGTTTGTGAAGGGAGTGGCACACGTGATTTAGCTGGATCTGAGCTTGTTCCGAAGAAACAGCCCTGATCAACCAATCGTCCAGGTAGGGGTAGACGTGAATCCCTTCCCTCCTTAGACTTGCCGCCACTACCGACATTAACTTAGTGAAGACCCTCGGGGCGGAGGTCAGCCCAAATGGCAGCACTCGAAATTGATAGTGAGAGTTGCCAATTGCGAACCTCAGGTATTTCCTGTGTTTGAGATGGATAGGCACATGGAAATAAGCGTCCTGAAGGTCCAGAGATACCAACCAGTCCTGGAACTGAAGGGCCTGGAGGATCTGAGAAAGAGTGACCATCTTGAATTTCTTTCCTGAGGAATTTGTTCAATTCTCGCAAGTCCAAGATGGGTCTCAGTCCTCAGTCTTTCTTTGGAATGAGAAAGTAAGGGGAGTACCAGCCCTTGTTCCTCTCCGCTACAGGTACCGGTTCTATGGCACCTTTCTCTAGCAGGTCCAGAATTTCCTGCAAGAGGAGCGGATCTGGAGCTTTCTGAGAGCTGATCCCCGGTGGATGACTCTGAGGTATGCGTAGGAAAGGCAGGCAGTAACCTTGGGCAACTGTTTCCAATGCCCAAGCATCTGACGTGAGAGCCTGCCATACCGCCAGATGTTGAGTCAACCTGCCTCCTACAGGTGTCCTGTGAGGGAAGTCCTCAGAGTGGTTTTGGGGCGGCTGATGCAGATGGTAAAGAGGCACCTGCTGTTGCTGCGGCTTTTGAATATCTACCCCGTCCACCTCGTGTAGTTCTTTGTCCCCTTTGAGCCGGTCGTCCTCTGCCTCTTCCGAATGCCGAGTAGAAGCGAAAGGACTTGCCCCTCGCAGATGTTCCTGTGGGACGAAAAGGTGTCTGACGGATTGCAGCGCCTAGGGATTTTGCTGCTGCTTTTGAGGTTTGCAGTTTTTCTAAACTGTCATCCGCCTTTTTCCCGAACAAAGAAGAGCCATCGAATGGCATGTTCAAGAGCCTGGCTTGCACATCTGGGGCAAAACCAGACTCTCAACCAAGCGAATCTCCTGGTTGTTGTACTTGCCGCCATTGCTCTGCTGATACTGTCAGCCGAATCAATCCCCGTCTGGAGGGATTCGCACATCATAGCGTCTTTACCGTCCTGTATGATATTCAGGAACGCATCCCTTTCTTCTCCCTCCGGGATGCAGTCAGCCGCTGTAGAAGCACACTCCCAAAGTGTATGGCTGAATCTAGCAATGGTGCAAGTAGCATTAACAGATTTTAACGCCATGCTACATGCCGAAAAAACTTTCTTTACCATAGCATCATATTTTTTATCGTCCCTGTCCTGTGGGACGGTAGGATAAGCCGTCTTGACATCGGTAGAAGATGCTGCCTGTACCACCAGACTTTCTGGGGATGGGTGTTTTGACAAAAACTCCGGGTCTGTAGAGGATACCCTGTATTTTGTAGACAGTTTTTTATTTACTGCCGGGACGACATCTGGGGTTTCCCAGTTCGTCATAATCTTCCTCTGAAGAGCTTTATGAAAAGGCACCACAGGATCCTCCTGTGGGCCTTTGTCAAGAATATCCGTGAGGTCTGGAAAGATTGTGAAGGTGCAGACCACCCCATAAACTCTGTGATCCTGGCCATTAAGGCTCTATAGGGGGTTTCAGCATGCTCCCCCGGGTCTGGCCTAGCAAACTCCACCTCAGGGGAAGTGTCTAACCCACTTGCCTCATGTAAGGAATCATGAAGATCCTTTAACCTGCGTTCTTCAGAGGAAAATTCCTCTCTAATTGGGGTTACAGGTCCCTGCAACTCAAATGTGTCTTCCTGTTCAGACAATTCACCCTCTTCCATAATTGAGGACATAGTTCTCAATTGTTCTGAACCCATAAAGGGTGTAAACCCCATTTCCAAGGCAGAGGGTGCCGAACTTGTCATAATCGGCCTCGAAAACGTCGATGTCGTCGGCGTCGAGCGTGGCGTCGAAAACAAAGGCGGAGGCCTCGATGACCTTGACAGAATTGGGATTCTGCTCGACAATCTCGAAGCCATCGTCATCGAGGACCTGGGGATAGTCACTGGGTGTGTCGTAACCGTGACTTTTCTTGGCGTCGACAACGGCGTCGAAGACACCGACCTCGGCGTCGACAGAACCTTCGAGGAAGGTTTGGAGGTCATAGTCCTACTCGAGGGTTCGAGACGCGCTCGAGAGGTTTCCTTTGCCGGGTACTGCGACTCGCAGCGTTTTTGACCTTCCGGTCTTTCGACCAGAGCATCGCTCTAGGCAGTCTTCGAGGGGGTCGAGGCCGCTTTCTCGAAGACGCTCATCATATTTTTGCGGAATTCCTCCCATTCAGCCCGGGAACTATGTTTCGTGGTGCAAGGGATTCTCTTTGGCGAAACAGAGCAAGAGGAAGACGGAGAAGGGGATCTTCGACGTCTCCTCTTCGAGTGCTTCGATCTCGAGGAGTGATGGGACCCACTCCGAGACCTGGAGCGCGAATGGTGACGAGGAGACGAATGTCTCGACTTCGTCGACAAAGAAGAAGCTTTAAAAGTCTTACCTTTCTCCAGCTTCCCCCTACGCTCCTTCAGGGCCTTAGCTGTCATGGACATACAGTCCTCGCACTCCGAACAATGGTGTTCAGCTCCCAAACACCACAGACAAACTCTGAGGGTCAGTCAGCGACATCCTTTTCCCCACAATCTCGGCATTTTTTGAAGCCGGATCGAGGAGTTGTCGGTTCTGACGAAGAAGCCATCGAGTACGGATCGAATAACTCGAGGTAAATAGGTTTAACCTGACAAAACTGAGCAACGGTATTCCGAGGCACTGAGTAAGCGTGGAAAAACTGAACTGAGCAACGGACGCTGCGCGCGGCCTTTATAGGCAGGATGACGTCGATACAGCGGCTGTCGAGGGACATCGACTCGGAGGACGTCGACGCGCAGCGCCCTCTAGAGAAAACATTTTCCGAGGCCAGCAGAGCTGGAAGGAGATATCTAAGATGAGGAATACGTCGGAGGACACAATCCCTTCGAAAGTAAAATAGTTTTCATGTTCATGTAATTTTCACACTGTTGAAAATTCTATGCTTCAAGAAAAGACACCATCCTTTTTGCATTTAAACTAGACTTTACAGAGTAAAATTAATTCATGAGTAATGAAGAATATTCAAATCTGTAAGTGCTACAAAAGTAATCTATTTTGGAGTTCTAAAGAGACTTGAATGGCTTAGTGGCAACATGTACTAAAGAATCACTAAAGTTTTCAGAATATTTAATATAAATAACCTCCAAGTCTTAACAGAGGTTGAAGAGGTAAAGACGTTAGTGCATGTTAAAAAATAATTTAAGAAAGGAAATGTATACTAATGCATAAGTAACCAAGTATATTTGTTTACTACAGATACCAGAGCCTACTAGAGGGTTGCAGGGCAGCAGTGTCATTTGTGATTTTCTCCAATTTCCCCTTTCTTGGGGTTCTCAGCTCAGCTTTTATTTTAGGGTTGAGAGGTGAGCTCCTGGTGAGGGTCTGTGGGGCCAGCATCAGCTCCTGTGGAATTCCGTCAACCCAGACCCTGACAAATTGATCTTGATAGAAGACTCATGCACATCCCAGTACTCATTCCGCAGCCAATTTCAACAGTGTACTCTGCAGCCAACTCGTTTTACTCCCTTTCTCACCAGTTTTTTTAAATGTATTTTATTTATTGTGTCTTAGTACAAATGTACTTTTAACACAAGAAAACAATGCACAACCAGAGCTTGAACACTTAGGAGGACCTGTTAACAGCACAGATGAACTGGTGTTGCTCATGTTGCACAGGGAGAAACATCTGGAAAAATCCATGGGGGCCCAAACTTGGATCCTTTTTGTCCCTGGCTAGGCGGAGGAGAGGTCTGTCACGAAAGCTCAGGATTCTTGCGATGATGAGACAAGGAAAGTCCCCTGGTTTTGGTTTGGGAGTGAGGGCCCAGTGGGCACACAACTGCAAATAAGGGGGAGAGCATGGGGCACCTAGTACATGATTGAGGAGATTAACCACTGCCTGTTCCATGCCCCGAAAAGTGCATCTTCCGGGACACCTACTCTTATCCAGAGGATGTCCTTATCCAGAGGATGTCCTCAAGTCTTTAAAATCAATACCCAGAAGGCACAAGTCTACAAAGTGTTCTGCAGCTTCTAAAAGGTCATTATGCTGCAGCTGGTTATCCACAGGGAATCAGCCACTGGTTGGTCAATACGGTCTGGAGATTGAAGGATATATACATCATCGTCATAGTATTTGTCTGTATACTCCATGCCCCCTTGGTCTGCAAATGAGGCAGGGTTTTGCGAACCTGTAGTGTCATAGTATAGGTCAGACAAGTCTTGATGGGTAGAGGTACTAGGTTGGTTGCGTCCAGGCAGGGCTCTTAGCGTTGGGCTGCTTGTTAGCTGCTTCGCCTTCAAGGGGCACCTGGAGGTTGGTAAGTTGATCTGAGTGTCGATCAAAAAGCAAAACTAGACTTGGGGTACTGGAGACTACACCTAGAGTCTTCAAGTCCTTATGCAATAGGACTCGACCAGGTACTTCAGATGCACACTAACAGGAATTATTACAGTCATGCTATTACACTGAATGAGGGCTGGAAAAATGGGGACCATTTGGATAAGGCATGCAGCAAATTTAGTGGGACCTTTGGGTGCCTTAGCTAAATCCTCTGGTTTGAAGAAACTTCATCAAACACCAATGCTGGCTTCAGTGTCTAATGGCAGCAGTCTCCTGGCCATCTACAAGTGCACTGCCCTTGTAATATTTGTTGTCAGGGATAGTATTAGAATCATCAATATTCTGTTCCCACAGACCCAAGGGCACTATAGAAACACTAGCTTGAACTTCAATGGGTTCTTCAGTTAGTAGATGAAAGTGAGCACCCGTCATCATGATATTTTATTTATAACGCGCTTGTACACAGGTGTTTCAGAGCGTGACCAGGCGAAGGGGGGGGGGGGGGGGGGGGACAGGGGAGAAGCAAAAACACAAACAACAATCTTACTAGGCCCAGTGACCAGTGACATTGAGAATGCGCAAGTGCATGGGGAAGGTGAAAAAGGGGAAGTGCAGAGCATAGGAGAGACCAAAATAAATAGAAGTAAAATGTTAGCGGTGGTAGTGCAGCCTGTAAGAGGCAAAGGTGCTAGGTTAGTCAGATGGGGTGTATCAGATAAGTGCAGAAGAAAAGTGGGTGGGGGAACTGTATGGGTACAGATACAGGCCCCAGTGCAAGGGGTGGCCCAGAGGCAGAACAGGATGATGGCAGGGTGAGCAGGTACCTGGGCCCGAAGGACAGAGGGTGGCCAGGTGCACAGTGCCGAGGGAGAGGGCAGATCAGCAGGGGAGAAGCGGGGCAAAGGCAGAAGCGAAGAGGAAGATCTTGAGGAGCTTCCAGTACCGTGGAGGATACTCCTCAAGTTTCAAGGTGGCAGGGAGGCAGTTCCAAAGGGAGGCCGCACACAAAGACAGATCTACCTCCAGCTCCAGCTCGTTTCTTTGAAAAAAGACTGACCCTGAGGGAGTTCGAGGTAGAGGAGCGAAGGGCTCAATAGGGGAGGTATTTATGGAGGGATACTTGAAGGCATTTTGGACCCAGGCCCCAGAAAGCCTTGTGGACAATGCATCCACTGGGAGCCAATGAAGGGATTTCAGAGCTGGAGAGATACGATCCCAGGGCTTGAGGCCAAGGGCAAGCCTCGCAGTCCTGTTCTGGATTAGTTGTAAAGGGCAGAGAGTGGAGGCAGGTAGATTTAGAAAGAGGCTGTTACAGTAGTCCAACCTAGACAGAATCAAAGCTTGGGAGACAGCGAGCTTCTGAGGGAAGGTGAGGAAAGGAAGAGTACCTCTAAGGAGGTGCAGCAAGAAGTTTGACTTTTTAGAGACATCAGAGGTGTGGGGAGAAAATGTGCGAAGTCTAAGATGACCCCAAGGTTCTTAGCTTTGCAGGTAGGGGCTGGAGGAGAGCCAAGGGAGGCCGGCTAGAGGGCGAGGGGAAAAGATGGAGGGTGTACCAATGAGGAGGATCTCAGTCTTGTTAGCATTTAAACAGATCGTTGGTGGCACACCAATTTTGAATGGCGATGAGACAGTCGGAGATGAGGGAAAGAGGAGGTGGCTGAAGGAAGCCTGAAAATTAGTTGGGTGTTATCAGCATAGCACCGTAAATTTGAGCAGAAGATGAAAATGCAGTATGTGAGAGTTGCCAGGTATTCGTTGAAAAGCCAGGGCAAGAGGTTAGACCCCTGGGGGGCACCACAGGTAGAGAGGGAGATAGAAGATTAGGAAGGACCCAAATTGTACCTGGGAGGGTCGATCAGAGAGAAAAGAGGTCAGCCGGGCCAGAGCCTGATCAGTGATACCCAGGATGTCACAGAGACAATTGAGCAGAGTGGTATGGCTGATTGTCGAAAGCAGGAGAGATCAAGTAGGATGAGGACAGAGGGAATGTTAGAGTCAAGATTGGAGAGCAGGTCTTCACGGATGTTGAGGACAGCAGTTTGTGCTTCTTGCAGATCTGAAGCCAGATGGTGGTCGCGGAGAGAGTGCCAACAGAGTCAGAATGAAGGTTAAGCTGAGAGATGGCAAGCTTTTCCAGGAGCTTACCCAAAAATGGAGTTATGGAAATTGGGCAATAGTTAGCCAGGCAAGAAGGATCTGCTGTGGGTTTCTTGAGGAGAGGATGCCCAAGGGAGTGCTTCAGAGGGGAGGGGAAAGACCCAGAGGCAAAGGAGAGGTTGCAGAAATCGGCAAGGGCCGGAGAAAGGGTATAAATGTGGTCCTTGATGGTTTTAGAGGAACAGAGATGGACCTGTTTTGATGAGGCTTTCATGGATCGGACTGGTCTAGCGACCTCATTGGGGGAGAAGAGAGGAAAGGATGAGAAAGAGGGAGGGGGGTAGCTGAGGGTGGGTCAGCGAGGAGAGGGGTGAGGAGTGTGAGGAGGAGAGAGTGGACAGGATGTCCTTGGTTTGAGACAGTGTGCGGCAAGGGCATTGCAAAGAGCCCGATAGGCGAGAGGAGGGGTGGATACTCCAGAGAGTCTGTATTGCCTTTGGAGCAGGCGGTAGGCCAGTTTGTCAGAGGATTGGAGCTTCTTCCTCAGAGATGAAGGCTAAGGAAACAGATTGGAACCGCAAAGGTTTACCGTTAGATCTGGGACCCCCTTTCACATGGTCACCAGACCCACGAACTACACATTTACCAACGCTTTTCTGGAATGGGGGTGTTTGGTATCCTCCCTCTGATTTGGCTCCAGACATTTCACTAGACTTGTATGGCTTCCCTTGGTATTTACCCTTATGTTTTTTGTGGCCCTCTTTGGATGGTGGCGGATTGAATTTTCTTGACCTTCCTTTTTGTGAGTGGCCATGTTGGCTACCCCCAAGTCAGCAGCTTGTGCTAGTTTCTTGGGATTCAGCAAGGTGCCGTCTCAGCTCAGGGGAGCAGGCATCAAATATATTTTTAAGTAAAAATACATTGCTCATTCCTTCAAGAGTTTACTTTATAACCCTTTATCCAGCCATCTAAGTTTTTCAGGCATTCACACACCCAGGAAGCCCAAGGGGTAACATCCTTTTTCTTACAGTATCTGACCGTTGACTAGCTCATAGTTCTTTGTCATCAGCATTCAATTCCATGCCAGAATCACAGCCATTCTGGGGGAGCCTACACAACCCAAGAAACTTAATTATTTCCACTAACATTGCAAGCCAGAAGTGAATTCAAATGTACCCAACCAATCCAACACATCCAGCTTTGGATCATACATGCACATCACCTCTTTCGGTAGGCGAGGTCTCTTGGGCCTCACAGACTGAAAAGACTCTGAAAAGGAAGCAGAGTCAAGGGACATTTACTTCATGTCATTCATGCTGCATTTCCCTTTCCCATCTTTCTTTGTCCTTGTCCTCAGACTGTAATATTAGCTTTCTGAATACAAGCTCAATTCTCATTTTTTCCAAGAGGTATTCTGGGCTTTCATTGTGACCCAGCGGGGTCAAGGTAGGAGGTAACGGAGGTACAGGAGAAGGCTGTGGAAGGTGGTTGGCAGACCCTTGTGAACCCTGTTCACCTTCTGTTCCATTTGACAGATTAGAACTAAGCTCTAAACTTTAATTATCAGAATACTCTTACATAGCAATGTTGGTAGTGGAGGTTATGGCCTACTACAGGTTTTTCATGATTTAACAAATTTATCAACAAGTTTTTTCCCCTTACAACTCAGGCCCATTGGGTTACATGAATCGTTCATTTCTACTGTAAGTGCAACAAAGGTCTGTTCATTAAAATTATCCATGTTCAGTTATAAGTGTCTTTTCTAGTAGAGCTAGCCTTGTGGGTGGTATTCTTAGACAAATGTGTAACCACTCTATACCAATCCCATTACCTGCCACCAGTGTTGGCTATGTTTTGCTGAACGCCAACTGGTGTGGGACTTCATAAGACTCATCTCTTAGTATTAGGGACCCAACTCTTAATATAGCGGTTTGCTTTCTTCGGTGCCTTAGTGAGGCTGAATAGTGGTTTGAGTGGTGGCGAGCCTTCTTTGCCTGCGCCGACATTGGCTTAGGGGCGACACAAGTAATCAAGAAGCCTGCTAGGAGCAGATTAGCCAGCAGAGGTATTGTGCGCCTCACCCATAACATTAATTTGGCAAGGGGCATTCTGTACGCTCGAACTATTTTAGCAAAAGGAAAATTCAGTTATCACAGCATAATATATTAGAGCAGGGCTTCTTTACTGTTTATACATTATATAAGCAGGGAGGAAAGTTCAACCGTTAATTTTTAATTTAGTATTAACTGGAAGGCATATTATTTGAGGACCGGGGTGGACAGTTGCCCTGGGATAACAGCTTACACTGATGAGTTTAGAAGTGGCTGCCATTTGAAAACAGAAATACTACACTACTTGGATAGGTATTATCCAATACCCATCTTAAAAAGGCCATAATTCAAGCACTTACCTATAAATAGGCTGAGGGAGGTAGTTTTCCCCTTCGATGCGGATGTCTGGGTACCGCTGGCTAATTACCCGCATGTACTCTTCAAACACCCGCCGGTAGCCTCAGGATACGCTGCAGAGGAAAAATAGTCAATTTAAAAAACATGTCATAACTGTACAATTCATTATGCAAATATATTTTCTTTTACATCATTTATGAACAAAGCATAATCTTGAGAGCGACGTGCATTATAAATCACAAGATTAACTGTGGGCTTGAAAAAGAAGACATTTCAAGAATGGTGAAGTGGACTTGGGAGGTTGAGAATTCTTTTTAAATGAAAAGAATCTTCCATATTACAATGTTATGTTACATGGCACCTCGAAGGACTGTGGGATGAAAGCCTTCCGGAGGACAGATGCGAAGTAGGATTCTAAAATGCTTGTTTGCATTTTTTATCCAGCACAAAACATAGGTTGGGTAGGTATCTGATCGCAACCCACAGAAATCAGAATAGTGAATGGATGCTGTGACTATCAGGCGAGTCAATGCTTAAGGAAGAACAATTAACAACAAATGTTTATGGGTTTTGGTAATGTGCCTGATAGGGAGAATTTTAATTTAAGTGCTAAAATCCTCCCACCTTGGAGATCTTAAAGGAATGGTTTGCCCAAAAATTTTTATTTCAAAAATAGATAGGCAACATAAAATAAAAAAACGATTGCCGTTTTTTTTTCTTCGAAGTCCCTATGTAAAATTGAGCAATTCAAGCTCAAAAATTGAAAAAGCAAGCACATGGGCGCATCCATTTTGTGAAATGGCTGCCCGCCTGTGCTGGCTTTTGCGACACTAATGAAGTAAAAGCCAGCCAGCTGTAGTAAACAAAAGCTACCACTGGGTGGCTTTTCCTTCATTGGTGCCAGGACTCGGAGGACGCGGACCGGAGACTACAGGCAGAAAAGCTGCAGCTGCATCTCGGTAAGTGCCATTTTTTTTATAAAAATTAAGCACTAGCTGCATTTTTTTTTCTAAGTTTTCCAGGCTGGAGGAGCCCGGGAAACTTGGAAACAAAACCGCAGCTTTAAAAACGTATTTGTGTTTGCAGTAGCTTTTGAAGCGACTGCAAACAAATACGTTATTGTGTTTTAAAATGCTGCGGTTTTTCTTTCCAAGTTTCTCAGGCTCCTCCGAGCCTGAGAAAGCTGCGGTTTATTTCCAAGTTTTCCGGGCTCCTCCAGCCCGGAAAAACTTATCTTTTGTTTACTACAGCTGGCTGGCTTTTCCTTCAATAGTGCCGCAAAAGCCAAAGCGAGCACAGCAGCGGGCATCCATTTCACAAAATGGATGCCCCGATGTGCTATCTTTGAGCTTTAATTGCTCAAAATTTTACATAGGGACTTCAAAAAAAAAAAAACGCCAATCGTTTTTTTTTTATGTTGCCCATCTATTTTTGAAATAAAATTTTTTGGGCAAACCATTCCTTTAAGACTTCAAACTTTTAGCCCTGGAGTGAGTGAGACCTTTTTCTCACCGTTTTTACTGGATTTGGACTTTATGTTCACTGTTTTTGGAGTCGGACAACCTCCACAGGCATCTGATTTTTGTAAGGTGACACAGCACATTCGGTGCAGTGTCACTGAGAAATCCTTTACACCTCAAGGTTTAAATGCCCGTTCTTGTGTGAACTACAGTTCACAAGAATAGTAAAGTGAAGTGAAATGGACTTGATTTACCTCTTCTCTTTGTAGGTCAAGCCCTCACCATCTTATGCGCAGTTTTGGGGGGTTAACACCTAGCCCCTAATCGTACTTTCCCATGTAACATTTGTACGTTACCCTCAGTACTTCAAATGGCTGGTGGCAGTGGTTTAATTTTTCCTGCCATTGTGATTTTCTACCACAGGCTGAACGCTCAGCTGCAGTACAGCACCCATGGGGGTCCATTGTGTCAAAATGGCCCGGTTGTCTTTTTTTCGCAATTGTCTGTTTGTGAGATCCTTCTTGGCTTTTACTCTGTGCATTGAGACAGGTTGGAGTCCTTTGTCGGGCTTCAGCCCGAAGCCCGCCCTGGGTCCAGTGCGTCTGGAAGGACAGGATGTGAGTGAGGGTCCAGAAACTCCTCTGACCTTTGCCTCTAGGAATATCTGAATTAACTAGTCCAGATTGGCCAGCTGCCTATCCTGGCGGGTCAGTGGGACCAACTAACCCAGAGACTAACTCCACTGGACCCCCATCCCAGTCTTGCTGTGCCCTCCGTTGCTGTGAGCACAATGCCTCGGTTAGACTGTCTGTAGTCGAGTGCAATGTCTGCTGCGGAACAAATCCAGCTCAAAGCTGCAGGAGCTTCCGAAGGACCCAACAGAAGCAGGACCTCCAGATCCAGTGTCCCCTCACCAGAGTGCAGGACCGAGGGAGCGAAGAAAGTACAACCGGTGTCCATGGCCCGCATCAGTGCTGTTAGTGAAGTGCTGAAACTGCGAAGTGCTGCTTAACTGAAAAGAGCCTGTAGCTGCCGAAGACCTCCCAAGTACCGCCGCAGGAGCCCTCCAGACGTCGTCCTTGTCCCCACGACTGAGGCTCAGGAACCAGGGTCTGCACCGCTGTAGCAAGACAGAATCCAGCTGGACCACTTCTTTTTAACCAGAGGTATTGTTTAGGCTTGGGGTACTTCCCTCATTGCCTGCAGCTGTGCTTTTCTCACATGGGCATTGCCTTGGCTCACCTTTATCAAGTTGACCTCAACTCCCTTCTAACAGGCTTTACAGCTTGTGATCCTACAGTTATTCTTCTGAAATTCTCTAACTTTCTGCAATACTTTTATCCAAGAAGTGCAGATACATAGATGTGGCCTAAATTACTTTGGCTGTCCTGGCTCCCTGAAGGCACACTTCTACTCCACTGACTTCAATATTGTTTGTCTGTCATAGGTGGTAGCTTGTTGTATACTGCTACTGCTGGGAAAGGCTTATCTAGACTTCATTGATATTTAGTTGTCCTAACCTTTTCAGTCCCCTAACCTTTCCTTTCAGCAAACTCAAAATCCACAAAGTATACTAGTGTGATATATAAATGCCATTACTGTCCTTGAAATCACCTCAGGGTGTAGGAATTGTGTACTAATGTTTTTAATGCCAGCAGAAGATACTTGTACCCAAGACATAAAATGAGCAACAATACAGCAGTTTTGTATACCGCTGAAATATGACAGTGAGAAATGTAAGGCCTTGCAAATTGTTACTGTAAAATGGTGCATGTCACCACAAACCCACTTTAGTTTGGCACACTGCTGCCACCCAGAGGCCAGCCATGCACAGTGAAATTTTATTTGTCATTTACTGCAAACAATGTAAAGTTTAAATAAGTTTCCAACATCCCCTGCAAATGGTACCGGCCCTTCTTAAAACCTACTCAACTACGCAAGTGGGCAGAAATACTTTGCGAGCTCTGGGTGTGTGTCTATAAAAAAGGATAGCTGCATGAATGGACAAATGCTTTTCCACAAAGTCAATGTCAGGATGGGTCTCCCCTGTGTCTAATTCGAAATGCGCTGCTGCTTTGCGCAACAGTGCATTGAACGTAGACTGATCATCTATGGGAGATGTGTTTCTAATAGGCGAGTCCTTGGGAGGAGATAGGGTAATGGCATCAGGGTCAGAGTACGTTGATGGGGACTGCCAGGAGTGCGAGGTAACTGCCTCTGGTTCTTCTTTGAAGCCCCCTGCACCTGTATCTGGATTTTCTTCAAAACCCTCTTCCTCTAGGTTCTGTTCGTCCTCTACACCCAAAAACTCAGTCTTCCTGAAAAAGTTGTTCCTCTTAAGTGAGGTCATACACATCTATAGAAGGATTGATCAGCCTAGGAAATCTGACCCTGGGGTCATCCTGGGGTCCTTCTCTTTGCCTTTTGGGTGTTAGTAGGTTTTGGTTTCCCAAAAACCTTTCCATCTTCTCCATACAGAAATGGAGTCTTTCCAGGGTTTCATGGGGTACCCCTGAATAGTCTAGGGGGGGTGAAATTAGTGTCTTCTCCCTGGAAACGCTTTGAACGTTCCCACAACGTCGAAGAAAGGTTTCCGTCGCCGTCTAAAAAGCCCTCCGGTAGGCTAGGAGTCCCTCTAGATGAAGGGGGCAGTTCCTGGCTCCCTTTCGGCGTGTCCGTAGCAGTTTGTGCGGTATTCGACGTGTCTTTCGTTGTCCGCCTATGGGTATCGGCGGAAACAATTCTCGCCAGGCTCTCGACAACAACGTTGTCTGTGGAGGTCTCTGGTCTCGACGTTATGGGCGTTGCGTGTTGTACTGCGACGGGCGCTCTTACATGGAGCATTACGTCAGATGGTTTGGGGGTAGCGCCTGTATCTGTTGAAAGCCCAGTCGCTGGTCACGGCTGCGTTGGCGAGTGGGGGCTTTAGAGTCTTACGGTCTGAGGTAGACGCCGGAGTGCCCTGCGTCTCCTTCTGCGCTGATGGATTCTTCGTCTTCGACGAAGAGCCGTGGGTTGTGTGCTTATGCCTATGAGTCTTTTGTGCGTCCTTGTCGCCGGGGTGTTCATCCCCATAAGCAGGGCGTGAGCCGAGCCCGTTGGGGCTGGGGACGGACGTAGAGGACCGCGAGCGCTCCTTCGGGGGGTTTAAGACTTCCGCAACGGAGGTCGCGTTATCACCTTCCTCGTCACTTTCCTTGACGGCGGCGGGTGAGGAACCGGACTTCGACATGACGTAGTCCGCCCACCTCTTGACTCTACGTTCTTTTAGAGGTCTGGGTTTTAGAAGCTGACAAGCCGAGCAGCCGTCTTCCTTATGATCGAGGGGCAAGCAACGATTACAGAGCTTATGTTTGTCCTTCCAGGTGTATTTGCCCTTGAAGCGCGGGCAAAACCTAAAGGGTGTCCTCTCCATAGCTGAGGCAATAATTAATGGTGATAACAACCCCGAGGGAAAGGGAGGTGAAAGGGAAAGGCATTCTCAAGAGAAGACAAGAAAGTTCGACCCCCACTCTCCCTACTGTATGTTGGCCGGCGAGGCCAGGCCACGTGTTCGGCAGCGCCGAAGGATCTCCTCCGTCTCGTCTCCTCCGTTGAAGGTCTTGCTCGGCGGAGAAACAGCTTCACAGCTACGTCGAGGGGAGGGATTTATGTATTAATATTAATAAGTGGGGACCGAGGTCCAGGAAATATGTTTCGCAATGAAAAAAACAATCTGAGGGACCTTGACGCATGAGGGATTGTGGGTACACCGCACGTCACTATAGGGATAGTGTTACAGACACCTTGTCGACGTCCCTTTTCTACTACGAAAAACAAAATGCAATACTCCGCAGTGACCACTGGATGTCGGACCTATGCACAGCATGTGATTCTAAGCAGATTAACAAACATCAGAAAAATAGATATGATTAAAAGGTTCTTTAAAACAGTTTGGCCAGCTCCCTCTACTTCAGGAGCAAATATATAATGCAATCATAATCAGATAGCAAAGTGAGCTCTGGAGGCTAACTACAGTGTACAGTTTTGCAGTAGGTCTGTAGATGTACAGACTGGATGCAACTATTGATAGCTACTTTAAGTAAATATCAAGATAGTATTTTACATAATGAATACACAATGCCAAGTAGAGTGGAAGGCAGAGAACTGGGCAAACTAGGCAGAATATTGATGTTTGCGGCCATCTCACTTTAGCGGGTATAAATGAACACGGTAAGATAGAACGTCAAGGAGTATGGGATCAGCTCATGGGTTGAGCACTAGTTGCAAGCTGTATGTAACCAGCAGGCCACAGGACTAGGTTTGCCATCAAAGCATTTGGCCGCGTGGTCATGTACATTTTCAAAGGTGTCCACTCATCAATATGATGAGACAGATTTAGATACACTGCACTGTAAAGCATTCAGCCAATGCAGTGTTTTACAGTAGCAATACTGTAATTATGCATTATGTAAACTACTACATTTTTAGAAAAGGAATTGAAAGACTTTAAATGACTAACACATACTGGTCTTTGGCAGACGATACAGTTAGTTTAACAGTGTTACCCTGATTTCTGGTTTGCACTTTGAAAAATAAAATGTGCGTAGCACTGTTGGCCCATGAATGAAGGGGATGAAATACTGCTGCACTCTCTTCCCATTACCCCCCCCCCCCTTTTAACTTGCAGTGAACAGAGAAAAGAGGGTGGAGAGGGCTCTGAAGGCAAGAGAGGACTGCAGGGTGAGCTGTGCTTTCATTGAACATGGTAACTTAAATAGCTAACTTTGCTACACAAGTGCCATTTTAATTACCAAACCTATAGAAATGCATAGCAAATTGCTCTGTGACACTGCTTATTTTATGCCTTGTTTTTTTAAAGAATGCTTAGTTATTTAACATCTTTTTTTTAAATATGTATAACTGAAACCTTCAGTGTAAGTGTTACTTGGGTACTTGTATTTACGAATTTCAGTTGTACAGCTCTACAGCTCACATTTACCCCTCTTGAGATGGGCCTTGCTGCTCAGTCACACTACCAACGGTGTGCATTACAGACCTATACCAAAAGGTGGGTTACCGAATACCAAGCAGATAAGTATTGTGTAGTCTCACAAAGTGTGAATGCACCAATTCTTACCCAACTGTGCCCACCGCAGACAATGCTATTTCGCAGCTCCTCCAGAGCGAATGTGAAGATGAGGTGGAATCGGATAGTTTATACATTTTACAGGCGCAAGAAGGATGCAGATCAGTAAAGTGCAAAGGGTAAGAGAAGTGGAGAGAAGAGTTACTATTTTGCAATTGCATAAAACAATGTACAGGGGAGCACATAGAAACATCAAAGGGTTAAGAGATTCCCAGAAGCAATGCTCCAAAGGAAGGAAGTTGCATAAGTATATTTGGTCAACAGTTAAGGTCAAGCGATTATGAAAAGGAAGGTCTTCAAACTTTTGCGGAAGTGAGATGTAGTTTGTGACCTTTGATGGCTATAAAGAAAAGAAGGTGGAGTTTTTCCAGAGAGCAGAAACAATGGCATCAGAAAAATGTGGAGCGAAGATTTGTTCTGTCAAAACAATTTTTTTAAATAATGGAACCACAAACACTTAAGAATGTTAGCTTTTTCAACCATAAAAAGGTGACAAGAACATATATGATAATTTCATGAAGAGCTCAAAATACGGCCGCTGCACTTTAGACCTTTAAAGGGATAAAACATATTTCCAAAAAAGAACCTCCATGTACAGGTTTGTTCAAGTGCTAACTACCATGTCCCAGTTGAAGACAAATGAAAAGAAAGAAAAAAAAATGTTGAACGCTTTAAAGTCTACTTTCAGAAAAATTCTACTTCAGAAGTAAGGCATCCAACATGGCTATCAGGATTTAACTGGCTATAGCTCCCTGGGAACAGGCATCAATTCCAGCAACCTCAAACATTCCCTGCAGTAGTCGGAACCATCGCCCATGGAGAAACAGCAATGAACAATGTTGAGTTGATGAAACAAAAGGCTACAAATCTTGTCCACGAGTCAACTTTTGGCTTGAAACTGTACAACCATGTAGAAACGAGAGTGCAAGCACCTTACTTTTTGCTCTTTCCTTTTCTCCTACTTTTGATTTTCCTGCCTGCCTGGTCTTAGATCCTTATTAAAGGGGTGCATGCAGATCGCAATGGAGGCTCCAGTCATCAAGTGGAGCAACCCCTGGTCCATCACCAAGGGCAGGCAGACAGGGGCAACTAACTCTCAGAACACTTATACCCCCAGGGTCCCATGCATCATGCACACAAGTGACATTCATCCAGCTCGTCATATATACCCATTACTGCCTTTCTTTACACTTCTCTCATCCTTTTCCTTACAAGAGCAGATATGGACATCCCAGCCGTGGACCCTATTACAAAAATGCTCCGATAAGCCGCTCCCCCAATAAACCACTACTTTGGTAGTGGTACACTGTGAATGCCAGTTTCCATACGATGATAGCATGCAGACCATTTTTAATACACAATTTTACGCCCCATAACCAAACAATAATTCAGAGATTGATCTAAGCAACTTCAGAAAAACAAACCAGATAAACAGATAAAGAAAGTAAAGTCAAACTATCTCAGATATAACGATCTTTTAACGATCTTGGCTATACAGGAGAAGACCGTCTTTAAATTGTAGCAAACCGATTTGAGCAACCTTCACAAAGGGGTGACGAAATATTCTTTCATGCTGTGCCTGAGGAGCCTATATACTTAGACAATACTCGCCACTCAAAGAACTGGACTCCGCTCTACAGAAAAGGAGTGCACCAGCCACTTGCATGAAGTGAAAACATGCCAATAGGCCCTCAAAAATAGGGAGTGAAAATATGCAAAGAATAAACATAGGACAGGGCACAAAATGTGCACTCACCGCATGCCATCGGCTACGGATATCCGACTCTCGGCGAGTAAGAAATGGTGTGCTGTGTGCATCTATTGAATTGAGGTAGCAAGCGACTGTGTGGCTGTCTAGTAGCTTATTTTTTGCTTCCTCCCCACACCCAGACATAGGAGCCTTCAACAGACCCAGCTCAACCAAAACATGTGCAAGTTGAACCAACATTAACATTAATACTGCTTATCAGAAGTAACTTTCATGTAATACGCATTAATTGATGTAAAGTATGGATTACAAAACTAGACATTTGTTTGAGGGAATGTTAGCAAAGTTTCTCTTTTTGCAACTTTCCCTTCATAGTTTCCCATGGAACCCTATTCCTTGTTTTTGATCCTGCCCTGTCTTTTTCAAAGGAAGTAAAGCCTTCAGGGTCAGTTAACTTTTGCTCACATGTTATGAGGAAACTGATCAGTTCTTCAGACTATCAGTACTGGGAAACGGTTTCTCTTTTGAATTCTTATATTTTTAACAATATGCACAGCACCTTACAGTGCAATCGTGATACTCCTGCATCACCCTAGCTTTTTACACATGATTTTGTTACTTTCATACGTGCATAAAGAGAAGCTGGTAGCAGCATTTTTGCTGCGTTTTGCATTATTTATGGTGCACATTCGCTTTTACTGCATACGGTGACTAAACTTGGCTTTTGCCTCAAAATGGACATGCCACAAAATGTTTGCTTGTTCTTTGGCCATATTGTAGTTCGGCCTTCCTGCCTTCTCAGGTCAAGAAAGTCCTTTTAAAAAGGTAATGCACTTGCCTGGAAAACTGCGGCTTTCGCAGGCTAGTGAGCCTGTGTGTGACCCCTAAGAAGGGGGCTGGGACTTTCTAGTCCCAGTTCACATCACTGGTGCCAGAAAGTCTGCTACTGGAGCAGATGTCAAACCAGTAGTTGTCCCTGATCGGACAACTACTCGATGTTTGAATGGTGCAGATCCTTACCCATTGTAATTTTAAATTGTAGTCATTTATATAGTGCCTTCTACCATTAGTAAACGTGCTTGTGGTGGGAACGTCCTCAGTGACCAAGTCCTGCCTTACAATGCGTGTGTGCATTTGGCCAAGATCCGGGATTAGATGAGCTGGCTGGGCTCCAGTAAGCAACCCGAAAGGTCAGGCATGTGGGTGCTATGGGAAGGTCACATGTTTGCGAGTGAGGATCGTTAAGTGACCAGCTAGACTGAAATGGTCGTAGGCCATACTGCATTCTTGAGTGGATGGATAGCTGTGGCAGATGTTCACTGAAGTGGTGCGTTTATATGTACCTAGAGCTCAGGTGGAGCAGGTCTCTGATGATGCTGTGTCATCTGATTGTCTGTGAGGGATGGTGGTGCGGGGGTAGGGGAGGTTCAGACAGCTACCCTCGTAGAGTCTACTAGACAGTAACAAGAGGCTACCTTCAAGTCTTAAGCGGTCGGTCCTAGTACATCTTAGTGTGACAGGCTACTATAGGGTCTAGGAAATGGATTTTCACCAAGCGCCATAGACCGGTTGCCTTTATAGTTCTAGTAATATGTTAAAAGTTCTTTAAAGGCTACCAACGGCCAACTACTAACTGCGATATCAGTATACCATGGCTAATTTAGGATCTTTAAGAGACTATCTTGGAGTGTAAAGAGCAGGCTAACATTAAGGGCGCAGCACAAATGTCCACTTTCAGTGGAATCTAATACAACACATTGGTGACACAAAGAACAGTCTAAATAATACTGTGGCACAAGTACAGTACCAAGTTGTTAGCCTTCAAAGTTCTTCATGTACAAACAAGTACTAGGCCTACCTAAATTTCTAATAGGTGCACTGCATGTGCTAGCCCACACCATTGCCTCCAAGGGTAAGCATGAGATCATCTTCATAGTTCTGAGTGGTAAATGTGCCGACCTTCACACGACTGAACACAAAGGAGTGCTAACTGCTAAGATGGCATTCTAAACTCCGACGACCTGGTGGACAGAGGTTTAGGAGGCCACCCTAGTTTAGTGGAATTGGGGAACCTTCTGGACAAACCAGACCAATCTGCGGTAGCTTGGCAGGCGGTCAATAGTCTCAGGAGGGGGTGGAAGTGATCGGAGGCCCACAATGAGCACACACAGTAAAACACCACAGATTACCCTTATACTTGAAAAATACATTTATTATAGGCCTTTATAACAAAACACAAATAAACCACAGTAATGATAAATCAGTAATCAAAAACGCTTTTCACTATGTAACATATACACAATAATGCATTTAGCCCAATGCTGATGAAAGGGGAGAAAATAACCACAACCTACAACAGAAGAGGCAAGTTCAACACAGATATCACATTAGGCAGTTCTTCAAAGTCAATCCATATCGTATGCATTGCAGCCCTAAGAAGTGAGGAGCCTTATGCTCAAAGTATAGCTGTGCGTTAACATCCGGTCATGCGTAAAGTGAAAAGTGAGTTCTCTTTAGAGAGCTGTCCAGGAAGGGGATTGAGGTGACTAAGAAACCCTATTCCTTGAGATTGGTCTACCCTTGCAGAGAGCGACATTCAGAGTTTCAGGAATAGCTGGGGAGCGCAGACTAGCCCAGCTAAGGCGAGTGTCTTTTGAGGGATTCTCGTGCGTAAAAACAGATTGATGTTCCAGGGGGCCACTGGTAAGTGATGCAAGTACTCGATGACCCTAGTCACAGTCCGGACCAAACTTTGTCCGTCAAGTCCACATCGCTAGTAGGTTTCACCCCTGCAGTTACAGGACGCTCCAGCTCTCAGAGGCTGAGGGACGGGACGTTCGTCCGTGAAGGGATATTAGCCTTTGCTCAGCTATCGAAGAAAATTCCAGAGCAGCACGTCTCAGGACACGGTGGTGCAGGTCTGCAGAACACAGCGACAGTCGCCACAGTGGGGCGACGCAGGGACCGCAAATGCTCGCAGTGTGGCACACTCTCATAAGTCGGGACCCAGAGGAGCTAGGACTGAGTTTTGGTGGGAGAGCGCCCAGGACCACAAGTAAGTAATGCCCAAATTCTCGAGTCTGAAGTACAGTGAGCTAAAAGCGATAGCTGCGGACTCACAGCGAGTAAGAACCACAGAACAGATTATCATGCTATGTTCTTTTGAGAGAGGGGCGCCTGCTACTTTTTTTGCATTCTTCAGACATACGTTGGGGTCAACAATCCCTCAAAGAAGACCAGGCTGTTGATGGGCCCAAAGACGACTCCTGAAGTGGCCCAGCATCCGTTCAGTGTCTGGCCCAGTGAAGCCCTGCTCCTCTGCCGGATCCTCAAAGAACGGAGCAGTGCTTCAGCCCTTGGGACTAGTGGGACCAACTAGTCTCAATGGCTGTTCGAGGATCCAGGTCTACCTCGCCAGAAGTATCGCTGTTCCAAGTTAGAGTCTGGAACATTGTTGGTCACCAGATTGTGCCACAAGTCACCTTCTCTATGAATTCCAATCTCCTACCTTCAAGGGAACCTGTCCTCGGAGGAGCTTTTGTGACCACAACCGAAAATGGTGATCGTTGCTAGAACTCACCATCCTTTAAAGTGGCACAAGGTGGCCTGCATCGTTGGATTCTGAATTTCTTCGCTGACAGGGGTTGCATCTTAAAGTTGAACCTGACCTGAATAAAATCCTGGAACCTGCAACTCCTGGGCACCTCTCAGCGGAACAAAAGGCCGAAGATCAGGCCCCCCATACGATCCATAACACCTGGGAAAATCAGAGTCTGCAGTAAGTAAGCATCAGTATGCCTGCTCCCAATCACCCACCTGTCCTCCATAGGATAACATTGGGAAGTCCCTATGTGGCCTGTCTTCCCTCACCTTTAGTCGTCAAGCCTGGGTTGGGTGTTCTGTTCCTGGGTTAACCTTGGGTCTGGAAGAAAGGGGGAGAACTTACTAGTCCTTGGGTACATTATTGTAGTACTTTAAAATAGTTTGATACGATATCACTACCACAAGCCACCACCATCCTTTTTAAACTCGTACCTCTGAAAAACACTGTTGAACCCCGTGACTTAGTGTTCGGACTGCTAAAATTAGGATATTGCACTAACTTCCCATCATTTTATTGAATTTACAGTATGTACCTGTATTGCTTGATATTAGTGAACCTAATGGTGAGTATATATCTGTATTGCAGAGTATATGTGATATTCTCAGTGTTTTATAAAGGCCCGGAAAAAATATTTTTCTAACAGACTGTCTAAATTGAAATAGTGTGCTATTCTATGTGGAATAATGGAGGGCCCCTGACCACACTTGCACTCTGAGACCAAGCTTGGATTGCTCATTAACGTACTGTGACAAATCTGGGACATTCGACCCTTCTCCCTTGGGGAGAGCCACCCTCTGTAAGGGGAGGGAGGTGAGCCCTCTAAGCAGGACCTCATTGGGAGTGACTCCCCTCTAGGGGACAAGGACTCACTATGAGGAATCCTTGCTTTGCATACATGGGATTGCATGGGAGTGCAAAGGACTTGCGGTTACTTCTGTTTGGAATTCAAACCATATTGACATTACTCCCATATCTATGTCGACATCCCCATGAACTCAGTAGCAGGAAAAAAAAAAAAAAAAAAACTCTCAAGAAAACACCTCACACCCCTTTGAAGTTCGGCATCGAGAATAATAAGACGAGGAAACTTGAATGGAGAAGAACTCCTACGCATAGGCGAGCCTCCAAAGTGCAAACATCCTGAAAGGGCAGAGCCGTGCTACACTGCAGAGCCAGCAGTAGCGTGAAGAATGGAAGAGGACAGCAAGACGCTGGAAGGCCAGCACCAAGAAGGGCGACATTGCTGAGATGGAGAAAGAACAGTCTTACCTGGTAACGGGACCATGCTGCAGCGGTGGAGGGGAGATGGGGTGCGCAGGGATTGGGGGTTGCAGCCCACTAAACGAGACCAGGGAACAGAGGAATTAATCCACCCTCGGTGCGAGGATCACCCGAACTAACAGGAAAATGAAAACACCAGAGACGATACCCCAATAGAACACACCCAAGGCAGAGAAGGTACCAGGGTTGCCCGTCACTGCACACTAGTAATCCATGTATTGAATTCTTGTGCTAAGCACCTGAATATTACCCCAGTCTTCATGCAGTATCCTGTTAAATATACTGGGGCTTTCAAGACCCTTGAGCAAACTAGTATGCTCATAGCGCCTTCCGCCCAGACTAAAGGCTGCGAGGTACTGGTAGTCTGAGTGAAGGGGCACTGAGAAGAAGGCATTTTTCAAATCCACAACAGTGAAGTGAGTTGCCTCTTTGGGGATGCTGCACAAAATGGATGGTGGATTGGGGACAAGAGTAAACTTTCTGTACTACGTCATTAAGGAGGCAGAGATACTAGATCATACTCCGTTGCCTTTTTAATGGGGTAAATGGCCGTTTTGCATGGTGAAGTGGAGGGTACTATGATCCATTGGTGTAGCAGGGCCTGTAGTGTTTCTCCGATTCCTTCCTCTGCCTCTCTGGAAAGCAGGTATCGTTTGAAGTTTGGGAGTACTGCCCCTGGTAATAAGTGCGATTTTTACAGGAGTCACTTCTTTCAGCATCCCTACATCGTGTGGGTTTGTGGTCCATAAATGTGTGGGGATATACTGCAGAATGAGGTGGTGCAACAACAGCCATGAGGGGGCTCTGAACTTTTCTGAATTGCACCATAAACTCACAGGGTAAACAAATCGAGGATGATCTTCCGATCATTGTTGCCAATGGCACCCGTAGGGGTCAGTACCCAGTACTACAATCCTTTTTGTAGACACTAGTAAATCTTCTAGGTCTAATTATAGTATTGTGCCAGCAACCAGCTCGAGGTATACTACAGGTTGAAAACTGAAGTCAGTTGGCACTCTCCAGCAGAATCTTGTAATCTGAGGGACGGCTTGTGCAAGCACTTTAATGCCATAAATGAACATGTCAGGGTTGACAGGGATACCTCACATTGCCACATCACTTGCCACAGCATGCATCATGAGCATTGCTCTTAGTATGCACATGCCAGGTGTGGCGCAGACAATCTTGGGTCTGTAAATGAGATCGTCATGTTCAACTTGCTAAGCAGATCTCTACCGAGCAAGTTGACAGGAGAACGGGGGCCCTTACGACCTTCCCTCCCACTTTGATGTTTAAATCTTTGGTGTATGGAAACGTTAAAACATCCCCAGAGAATACCTGCGTGTCGAGAGTCTTTCCTGATAGCAGGAAGTCACCTTTGCTGCTGCACAACTTTCTCGGCTCCGGAGTCCACCATAAACATTAACTGTTTGTTCCCCATCTCTGCCCTCACCAATGGTTCCTCTTCTGGATTTAGGGTCACTGACAGGACTAGACACACAAGTCAGGGTGTCTCTCCCAGGAAACGAGAAAGGGGCCCCCGCCCACACAAATGTAGCAGCTTGAAATAGGGCCATTAGGCGCAGTACAAAAAGTGGTTCTATTCTCTGCTGGCTATGGGTTAGGGCAGGGCTAGTAAGGTTGAACTGCCGGCTGCTGATGTTGCGGGTAGCAAGGGTCGGGGACCAGTGGGGTTAGCTGTGTGCAAGCCTGGTGGATCTCATAGTATCGAATGCATTCTGGGAGGTGGCCTTTGGAGGCTACCTGGATGGTAGAGCCATAATTCGGCTGGTTGTAGTTGTAATTCTCTCCCAGTCTGCTTTGACACTCGCTCGAGATATGCCCCCACCTCCCGCATGTCCAACACTGCCCTGGTCCCCCCTCCCCTTGGCCCTGGACCTCCAAATCCCCCTCCTCTAGGCCCTCGGAACCCACTTCGTCCTCGTCCTCCCTGCCACTGTGGTCCCGAAAATTGCTAGTTTCCTCCCCACTGCCGTTGTCCTCCTTCAGCCCACACTGTCGCTATTGTTGCCTGTACTGCATTTGAAATGCACCCTCCCTCTGTTCTGGAGAGGGCTCTGTCGATGATGCAGCCACTTTAGCTTATTTTAAACCAGATCTGCTTCCTCAGCCTGCCGTCTTTATACTGTTCCCTTCTCTCACCCTTTAATCCTCCTACAGTGATAGACTATGATACTTTGAATCTCGGGCCACCGCTTAGCTTCCAACCCAGCTATCTTGTCAAGTGCCTTCTTGTTCTGTTTTGTAACGTCTTCCGTTATACTTTGCTGTCAGAAAGGTGGACATGTGCTCCAGCGCACCTCGGACAAACTATCCATGCTCTGGCCAGGAGTGGGGCGCCCCCCACCCACTCTTTAGCCTCGGTCACCCATTGATTGTGATATTTCTAAATCTTATCACAGTATAGGGGCAGGGGCTTGCATATACGGTCTAAGGGTGCGTCAGACCCATAGTCGTGTCTTGTGTGCATCTTGTAGTAGTGGGGCTGCCCGTATGGTACTGCGACACAGTTAAAACAATTAGTTTAAAACATGCAATTCAATCCTGCCTCAAATACGTGCCAATACTGACAATGAGCTCACAAAAACAAGTCCAATTCACTTTCCCCCGCCTGCCATTCCCCAATAGAGCTTTTTCACGCATTCACTGCACGCTCTCCGGATGCTTCCATATACGCACCCCTCCTGACAATTTATTATACTCCAAAAAACAAAACAAAAAAAACTAAAAACAAGCAGCTTAAATAACCACTACATTTCCCGAGCTCTCCAATCATACGGAGCTCTCATATTTTAGCCTCATTTTTTCCCACACTGGTCGAGACAGTGGCGCCACACATCTCCCCTCATTCGGGGTGGCTCCCTTTTCCTCTTATTCGGTTACCTTAATATCCTTAAAAAATTAAATAAAACAATCCATAAACAGATCCCCGTTAGGCAAGAATTGATGTAGTGACCCTGTAGGAGACTGAACACCACTTGTCCTCTTGGTATTAGGTTACCCACCTTTTGGTATAGGCCTGTACTACACAAGTTGGTAGTGTGACCGAGCAGCCAGGCTCATCTCAAGAGGGGTAAATGTGAGCTGTAGAGCTCTAGCAATGAAATTCACAAATACAAGTAGCCAAGTAACACTTACACTCAAGGTTTCAGTTATGATTATTTATCGAACATCAGTTTTTAAATAAGCATTCTTTTAAAAGGGCACTATAAGTAACAATCAAATATACTTTAAAGGGATGGTCTAGTAAACATTTTTATTTAAAAAATAGATAGGCAACATAAAAAAAGAAATACTAGCATTCTCCGTTTTAAAACTTCCTATGTAAAATTTTGAGCTATTCAAGCTCAAAATTCGCAAAAGCAAGCACATGGGTGCATCCATTTTGTGAAATGGAGGCCCTCCTGTGCTGGCTTTTGCGGCACTAATGAAGGAAAAGCCAGCCAGCTGTAGTAAACAAAGGCTACCGCTGGGTGGCTTTCCCTTCATTAGTGCTGTAGGCGGAGGACGGGGACCGGAGACCAGAGCAGGAAAGCTGCAGCTGAATCTCGGTAAATGCTATTTTTTTTTTTTTTTTTAAATAAGCACTAGCTGCGGTTTTTTTTCTAAGTTTTCCGGGCTGGAGGAGCCCGGAAAACGTAGAAATAAAACCGCAGCTTTAAAAACGTATTCATGTATACGGTCGCTTTTGAAGCGACCGCAAACATAAATACAACGTTGTGTTGGAAAACGCTGCGGTTTTTCTTTCCAAGTTTCTCAGGCTCCTCCGGCTCGGAGCCCGAGAGCCCCAAATGGTAAAGCAGATTCAGGCAGAAACAACGCGGCATTGCGGAAAACAACCGGGGAGCCCGAGAGCCCCAAATGGGAAATCAGCTGCAGGTAGAAACACTACGCGGCATGTAAACATAACCGCGTGTGTTTCTGCCTGCTGTGGCTTTCATTTTGGGTCTCCGGTGCTCCCTCCGAGCCGGAGGAGCCTGAGAAACTTGGAAAGAAAAACCGCAGCGTTTTCCAACACAACGTTGTATTTATGTTTGCGGTCGCTTCAAAAGCGACCGCAAACATAAATACGTTTTTTAAAGCTGCGGTTTTATTTCTACGTTTTCCGGGCTCCTCCAGCCCGGAAAACCTAGAAAAAAAACCGCAGCTAGTGCTTATTTTAAAAAAAAAAAATAAATGGCACTTACCAAGATTCAGCTGCAGCTTTCCTGCTCTGGTCTCCGGTCCCCATCCTCCGCCTACAGCACTAATGAAGGGAAAGCCACCCAGCGGTAGCCTTCGTTTACTACAGCTGGCTGGCTTTTCCTTCATTAGTGCCGCAAAAGCAAAAGCCAGCACAGGAGGGCCTCCATTTCACAAAATGGATGCGCCCATGTGCTTGCTTTTGCGAATTTTGAGCTTGAATAGCTCAAAATTTTACATAGGAAGTTTTAAAACGGAGAATGCTAGTATTTTTTTTATGTTGCCTATCTATTTTTTAAATAAAAATGTTTACTAGACCATCCCTTTAAAATACTTTTCCAGAATCAGCACAAATCTAGTAGATACTCTTTAGAGGTGCTTTTTACACATTTACTACACCCGGTTGGTGACATCATTCAAAAGGACAGTAATGCCATTTATATATCACTAGTACACTTTTCAGAATCTGAGGTTTGCTGCAAGGAACGGTTAAAAGGAACGAAAAAGAATAAACAGGTTCTCAGGGCATGCGAGTATACTTAAATCTTCCAATGAAGTCTAGACAAAACCTTTCCTAGCAATAATAGTACAAAGTTATCACCTCTGAGGGACATAAAATATCAAAGTCAAGGGACTAGAAGAGTCTGCAGGGAGCCAGGACAGCCAAAGTCAATTGGAGCACAGTATATGGAGCGGAGGCACCTTAGGTAAAAAGTCTTGCAAAGTTAAAACACTGTAGGGTCACAAGCTGTTACACTTGTGGAAAGTAGAGTTCAAATCAAATGCAACAGAAATAGCCACTTCAAGTCTCAACTGAGAAGACCAAAACTAAACACTCAGGTAAGTACCCCCAAGTCTGAACAGTACATCTGGTTAGAAGAGAGGTGCAACTGGCTTCCGTCTGGTTGCAGCGATGCAGATCCTGGGTTCCTGAGCCTCAGTCGTGGGAACAAGAGGGAGACCATCTGGAGGACTCCTCCGGCAGCAATTTGGAGGTCGGCGGCTGCTACAGGATCTTTTTGGACCAGCAGCACTACGCTGTTTCAGCACGTAGTAAACAGCACCACCGCGATCTTGGATGCCGGTTGGACTTCATTCACTCCTTGAGTCCTGCACTCTGGTGATGGGACTCTAGCTCTGGTCATCCTGCTTCTGGAGGGTCCTTAAGGAGACTCCTGGAGCTTCTGGCCAGATTGTAGACATTGCACTCTACTACGTATTTCTCGACCCCTGGCACTCGGTTCCTGCAGCAGCAAAGAAGTACAGCCAGTCGGGGAAGATGGTCCAGTGGAGTTCGTCTCGGGGTTAGTTAGTCCCACCAACCCTACAGAAGAAGTTGTCCCTTCCGGAACTCTTGTCGATCAGAAAAAGGATTGTCAGCACAGCAGCAGGGCTTCACCGGGCAATTCAAAGGTCCAGGAGGATCCAGCAAGCTTTGTTTTCTGTTTCATCGTTGGGTGTTCTTCCCAGTGGTCGACTCTGCCTCTAGTCCCAAACCCTCGCCTTTTAAGCAGGTTTCTCCCATTCATGCACAGCCTAGTTGTCAAACAGCAGGGTAGCTCGAGGGTGGGACCCCACGTGGGCTCTGCCATACTACACAGCACCAGATGGCAAAAGGTAACAAAAAGCAGGGCCGACTACAGTTTCCGCAAAAGGAGGGCTTACCACTGAAGGGGGGGCACCATGGCCTCCCCCAGACCAGCAGGGAATAAAGCAGGAACGTCCTTGGAATTGCATACAGCTGCGCTAAAGTCTGGGTGGGGGGTGGGGGGGAGGGGGGAGGGAGGTCAGCCCTCGGAATTGAGTCTGGTGTTAGCAGAGATGAACAGCGGCTTCGAGGCAGTGAACACCAAGCTGGATGGCATGGAATATAAGATGGATCGGATGCAAGAGAATCGATAATGTGTGGCAGGCTCAGCGAGGACGAGCATAGAGTGGAGGTACTTGAGGACACCAGTACAGAAGTCTCGGAAATAATTTGAGGCCTCCAGAGGGAAATGGTGCGGGACAAAAATGAAAATATTGAGGCACGCTCTAGACACAATAACGTCAGTGTGATGGGGATACTGGAGTCGCTGTCTTTGCGCAATATGGAGGAGTTCATAGAGTCTTTTGTCAAGGAAGTGCTGAAGGACCCACCGCTTTCCTCCCAGTTCATAGTGGAGAGCCCACAGGATATGAGGTCAGGCAGCGACGCTGGGACAGAGCCCTAGCCCAGTCATTACTGTGATACCATCCTACGCAGGGCCCGCGAGTTGGGGGTCATTCAGTATAAGGGGGCCAGAAAATCCTTTTTTCAAGACTTTATTCGGTCGGTAGAGAAAGCCAGGCTCTACTTCTTGGCAACGAAACGTACATTACATGAAACAGATGTAATGCTGTACCCATCAAAACAGAGTGGTACATAAGGTCCTTTTCTACACAAGCCTGACCGAGGTGGTAGTTAGTCTCTGCCTATGCCCTGAAAAGGGCCCGAGGGGGTCTCAGATCTGGATCCTCTATCTGCCAAGTGCTTTATGCTGCTGGCGGGAGGCGGACTGCTCTATGGTCATGGCATTTTTTTTTTCTTCATTGTTCAGTGGTTTGTAACCGAATATTACTGTGACAAGAATGGACCATTTGCTATGGATGATGTTGGAATAGGTCCCCTCACCTCACTGGGCAGAGCGGATGTGGTTTGTGCGGACTAGGTCACTGTGTCCGGAACACCCGGGGAATTGCCCATCAGTTAAATGTGTGGGGGGTTGGGGAGGGAGGGTCAGTTTACAGGTGGTTGTAAATGGTATTGCGGGTGCAGTGGGAGGAGGGTGTGCTGGGTGTGTGGTTCAAGTTACAAAGTGTCATCTCACGGTGGGCTGGTGCAGGACAAAATGCTAGAACCTTCAAGAGGCACAGACTAATATCATAAGCAGGAACTTCCGCGGGTTGGATTACGCAAGGAAAACTAGGAAAGTTATCAAATACTGTGAGAGGCATGGGGCTAACTTGATCATGTTTCAGGAGACTCATTTGATGTAGATGGCCATTGGGGAGGGGGGGGGCGCGTCGCAAAAACCTGGGCTTCAACAAATAACACCTTGTACTCTTTATTCAGCAGGGGTGATGACACCAATTCACAAGGCACCACGATTCCACTTTCTGGAATCTGGTGGTCGATCCAGGGGATAGATTTGTCATTGTGTCAAGGAGTTGTGCCCATGGTCTGGTGACATTCGTGAACATTTATGGTCCCAATGTTGACGATCACGACTTCTTTGCATCCCTACTCTCCAGCTGCTACAAGTATATGCGCACAAATGATTTGGGCATGAGATCTGAATGTTGTCATGGAAAAGCCGCTGGGTAGATCGGGGGTGGGGAGGCACCCACCCGACATCGAAGGCTGCGGTCCAAGTGGGAGGGGGCATGACGGAAGTGGGGCTAGTGGGTGTGTGGAGAGTGTTGCATCCGGGGGTTAAGGGAGTTCTCCTTCTACTCATCAGTACACAAGATGTTGTCCAAGCTAGATTACATTTTTGCTGGTCCGTATTTGATGAGGATGATGGACTGCATGTTGCTCCCAAGAATACAGTCAGACCATTCTCTGGCGGATATTGTGCTTCACAGTGAGGTGGATGATGTGGTGCATCTGTATTTTAAAGGAAAACGTGGGATCTGGTAACTCAATGGTGTCCATCTGGGCGGCATTTAAAGTTGTCCTGCGGAGAGGTGTATGTCCCTGGAAATTGTTATGTTGAAAACAATCAGGAGGCAATTAACAAGTCTGGAAGGGGAGCTCGAGTTGATCGAGGTTATTCTGACTGATGCGAGTGCTAGGGTTGAATTGGAGGTGAAACTGGGCCAATTCAAAGATCTGGAGGAAAGCGAGGTCAAATCTCTCTCCCCTCGGCCATGTTACACGGGGAGAGAGGAGCCCCGGACATTGCAGCAATTCATGATCCGGAAAGGGGGTGTGGTGGCAGCTCCAGAGGATATACTGGATGCTTTTAATCAGTACTTTAGAGATATTTATGCCTCAAGGGGTAGTGTGGCGGCAGGGGATCTGGCCAAATATCTTGAATCGCTGAACGGCCTAGACTTGGCCCAGAGGCAAGAGGTGCTAGAAAAGCCTACCTCGGTGAAGGATATAGTGGGAGGCAGCATTGGGGGGTTGGGTTTTATTCCCGGGAGGTTAACGGCGTTAAACCTTTGCAGATTATTCTCCATACTGGCTCAGATTGACCCAAGGGTACACAATGTTGCAACTCTTCAACATAGAAAAGGCATTTCACTCCGTCGAGTGGGGCTCTTTGCGGTGTTGCGAGCTGTGCCGGGTCCCGCCATACTTTCAGCATTGCAGCTGTTATACTCTGGTGTGTCTGCGAGAGTAGGTCTGTTCGGAAGGTTCTCCAAACCGTTTGAAATTGGGGACGGGTACAAGATAGGGTTGGCCACTATCCCCCGCTCCTTTTCGCCCTGGCTATTGAGGCATTGGCATGCAAACTGCATGTCCATCGTGGATTGGTGCTGGGGGGAGCAGGAGGGAACTGGTATCTCTATATGCTGATGACATGATACTCTATTTTAAGAATCCCAGTGAGAACTTGCATCATTTGGCACAAGAAATGGCCGAGTTCGGGGAGTATTCCGGGCTTAGAGTGAACTGGTCTAAATCAATATTTCCTCTGACCGAGGCAACAGTGAAACCTGGGGACCTCGAAGGGTTTAGAGGGGAGGAAGCCTCTGTCAAATATCTGGGGGTGATGGCTATTCGGGAGCCCCTGGTCTCTCCTGGTGGAGAATCTGGCATACCTGGAAGTCCTGAAGAAGGTGGACAGAGGTTGCATGCTTCACTTATTGTTGGGGAGAGTAGCCATTGCCAAAATGCTAGTCTGGTAGTTCCCAAGCTATTGTATATGTTGCAGAATATCCTGCTGTGGCCGGATTATGCTTTTTTAGCACTATGAGGTGGTTGATGGTTAGGCTGGCATGGCACCATAAGCCCCCTAGGATTGGGTGGAATACCCTAGTTCTCCCGTGGGGCCAGGGTGGCATAGGCGCACCGGATATGGAGCTGTATTTCACTGCAGCCCAATTACAATTTACGACATATTGGATGCCAGGCTCGCCGCCATAACCTCATATCCCAATTATGTGTGGCTGCATGCAATCAAGGGGGTTCTGCTATCCAGGAAGGTGGTTGATAATTGCAAATTTGACCCAGTCGCATGCGCGGTACAGAGCGCGTGGAAGGCTGGTGGTTGAGTTCCGGTTTGACCCTGGGGCTTCACCTCTGGGGGGGGGTGGGGAGGGGGCGCAAGTGTCTTGGCCCCACTTGTGATGAGGCGTTGGAGTGAATGGCGGTGGCTGGGAATAGTCACAATGGGTGATTTGTATCCAGAGGGCGAGTTTGTATCCCAGGAGGTGTTTACAGCGAAGATTGGGAAGGAGAAGGGGTTCAGTATTATCATATTAGGGCTGCTTTTAAAGCGTGGTCCCTCACCTTCCCGGCTCTCCCCCAGCCTCTCCCTGTTCTGAAGTACCTTCTTCACTCGGCATCTGCCAAGAGTGTGGTGTCTACTATTTACAGAACGATACAAAGGGATTCCCCCAAAGTGATGCTGAAGTGTAGGGGGCGGTGGGAAAGGGACGCTGGGGTCTCATTCACCGAGAAGCAGTGGGCAGGATGTGCTCAAGGTCACATAAGGGAGTTTCCAACATGGGGTTACAATATAATCCAACTGAAAACCCTTCATAGAGTATACTTGACGCCAGCTCGCCATGCTTTATTTGAAAATGTAAACGTGACCATTGCCCAAGATGTCGGTGGCCAGCTGCGGATTCCCTTCACGTGTTGTGGGGGGCTGGGGAGTGGCTACCAGGGTCCCAGCTTCAGATAGGAAACTGTTGACTAGAAGCATGGTAGTAGCTCGGAAATGTATATTGATGCGGTGGACCAGCCATCTACCACCCCCCAGGTGCCTGTACATGGCTCAATGGTCTGACCAGGGCAAGCAAACTAAATGGAGACTACGGACTGCTGAGCGGACCAGGAGCAAGACCCTGGGATATATGGGCAGCTCTGAGGTCCCATTGCTTGCACAGTGCGCGAATTCGGATGCTGAAGTGTCTCCCGCTGAATAGAATTGCTTAAAAGAACAAGTTACTTTCTTACCTGGTAACGTTCTTTCGATGGGATGGTCCGACGACGTATTCCATATCTATGACAGGTAATGTCCACAGCTGTGCCGCTTTGAAAAATCTTTGGCGTCTGCGTCCTGCGTCGATGACGTCGATGCGCCGTCCCCGAGGACCTCCTCCGACGGCCGACATCACCCGATGTGATAAGTAGGACGCACGACACCCAACACCCATAGCCTCAGTTATAGTTTTTTCCCAGAACGTGTGCCACCAGTTTTCTGCCAGTCAGACACACAAGGCCTTGCGGAACGCAAGCTGCAATCGCAAAAGAAATTCTGCAGCGGGGAAGGCAGGGAGGGAGCGATATGGAATACGTCGGACTATCCCATCAAAAGAACGTTACCAGGTAAGAAAGTAGCTTGTTCTTCGAGGGGATTGGGTCCTCTGACATATTCCATATCTATGACAGACTCCCAAAGCAGTACCAAGCAAGGAGGTGGGAAAGAATTTAGAACACACATTTAGCATGCCCAATCAAATTGCGGAATAGAGGACTGCCTTGCCAAAGGCCAGATCCTGCCCTCTGATGGACTCGAGGGAGTAGTGACGTACAAAAGTATGTACTGAAGCCCAGGTGGCTGCATCACAGATGTGACGAATAGGAACTCCCCTCTGCAGGGCAGTAGACGCAGCCACTCCCCTGGTAGAATGGGCCCGCAAGCCAGCCAGAGGATCCTTACCCGCCAAGCGGTAACACTCGGAGATAGCTAAAATAATCCAACGAGACAAAGTCTGTTTCGTCACAGCTTGTCCCAAACGCTTTCCAGCGTAACCAATGAAAAGTTGATTGTCCACTCTGACCCGGGACATGCGCGAAATATAAAAGCTCAACGCTCTCCTAGGATCAAGCCTATGGAGCCTCTCCTCTTCCTTACCAGGATGTGGAGGAGGATAGAACGCCGGAAGAACAACCTTCTGGCTCAAATGAAATTCCGAAACCACCTTTAGAATAAAAGAAGAACGAACTCTAAGGACAACCCTGTCCTTATGAAACAGTGAAGGGTGGCTTAACTGAAAGTGCCTGTAACTCACTCTGCGAGCGGAAGTAACCGCAACCAAAAACACAGTTTTCAGAGTTAACAGCCTCAAAGGGCAAGAATGTAAAGGCTCAAACGGAGCACCCATAAGAAACTTAAGAACAAGGTTCAAATCCCAACCGGGCACCAGAAAAGGTGACAGAGGGAACACATTCATGAGCCCTTTCAAAAACTGCGAAATTAAAGGAATCTTAAAATAGGAACACTTCAGACGAGCGCTTAAATATGGACAGCGCCGCCAGGTAACCTTTAATGGTACCCACTTGCAAGCCCCTGTGGGCCAAAGAAAGCAAAAAAGAGAACCATGGGAATGTCACAATCAAAAGGATCCACATTCTTAACTCTGCACCAGTCGCAGAACTTTCTCCGACGGCAACGGTACAGAGAACAGCCGAGATCGAAACTTCCTGCTGGATGGCCCAGAACTCGAGCTGCATCGCCTCCCTGCACAGCGGAAGTGACCCTGCCCCCCAACCCCCTTTTTTGTTGAGGTAGTGCATGGCCACTGTGTTGTCCGTTAGAATCAGGACACTCTTTCCACGCACAGTCGGCAGAAAATCCTTCAGGGCTAGCCTGACGGCCCTCAGCTCCAACAGATTGATAAGGAGTCTGGACTCCGACGGAGACCAACGACCACTGACTGTCAACTCGTTGGCATGAGCTCCCCATCCCGTGAGGGATGCGTCCGTCACGATCGTCACCTCTGGCCAGGGGAGCCAAAATGGGGCCCCCTTCATCAGATTGGACGGCCCACCACAGAAGGTCCTGGGCTACCGAGGGCGGCACCTGAACAGGGTCCGACAGCCTGCCGGAGGACTGAGACCACTGGAGCTTGAGTGCCCACTGCAAAGCTCTCATCCGCAGACGAGCCTCTGGCACCAGAAGAATGCAGGATGCCATGAGACCGAGCAGTCTCAAGAACTCGGACGCTGGGAGATCCTGGGCAAATTGAAACTTGTTCACCATCTGCTGAATGTGAAGAGCCCTCACCTGAGGAGGAAAACACTGCCCCAGGGACGTGTCGAGCACTGCTCCGATGTACTGGAGCCGCTGCGTTGGTGTCAAACGGGACTTCTTTAAATTGGAGGGAGAAGCCCAGCCTGTGAAGGGAGTGGCAGGTGACGGACAGATGATCCAGGACTTGCTCGGGAGGGCTCCCCTTGATCAATCAATCGTCCAGGTAGGGGTACACGTGAATCCCCCTTTCCTGAGATGCGCTGCCACCACCACCATGAGCTTGGTGAAAACCCTTGGGCGGAGGTCAATCCGAACGGCAGGACCCGAAACTGAAAGTGCGAGTCGCCAACCACGAACCTCAGGTACTTCTTGTGCTTGGGATGGATCGGCACATGGAAGTAAGCATCCTTGAGGTTGAGAGCACCAACCAGTCCTGAAGTTGAAGGGCCTGGAGGACTTGAGAAAGAGTAACCATCTTGAACTTGTCCTTCCTGAGGAGTTTGTTCAAACCGCGCAAGTCCATGATGGGTCTCAATCCCCCGTCTTTCTTCGAAAGAAAAAAATAAGGGAATTACCATCCCTTGTTCCTCTCCGCTACAGGCACCAGTTCTATGGTGCCTTTCTCCAGCAGGGCTTGAATTTCCTGCGCAAGGAGCGGATCCGGACTCTTCAAAGAGAGGCTCCCTGGTGGATTGTCGTGAGGCCTCTGCCGAAATGGAAGACCGTAGCCGTGGGTTATGATCTCCAGAACCCACACATCCGAAGTAATGGCTTGCCACTCTAAGATGCTGCGCCAGCCTTCCCCCAACCGGCGAACCATGGGACCTGGCCTCATGACTGAGTGGTAGCGGCTGCGGCGTTGCCTGAGGGCAAAGAGGCAACTGCCCGAGCGGCTTTGGCACCTCGAGTACCTTTGTTTCCACCTCTGGCACTGTTACGATGGCCTCTGACTGCTAGCTCCCCTCGCTTTACTGAAGGACGAGTAATAGCGAAAGGAACCTCCCCTCCATTGCTGTCCCCTAGGACGAAAAGGCGGAGGTTGGCGAACTGCAGCGCCCAATGACTTCGCTGCAGCTTTGGAGGTCTGCAACATCTCAAGGCTCTCGTCAGCCTTGCTGCCAAAAAGGTGTTCACCGTCAAAGGGCATGTTGAGGAGCCGGGACTGCACATCAGGAGCGAACCCAGACTTCCGCAACCATGCAAACCTGCGCATTATGGTGCTCGCCGCCATGGACCGGCTGACACAATCTGCCAAGTCCAAACCCGACTGAACGGCCTCACACATGGCATCCTTGCCATCATGAACCATAGCAAGGAAACCATCCCGTTCGTCCCCTTCGGGACGATGTTCAGCCGCTAATGCAACACAGTTCCACAGTGTGTGTGAAACACGAGAAGGCACATGGAGTTGGCCGCCTGAAGCGCCATACCCCTCGAAAAAAACACTTTCTTCGCCCAGCCGTCAAAACGTTTGTCGTCCCTATCCGGAGGGATGGTAGGATACGATGCCTGCTTTGCCGGGGCCGTAGCCGCCTGCACCACCAAACTCTCCGGAGCGGGGTGCCTAGACAAGTAGCAGGGGTCGCTACTGGCTGGACGGAATTTTCGCGACAAAGACTTGCCCACTGCTCGGAGACTCTCCGGAGCCGTCCAAGCCGCCGCCACCCTTCTCTGCAGAGCCATATGAAACGGCAAAACCGGGTCAGTGGGGGGGGGGGGGGACCAAGATCAAGGATGTCCGTGAGATCATCTGAACGAACTCCCCTGGGGGAGCAGACCAACCCAAGTACTCGGTGACCCGAGACATAAGGCGCCCATATGAAGAATCGGCATGAGTGCCAGGCTCCGGCCTACAAAACTCCACCTCCGGAGAGGCGTCCAGTCCACTGGCATCATGCAGCGACTGCCTCAGGTCATCAAACTGGCTATGGCCCGAGATAAGCTCATCTCGAACCGTAACCGGAACCAAGCCGTCAGAGCCTTCATCATCCTCTGAAATGTACTCCAGGCGGGGAGAGGAAGACCCCTGGGGACCAAAGCAGTGCCTGACCTTAGCCAGAGCCTTCCTAGGGGCGAATACCGTGCCACAGGGCCCCTCCGACACCACCGCCTCGAAAGGCGTCGAGGGCGCCGAACGAGTCGGCGCCGACAGAAAAGGCGTCGACGTCAGCTGCAGCGCCACCAGCATCGGCGGCACAGGCCTCGAAGCCGGAGCTCCGAGCGCGTCTCTCGACGACCTAGGCACCGACGGCGTCGACGACCCCCTCGGAGGCGGAGCCTCGAGAGACATCGTCGACGACCTCGGCGCCGACGTCTTATTCGAAGACGGCACAGGATCACGCGGTCTCGAGCGCGTCGAGGACCGGGACCTGGAACGGGCATGGCGAGAACGGCTACCCTTGTCCGAGCGGGACCTCTCCCGCGAGCCGTGCCAACCACCCGAGCCCGAAGGCGTACGAACGGTGTCTCTCGACCGGTGCCGACCGACCCCACTCGGAGGCGCGGACGGACCGGGGCCCTGAGATTCAAGAATCGCAAGCATCTGCTTCCCAAAGGAAGCCCATTCCTCCGGTGTCGCTTGCATGGAGGGATAAACTACCCGCCGGCGGGCAGAGTCCTCGGAAGAGGACGGGGAAGGCGACCGATGCCGGCGCTTCCGGGAATGCCTCGAAGAGGCGGAGGAGTGGCGACACCGACTCCTGGAAGGAGACCCCACTGGACTTCCGACGATGACGCGGAGAGTCGCCCCTCGAGTCATCCGTCGAAAGCCCCGCAGACCTCGACTTCCGGGGCTTAGACACCCGGCCTACCGACAGCTTCTTCTTGCGTTCCCGCAAGGCCGTTGCCGTGAGCGACTGGCAGTCGACGCAGTCAACACAGTCGTCCGTATCGTGGGCCTCCCCGAGGCACCAGAGGCAGGCGTCGTGCGAGTCCGTGACCGACATCTTGGACCCACAGTCCCTGCATTTCTTGAAGACCGGACGCGGGGTTGAAGACGAAGTAGACATCGCCACGAACAGGTCTTCACACAAAAAAACGAACAGGTTCAACGAACCGAGAATTGAAAACAGCAAACTCCAAAAAGTCAAGGCGTACCGAGATACACGAAGCGAACATGTTCGCGGAAAAAGCGGAACTGAGGCTATGGGCGTCGTGCGTCCTACTTATCACATCGGGTGCCGTCGGAGGAGGTCCTCGGGGACGGCGCATGGACGTCATCGACGCAGGAGCCAAAGATTTTCAGAAGCAGCACAACTGTGGACATTACCTGTCATAGATATGGAATACGTCGGAGGACCCAATCCCCTCGAAACAAATGTTCGGCATCTCAGTCGAGTATTATTGTTGTAGCGGGCAATCCGGTGTTCTGTATTGGCATGTATAACATGATTTGCACTGTCCCATGGACCTGCAGGTGAAAACCTGTGTATGTGTTTTTATTAAAGTTTTTCAAAAAAAGAAAGTCACTAGGACAGAAGTTTAATATATATATTTTTTTTAAGGACGCAATCATTAACTATTAAACCATTACACAGAGGGTGCTAGAGGGCCGACCAAGATGGCCGCTCCCCTGTAAGCTCTCGGCTACCTCCCGCATGAATCCTGTTTAATTGCGGCAATCCTGAGGCGAAACCACTAAATCTGCAAGAAATACACTATCCTAGCGCAGCACCTCATCCCTGCCGAAAATCTGGAGAGAATCGGTCTCGCCTTCTGCAAGAAATCCACTGCGTGGTGCTGCACGCACAACCGCGAACTGCGTGGGCCCCAGGAACACCGGCCCACCTGGCCACAATCTTCCGTAGACGGACAGGAGCCGCCCGTGGGACCTGCCAACGCCAGTGGAGAGCGGCACACGGGGGCTCCACCTCGCCGGCCCAGAGGAGCGGCTTCACGGCTCACAGCCAGCAGTAGGATGTGTCGGAGTGAACACCCGCAGGTGAGAGGCAGGAGGCGCGCGGAAGCTCACAGAAGCACACAAAACAAGCGGGACGGCTAGTCTACGCTACGCCAACTAGATAGGGTCGCTCCGCAGCGCCCCCGCCATTTTAGCCTATAACGACTTTCCGCGCGGCTGGGTCTCGGCCCCCCCCCCCCCCCCTTCTCCCCCCACATGGCACAAAGCGGCTTAATCTGAACCTGCACTGCGGCCCTCCATCCGTGCACGCCTCGACTGCGCCTGTTCTAAACTCGAAAATCAGACGCTCCGACACCGCCGCCAAGATCAAGATGGGGAAGCCTGACAAGTCCCAGAAAAGACTCAATTTTGAAGCAGGCCCAGCACCTAAAACGCCCAGGCCGGAACACCGCCCAGAATCCCCGAATAATCCATCGAGGTAGAGCTACTGCAACAAACCGACATTAGGGAAATTCTGATGGAACTAAAAGCTGGGATAGGTGGCCTGGACAGCAAGATAGACTCGCTCTTGTCCAAGGTGGACCTGTTGCAGCACCGTCTAGTCAAACACAGCGACAGGCTCGACTCCGTCGAACAGAGTGTCAGATCTGGACGACGGCACATCAGCACTCACCTCCCGAGTCTCCACGCTTGAGGGCCAAATGAAAACCGTACTCGCCGAAAATGAGGACTTGGAAGGCCGCTCCAGACGCAATAACATAAGGATAGTCGGAGTCAGAACGACAACTGAAACAGAATGGAGGAGCACATCGAAAAACTATGCACTGAGCTATTCGGTCCCGCAGTTCTGTCGCAAATATTCATAGTGGAAAGAGCCCACAGAATCCCTGCAACAAGACCGGCTCCGGGAGCTCCTGCCTGCCCGATAATCGCCAAGCTCTTAAGCTACAAGGACAGGGACAGGGACGCGATCCTTAGAAAGGCAAGAGAAAAAGGCAAACTGCATTTCGATGGGGACGACATCCAGTTTTACCCGGACTTCTCGCCGTCAGTCCAAGCCCAAAGGCGATCGTTCACCCATGTTAAACACAGATTGCGCGCCAACCAAATTACGTACTCTATGCTCTTCCCGGCGAGGCTTCGCATTCAACTGGAGGGAAATACCCACTTAAACTCCCCAGATGAAGCCACGCTGTTCCTCGACCGGCAGGGATATAAATCCGCAAACCAAATGTCCAGAGCTACAACCAGAGAAAGAGCGGGGAGAGTCCTGCTGTGATGAACACCCGCAACACTGATCCAAAGCAAGAAGGTAACAAGCCATCAGGACAATTTACGCCAACGGGAGGTTGGGGACTAAGCCTCGGAAGGCCACCTGCGCCCTGTGCACAGCACGCCTTGTGTTCCAGTTGGGGGGTGAGGGGGGTTCCAAACTGACGAGTTGGGGGGGTTGTCCGTGTAAGGAAAATGGTTTTATTGTTGAAACGCATGCCATGCCTAACCGCGGGCCTCATCCTGAGACCCGCCGCCGCCCTTCACACGCCCTCCCGCCTGATGCAGCTCCCATGCAATCCAGCTGCCCCAAATGTCGGGACACCGCCGAGGTGTGGCCCACCGTTTTTTCCACAAACAGGCGCCATATAAAACATCACCGTTCCAATTCAAAGTAGCAACCTGGAACATTAGAGGGGGCAACATCCCGGCCAAGACACGCAAGATCCTGCAATTACTCAGACGTCACAAGATTGAAGTGGCAATGATTCAAGAAAACCACCTTTTACCGCCAAAAAACACCTATGGGCCCGCAGCTGGGGATGCCACCGCTACTTCTGGTGTCGCAATACTTCTTCACACTTCGCTGGGGTTTCGCTTGATCAAAATGGAAAGACAACAATGGAAGGGCTCTTCTGGTTCGGGGCATGGTGGAAGGAGAGGAGGTTGTTTTCGTCAAATCCTACGCCCCCAACACAGACGGTGCAAAGAGCTTTGACTGGGTGCTGTCTCGCCTTACGCAAGTGCGAAACGCTACCATAATCTGGGGAGGCGACCTGAATACTCATCTCGACCCATTGAAAGATAAATCACAGTTAACAACCGCGCACCTGTCCAAGGCCAGCCTACGAGTGCAGGAGATTGTTAGGCAGAAACCTGTGAAGTTCCCTTCGGGACCACTGCAAAAGGCTTAAGACTACAGGTGTTGGCAGTAAACCCAATTGGTAGCAGTCTGTACCACCCAGATTTACTTGGTAGCTGTGGCTGAGCAGCCAGACCCCTCTCAATATGAGTTAGACAGTATATAGAGTATACAAGATAGGTACCAAAATACAGTAGCACAAGCAAACACTGACCAGAGCTTTGGTATCAAAGTATATAATTATGTAAAGACACACTTATAGAAACACTCCAGCACTATTTATTGTAAGCAAGTTCAAAACACAGTCACTATTAATATATATACGTCCCTTATTCAACAAGTCTTAGTTAACACCACTTATTTTCAGACAGAGGTGAGCGCTTAACTAAAGATGGCACTACTAAGTTATCAAAAAAGGGAGGGTAAAAGGCAGAAATTAGAAAAGCACACAACACTAATACTTTAGAAGCACCCAGCAAGGCAGGAAAGTCAAAGTCTACTTGTGAGCAAAAAGTTTGGAGGCCAGGCTCCCTCTTAGAGAGAGTAGAACACCAATGCCCCCAAGATCACACAGTTTGAGAGGCTTGAAAAGTCTTGCAGAAAGTTCAAAAAGGAATTAGTTCAGCTCAGAAAAATTCAGTTAGCCAGCCTAGGGCCAACCCAAGTGGTAAATTGAGGATTTAAGAGACACCCCACACAGACCGTTGTGAGGGAGACCAGGCAGACAGTACCTTGAAAGTGGAGAGGATCCTCCAGCGGGGGCAGTGTTTCCTGGCAGCGGGTGCAAGTCATGGCGTCGTCCAGAGGAAGAGAAGATCTCGACATGGAGGAAAGCTGAAGGTCGTTGCACTGCCAGGGAAGAAGCCGCAGAGTTCTCCGGTTAAAAAAGGTACTACCTTTTTATTCACGTTAGGTAGCAGGTACGCTGCGGACTGCCTCCACGGCAACATTGCATTTCTCTGGGCTATTCTTAGCGCGCCATGCGCGGTAGCCACCACAATTCATTACAAATTGTGCGTTTTTATTTGCAAGGCAATTGTGCCCCATCTGAGCTGTGCTGCCTTAACTACCGGCAATATTAGGAATTCACCATTACAACACACGAGGTGTGTCTTCTTCAGGATGGCCGACCCGTGTTTTTCACCTGGCTCCCCAGGAACAGCTTCCTCAACAACGAGATGCCTGAAACTGATTGGCCAGCGCAACGCTCATCAGAGCCTATTGGAAACCGGCAGGCGTGAGCCGGCCCTTCCTGGAAAGGCCCGAGGGTAAGGCCAACAAACTGTCCAGAGACTGTCCCGAGCTGACCAGAGCCCAGGGCCATACCTCCTGCGCGTTTCTTTGGAGGTTTTGAGTAATCCATATTTGACTTACCTACTCCACCTGCGCCCCTTACCTTGTCCACTCAATCTGCTCCCTTTATTACCTTACCAGCATCTGCTGTGTGTCCCAGTCACTGCATTGGACGTTAAGGTTGCTTAAAACATTCACAACAGTGCGCCACCTTTAGTCTGACCTATGTACTCTACATTCTGGCAAACATCTCTACTATCCTATCTCCTCATAGACAAATCACATTTATGTGTTCGTTACTAATGCATTTCAACTTGTGCCTTTCTGCATTTTAATCGACTGCCTTTTTGGCTCCCTCTGCTAAAATCGAATCTAGGTATCTAAGTATCTGTACCCTAATACACTGCTACCGTGGTTACTGCTGCCTTACTCTGTGCACGCCACTGCATCTACGGTGGTCATTGTTATTATTGTTTAACATTGTGTACAATTGCCTACGACAGCACCTCTACCTCAACCACCCTTTTTGTAGATCTGGTAGGCATCGGCTTTTAGACTGTATTAGGCCAACATGCCCTGCACCCTCACTACTCTATTTGCAAGAATACTGCCCACCCTACTCTACCTCACATGGCACACCGGTGGGACAGTACCCAATTACACCACCGTCTCCCTCCACTACCCCAATCTTCACAACACCATGACTATGCCATCCACTGCTCACCACACCAACCCTTACCTCAACAACCCAGCCTTATGGCTCCAACATTGCTTCCAGACCTTCACCAAACATATCATGTTCCATCACCCTGAGAAATGCCAGACTTTGCTCGCGACTCACGCACGCCTCCCATCACTCTGCATCTTAACAAACAGCCTCTGACCTCCACCGCATCCACACACTTGAAAAACCCATAATCACCTCACCCCAACCTCCCTAACACTAGCAATATTAAGGGTGCATTAATCAATGCCAGATCACTCACAGCTCACGCTCTAGAAGTGGCTGACCTTATTCTTACCCTCGACCTTATGGCTATCACCGAAACTTGGCTTCACGCAGCCTCTGTCTGGCCCACTACTCTCCCTTGCCATCCCTCCAAGTTACAACATTATCAGACACGAGCGTAACTAACCAGTCCAAACGTGGTGGCATTGCCATCATACATAAAAATGCTCTAAACTTCCACCTCTCCTCTGTGCATCACTTTTCCTCTATGGAAGCACTGAGCCAAACTAGCCGTCACTCCTAACCACTCTATCACCTTCCATCTACTTTACCGGCCACCTGGTCCGCTATCCACCTTCGCTGAGGACCTCTCCAACATCATCACTCATAACACCAAAACCAAATCCCAAGCCTCGATATTAGGGGACTTTAACCTGGGCCTCACTGATCCCAATGACACTGCTGCCATTACTATTGATAATATGCTTATGAATGCAGGATTCATACAGCTGATCAACCTACCCACGTTAAGGGCAGAACCCTCGACTGGCTAGCCTCCCACAATTGTCCTATCCATATCATCTCTAACCAACAGTATGCATGGACAGACCACAACTTAATTACGTTTAACATTCAGTCCATACCCGCCAGCCTCTCCTACCATTGCACCGGCTACTGCCACCCGCAATAAACGTGACATCCCTTGCGACAGACTCCTCCCGGCTCTCAATGACCAGGTTCGCTCATGCTCCGACCCCACGGCTATGGTTGACACCTTTAACCTCACTATGCAAAAAGCCTTAGATATCATCGCTCCATCCAAACTGAGAAAACCCAGACCTCGAGCCCACCTGAACTCTTGGTTCACACCCCAGCTCAGAACCCTGCGCAAAGAAAAACGAATTGCGGAATCACATTGGAAAAGCAACCAGTCCGCAGCCAACAAATCGTGCCTCCTCCTGGCCACCCTTAACTACAAGGAAGCCATATTCCAGGCTAAAAAAGACACTTACAATAAACGTAGCGAACAAGCCAAATCCAACATCAAAGAATTGTTTAGAATCCTACAAACTTGAAACCCCCGTCACTGCACCAGACACCTGCATCAAAGATAGCACTTGGTGCACCAAAATCCAAGAGGCTCTCCTCGGCAAGATTGCCACCCTCCAAATTAAAATCAATAACAATCAAGCCTACAATCCAACCCACAACCCAACCCTATCCCCACCTTAAACCACCCCATCCCAGACTGACTCCGTTTAGCTTCTCTCCACTCTCCATTTCTGAAGTGGAAAAGATCACCAGCCTTAAACCGACCAATTGCCAAGGCGACTTCTGCCCGGCTCCTATAATCAAAGAAGCAGCTCATGACCTAGCGCCATTCATTAATACGCTCATCTACTCTTCCTTTAGCTCTGGGATCGTACCTGACAATCTAAAGGACCCGTGGGTCATCCCCTATTGAAAAAACCTACACTGGACGCTAGTATAACCACAAACTACAGGCCAATCACCACGGTCCCGTTTTTACTAAAAATCCTCGACCGTGCAGCATATCTACAAATTCAAGATTACCTTGAATCTAACAAACTCTTGGGACTTATGCAAACTGGGTTCTGGCCACGTCACGGCACGGCACTGAAACTGCCCTCAGATTGAAGATCTAAAAGACAAAGGCAAACTTGCTCTCTTACTCCTCTTGGCGGCCTTTGATCTCGTCAATCAAGGAATCCTCTGCCACCACCTTAAATCAGCTGCACACTTCTCCAATAAAGCTACAACCTGGATTAGCTCCTTTTTAGACAATAGATCTATGCGCGTGTTCTCTCCACTACCAGCCGCCCCACCTGCACCTGTCCTGTGGCATGCCACAAGGATCCCGTGTTTCACCCACGTTGTAGAACGTGTTCACCAAACCACTCTTCGATATCTTGGATTATCTGGGTGTCACTTACACCAACTTCGCCGACTACACCCAGATACTAATCCCTATCTCAGGTGACTACACGGCTGAGTCCCTCGCTATCAATGTCATCTACCAGGCCATCCAGGCGTGGATGGCTCAACACGGACTCTGTCTTAATGATGAAGACTGAGCTCCTTATTCTTGGTTCGCCACAAAAACTTACCAATCTCGACCCTGCGTTGAAGTCCTTCATCGATGGGAATATTATCCCAACCGCCAAGGACACAAAAACCCTAGGGATCTACATTGACTCGACCCTACCCCTGACCAGACGAACTAACTCAGTCTCTTCCGCAGCGGCATATACCTGCAAGCTTATTACAGCCCGTCGCCCTTTCCTCTCCGCAACCAATTGTGTCACCCTGGCTAGAACTCTTGTATTATGCAAGATTGATTACTGCAATGCACTTTACCTAGGCACCAATCGCTGCAACCTAAACAAGTTACAAATTGTCCAAAACAATGCGATTAGAGCTGCCCTCAACATTCCCAGGTGCCAACACATATCCAACACCAGACGCAATACTCGCTGGCTCTCAGTCCCACTCCATATCTCCCTGAAAACCCTGGCTCTTACCCACAAATGCCTTCATAACCAACCTCCCTGCTACCTGGCCAAAAAATGTGCCCTCCACAACTCCATTAGACCCCGCAGAATGGCTCATTTAAACTGCCTTGAGGTTCCACGTTTCAATCTCCAAAGATCAGGTGGAATTAGCTTCCCTATCTTGGCAGCTAAACTCTGGAACACGCTTCCTAATGAGCGTAGAGCAGAACCCTCATTCCCGAGATTCAAACACCTTACGAAAACCTGGCTGGCCGCCCAGGACATTTAGCTCTGGGTTCTCTGCTCAATTTGTACATGTATATATAATCTGCTTGTCCACTCATTGCTATTATTATACCTGTAAATTCTGTATTATACTTGTAAACTTTGTAATTATGGTTCTGTCTGTTTTTCTTAATTTGTAACTAAGTGATGCGCCCGGTTGCCCCTGGGCCTGGTGCGCTATACAAATAAATAAATACAAAACGTGGTATCCCGGTTGCCGGGGTGCTTGGCACAGGCAAGGCGGCCACGAGATGATCCGGGAAGGCGAAAAGGCGGGCAAACTGGTTATCCCCAACAGTCAAAGGAAGAAGACTCTTCGGGATGAAGATCTCCTCTGTCGTTGGAAGAAGTGGTGAGGCGGTTCAGCAGGGCTCTACCAGTGGTGTCGTCGCTGCAGGTCGGCTCAGCTTCTCCCTCTTCGGATTCTTTGGTCCTGTGGCGACTTCTCAAGTACCACTCCCCAAAGCCCTGCTTTTATGCAGAAAACCTCCATTCATCAGTCCTAGCTGTCACTCAAACATGCTAAGTGGTGAGCCGGGCGGCTCACCACTGGGCCAATCACACAAGAGTGCGACTTGAGTTGCCAAGGCAACTCAGTCCAGGGTGCCTAAACTCCCCCTCCCACACATCCTGTAGACCCAGACAGAGTGGCACCACTTTTGGAGGCTTCTGTGGAGAAACCCGCCAAAAAGTGGAACAAAGGGCTCGACTTGGAGTTACAGAGGCGAACACAAACGCCATTTTAAAACAGAGTCCTGGCAAAAAGACCCAACCGGGGAATAAATATTAAATAAATCTCCCGGCGGTATCTTTAACATTGCACCAAAAAGTGGTGCGTTTAAAACGAATGGGAAAATCCATAGAAAATATTCCGGTGGAATATTTCGCGTGGTAACCACTGCCACCAGCCAGAAACTCGAGGGGGGACTGCACAGTGCCCCCTCGAAAAACAGACCCGGGGGCAATCTAATTACCAGTACTTCCACACTATGATGGTTTGTACTGCTTCTGTTCCCAATTTATGACTAGTAAAGTCAATGGTGACTTTACATGCCCTGGGAGACAATAGTCAGTCCCATGGTATGGAGTCTATGTTTGGGGGTCACTATGACACCCCTGTGCTACTGCACTGAGGGTGCTGTGTAACACTTACCAAAAACCACATGAAACCCTATGGAGTAAAAGACCCCATAGCCCATAAAACCCATTACAAAGTCAAAGGATCTCTCAAATCATGTTTAAGAGTGGGAGAAAAAGTCTCACACTTAGCAGGAGAAAAAAATTAAACCCCAAAAATCAAGCAAAGCTGCTGGGGGACTCACTAGGTTTGGGAAATTAGCCTTAACAGAGAATTCTCCGTAACAGAGATCTGCAAAGCATTTGACCTATCGGACATATGGAGGATCCAGAACTGGGAAGTCAGAGACTACACATACCACTCAAGTGTATATAATACGAACTCCTGCATCGATTATCTGCTAGTCTCCGCACACAGCAACTGGCAATGGGGCAGCTGCCAAATACTCCCCAAAACCTTCTCGTACCACGCCACGGTAATACTTGAATGCCGCTTGCCGACCACGCCCCCCCCCCCAAATGGCGTTTTAAACCCAGATCTCTCGCAGATCAAATATTTGCCACTGAACTAAGCAAGGAAAACAACTTTCTTGACATTAACCATGGCACCGTCAACTCCGCCGGTGTGCTGTGAGAATCACTCAAATGCTATTTAAGAGGCGTCCGTCTAGCCAAAGGAAACGGAATCCTGAAACTTAGACGCAAGCTAGGGACCTGGAAACACACCTGAAGGAACTGGAAAAGCAGCAAGCCGCTCACAACTCAGACCACATCCAGGCAATGTTGAAAGAACTTTTCAACTTCAGAAACCTAGCTGAACGGGAGTTAACATTTCTGGGCCACAATCATAGAATTAGACAATACAGCGAAGGTCAGAAGCCTGGAGCCCTTCTTGCTCGTCTTATAGCTGCAGACAGGAGGCCAACAAGGGTGGACAGTATCCGGACACCGCAGGGAAATATGCTGCACAAAGAAGAAGCATAGTCGAAGTATTCAGGGCATTCTACCAAGATCTATACAGCGCCGGGTGCCCGGCGGATACCGAGGCGATCCGGAACTCACTCAACGACAGAACTGTACTGGGTGGAGAGGGAACTCCGTGAGCCGCTGAACTATCCCATAACTCTGGAAGAGATCCAAGAAGCCATTAAAAGTCTACCGCCATCCAAAGCCCCGGGGCCTGATGGGCTAACTGGTGAGTTTTATAAACACTTTGCCCCTCTCATAGCCCCTCTTCTGCTAAATGTCTTCGAATCTGGCATTCTCCCAGACATCAAGAGTTGCCAACGTAATACTGCTAAACAAGAAAGACAAACCACCCGAAGATTGTAAGTCCTACCGCCCCATATCATTAATTAATCTCTACAACAAAATCCTGGCAAAGATCCTTGCTAACAGACTTCTCCCGCTAATGCCTGCACTGGTACTCTCTGACCAGGCAGGATTCGTACCTGGCCGAAACACTACATTCGGGATACGTAGAATGTTCAGGGTTCTGGCAGCACTCTATCCCGTACAGCAGGCGGTGGCAGTGCTGCTGGATGCCGAAAAAGGCGTTCGACTCAGTCGAGTGGCCCTTTTTGTTCGCCGTGCTGCAGCAGCTCGGACTTGGGAAACAGTTTATCAAGCTGGTCTCACTCCTCTATAATCAGCCCCTATCAGCAATCGCTCGGCATATATCAACCTCCAACACGGCACCAGGCAGGGATGCCCACTATCCGCCATGATATTCGCCCTTGTGATGGAGCCCTTCGCAGCGGGCCTCAGGGAGCGCCAAATCCAGAGGGCTTAAAATAGGACCTCACTGTCTAATAATATCCCTCTATGCAGACGACATAGTCGTGTACATGCAAAACCCCAGCAAAAACCTTAACCCGATCATGTGAGAAATAATTAAGTTTGGGCTGGTATCAGGGTTGAAAATCAAAGTCAATCGTTTTTCCCTTAAACACGAAGACCAAAATAGTTCAAGACGATTTCAACTTCCATTAGGAGAAAGCCCACGTCCGATACCTAGGAATCCGAATGTCCCTGAAACACCACGACATATTCAAAGACAATTACAAAAGAACACTGAAATCACTAAGATGAGGTGAACAGGTGGAAAACTCTACCACTCGCTCTCTGGGGAAGAGCCTCACTGGTAAAAATGGTAATCCTCCCCAAACACCTGTATCTATTCTCCAACATCCCCATCCCGTTGTCTCGCCACTTCCAGGGTAATCTGAGAAGCCTAGTTCTGGACCTCATTTGGTCGGGCAAATCCGCAAGGGTGGCATACTCATCCCTCGTACTCCCCGTCACTAAGGGTGGCCTAGCTCTACCAGATTTAGAACAGTACTACTGGGCAGCACAAGCCCAGTTCCTCAGTCACTGGTATAAGCCCCAGTTCGTAAGACCACACGTACAGGTCGAACGGGCACTAGCCTCACCCAACCTGCTAAGGGCCGTGATTATCAGCAAACAGGCTGTAATCCACTTCACAATATGGCGGAAAATGGCCCAAAAGTACAAGATACAGCTTAGATACACTCCGCTTCTACCCGCTAAATTCATCCCCGGGATCCCACTCACCGCTGAGAAAGTGCATCTGAACTGGGCGGACAAGTGCAAAATAAATAACTTGGTGACCTCTTCATACAAGACACCTTCATAACACCGCAGCAAGCAAAGGAGAAAGGTAGCACCTCCTCCCTGGATCTCTTTCTGCACTTCAGAGTGTGGTACACCCTTCAGGCCCTCATCCCATCGTTCCCACAACAACCACCCACCTGGCAACTGCTGCACGGAGTCATTCAGGCACAAGGGGAGGGCAAATTGGTCTCATCCATCTACAAAGCCCTACTCATGGACACTCTTCCATCGAACCCCAAAACGAAAGCAAGATGGGAAACCACGCTACAAACCCCCATTCTAGATGAAGACTGGGACTATATCTTACAACAGACTCAAAAAGTGGCACTCAAGTCCTGCTTCAAAAAATCCACTTTAACTTTCTGCACCAAACCTATTATACCCCAAAAAGAGAAACAGACATCACCCCGGGTCAAACGCATCTTGCGACAGATGTGGGTCCCCTGATGCTGACTTTTGGCACCTGGCGTGGAGCTGCCCAACAGTGACTAAATTCTGGTCAGATGTGCTCGATGAAACTGACGCAATAATTGGCGAGAGGGTGGGGCACTCCCTGGCCTAACGAGACCCCCTGTCCTCGCACATTAGAAAACTGGCAAGCATGCTATTGGTTCTGGCATGTAGAAGAGTGGCCTTGGCGTGGGGAAGTGGCACACCACCCACACTAGCGAAGGAGGAGAGACATATTGCCAAGAAACAGAATCGGAATTCATAAAGACACTACCCCACCACGCGAGACCCCCAGATATTTGGGGCCCGTACATCTCTCACCTCCACTCCAGCACTGCACTAACCGAGCCACCAGATCTGCCACATCTTCCACCACAGACTTCACCTGAGTAAATCAAAAGCTATAGATGCTTGTTGTGTGATGGGACTGTCGTGGGTTGGAGGGGTGGTCGTGAGGGGGGCAACGGCGGTATGTTAGCAGCCCACTGTTTGGGCTTGTTGGTACACAAATATGCAATAATAAAGTTTTTAAAAAACTATTAAACCATTACACAATTATTGACGGAAACAAAAGTGATGCAGATTTGAGGTAGATGGTGCTTACAGAATGGGGAGTTACAGTAGTCCTTACAAAACAGTAATATTCCTCTGGTGAGAATATAACATGGTGATGGGTATATGTGTGGACATGTTTCTACCCATGTGCAATAAACATACTGTCTTTGCACCACATTACATAAACCTCAAGCATTCACACCAATTCTTAGGCGTGCTTCACATCCGTTGAAATGGGGACCACTCTCAGCCTGAGGTGGGATGTCTACAATGGGGATTCCCAGAGACAGTCATGTCCCAGAGGTAGGGTGTGGGAGATGGGAGGGCTGCTCCTCCCTTTTGAAACAAGTACCACCTTATCTTGCCTCATGCCTGCAATGGCGAGGCTCACCAGTCTGTTTCCGTTTCCCCATAAAAATACAGTTCCCTGAGCACCAAGAGAGCTCCAGGCAGCAGAATGACCAATCCATCTGACAGGCAATCTCAGCAGCCGCGACCCCCCCCCCCCCCCACACCATGCATTCCATGCATGATGGGAGGCGCGCTCACAAACTACGACATACCCCCCCACCCCCCCTCTATCAGAAAAGGGTGGGCTTATGACCCCAGTTATGCTTTCACTCACCTGTAACACCTCCCAGGGGGGATAAGGAAGTCAGCAGTTTGATCAGGGGAACTAGGTGAGGGAGGTAGGCAATGGCGAAGGAAACGGGTTGGGGGGAACAAGAAAAAGGATAGGAAACAGGATGTGGTTATTCAGCTGGGGTCAAGAAAGGAGATGAGACCAGGCAGAGGAAGGTGTGCGAGTTCAGAGTAGCTCATAATTCCCTGTTTTGAAAGTAGCATTCCCCTCGTAGCATTAGAGTGGAGTAATAATTTCCAAAAGGGGCGCTCATTTTTCCAGCATGGATGGTGAAAGTTGCAGAGCAAGCCATGACTGGAGAATGCACAGATTTCTATATGCGCCATCAAGAAGAGGTTGCACTACGTGCGGTCTAGGAGAAGTGTCTCAGGTAGGCGGCATTAAAAGTGGGAAGTGACTTTTCATCGCATTTTCAGCACGGCAGTAGGACACATTGTTTTGTGCTTCTGGGGAATAAACATTACTCCCCATAATACAAGAGGGACCCATGGAACTTTAGAGCTACACAGTAAACTACCAAAAAGGAAAAATGTGGCAACACAGAAACATCGGTGATCAAAAGGCAAGAAGGAAACGTTATCAGGTTACGATCATTTCCCCACCAGAGATGTCAGTTTTCAACTGAAAGTGTAACTACGTGCATAGTTGGGTTAGATTAGATTTAGGCATATTAAATAAAATGAGTTTTAACAAAAACATTATTTGGAAATGCAGACAAAGTACACACAACTTGAATAAAAACATTTTACCATCCCAATTTAAAATATACAAACAATACAAAGGTTCCTCATTGCCGCCAAGAATCTTTTTCAATTTTGTCGGCTACCACCGTCATACAACCAGATGCAATGATCAGAGCAATACATTATCGTCGAATAATACAACCAGTCATTTAACCATCCCATAAGTTGGCAAGTAGTGAAAATAATCAGAATAAAAGGACTTAAAAAAGTACATATCCATCACCCCTTGCCTCCACCCTTAATCTAAACACAGCCTACCTACAGGTATGGCCGCAAAGAAGCCTAATCAAACGTTCCTCCTTAATAAATAGATCAGGGGCCCAAGTGACAGCTTGATCTTGCAACATAAGCCAACAAAATAGGCCCCGAGTGGAGAGATCTTTCCCCCCCCCCCCATGATTTCTAAATCGATACGTCACGCCCCTGCCGCACATGATTGTGCGAAATGGCTGTAAGGTGCAGCTGAGCCAGGGAAGTCGCAGTGATAGGCAAGTGTTTATGGATGTATGTGCAAGTGTGCGTTTGCCTGTGTGAGAGAGGGGAAATGTTTGCGGTGGGGCAAGAAGGGACAGGTGTTAGGACTGATTTTCTATACTCTAGCCTGGGGGACAGCTGTATAGAAGACCAACCTAGCATTGAGACAGGGACAACTCTGGGAGCTATAGCCAAACCAGTTCAAGGTAGCAAGGCGAGTGGTCTAGGCGAAGTCTCAAGAGGTGGTGAGCTTGTAAGGGGTCCACAATGAGCACACAGTGAAACAGTCAAGGAACACACTCAATACTTTACTTATAGCCAAATATTAGTGAAAAATGACTAACTGGTAAAATATCAACACTAATATTAGATACATATACACAACAATCACTGGAGTATGGCTGGAGTAGGGCAAAATACAGATCAAACCCCTGAAAAGGAAGGTACTGAGCATAAGCACTACAGGTCCAGAGTTAAAATCCTTGTCCATCCCTAAGATGTATGGGGCCTTGAGGCCAAAAGTTCAGAAAAGTGCCATACAGTTTTGTGAATCTGGAAAAATTAAGGTGGTCTCTGGGGTCCAATGAACAGCTCCAAGTATAAGGGGACAAGTTAATCTAACAAGCGTGCCCAACTTTCGGAGTGCTTGTGTGAACAAGCAATGGCAAAGCCAAACTAGGTGTCCCGGTGAGTCCCGCTTTGCCCGTCCTAATCGTCTGCTGTGGACCGCTGCTTTGCAACGTTTGCTTCGTGTTCGCTTATACTGGACTGCATTATCCACAAGGTGAAAAGAGCAACTATCAGTTGAACAAGAACTGATTATTTATTGAACAAGAACGAACACTTATTTCACTCTCTTTCTTGCTTAGGCACTCTGTTACTGAGAGTGGGTGTGTGTATAAAGCAGGGCACGCGCGGGCGCGCACCGAAGGAGTCCCGGCGAGTCCCGCTTTGCTGCTTCGCCGCTCTGAGGTCACCTTAGTACGTTGGGGTCTTGTGTCTAGAACATTTATTCCCGTCTTTTTTCTGCCCACTTTTAGTGTTGTTGGGCTGTTGGTTTGACAATGAACCAGCCGCTTCATACACTACGCACTGGCATGCCAGTGAAGTTTGCTACGAAAGAAAATGGCACATTAGAACCCAAACAAAGGATAAAGTCTTTAAATAGCTACAAAGTCTTTAAATAGCTTCTTTTCCCGAAACTGTTCCACCCCAAAACGATGCCAAATGACACCATGCTTGTTTCCAGACAAAGGTTTCAGCAACCACAGATATACAAACTTTTTATCCAGGACTTTCAACAGGAACAATGAACATGTTGCCGCTCCAGAATCAGGTGAGAAAACTCCCTGATGGTGAAGGGGCAAAAAGTGAAGATGTAGTGGCACGAGCAAGTTCTTCGCACATCACAGCCTGTAATGCGCTGCTTGTCACTAGTTCAACTAAGATAATGAGTGGTCAGGATCTTGATCTCAAACACCCTGGTAAAGACCTGACTGATATAGCAGTAATTGATCTTGAATCCATGCATACTAGCTACTCGGCGCAAACGATCTCTGCGAAATTATCTGTTTCTCCGAAAATGTTTTCAGATGCTGATTGACAATTCTAATAATTCATAGTTTCTGGAACCTACACCTAGGCACACATTGAATAGAGACTCACAAATTAAACAACTTTCAGAGAATCTCAGTCTTTACAAAACGGCAGTAGAATTGTGGGTTTGGCGCTAGAAGCGATGAACACAACCATGAACACCCTGGTGAAATTGTTTGACTCACTTAATGAAAAGTTACACACTCAAGGTGCTCAGATTGCATCAATTATAGCATGGCAAACTACTGTCCAACTGGCTAAAGTAAAGGGCACTTGGTTGGTTGAATCCAAGTTTACATCCACTTTGAAAATTAAGTACAATGATCGAGCTTCCTCTCCCTTTAACACTAGTCATTTTAGAGAGGAGCCTTGTCTTAACCTGGAAAGAGATGTCACATTTGCAGTTCCTTTATTCCCAAAAATTATTTTTGATCCAATGACATCTGAAATGGGAGAACCTAACCCCCCCCCCGCCTTCTCTTCCAGAGCCAATTTTACCAAACCAATTTATACAATTTTTTGCCAAAGTTGTTAATGGCCAAATGTGAACTTCAAATTCCATAAGTAAGGTCTTGACAACTTTAAAAAAAAAAAAAAAAAAAAACAGTAGCTCAAGGAAAAAAGAAGTCTAAAAATATAAAGACTAAAAAAGGTGATGTTTCAAACTCTGCAGAACAGTTCATTAACGCTCTTACCATTCCAAGCCAAAAAAGCATCATGGCGTCTGCTGCCATTACGAAAAAATATGAATCAGAAGCGGAAAGCCAGAGCAGGAAACAAAACCTTTACTAAACCCTACACCACGTGCTCCTCGGGATAAACTAGTGGAGGCCATGGAGAGTCACCAGTCATTGTTAACAGTTGGACTGTTGAATTCCCCCATTGCACTCCTGGTGTTCCCAGAGAATTGGACATTATTGGCCTTACTGAGAAGGCTTCTAGGCAAGCTGAGATTAGAAGAGCCGTTGGCGCCTACATGGTCAATTATGCGCAATTACCGATAGTAGGGGCCAAACAAACAATCTCTTCTACACATATGGTCCCCGAAATAAACCTATGCGAACACACACAACCTTTATCAAATGTTTGTAATAAGTCTGGTGCTAACACTCAAAAAGTAACAATTTGATCTCGAGGAGGTGGGAATCCCAATGAGAAGAATAGAACAGAGACAAACATCAGAGGGTCAAGGGTTAGAAATAGCCATGATGTTACAAGCATTATTGCCCAGAGTTCAACCTAAAAACACATTTCAACCTTTAGTAGAAATGCAGCAGCAACCTGCTTTTGAAAAAGAAAAATTCAGCAGCTCCCTCCAGGGATATCAACTTGAATTCTTTAATCATTGGCTGTCGCCCGGCTCCATATCCACAATATCTCCTAAATCGAAAAAGCATTCGAGATATTTTCAGCTATAAATCAATTAGAAGATGTGGCGTCAGTTGATATTAAACAAGTTTAATTCATTGATAAAAATATATTGACAATTAGCTGCTTGAAGTTGCGCTCTCGATTGGTCCGCAATACTATATGGTCAGCCAAAAACCAACTCATTGACATGGGCTTCTTGCTCACTATTGGTCCGCTCACGGCTAATGATTTAGCTCAAACATCACTGCAAGATGTTGAAGTAGTAATCAATGCAAATAGTGGGGAGTACTCTGAGCGTGTATTGCAATCGCAATGTAAATGTAATTGTGCAACAACCAGTTAACTAGGCCAACAATCTAATAACAGGCCAAAACTATTTGCTTCCTGGAACTCTTGTGGTCACTCATTTATTTAACCACAAAATAAATTTAAATCAGTTCGATATTATGTTCCAGGAAACTATGCTCACTAAGTTCCCCATTTGGCAAGATCATACCATGCATTTTACCTCTGCATTGCAGGGCGAAAAGGGCGTCCAATGTCTGAACTTCTAACTGCCATTAAAATTTGTTCTCCCATTAAGTTAATTTCTACCTACTCCCCGAATGCTTTTGTACAATGAACCATAGTTTCCATTTGTTCAATTCTGTATGTTTTAATTAATGTTTACTGGAATCACAAAGGCATTGCTGATGAAAGGTGCTTTAAAGATATGACTTGTATGCTGGATTTAATTGTGATGTCACCGGAAATTTGCCATATTTTAATAGCTGGTGACCTCAATTTGCACTTTTCGGGAAAGAGACCCTCTGAAAACCCTAGATTACTACTATGGGAATACATGTCCTCTCCAGGCTTGTGCATGCTAAATGGATCCTGGGGGGGGGGGGGGTTCCGCCAAGTCATACCTGGCAACGTGGAATGCATAAAGCGACCATTGACTATATATACACGTTGATTCAAAAATCAATATGAATGGGATATCTTACAGTAATGCCTTGTAGTGACAGTGATCATTTTTTCTTAAGTCAATGGCAGACTCCCTTGGCAGTAATCCTAAAGCCTCCAGCAAATTACTCGGGTGTCTTAAGAACAAATGTTCAACTAAATCGGATTAAGTGGTGTGGGGAAACAATATATCGGTATACCAATTCTTTAACGGCATTTACTCACTTGTGACTAAGCAATGAACTCCCCAATGTCTATTATGACCTTATGCAAGAATTTGTCCCAAGGGGTCAGAGAACTAAACAGCCAAGACTATTGAGAAATCATGTTTTTGACATACAGGTGAAAATGAAGAAAATCGACTATCTTGCTCAGAAACGCAATGCCGCACTGTTCCCCTTAAACTATAGGTCAACTATACGGACTAGAATTAAAACAAGATACAGAAACTGGATGCGTTCTTATCGGGCAACCCTTTATCAAAGGGATGGCGAGAATATGTTGTCTATGACCCGTAACCAAAACACGGCTCAGATGTGGACTACATTAAACACAGCTACATATATTTCTCAAACCATGGTACAGTCGCATGTCACTGAGAAGACTTGGATTGAACATGTCACCAAGATCTATGCAAAACCCACAACGGCACTTGTGGGACAACAATGTGAAAATGTACCATTCCATCTTAACTTTACAAAAAAATGACATATTGTACATTATCTCCACAATAAGTCAATCCAAAACCCCAGGGTTGGATGGGCTTTCAAAAATTATTCAAGCTCAATCCGAACCTTTGGGCAGAAGTTTTGTTTCAAATTTTCAAAAACATTACTCAAACCATTCCAGCCTCGTGGAGACACGCTGTCATTATACCCTTGTTCAAAAAAGGCGACTGCCAGCTGCCTCAAAGCTATCGTCCGATTGCCATACTAGACGCTCCTGGCAAATTGTTCAGTCGTATTATTTTGCAGGAACTAAATGAATGGACGTAGCATGAACAAAAGAGATCAGTTTCAGTCTGGTTTTGTCAGAGGAATTTGCACTGCACCTAATATGCTTGTGCTCAATTTGAAAATATGTTGGCGAAAATCGTAATCTTTATGTTGCTTTTGTTGATTTCAGCATTGCTTTTGATTCGATTGATCGTCAACTTTTGTTTAAGAAACCTTTCCAACATGGATGTCCCTCAATTCTCACACTGAAAACTCTTGCACTCCCACACTTCTCTGCAAGTGAGACTGTCCTTGGAGGAGCTACTATCGGCCATAATTCCCACTGAACGAGGTCTAAAGCAAAGATGCATTTTAGCCTCCACTTTATTCAATTTCTTCTTGCTAGACATTGCTTTTAAATTTTAGAGTGCAATTGCTGACTCACCCAAATTAGGCAACCAGAAGGTTACCTGGCTCTTATACGCCGATTTGGTGCTACTGTCATGCACTCCTTCTGGAGTTCAAATTCTTTTAAACAAACTTCAGGAATAGGTTATGGAGAAAAACTTGATTAACAATCTCGAAAAAACCCAAGTAGTAGTTTGCCATAAAACTGAATGACGGCATTTACCGTGTAACCCTTGATGCGAAAATTCCCTCATTAATATCACAAGCCAAAATTCTACTGTTTAGATACGGTAAATTTACACTAGTCCATATTATTACTTTTTTTTTTTACAAAAAGTGACACCCATAATTACTTATGGGGCCGAGACAGTAGCACCAAAGCCAAGAGCCTTTTGGGACCGTCTTCAATCACAATTTTGGAAAGGAGTTTTGGGACTACCTCGATGCACCCCACTCCAATGATTCGTTATGAAATAGGACTAACCTCTACGTTTACCCAGGTATTGTGGAAATTTAGTTCACTATATCGGAACTGTCTTATTAGAGCCTCACTTACTAACGTTTTGGGTGTGCTAGCCAATTATTTGATAATTTGACCAGAAATTTCCGAAAAAAAATGGGTTGACTGTTCTACACACTTTACTTAAAGCCGATATTTCTCTCGAACTATTGTTGATGAATCCAACAAAGGCCAAACTGAACCTATTTCGTTTCGATTGGATTAGTACACGTAACCAATGTCTAGAATATGTGGACTTGGACTGTGAACTGGTAAAGTCATCTCACAAAAAAATGCGTTGCCCTGAACCCTACTTAGTTAAAGGTGTCTCTAGTTTTGTGAGAGCTCAGATGATGCGTATTCGTCTAAATTTATGTCTAACTAGGCAGATTTTGGGAAGAAGAAAATTGGTGTCACAAGATCAAACCTCTTGTAGATACGGTCTTAATCGGTAAAGAATTGAAACACTATATCACTTAGTGGTTGAATGTCCAGCAGTGAGTTGCTTGAGGCACAAATATTTTTATGCAAAATGTAAATTTCAAACATTCCGTTACAATGAAGAAATTTGGAATTATCTTTTAACTAATACTAACTTGTCTGTTCAGATTGCACTGGCTCAATTTGTCAAACATGTGACTCCATATCAAACGACTTAAGAATGTAAAGTTGTGTGAATTCGAAAAATAATATTTATTTTTGTTAAACTGGTTTTAATTTTTATGTGTACATTTGAATGTTATTTGTAATAATGTGTTTTCTTTTTGAAAGGTTGATTTACTCAGCCAAATAAAAAAATAAAAAAATAAAAGCCAAACTATTACAAACATTATAAAGTTCTCAAAACTTAGAGTTAGGGGTACAGCAGGGTTCTTAAGGGGAGCTGGGTGCCATTTAGCTCCTGCTTGCAGCCTAGAAGAGCTTGGTTAGCTTGACACCAACAGCTACCAGACTACTGATGCTAAACACACACCTAAGTGATTTTAACTCGTGTGTTTGGGACAAACATTAGGACACATCTATCCAAAATTTAAAGCATATGGGGTAAATAATAGTGGACAAAATGTGAAAATTTAATTTGCGGAACGCAATGTACCAACTCCTCATTCCCCATTAGTAGCTCCTGGTCACTGGTTAATGCTGAATACCCAGGAGCTGATTTTAGCTCCTGCTTATCTGGTCTTAATTTCGAACCCTGGGTACAGGCATTTATTGCTATAACTCAGCCCCTGTACTCCGATTCTTCAGGGGACTCAGGTCTGTTGAAGAGGGTCAAAGGAAGAGTTTCCTGGCGTCAGCCTCATCCCTTGATCCGCAGGGGCTGCAGGTTTGATCACTCCTACGGCCGGCCACTAATGCTGGTACAAGGTCTTCCAGTTGAGAAATGCAAAAGAACTATATGCAGGGCCTCTCAGGACAACTGGACGCAGGTAAGCAGTTCGACATCTGACGCAAAGGTATTCACTTGCCGCGGTCAGACTTCACCCATCTCCGATCCCCTTGAAGCTAGGACCACGCAATTTTGCAGAGAAGTCTTGTTGCACAAGCTGAAGATTCCCCAAGTTCCTGGCCTCAACTTGGAACAGTGATGTTTCCAGCATGGTAGTCCAAACTCATAGCTGGTCAGCCACTGGGTGGTCTAGAGGCACTTCAGAAGGCTCTTCTTCATGGAACTCCAAGCCTATGTCGCGAATGGATGTTCCCTCCACACCAAGGGTTGCAGCTCTTTCGCAGGACTGCTGGAGATCACCTACAAGACAGGGCTCTTTCTGGATAGCAGCAGCAGTTGGTTGCCAGGCTTTCTTCCAACGGGTCTCCGGTCTCCTTGCAGCTGGACAGGAATTTGGGCTCCTTCGGTTCCTTCCAGGATCTCTCTATAGCAGGTGCAGGGGTCTTTTCATCTCAAAAGCCATGTAAGAGATAAAACGCCACTTGCCGATGACCGATCTGGCCCACAAACACACCCCAGCAGTGGTCCAATAAGGACCACTGGCGGCAAAACTCATGCATAGCAAAGACACACTGAAACCAGTTTGTGGATTGGGACCCGACAGTCCCAACCCACTTCCTTGCAGAAACACCGAGGCCTCCAGTATCCTTTAAAAATATTCTGCTTTCTCGGGCACTGAAGTCCATATTTCTTGGCACCTCAGGCCAGAAGGGTAAAACACAATATGGCCAAAAGACAAGTGAAAGACCTTGAGGCATGGCCATGTTTCACCACTAACCACAGTTAGTAGCCAAACGTGATACACCAAAAATATAACTGCTTCCACCAGCTTGTCCCTTAGGCTCACCTAGAATAACCAAAAATCGCCCGAGTGTCAGTCTAAAGTAAACCAAAAAGTGTAACCCATTGTAAGATGCATTGTACCGAAAGGTTACCAAAAGTGATAAGTTACTAATGGTAAGAAAGGAACAAGACTAAAACAATGTTTCCCAGTACTGACAGCCTGAAGGACATGTCAGTTTCCCCACGGCAGATGACCAAGTCAGTGCAAAACAAGTAGTAAGTTAATCTATGTTACAGCTGCACTCCTCTCTTTTCATTGGGTAGAAGTATAAAGATTAAATCCCTTGAGGATTCTTAGGGTGCTGGAGAAAACTATGGCGCCGACACAAGTGAATCATTTCAACACAATTATGGTACTGTCCATTATGGTTGTCAAATATTCTAATATAAATACTTAATTAGAATTCTTAGAACGGATTACATAAGTAAAGACATACGACGTGTGGAGTCATCCGCAGGGGACGCAAGGTGCCAGTTATTGTTAGCTCCACCTGCTCTCCTGGCCCACCCCACCTACACCCGTGTCACCTAATTACGCATTGTGCCAATACTTACTGTTGTTTTCTTGCACTGTGTTACACTAGGCCTTTTTCTCCCCTCAGGATTCTCAAACCTAGGTGGCCTCTCCACCGGTTACCTAATACATTACTGTTTCTGCACTGTAGTAAACTAGGCCTTTTTCTCCCCTCTCAGGATTTTCAAACTTAGGTGGCCTCTCCCTGGTTCCCATATTGAGCACCGACGGCCCCTCCACCCCCTCCCGAGAGTCCGTCCTACTGCAATACTGGCTTGCCGCTCGCTATCTTGCCCACTTGCTCTCGTCAGTCTCCCCCTCGCCTCTCCCTCTTATTCTATGGTGCTCTCTATCTCGCCTATCTTCTCTAACTGCTTCTCCATTGACTATCCTGCTTTCCTCACTAAATCTGGTAGGAAAAAGTTTAAAAAGGACATCCTGATCTCCAACCCAGGCCTCCCTATCGCTGACACCTACACTAGTGCCTCCTCCAAGGAAATTTTCATGCCTTCACCTGACCTATGGACCCTTCATATGATCTCTGTGCTCTCTCCCTTCTCATCTTCTCCCATTAATGGTGGCACCCGTTGGGATGTTCTCTGGGCCTCCTTCCAAATGGGACAGTCTTGGTCCAAGGCCCTTAGGCCAACCTTCACCTCTTTGATAGATGCTTCCCGCGCCTCATCAACTTCCTTTCCTCTCCTTCTGTCCCCCCTCCTCTGTCCTCTGCTACCATGCCTTCCCCCTCCCTGCCCCTGCTCGTGCTCCTCCACCTCCGCAGGGCATTTCGGTGATCTGTACTCCTCCCCAGAAGTCCTTCAAGGAGGCAACCTTCTCCACATTGCCACTCTTAACTCTCGCTCTGCTGTCAAGCATTCCTCTGATATCTGTCGCCTCCTCGAGGAACTGGACCTCGGTCTCAATGAGACATGGGTCACAGCCAGCTCCGTCACCAGCTTTGACACATTCCTACCTGACGGCTACAAGATCCTCTCCGTGCCCAGGCCTAACTGTGCTGGTGTAGGTGTTGCCCTTATCTTCCCCGAGTGGATTCCTGCCACTGTCACTCCTATGCAGACCTACTCCTCTTGAATGCCTTGTCTGCCGACTCTCTCTCTCTCCTAGCCATTCCCTTACTGTGGCTATCTATCGGCCACCCGGTCAAATTTCCTCCTTCCTCTCTGAGTGGGCAGACCTCTACTCCTCACCCCTGTCCTCAATTGCTCAACTCCTTTCTTGGAGACTTCCAACATCCACCTGGATGCCTCCTGTCCCCACTCTGGACTTCTGCGTCTCTCTCACTCTCTATTCTCCCATCTGGGCCAACTCATTCTGCAGGGCACACTCTTGATGCTCAGATCCCTTCTGACTTCCCCCTCTCTCCACTCCTCTCTCCTGGAGTGATCACTTTCTCCTATCCTCCCACCTCACCTTCCCTACCCCTCAGGCAAAGCCACCTACATCACTGCCACCCTCCTTCTCCGTCATCCGACCCATGAAGCGCGTGTCAGTTGAGGCTTTTGCCGCCACCTTATATCCTTGCCCCTGTCATGAGAACCATGAGAATCCGCCTGAAGCCCATAGCCAAATGTAACTCCTGGTATGACTCGGATCTCGTCACCCTAAAACACAAGTGCAGGGTGGCAGAGAGGAAATGGCGTGCTTCATGTTCATCCTCTGACAAACTGGCCTGCCGCCTGCTCCAAAGGCAATACCGGATCTCCGTTCTCACCAAGAAGCGAGCCCTTATCCAAGCCCGCATCTCTGAGGCATCTAACAATTCGGCTGAACTCTCTAAAATCTGCAAGGCCTGGCCAACCCTACTGCAGTCTCTACCTCTCCTGTCCCCTCCCAGGCCCTCTGCGTGGCACTGGCCTCTCACTTCATTTCAAAAAGTCAGGACATCCTGTCCTCACTCTCCTCCCATCACCTAGCTCCCTCCCTCCTTCCCTCCCTCCCCTGCTCTTCCTCTGGCCCTTCTGCAGCCACCCCTCCTCCCTCTCTCTCTGCCTGTCCCCGTTTCTCTGCTGACGAGGTTTCCAGACAAGCCCGATCTATGAAAGTCTCGTCAAAACAGGTTCACCCCTGTTCCTCCAAAACTATCAAGGACCACATCGACTCCCTGGCTCCTGCCCTGACTGATTCTGCAATCACTCCTTCGCCTCTGGAGTCTTCCCGTCCCTCCCCCTTAAGCACTCCCTTGTGCACCCTCTTCTTAAGAAACCCTCTTCCGACACCTCCTGCCTGGCTAAGTATCGCCCAATCTCCATCACTCCCTTCTTGGGCAAGCTCCTGGAGAAACTGGCCATCTCCCAGCTTAATCTCCATGCTGAATCTGTTGGTAGTCTTCATGACCATCAGTCTGGCTTCAGAGCTGCCAGAAGCATGGAAACTGCTCTCCTGAACATCCGTGAAGACCTGCTCTCCAACCTTGACTCGAACACTCCCTGTGTTCTCATTTTGCTCAATCTCTCTTCTGCCTTTGATACCGTCAACCATGCCATCCTGCTCAACCGTCTCCGTGATAACCTGGGTATCACTGGTCAGGCTCTGGCGTGGCTGACCTCTTTCCTCTCCAAACGACCCTCCCAGGTCCAACTGGGGACCTTCCTCTGACATCTTTTTCTCCATCTGTGGTGTCCCCCCAGGGATCTAACCTCTCTCCCTGGCTGTTCAACCAGTACCTGGCACTCCTTGCCCACTGCATCGCCGCTCTTTGTCTCAACTTTCAGTGCTATGCGGATGATACCCAGCTCATTTTCAGGCTACCCTTTGCCGCCTCCTCTCCATCGCTCATCTCCGACTGTCTGCTATCCAGGAATGGTGTGCCGACAAGGACCTCTGCCTTAATGCCAGAAAGACAGATTCTACTCATCGGCACACCCACTCCCTCCTTCCCTGCAGCTCTCTGGCCGGTCTCTCTTGGCCCCCTTCCTGCAAGGCAAAAAACCTCGGGGTCATCTTCGACTCCACACGCTCCTTCTCTCCACACATATATTTGACGTCTCTAAGAAGTCACACTACCAGCTGCACCTCTTCAGAGGTATTCTTCATTTCCTCTCCTTCCCCCAGAAGCTCAATGTCTCCAGAGCCCTGGTTCTCTCTATGCTGACTACTGTAACAGCCTCTAGCTAAATCTGCCTGCCTCTACTCTCTGCCGTCTGCAACTCATCCAGAACAGGACTGCGAGAGTTGTCCTTGGCCTCAAGCCCAGGGACCGTATCTCTCCAGGACTGAAATCTCTGCACTGGCTCCCAGTGGCTGCGAGGTTGAAGTTCAAAACCCTCTGCATTGTCCACAAGGCCTTCTGGGGCCTTGGGCCAAAATACCTTCAACTCTCTTCCTAAATATCTTCCTTCTCGAGCTCTTCGCTCATCCGCCTCCAACTCCCTCAGGGTCAGCTGCTTCTCCAAGCAAGGAGTTGCGGGTAGCTCTCTCTCCGCTGCAGGGGCCTCCCTCTGGAACAGCCTTCCTGCAACTTGAGGAGAACCATCTCCGGAAGCACCTCAAAACCTTCCTCTTTGCTTCCGCTTTCTCCCCCCCCCACCAGCTAGATTCCTGGCTTAAACTGCCCTGAATCTGCAACTGGGCCACTCTCGCCGATCTCGGTCCTTGGCCCAGCCACTCTCCCCTTGCACTGCCTCCCTGGCAACCCCTGCACTGCGGGACTGTCTCTGTATCCCTACAGCTCCCCTTCCCAGCACTTGTCTGCACTTACCTTGCACTTGCCACCAGCTGGCCCTTTTCATCTTGTTATTCTACTACCCCTGTACTGGACTTTCCCCTCGCCCTTTCCCCTTCCCCTCTACCCATGCACTTGCGTGATCTGAATGACAATGGCCTAGTAGGATCGTTGTCCATCTTCCCTGTGTCCCCCCCCTCCCTGCCTCGTCACGCCTTGAAACACTTGTGTATAGGCGTGTTACAAATGACATATCACTAAACATTTTGTATAGCAATTAAACAAGTTTTTTACCTTTTTGAACATTGTGCAGAAGAAATCTCGATTAAGAATCCATTCTCAGAATTCTAATTAAGGAATTACATTAGAATATTTGACTGCCATAAGACAGTACCATAGGTGGGCAGGGGACAGGAGTGGCCATCCAAGTAGAACAATGTTCAAAATTTTGCCAAAAGAGTAGGTCAGATACAAAAAGAAAAAGTTTGGCCATCAATAGAAGTGGAAGGAAAGGTGCAGTAAAGAGAAATCTGTCATAACGGGGTGCGGGACAACATCAGTGTGAGGCGGAGGGAAGTGGAATGTGCTGGTTGGGGAAGTTACGTGGGGTGAATCCCAGATTTCTATGAAATCCTGCCAGAGTGTGAGGATGGAATCGTCTCGTCGGGTGTAAATTCCCACTCCCCTCCCCCAATGTGATCATTTCACATTTTCAGGCCAGCTCAAAACGGCTGAACTAAAAAACTGTCTTTTTTGTGTTCACCCTTCAAAACGCGGAAATATCACATGGAACCATAAAATAAGGCTGTCTTAAATTGACAAAGCCCACCACTTATTAAAATTGGCTTTAATGTCCTCTTTCGGACTAGAAGAATACAAGTGTCCAAGGTTTTCAAAGGTGTCCAAACAAAAAGGGCAAATACGTGACTCAGGCTCCATTCCTGGCCAATTAGCCTTCACTGGGTTCAATGGCAGGGAATCGAACCGAAGGAGCATTCAACAAAAATTTTGCCCAATACAATTCCATGTAGGGCTGCGAGAAGGCCAGTAGTGAACTTAACATATGGGCTCTTTTAGTATTCCTCAGGCTCTGCATTCATTCGCCTTTCTTTAGAACTTAGTTCCATGGCATTTAGCCTACAGGATGCAAAAATTTTAATTAGGATTGGATAAGCAGTAGATAAAAGCAGCTCCTATGTATCTGGCATTAACCAAGAGTTTACCAATGGAGAATGAGGAGCTAGTAGATCCCAATCCATGAATATAACTTCCACATGCATATCATTTTGTCAATTATTGATGACCCCTTATGCTTCAAATGTTATATACATGTGTCCCAAACACACAGAGGTAAATTCACATTGGTGTGTTTCTTCAGCATCAGTTGACCGGGGGAGGCAAAAGTAACTCTGGTAGCTGTTGCTGTACAAGCACAAGGCATAAATTAGTTTTCAAAAATTGATCAGAAGAATTTGCTAATCGAAATGCTTTTCATTAGCAAACAGAACCATTTGATTAGCAAGTTTGTACCAATACTGTTAATGTCACCAGATGTTATTTGTACCCAAGACATGAAATGAGCAATACACAGCAGTTGTGTACCAGTGAAATAAGACATTAGTGAGAAGAGTCAGGTCTTGCAAATTCTGTAAACTTCAGCTAGACCTGCAGATCGGGTAGCTTAGTTTCCCTATTCAACCTAAGAGAAATGCACTTGACCCATAGCAACAGAGGACAACACATTTAAAATGTGATTTCTGTAAAATGGTGCATGTCACTACAAACTCACTTTATGTTTGGCACACTGCTGCCACCCAGAGGCCAGCCATGCACAGTGAAACTTGCATTTGACATTTATTACAAACAAAGTAAATAAGTTTCAAACATCTCTTGTAAATGCTACTCGCCCTTCATAAAATCTACTCTACTGTGCGAGTGGGCGAAAAGACTTTGCGAGCCATAGGAAAAGTGTCTAAAATGTAAAAGGTTAGCTGCATGAATGGATACAAATAGATATGATACAAAGGATCTTAAAACAGTTTGCTTTATGATTGCATTTTAGATTACCACCTGCAGGAGACAGCTGGCCAAAGCGAGCTCTACAGGCTGACTACAGTGTTTGTTATTGTAGTAGATCTGTGGATGTACAGACTAGACGGAACTATTGAGCACTACTTTGCGTAAGCATTTAGATTGCTTTGTGTATTCATTATGTAAGAGCAAAGAAAGACTAAGCAGAGTGGATTGCGTAGCAGGCAGAGAACTGGCCAAACTAGGTAGAATATTGTAGTTTGTGGTCATCTCACTTCTAGGGTACCTGGTATAAAGCAACAGGGTGATAATATAGAATTTCAACGAGTATGGGTGGAGTACCAGTTGCAAGATGTATGCAACTTGCAGGTTACATAACGTTTGCCATCAAAAGGATTCCATTATGTGATCATGTACATTTTTTCACTCGCCAACATGATGCATCTTCCCCCAACAAAATGAAATATATAGTCGACACTATGAAATTCAGATACACTAACCTAAACTTTACTCTAAAGCATGGCGATGATGCAATGGTTTACAGTATCAATACTGTAATTATGCATCATGTAACAACTTACATTTTAGGAATGGAATTGCATGACTGTCTTTTTAAAAAGATATAAAGCTGACATATACTGGTCTTTGCCAGACAGGATATAGAAAGCTTAAAAGTATCATCCCGATTACTTGTGGTTTGCAATTATTTGAAAAGGAAATTCTTGCCCAGCACCCCTACACATGCCTTTGGCAGGTAAGAGTGGAGGAGAGGATTACTGCTGCACGTTCCCTCCATTTGCACTTGCAGTGAACAGTGAAGAGAGGGTCAAGAGAGCACCAAGGGCAAGCAGTGCTTTCATCGCAAAAAGGGCAACTTAAATAGCTAACTTTGCTACACAAGTTAGCATTGATTAGCAAACCTACAGAATTGCATAGCAAATTGCTATGCGGCACTGCTCATTTTATGCCTTGAAGCAAGAGCTAAATAGCTAACAACTAGTTTCGAACCCTGGGATCTATAAATTTGGGTTGGTGAAATGAACAACTTGCGTTTATACAGGCCAAAGACGAAATAACATGGTTTTAGCCATCTGATTCTTTTTCCCCCGCTGTCACAACCCATTATATCCTGAATAATAAAAAGGAGAAAACGAACTACAAGAGGTAAAGAACAAGAAGAAAAACACTGAGCAATAAGATACCATAGCCGGTAGGATTTGAGGAGAGGCTACTTGGTTACGGGGGAGTTAGACTGGGAGGAGAAGAATATTGAGTATTTATTGGTTTACTCCAATTTTGTTTTCTTCTTCCCTTTTCTATATTGAGGGCATTCCATTCAAATTTGTGTTTGATAAGTTTGGCGGATGGTTTAATGTCTTGGGACTTACTTCAACATGTGGTGGGGTCAGTCCACTGGCCTGAAGTGTGTGTGTGTTTTGTATAACCTTTTTTTGCAAAGTGCAGGGGTAGCAATGCATTTTTTTGGTATTGGTTGTGAGTTTTTACACCCTTTTACAATACTTTAGAACAGGTAGCTTGAGGGATCATTGTTGCTAAACCCTGTCACAATATTTAGTGTGCGGCTGTTATCTCACAAACACCATTTACCCTACTAAGTAGTGGGCTTTGCTTGGGTGACTGGGTTCTGCTCTGCCATGTCTTAGAGTGGAGGGACACCTGCACCCGATCTTATCTCTTTGGGATTAAAACCCAGCATTTCACTAAGACCCCCACAACACTTCAGCGCGCCCCCCCCCGTGCGGCTGGTAATGTATGCGAGGCCTGATGCCGTGATCAAACAGCTGTGCTGGTGGTGGGCTTCTTAGCTCATAGGTGTGATTGGAGGTTATCGCTGAGGGGGCTGGCCGGCGATATCCAAACAGCTTGGGGCCACATCACATGTAGATAAGCAATTTCTAAACCGACATATGTCCTGTAGCTCGCACCTCAGCAGAACGGCAGATATGAATGTTGTCCGCTAGCTGCATAAATAAAACAGGGGCATGGTTGAGTCTTTGTAACCAGCAGCCTCATTGGAAAAGTGGTTAGCCTTCCAAAGGACTGGCATATGTCTTGCCCAGTTTCCGCATCCCAGACACGCAACTGCCGTTTAAGATATCTCAGCCAGCTAGTGCTGCCGGAAAGTAACCCCCCAGATAACATGCGTTTATCTATACAGCACTTTCAGGCTCGTCAGAAAGTCGGGGCCTTTCGGCTGCTTAACTCCTCCGCCCTTAAAAGTGCACCGACCAATATAAACTCTGCCTCCTTCCAAGATACCCCACTGACCCCTCGGACCACAATAACCGCAGCCACTATTGACTTAAACCTTGGGAACCCATCCCCCCCATAGATCTGCAGCCCTACCTAAACTGTGCCCTGATTAATACAAGTTCTGCATCAGCCCATGCCCTCAAGACCAGCGACTTCATCACTTCCAACTTAGATGCCCTAGCCATCTTCGAAACCTGGCTCCACAATGCATCAGGCACTGCCTTATCCCTAGCCATTCCCACTGGCTACACACTATAGTGGAATGACCGCCTCACCTCCAGACGAGGTGGGTTTCTCCTTGTGGCTAAAGTTGCCCAAAGATGTCCTGCCCATTAGACAGGGTAAAACCTCCCTGGACCAATATGTTGACATTCTCTCCCTAAAGCTATCCCACCTGCACCATCTCCATCCACCTTATTAAATGTGCCCCAGTCCCAACATGCAACTTCGAAGAGAACCTCCACATCTAGACAAACATCAAAGCCTCCACCAAAATTATCCTCTTGGGAAATTTCAACTTGGGCCTCAATGACCCGCAAGACCTTCATGCCACCTCACTTACAAAAACCCTCGAAACATTAGGCCTAAGCACTGCGTCTACAACCTGAACCACAATAAAGATGCACGCTAGACTGGATCGACAACCTTAACTGCCAGGTTTCGATCACAGCCAAAACCCTGTGTCCCTGGTCTGACCACCACATAATCACCTTCTCCATACCTGCCAAAAGAAACCTAAGCTTACTGCCCCACCACTACCACCTGCACTCGCACGCCCCTCATGAAAGAACATATCCTGCCGTGGCTGGATACACCAAACTTTAAGCCTACCTTCTCTAATGACCCAAATATACTAGCAGGCATATATGCCACAACACAATTGCCCCTTTAACTCCTTGCAAAGCCAAACCCGTCACACTCCAACTCAGGGTTCAGCCCAGACGTCTTAGAACTACGCAACAAGAAACAATCAGTAGAATTAGCGTGGCTACAAAACAAAGTCTTCAGACACAGGAGTACACCAAGACATCCAAAGTTTATAAGATCACAATCATCTCTGCAGAATTATCATCCTTCAATGCCACAAGCTAATGCCAAATCAAACTCCAGAGAAATCGTCACCATCTTTAGGGAACTCGAGACCCCTGCCTCCGCCCACCTTCACAAAGGATAAGTGTTGGTGTACAAACATCCAAAATACTATGCTCAACAAAATTACTCGCAACAAAAAAAAAAAAGCCTTCACCTCACTCCCCTCCTATGCTACAGCCACACCCATCATCACTGCATCAAAAGTCTAAAAACCTCTAAGTGCAAGAGAGGTTTGTCCCGCCTCCCTCATCAAGGACTGCTCAGAAACTCTCACCTTTCCTCACCACCTTCATTAACACTTCATTCTACACAAGCATATTATCTGCCAAAGCATGGGTAGTTCGGAAAAACTGATAACCAACCAACTATACGCCCATTACAAGAGTCCCATTCCTACATCGAGCAGCCTACATGAAAGTCCAGCACTTCCTTGAAGCCAACCACATCCTAGGAATGAGACAGTCGGGCTTCCGCCCAGGCCACCGCACAGAATCTGCCTTGCTGGGCCTTAAAACCAACAAGATGAACTCGGGGACAAGCGAAAGCCAGCACTTCTCTCTATCCGCAGAATTTGACCTAGTCGATCATAAAATCTTGCGCCATCACCACCTCTTCCAACTTATCCCCCAAGGCTACTGCCTGGATCGCCTCCTTTTGTGAAGGAAGAGTCATGAGAGTATTCGCCGAGAACACCATTATGCCCCACCTTTGCCTATCCTATGCGGGGTACCCAGCATATCCCCCACGCTATACAACAGCTTCATCCAACCCCTATTTGACATCCTGGACTCGATCGGCATAGCCTACACCAACTATGCCGATGACACCTAAATCCTCCTCCCGCTCACAGAAAACTATGTGGTCAACTCCAACACTCAACATCACATATTCCACGATTCAAACTTGGATGGTGGCAAACCACCTGTGCCACAACACTGAAATCTTGCTAGTCAGTCCCCCAGCAGTGCTACAAAACCTCATTGAACAATATTCAGCCTTCCTGTTGGATAACATCCCAATTCACATCTCACCATCAGTAAAGACCTTCAGAGTCTACCTCAACACCACACTCTCCATGACTCATCAAGTGAGAACTATCGCCTCCTCAGCAGTCTATGCCACCAAACGTATACATGCCATCAGACCTTTCCTAACAGACAGCTTGCCTATCGCCCGAGTTGTCATTGGATCGAGGTTAGACTATTGCAATGTCCAGACTATTGCAATGTCCTCTTTGCAAGGACCTCAGCCAGAAACGTGCAGATACTGCAAGTTATTCAAAATAACTTGCTTCGAGCAGCTCTTAACATCCCAAAAAAAGAACATCACTGCAGCCAGAAGAGCAGCTCACTGGCTGCCCATCAGAGAACGCATCCTATTCCAAACTCTATCATTCAAATGCCTCTCAAATATGCCCCCCATTCACCTCTCCCAGAAAATATCCAAAACCCAATCTTCCGGACCTACTAGGACACCCTATGCCCAGATCCTTCTCCTACCCAAAGTTAAGCGAGCCAAATAAGGTGGCTCAAGCTTTCCTTACATCACAGCTAGGCAGTGGAACACTCCCCCAACACCCCTGAACTCTAAGAGCAGAACAATCAAACTGGGTTCTGCTATTTAACTAGATTGCAGGTGCTTCTGTTTTTTTTATTTCTCATCCGTCCCCTTTTAAACTCCCTACACCACTCATCTTGCACAATATATCACGCAAATGTAAATAACTGGTACTTTGTCTTTATGCATAAGAGTCCTAATTAATTATTTGTAACAGCGCCTCAACACCCTAGAGTTGTCTGTGCACTGTTTAAGTGAAACAAATAACACCTAACATCCAAAGAGCCACGAAGTACAAAACGTATAGCAGGCTGTATTGCCAAATAACTTTATTGTAGGCCATGGGCACAACTGCAATGACAACAAACATTACCTCAAATTGTTGGATTTCAAGGGCAGCAATAATGTCCAGTTTACTTGCAAAAAACTGGAATTGCATAATAAAGCCACATGACAACATGTAAATCCTTATAGCAACTAAGCTAACAGAATACCATTGTGGCTTTAATTTTCACATCCTGAAGAAGTCCTAAAACGCAAGATAATGCCAACCTGAAAAATCGAGTCAACCCCACTGTACTTTGCTTGTTACACAACTTCTTTTATTACATGTCTTAAATCACAAACATTAATATGCAGATTGAGTGACAAACTTGCAGCTCGTTATTCATGATAAAAACATTTGATTAGTAACTTAAAGCATCCTAATTTTTTTGCAAGTCAAGATAGTAGACATCATGGATTTAAACAAATCTTTAAATGGGCGCTTTGTGTTGCACACTTCAACTATCACTGGTCTGAAACTGGTGCTTTCGAGCTCCTTCAGTTCGAAATGTCCCATCATGCATATGATAGACTGCCACTGTACTTCATGAAGTGCAAGCTTAAAATGTCAAAAACGATTGCATCATAGCTCCCCTATTGTCACTAGTGTGCCCCCCCGCTCTGTTGCAGCCCCGTGTTTCTGCAGCGCCTTAAATCAAATGGCCTTAGTGCAAAAACAAACTTTAAAAAAGTATTCATAACTCCCAGCTCAGCAGCCTCACTTTGTTTTTTTTATTAAATTAACACCACAGATTTGGCCAAGTGAGAAGGCCAGTTCCATGTGTTAATATCGCCATACAAAAATATCGCCATTTTTGCGGCGATATTAAGGCATGTAACCTTTGGGGGAAACCCCCGCAACCTCCGCTCCCAATAACCCCAAGTATCATCCCCACTAAAAATATCACCTACGGCCTTTCCCGACGACCATATATATGGCGATATTTTTGGTGGGGATAATATTACCCGATACCAGAAGGCCACTCAGAACGCTCCCCCTCCCCCCCTCCTTTCAATTCTAACCTTGTTTTTTATTTCCCCATTTGAAATTTAGTTCTAAAAGTCCAAGAATTTCACGCAAAACAGCACCACCCCTCTTTCTCTACTCAACTGTGCCCCTTCCACCCCATCATGCACCGTAACCCCCCCCCGGTCTGGCTTCACCCCCCCTACACCCTTTATTCTGCCACACACACACACCCTCACCCCACTCTACCCCCTCTATTCCTCCCTCCACATTATCTGCTCTCATCCTAACTTTCACACACTATTCCTTACCCTCTGACTCCGACCCATTCACACTCGTATTTCCTCATCATCAATGGCTTCCTCCAGTACTCTATTACCCTTCTCATTCTGCACTCATCAGATCCTCCTTTCAAACTTTCCAATCTCCTCCTTGCACCCAGGTGCCTATAAATGCAACATGTAAACAACATTAGTAAACGCCAAAACTATTGGCACTGCCAATGCTGGTTTACATTCGCTAAAGGCACACACAAACAGGCTAGCATCTTATATTGAAAACCTAAGTTCCGTTCCCACAGCATGACAGCCGAAAAATTCACTTCCACAGTCACATTACAGAGCCATGGTAGATTAACAAGGATGAGTAACACAAACCCTTTACTCACAGTAAGTTGGCTTCCAGCAGTGAGCGATACAATTTAACATTAAGCTGATAAATCTCCTTAAGCAAGGACAGAGAACAAGTGTGTAGAGCAGCCGAGATGATGTGAATTTAACAAACACACGCAAGTCTTAAAGCAATGACCGTGACTTGTACTGTCAGGCTGAGAAGCAGTACCTCACTGCCATTTCCAGGTAAATATAAGAAGGTGCTAAGGGTTTTCTTCCTCATAAATTGTCATGGAAAACGTATGGCATGAGCTTTTTAGAGAAATGGATGGAAACACAAAAGCTTCCATATGATTGTATTAGAAAAGACAACTTGCGATGTCACACCATAAATATAATTCCTATTTTTCCTCTTTAAATTGGCACTGTTTTTTTTTTATTTATTGGACATTTGTGTGGCACCTATACACAGGTATTTCCATCCAGGTGCCACAAGACGGGGGGGGCGGCATAGGAAATCATAGGAATCCAACAAAGAACGGTTATATTGGCCTTGTGGCAATCCTACCGTGCAAGTGCATTACAAGTTAAGTGCAAAGGAGTGAGGGGTAGAGGGAGAAGTGCAGGAAGTGGGGTACCCCCACAAGTTGGGGTGGGCAAGTGCTGTCAGGCCAACGCGACAAGTGACGGGGGGGCGCAGGAGGGGAAGAGGGCAGTGGACAGGGAGGAATACGTTGGGATAGTCCTGGAAGGGAGCCCAATGGCAAGTGCTGACAAAGGATGTTGGGAGAGGACTAGTGGGGGTGGTCTGGCCCCTGTATGACTGAAGCAACCAGGCCCCAGTCACAGCGGCAGATGAAGAGTTTAGCTTGGGGGGGGCGGAGAAAAGGAAGTTTCCGGAACATAAGCAGGTCCGGTTCAAGTCTGAGGCTGTTCCAGAGAATGAGGCGCCAGCAGAGGAAAGGGATCTACCTCCCGCTCTCTGCTTGGAAAAATGTTTGGTCTTCTGGCTCCAATTCTCTGCAGATCAAAGTACTCTGGCTGGGGGGTATTTTGGAATAGAAAGCATGATGTAGAGAGGCCCCAGACAGTCTTGTGGATGATGCAGAGTGTTTTGGATTTGATCCTTGCAGTCACCGGGAGCCAGTGTAGAGATTCTAGGGCTGGTTAGATTAAGTCCCTGGGCTGGAGGCCAAGGATACGTCTCAGTCCTATCCTGGATTAGTTGGAGGGGGCGAAGGGAGCAATGTTGAAAGTTGAGGAAGAGGCTATTGCAGCAGTCAATCCTGGAGAGAACCAGAGCTCTGGAGACATTGAGCTTCTGGGGGAAGGTGACGAAAGGGAAAGGTAGAATGCCCCCGAGGAGATAAAGCTGAAAGTTGGACTTCTGTCTTTCCACACATCACAAACCTTGCCAAGGAGTCAAAGATGATTCCAAGGTTTTTTGCCTCACAAGTGGGTGAGGGGACCCAAGGAGTCTGGCCAGAGAGTGAGGGGGGTGTGGGGGAGCAAGGAGCAGGGATGTATCTGGCTGGCCTACTGCAACAAAGATGGTTGCAGCCATCTCAGGGGAGTGCCTCCTATACGAGCCCGGGGAGCACGTCCCACAATCTCTGATAAGGCTTACATTCTCTTTACCAACAGGTGAGCCGGCAGGATTGAGCTGGCCCCTGCACAAAGGCCTACACACGCCCCTCTCTGCAATGTTATTTCTTACTGCCTGCAGCTCAAACAAGCAGCAGGAGCCGCTAGATTAATGAGAGGGATGCCCCCATCCACCAGCCTATATAGGAGATAAGTCCTTAGGCTTTTGGAAGTATATCGGGCTGGCCTACTACATCAAAGATGGATGCCGCCACCTCGGGTACCCTATTGCCTATGTGAGCCCGGGGAGCCAATCCTAGAATCCCCAATTGGGCTGTCGTTCTTTTTCTTTTTACCAACAGGGGAGCCGGCAGGCTTCAGTTGGCCCCTGCACAAAGGCCCACACAAAGGTCTGTCCCAGTCAGCGATGGTCCTCATATTTCATTCTGTGTGCCACGAGGCAAGAGCATCACAGTGCGATTCACCCATTGACCTTCTCCTAGGCCTTGCCCTACTGGCCAAAGCTGGTCTGCCCTGTTTGGCAACCCCTGCCCCCCTCCCTCCCCCATACCTCAAACTTTCAAGCCCAGGACTGGAGGACTCTCCCATTTCCACCCATCTTTTGATTTCCTAGGCCCCCTTGGCTTGCCGAGTACCTTGGCATCTGCTGGCCCCACGAGTACGTTTCTACCTGCTTTTCACTGCAATCCTGTCCTCAATTGCAACCTGAAACTGCATTATGGCGTCTTGAGCGTTATACACCTCCTACTGTTTCACCCTCCCACTGCAACTGCTTGGCCAGAGCTTCTAGTGTGCTGCCTTGCATTTTCAGACTGATTTCACAGATTCATGTACCATCTGAAACATGAACCAAAGCATAAATTAGTCAAAAACTGATTAGCAGAGTTGGCTAGTAACTTTTCTTAATTAGCAAACAAACCCATTTGATTAGCAATCTTGTACTACTATTGGTAATGCTATCAAAAGTTTATTTGTACCCCAGATATGCAATGGGCAACAATACATTTTTGTACCGCTAAAATAGGAATTAGTGAAATGAAAAATTCTTTAAAATTTCACTAGACCTGCAGGTCGAGTAACTTATTTTACCTACTCGACCTAAGGTAAATGCACTTGATCTATGGCAACGGATGACAACACATTTAAATGCCATTTTTGTAAAAATGGTGCAGGTCATCATACACCTGCATACTGCTGCCACCCACAAGTAAGCAATGCACAGTGAAACTTTTATTGGACATTTACTGCAATAAAAGTAAATGTTAGATAAAAGTTACAAACATCCCCTGCAAATGGTGCTCGCCTCGACTATGCAAATGGATGAGTAGACTTTGCGAGCCTGGATGAGTGCCTGTAAAATATAAATGATTAGCTGGATGAATGGACAAACAGTTAGGACATAAAAGGCTCCGTAAAAAGTTTGGAAACCTCTCTCCTGCAAGTTCTAATATAGAATACAATCATAATCAGAGTAGTGGGGTGTGGCCAGCAGCGATGTGAGAAGGACGTGCAGGCTCAGAGCTCCCATAACGATCCGACATTAAGAAGCGCTCAACACTCCAAAAGCAATATAAGTGGCCAATTCAGACCCACAACAAGAGCGGAGCACCAGTAGACGAGGAAAACAACCCCTATCCTGCTGCAGCGTGTACCCCGAACTTCCCGGAGAGCTGAGTAACGGAGGGGAGAAGGTGCGAACAAGCCCAAGATGTCGGCCACCACCTCAGACACATACAGGTGAACAGAGCATCGGAGAAGGAGACCTGCAGTGCGTAACAGTGTGAACATAGGAGCCGGGACCCCTCCCAACCTATGCTCCCCGTGAGGCAAGATGGAACAGAGCTGCGCAGAGAGGAGCATAGGGGCGAGGGAGGATCAGCAACAGAATGAAGATACACGGCAGAGAGATTAGGTGAGCCCCGTGCAGCGCAGGGAGCCTGCCTTAGAGAGTACACAGAGACCCGCTGCACTGTGGAGCCGGTGCGCCTGGTGCACACAGTGCAGGTTCACCAAGAGACTGGAATATCCGGGCAGCCACGTGTAATAAGGGCCAAGCGCAGCCTTTACCCCAGACCGGCAAGAGTGATATCCCAGACCCCCCCCCCCCCACCCCCTCGCAGCCACGACACCGCAAAGCAATGCAGAGGCAGGGTACGAGAACAGCAGAGGCCCCCCCCCACCCCTCCCATAACCACACAGCAGTGACAAATACTCTGGGCACTCCGGGGAGGCTTGAAAAAGGCTGGGAAAGCGCCCAACACAAAGAACCAAGAGAAAACCCTAGGGAGTAAACCCCCCACCCCTCCCAGGCAAGAGACATCTGACGACATCACCACAAACGGAGTGGGGGGGGGGGCGCGGCCAGCACATAACAAGCAGCAGAATAAATGCGCAAGGGCACGAGACAGGACAAAAGGGACCCATTCCAGAAGGTAACAGAAGGAAGATCCCCACAAAATCACGGCAAACTACAATGGAGGCATATGCCAAAAAAGGGGACAATAATCAAGATACTGGGGAGACGGTGAGACAACCAGTGCTATAAAGTCTTGAAACCCCAGCGGCAGAAGCGGATATAGAGTCCTAGACGCAATTGCAGCCCTAAGATCGTTCCTAGAATCCTGCATAGATGAAATCAAGTGCGATGTGAGCCTCCTGCGGCAATATGTGCGGAACCTGGCAGGCAGGATGTGGCGGGGCGGGGGTGGGGGGGGGGGGGGGGGAGGCTTTAGACAGAAGGAAAAGTAGCAGAGAGGATCTGCAGGGGGGACAGTGCGAGATCGGACACGGTACAGATGCTACAAGATCAGGCTGAGGGAAGGGCACAAAGGAGTAACATCAGGGTCCTTGGCCTGCTGGAAGGAGTGGAGGGCAGAGACCCCACCACACATCGAAAATATGCTGCTCCAGGAAATTGGCCCCAGATAACTATCAAAAAGGTTCACTGTGGAAAGAACCCATTGAGCACTGACCTGAAAGAACACCCCCCAAACCCCTCTGTGCACCTAGACCAATTATTGCAAAGAGATTTAACTTTAGAGACAAAAGACGATCCTGGCTTTCTCCAGAGAAGGAGAGGAGGGGAGATCAAAAGAGGATCAGCCAGACTAGCAATTTATCCAGGCTACACCCTGCTGGTTCAGAGACAGGAGAGGTCAATTTATTCTGACGAAAGAGACTTCGGGCAAGGAGTGAAATATACACTACTGTACCCGGCAGAGCTGAAAATAATAAAAGCAGGGGAAACCTTTTTTTGATTCCCCTGAAGAGGGCAATACGTGGATGGACATGAACAAAATAATACCAATGGCTGTGGAAAACAATGTGATGTCTGGCTGCGAGTAGAAACAGCACAATAAGAGAGACACTTAGTGGATGAGGCACCACAGAATGCTGAGAAATGGAAGCTGAACAAACCCCTCCCTTCACTCTTTTCCTGTTTTCTTATTACTTCTGTGACGTGGACACCAGGGACGGACAGCTGAGCTGACCCTGTACACACAGTTTCCAATTTTGCTTTTTTGGGTACCAGCAGGTATCGACCCACCAGGCTCTTGATTCTAGGACTAATTGGTGACTATGCCTCTACAGAAGTACTCTGATGGGTGGTTTGTTACACTTTTGTTTAGGTTCTTCTCGTTTAAACACGTCTGGAAGGAATATACTTATGACACTGGGAAGTCCAGGGCAGAGAAAGGTGGTCAAGTCCAAAGGGCTTTAATGGGTTCCAAAGTAGGAAGCAATGGGAATGGAGTGCAATGGCAACCAAAATGGCAGAGGTACTGAGAATATTGCCCTGGAATGTCTGGGGCCTAAATGGCTCAAGTGGATAAGGGTAGCATTATATATGAGGCACAAGGGAATCCAAGTCGTGCTACTGCAGAAGACAACTCACAGCAGCAAAGGCAGGCCCAAGGTCCTGCAGAAATGGGGAGGGAGAGGACATGGATCAACCTATTTCAGTTACGCTAGAGGGGTGCTGGTCTAGATTGCCCAGACTGTCCTGTTCCGGAAGATCAAGGTACACGCAGACACAGGGCAGGATGGTGATTAAACATGGCTTACTGGGAAGGAAAGCAGTGTGCCCAATTAATACATATGCTCCCAAACAAGGCGCTGCCACTTTTTTCAACTCCCTGTACAAAAAGCTGGCCCCGTACCGAGGGGTGACGGGGTGGACTTTAATTGCACCATGAACCCGGCATTGGACAGGTCAGATGAGCAAAGGTAACCCCTCACCACTTGCAAGGGTCCAGAGGACACTATTAGACAGCCTAGAATTGCAAGATATATGGCGCTGGTTAATGGGACCGAAAAAGTTCTCCTATTCAAGCGTACACAAAGGCTACACGTATTGTTTTTACGGGCCTAGACCAGCTAGGGGAGTTTGTAACCACCTCATATGAAGGTAGAACACCATCAGATCACCCCTTTACTTGTAGAATTGGTATTAAGAAATAGACCAGCCCGTACACCCATGTGGAGACAGAGCCGAGACCCTGCGGGATGAACCATTCCGGAAGGAATGGCACAACAAATTGAACAATACTTTATCACCAATGAGGGGAGCGTAGACAGCAAAGGGACCCTATGGTATGCCTTTAAAGTCGTGGTATGGGGAGCTGCCATAACCAAGGTGGGAGGGATCACAATAGTAATAGAGCAAGACCTAGCATGCACAGAAGCAACAATTAAAGTAGAGGAAAGTAACCCCTCTGGGAGCAGGAAATCTGAGGAAAACCTTATCCAATTAAGGCAGGAGTAACTGGAACACTGGGAGAGACTGGGTAGATATAGCTACGCCAGATACAGAGAAGTTCCACAGGCAAGGAGACAAACCAGGCAGGCTGTTAGCGTGGCTACGTAAGAGCTCTGACAGCCGGGAGGGTATCCCTGAAAAGAGGAGTGTGGACGAACTATAGCGGTCACAAAGAGATCAAACATCTTTAAGAGATTCTATGAAGGGCTATACAAAGAGTGAAGACACCATAGGCCAGGACATCGCCGGAACTCTGGCAGAGGAAGTGAGAGGTTATTGTCACATTACCCACGGGCAAGATGTCGGGAGCGGATGGCCTGCCGGCTGAATTCTATAGAGAATTTGTTGAGGAACTTGCCCTGAAGTTGCTACAAACCTTTGAAGGGGCATACGAAGAAGGTAGCCTGCAGAGTATGGAGGAGTCCACCATAATCCCAATTCTAAAACCTGGAAAAAAGGGGAAACAGTCATACCGCCCGATATCCATGATTAATCATGATACAAAGATACTTATGATGGTCTTGGCGACCAGACTTAGAAAAGTGATAGGGCAATTGATCCACCCTGACCAGACGGGGTGCATCCTTCGCATGGCAACATCAGAGAACCTTAGGAGACTCCATGCAATCGTAGACCAAACAACAGAATGGGAAGATGGGTGCGCTGTAGTAGCAGCATTGGATGCAATCAAAGTGTTCGACTTGGATAAATGGGAATCTCGCTCCTCTCTCCTCCACATCCTTTACCGGCAGCACTACATGGAAGTGCTCTTGGCCCACTTTGCATCATCCAAATGCACCATTAATCCCTATCATAATGGCACTGTCATGGCCCAGGGCTCTTGGCCCAACCTTCTCCCCGACAGGCGTCTTCCTCATCTCTTCAACTGCCCCCTCTCCACCCCTCCTTCCCTCATCTCCCCCTGCTCCCCCAACCCCCACAGTGGTCCCCCCCCTTTTTAAAGGGGACCACCAGCTTCACTTAGTTACCCTCAATTCTAACTATCAAACACTTGTCCGACATCCGTTACCTCCTTGAAGACCTTGACGTCCTTGCCCTCACAGTGAGATGGTTCAAGACCAGCTCTGTCACTGCTTTTGACACTTTCCTGAGGGCTACAAGGTCCTGTGCAACCCCACACCCACCCTGTCTGGGGTGGAGTGGCTCTGATCTTCCCCAAGTCGGTTCCTGCCCCCATCTTCCCCACTCAAACCTACTCATCCTTTGAAAGCATAGTCTGCAGACTGTTTGTTTCTAATACTTTCTCTGTTACTCTCGCTACCATCTACAGAACCCCCTGCCCCCCTGGTCCTACCTCACTCTTCCTCTCTGAATGGGCCAACCTCTCCTCCTCCTCTTACCTCCTCCCCTTTCATGGGGATTTCAACATCCATCGCGATTCCCCTGATGTGGCCACTGTTCTCGTCTGTGACCTCTGCGAAACCCACCCTCCCTCCCTCCCTCCCAACCCACTCTACCGGGCCCACCTTGGATGCTGTCATCTCAAACATACCTCTCATTACCCCCTCTCCTGGTCGGACCACTCCTCTCTTCCCTCCTTGACCTCCCCTGTCCCCAGACCCCCCCCCCCTGCACTGCAGGTCTCATCAGTCATTCGATTGATGAAGAGTGCATCAGTCAGTGCGTTTGCACCCTCTTTCATCCCTCCCCCTTCACTGGGCTGTCCTCCTGACTCCGTTCTAACAAGCCTCCACCTCGCTCTTACACACTGGACATTATTGACCCAGTCATGAGGGTTAGCATGAAGCCTGTCTGCCAATGAAACTCTTGGTATGACTCAGACTTAGCCGCTTTGACACAAAAGTGCAAAGCAGCAGAGCAGAACTGGCAGCTCATCTCCACTCAAACTGGCCTGCTGTCTACTCCAAAGGTAGTATTGTCTCTCCATCTGCTCCAAAAAGAGTGTTGATATCCAAACCTGCATCTCTGGAGCCACCAATAACACAGCGGAACTCTTTAAAACCAGCAAGGAACTTGCCAATCCTTCAGCAGTCTCCTCTTCTCCTCCTCTCTCCCAGGTCCTATGCTCTGCACTGGCCACCCACCTTTCATCAAAAACTTCCTTTTATCTGTCATCTGCTGTCCCCCCCCCCACCTTCTCTTGCCTCTTCTGGCCCCCTGCAAACCCCTTACTCTCCTCCCTCTCCCCCATTGCACCAGGAGAGGATTTGTCAGTTCTATGAAAGTCTCCTCTAAACAGGTGCTCCCATGCTCTTCCAGAACCATCAAGGACAACATCGCCACCCTCCCCCCTGCCTTGGCAGGCATCTGCAACCACTCTTGCCACAGGCCCTTTCTCTCAACCCCTTAAGCACTCTTGTGCACCCTCTCGTAAAAAAGCAGTCTACTGACCCCTCTTGCCTGGCTATCACCCTATCTCTATCACCCTTTTCTTGGGCAAACTCGTGGAGAAGCTGGTCATCCTCTAACTGACCGTCCACAACGGAATGTCTGGCTGCCTCCATGACCACAAGTCCGGATCAGGGCAGCCAGAGGCACGGAAACTGCTCTCCTGAAGACTAGTGAAGACCTACTCTCTAACTTCGACTCTAACAATCCCTCTGTTCTGATCCTCCTCGATCTTTCTTCTGCTTTTGACACGGTCAACTACTCCATCCTCAAACAGTCTTCATGATACCCTCGGCATCACGCACAGGGCACTAGCATGGCTGACCTCCTTCCTCTCCAACAAACCCTCCCAAGGGCAAATGGGTCCTTTGCTCTCATCCACCGCACTCTCTACCCGAGATGTCCCTCAGGGCTCTATCCTATCACCATGGCTCTTCAACATCTACCTGGCCCCTCTGATCTCAACTTTCTCCCCTCATTTGCAGTGTTACACAGACAACGCACAACTCTTTCGGGCTGCCTTCACCTAGCTCCTCTTCCACCCCCATACCAGACTGCCTTACTGCTATTCAGGCATGGTTCTCTGCCCGAATGCCAGTAAGACTGCTTACCTCCGGTATGCAATGGTGGGTGGGTGCAATGCATCCCTCATTCATCCAGCAGCTCCTGCTTCTGAATCGCGCTGCAGGCAGAAAGACATTTTATTTATGCATTTATATTGCGCCGAAGCCGCAGGCATCAGGGCACATACATTTAAACAAGAAGCCACGTAACAGAAATTAGACAGCTGGGGGCTATTTAATCCTCCTGGAAAACTCCAACTGCCATCTAAAAATAGCTTTTAGGAAAGCCCTGAAGACAGCCAAGTAGTTACTCTCTCATCAGATTGCCCTCTGAAGTTCGTTCCATACTTGGGTGGCTTTTACTGGCAATTATCTGCCTATCCCATTTGAGGGTTTGAACATCGGGCAAACGATCTGACCCTTATATTCAGATCTCAACTAACGGCCAGGTATGTAGTGAGATATGTGGTCCTTCAGGTAGACAGGGGACCGGCCATGGAGATATCGGTGGACTATGGTCATAACCTTTAACATAATCCGCTCCTTGATTGTCAGCCAGTGCAGGGCTCTTCTATCTCAGGTAATATGCTCCCTTCTGGTTTTCTTCCTGACAGTTCTCGCTGCACAGTTCTGAATAATCTTATATCTGGCAATGCACCCTTTGTTTGCTCCTAACCTTAGTGCATTTCCATAGTCCAACCTAGATAGAATATGCACTTTTTGCTAAAGAATGGTCTGATATGATTGAGCAGACAGATAGTATTGGCAACTTCTGTTCATATTGCTCACATGAGACTAAGTTTAGCGATGCCTCCTCCAAGGTAATACCCAGAGTCTTCACCTTTTCTTGGACCTGGATGGCGGAATTCCTGATCTGAAATGTCTCGTATTCCTCACCTAGTTTGGTGCGTGCCTGTTGTGAACCAAAAATGAGTTACTGTTTTGTTCCTGTTTAAAAACATTCAGTCCTTAATAGTGTTGTAAACTGTGTCTAGATTACGAGAATCTCCCTCATAGTTGCCGCTCAGCTCCATCACTAGCCGAGTATTGTCAGCGTAGTTTGTGAAAAACACTCAAGTGTCCTCGAGAGCTGGGCAAAGTGATCTGAGAGAGATTTAAAATTAAGACTAGCCCCCTAGGAAACTCTGAAATTGATGGATGTTAAGTTTGAAAAAGCCCCCCCGCCCCCAAATGAATTTATGATCTTTCATTGGCCAGAAAGGATAGTACCCATCTGGTTGCCTTCACAGAGCAGCCACCCATGTGTTCCAAGGACCAGAGGAGTTGTCCATGGTCTAGCAGGACGAAAGCGGCGGACAGGTCGAGCCGCACCAGCATACCCGACCTGCCTTTATCCATAATGCTAAGCATATTGGTTTGGAGATAGACCATGGCGGTTTCAGTGCTATGGAAAGGTCTGAAACCTGATTGTTGCATGTGCAAGATGTTATTAGCTTCCATAAAAGGCTTGCAACTGCAGCTATGCAGCATCTAAGATTTTAAATAGGAAGTTGCAATTAGTGATAGGTCCAAGTCACTAGGATCCCTGTGGTCCAAACCTAGCTTTTTTACTAGCTGGGTTACTGTAACTATTTTCATAGCTTCTGGTATATGGCTATCACTAAATGTGTTTACCAGACGTATGACAAAAAAGGTATGAAGATGTCCCGATGGTCTAATATAATCCTTGGAGGCAAGATATTCTCAGCACAGGATATGGGTCTCATTGAGGCTAAATGAGACCTTATGTCCTCTGTTTTAACAGCTAGGAAATAAAAACTCTGCCTCCCCTTGCTCCAGCAATTTAGTCAATGGATTTTGCTAGTGGGGCACAGAGGCACAGGTAGTTATAATTACTCCTCTAGCCTTCAAGATCTTAGTGTTGAAAGCCTCTTGTACTTTTTTGTCAGTCGTCCTGAGAAGGTGGGGTAGTGGGGGGGGGGGGGGAGAGGAGTGCTTTGGGCTCAGACCCAGTTGTCCAGGGACTTCAGCTAGCCAGGGGAATCTACATAAGTACCTCCAAGCACAAAGACAGATATACCGTTTAGACCCCTGGTGATCGAATCTCTACCATTTGCAATCCTTCAAAATTCTATGATGCTAACAGACAAAGATGCCTGTACTAGAGAACGCCAAAGGAGGCAATCAGAAACAAGCCTATGCTTTTGCAGCCATTTACCATAGTTATGTTTAGTGGACTTCACCGGTTGGCTGTGCGCTACCGGCTGGAATTATAATTTTGCAGTGGCCCCAAGTTCTCCCCTCAACATACTCTTTCGATTCCCAATTTCTTTGTCATGAGGATGCTGATGGGGGATCCTACGGCCAAGGCCTATCCTACGTATGGTGGGCGTAGTTGTCGGAGAGCACTTCTGAATAATTGCCAAGTGCGTTTCGAACTGGGAAAAGACCAAATGAGCACTCTCTACCAGAGAGTGTGCAACATAGGAGGACTGCCGTAGTAAAGTAACCCAGAGTGTCTTGTGCAACCATCAAGGCCTTGGCCACATTCCGGTCATTCCATGTGATATGGTTAAGACCGGAATTAACGCTCAGATGACTGACGATCTCCGACATGGGGCCAGAGAATGTAAATTTAAGTGCGCCAAGATTAGAAAATGGTCACTCTCCGAACACTGATACACGCACATGTCCGCCAAAATAGAGGTTGAGTTGGCAACAAACATGCAATCAGTATACTGCTCCCAACATTTCCCACACGAGTGAAATTTGACAGGTTATCGGAGTGGCAATTGCCATTTATCAAGGAAAAGCTATACTTTAACAAGCATGCCCAACTCATCCCCCATCGATGAGCCTTAGAGGCACCTCCACCCTGTTGCTTTTTGCTTTCTGTAAAATGTAATATAAGCCTGTACTCACACCTTTAGCATCTGAATGTCTGGATGATTCCCTGCTCAAGCAATTTTTATAATGTTTTGATTTATGTATCCCGGTTGCATTTTTGGCTGCTGGGAATATTTTCATTAGTAAGAAAAAGGGACTGGTTACAGTTATTTATAACCAATCACTGCATAGTAGCTTGCAACTTTATAGGCTCACTTCTGAAACAAAAACTGTTGTTTATAATAGTATAGCAAACACTGTCTCTTGGCATTAAAATAATGTGTTGGGTAAAAATACCAGGTTGCAAGATGTTAGCCAGCCATAAAAAGTAAATCACCACCTCAATTCCACACATACACACAGCACTTAAATGTCTTACTCACCAAGAGTCAGTTATCAATAGCCAATGACTAGGGGAGTGCACATGTTGAGCTCTGTGTTCTTGCCCATATACAGATACATAATTGTATTAACTTCAGAAGGCGGAAAAGTACCAAGGGCATTCAAACCCATGACACTGGGCACTCAACTGCTACGCTAACCAGCTTTTAAGATCATGTTATTCTGGAAACCTTTCAAAACTAATAATTTAACCCCACTACACGTGGCTACACTCACGCCAGAGGTTCCCAATTTGTTAGCATACCTATGCACTTTGTTTTCAAATAACATTCAGTGCAAATGTTACTGTAAAACTAACTATCCGAGATAAAACTGTATATTTTGAGCAGTGACCATGGGGTGGCTGTCTCGGTCCTGTAGTCTGCTAGGTCTTTAACGAGCGCCACTCGCTGAGCAAGCAAGTTCAAATAAATCCAGCATGTTGAGTAGAAATCTGAGGTTTCAAATAACTATTATACCAATAATGTGGTTTACAGAAGTACAATCCTAGGCCAGGGCACCGACAGAAAACACTACCATGATGGAAACAAAATGCTAGATGAAAAGAGAAAAGAAAAATCTGGAAGCCAACCTTTTCCTGCTATGCACACTATTTCGGGTCAAGTTATCAGCTCTGATACGACTGGGCCCATTCCTCCTATACTTCAGGGAGGACCCCATTCTTCAAAAAACAACTCACCCATCACCAATGGCTCCACAGGACTCCATTCCACCCTTTCAGGAGTCCTCTCCTCCCTCCCCCTCAGCTTCCTACTTACTGCAGCTCCTCTGCTACTGCTGCACCCTACTTGCAAAGCACTAGATGGGTCCTCTTCAGAGCTCGAAATTACAGTTGGATAAGCAGAAGCTAAATATAGCTCCTGGGTATCCAGCATTAGGCAGTGACCAGGAGCTACCACTGGGGAACGTGGAGCCATAGCGTCCTGAAAATCCAACTTCCACATAAAATGTGAACATTTCCATTTTGCCCATTATTTATGAACCCTTATGATATAAATGTTGTACAGGTGTGTCCTACCCTTTATTTATAGAGTGTCCCAAATGCACAGTTACATTTGTACAGGTGTGTTTGTTCGACATCAGTTGGCCTAGGGCGCCACAGGTTGCTCCTGAAGACGTTAGTGTCAAGCTAACCAGGCTCTTCTAGGCAACAAGCAGGAGCTGAATAGCTCCCAGCTCGCCTCAATTTTGAGCGCTTGTATAGCACTCTGATGCTCACAACTAGGTCTGTGCTTTTAAATTCATACATTCAATGGTAGCAGTGCATTTGAGTTTTTATAAACGTATATCAAAACAAGTCTCGTGGAGCATACTGCCAAGGCAAAAGGCTACAAGGAATGTGTCCATCAACTGGATTATTTTAATTTGGAAATGCCTTGTATTAAGTACATATGCATTATGGCTCCAGAAGTAAAGGATGCAATGTTTCAAGGATTTTATACTACACAAAATATATTTCATTATTGTGTTGTGCTTGGGTCCATTAATATGTACGTTATATGTCAAACATGGCCTACATACCCAATACAATGCAAATTATAGTTAATTTCTGTGTACCTAACCTATATGTGTGATATCCTGGGTTCCAAGATAGTTAATTTTTATTTATTTATATTGCGCACCTAACCCCTAGCGGGGTAGCAAGGCGCAGAGGCAACAAGAGGAATGCAAAGCTTGGTTACATACAAGGGATGAAGTCCAGCCGTGGTTACAGTGCTGGAAGCGTAAAAAGAAACAATGCACGCCGATGAGGCATGGGTTACAGAAATATACAATATAATACTATATACAATAAATCGGTTGTTTCATGAAAGCTGTTGCCTCGACTACACTGAGCCGTTGACAACCTAAATGTACATATTTACAATCACAGTGGTGGAGCATTAGGGTAGCAAGAGGTCGTTGTGTCGTGAGTCTTGAGCCAATGGATGGTCTTAGTTCTCACTAGGCGGTAGGGGAGGTCCTCCCTGCAAGGTGGTGGAAGGGAGTTTCAGTATTGTGCTGATTGGAAAGCTGTTCCCACACGACATAGTACGTTTAAACCTGGGCACCAGGAGGAGATTGGAGTTGGCCATTCTAGAGGGGCGAGAGGAGGTAGTTCTGGTGACATTCTTACAATGACTGAAATACTAAAATACCGTATTACAGTTAACATGTTAGTTTACTGAACAATATTCGATAGTATTCATTTGTGAAATGTGCTTTTATTCATACAGTCGTGCTATTTGACACATTTTGAATAAACGTACCTATAAAACAAGCCGGAGGGGCACGTAGAAAATATATTACACGTTCAATGGCAATTCCCCCCAGATTTAATTTTCTTTTTCAAGTTCTTGAAACAAAACACTGCACGGACAACGTTTGGTTTTACATCATGCTTGCTTTTTCCAGCCCTCGGCTCCAGAGGATATGCAAGACGTTGCTATGCTGATGTAACGGCAATACACAAGAGTCAACACTGCAAATCATAAACAATAGGATGCACGGCTTTCAGACCAGGAGGGATCGTTTTATCAGAAGGAGCGTGTACATTTAAAATCACTCACCAAAAAAAAAAAAACACGCCACTTACTAAAATAGAAAGGGGTAGGCCATACATACAAAAACAAGTGGTTTTATGAGTGCAGGTCAGTGTGTTGAAAATGGGCTGGTCTCACTAAAACGGGGGCCACGGGAAAATTCGATATAATCACTTTTTAATGCGGCTCTTTAGAGCCTACTTTATGTGGCATGTTATGTTTGCGACATCAAAAGCAGTGCAATGTCTTTCTTGTCCACCATACACAATTTCAGGTTGAAAGGCATTAGGCAGACATTAAAAATGTACTAGCCACCTTTGTTGACTACATGCACAAAGTACACAATGTCTTACTCGCGAAGAGTCAAATATCAGTGGCTAGTGCAAATGTTGGGGCCTGTTCTAGTCTATGACAACACAGCGACAGACATTGGAACGTGTCCTCGGATGCCTAGGGCATCTTAATATGCTGAATGCTGCATAAACGATGGCATCACAAGATCACATTGCAGATCTGAAATAAAACGTGGCACCCTGGGGTGGCGGCTCAATGCAACCCCATCGGTTGGAACGGATAGACCGATATCGCCCTGAAATTCAACACCCCCTGCATGACATCATGCCAGTCCTGGATTCCATCCGACATGAAATAAGCAGGTGTCCACAAGGTGCGGTCATGATTTTACCCTCTTCCTCCTAGTGCTTGTCCCCATTACAAATGTGGTGGGACAAGTCCCAATTTACACATAAAAGCAAGTTTTGGCAAAATAAATATGCCAGGCTTTGCCAAGAAGAGGAAGATATTTTGTAAAGCTGCAACAGGACAAAAGTCTTACCATCCCCCCAAGTTTAAAGCCAGAACATTTAACTTGGCCAATGCTCGCATTTAAGGCTCCCGAAAAAAAATATCCATGTTGACAAGAAGCATCAATGTATTGTTGTCATGGTGCATGACTGGAGTTTTTTTTTTTATTTTTTATTTACAGTACCACTGTGGGCATTTCCCCATGAAACCTTAAGGCCTTTTTACCCTGAAACAGGCTCAGCACACAGATCCCTACTTCAGCAGAAACCTCCAACAAGCGCAGCGCCATCTACTAAGTCTCCAAATGCCACTTTACCAGAAGTGATAACTAAATTACAGGAAAGTGCAACCCAGTCAGTGCCTTCTTCACGAATAAAGCACACATTTAAACATGGGTACAGCACCAAGCTTAGCACAGACGTCCCTTACCTCACCAAAGAGCACGCAAAACTGGACTAACGTTAAGAACTTTTGAACCGACCTGTATAATGGCAGCCTTTAGGCCACCAGATATTAATAAAACATCCGAACAGTCCCATCTCTGGAAAAGCGCTCACTCCATATTTACGGGCGTCAATGCCTTCCTCACCTTTCGCATACAACGCAACTCCCCTAACGCATTAAAGAACGGCCAGAAGCTTTACAATACATGCTCGACTCAAACACCAAGGAAACCTACCTACTCCTAATCCACCTTGCCTTCAACAAAACTGTAATCACCATTCAGTTACTTGCAAAGATCACCGAATACAATCTTGTAGTGAGCTAGCTAATCCGGCATCCAGCAAAAATACTTCCCCAAAACCGCCCACCAACAATGCCTTCCACATACAACATAAAAGGTGACCTGTCCACAGGTTTTACTCAATCTGTTTGTCTCCTTCAAAAACGTCGACCACAAAGCACTTCTCAACATACCAGCTGCTTGGAGTTAAACACCCTCCAACCCCCGCCCGCCAAACAACCCCTCTACAATGGATTGCCTTTGTTTTCACTGCTAGATCAGAATCTAAGAGGTAAGAATGAAGGAACCAACATGTATGCGGAGCAACTAAACTGTGGAATAAAATACCATGCAGACAGCGCTGGTCATTGGGCCGGCTCTCGCCGGATCCAGATGTGTAGCCGGATCTCAGGACCCAGCCAGAGTCAGCCGCCCAGACCCATGCTCTGAGCTGGGTTAATAGAAGAAAAAAAGCACCCACGAGGCGTGGAGTCGGAGCAGTTCCTTGCAGAGCCCGCAATCTAATGTCCCCTGTACTCTTTGTGCACAGTACAGATTAGATCTCCGAGCCCCTATCTTGGTGGGCTCGGAGTCTAATCTGCGCCATGGTGCAAGCGAACTATGCACACTGCACAGAGCATTTTTGTTATTTTATACTCTTCCCTCGGGTGCTTTAATTTTCATTGTACACCCGTTTCCTTTGTCTCTCTGGTGTTTATTCTTAGTTGGTTAACACCAGAGAGACACGCGGAGCCAGAACGCATTCAAATCTGACATGATATTGCAGTTTTAAACTATTATTTTGGACATTTCCTTTGATTTGAGGTCAACTGCCAGCTCTGCCCTCTCTAAACTCCGCCCCGCCCCTTGTGGGATGCCCCAACAACTTTTTTCCATTTCCACCACTGCATGCACATCATATCGGCTGTCACCAGTTGACATACTGATGTGCCTTCCACCTCCGGTTCCATTCCCCAAGTAATCGCACAGACAGGCTCAGTAACAGGCATGCATGCAGTAGCTCCCTTCAGTCCGTTTCCGCAGGCCCTGGGAGGTGCCACAGCCGCTCCACAAATGTCTGCAGAGGGGGACTCAGCAAACTAAGAGCTAAAGTGCTGGTCAATGACATCCACCCAGGGCAAACTCCGTTAAGGACGCCCTGGAGGTATACCCTGTGGCTTTGTGTCAAAATCCACACAAAAACACTGGGCTCAATGGTTGCAAGAATAGGATATTTCCCACTCAATTGGGCTACTCAAAATCTAGAATCAGCACTGCTCCACGAGCACTCCCCATTTCCAAGTCTGAGGGAGAAACAGGGTAGTCCGGGGCCGATCAGCCCCTCATAAGGACTTGCAAACACATTTCCTTTGTCATCAGTAAACCCTTTCTTATGTGCGATGTTTGGGTCATTTCCAACTGAAAGAGCCCACACCATTAACTATAAAACATATCCCAAACCAGTTAAAGTGAATAGAATAAAGTCCCTTTTTAAAAAGATTTCTTTAAACCCATTAGGTCTACTAGCTTGTCATGGGGAGGTTTGCTTTATGTCAAGGGTCAAATATTCGTTGAGGAGGTGAATAAAAGCTAGTGATGTTCTTTTATCATAACACGTTTCTATAAGGGTTTACATCATTTTCAGACTAATTGAATTTATGTATTTTGTAAATCAACTCCAATACTGTGTGAGGAATTAGACCATACGCATGTGGACGCGCGCTCACCTGGGCTTTTTTTGTTGTTGTAAATAAATGGAATGACGGTAGACCAATCTCTGCAAAACGTGTGGGGCTAACCCACACATTTTCTATGCTCACCCCACGACAAAAGCATAGAGCCATGTACTCTGGCATGGACACAACCTACAGGCGCAGTACGCCCATTAAATATTTAGTTGGAATGTGACAGGCAGGAGTAAGGGGGGGGGGGTGTCAGCCATATTAACTGCTAACGGGTTCATGGAACCACCCTGCAGCTGGTGGCAGTGATTAACATACCAACAGAGTTTACAGTAGAGGTTAACAAAGGAGACAGGAAACCCAACAACCTTTCACATGTAACTGTCAACCTGAAGCCACCTCCCGCCCTCAGTATCAATGACAGTGAACTGTCATGTCTGAGTCCCGTTTACCCCTGCTAGAGGTGACCCATTCATAAGGTACGAGAATGTGGTTTGCAGGAGCCAGAGAGTTTGGTATTGCAGCAGCCTCGGGGACCTGCCGCTTTAACAGGGACCCCACAGGGAGGACCATTAACCAGAGAGACTATTTAAACATAACAGACAGATGGGTGGGACTTAGTAGCACAAGAGAGTGAGCACAGAGCTCTGTTGAGAGAAGGGTTCAGCCATTTTAGTCGGGGGCCCACCTAGTTCCAGTTTTCACGCCTTTCCTGATGCAAAGCACTCTGAATTTTTAGCAGGGACCAAGGATTGGTTTGTTAGGGTAGACTGCACCCATTAGTCACTGTGGCCCGCTTGGCTTTAAAAGAGAGCAGAGCCCCTTTTTTGGCAGATCTGAAGACTTCAAAAAAGAAAGACGAACTCAACCTTGGACCCCGGCGGAAGGTACAGTCCGCCTTACCTTTTCTGCCAGCTAAGCAAGGCCAGGATTTCCAAAGAGGGAAGCAAAATCCTCCCCTAAACATCTCCCAGGGAACAGAGGGAGATGGATTGTTATTTTGCATTTATATAGCGCCTTATATACCATTGGTATGGTCTGAAGGCGCTGGTAAGTTGAACACCCTTGGGAACCGAAGTTCATATCAGTAGAGGGATTAGAGATAGTCAAAAAAAAGGGTGCGTGTAAGCACCGGGTATGTGTGCAGCTTGTGCGGGATCCGTGTGATGTGGATTGAGCGGCGAGTATTGGTATGAGAACAGTTATACCGAATGGTGTCATAGTATCTGTGTTCTAGTCGAGTGGTGATGTAAGGAGAGAGCAAGCGTGGTGGTGAGATAAGAGGAGTTATATGCCCTTTCAGACATTCTCTGCATTCTAAATCATACTATATTCGTCACATGCTCCTCTACGCACTCTCCCCCTCTAAGCATTCACTAGTTTTATGCACTCATCCCCACTACGCACTCATCCCCACTACGCACTTATCTGACTCCTGCGCTCTTTTGCTCCCCGCACTCATCTGTTCCCCGTACTCATCTGCTTTATGCACTTGTGCCTTACAGAAGGACCTCCGGCTATTCCAGAACCAGTACCCAGCCAGCACACAGCATACCCGGCCAGGCTCTGCAGCAAGCTTCCTGGATAGGAAGTGCAAGAAAGTCTCGGAACCTACAACCAAGGACAAGGCAGCTGCCTGCAACACCTCAGATTTGGCCCGTCCACCTTATAGGATGACAAGACTAGTAAAGCAGCTCTGAGAAATGCCCCGACAAGTATCTACCGACGTCCACCTTAAATTGCATTTTCGGACAGTCAAGTTCCTCAATCTGCATCCAACTGCAACACAGACCGTTGTCAAGCCACAGTCGCTTAAAGACATCAGACTCCTCGACCAGTGCTTTAGAACCACCGATCAGTAGTGAGACAACGATTCCCGACCCTGAGCCACTCTGTAGGACGGCCTGCAGCCATTCGTTCAACTTCGCTAGCCAAACCTTCTTGCCGCCTGATAACCACAGCCGACTCCTTTCTTTAACTGTCACAGAAACCTGCAAAGCGCACGGAAGCCAACGTGACCATGTCAAGCACCAACATCTACAGCTAATGGTACATTGTGGTTTGTTATCCCCTGGTCGCTCCTAGAGACATTTTGTGCTGAAGCCAAAAAAAAAGCAAACTGTTGTGGTTATTAAACATACCGACTACCCTCCGGTTAGTATCCAGAGTGCATCCCTTTTCCTTTGTTCAAACCATCTGTCCTCTGCATTCCTTTACAGGGTGGGCTGCATTTCTCTAGTGTTGCTAGAACTGTCGGTTATGATATAAATAAAGATATATCTGTATTTATATTATTTAGAAATTTTAAAGCGCTCACACAGCCCGGGGGCATCAAGGCCATGTTACAGTAATGTGTCTTAGTTACGTATTTATAATGCGCTTGAATATCCGGAGGTTTTTTAAGCGCTGACCCGGGGTTCGAGTCTGGGTTGCTTCATGTTGTCTTGTTTCCAAGGCGAGCACGTTGCTGCCGAGTTGATCCTCCCTTTTGATAGAACCTTTACTGGACAGTCCCTTTTGTTGGGCAATTGTATTTTCAGTGTGTTACAACTAACCAACGATCCTTGACCATTCGGAAATTAGCCTGCTGTTCCACCTATGTTACCAAAATTAGACAATTAGACAAGGAGGTTTATCATTTGCTTTTTATTCCAATCTGTTTAGATCCCTGCTAGTGTATTAGAGGTGTGGTGCTGATTGATGGTTTAGAAACCGATATTCACCCCGGGACCACTGGTGCCCTCCAAGTTGAATGGTCACGGAAAAAGTGTTGGCCGTCTACCCTGTCTCACTCTGCTACTGGCTTCTGCCACGCTCTACATTACAACTTCGCATTTCATTGCATTTCTCATGGAAAGAAAACGCTGCGCTGCCCCTTTTAGAAGGTGGGCCTTTAAAAAGGAAGTGGACAAGTGAAAGTGTAACGAAAAGTGTTGGGCAAGTGTTCGGCTGAGTGGAGACTGAGGAGCGGCAGCGGCATACGCAGCAAAATCCTGTCAGGAAACCACGTGTTCCAAATAAGCCAAAGATCTGACTGTGCTGTTACATCAAATTGCTACGTGGCTGGGCTTTTCTTCTGTCCGCTCCCTTTGCAGGCACTTTCACTGTTTGGAGTGGAGCGTATATTTTAGTACGGGCATTACCATCACCAACGTGATGGTACCTAACTTGCCTGTAGCAGTGGAGGCGACTGTGGGCCTTTCGCCTTTGAGCCTCCACTGCGCTCTCACGTAGTTGGTCTCCTGGTACTTGCTAAGTTTGCCGCGGGCCAAACAAACATCAATTTCAGTTCGATTTATTTGGGAGGCGATTGCGGGCAGCTGCCCATGAACCTCTCCTTTTGACATTTTATGCGTATGCAAGTGTGCAGAGCTTGGTTGGTTTCACCTCTGATCCAATTACTGGCTGGCAGAATGCGGGCAGGCTTACGTAGCCAAATGGGACCAGCTTAACAATCAGGAAACAATCATATCCCTGACAGAGGTGAGAAAGGTGAGAGATCGGAAGTATTGGACAGTAACTTCAAGTCTTTACCTCCAGTCTCGTCCTCACTGTGTAAATTCTCCCCCATAATCTCTTTGGGGGAGCCCCCAGGTCAGGTGCCCGGGGGTGGGAAGGAGGATATTCCCTCGGTACCGCACTTGATCCTGAACCTGGATGATCAGTTAAATCCGGGCCCCGTACCCACCATCAGGGCCCAAGTACATTAGCCATCCACCTGGCCCGTTGGCCCAGTTTACTACACCCAACGGTGCCTCTTTGACACAACCGATTTTGGGTCAATGCTTTATGGACCACTACTTTATCAAATCTGCGACCACCAGCATGGAAATGAAACCATGCCCGGTGCTAAGAGGCAAGGCCATGCTCGATCATTCCGTTATGACCTCACAGGCCCAGTTTGGCGGGCCCAAAGATCTGACTGATATCAGTATAATTGAATTTGCGCACCAGGCTGTTCAGCAAGATGCCATTCAGGATGAGATGAGGGCTGCACTCCAAACCCCTTCACGCAGGGGCACGGTTGCAGTGGGGGGATCCTGTGAGGTCTAATGAGGAGCCGGCTTCGGTACTATTGCTTCCGGTGGGGGGGGGGGGGGGGTTGTATGATACTACTCAACTGACCCCCTGACACAGAGGGTTGGGTTGAATCAACCTGGGGACCCAAGGTGGGGTAGCTCCGGCCAAATCCTTGGGCGGGTCAAGGCAGGGATAGCCCCCCCCCCCCCCCATGTCTTGGGCTGTGGGTCAGGGAAATCTTGTGCACTCGATTCGACTCAAGGCAGCAGCAGAGGGGGGGCACCACGACCTGGGTATCTGGAGAAGCTGTGGGGCTGACCTCCCCCATGGTACAACAGAGTACAGGAATCTGTTTGGGGACCTAGAGAGGGAGCCTCCACCTCAGGACTTGCCTGGGGAAAACATTGAGGGGGAATGGACTATGGACTGCCCCTGAAGTAGGATGGGGAAATCACGGGTCCTGAAATTGCCCCCCAGATGCTCCCCTGTACTAGAGTGTGGCTGCAGGTGTCAAGGACCTTCTGCAATGCCTGCTCCTGCCCACTCCCTATGTGCCAACGGTGTGGGGGGGGGGGGGTTTAACAGCATGACCCAATGTATAGGGGCTTGAATGGTGCCTCACTTGATCTGCAAGGAGTGGAATTTGCAGGGCGAGAGGAGTACTCAAGGTGGAAAGACAAACCCACAGACTGAGAGAGCTACCAATTGAGTACGACTAGCAAGCTAGGACATTACCACCCCGTCTGCTCGACTTGGTACAATATCCTCGCAATCTGCAGAAATTCCAGCTCTAGCTATGGTGGGCTCTGCAGATATTGGGAGAGTGTCCTTCCCAGATAGAAATCATCTTGATGGTGGTCGGTCAAAATGTCGAAAATAAAATGTAGAACAATAATGTCGAAAAAAAAAAAAATAGAAAAAAAATGTCGAATTCCCTTTTTTTTAAATTATATATTTATTTTGGGGTCCGGGAATAAAAAAAGTGGGTAAAACAAAAAAAAAGAAAAGAAAAAAAAGAAAAAGGGGGTGTTGGGGGAACCCCCCCTTTTCTAATAAAAAACGTCATAAAACGACATTTTGACTTTCTGCATTTTATCTTTCTACATTTTCACTATAAATCCATCTTGATACCAATAACATTTACCTGAATTCCACGTTACTCAGCGAGTTTAGATCTAGGATTTGAGATATAAAATGTGCAGGTGGAAGAAAACTCATTTGGGTAGAAGTGCTTGAGAACGGTGGCTTGACCTGTGGACAGTGCAAGTAACGCTGGGGGATTGGGGAAGGTGATTGAATCTGGAAAAACGATTGATTGGGCTGTTGTCATCTCAACCCTGTGGCAGAAACTTGTTCCATGAATAGTCCTCCTGTGTGGGCACAGTGCACAGAATGATACCTGTGCCTGAAAACTTGGAACACCCGTGGAAGCTTGCATCTGTTCAAAATATTTCTTTCCAGGGTTGCCCCACAGTGTGGTGATGATCCCTCCTACCAAGTGAGGATACAATCTTTATATTCAAAGGAAGGGATAAAAGAAAAACTACATATTGTACCCTATGACATCAGGTGTCTAGAAACAACCATTAGCAAATATAGGCTGCGTATTGTGTAATAGCTAACACATACAATGTTTCCTAAAATATCATTTTTTAATTCACACGCAAGTATCAAAAAGCATTTAAAAAACACATACACGACATAGCAATATACAATGATAAAAAAATGCATATTCCACCTCACACAATCAAGTTAACAATTACTTGAAATCACAAACGCAGTAGCAACTCAATTTTTCTTGCTTTCTACTGTGTTGATGTAGCCCAACTTATATAAGTTTCTGTCCTTATTGCTGTAAATGACGGGACATTCTTCAGGGGCAGACATTTGACTTGTGCTGTTAGAGGAGTCTGCTGTGTAGAGAAATCTAACTAAGTGTACATACAAAAACAGAAACACATACTACGTGGGCATCTTAGGTTTTAATTAATAAACCTAGCCAACCCCTAATCACCAATATGGAGGACAAGTATACACTTAGTAATATACCTGAAACGTGAACTTGTAGGGATAAATGTCTTCAAAGTTCCTAAACAATTCCAAATCTTGTTCTTCACCTTTCTAGTAAAATGGACAATACACTCATGGACCAAACCTACAACCAATTAGAAAACAAATGCTTAAAGTAGTGCACAAAAGTGAATATTCACCAGTTTCTTAACCCTGTCACCAACAGTTAACAATGGACATAATTTTAGCCTCACCCATAACAATGTAAGGGGATTATTTTACTAGAGAAGCAGCGAGAATACCGATTTTCTATATTCTACCTAAACTTCACAAAAATAAAGAGAAACCTCCAGGTAGACCGATAGTGTCGGGTGTTAATTCCATTCTGGAACCCTTGTCCAAATTTGTAGACATTTAGCTTCGTCCTTTTGTAATGAAAATGAAAAGTTATGTTCAAGATACAAGGGATGCCATTGTGAAAATTGAAGGGATGCCTTTCGATTCCACTAAAGACGTGTTGATTTGTCTAGACATACAATCACTATACACCAATATTCCTCAAAGAGCCACTTTAGAAGTAGTGGAAGAGACATGATTACAACGAGAGGATAATCATCCCGTGAGCAGTGCTTTCATTCTTTGGTGTGCTGAAACAGCTTTAAATCAACAACTTTTTTCAATTTCTCTGGCAATTTTACATACAGGTGGAGGGGACGGCCATTGGTGCTGCCAGGGCCCCCAATTTAGCCAATTTGTATGTTGACATGGTGGAACAAACAGTGATTTACTCTGGGGTTAATCCTTTCAGACACCAAATAAAACAGTGGTTGAGATACATCGACGACGTCTTTATGGTGTGGCATGGGTCGATTGAGGAGGCTAACATTGTTTCTAGCAAGGTTGAACAATCTAAACAGATATCTTTAATTCACGGCATCTATGAGCTCACTTGAAGTCAACTATTTGGATTTAACAATTTATCACAGAGACAACCAGCTCTGGGTGAAACCCTTTGTGAAAAGTACCGATAGGAATGCTCTCCTTCACTATGAGAACCATCATGCCAAGCATGTTCGTGACAACTTGCCTTTTGGGCAATTTCTGCGTCTTAAACGCAATAGCAGCACCAGACCTGACTATGAAGAGAGGGCCAATATATTAATGGACAAACTGATCGATAGAGGATACCCTGTGAAAATTGTTAAACAGTCTGCAAAACGTGCCTTCAATAATAATCGCGAGGCTCTTTTTGAAAAGAAAAGTAAAGACAAGCACGAGACTCCGCTGGTGTTTGTCAATACCTTTAGTAATGTCTCCTACAAAGTTAAGAACATTATTTGTAGGAATTGGAAAAACACCATGACCATTCCTCTTCCTCTGGTGGCATTTAAAAAGAGACATTCGCGATTTAGTAATGAAAAATGACATTCAGAAGACCGGCAATATCGAGGCCACACAAAGTACACTGTGGGGGTTACCTCGAGTAGTGTGACATCACCCCTGTGGCGACTGTGTAATGTGCCCTCTGACACGCAAAATGACCTCTGTACATCTTGGTTTAAATACAGAATGGTCTTTAAAAGAACATACAAATTGCCAGACAGAAAACGTTATCTATATGATCAGGTGTCCGTGTGCCTCGTTATACATAGGTAAGACCAACAGGAAGTGTAAGACACGTATGATTGAACACAAAAGCTGTCTTAAGAACCATACCGACAAAGCTCCGTTAGTCAAACACTAGGATGAGATGGGTCACTCCTTTTTGGAATTTGAATGGTGCATCTTGAAGAAGGTTAAGGGGAGAACACAGGAAGAAATAAATAGAAAATTAATTAATTTGGAGCAGAAACTCATTTTTCTAACAAAAAGCCATATCATAGGGCTAAATAAAAATATTGAGTGGCACAATATTAAAGAGTTGCTGCACTTCCTGACAGGTAATTTCCTATGTAGTCCCTTATAACTGTCCTGCCTGGAAAAATGTAAAAATGATCATAGGGCAGCTGTTGATTATGAAATATTTGTAAGTTACATTGTTTGCCAAAGTAGTGGGCTTTCTTTTGTTTCCATGCTTTTCATCAAGTGTAACTGCACAATAGATATAAGGAATGGTATTCGGCGTCATGTACATTTACATGAATGTGTTGCAACTGTGATGCATAACGAAATTTTGAAGATATGTTGCAATCTGTTGAAAAGATCAACATAGGATTAGGCGGCATCCCTGAAATCCATTTTTTGTACATTTTTTTGTGCATATTTGGTGTCGCAGTACTTGTGGGAATTGCGGACGCAGTGACGCCTGACGTCATCACGTTATGCGTAGCGTGATGACATCATTACGTTGCGCATACCTACGCGTCTGTATTACCAAACAGACGTTCGTGGACAGAGGTTGTGGTTAGACGCTGTATTTGAATCACGGTGCTACACCAGTTATAGGTAAGAGCAAGGCTGACGTGAGAGATTAAATCAAATGGTGTGCTGACACTTTGAGCACTATGTGGAGCATTGGGCTAATGTCTAGTATGTATGGTACCATAGATATTCTGATGCTTAGGATGGTGTATGGGAGCGAGGGGTCCTCAGGCCCCCTCGCGTCGTACGCTCCTCAGTACAAGGCTTGGACCACGTGCCTCCGGTAGTGGGATTGCCCCTTGCCCTTATGTAAAGTTAACCACGGTTGACTGCTGCATAGGTGGGACTACTGAGCAAGACACGGGACATCCATCTTTTGTGCCCCCTTTCGGCTCCATCTTGGGTAAACAGGCCTCACTGCGATAGTACAGCAATGCTCAGCTCCCCTTTCCACCGCAGCGGACAGGGACAGGGAGACACACACACACACCTGGCTGGCTGGCCCCCACCCTTGCACTCCCCCTGCGAAGGAAAGCTCTGCGCTTCCATTCTCACGCTGAAGCTGGAGAAAGTTGCAACAATCAATATGCTACAGTTTTCTTCCTCTGAGATCACTGTTCGCCTGAGAACCGGCATGTGAACCAGGATGAGCTAAGCACTTTCTGCTCGATTCGTCCTCATAAACGTGCAAGCCGCCCACCCCCATTAAAACAATTTATTGCCATCCTGACCCTGCACCCCCTGTAAGGTATTTCTTTCAAGTGCCAGACCCTCGCCTGTGCTGCGAAACCCATCCAACACACGCACTACTAACCTTAAGCATTTTTATTATTATATTTGCTTTTACTTGTACTAATGAGTTTGAAACCTAAAAGAGATGCGAAACATAGCCTGATTCTTTTACATGCACAATGAAGGTCAAGGCCTTCAATTAAAGCCACAAATGACCCAATTGTACTGACAATAATCATTGTGTGTAACTTATGTAGAAATGTGACAAGTAGCATTAAATGTTTTAAATAATTTGTTGTTTAGTATGTAACATGTTAGCTTAGGTAGTGACCACAGTGACCGGACCCTGACCTGCATGGAGCACAAGCCGTTTGACGTCTGTCAGCTACTCAGCCAAACAGGAGGAAGAGATGCTACTCACACCTACAGCACCACACCGTCTGGCCAATCGGGTCCATTTAGCATTTTTTGTTAGAGTTACTTTGACTAATATAAATATAAATAGGAGAGTTTTTTGGGTTATTTCCTAGCTGAGAAATAAACCATCCTTTGAACTCATGCAGCCGGGTCTCAGTGCCTTTTTCCCCCCCGACAAGGAGTTTTGTCTGCCATTTTATTTTTTTCTCTCACACGTAGTAAGACGGGGAAAGGCACCTACAATGGTAGTGGTTTGGCCTGGAATAAAGAGAAAGGAACCAACTTGAAGTTAGACAGAGTCAGAATAAGGACGGGCCTTTTGACACATTTGAGAACTTTTAAACAATACTAATTAAGGGTAGGGTTTGAAGTGAGCTGAAATATGTACAGGCTTATCAGCAATGATAGAAACTATATTCATTGAGCTTTTTGTTTTACCATACCCTTGTGACTGTAGAAATCAAAAGTTAGTCATGTAACCATGGAACTACAGTTTAAGATTTTTTCGTCATACGATTCAAGAGAGGATTCTATACCTTTTGCCATCAAGAAGAGCCCTTTCTCCACTGTTATGGGTGAGGCTAAAATGTATGTCCATTGTTAACTGGTGGTGACAGGGTTAAGAAACTGGTGAATATTTGTGCACTACTGTAATCATTTGTTTTCTAATTGGTTGTAGGTTTGGTCCAGGAGAGTGTATTGTACATTCTACTAGAAAGGTGAAGAACAAGATTTGGAATTGTTTAGGAACTTGAAGACATTTATCCCGACAAGTTCACCTTTCAGGTATATTACTAAGTGTATACTTGTCCTCCCTATTGGTGATTAGGGTTTGGCTAGGTTTATTAATTAAAACCCAAGATGCCAATGTAGTAATGTGTTTCTGTTTTTGTATGTACCCGTAGATAACAGCACAAGTCAAATTTCTGCCCCTGAAGAATGTCCCGTCATTTACAGCAATAAGGACAGAAACTTATATAAGTTGGGCTACATCAACACAGTAGAAAGCAAGAAAAATTGAGTTGCTACTGCGTTTGTGATTTCAAGTAATTGTTAACTTGATTGTGTGAGGTGGAATATGAATTTTTTTATCATTGTATATTTCTATGTCGTGTATATGTGTTTTTTAAATGCTTTTTGATACTTGTGTGTGAATTAAAAAATGATATGATATTTTAGGAAACATTGTATGTGTTATCTATTACACAATACGCAGCCTATATTTGCTAATGGTTGTGTCTAAACACCTGATGTCAGGGTACAATATGTTGTGTTTTTCTTGTATCCCTAGCTTGCATCTTTTCTCCAACACTAGCTGCCTCCATTATTTAAGAAGGGCCAACTGCTTTTGCTCGCAGGAGAGGTGGCTATTAGATGCCCCAATCCTGGATGGCTATACAACATTCACCCAACAGGACAAAGGGGGTGCGCGGGAGGGTGGCCCTTGGGTGGACTGCTTACTGCAGTGGGAAACACTTGGGCTCGAGTGGTTCAATTATTGAAGGGCTTCCTTTTGGAGCCCTGGGGGTGGATCTCTCCTCACAGGATGGCTCAATGAAACTATTGATTGTTAACTATTCGCACAAAGGTATTGCGAATGCTGAGGAGTTTGAGAAAGTGTGCCATTTAATGGATGAATGGTCCTTTTTACATCAAAACGGCAGGTTCATTTTTGTGGGTGATCGCAATTCTGACTGTGGTTTCCAGGAAATTCTGAAATCTGTGATTTGCATTTGGATCCTGCGGGTACCTCTGAAAAAGCAGATTGGGAAAATATGGTATCTGGCCTTGGGTGGGGGGGGGGGGCCTTGGCAGGGAAGCTATGCCCTAAAACCAAGGAAACGGTCTGGCATACTTGGCATTTGGGGTGTGGGGTGTGGGTGAACAGCTAATCTATTCTAGATTATATCTAATTAGACCGTTTTCTGATGGACCAATGTAGGTTGTTCTCTGTGTTTAAAAATGCTTGGAGCGATCACTGCATCTTGACAGCTGTCTTCGATCTGGTAACAGGTATCAGAGAGTTTAGATCTCAGCCTCATGTGGTAGCTAATGTAGCAGGGAATGCAGTCAGATGGACGGATACAAACATCATTGCCTTGAATTCATATCTGAGGGCCACATTGAACACTACTACTCTCGACTGGAAAATTAACAACTTTAACGCAGTCGAGATCCAGCAACTAATAGGCGTTCTGATCTCTGACATTCGTCCTAGGTTAGTAACTAGAGGGAGCGGTCCTGCAAGACACATCCACTGTTACAATGGGGAGTTGGCCCTAGTGGAAGCAAGTTTGAGGAGGGAACAGAGTTATTCAGAGATCAGATTTTGATGAGACTACTCGAACTATTAGGAATACTAGGCAGAACTACAAGAATTACTGTAAAATAATAAAAAATGCCCTTCTACAGCTGGATGCTGAAATCATGTTTGGGGTATTAATTAACATCAAGGCGAGTGCATTTTGGTCCTTGGTTAGTGGGCAAGATCCCAACTATGTGGTTACCCAGTTAAATTCGATCTCTGAATTGCGTTGGGTGGGTTTTTTTTTAAAGTAAGTTTGAGAGGCCAATGAATGATCAATTTGAAGAGGTCATAATTGATAAATTGGATACCTTAAGGTGGGAGCCCCAGTTGAAGAGGAGTACTATTCACACTCAAAGTAAATGTAAAAAAAAAAAAAAAAAATCACAGGCACCTGGACAAAATTGTCTAACTAATGTAACCTTTAAGGCGAACCGAAATCTTTGGACCAACAGGCTGAACCTCGATTTTAAAGATATTCTTAGTACTGTTGTGACGCCTTTGTCTTGGGAGTACGGCCTATATGATTCCCATCTATAAATGTGGAAGTAGAACAGATCCTAAGAACTATCGGCCATCTCATTAATAGATGCCGACTGCAAGATCATCTCTGCATTTCTGTTCTCACATTCGAAGACTGGGCCACGTTAGTCCACCTCCTTGATAAGATTGAAGATGGGTTTCCGTAAGAGCCATGCGACCAACATCAACTGACTCGTCCTTAAATGTATTCAAGAGGATGCGTGGAGAAGACCGAAGGGTTGCACCTATATGGCGTCAATTGATCCCTCAGGCGCATTTGACTGCGTTGTCTGCAGCAAACTCTGTGCTAAATTGGCAGCATGGGGCATGCCGGCAGGTTTAATTAGACTTATCCATGGGGTATATGAGAATAGCGAGATACAAGTTTGCTTAAGCCAGAAGGGGGATCTATCAGAACAAATTCGTTGCTACAGGGGTGTTAGGCATGGATGTGCCCTAGCCCCTGGTTGTTCAATCAATATGTCAGATGTGGCGATCTGTTTAACTAACAAAAAGGGTTGTTAGCCCCAAAAGTAGGGACTGCCAAAATGATATGGCTTGCATACGCAGACTACTTTTTGATCTTCGACCTAACTAGGGTCGGTCTGCAATGGCTTCCGAATAGATTTGTCGGGCATGCTACAGAAAATGGTCTCATCATTAGCCTTGCTAAAACTAAAATATTGGCTTTCTCAAAAGTAAAAACTAAGAACAGTCACCACTCCTGGCAGGTTGAAGGGACCCCCATCAAAACATTGGTGAGCGTCAGATATTTGGGTTTCCACTTCGGAGCACATAAGGGATCTAAGGCTGTGTATTGATATCTTGATGCAAAAGGCTAAGATACTGGCATAGCGACTATGTTCTTCGAAGGAAAGATAGTGCCAAAATTAATCTATGGGATTGAGTTGTCTACAGTGGGCACTATGAAAATCCTGGAAAGAATCGGGGGTAGGATCTGGAGACGATACTTAGCATTCCAAACGCAGTACCGAGCTCGGCCATTAGGTATGAGTTAGGTGCGACCTCTCTGCTGGCGAGGGTACAATGGCACTTACTAACATATGCCAAGATCATGGCACCTATCCCAAACTCCCTATATCACCTCTTGGGAGATGACGTAAAGCTGTCAGTAGATTTGGCGAATCTTAAGGATAGTTGTGACTCAATCCTATCCAATATTGACTTGAACCTTGAGACCCCGATTAAAAATCCCCTGCGAACTAAAAAGTCCCTGCTGGATTATGATTGGATTGTAACCACAGATGCATTTCACTCCTATTTATCAATGGGCCATCTTGCCCACAAACATACATGCAGAGGATCTGTGTCCCCCATTCTCCTCCAATTCCCTAACCGCTACTATTGCGGGCTTCTACTTAGACTAAGGTGGAACATTTTACCAACCAAGGACATCCTGTATGGGAGGAAACAAATGCCAATTGAGGATTTGGGGTGTAGATTCTGCTCCATAAAATTGGAGTCAAACATCTGGTATTGGAATGTAATTGTTAAGCCCTTGTGAGGCTGAGATCTAAATGTTGGGCGGCCTGGCGACAATACCACTTTGCATACAGTGACGACCTACTGTGGAAGCGCTGCCTTAGCATACAGAACGTTTCGGAGGGACTGGCCCTATCAGGCTTTATTAAAGGCTTGAACCTCTTGATATTGTGATGAAATCCCTGAACAGCTAAATACTGGTTTCAGATATAGCTGCTCTGGTGGCCACTACCTGCCTAAGCCTCATTGACAGTTTTTCTTTTTAACTGTTTTGGGGGTATATTTTTATTGTTTTTATAATTGGAAACTACAATGTTGTTCCTTCTGTTTTATTTAGTAATCACAAGGAAGTGCAGTTGGGTTTGAACGTATGTTTATCTTTTTGCCAACTGCGAGGAAATGGTGTTGGAAAGTCTTTTAACATGCTCCGAAGGTGATTTCTTTTTTTATTTCAGTATTAATTTAGTGATTTATATTTGCATTATGTCTTTTCACTGCTACTTCACCGACATGGTTATTTGGTTTTCTCTACGTACTTAGTTGCTCTGTTTATATAATGAATTGGTTTCCTTTTTAAATTTGTAAAGGTTTCATATAAACCACATACAATAAAAATAAAAGAAAGGTCACATACGGTATTATTGCAGGCTTTGAAATCCTAACATGTTTGTACCAAGTAAAGACTAGAATGTGTTTGGTCGAGTGTTTAAATTTGTGCTGGCCCTTCAGCAGAGTTGCATCCGTTGCTCTATGCTGCCTACCGCGTTGATGTCTCTGCCTGCACCGTTTACCCTACCCCAGTGGCAGCCCTGCTTAATATATTGACTTCTGCAGGCTATAAGCGCAGTCCCCAAGGCAGGGAGAGAGCTAATTAAGAAGTACACCCCCAACAAATGTTTAAATATACTTGTTTGTCCCCCTCTAACCTTTCCATCCCACATTTCACTGCCCACTGATTCAGACTCCGGGACCATTGGCACATCCAGCAGGGCCTCGAACTGGCCCAGCAGTCATTTTTAGCACATCTACTTCTTTAGAGCAGTTATAGTTGTGGTGGCCTGTACTGGAATCACAAGCCACACGAATGGAGTGCAAGGGGAGGGCTTTATTCACTAACAGCAGGTCGATAAATCAAGACTAAGCACTGGATTACTGAAGCCTGTGGACTCGAATGGTTGAGTCTTTAAGGACTTTTCTCCAACAGGAGGCAGCCAAGTAGGTGCAACCACTCTCCTTATTCTTCCGTGCCATCTCCGCACATTGCCCTCGTCTTCGAGAGATTGCTCCACAGCAGCGCACTGCTAATGTGGGCCTGAGTTAAGAGGGTCTGGTCAAGAAGGAAAATGTGCCTCGAGTACAGAGCAGTCATGACTGGAGGTCCTCCCATCAAGCCTCTCTGCTCTCAATTATATCTTAATTTTGTCCATCTCGCTACTTGTAGTTTCCACATTTTTTGCAAAAAGCTGCACCGCCAGCATAAATGAAAGGAAAATGGATCATGAAAGCTAGTTCCTCTTCAGTGACCCTTTTTTATGAAATGTTTAAGATCATGTTGTTAATACTGGAATGGGCCGTACAAGTACCCGCTACACCCCAAAGTGTATGGATTCATTTTTTAAAGTTAAAGTATTCTAAGCAATGAAATGGGCAAAATGCCACCATGAAAATCATATTTTTAACAGAAAAATTAGGCCCATGCGGAAGTATGTGGTTGGACTATTTCCTAACTCCATTTGGCCTATATATGGGTTTCTTTTTCTGGCAACCCTACTGGGCACAAAGGGGAAGCAGCGAAACAGCGGGGCCGCCTGTCTAGGACTATGAGGCAAAGCATTGTCTGAACTGGAGGTTACCTGTTCGAGAACCAATTAAGTGCACACCTGCCAAGATTTAGCAGAGCGAGGGGTGCTGGGGTCAAGGTAAGGGCAAACATTGCACGGGGCAGTGTCACCAAGTCTACTATAATGGGTGGTCGTTTTAGTGTATCTGTACGATACAATGATCAGGCAGGGATTGCTTGGGGGGAGGGGGGGCATGCAAAACATATCGGTTCTATTTCTTCAGGTTTCGTTTAGCAAATGCACTTTAACCAATGGCAGGTTTAAACGTACAAACAGTGGCTAAGAATTAGGGTGCAGACAGACATAAATCGTGGCCTACAGTGTGCGGGGGGGGGGGGTTGCCTAATGACTCAGAATCGTTTTCCTGTTTGGTTCCCTAGTCATCGCAAGTGCTCTACTTACAAACAAATCTTGTTCTGTACAAGTGAGCCTCATCCCTTAATATATCCGATTTAATATATCGGATTTACTAAACACTTTTACACCTTCAAAATAAGCAAATACTCAAAGAAGGCTGCACAAATCGAGATTACCAACAAAATTAGAAACAGCGAACAGATCAAAGCCGGCCACCTGCTTCCACACACCCAGTTTCACCGAAATGATCGGGGGGGGGGGGGGGGATTGCCAGCACAAGACACAATTTGGGCACGTAGGGTTGAGACTACGTTTCCGGGTTTTATCAGTGTGAGGGTCAGCAGTATCAATGTCAAGGGACGGAATGCAAATTTATCGCAAATTCTGCATCTCGTCAGTTTCACACACAATGTTATTTACAACCAAAGCCAGGCTGCTCAATACTAGCCGTCGCACCACCATGTATTTTAACGTACATCATGCTATGGTCATTACTTGACCTACACCTGTACAGGATTAGTAAACATTTTGCGCAGTTGTGTCTTTCGGTGTTCTTTGTAATATGTATTTTCTTACTTCGATATTTAACTCGGGCACATCGTCTCCCTCTGTGAGGGACTTGGCATTAGATGTCTAAAGTGATCTCTGCTAAAACTACAACACAACTATTGAACTCTAAACCCGTGACAGCACTCGGACATAAAGCCACGGGCAGACACACAAGGTGACGTGAAAAGGCGATCGCGTTCCCAGTTAAGCCCATGCCAGCTGGTTACTAAATCCTTAATCAATAAGCCTTGTACAGGCGAGGTATCTGATCTATCCTGTCTACGCTCCGGGCCAGTATAACGGCATAATGAACGTTACTATTGCGGCCTGCGCTATACGGAGAAGCCGCACACCATTGTGTTCAACACGGTCGGGCAGCAGAGAAAGACCAAGAGTGTGTTGTAGGAAAGGTTGTCGCACCCGAGCAGGCAAGGCAGCTAGTTGTATTTTATCAACGCCGGGTCCCTGTCACCGGGCGATGCGGTTTCACTGTAAGAGCGATATGAAGCTAGTCAGGTGGAGCGATCACACTGACTGTCTGGGATTGACACACAGTCTAGGACATCCGGAACTTACCAGATCTGGAAGCGCAGCAGGGGTCCGCTCGTGTAATGCATCCGAAGCTTTTTTACACCGTTTCCGCCGTCATTCTGACTTAAGGCAGCGCTTAGCCCCAGGAGCAACAGCAACACAGAGGGGAAGCCGCGCGGTGACATCCTCTCCCCACTCAACACCGGGAACTAGTCCCGCACGCACACTCACACCAACCACCTCGCGGAAGCATTGTGACGGCAAGACGCTGCGTTCATCGTCACCGACTCCTGACATTGCCTGGCGTTCTAGGGAAGGAGGGAGGGCAGAAGAACACAGGTACGCAAATCTCGCGGCCATCTTAAAACGGAACCGTTAAGCTTCTATGAAGAATTACAGGCGGCTAAACACGCCTGTACCGCCAGGAAGGGTAATAGTATTTTTTTTTATTGTTCTAATATTTATTTATTTTAAAAAAAAATTGACAAAGAAAAGAGGTTGGAATCTCAGTAATAATTCCAATACACTTCTAATGAAGCAGTGTGAAAGTAAAAATAAATAAGGAAAAACATGTTGTCATGTTAGCTAAATCAAGATATAAGAATCAAACAAAATCTTGAGAACATCTTGATAACCTGGGAGGTGCTGGGGCAGCACAGATGGGTAAGTACAACATACATACCAACATTAGCCATTCCATTCAGCATGGGCTAATCCAGTCCTGTTTTTCTTTTGCATTCTGGATGTCGAGACCTTGCGGCTCAGATCATGCTCAACTCTACTCTTTACTTCAGGAGCAGCCAATTGAAAAGTTCACAACATTAAATATAAACATAAAAGAACTACTATTCCCTCGAACATATAGTGAATTTTGTAGTTTGCCCTTAATTGGTCCTTGTTGTTCATGTGACTTTTGTGACTAATCACCGTCCTTATACACCTACACCTTCTCTTGACCTCTGTACTAGGGTGACCAAACGTCCCGGTATTTGCTGCTCTGTCCCCCTTTCTCAAGATTATGTTCCCATTGGAAACTGCAGTGGTCCCAGTTTTTTTGTAGTAGGTCTTCTTGGCTGGCAGGCAGGAATACACAATCTCGCACATAATACATGCTACATTTGACAACTAAAGATAGTGTTAGTTTGTGATACATTTATTATAGTATGTGTTTATTTTAACAGTAACACTTAAACCCCCTTCTCCAAACGCTACTGAAGTATAGTGCCTTGACAGCCACTTTCAAGAGTTAGTCCTACTTTTATGTTAGTTGCTGTTGGGGGGTCTGTCAGTGTCCCAGCTCGCGATGCCCGTGAGCCCCCAAACACCCCCCACAGACTCAGCCTCCAGACGTCTGCTGTGTCGGGCTCCCCAGACGCACAAACACGGCCGGGAACGCCCCCTTTATTTATAGTGCACACAGTGGAGTGCAACATCACTCCGCCGCATGCTCTTCCCTTAAAGGGGCAGCACCACACCCCTCCTTTTTCATGAGGACAACAAAATTTACATTAACAACTCAAACAACAGCAACACATTAAACCAATGTAATGAGAAACATAGCACCTTGCGGTACCCCTTTAATCACAGCTGCCCTGGGTCCCCCTTATGACTACAGCGACCCGCTGGTCGGTCAGGATACTTGTCCTACCACGTAATCGATGAGGCGAGCAGATTTCCCTCGCCCTGTCCTCAGAAGGTACCTCCTGCTCGCCTCCGGCATGGGAGATCCATCACCAGGCGTTCCCTCAGCGGGAGACGAAGGGACCGGTCCAGCACCTCCACCCTCGTCGGGTACACCCATACTGTCCTGCTCCTGGGGTGTATCAGTCCTTGTGTCACCCAGTCTCTTGAAGAAACTCACATTCCTGGTGACTGACGACTTGCCATCGGATGGTGTCCTCATTGATCCTTTCCCAGCTACAACGTCCAGCGGCTCAGGTTCATAGCGGAGGGACAGCTTCCCGTGGGGGTGCCTATTTTGGATCAGCACCTCATCCCCAGGTGGCAGGTGTTGGGGGCGGAGTCCTCTCCTCGTATTCTCTTGCTCGGTCCTCAGCCGGCGATCACGCTCCACTTGCTGGTCATCAATGGCCCCAGGTTCTTTCTCCACAACCTCTGGCAGCAGTCCCCGAGGCACCGCTTGAACAGGGCTTCTGCCGGTGCCACCCCCATCGATGTATGGGGAGTGGACCGACAGACCCTCAGAAATTGGTACAGCGCTCTTTTCAGGCACCGGCCTTGGCCTTGTGCTATGCCTTGTGCTATGCGGAATGTCTTGTTCAAAGTCTGCATGAGCCTTTCCGCCTCCCCGTTGGCTCTTGGCCAGAGTGTGCTGATCTTCCGATGTTGAACCCCATAACCGTCCATCAATTCCAAGAACCACTCCAACTGGATGGGCGCCCCATTGTCTGAACACAAGGTATGGGGAAAACCATGAGAGGCAAAGACTTTCTCTAGGGCCACCACCACATGTTCAAATGCCACAGAGTCGACGAATTCAACCTCTGGGTATCGGGAGTATTCGTCCACCACTACCAGGAAGTGTGTACCCTGCGTGGTGGACCAAAAGTCCGCGTGTACCACCTCTCACGGGCACATCCCTCTGGGCATTGTCTCAATGGCGGGCTCTCGTTGTATGGGGGACACTGCCTGGCACCAGATGCATGCAGCCACATGCTCATCCACCCGCTGCTCCAGCTCAGGGAACCACACTTTGAGGCGTAGTCGGGCCTTTGTCTTCGCAGCCCAATGGTGTCCTTGATGGGCCAGACTTATTACCTCCTGGGTCTTAGCTTGGGGGATGACGATTCGGTCGCCCTTCAACAGGAGCCCTGTGGCTCAGAATGACAGTTCTTCCTTCACCTTCCACAGTTGTTCCAGCACCCTTTTTGCTTCCAGGGATTCAAGCACCGTCTTCCATGACCCCTGTTGCATAGCGGTCTTCAGGATGCGAAAGCATACATCCTGGGCAGCTGTTGCCTCCAGATCCTCTAGCGGCATGGCATTCGGGGGGGCTGCTTCCACCACCATCTGCACGTGGTCATCCGCTTCCTCCGCACATGCGTCCGGTGCATCTCCGCTGTCGCTCCCCGGGTGGTGGGACAAGTAGTCCGACGCATTGATGGAGCCGGGTCTATACACCAGCGAAACTCCGTACTCAAGGAGTGCGAGCATCCATCGTTCAATTCTCGCCAGCGGTTTTGACGATGACCCCGCCAGAATGGGAAGCAGCGGTTTATGGTCAGTCACAACAGTCACAGGCCGGCCTAGGACATACAGCCTGAAATGCCTGCACCCCCACAGGACGGCAATGGCCTCCCGCTCGATCGGGGAGTAGTGCTGTTCGGTGTCAGACAGCACCTTGCTTGCATATGCCACTGGGCGGACGCTGTCATCCGGGCTGATCTGCGTCAATACGGCCCCCAGGCCAAACGGGCTGGCATCTACAATTATCTCCGACAGGAGTGCAGGGTCGAAAAACGCCATTGTGTCTTCAGCCGTGAGGGCGCCTTTGATGTCTTCAAACGCTGCCTGTTCAAGAGGGCTCCACTGCCACACTGTCTCTTTATTGGTGAGGGCCCTCAAGGGCTCCGACCTGGATGCTAAATTCTTGATGAATCATCTGCAGTATGTCACCATCCCAAGAAAACTCCTCACCTCGGACATATTCTCCGGTGGTCGGGCCTCTTTAATGCCCTTTACCTTCCTGGGGTCTGGTGACACGCCACCCTGCTTGAACATGAATCCAAAGAATTTGATGGTTGGCCGTAAGAACTCAAATTTTTCCCGGTGGAGGGTAAGGCCCAGCGACTGCAGCCGCTCAAAAGTCCTGGTCAGCTTGCGTAGACGGTCTACCTCAGTCTTTGCAAATACCAGGATGTCGTTGCTGATATTCAATACCCTGTCCAGGTCAGCCAGGGCACCTCTGATGATATTTTGAAATGCCTTGGCTGCCGAAGACACCCCAAAACTGAGTCTCTTATACCTATATAGGTCTCTATGGGTGGTAAAAGTCATTATGTACTTTGACTCTGGATGTAGGACGACCTGGTGGTATCCGGCCCTGAGGTCAAGCTTCGAGAAGAAGCGAGCTCCCTGCAGCTCCACAATAATCTCTTCGATGGTCGGTGTCACTCCCTCCGTATATCTTTGTTGGGAAACCTCATATCGACGAAAATCCTTACTGAGTCGGGTTGTTTCGGTTTCCTTGCCACCACTATAGGGGACACCTATGGTGTGGGACCTTCAACCTTTTCAATGATGTCCAAGTTTACTAAATTGTCCAGCTCCTTGTCCACTAGTTTGCTCAGGTGGAAGGGCACTCTCCGGTGTTTCAGAGCGATGGGCTGCACGGATTCATCTATGTGTAGCCTTACCGTATCACCAGCCATCTGTCCAATCCCCTGGAACAGGCCAGAGTATTTGTCCAGCAGGTCGTGAATATCTTCCATGTATACAGAGTAAGCGAAACTCACGATGCCCAGATCCTCCGCCACGGCGCAGCTCAGCAGCGTGTTAGTGCTAACTGGCGTCATGTAAAATCTTGCTGTGATCTTTGACCCTGCATGCTCTACTTTGGCCACAAACGCCCCATCCAGTGGAATGGGCTCGGACCCTCCGAACGTAAATATGCGATCTCTGGGGGTGACCAGCCTTGGTGGGGTGTCCATCTCATTATAATGTCCTCGGGCCATCACGTTGAGAGACGCACCCGTGTCCACCAGCGCCGGGACGGGGGACCTGTTCACTGCAACAATGCACTGTGGTTGCTGTCTGCTCTTCGACTTGAGGGCCTCCACACTCGATACAAAGAAGATGTTCTCCTCCTCTTCTTCCTCTTCCTCGTCCACCTGGGCACCTTCCTCTCCTTGGTCGACTTGGGCCACATTCGGTGGGCGAGATTGACGCAGGAAGCCAGACTGTGCCGGGCCTCTGGGCACCATTATTGGCAGAGATGCCTTGCACACCCGTAGTGCACCGCCCACAGGTTCTTCCCACCGCTGGACACTCGGCAGGGTGGGGCAGGTCATAGCCACACTTCTGGCATGCTTCTCCAGCTCTACCGCCCCTGACACAGAAGTTGCTGCTGGGCCTCCTGGCACCTCTGCTGCCACGCCCCATTGCACATACCTCCTCCGTTTTCACTGGGCGAGTTCCTGCTTCCATCCTGGATGCATGTGCCTCTGAGACTTCATGGCAACACCCCAGCGCCAGGATGCGAGCAAGGGTAGTCACTGGTTCCCCCCAGCACCTGTCGCCATAATTTCACTGACGAGCAAGCCTGGATTAGGAGGGTCCTGATCATACCATCAGGGTCACCCCATGCACACGCCAGAGACAGGCGTTTGAGATGACCATAAAATGTGTCCAGAATCTCATTTTACAATAACATTACAAACCGCTCATAGTCTTTGTTGGCTAATGGGATGAAATGGATGCAGAGAGCTGTCTTGGCTACACCATACGAGGCATCGGCAGTCTGGAGTGATTCAAATATTTCCTGCACTGCAGACCCTGCAGCATACAGCAGCGTCGCCAGCTTACGGTCATCATTAGTCTCTATGGTGTCCCTGAAGTACATGTCCAGGCGGTCGACCCACCGTTTCCATCTGGGCCCCAGACTGGATGGAGGGCCTGACACATCAAACTCCTGGATTGGCTAGAGTGCCTCAGGGGCCCGCATTTGTGCCATGACTTGAGGCACACGGTTGAACAGCTGGTTGTGCCACAGCTGGAGACAGAACTTGAGGTATCTGCTGGTCCGCAGGTTGTCCACCGTCTTGATCACCAGGTGCACTCATGGGTTAAAGCGCACAGGCACCCCCACAAAAGAGGCAGGGGCCGCAACTCACCCAGCCAGCACAGGCCTCGGAGGCCGTGGAGTACACCAGTCCAACCGCTCAAACAGAGTCCAGTGTCCAGACCTGATGATGATGATGATGATCTGTAGCAGGCCCTGCAGGCCACAAAGTCCACCAGTCCAGAGTTCGGACTTAAATTCAGCAGCTGGTCATGATGATGATGATGAAGATAAATCTCCAGCTGCAGAACTGTGTGGATGATCCACAGTCCAACAAAGGTGTCCCAAAAATTGAGCCAGGGATCAAGCAGGCCTCTGCAGTTTTCCCCCAGCACCTCGCCTTCACTCAGTGTAATTCGGCCAAAAATTTTAAAACATTCAAAAGCGCCATGATTATCCACTGCCTGATTGTCAAAATGGCCACCTGCCGCGTGGTATCCACCCAGCCAGCGGCATGGAACGAACAAGCCTCTTCACCCGCTCTGTCTAAAAAAAATTATTCAAGTTGTCACCGCCGGGCCCAGGCGACATACCAGACTCGTCGCCACTGTTGGGGGTCTGTCAGTGCCCCCACTTGCGATGCCCGTTAGCCTCCAAACACCCCCCACAGACTCAGCCTCCAGACGTCTGCTGTGTTCAGGCTCCCCGGTTGCACTAACGCGGCCGGGAACGCCCTCTTTATTTATAGTGCACGCGGCGGAGTGCAACGTCACTCCGCGGCGTGCTCTTCCCTTAAAGGGGCAGTTTTTTACTTTTACATCTGGTCACCCTGCTCTGTACATCTTCCCCTTTCTTTGCTGCTTGAGCAGCAGATTAATAATTTGAAGTGTTTGTTGTGAGATGGTTTGATGTTCAGAGTGTGTGAAGTGTGCGCTTTACAAAGCTGGCGTGCATACTTGTAGTGGTGGACTCAGCTTGCCCCGTGGGATAGTCACTGCTGCGCGGATCGGCTCATGTCACAGAGGTTCTGTGACGCGGAGTATGCGAGCTAGGAGAGACGGATGACAAGATGCTGGAGTCCGGTGGGGCTCATATTCCCCTTTACTTAATGATATATATTATACTGTTAAACAATAAATCTTTCCCCTATTACCCACCTCTGGTGTCCCGATACACTTCTTTATACTGCAAGTGGCAACAAGGACAACGCTCTGCTACGAGCCCCACCATGCCGGCTGTTGCGCGAGCCAGCCAATGAGTCTCTCATTCCTATCAACGATCAAATTAAGGTGAGAAAATAAAACCCTCTGCGGCGCCGACATAATTGGCAGTCCGGCACTGCGTTGAGACAACAATATCCACCTCATTGCACCAATATTACGCCAGTAGAGGGCCACCGTAGTTCCCATTCAAACATTGCAATAAGCGCGGGCCTCCATAGACAAGTCAGGCAAGCCTTGAGACATCCTTACTCTCATCGCACAGCAGCCATCTTCAGCCCAGGCTCATTAACACATCCCACTCTGCTAAGTGACAATGCAGGGGACACTAGGAATTGAAGTCTATTGAAAATTGACAAGCGCAGCAGCATGAATTATACAAACTGCGGGAATCCATTGAAACCCACTGTAAATCAGTCAAAACAGAGGCCGCATCTCTCCATAGTCTCACTAAAGTTTGGAAATCGACAACCACAGCAGCAATAATTACAGAAACTGCGGGAATCTATTGAAACTCATTGCAAGTCAGTCAAGACAGAGAGGCCACACCTCTCAATTGAATCTTTAAAGAAGGCCTTAAAGACCAGTCCAACAATCAGATTAATTATCATATCACACACATCATTAATATCGCCTCACGTTTCGACAGGGACACTAAAAAAGGCCACAAATGGTGCTCAGCACCTTTATTAATTCACGGCAGTCAAGTCTACACACACATCCCACCAATATCAACTTTATATATATTATGACATTTAGCAGTGTACCTCCACCCGCATTTTTTCTGCCCGAAGTGGGGGAGCCCACCATGCCATGGTAGAGATGGATAATGTCCTTCGAACACAACGCCAACGTGGTTTGTGGCCAAACTTTTCGTACTGAACGAAGGAAGTCCCTCTTGCTGCATTGCATAGGTCACGCTGGACAAGAAAAACTTGAGGACCTGCCAGATCTTCCTGAAGCTGAGGATGTTTATCTCAATTAATATGAAAGGACAGTCAAGAAAATTGGTAAACATTATGAAAAAAGCTCAGTACCATTTTAGAATGCTATACATTTGGCAAAAGGGCACAAGAGGAAGGGGAGAGCGTAGAGCACTACATCACATGTTTGAGAAAATTAGCGAGGACTTTCAATTTTAATGAACAACTTGAACGTTTGAGGGATCAGTTTATGTTGTAATGCAAAAATGCCAAAGCCAGAGAGAAACTGGTTGGAAGACTACCCACTGTTAGACGTTGCTTGTTGCAAAGAAAGTAGACCACACAGAGAAGTGTGTCAAAATGTTAGAGAGCAGAGTGAAGGTATTGAATGTAAAGACAGAAGATGTCAAAGCAAATATTTAATCTTTAAATGCATCCAACATGAATGACTCAATTGCCATGATCAATGGTGATGCTGCTGCCAAAAGAAGAATATTGGCGAGAGCATGCAGATCATCCTGGAAGGCTGACAGGAGGGGTAGGCTGTCATTTCGTGGACAAAGAGTGAATAACCCCAGGAGAAACAGCCCAGGCAGCTGTTTTAGATGTGATAATGTCAATCATTGGGCAGATGACCCAGATTGCCCTGCTTTGAAAATCATTTCTCAAAGTGTTGCAAGACCAAAAGTACATCCACTAAATGGATAGGAAGCGATCCCAGCGACGACGAGGGAGAAGAATGTGTATCTATGGTTCTTGATGATGATGACAATGAAGAGATAGACAGTCCCAAAGCCCCAGTATTCATAGATGATGCAGAAGTACACATGATGATAGATTTGGGTGCTAAGTATACTTTGCTACCACAGAACTATTGGGATAAGTCGAAACATGAGTTTCTCAATGAAATTGATATCAACCCGGGCATATGGTGGAGTGAGGATTGAACTGATTGGATGGTTCTGGGCAATGCTAAGATTCAAGGACAGAACAGGCAACAGAAAGATATATGTTACAAAAGCAGGGAGGACACCACTGTTAAGTTGGACACATCAGCGTAAACTTAAAGACTAGATCCCAATGCTGACGAGTCGGTGGTTTCAGTGGAAAACTCCAGTGCAAAGGATGTTGCGATGAAGGAAATAAGGAAGGAGGTATTTTGTGATGAGATTGGGTGTTTACGTGGATTTGTTAATCAGATCAAAATAAAAAAGGGATCACCAACCTGTGGCCCAAAAGTTGTGCAGTATCCCTCTGTCGATGAGGGAAGAAGTGAAGATAGAACTAAAGAAATTGAAAGACCAGTGCATCATACAAAGCATTGATGCCAGCGAGTGGGGGTCACAGCTTGTTGTGCTGAGGAAGACATGGAAACTAAGAATATGCGTCTATATGAGGGAGCTCAATAAATGCGTGATTCCGGAGAGACATCCGCTTCCCAATATACAAGAAATCATATCCACGATTGGCCCGGCAACATTTTTCTCTACTTTGGATTTAGCATTGGCTTATCATCAAGTCAAATAATATCATGAGTCTAAAAAGTTGACTGCGTTCATTGCACCTGAGGGTCTATATCAGTACAAGAGGATGCCATTCAGACTTGTTTCTGCCGCTTCTGTGTTTAAAAAAATCATGTATAAACTATTTAATGGAGATGAAGGCATCATATGTTTTCAAGACAACATACTAATGTGTGCAGATAACCTAAAACCTCACAATGAGAGGTTGGAATATGTGTACCAGAAGTTAAATGGGGTGGAGATGACTCTGAGCAAACAGAAATGTAAAATCAACAGGCCAGAAATTGAGTATTTAGGTCACGTCATTTCAGCGCAGGGCATACACCCTAGGAAACAACTGGCTGATGCAAAAGAAAATATGCCCAGACCTGTCTCAAAAGAAGAAGTTAGAACCTTCCTAGCAGTGGCAGAGTATTACTCGAAGTTAATTTGTGATTTCGCTGGTCACACAGTTGCTCTGCATGATCTCACCAAAGGGAGAGGTACCTTTTGAATGGAGCAGATAATGCGAAGAATTTATTTCCATCAAATTAGCATTGGCCACAGCCCCAGTTTAAACATTTTTTAGGAGTGATCTGAAAACCATTATTACCACTGACGCCAGCAATGTACGTTTGGGTCCTGTGGTCACTCAGGAGGACAATGGAAAAGAAGTTCTCATAGTGTTTGCCTCCAGGCTATTGAAAGGAGCTGAAAGATCATATGCCACTATTAAAAAGGAGGCATTAGCCATTAAATGGGCAGCAGATAAGTTCAGAAACTTTGTTTGGGGCATGGAGTTTGAATTTCCTACTGACCACAAGCCTCTAGCCGAAATAATTATGTCAAAAGGGCTCGACAGAGTTTCAGGTCGAATCAGAAGATGGGTAACTCAACTGCATGAATTCAATTGTACAATTAAATACGTACCAGGGGTAAGAAATGTTGCTGCAGACTGACTGTCTCAGCTCACAAGTATCACAGAAATGGATAAAGAAGAAGATGACTCAGAGATAGTTTTCGGTGTAGATGCTGTGCCTGTGCAGCGAGAGCAATGGGAGGAAGCGATGGCACAAGATACTTTGCTAAACAAACTACGACAAGTGTTGGAAGAATATTGTCCTCCCGGGAGGTGTCATTTTGAAGATCTGGATTTGTTACCATTTTGGAACGTAGTTGATTAATTAAGCATACAAGGGGAAATGTTGATGCAAGGCGACAGGATCATTCCACCATTGGGTGTGCATCAGAGGTTAATAGACCTGGGCCATGAAGGTCATCAGGGAATAATCAAGATGAAGCAAAGAATAAGAAGTGATTATTGGTGGGCAGGATGGGACCTTCAAATTGAAAGAACTGTCTGTGAACGTATCCTTTCTAATAGAAGTGATAAGGTTTGTGTGTGTGCGAAATATCCCATGGTCGTGACGGGTATTCCTGAAAGACCATGGAGCAATGGGAAACAATCCTTTTGTTTAGTTGTAATTGATTTATTGACTAGATGGGTAGAGGTGTCAATTAAGCCTTGCATTACCACAAAGACTGTCATTGGATTTTTGGATGAAATCTGTGAGCAGGAGGGTGTTCCCAAGGTCATTATCAAAGATAACGGGATTCAGTTTCGCTCAAAGGAAATGGAGGAATATTGTAAAAAGAATTCCATTTATCACCCTCAGACCAATGGACTTGCAGAACGCTGCAACAATGTTCTGAAGGAAGCGACTCGTTGGGCGCGGTCCTGTGGTTTAGATTGGGAGAAGGCTGTGAAAGATGTGATTGTTGCACACCGTTTCGCCCCACATTGCATGACTGGTATATCCACGTTTGAGTTTAGCAGAGGTCGGAAAGCTAACATGAAACTGGTACCACCTTGGATGGGGAAGGATACCGATATTGGAAAAAGGCTGAAGAATGTTGTTGAGAATATGCATCTATATGAAGGAGCTCAATAAATGCGTGATTCCAGAGAGACATCCGCTTCCCAATATACAAGAAATCATATCCACGATTGGCCCGGCAACATTTTTCTCTACTTTGGATTTAGCGTCGGCTTATCATCAAGTCAAATGACATAATGAGTCTAAAAAGTTGACTGCGTTCATTGCATCTGAGGGTCTATATCAGTGCAAGAGGATGCCATTCAGACTTGTTTCTGCCGCTTCTGTGTTTAAAAAAATCATGCATAAACTATTTAATGGAGATGAAGGCATTATATGTTTTCAAGATGACATACTAATGTATGCAGATAACCTAAAACTTCTCAATGAGAGGTTGAAATATGTATCGCAGGAGGCGAGGATAGAGCTGATTTGGTGGTATCAGCATATGGAGGCCTGGAACAGGAGAGCAATATTTGGATCATCCCTGATATTATAATGAAGTCAGATGCCAGCCGGTGCGGCTAGGGAGCCCGGTGCAGCGATCTGACAACAGGACAGAGATGGTCAGAAGCAGAATTGACTCTCCCCATCAATTGCCTCGAGTTATTGACTGCATCATTTGCAGTGCAATGATGGCCCCAGGAGAGAACCGGATGTTGTATATTACTCATGATGGACAACTATCATGCCTTCCACATCACGTTCCTCTAGTGTAGCTCCTCCACTACTTCCAGTTACACCAGGCAACCCCTCTACCTTGAGGTCCCTTGCGTGCACCCAGCGGCAGCATAATTTTGTCAGGCGTTCTGTTTCTTCCTTTTCAGATGGCTTGTTTTCACGCCGTTTTCGGCACCCATGGCGTCTCTGGCCGCAATGGAGAATGCAGTTACCATAGAGACGAGACACAAACCACTGCCGCGTAACGCAGAACCAATCACGTGACCACGCACACTCCGATCACGTGACCGGAACAGGACGCACATAAGCAAGTTCCTCACTTACAACTTTGCTTATCAACTGTTCGCAACAGTTGCTACGCGGCTCCTCGACCTTGCTACCTTGGATCTGTTTTCTGGTTTTTGGACTTCTGCTTCGTCCCCGGATTTGCTTCTGCCTCACGTTTTTGGAACTGTTCACCTGACGCTGCTAACGACTTTGCTTTGTTTCCTGGACTGCACTCGGATTACGTTTGGCTCTGTTATCGGTCTGCAAGATTATTTGAACTCGGACTTTTATCTGGATTGCCTCAGTCTAGCCCTCTTGGCTCCTGTCATTATAAGGAGTCTCTGTCCCTCCCTGCAGCGACCTGCTACGGCTCCTTTCAACTTATATTCTCTGGCAGCCCTCTTGTGTCCTTTGGGATAACAGAATCGTCACGCTAGTGCAGACTTAGTTCTGCTGCTGCTGGATCCACTTCCCAGTTCCTACTCCACTGGTCTTCCCTCAACTTCCCCAGGTGTAGAGACAGGATCTCTTTCACAATACATCATCACTCTTATTTAGGTAGGTGTTCTTTTCTAGTCGTGGAACTATTCTTGCAATATCCTATTGGTACTTAACCCCTGCCTTTCTTTGCTGCGGTCCGGGTTCCTGCTCTCTCCTACCTGTGGCCCTAATAACCGTTCAGCAAGTTTATTGTATCTCTCTCACTGGTGCTTCGGGACGGAGGTTTTCATAGTCCACGTGGTTGCAGTTCCTGAAAGACTGATAAACCGCTATTTGGACTATGGAAGCCACTGCAGGAGACCCGGTAACCGCTTTAGTTCAGGCTATCACGGTCCTGCGGGCAGATATGTCAGCCGCTACGGCAGCCATACATCAAAGGTTGGATCTCATCCAAAATGAAAGACATACCCTGCCCGCAGACCCAGAATTTGGGGATCCACAACCACCTCCTAGTGCTCCCAGTAGTCCCAGTCCACCAACCCCTGTCTATGTCCCTACCCCATTTCCCTTGGCAGCCCCCGAGAAATTTCTGGGAGATCCCCGAAAATTCTGCACTGTTAAGAATTGATGTCCAAACCAGGATGGCACTTTGATACTTTATTAAGTATCTGTCTGTGACAGCAGGCACTGCCTCCAGCAACCTGCACCAACTGACTCCAAACAGAATACCTCAAAGCACAACAATCTGAAAGGAATGCATTACCTCACAATGGCATACATAAGTAATGAAGCAGAGCACAACTACTGATGGCATGAACACATGTGACATTTGAATCTAAATCTAAATGAAGTAATACAAGTAACGTTTAAGTAAAGTAATAAAAGCAATATCCCAACACATCTCCTCCCTTACAATGTTGAACTCAATTAAGATAATAATCTCTTAACCAGGTAGGTTTACTCCTCACTCTCTCCAAATTCACATTTACATTGCTATCCCTTAATGCATTATTGTTCACACTCATGTTTGCATTTGAACTCGATAACATATTATCCTCATTGTCATTTTCAGTGCATTCATAATCTTCAACTGGCCCATTGTTGTTACATTTCACCAACCTTGACATGGACCAGCATTCCCCTCCCTCCATGATGGCTACATTTCCTCTCACTACGGAAATTCTTTTGGGCCCAATGAATTTACTTTCAATGCACTTAGGAGACCTTCTCGGATTTTTTATGTAAACCATGTCTCCTTTTTTCCAAGCTATTGTTTTGGACTTCCTTTCAGCATTCGCCCTCTCTACATACTCATCCTGAGCCTCTCTTATAAGTGACATGACTCTGGTCCTGTCCACATAAGTACTCTTTGCCAAATCTAACCATCCCGGACACAATTTGGTCCCTGGTTGCCTACCTTTGAGGGACATAAATGGAGAAACTCTGGTAACCGAATGTGGGGTGGTGCAGTAATTCCACACCATCTCCCGTAACACAATTTGCCAATTTAGACCTGACACCATAGCTAACTGTAGCCCTCCTTTTATAAATCGGTTTGCTCTCTCTACCAAGCCATTTGCCCTAGGCTGATAGAGGGCGGTTCTGTAATGTTTGATTCCAAACTTTTTAAAGAACTCCACCATTCAGTCAGAGCAGAACTGAACGCCATTGTCCGATACAATCTCTGTTGGAAATCCCTCTCTATAAAATACCTCTTCAAAAAATGTTTTCATTTGAGTAGTGTTAGCCTCTCTTATCGCCTTCCACTCCACCCATTTAGAATGGTAATCCACAAGGACAATCAAGTATTTAAAATCATTTCCTAAATCTTGTAAAGGCCCCATCAAATCTACCGCAACCTTTTTCCATGGCTCACTTGGAACACTTACGGGTCTTATGGGAGTCTCCCTAATAACCTTACTCTTATCACTCTTTTCACATTCTCTACAACCTCTCACGCATTTCTCGACCTCACTATCAATTCCTGGCCACCAGAAAGATTGCCTGATATGTCTTTTGGTGCCCCCCAAGCCTAAATGACCTTGATGCGCAATGTTAACTAACTTGGACCGAATATTACAAGGGGGAACTACCCTTAGTCCTTTCCTGAGCTGAAAACCATCCTCTGATAAATTCAATTCTTCTTTTATGCCATAGTACCCTTCATATTTCTTTTCAATGAGATCTTTCCTGGGCCAACCTATTTTTGTCCATATTTTCACTTGTTTTATTATCTCATCCATACCGTCAGCATCCTTCCACTCATCTCTCCCTATGGCTTCATATTCTACTTCATAAATGCTCAGACCATGCTCCACACTTACTTCCCTAGAGTCGTTGTCTTGTACAGGCAACCTTGACAAACAGTCTGCCACTATGTTGTCTTTTCCAGGTATATACACAACTTTAAAGTCATAAGCCAGTAAATCTACCATCCATCTGGATATTCTAGGGGAACCCTTTGCCCATTCTACACTTCCTAGCAATTGAACCAATGGCTTATGATCCGTCCTCACAGTGAAAGGTTGACCCCAGAGATAAAATTTGAAATGTTCAACAGCCCATGAAACTGCTAGAGCCTCCCTTTCTACAACAGAATAATTTTCCTCAGCACCCCTCAAAGGACGTGAAGCAAAAGCAATAACGTGTTCCACTTTGCCATCATCAAACTGGGAGAGAGCAGCACCTAAGCCCAAGGTACTCGCATCCACTGCTAGTACAGTTTTCCTATTGGCAATAAACCCTCCCAAGGAGGGAGCACCCACAATACAATCCTTGATCCTCCTGAAAGCACTCTGACATTCATTAGTCCATATGTACTTAGCATTTTTCTTTAACAAATCCCTCAGAGGCGAGGACATGGTGGCAAAGCCGTCGACAAACTTGTGGTAGTACTCCGCCAAGCCCATGAAAGAGCGTAACTGCTCCTTGTCTTGTGGTTGGGGAGCATACTTGATGCTGTCCACCAGGGATTTCTTGGGTGAAATTCCGTCACCTGAGATCCTGTGGCCCAAATAATCCACCTCTCTTACGGCAATTTTACATTTTTCTCTCTGCACAGTCAAACCAGCTTCTTTGAGTCTAACTAACACTGCTCTCAATATTTCATTATGTTCAAGCTCATCCTCTGCAAAAATAAGAATGTCATCTTGAAAGACTGTGACCTTCCTCAAACCCCTGAGTACTTCTTCCATAACTCTCTGAAAAACAGAGGCTGCAGAGGCCAATCCAAAAGGCATGCGGTTATACTTAAACACATCCTCGGGTGTGATGAAGGAAGTGAGATGTTGGCATTCCTTGGATAATGGAACTTGATGGTATGCTGACGAAAGGTCAATGACAGAAAACCACTTTGGCTCACCCAAGGTTGACAAAGTCTCAGAAATGTTAGGGAGTGGATGTCTCTCAACTATGATGTTCTGGTTCAAGCTGCGAAGGTCAACACACAACCTTAGTTTCCCATTTGCTTTGGCCACCAAGACAATGGGCGACAACCATTCCGTGGCCGTAACTGGCTCAATGACACCCTTGTGAATCAAATTTTTGAGCTCTTCCTTGAGTTGCAATCTCACTTTCAATGGCACTTGCCGCACCTTGTGTACTACAGGCTGTGCATTGTTTTTGAGCTTTATATGGTGTTCGAACTTTCTTAGCCATCAACAAGAAATGCGTCTACTGGGCCCTTCGTTTCCCCAGACAAAGCTGATATCTCAAAAACATGCTTGTTGATTGATTCTCTCACATCCGCCACTTCCTGTATGTCATATCCTCTTCTAATGTTTTCTTCTTTGTTTTCTTCTGCTCTGTGTTCTACATAACTGACAGCAGCGACCTTGCAGACATTTGCAAAATGTCCCTTGCCCCTGCATTTGAAACATTCACCAAACTTAGCAGGACACGATGGAAAGTTTGCGCCGTGTCTGGGACTCCCACAGCGAGAACAAGAACTTCTTATATTCCAGTTCCCTTTTTTTCCACTGAACGTATTTGATTTCTTTCTTTGATCCAGGGTGCACACAGCCATTGATGGTGTGATCGATTTGTCCACCCTGAGCTCCTTGACATACTGTGAAGTTTGTTCAATGCCCCTGGCCAACTCCACCGCCTCATCCAGACTCATGTCCTTGGCTAGGAGTTTTTCTTGAACTCTGACATTGTTGGTGCACCTTATCAATTGGTCTCTGATTAACGAGTCACTCAATTGTCCGAATTCACAGGAGTAGCTCAGGGACCTCAAGCATGCAATGTACGATTCTACAGGTTCTGATTTTTCTTGTGTCCTCTGGAAGAATTTGTGCCTTTCAAAACTGACATTCTTCTTTGGTTCAAAATGGTCTCGCAAGCGACCCAGAGCCAATTCATACTCATCCATATCGTCAGATCCTGACACTTGGTTTCCAGTAAGGCCATCAAAAATTCTTCGTCCTTCTACTCCCAAATTATGTATTAGAAGAGCCTTTTTGCGCGCAGGAGAAAATCTGTCCCCCCCATGGCCACTAAATAGTTCTCAAAGACATCCTTCCATTTATCCCACCTGACTGCAGGCCGGCCTGGTTCATTCAGAAAAGAGAGAGGGGGTGGGATGGAAGCAGCCATGGTGACCAGAGACACGGTAGTTGCAACTTTGGTCTTCCACTCTTGAGTCACAATTAATATATTTCAGGATGTTGCATATAACGTATTGTAGGATGTTTCAGCAAAGATAAATATCACCATATGACAGATTTTTTTTTTTTTTTTTTTTTTAGTAATGCACCGTTGCAAGGCCAAAGGGGGGCGGGGCCACCGTTGCGGGAGCGGAGTCTGCACTCAACGCCGTTCGGGGCTTTAAGGCTGCAGCGCCTGCCCAGCCGCTCTCTCCCCGTGTACGGCTCGAATCGCAATGTTGAGCCTGTGCTCGCGCTCCAGCTCACCTTCCCAATGCGTTGGGGAATCCCTCAGTATGTGCGCGCGCTCGAGAAAAGGGGGTCCCTTCAACCCAGGCTTGCAGCGCAGCGCACTCTTGACTTGCCTTAGCTGGAAATCTCCCTTAATGTCCACTGGCGGCTCTACCTCTTGCCTGCTGTCACGGCCGCCGGGAGATAAGGGATCTGCACAGCCACAAAGACGGTTGCGCCAGCACCGTCGCACGAAGGGGTTCAAAGCAATCCCATCCTCGTCGCCAATGTTAAGAATTGATGTCCAAACCAGGATGGCACTTTGATACTTTATTAAGTATCTGTCTGTGACAGCAGGCACTGCCTCCAGCAACCTGCACCAACTGACTCCAAACAGAATACCTCAAAGCACAACAATCTGAAAGGAATGCATTACCTCACAATGGCATACATAAGTAATGAAGCAGAGCACAACTACTGATGGCATGAACACATGTGACATTTGAATCTAAATCTAAATGAAGTAATACAAGTAACGTTTAAGTAAAGTAATAAAAGCAATATCCCAACATGCACCTTTATCAATCAATGCAAGTTACACTTTCTTTGTCGCCCTCAAGCATTTCCAGATTCCACTACCAAGGCTGCCTTCACGCTTTCTCATTTAAGTGGTATAGCTGCCACCTGGGCCAACCCCCTACTTGAAGGTGATAGCCCTGTACTTTACGACTTTGATAGACTGGTTGCAGAAATGACTCGTGTCTTTGACACCCATCACAAAGCACAAACCCGCAACCTTGAACTATTGGACTTAATCCAAGGAAAATCTTCATCCCGTGGCCTTTCATTCTCGTAAATTCACGGCTGCGGAATCTCACTACACAGTGACTGAAAAAGAAGTATTGGCCATCAAAGACGCCTTTCAAGTATGGCAACATCACTTATTAGGCGCCAGACACCAAATCACTATATACACAGACCATAGAAATCTGCAGGATCTGGCTACCTTTCGATGCATCAACAGTCGACAGGTACGCTGGCATCTTTTCTTTTCAGCCTATGATTTCGTTGTGAGGCATCGCATGGCAAAGCAGATGCCCTGTCACGTCTCCCTGGTGGCGACTTTCTCCCAGTTTTCCCTGAATCCCTTCTAGGCAAACAACATGTCATTTGTCTCTGTACCCTTCCTGATCCTCTACTCGATTCCATTAAACAATGGATGTCCCATACTCCCGACCTGTTACAGGATTGGAACTTAGTAGTTCACAACGGGCTACCCTTTTTGCATGACAAACTCTTCTTGCCCACTCCCGACATTCGTCTCCGTGCAATGGATTGGTCACATGACACCCCTTTCAATGGACACCCCTGTCAGAAGCGCACCCTGGCTCTACTACAGCGGTTGTGTTGGTGGCCCTCTATGCGCAAAAGACGTCTCTGCATATGTCAATAACTGTCCCATCTATGCCCAGTGCAAGAATCGGAGAGGCAAACCCCTGGGCTTGCTTCAACCACTACTCCTCCCGCTACGTCCCTGGCATACTGTATCCATGGATTTCATGACAGACCTTCCCAAAGTGCAGGGTTACAACACCATTTGGGTCGTGGTTGACTCTTTTTCCAAGATGGCCCGCTTTATTCCCTGTACCGGGGTGCCCTCTGCTCCCACATTGGCAGATTTATTTTTCTGTTCTGTCTTTTGCTTGTTTGGCCTCCCCTCAATTCTCATTTCCGATAGGGGTTCCCAGTTTACTTCACACGTTTTTGGCGGTCCCTCACTAAACTCACCAGTATTGATGCTTGTTTTTCCTCTTCCTATCATCCGGAATCTGATGGCCAGACTGAACGGGTCAATCAATCTCTCGAACAGTACTTACGTTGCTTATCCCTGTAGTTTCAGCATTCCTGGCATCGGTGTGTTGCACTTTGCTGAATTCTCATACAACAATGTCCCCCATTCCTCCACTGGTTTTTTCCCCCTTCTATGTTCTGTACGGCCAACATCCTTGCACACTGCCTTTCTCTGACCTTCCTTTTTCTGGCACCCCTGCCGCTGATGCTTGCATCAGGGACCTGTCCGCCATTCATGACCAGACACTGTCCCATCTCCGGGAATCTAAGGCCCTCATGTGTCGAGCCGCTGACAGACACCGGACTGCGGCTCCGTCATACCATGTTGGTGACAAGGTCTGGTTATCGACAAGGCATTTGGGTATTCCTGGTTGTAAATACATATTGCTTTGTTTTGTGGGCCCCTATAGGGTCTCTAGGGTGATCAACCCGGTGGCTTATCGCTTGTCGGTTCCCAGCACGTGGAAGGTCCATTCGGTTTTTCACACATCCCTTCTGAAACCTTTCCTTCCCAGTACCCGGGCTGTTCTGCCACCGTCTCAGGTCTCTCCATGTGCTCCCGGGGAATTTGAGGTCAGCGCTATCCTTGGCTCCCGTCTCATTAGGGGTCAACTGTTTTACCTCGTGGATTGGTTGGGTTTTGGCCCCGAGGAGAGGTCCTGGGAGCCTGCGGGAAATGTGAACGCCCCACTTTTGGTGTCCTGTTTTCACAGGGACAATCCTACCAGCCCACAAGGTTGTGGGCCTTTTCGGGGGGTGGGGAGTTTCTGTCATGCCTTCCACATCACATCCCTCTAGTGTAGCTCCTCCCCTACTTCCAGTTACCCCAGGCAACCCCTCTACCTTGAGATCCCCTGCGTGCACCCAGCGGCGGCATAATGCAGGCGTTCTGTTTCTTCCTTTTCAGACGGCTTGTTTTCACGCCGTTTTCGGCGCCCATTGCGTTTCTGGCCGCAATGGAGAATGTGGTTACCATGGAGACGAGGCACAAACCACCACCACGTAACACGGAACCAATCATTTGACCACGCACACTCTGATCACGTGACCGGAACAGGACGTACATAAGGAAGTTCCTCGCTTACAACTTTGCTTATCAGCTGTTTGCAACAGTTGCTACGCGGCTCCTCGACCTTGCTACCTTGGATCTGTTTTCTGGTTTTTGGACTTCTGCTTCGTCCCCGGATTTGCTTCTGCCTCACGTTTTTGGAACTGTTCACCCGTCGCTGCTAACGACTTTGCTTTGTTTCCTGGACTGCACTCGGATTACATTTGGCTCTGTTATTGGTCTGCAAGATTATTTGAACTCGGACTGTTATCTGGATTGCCTCAGTCTAGCCCTCTTTGTGACTGTCATTATACAGCGTCTCTGTCCCTCCCTGCAGTTACCTGCTACGGCTCCTTTCAACTTACATTCTCTGGCAGCCCTCCGGGATCCTTTGGGATAACAGAATCGTCACGCTAGTGCCGACTTAGTTCTGCTGCTGCTGGATCCACTTCCCAGTTCCTACTCCACTGGTATTCCCTCAACTTCCCCAGATGAAGGGACAGGATCTCTTTCACAATACATCATCACCCTTATTTAGGTAGGTGTTCTTATCTAGTCGTGGTACCATTCTTGCAATATCCTATTAGTACTTAACCCCTGCCTTTCTATGCAGCAGTCCGGGGTCCTGTGTTCCTGCTCTCACCTACCTGTGGCCCTAATAACCGGTCAGTGAGTTTATTGTATCTCTCTGACTGGTGCTTCGGGACGGAGGTTTTCATAGTCCACGTGGTTGCAGTTCCTGACAACAACATATCTGCAGTCGGGTATATCAATCGCCTGGGCGGGACAATGTCTGAGATGCAAGCGGAGCTAGCAAAAGATTTATGGCATTTATGTCTTCAATGGAATATCAGCTTGACAACGGAACACCTGCCGAGTGTTCCGAACCAGGTGGCAGACTGGAATTCAAGATACCTGAGCGACTCCAGTCATTGGCAGCTTGACGGTATGGTGTTTCAAGCGATCATGATACGTCAGGGCCCCTGTCAGACAGACCTGTTTGCATCGAGATTGAACAGGAAACTAACACAGATTTACAGCTGGAGACCAGAAGCAACAGCAACGGATGCCTTTCTCCAGGTCTGGGGATCAGCCCCAGAGTACGCATTTCCACCTTTCGCCATGATCCCTCAGGCTATGGCACAAGTGAGACAAAAACCGAGAATGGTCATAGTGACTTCGGAATGGGGAGGACAGGCCAGGTATCCGGTCATGTTAGAGATGTCGTACGACAAACCAATTTTACTTCCCCAGATAGAATCCATCATACAAGGGCCGACAGTCAAGCTTCACCCTCTAGTGCAGATAGGGAGTCTGAGCCTACTAACATGGGCAAATTTAGGAGATCCAGGAATAGGCCAGGAGTTTGGGCAGAGGCTTAGATACTCATCAGGGAATCCTGGGCACCTGAAACAAAGAAGGCTTATAAAAATGTCTGGTCAAAGTGGCATAGCTGGTGCCTGGAGAGGGACGTTAATCCCATACGAACTGAAGTAGCTCACATGGTGAATTTTCTGGCTGCCTTGGTTACGCAGGGTAAGGCATACTGGACAATCAAAACATATTGTTCAGCTATTTCAGATGGTCATGAGAGGGTAGAAGGTAACCTAATAGGTGAACATCCTCTAGTTTGAGGGTTAATTAAAGGGATAAAAATCATAACACCCCAACACCAAAATATTCTCATATGTGCAATGTTAGCAAGGTGCTGAGGTTATTTGAGGCATGGCTGGACAATGAAGATTTGTCCTGGAAGGCTTTATGGGCAAAGTTGACTACTCTGCTTTGTCTCATCCCGTGCAAAAAGGTTTCGGATGTCAGAGCACTAGAGGTTGACAGGAGAACCTTTTCGCCGACAAGTGTCACATTTTATATATCAAAAAGGACAAAAACCGGGATTAAGACTGGAATATTCAGCTTTCCCTGAACAACCTAAATTATGTTTGGTTAGATGTTTGGCGGCTTATGAGAGTATGTCAGGACAACTCAGACCTGTATTATTAATTGTTGTGAGGAAACCATTTACAGCGGTATCACCATCGACTTTAGCCAGATGGGTGAAGTGGTACGTGCAGCAGGCAGGCATTGACATAGATCAATATGAAGCACATCCGATAAGAGGTGTTCAGGGTGGGAGTTCGTCTGGAGGACATATTGAAAGCAGCTGACAGGTCGAACAAGTTGATTTTGAAATGTTTGTATTTCCGGCCTATCGACCAGGTGTCTACGTTGGTGGTGAGTAAGCTTTGAACAAGCATAATCCGAGGCTCCGGGTCTTGACATATAATACAGATTTTAAATACTAACGTAATAAAAAGTCATGATTCTATTAAAGACACAGAAGCGAAGGATTATCCCACCCTTCAATTGCGGAATGAAATGGCATGGAGTGAATGGTTCAAATAAGTGGAAGGAATAATTAAAAAGTTGATGTATTATTTTATGCGATTGCCCACCCAGTCTATGGTTGTTCTCAATATGTGTTATGCATGTTTTGACAGGTGTAGATCCCAAACCTTCAGGAACATGAAGGACAGGAAAGGATAATAGTTGAAGTTGTTGGCGATAAATGAATGGGACACAAGTTATAAATTGGAGAATCAACAAAGGAAAGAGGAAGATGTACGGAGGTCAAGGAAAGTTGTAGGTGTATAAGAACAGTGATTGGTCACAAAAGTCACATGAGAAACAAGGACCAATTAAGGACAAACTACAACATTCTGTAAATGTTTGAGGGAATTGTAGTTCTTTCATGTTTCTACTTAATGATGTGAATTTTTCAATTGGCTGCTTGAGAAGTAAAGAGTAGAGTTGAGCATAATCCTTTGCCTCTGTGTCATTAATAGAATCATGACTTTCTATTACGTTAGTATTGAAAATTTGTATTTCCCCATTATAAATTAAGGACTACAAATTCCAGAATGCAATGTTACAATCAGGACTGAAACTGTCTCCTGAAGGGAATGGATAACATAGGCATGTATGGTGTAATGCAGTTGAAATTGGGGTGGGAATATGTCAACACAGTTAAGTTTTTCCATAATAAACGACTGAGACAACCATAATAATAGAAGGCGCCTTGGATAAATGCATCTTCTTTATTTCTTATCTCCATCAATATTAGACTAACATACATGCCAACATTCTGAAGCACCTTGGGAAGGAGATTTCATTACATAAAGCATGAGAATTGAATGTTCCCATAGGATTGAATTGGGAGTTCGAATTATTTTGGGCCGTAGAAATTAAAATATAGCAATATTTTTAGTTGAAAAATCAGGAGTCTCCTACCTAAATTGGGAGGGTTGGCATGTATGGACTAAACTGCTCCCTATTTTCCATGTCACTTCAGTTTCCTCCTTCTCTTCTCCATTCATGGACACAGAGAGGGAATTACATCTCCCCATCCTTATATATACACATTATCCCATTTCTTCAATCCATTGAGTGGCCCTTCAGATCAATTGCTGTGAGGGAGTCCTTTGCACGAGATAGGTCTGCAGGAAGTCAGTAAAGAAATGGTGGAACTGGGGAAAGAGTAGACGTAGTGGAAAACAGACTTTTACGTATTGCAGAGGAAGCAAAACAGAACAGTATCTTACTGGATCAGATGGCTAACGCAAAAAAAACAACCTAGAAATCCAGGCAGAGGACCTAGAAAACCGCTCACAGAGGTCCAACATCAGGGTCAAAGGCCTGGCAGAATCAGTGCTAGATAAAGATCTGAAAGATACCATGCAGCAATGCTTCAGCAGCCTGATTAACGACACCCAAGCTGAGAAGATTGAGTTTGATAGAATACACCAGGGAGGCCCCAAGAATAACGATCCGGGAGCGAGACAGAAGGATGTACTGATAGCTATGGCGTCCTACTGCCTGAAAGAAGACATCCAGAGAGCAGCGAGAACCCACAATGACCTCACGACCAATGGCAGTCGTATACAACTTCATCAAGATCTGGCGTTAGTCACATCGTTCTATCCTTTACATGGGAAGGAAAACAGAGGAGAATCAGTACCTGTGAAGAGGGCCTTTCACTATTACAATTGGAAGACAACCAAAATCGAACCGACACCAGACCACAGCGAAACTCCCCAAGCAAACCAGACAATCCATGGGAATGGTCTACAGAAAAGAGAAGGCAGAGAAAAGGAGTGAAACTAATGGGCCCCCAGAAGAGTCAAGAATGACTGGACCAGCAGGAGTACACACTTGGCGGCAGCCCAGGAAACGGACACATAATACGAAACAGACCATAAGGCAAATCCCGCACAGATCTACTTACGAAGAGTCTGGACGGAGGTAGGAGGACACCACATCTTGGAACCGAATCAGGATATGGGAAGATCCTGGCATACCAGAAATTGGGGGGTGTATGTGGCCCAATGCCCCTATGGGACCGTCGGGAGGATTCTCAGGAACCCCAGCCACAGGAAACCCCAGGGACAGGGTGGGGGAGGGAGTGGGAAAGGGGTAGGGATGGGGAGGGAAGGGGTAGATGGAGGGGGAAGTTGCACAATGCACAGAAGAAGTATAGGCCTAGAGTCCGAGGGCGGAAAGGAGGTCCCAATCTAAGGGGAAAAGGAAACCCAGACCGGAGGCAAGAAGTGAGACTAGGGCAACAACCCAGACCACATCACAATGGAAGAAGCAACAGTAATATTACTTAATGTGCAGGGACTGAATTACCCTAATAAACGCCAAGCAATCCTGGATAGACTAGAAGCAATGCACGTAGCGATAGCAATCCTTCAGGACACTCGCCTCCTCCAGAAGGTTGAAAAAAGGATGAGAAGTAAGACGTACCCCCTCCAGTACTTCGCCTCAAGTGGCAAAAGGACAAAAGGGGTGGCAATTCCATGCAGTCGAGACCTGGGATTCCAAAAACACATGATCAGAGATAGCGAGGGTAGATATTTGGGAATCAGGGGCACAATCAGGGGCCAAACCTGCACAATACTAGTGGTATACATTCCCAATGAAAAACAGGACACCTATATCACCAAATTGCTGCAGAAAGTGGGAGGTTGGTGCAAAGTCCAGCTAATTATAGGTGGGGACTTTAATTGCGTGATGGACCCGAATCTAGACAAAATGCTCCCCCCTACACTAGCAGATCAGAAGAATAGACAAGCATTGGGTAAGCTCTTCAGGGACTTGGGGGTGATCAAAGCATGGCAATTCTTCCAGGGGGAAAACAGGGAATACACACATTACTCGGCAGAACATAGGGGCTACTCTAGGATAGACATGAACCTGGTCTCGGCATCCCTAATCCCCCGTATTACAAAAGTAGAAATCCGGGTACAATACCTCTCGAACTACGCCCCAGTGTCGATCTGCATTAAACTGAATAGATGCGGAAATAGACGCCGACCCCAGTGGAGGCTAAATGAGATGATCCTGAGAGCCATCATGCTCAGGGCATACATGGAAGGTGCCATAAACAACTACTTTAAGGAGAATGATAACGGGGTGACAGATTGGATAATAGTATGGGATGCGGGGAAAGCAGTATTGCGGAGGGAATTCATTGCACAAGCGGTGACATACTACAGGGAGAAGGCCCTCATAATACAAAAACTAGAAGGAGAACTGAGAGAGGCTGAAAAACAACACAAGTTCCGACAAACACCCAAGACACAGAAGGAACTACGGAAGGTCAGGGCCCGGCTAGAAAACCATACTGCGGATAGAGTTGCACAGACACTGTTGAACACCAAGCAATTTTACTACATACACGTCGGGAAGGCAAATAAATTCCTTGCGGCCAAACTACGGAAACAAAAGACACGCAATAACATCACCAGGTTGAAAAACAGACAGCGGGAAATGTGCACCGTAGACTAGGAGAAATTAGCTACTAGGAAGCGAAAACCTAGACAAAGCAAACCGGAAATCTTACACGTCCACAACCCCCCTACCACAACTCACAGAACAAGACAGAAACACGCTCTGGGAGAAGATAACGGCCCAAGAGGTCAGTGATGCGATAGCATCCCTACTTGGAGATAAGACACAGGACCCAGATGGTTTGGGAAATGGCTATTATAAAACGTTCCGCACACAACTGTTAGCCCCCCCCCCTTACTTGCCTTTTCAACATAATCAGAGACAAAGGATCGGTTTCGGCAGACAAGGGGAAGTCAGTCACGATACTAACCCTAAAACCAGGCAAAGATCCAGTGGAATACGCTAGTTACTGTCCTATTGCGCTCCTAAACACAGACGCAAAACTTTACGCAAAAATCCTGGCAAATAGGTTGATGAGTCTTACCAGAAATCATGCACGAGGACCAGGCTGGCTTTATAAGAGGGAGACACACACAAGATAACATTAGGCGGGCCATAGATGTAATCGATTGGGGAACGAGAACGAACCAAAGGTTTTCAGTGGCGGCCCTTGATGCCAGGTGTGCCTTTGATAGCCTAAACTCGGAATACCTAAAGCTAATACTGGAGGGATTTGGGTGCGGGGCACCATTCATTAATACGGTATTAGCAAACTATCAGCTCCCATCCACAAATGTTATGGTAAATGGCCATAGCTCGAAACAGATCAACATTAGGAGAGGCACACGTCAGGGCTGTCCCCTCTCCCCGCTGATCTTTGCAATGGCAATGGAACAATTGGCAGTCCAGATAAGGGAAGTGTTATGAACCACCAAACGCGTCCCTTCTGGACTTCGTGGTCCCTGACCCATAGGGGACTGAACTCAGCAGTACTCCCAACATGGCCTCTGAACGTGAAATGCTGTTTGCCAGTCTTCGTGTTGTACGCTCTGCGTTCTACAAAGCAGACACGCCCCCGCAGCCCTGCACGTCTCAACGCTACCGCTTGCAGTAGTCAGACGTGTGCTGCTGTAGTTCGTATAGCGGTCTCCACTGATTCCTGGTTCCCGGTCCCCTAATTTTCCTCCTCCTTCATCCTCCCCTTTTTGTCCTCACCTTGCATTCCTGGATTTCCTTCGCACTCGCCTTCCGAGTGCGCTCCTTGCCATTTCCTGGACTTTTTTCGCGGACATCTGAACGCTCCCTGGAGACGGGACACAAACCGCACGCTGGAACCCGAGGACCCACACACAGGGTTATACAAGACCCGAACGGTGCGAAAGAAGACTTCATCGAATAACTTGAACAAACAACACAGACAGGTGAGAAGGGGGGAAACCTGTGACAGGGAGACCCAGACATCAAAGGGATGAAATATGGGAGTTCTGCACACAAGATCGCGCTATATTCAGACGATGCAATGCTCTACATGGAAGACACCAAAAACATGCTACCTGGGGTTATTGCAAAATTACATGAGTTTGCTGGCATATCAGGTTTTGCAATAAATTACTCCAAATCCAAAGCGTTAAATATTACAGAAAAGTGGGAAGAGATAGCGGGTGTCATGCAATGAAGTATTGGGTGCTTGACAAATACCCTCCTTGGTTCCCTCCTCCTCCTCCTCACCTGTACTGGGTTCTTCTGAGGAACCATCTGTGTCTATGGCTCTCCTTTCTCTCCAGAGGTCCAGTCCTTTCCTGTTGAGTTTGGGACGAACCCCACTGGAAGCCACCCTGCCTGCTGGCAGACAGCAAGGCAGAGGGGGCCCTCAGGGAGTCCGCCCCCCAAAACCAGGGAAAAGCATGGCTGAAAAACCCTGGTGTGCTGGAATGTAGTCAGCACTACGGATGTCAAGGCCGGAGGCTTTCCGTTGAAGTAGATGAGAGGACTTCAATTCCCAGAAGACACTGCTGGAGTCGGGCTAGCGTGGGTATCCTGAGCGCTGCTTGGATGGATACAGTAGCCGAGGAATGAGGAAGAGGACTGCAGAAGGCTGCGGTGGGAAGGAGCGTACAATGGTAGATGTACGCACAAAACAGGGAGAGAAAAGCACTAGAGCGGGAGAAGGAACAAGGGCTACTCAAGCGGGAGGAACAGAGGAGAGGAGGAAGCACCATGAGAGAAAAAGGGCTAGAAGCTGAGTGGGCAATCACTGCGGACTGACCAGAGGAAGCAAGCGGGAATTCACAAGCGGAGCAAGAGAGGAGCACTAGCGTACGAACCTGGCGAGGAAAGCAAGGTTGCAACGCGTCGACTACCGCGTGTGACGCCTATTTGTATGCGTCATGACGGTGACGTGCAGTGCGTGGGAGACTAGACCGCTGGTGGAGGAACGGGATCAGCCCTTCCATTGGCTCCATAGCTTCCATGGAGCGCGCGTCATGACAGTATAACCCCTTCGCCAAGGCCTTCCTCCAGGCTTGCCTGGATGGTGTCTGTGGAATATGCGTAGGAGTCTGGAGGCATGTAGATTTTTGGCTGGTTCCCAAGATCTTTCCGTCCAAGGGTATCCTTTCCACAGTATGAGGTATTGTAGGACTCCGTGTTTGTAACGAGAGTCCAAGATACGTGAAACCTCATACTCTTGGGCGTCATCATCCACACTGGGTATCTTTCTTCTGGAGGTTCTCGAAAAAGGATCAGGTTTATAATCCTTAAGAAGCGAGGTATGGAATACTGGATGTATTCTTCGAAGAGAGTGCGGGAGGTTTAACCGAAAGGCCACAGGATTGATCTGTTGTTTTATGGACAACGGTCCAATATATCTCGGAGTGAATTTACCTGGGTGGACTCTCCTGGGGAGGTATTTAGTGGACAACCATACCTTGTCTCCTTTCTTCCAATCGGGATTAGGTCTTCTGTTCTTGTCAGCCCATCTCTTGTAAGTCTGGCGACTGGCTAACAGGGTTTCTTGAGCAGACTTCTGAGTTTGTTTAAGAGTGTCCAGTAGTAGGTCTATGGTAGGGACATTAGTGGGTTGGACTGTAGGAAATGGGATGTGTTTGGGTTCGTACCCATAGGTACATTTGAAAGGACTCATTCCTATTGCAGTATGTTTGGTGTTGTTATACGAGAATTCTGCAACCGATAAGAGATGATACCAGTTGTCCTGAGTCTGGTTGCAGTAACATCTTAGAAACTGTTCAAGTGTAGCGTTGAGGCGTTCGGTCTGTCCGTTTGTTTCGGGGTGAAAGCCAGAAGACAACGCTCTCTGAATATGCAACTGTTTACACAAGGTTGTCCAAAACTTGGAGGTGAACTGTGTTCCTCTATCAGACACAATTGAGGATGGTAGACCATGGAGACAGACTATCTCCTTTAAGAATACGTCCGCTGTGGTAGTGGCAGAAGGAGTGCCTCTAAGGGGAATGAAATGAGCCAGCTTACTGAAGGAGTCGACCACTACCATGATAGCTGAACATCCTCCCGATTTGGGTAACTCAACGATAAAATCCATAGATATATGTTGCCAGGGTCCGGCAGGTGGTTCATCTTGTTGTAGAAGCCCCAATGGTTTAGCCGTACTGTGTTTGCTTTGAGCACATATGGGACAGGAAGAGACATACTCCACAACGTCCTTATTCATCTTTGGCCACCAGAAATTCCTCTTCAGTAGTTCCAGTGTAGCAGTATGTCCCTTGTGACCAGCCATGGGCAGATCCTGGCACCACGAAATAGCTTGGTTCTGGAGATCTTGGGTGGGCAGGTAAAGCAAGTCATCTTTAAACAGGTATTCTCCTTTGTAGGTTAAAGAGGGGTCTCTTGGAAGAGAGGTGGTCTTTTGGGCTTCCAGAACCTGTTGTAAATATTTATTTACTGTTCCTATGAATCTCTTCCCATTGAGCAGACATTCCTGTTCGGGGTAATTCCCTGATCCTTCTTGGTGGCTGCGGGAGAGTGCATCAGCTAAGTGATTGTCTTTGCCAGGTAGGTATGTGAGTATGAAATCAAATTGGGAGAAGTAATAAGCCCAACGAGCATGATGAGAGTACCTGCATTCCATCTGTTGGAGAATACTTAGGTTCCTGTGGTCAGTCCGTACTTGAAACGGGTATCTCGCTCCTTGCAACAAATGACGCCACTCCTCACAAGCCTGTTTGATTGCTAACAGTTCCTTTTCAATCACCGAATAGTTTCTTTCACTGGAGGTGAGTGTTCTGGAATAATAGGCAATGGGATGTTCGAGTTGATCCTCCTTCTGTTGTAGTAGAGCTGCTCCAATAGCCCCTTGTGAGGCGTCAGCTTCTACGATAAAGGGTTGAGACTGATCAGGCTGCCTGAGGATAGGTGCAGAGGTGAATGCTTGTTTGAGCTGATGAAAAGCGGAATCTGCTTCTGGCGTCCAATGGAACTTCACCCCCTTCTTTAGCAAAGCTGTTATAGGTAGGACTGTGTTGGAGAAGCCTGTGATGAATTTCCGATAGAAATTTGTCAGCCCCAAGAACCTCTGGATGTCCTTGACTGAGCTGGGAACAGGCCAATTGTTAATAGATGCTGTCTTGTTAGGGTCCATCTCAATGCGGTTTTCTGACAGAATAAAGCCCAGATACGGAACTGTAGAAACCTCGAAAAGACATTTCTCTGGCTTGACTAATAGGTGGTGGTCTCGGAGTCTCTTGAGCACTTCCCTTACGTGTAGACGATGTTGTTCTAAAGTGTGAGAGTAAACCAAGATGTCATCCAAGTAGACTACCGTGGACTTAAACAGAAGATCACTGAAGACTTTGTCCATAAATCTCTGGAACTGGGCTGGCGCGTTAACCAACCCAAAGGGCATTACCTTGTACTCGAAATGACCTAATGGAATACGAAAGGCGGTCTTCCATTCGTCCCCTTGTTTGATTCGTAGGAGATGATAGGCCCCTCTGAGGTCTAGTTTGGTAAACCATTTTGCCCCTTGCACTGCTTCCATGATCTCCTTTATCAGAGGCATCGGGTATCTATCTCGAATGGTTTGGCTATTCAGGCCCCTGAAGTCAATACATGGTCTGAGTTCCTTGGTTCCCCTCTTTGGTATAAAGAACAGAGAAGCTCCAGCCGAAGAAGTTGATTCTTGTATCAGGCCATTCTGTAAATTGCTGGCTAGGTAGTCTCTTAATGCTTCCTTCTCTGGGAGGGAAAAGGAAAACATTCCCCCAAATGGAACCACAACATTAGGTATAAGATCGATCTTACAATCCTCGGCTCGATGTGGAGGAAGAGGTCTGGGAAGAGTGTCTGCAAAGATGTGGGTAAATTCTTGATAGGTAACAGGAATGGAGTTAATACTCCTCGCTGGCACTGTGTCACCCTGATGTGAATGTTGCCCTTCTTCTTTCAAACAGGACTGCATACAAAGGTCTGACCTGAACTCTACAATGTTAGTTACCCAGTCAATTCCCGGATTGTGCTTTCTTAACCAGGGTATCCCGAGTATCACTGGAAAGTGGGCTGCCTTTATCAGATCAAATATCAGGGTTTCATGGTGAGTCTTCATCTTAACCATGACTTCTGTGGTTTCTTGTCGGATGAGACCGGAAGACAAGGAGGTACCATCCACTCCTTCTACGGGTATGGGTTGAGGTTTTTCTCTCCTAGGAATGGCGTATCTACTGGCCCATCGGTCGTCCATAAAGTTCCCAGCTGCACCACAGTAAAGCATTGCTAGACACTCTACTGCTTGGGTTGAGGTCCATTCCAGGTCGATCTTTAGGACCATAAGTTGGTTTGAGGGGGTACATGTTATGGGTGGACTTGTAACACAGGGATTAGCAAGCGAAGCCCCTTCCGTGTCCCTGCTCAGGGTCAGGGTCTTTCGTTTCCCGATCTTCTGGGAGGTACGTCCAGACAGTCTCTTAGAAGGTGCTTCTCAGAACCGCAATACATACACAAGCTTAGGTCTTTTCGTCTCTTTCTTTCTGCTGCACTAAGGGGACCCCTCGCTGCACCTATTTGCATGGGCTCTTCAGTCTGGGGATGAGATCTGTCTGGAGCGGTTGGCGAGTAGGAGGAAGGTGTAGAAGGCGGATTGGGTCTGGTCTTTCTTCTTTCTGCTTGTCTCTCGGAAATTCGAAATTCCATCTGGAAGGCCAGGGCTACCAGTTCTTGGAAGGAGGAGGGTCTGGCTACTCGAGAGAGTTCATCCTTCAAGTCTTCATGTAGCCCTCTCCGAAAGAGAGTTTGCTTAGCTGAGTCAGGCCATCCTGTCTCCAAAACTATCCTCTGGAAGTTCGAGGCATAGGTTTGTACATCAGAAAGACCCTGTATAAGGTCTAGTATGTTTTCATAAGAAGCGTACAAAGTTTCGGTCCTTTCAAAGCGTTCTCTGAATCGTAGTACAAAGGCATTGTAATCATTCAGCACAGGGTCAGCTTCTGTAACCAATGGGGTGGCCCATGCTAGAGCGTTACCCCCAAGGTTTGAGACGAGGAAGCCAACCTTTGCCTGGTCGAATTCATACATCTTTGGGCGAAAAGTGAAGTATACCCTACAGGCGTCGAGGAATTCCTTAATCCTCTTGGGGTTCCCTTCATACTTCCTACAAGGTAAAGGCATAGGTGGGAGATCTCCCCGAACTTCTTCTCTCAGAATCATTTGTTGTCTCAGAACCGCATTGTCAGCCTTAAGAGCGGTGTTTTCTACCTTCATGGTTTGGAGCTCAGCAGTTATCCCCTGTATGGCATTGACCAGTTCTTGATAGTGCTCTAAGCTAGCCATCCTTTGGCGTTGCAAACTGTCATGCGATGAAGTATTGGGTGCTTGACAAATACCCTCCTTGGTTCCCTCCTCCTCCTCCTCACCTGTACTTGGTTCTTCTGAGGAACCGTCTGTGTCTATGGCTCTCCTTTCTCTCCAGAGGTCCAGTCCTTTCCTGTTGAGTTTGGGACGAGCCCCACTGGAAGCCACCCTGCCTGCTGGCAGACAGCAAGGCAGAGGGGGCCCTCAGGGAGTCCGCCCCCCAAAACCAGGGAAAAGCATGGCTGAAAAACCCTGGTGTGCTGGAATGTAGTCGGCACTACGGATGTCAAGGCTGGAGGCTTTCCGTTGAAGTAGATGAGAGGACTTCAATTCCCAGAAGAAACTGCTGGAGTCGGGCTAGCGTGGGTATCCTGAGCGCTGCTTGGATGGATACAGTAGCCAAGGAATGAGGAAGAGGACTGCAGAAGGCTGCGGTGGGAAGGAGCGTACAATGGTAGATGTACGCACAAAACAGGGAGAGAAAAGCACTAGAGCGGGAGAAGGAACAAGAGCTACTCAAGCGGGAGGAACAGAGGAGAGGAGGAAGCACCATGAGAGAAAAAGGGCTAGGAGTTGAGCGGGCAATGACTGCGGACTGACAAGAGGAAGCAAGAGGGAATTCGCAAGCGGAGCAAGAGAGGAGCACTAGCATAAGACCCTGGCGAGGAAAGCAAGGTTGCAACGCGTCGACTACCGCGTGTGACGCCTATTTGTATGCATCATGACGGTGATGTGCAGTGCGTGGGAGACTAGACCGCTGGTGGAGGAACGGGATCAGCCCTTCCATTGGCTCCATAGCTTCCATGGAGCGCGCGTCATGACAGCGGGTCTGGAGAAAGCATATCCTCTAACATGGGAAAAGGAAACATTGGAATACCTATCGGTCCAGATAACGAGGGAAACAAGGAGCCTATTCAATACAAACATCGTGCCCATCTGGAAGCAACTCCAGGACGGCTTGCAAAGATGGGACTCCCAGGAATTATCCTGGTTTGTAAGAATCGAATAATCGCAGAAATACAAATGACTCTGCTCCCCCGCATGCTGTATCTAGTGAGCTCGATCCCCGGCAATATAACTCTGCGACTAACTAGGGAACTCCCGAATGCAATATTTAACTTCATCTGGCAGAACAAAAAACGAGGATCCAAAGACGGATTTTGACACGCCCTGCGCTCCTCGGGGGGTGGGGGGGATGTGAGTTCCAGACATTGGGAGGTACATACTGGCAGCTCACTTGTCACCAATGCTTAAATGGGCGGGTCAGGAAACCTTGAAAGGGTGGTGTAGGATAGAACAAGCATCCACCACAATCCCGCTAAAAGCTCTGCAATTCTTAAACCCTGACGCCCGCGAGAGAGTGGGTAAACTGTTGGAAGCCACTAGAGCATCAATGCGCAGCGGGAATCAAGCATTGCGAGTGAAGAAAATGCGGCAGGGACTGGGCCCGTTTTCCCCCCTAGCGCATAATGCAGACTTTACACCGGGCCTCCAGCGTCAATTCTGGGAGGGGTGGAGAGGAGCAGAGGCACTGCTTTAAGGGATATGTACCACGAGGGTGCCCCTATGTCTTTTATAGACTGCAAAAAGAAATTCGGACTAGGAGAAAATCAAAGATATAAATATATGCAACTCCGACACTGGATTTCCCACCCATCGGTGAAAAAGGCAGGTGTGAGGACTCCGTCTGGCCTGGAACTAACAATGCAGGAGGGGGCAATTATGAAGGGGATAACTAGACTATATAGAATACTGGATAAGGCACAAACAGCAGATAAACTCCCATACAAGGAGAACTGGGAAAAGGACATGGGGGAATCGATTATGGAAGAAGAATGGAGCCAGATTTGGTCGAGAGGGCATAAGTTGTCTAAATCTACGGCGATCAAGGAATCCGCGTACAAACTTTGCTACAGGTGGTATATGTCCACCTACCACCTACACAAAATAAACGTCAAATCCCCCCGGAATGCTGGAGAAAATGTGGGGAGAGAAGTGATCTGTACCACATGTCGTGGGCGTGTCCAAATGTGGTAACGTACTGGAAAGAAATCTTGGGGCTCATCAAGGACATAACAGGAACAGAGCTGCCATTGTCACCAAAAATAATCTTATTGGGAGTAGTGTAAGAGGGTCGATACGCTGCATCGGGAAACAAGGCCGCCCTAATAACGCACCTACTGACAGCAACGAGAATGACACTAGCACAAAGATGGAAGACTAAAGAGGGCCCCACAACGCCCTGGTGGTGGGTTTAAGTCTGGGGAATCATGGCAATGGAAACAATCTGTGCCCTAAAAACAGGGAAATATCTGAAATACCTGTCTATTTGGGACCCCTTCCAGGACTATGTGGAGGACAGGGAAGCCCACAACTTTAAACCTCAAATTCTCACAAATGTCCACGTCCGATGAGGAACTGTGGGAGGTCAAAATCCCACTTGCCGAACCTGGGAGGAGAAAAGGAGAGAGACCAAAGACTTGATGGCTAAAAGGGGATGGGGGGAAGGGAGGAGGGGGTAGAAGTTAAACGTTTATGAAAATTGGAGGCAATTCCTCCGCAATTTACAATGTCAAATTCTGAAAGTAGATTCTAGTTATGTATTGGTATTAAAAGGCATAAACTGTTGTATGTTGGAACTGCCTATGCCTCCTTTGAAAAAATAGAACTGGTAAAAAAAAAAAAAGAAGCTGGCTAACATTTCTGAGGAGGGAGTGTGGAAATATCAGAAAGACAGTGTCAGGGGAGGTTAAGAAAGTGGGTGAGGTGCACAAGGAGGAGGTGGGAGAGCTGCAGGATGTGGTTGTATAGTTTAAGGAGGAAGCAACTGTACTGTCAGAGTAGGTTAGCAGAGTCAAGGAGATGGTCCAGAGGTTGCTAGAGATGGTTGACAAATTGAAGAAGGAGACTGGAGAATACAAGAAGGAGCTGTCTGAGATGACAGAGGCTGGAGGTGACCATCTAAACGAGTTTGGTGAAAGTAGTGTGAGAAACCTGAGGGTATCCTACCAAGTAGATCTCGGGAATCCCTTATTCAGGTGGCCGGGAAGGGCTGGCACTCTCAGATCCCAGGAATGGGGGTGGACGAGCGAGGGAGGATCACCTGCGTAGGGGAGCCCGGAGTTGTGCTTGAGGAAATACCCCAGGAGACCGTTGAGGAAGACGGGCTATCAGAGACCCTTATGGGATACTCCACACCAACATCCCTTCCTTGTAAAAAATGTCCCTGATCAAAATCTAACAACCACTCCGCATCTGGCAAAAACACCATTAGACTCGAAAACCACATCTCCCACAACCCCTTTCTTCCTGTTTCCTACCCGAACACTCCTAGTTATTTTTCGCCACGTCCCTGTGAGTATGGTTTGTCACACTTCCAGTCTATTTGAACCAAACACTGCTGTGCCCACAATCCCTCCTGTTAATCTTCCGACAATAATTCCGGTCATTCCAGTTTGTTCCACAAACCCTTCAAATCTTGCCCCTCTAAATTTACCATACCCCCTTGTATGAAGGCTATAATTTCCTATAACATCTTTTCCCCCTCCTATCCCGTAGGCTACTCAAGAACTCTACCACCTTCCTTTTCCAGCCCAAATATTTCCTTGCAATGTGACAGACAACGGACAAATAATAAAACTGTTTACCTGACATTTCCCAACCCAAGGGTCAGGCAGAGTCATGCAATTAACCGGAATCACACACACCTGAAGGTCCCTTCTCTTTCCCACAGGGATGAATGGTGGAGCACAAGATCACACGACGAGCAAGGCAGAACGCACAACATGAGAGCTAACTCAGTCCAGTAGTTCAAAAGGAGGCGAAAGACAGCGCAAGTCTAGAGGACACCAAGGGAAGTGACCTTGCCCTTATCGACAGAGACCCGTGACGCCTCAAGAGAAGGAATCATAAGGCAGCAAACAATAGCCAGCGTGTGTTGCCACAGATGTCAATGGTACCCGGGCGCCTCCTCCGCTGACAGCCAAGCAAGGGAGAGACGCATGGACCATTGGTACCGACCTTGACTCTACAAGCAAGAAAGCAAAGCAGTTCATCGGTGAGTCGAGGGGAGTGCTGATAAAGAAACCAAACTGTGTTGAATGAAAGTAGCAAGCAGCTAATTGAACTTTGAATGAACAAAGAGCTATTGAAGATAGAGGGGGGGGGACCAACACCAGAAAAGTCTGTCACCACGTGGTGGCTCACTTAGGAAACTCTGTCGATTACCTGACTGTTAACTGCAGTAACCAGAAGGCCGCAGGAAAAGGCAGAAGGGGGTCAAAGTGGTCATACGGGGGTCTTATCAAATCCACCGTACAGTCGAAAGTCATTGACCGGCCAACTGTTGATATAAGAAAAGGGAAATTAATCCTGCTTGGTGAAATGAGGGCATGAACAGTGTGTTATAAAGGTTGGCAGGAGTGAACCCGGCGGAGTGATGATAACGAAAAGGGACGAGACCTGAGGTCCCTGTGAACGGTGTGCTGACGGGTGTAAACCTACTGAGGGACACCTACAGTGAACTGTTGTGCAAATGATGGCCAGAGTGAACCCGGAAGTGGGAGGCCGACAAGCAGGGGTGAACCCTGAAGAGTTTTTCAAAAGGACATTAAGAGTCAAGAAAGCAAGAGACATGATAAGACAAGGAGATGTGAGCTGTCTCAATGGTCATTTGGGGTCCGAGCCCGGCCGAGGGAGATCCAGGGGTGAAAAGTCGGCACCCAAATTTCGATGAAGGAACTGATTTATTGAATATACCTTGTGATGGGTCGGTGCCCAGAAGAAGGAGACCCAGGGTAAAGTTTTCACCCAAACCCATACGTGGAACAGAACCTTTGTATTTGTTTGTTGAACTATCAGGCCCTCGAAGGCAAGAGACTTTTAGTCATAAATAGACTTTAACCAACGGAGCACCTGATAGCTGAAAGGGAACTATGTCAGCTCTCGCTGGGGAATGCTCGAGTGTGTGCTGTGCTTATGAGACCCACCTTGTCCCGTGCTGAAGACGTGGGGAAGGGAAACCCCTGGAAATCACATCCTGGCATATTATTTGAGAACACTTCTTTCTCTATTCAAAACCCTATCCCACACTCTTTCTGTAATTAGTTGTAAGGATTTGGCAATCGTTTGTTTTAGTATAGGCCTTTTTACTTTGACAAGACACCACGAGGACTGCCTTATTTTTCATTTGATGGTCAACGCTTTCTCCCATCGTAGATTTAGGTTTAGTTTAGGTGTTTTTGCACCCTGCATTTCCAGTTTCATAAACACCCTTTAACTGTGATCACTTGTGTCTGTCTTTGCTGTTGCCACCATGAGTTACTTACAGAAGCGAGGATGTTGTTAAGGATCTGGAGGAGGCAGAGGGTTAAGTTAGAGAGGTGATTCATATTATAAAGAGAGGGTTAAGATTCAGGAGGAGTTCAGATTGAAGAGGAGATTTGTAAACTCACGGAGAAGATTGTTGAGCTTTAGGATAAAGATCTGGAGGAGACAATGGTGAGAGTGAGGAAGGTAGAGGATATTCTAAGGAGGAAGTTGATGAGGTTGATCAACATCTGATGAAAGAGGATGAGGACAATCTGAAGTTGGAGGTGCAGTTTGGAGAACATCAGAAGGAGGATCTAGGAAAGGGCAGAAAAGGTTTTTGGGGAACACCAGGAGGGGGGGGGGTGCTAAAATCGAGAGAGAAGAGGGTTGAAGCCTATCAGACACTGATAATAGAAAAGACAAAGCAGACATTTGAGGAACATCAGAAGAATGTTGTTGGGGAGGTTGAGAAGCAGTTTGGGAAAAATCAGGAGGAGGTGCCAAGAGAGATTAAAATGAAACCTGGAGAAGATCAAAAGGAGGTAGTACAAGAGAGCGAGAAGAAGTTTGCATCAAATGAAAATAACAGAAAGTCAGCATAGGAAGGTTCGGAGGAGGCAGTCTGGCCCTAGGCAGGTATTAGAGGTGGAAGGATTAACTAGACAGTGAATGTAACAGTGAGGAGGGAGAATATAGCAGTTATAGAGAGGTTATAAAAGTGGAAGAATGCCCAAATGTTACACCAGAGAGGTGACAGGGAACTCTTTACAGCACTAGTAGCATTGGGAAGGGGTCACCCAACCTAGCACGAGCTCACGCTCAACCAGAAGCTAATCCTCTCCCTCCAAGTCCTAAAAGAGACCCAAAAAAGGCCTATTATATGAAACAACTAGGAGATCCCTTTATCAAGCCCAAAAGCTCCACATGTCAGGAAACAATAGAAAAAGAAATCAGCTCCATGGGCTTGAGAGGAGAGAAAGCTCCCGCTACTGAAACCAAGTTTAATGCAGGAGCTATTCAACATGTTTCCTTTAAGCAAACGAAAGGGGAACATGGCATCAATCAGTACAATGGGATTGTTTCTTTGTTCCATCCTGCAACAGTGCTGAGGAAAGCAAAGGCAAGAAGTTGGGGGATCTGCAGAACTTGCATGAATACAATGTACCCATGTCAATACCTCACATACTGAAAGAAACAAACGTGCATTCCTTGCACAAGGGTCAGAGGAATTTCTCATTATTCTCCTGCTAGGGCACATGTCTGAAGAATGACAATGTTGGAGCGCATCCCAGCAGAACCCTCACCAGAGTTTACAAATTGAACTGTAGGCCATACTTGTACCCCTTAAATATTGGGGTACCCCCTGATCACGCTCAAACCAGAGTAAATACACCCCTCTAGGGAATTACGGCCATTAGTCTATCTTGAAAGAGATAAACTTTAATCTTTACAAAGATGAGGATTGAGGTGAATGGCAGAGGACTCTGCCATTCTGACCAGCATTCTGTCTTCCTTGGCTGGCTCCCAGGTCCTGAAGACTGGTGCTGGGGCTGGAATACTCTTGACTTGGTTACTGGATAACGGCAGAGCTCATCCAAAATTGTCCTTCTTGTCTTTCAAGGGATGCTGCAGTTCCTCCTTCTGGCATGGCTGCGTGCCGTTTGGGACAGACTACTTTAACATAATGCTTCCTCTGCAGAAATACATTGTTGCTCTTATTTAGCATCATTTGCTAAGTTATAAACATTCATACATAAACACATCTTCCCGCCATTCTCTCAACTCTTCATTCAGTTAAATTATATTTTATCTGGTCCATAATTTCTACAAAAAAACCTGTTTTCCCCAAAGTATTCTGTCGTGCATTGAATTTGTACACTCCTATTCCTAGTCTGCATGGGCTTTTGATGGACAGAAACAGCTGCTCAGCCACTGTGTGCTCTGTGAGAGCTAGCCTCGGTGACACAATGCCTGTAGTCTATTTTTAGCACAGGCTGTATTCACTGTGTGCTTTAAGCAAAGCTAACTACATTTTAACAGTTTTACAAATGTAGCCATCTAAATAATTATTTGTGCCTTATATTTAAATCCTACCTATCTTTATTTAGTGACCCTCCTCCCCCCTGGACTCTTGTAGTGCTTAGAAAACAGTTAACAGAAGTCTTGCCTAATTCTAAAGCGCTTGTAAAACTTGGGACTGGAGAAAAGCACTAGGCTCCTTCCTAACAAAATGAAACCCACTCTCAGGACGAGCACCAAGATCAAAAAACAAGACACTCTAAAATGGGTACTTTTAAGAGTTTATTCATCAATACAAAGGGGATCCCTGGGGTGCAAAACGATCTTAATAAAGGCTACAAGAAGGCCCAAGGTAATTGTCTTCTTGTGTTGAGACTACAGCAAATATCCCTAGCTTTCCCCTTTACGGTCTTTAAGTGCAGGCTTGCGTGGAGAGGTCAAGAATCCCATACAAAGTCCTTCCCTACTGTGCATACAAATTGTGGGGAATCTACATGGTTCCAGAGTAGTCCCTGGGTATCGGGTGCAGGCTGGTTACACATGCTTCATAGTAATCACTGTTTTAGGCCCTCAATTCTCAATCTAGAGAGGTCCCTGGGGGTAACCTCTATACCTGGCTAGTCAGGCTGTCCTTTGTCTTGCGATCTGGTACTTTTGCTTTGGGCTGGCTTGTTTATGTGTATGCCTCTTTTGCCCATGGGCCTCTGGTGTGTTACAAATATTAAACCTAGAAAACAGAGTGTGAGTCATTGTCTGACAGGCCCAAGCATATGGTATTTTCTATTCCTTGAGTGACCTAAATCCTCAGCTGATCTGGCCCTCCGTGTTGCCACACTGCAAGCTCATACCTACTCCCACTGTGAAATCCCCCCTCCAGATCATGGATTCCCCACTAGCATAATCCATCTTGCTGATGCTTTTTGCCTCCTCCTAAAATATGTCTCTCCTGTAGTTCTTTTAGGAAATGTCCTACCTCCTCCTACAAATCTCCTTTACTCAAACTCCTTTCTCCACCCTAATGCCACACACCTCCTTGCTGCTGTTCTCCAACCTACTTTATCAATCTTCCCACTTCCTTTTAAAATCCTTTAACCTCAACTTTCTAACCTCCTCCAACAAATGCTGACCTTCTCCTTGACTTTGCCAACCCCCTCTGACAATACTGCCTCCTCTTCCTTAAATGTGCAACCTCCGCCTTAAACTCCCAACCCCCTCCAATAGCTCTCCCAACTCCTCCTTCAGTTCCCCAACCTTGTCCAATAACTTTCCCACTTCCTCCTTAACTCTCCCAGCCTCCTGCGTCAACTCTCCTCCACCCTTCTTCTCTTCAGGTGGTAATCTCTGTCATGATCAATGAGTGATCATTTAAAAGAGTATTACATAAATAAAACATTCAGTTTTATGCTCTAACAACTCAGATTCGCACAGACAGTTATTATATAGCACTTACGCTTAAGCGCTTTAAATAGAAAAAATATACACCCAATATCACCCAACCTGTGTTGGTAGTCATTTATCGACCTCAGAAGGATGAAAGGCTGAGTTGAGGTGTTTAAGAACATACTAAAGCAGTGACTCACCCCCTGAAGTGTGCTTGAAATAAACCTTTAATGAGTCTAGCAATTATTGTATAGAATTCCAGAAAGACACATTATTTGGTATTCCTATTCTTTCTTACTTAGGGTCAGTGTAACTTGTGGCACTCCTGTTCTTATTTTTTTAAGGGGCCTGAACAAGAAAGCCAGCCACTCCAGAAGTAAAGAGCCACATGGTGCTGGCCACAGTCGATGCACCTTCTATTCCAACATCGTAAAGTAGACGGGATCCTCCCCCTGGATCTGAGAAAGGCCTGCATAGTGGTCCTGTCGAAGCAGGGAAATCATCCAGAGCATTGTGCCTCGTATCTGCCGATATCGTTAATAAATTGTGAGGCCAAAGTGCTAGCACAGGTTCTGGCCAGCCGCCTCTTAGGGGGTCATAGACTCAGTAGTGCACCCCGACCACTGTGGGTTCATGCCCACTAAATCCACGTGCATGAACATCTGCAGGGTGCAGATGGCAATTAGTCAAAAAGCACAGCTGCAAACACTGGCTGCGCATTTGGCTATTGATTTCGAGAAAGCCTTTGACTCAGTGAGATGGGAAGCGCTGTGGGAAAGGGGAAGGCTTCATTGGGTGGGTTTGCCTACTATACATGCAGCCCCTGAGGTTCGGTTAGCGTTAATGGGATGGCGTCGGAGGGGTTCCCTCTTGAACGAAGGACAAGGCAGCGATGTCCCCTGTACCTCCTGCTGTACATCTTGGCCATTGCACCACTGGTGATCAAGCTCCGGAAGCACCAAGAGTGGGTAGGCTGCCCTTGGCCCTGGGGCAGGGAAGACCGGGTCTCGCTATACGCCAACGACCTCCTGATATACCTGGAAGACCCAACGACCTCCTGTCGAACATTGGTCAAGACACTGAGGGAGTATCAAACCTATTGCGGGCTCAAAGTAAATCACCAGAAATTGGTACTCTTCCCACTAGTTAGGGGTGCAGGGGCCATTATCCCAGATTGCCCTTTCCCGGTCTCGATCTCTGGATTCAAGTACTTGGGCGTGCAGCTGGGTCCCTACCTGGAGGATTACCTGCGACTCAACCTCACCCTGCTAATGGACAGGTTCTCGTCCGATGTGGCTCACTGGCAGATGCTCCCACTATCACTGATGGGTAAGGCGGCACTGTTCAAAATGTTAGCCCTTTGCAGATTTATGTATGTTCTGCATAATGCCCCTACAGCGATTCCTAGTGCTATCTTTGGCGTGATTGAGAACTCCCTGAGGGGATTGCTCTGGGGAGGGAAACAGCCACATATCTCACTTAAGACACTCCAACGCTCGGTGTGGGAGGGTGGTCTGGGTATTCCCTGCCTCCAACGGTAATCACTGGGCGGCACAAATGGGCATGATAAATGACTGGCTGCATAGGGATGCAGGGCTCCTGGACGTAGCGATAGAGAGTGGATGGATAGGAGGGAAATCACCCAAACAGATACTATACAGGGTCAAAGCCACAGACGTAGCACTTCCCCCAACGAATCAAACACACTAGGCAAGTATGGAATGAAGCACACCATGACATGGGGTAAGGGAAAAAGCCCACCTTGGACTAGCCTCTGTGAAACAATAGGTTTCTCCCAGAACTCAGGAAAATGGGGCATTTCAAAAAGCGGGAAGAACTGGGGATAAGGAATCTCGCAGACATGGTTCGAGCGGGGCCCTCATTCCCTTCACGATCTTGCAGGCCACATTTGGGGTGCCAGGGAGAGACCACTATAAATATGTGCAGCTAACCTATGCAATGAGATCTCAGTTCCCTGTTCTAGGAGAGGTACCCACATGTTCACTCCTGGAGGCGGATGTCTTCCCCGAGCGCATGGGTGGGTAGGTCATCTCAACTTTATATCAGGTACTGACAGCCTTTGGATCTCCGGAGCTATCCCAACTTAGAGGCAAGTGGGAAGGGATGAGGGGATACTGGAACCAGAGGAGTGGGGCGAATCACTTATATTCCCGAGGGAAATCGGGATGGCGGCCAGGTTACGCCTGATCCAATACAAAATATTCCATAGGGTATATTCCCCACAAACGGCTCTGGTAAGAGGGGGGGGGGTGACAGACCAAGATAACTGTCTGAGATGTGGTAGAGCTGGGGGTATCTTCTTTCATATCTTATGTGCGCAGGTACAAGTGTTTTGGGGGAAATGTGCCCGGAAACTGTCCGAAATAATAGGGTCAGCGATCCCATGTGTTCTCAAACTGGCAGTAGAGTCTGGGGGGATGCGGGGTACACAAGATATGAAAAGGTGTTTCTAGCCATTGCATGGGGACTGTAAAAAAAAAATAATAGCAATGATGTGGGGTTCTTCAGACCATCCGAGATTTAGCCAATGGACTGCCGAGATGGACAGATGCATGTCTCTTGAACGGCGCATTTACAAGGCCAGAGGATGTCCACAGACATTTCAAAAGGTGTGGGGTGGTTAGGCTGGGGAGGCTGACTGACAAATGAGAGACGGGAAGCAGAACAAACCCACCCTGGGTTATATGTTGTGGTAATGCCTATAATAGCTACTTGTACAATATTGTTTGCGACTCCCATGTAGATAAGGACAAATCTTAAGCCGACACAGCCAAGTGTTTTGTTTTGTTGTTGCAATGTTATCAGAAAACAATAAAAAGAAATAAAAAAAAGAAATGGCCAGCAGGTAGCACCCCGCAGGATGCCACCAATTCCCTGCCTAAGGGCCACACCCTGTAACCTGAGTGCATCACAGATCCACACCCTGTATCGGCTGGACAGGGAAACCATTACACAAATGGTTGATATGATCTATGATGACATCAGCAGCCTAATCAACATCAGGACTGAAATACCCCTTTGGTCAAGGTGGTATCAGTGCTACATTTCCTGGCCACTGGCACCTTTCAGCACACATTGGGAGAGCTGCACGGGTTATCCCAACCTTGTTTTTCCAGGGTCCTAGATGCACTCCTGCAGCACGTGTCAGACCACATAGCCCTCCCCAGAACACCAGCCCAGGTGAATGCCACCAAAGTGGCTTTCCATGCCCTGGCAGGCATGCCCAACATCATCCCTGAATGTGCAGGTTGTGTCCGATGCAGACCTCATGACCCACTGCTCCGCACGTTACCCAGGTTCAATGCACGATTCCATGGTGCTGCGGAACTCCACCCTCCCCGGCTACATGGCACGACACAGCAGAGACCGGACATGGCTGTTGGGTGAGTCAAAGTAGCATGTCATGTGCACTGTGGAAAGGGCAGGGTGGTTTGTCCACTGTCAACAGTGCATGGGCCTAATGCAATGTCATGTCATGTCATGTACACGGATAGCATGCGTGATTGGGAGGGCATGTCATGCATGTGGTGGATGGGCAAATGGAGCACACCCTATCACTATTGTTGCACCGATAGACAGGCACAGCACATACCCTACAGTTACCAGAAAGCATTTCACCCATACCACCCACCTCAGCATCTACACACTGTGCACATAACCCAACACCTGCCCCACAGCCATGTGAGACTAATATAACCCCTCGCCCCAGCACTGTACTCCACAGCATGTAGCCAGATCACCTGCTTGCCACAAGTGCATATACCCATATGCATGTGAAATTAAGCATAGCAATGTTGGAACACAGATGAAGGAATGGGTGAGATGACCATTGTACGCCATGCAAACGGAACCAGAAGTAGCACACGCTATGTACATGGTAGAAGCTGCTGTTGCCATAGGGTCAATGGGCAATGTGGGATTGAAATGGTGAGGGAAATTTGAACGAAACCACCCCCCTTGCATCATGATTAAGGCTTAGGGTGTATGCCATATATTAACTTGCATTTCATTCTGCATTCATCCACATTTCTGTGGCGTCATATGAAACCATAATTCACAAGGAGTATTAACCTGCATTCATTTAAGTACGCATGCAGACATTTAGGAAAGAAATCCGGTTTTGTACGATCAGACCGAAAAAAAGGTCCGACCGTACAAAACGATCGAAAAATGCTACCACCAAAGGTTCGAACACCAAAAGTTCAAACCTTTGGTGGTAGCATTGCAGGTAAGTTAAAAAAATATATAATATACTGTGTGGCATAGTGAGCGGGGTATTGGGGGGACACCCCTGCAGCACACCAGCAAACAAAAAACGGGAGCTGCAGGGGTGTCCCCCGTAACACCCCGCTCACTATAATTTAGAGTATAGTGAGCGGGAGTTGCAGGGGGAAACCCCTGCAGCCCCGTTGTATGTAAGTGTGTTCGCATGAGAAAGGTGCAAACTTTTGGTAGTTCGCACCTTTCTCATGCGAACATTCCAGCCGCAGCAAAATCACCCGTGGCCGGATCACTAAGAATCAGAAATCCTAGCTTCATTCATTTCATGTCAACAAACGATTGCTCCTGGGACTCCTACTGCCTTAAAATCTAAGCTGTGAGCAAATCTACGATCTTCACTGCAAATTCCATACAACTATTGCACTATCCCTGTCGCCAATCTGTACTAAAATTGGCCTGCAATGCATGAGTGACGTCATAGAGAACCAGACAGAGAGACCTGTTTTAGCCTTATTTACAATGCACATAAATAAATACAGAAAATCAGTACGAAAAGGAAACTGGAAGCCCTAAACATAATGCACCAGATACCAGGATCATCTGTGCCATTGCCTACGTCTTGTACCAATCCCATGTGACACAGACCAACATATAGACTTGGCCTCCATGACACTACCACCACAATGACTTTGTCCCCCTTGTGTCCCTCCCATGCAGGTCGTGCAGGATACCCCTTGATGCCATGGCTAATGACCCCCCCCGTCAGGCAACGGCAAGACCAGCACGACCATGCCTACAACCGTGCACACATCCGGACATGGTGCACCATAGAACAAACCTTTGGGCTGCTGAAGGTAAGGTTCTGCTGCCTGAGTCTGTCTGGGGGTGCACTTATGTACAGCCCCGTGAAGGTGAGCAAGATAGTCCTGGTCTGTGCCATGTTACATAACATGTGCATCAGGCGCAACATTCCCCTTCCCCCAGACATGGATATGCACCCAGCGGAGGCAGAGGATGACACTGACAGTGAGGATAAAATTGCATTGCCCCATAGCAGGGATGCCATGGTTGGGTGTGATGCACATTATGAACTGATCAGACACTACATTTGAGCACATCACACATGCACATGGGCTAGCCCATCAACCACAATCTATACCGTCCACAAAATAAATGACAGTCACATGAAAAATGAACATCCACTCATGATTTCTATGCAACACCCAGTGTATTGATACAAATAACAGGTTGACCAACACCCCCACCCCAAATATCCCTCCCCAACTAGCCCTCCTCAACTATCTCTCCTAGAAACCTCCCCAATTAGCCCTCCTCACACCCCAACATGTGCCAACACATGGCACATTGTCCATGATGTCTCGCCGCAGGACACACCAATGGCACATGATAGTCCTTGGCCTATTTACCGAACTGCTTGCCACCTGGGCTGCCCTTGTGTCGTGTGCCTAACAGGCACACCAACCTCCAGCTTGGGCTGCCACGGAGAGAACCGGTGGGCGTGGAGCTTGTGGATGGCATGTGTGAGGTGTCACTGGCCCGTCGATTTAGGGCCGCCTGCAAGGACATTGCCATCGACTCCGTCATGGCCGACATGATGCTGTTGCCCTCGTGGACACTTCTGGACTTGAGGACAAATGCACAAATGCGGCACGGCCAAGGTCACATGCAGTCTGCCGCCAAGTGGCCTGCATACTTTCCTGCATCAGCTGGCCCTCTGTGCGTAGCAGGGCAGCCTCCCCACTCATCAGGCAGGACTCCTGACGCTGGGGAAGCATGGGTGCTGGTGGCTTGAGAGGTCCCTGGGGCTGAAATCAGGCCGCTCATATGTGGTATGGTCGGTGCTGTCCCCTGTGGTATCTCCTGCCTCGACAGCAGCCTCCTCTGCGCTGGAGTCATGGCCATGTGTATGTAGCTGCTGCAGTGGGGGTAGTGTCCATCCTCCTGCTGTTGGCCATGCAGGCAATTGCCCCACCATAGGTGCTGGCAGGGTAGAGGGGGCAGCAGGTGTAGCCACTGCAGGTGCAGGCAGGGTGGATGGGACAGCCGGTGTAGCAACTGCAGGTGCTGGCAGGGCGGAGGGGGCAGCCGGTGTAGCCACTGCAGGTGCGGCCTGGGTTGGAGTGGCAGTTGTGACTGTCGCAGTGGTTGCTGCAGCGTCCTGAGTGGTGGTGGCGGTCCATGCAGTTGTCCGCCATCTGCGTCTGGTGCCCCTTCAGGTGCCTGGTTGCACTACGTCGCTGTCTGATGAGGTGCTAGAGGGTGGAAGAAAGGCATGATGTTGGGGACCAGTATGTGTTCAAGATGCAGAGAAACATGCAATGTGTAGGTTGTGAGGTGTGCTGTAGAGGGGACATGCCGTTGAACATGACATGGTGCACACATGCTTCTGTTGTGCTGACTCAGCTGCAGGCTGTGGGATGTTGGTACATGATACACCGCTGTACTGGGACTACTGGCATGGTGTCCTGGCATTTGTTGGGGATGGTGGGATGGGAGCTCTGTCGGAGTGTAGGGTTTTGGGATGTGGAGGCATGGGGGCAAGGCTGGGCCTGATGGATGACCCAGTTGCAGGGCCATTATGTGTATTGGGGTTGTTAGTCATGTCTGGCAGGGATTTGGGGTACACGTGTCATTGCCTTTGTATGGGAGGGTGGACATGTGTAGGTGGAGCTGAGGTACAACATTGTGTCTTGGTGCCAGTGGTGGCATGATATGCACACATGCTGTACACTGTGGCAGGGTGCTGTGTGTCTTTGTGGGGGAAGATGCCTCGACACTTGGCAGTACAGGGTGCCTGTGCTGTGTTCATCATGTATTACAGGCACAGGTGATTGTGAGGGGGCCAGGGAGTATGGCCGCAACAAAGCACTGGGTGATGGTTCATGTGTGGGGGTGTGTGCCTGCAGGGTGTATTCTGGGGGATGGGGATGCTGCAACTCCCATTGCAGTGATGTGGTGGTACGGTGGTGGGGGCAGGGTGGCTGGGGGGTTGTTCAGTATTTTGGGGCTACGTGCACTCACCAGCCTTGTCGGGTGTCCCGGCTCTGGCCTTCGCAGCGCCAACCCCTTCTTTCGCCTCCATGTGTAGCACACTGCTGTACTTCACCCACGACAGGAGTCTAATTGGTGAGGAGGTTCTACCACCTGTGGCCATGCTTTGCCTGAGGTGTGCTGATGAGAGGAGGTTCTGGACCCTCAGGCGGAGGTAATCCCACCGCTTGTGGCAATCCCTGACTGTGCGTGGGGTTGTCCCCACTGCAAAGACCCTCTGTGCCACTTCTTCCCATATGGCGTTTCTGCACAGTTTGCAGTGTTTGACGGTGCTGATCAGTGGAGAATAACTCCCCTGCATGCAGGACTATGGTATCCGATAGCATGTTCAGCTCTGGCTCTGAGAAGTGCGGCTTGCACTTCCGGGTCTCACAGATGCAAGTCAACATGTTCCACTTTCGAGTGATGCAGTTAGAAGGGGCGGATGGCAAGTGGATGCTGCATATTGCAATGCATTGTGTTTTTCTGATGGCAGACGGACTGTTTCCTGTTCCAGCGATCACTTTATTTCCGGTCACGGTAATTCCGGTAACGCTGTTTCCAGTGACACTGGCTCTGCCATTGTGATGCCGGATACGGGGGCACCGACACCAGTAGCGAAGGTGCTGTTGTTTTTGGACCCTTTTTACTGTGTTTCTGTGATGCCGATGTCACCGTTTCCAGCATGCCGGAATGTGCACACCAGACAACCCGTGATCATCCGATGTTTCCGGCGTCACAAGTTGCCAGAAACAGTGGGGCCGGCACCATGGAAAAAACAGATTTCTACTGCCAAACTCGTAATGAGGCCCATTGTCTTTGAAGTGTTCAAATCCAACCAAAAGATTCAACTCCAACAAAAAGGCTTCAAACAGAAAATGTTCATATCTCTCTGGGACAATAATTCCCTCCCTCTGATTTCTCTTCTTCTTAAACACACAACTCAGAATTCTAAGGGCATCGCTCCTCCTGTGGATTCTCTTTACCACAAATATGAATTTTAAAGGTATGGCTCTTCTTTAAGATTCTTACAGTTCGCAAACCCAAGGACACGCTCCCTCCTTGAGTTTCTTATCATTTCTCTTCACCTGGGCCCTAATGCTGCTGGTTCAGCATATATTGGGAAATGGGAAAGGAAATCTACATTCCCCTGATCTCTCCCTTTCCGATGTTCTACTGTAAAACAATAGGGCTGCATGTCTAAGAACCAGCGCATAGATCATGCATTGATGTCTTTACGCAGGCTTATTCATGTTAATGGAGAATGATCAGTGACCGATGTTAAGATCAGGTGGGCAGGGATGGAGTCCAGACACAGACTAGATTTGAGACACTTCTTGAAGAAACCAGGTAGCTTTATTTACATATATACAGTTGCAGGTTTCTGTTACTCTTGAGGTATTTACATGAACATGACAGAGAGACATAGTTAAAACCAGCCACCGGCCATCCTCTAGCACAGCCAGCTCGAGCCTAACTGATACTCTCAGAACACTCACACACAGCAACACTCACCAACATTCTACTGAGCTGCCAATCATTCCTAGCACCAACATTCTCACAGCATTCATAGACAACATCAGCACATCACAACATCCCCCACCCCTTACAAGTGCACAACCAAACACCCTGAACCTAAGCGAGCATCCAGTACGGCAGACACACCCAGCAGCTGCTGGGGGGCAACCACAGGTTGACATTCAATCAGAACTAGGATTCACCCCATTGTGGGTTTAGAGCCCAGGCGGTGCGAAGAAGCCCATCCACATACAACCAAACACACATACCAGCAGGTGGTGCAGCACAACACCTAGTACAGCAACCAAGTGAGGTGTGTAATCCTTCACTTTCCATCACTCACAAAAACAACTCACACCAGAACAACCTTCCCACTCATTCACCATGCAACACGTGTTATCCAGGTGAAAACCCAATTACAAACCAAGCCAATGTGCACTCACACAGTTGAACAACACAACCCAATCATACACTCACTCAGTTGACCAACACGACCCAATCATACACTCACTCTGTGACCAACACTCCTCATCCTCTCACTGTACACCTACGCTCACAAAGAAAACTGTGCAAATGACAAATTCACTGGGTACTCCTGGTAGTACCCTTAACTCTAAATAACATGAAAAGCTATTAACCATAACTAAAGAATATGTATGATCCTCAACAGACTAACATTTTCTATAAATACACATTCTTAACTGCAGTTAATGTTGAACGAGTTCATTTCCAATATCTTTATAGTCCTGACTATGCTCAAAAGTTCCACAAAGTTTCTTTTTCTTTCTATACCACCTCTTTCAGATGAGGCACACCTTGTAAGCATTTTGATTAATACCACCTCTTTCTAGCGAGGCACACCTTATGTGCTGGACCCAAACATACACAGTTGATCCCTTTCATTTAACACCAGGATACTTTTATCCCGATGCACCCATTACCCTTTATAGGTGTCAATATCCTAGACCACTAGAAACTCCTTGGGGGGGGGGAAATATGGATGTAAAAACATACCTGGATTCCTGTGCACCCTCTAAAAAGTAGTTAAGTGCACATTTCTATCACTATACCCTAAACCCTTTTTTAGGCCACAAGACAAAACACAAAAGGGCCAAAGTCAACGAAACGGCAGCACTTCTAATGCTGCACCTTTTGGTATTTCCCTTCTAGCACTTTTATTCCCAACTTGGTTTTTCCTAGCACTTGTGATGCTAACTTCTCTATAACGAACACCATAATTTTAAAGTAATATCCTTTTCCCTAAATGCCATTGCTAAATTACATTTTCTTACTGGTAGGACAATACAATAATGCAGGGTTTTTCCTAAATAAATATTTCCACTGCCATTTTAAGTTCCTTCTGTAAACGTGCAGTACTTGAATTGTGAAACATTTTTACTCAAACTGGTGGCACGCTATCTCACTTTACTTCAATGCAGCATTCTATGTGATCCTTACAACTACGACTGTTTGATTTGGGTGCACAGTTCCTTCGGGCCCATATTACAGGGAAGGCATGGTATCAAACAGTAAGACAGACACAAGTGATCACAGTTCAAAGGTGTTGATTGAACTTCAATCGTGTTTGAAAAATACCTATCTAATCCTAAATCTAATATGGGAGCAAGCTACAACCATCAAATAATAATAACAGTCCTAGTGGTGTCTTGTCAAAATAAAAGGGGCTATGCTGATAAACCTATTGCCAATCCTTACTTCTAAATACAAATAGTGTGGGAAACAATGTTATGCAAAAGAAAAGTGTTCAAGAAATGATATGCCAGGATATTCAAGCCATTGGTATCCCGTCCCCAAGTTTTCAGCACAGGACAAGGCGGCACACTCTAAACTTAGCAGAGTCTTTGGCTTCTCTAGCAAAAGGGTGCAGTTCAAAACTTCAACATCATGACCTTCTGCGCCAAAGTCTCTTTTCCATTCAAAGATCCTTTTCAGAGGGCATGAAGCACGACAAAAAAAACCCCAAAGTTCCTTTATTCCTAGGATTTCACATGTACCAATTCTCAGGTGATTTTCTGTTCACCCCAGATCCCCACCCCTTCCAGGTTCAGACTTACTTTAGGACAAAACCTTCTCACGGGATTTTCTGTTCACCCCTAGTCCCCTTCCGCCAGGCTCAGACCCACTTTAACACAAGGCTTTCAATTGATCTCCCTCTGCCGGGCTCGGACCAACTTTATCTACTTTGTCATAAACTTTCTTTACTGTATCAACATCAAAGAATTTCGACTGTTTGCAGGATTTAGCTTGACCCGTCGCAGGACCACTGTGATTCCCATTTCTCTGCAACTCTTTCACTTTCAGCTGGATACATTACAGAGACTTTTGATTGAGTGCACATGTGGTGCCGGACCACTGTCGAAGGTATTGTATCTTGGTTTCAAAGTTCAATCACTCATCAGCAGTTCAGCTTTACTTGCGTCGTATATGTATTTCAAACAGTGTTCGTTCCAGCGCTCGCCATACAATGTTGCTGCTTGCAACCTTGGCTTCAACACAGACTGGTCTTGTATCAGTTTCCCTAACTCGCTGGCTGTGTTTTCACTGACGCTGCTTTGTTCTTGGAGCTAAAGACAGTACCATGGTGGCTGGCGATTCTCCCTGCCTTGATTATCGACTCGGTAGGGCCCTGGATACCTCCGACACACAACGTAGGATTTGTCAGCCTGTTTTCCTGGTCTTATCTTTCCAATCTCGAGGGCTCATGAAAGTAATAGTTCCTTGTCAAAAAGGACCGGGGAACATCCCTCCTTGTGACCCCCTTCTGTTTTGCCATCTTTCTTCTCTAGTTAAACTGCCGTCTCGGAACTGCGGTTTCCTCATGTGCTTTGCTTTACTCAGAGTGTGCTTTCATGCTGTGCCTTTTATCCGTGTGGGGAAGCTTAATGGAAGTCAGGTGTGTGCGATTGTCAGTAATTGCCTGACCATTGTATTGGGACACGTCAGGTATACTGCTCGGGTGTTAGTCTGTTTTCTCTCATAGCGGGCTGTCAGTGTGAACATGTTTGTGTTGTAAAAGGGTGGGGTAAAGTTCCTAAATATCCTACCTGGTAGGATGGGGTAAAGGTGTTACAGGAAAGGGGATACCGCATCTCACCATCCGGTGTCCCACAAGACCCCTCACCCAGGTGATCCTCCCGCACTGGTCGACCCCCAGGACCTGGATCCAAAAGTGATGGCTGTGTCCTGGCCACCTGGATGACAGATCCCCGGGGACTAGTGGGTGAGACACCTTCTGGTTTCTCACATGCCCTCCCCCTATGGGAGGTGGATATACTTGGTCCTTTCCTAGGTTCTTCGATTTGAAGATCCTGGATAGAACAAGAGGGAAATGTATCCAAGGACTCTCGCGTTGTCATGGGCGCTACTCCCGAGGGGCCAGGACTGGCCCAGCGCCCTCGGAAGCAGACCCGTCTTCCACTACTCCGGACCCTGCAGACCCCTACAGGGGCCCTTTGGACCGTGTCCTGGCGCCTTTGGCGCCAGGCTCATGAAGGGTTTCAGTCCCAGCGCCATAGGCGCCGGGCTCATATTGATAAATAGTGTAATAATGCTTGGGTGGACTTACCTGAGGCAGACCATGCTGCATATTTACCCAGAACAATCCAGTCTGGTTGAAGTCCCCAGCCATCAGGGCTGGGAGGAACTATTCCCTCCATTCAGGAACTCTTTTCTTACCTGGGTGGAACCGGTGGAAGAACACACACTGGAAGCACTTCTCTGCTATTTAAACCACGCCCGATGGAAAACACGTGCTTCGCGTTATTCTGCAGCAGGACGCTCACCGAGTCGGCTCCTGCATTCCAGGTCCAGAGTCATCTTCAGCTTCCGCGCAGCAACCTGTGGATGAAGAAAGACACAGAACAATACTTACCAGATCCCGGAATCCAGTCACCGGCAAAACCTGCAAAGAATAAACATAAGGTTAGAAAAGTGCAACTCGCTCGCAGCCGCGCCCACTTACCTGATCCATCCGTGATTGCAACAGAGCTAACCGCGGCCTTCTCTTCGGCAGCTTCTCTGCACCTGAAAGGCAAAGGACATAATTAAAAAGGGGTTCGGGTGAAGGCAGTCGCATTCATCTTAACTTACCAGTTTTTGCACGCGCAGAAGCGGCCGCATCAACCGCAGCATCCCTGCACCTGAAAACTAGAAAAAGGACATTATTAGAGGTGCCATTAAAAGTGGCCAACGATCATTATACTTACGTGCATCGGCACGTGCAGTGGCAACGGATATAAAGCCTGCAGCATCCCGGCACCTGAAAACTAGAAAAAGGACATTATTAGAGGTGCCATTAAAAGCGGCCAACGAACATTATACTGACGTGCATCCGCAACGGAAAACTACGCCCACAGCATCCCGAGGCCTGAAACAAAGGAAAAGGGACATTATTGAGGTGCCCAATTTTTAAAGCCTAAAGACTACAGTATACTTACAGGCATCCGCTCGTGCAGTAACGGCGGCATCGCTCTTCGGCATCCCAGCACCAGTGCCACAACTAAGGCCACAAAAGACTTGAGCCTCAACACTGAACTCATCCAGTGACGTAACTGGAATCCACGCACCCCTGCACCAGAAGCAGGATGGAGAGCTCAGCATTTATACGCCTAAGGTGAGAGCTCGCCGAGACAAGTAGAAAGCTAGACTTTGGGAGAAACTGGCGATTGGTGGGAGAAGGAATCCCATCAAACGGTGATTAACCCTTTTTCTTCCACCTGCTGAAAACTTACCCTGCAAGTCAGACATTCGATAAGAGGAAGCCCAGTCCTGAGAGTCGTCCGAGCTCTACGCTTCTCAATTGAAGAAACGATAGCAGCCCAGCCGGGATCAGCGCCTCCGTGGGAATCAGGTGAGCGTTACACGCGTAGTCCACACGTTTCTTTTCTTCCATGCTGGTAGAGGTGAGGTGTTCCCATTTGTCTCCCGAATGCATCACATAAACTGGCATTGAGGGGTTGACTCTAGAATTGGGTGCTCTCCATATTTTATGGAAGGCTTTTGGTAAATGATAGGCTCAATGGGTTCCGTCTCCCTCCATTCCCACACGGGAGAGGTTTGGGAGTAACAGTTTGAGTTCCAATGGTCTTGGAGTATAAATTCCCTATGGGGAGTTGGAAGTTCCTGCAAAGAGTGGAGAACGCAGGGAAGTCTCTTTCCACAATGGCTTCTTCGGGGAGCCCAAGAATAATGGCTGATGATACCAAATATGACTCTCCCCTGATATTAATTTACACAGATATTTTGGGGTATATTTCGTTATTGGCGTGTACACATGTAATTAACTGGGGTTGCATTCTCGAGGTCTGTTGTTGTAACCAAATCGGCCCTTACAGCGGTCTGTTTGCTACCTGAGTCGATTAATGCTTTTGCATGTTTTCCATTTACCATGGCCTTTTCATACATAAAGTCAGCAGCAGATTGACATAAACATATGCTAAAGGTTTCCAGATCTTCGGGTTCCTCCCACTCTTCCCCTTTTAGACATGCTATTTCCTTGGGTCCATCCTTTAGATTGTTAGGACAGTTTCTGGTCATATGGACAGTTTTCTCTACATGAGAAGCAGATAGGAGGAGAGGGTTTCATTCCTTTAGGTTCTTCTATTTTAGTTTCCTCTCTACCCCTTGGATCAGTTCTTTAAATTTCCACTCTTTCTTTCGGTATCCATTCCTTGGATTTATAGGATTTTCCCCCTCTATCTAGTACCTGGAGTTGGGAGCGGTGAGTAAACTTGCGATCCTTCCGCTCCTCACTTCGATGTACCGAGTGGAAGTCTTTGACTGCATCCGCGTGGCTTTAGACAATCTCAAGAGCCATGATTAGGGTGGGTCGATTCAGTTGTAGTACTGCCTTTTGCAAAAAAGGTGGTAAAGAATTGGTGAATTGCTCTAGAGTAATAATTTCTACCAATTCTTCCATTGTTTTGTTGTTAATCCAGAGGGCGACTGCATTTTTAATTTGTTCTCCTAGTTCAAGGGGGGTTTCCCCGGGGTTGAGTCTAATGGCCCTTCATTTTTTGCTGATCGAAGTTACAGGTTTGTCCTTTCCTTTTTAGAAGTCCCCCTTTTATGCATATAAAGGTAGACCCCTCATCAAGGTTAAGTAGCTGGAAGGCAGTCATAGGCTCACCTTTCAGCAGAGGCCCTAAATGATTTTGTTTGAGCTTTCTTCCCATCCCAATTGCTCAGCTAATCACTTGAAATTTAAAAAGAAACTCACTAGGTCTTCGCCCTCTTGGTATGGTTGTAGTATCCCTTGAGGTAATAGGGGTCTTGCCTGTAACTCAACCAATTTAGTTAAATTCTCTTGAAGGCAAGCTTTGGCCTGAATCTCATGGGTGGCCAGCTGGGCCATGTCTTCCGGCGAAGTAAGGGTTCCTTCTGTCGTATTTTCTGAATCAGAAAAAAAACAGGTCTCGAGTCTCTCTGATATTTTTCCAAAGTCGTCTGATTCCGACAGAGGGGAAGATCAGGACAGGTTCAGACCCAATCCCAATATATAATAACCTTTTGATTTTGGGATATAAAAACAACTAATTCATTTGTTTTAATACAATTGTACAACAATAAGGAGCATTTGTTTTCCTTATGATCAACTAGTAAGAACACAGTTTACCAGTAACACAATTGTCTTTTCAATTCTATACTTTCACTTGTTAAGACTTTATTTGTAATCCAAAAGTGACGAAGAACAAATTTATGTTAATGTTCCCCACTAAGTGTTCTCATTTTGGTAATGAATCTACACCAAATAATTGTATGTTCTATTTATATCACTGATTTTATATGTTTGTACATGTTAGACCTCATCATGTATGTTATTCTTGTTTTTTTTTTACATAAAGCTTTTACTTTGCATTTTCCATAATGTTTATGTCTCATTTGTGAAGGAATGACTTCTACTTTTTACCGCATGTAATGTGTATAAATGACACTAGTTATACAGGTTTTGTTTGTTTGTTTGTTTGTTTGTTTTATTCACTTTTTATGCGCGCCAGACCCAAGGGTAGCAGGGCGCAGTGGCAAGAAAATGCAAAGCTTACAAGTTACATCGAAGCATAGCGTACAATATAAAATACAGTGAATACAAAGTGTACGGATTTGAGAAAGGTCCATCCAATTACAGGTAACATCCTAGCAAATGTACAGTAGAGAAAACTGTGAAGTCATGGGGCACAAGTATTTACAAAATATAAGTGGGACACAGATAGTACAATATATACAAGGTTCGAGTGCGGGCAATCGGGTTGAAGGTGACAACAGTCGAGTGAGATCAGCTGAGGTTAGTCGAGGTGAGGAGTTGGATGACATTTTTTCTAAAGTGAAGGTAGGGTAAGTCAGCTCTCAGGTCTTGTGGTAGAGAGTTCCAAATCTTTGCAGCCTTTACCTGAAAGCTGTTGCCACCTATCGTCTGAAGTCTAAAGTTCGGTATTGTCAGGCAGTTGGAATTGACAGCTCTAGTCGGTCTGGAGGATGTTCTCCTATGGAATTTGTCAATCAGGTATTTGGGGGCGGAGTTATTGAGGGCTTTATGGGTCAGGGATAACATCTTAAGTGTTATTTTGTTCTCAGTGGTCAGCCAGTTATGATGGCGTCTAGTGGCAGAGATGTGGGATCTTTTGTTTATGCCTAGTGCTGCTCTCAGGGCATTATTTTGTAATATTTGTAGTCTTTGCGTTATAGTTTTATTTGCTCCGGCGTAGAGAGCGTTGCAATAGTCAATCCTAGAGAGTATTAAGGCTCTAGCCAGGATTAAGCAGCTCTTGTTGGATAGGAACGGTTTACCGGCTCTTATCAGTTTGCACGTGTAAGCCGTGGAGGAGGCAAGGGATTTTAGCTGTTTGTCAAGAGATAGGGTGGAGTCAAGATAGAATCCCAGGGTTTTTACGTCCTTGGACACTTGGATGATATTCCCATCTATGTTAAATGAGGAGAATTCCTGACCTAATTTTTTTATATTAGTTTGAGTGCCCAGGATAATCAACTCTGTCTTATCATCGTTCAGACAGAGGCCATGGGTGGCCATCCAGGCCTGGATGATAAGATATACCTTGTTCACCAATTCCGTGTCTCTCGCATGATCCCCAGAAAGCGGGAGGAGGATCTGTGTATCATCTGCATAGTTAGTGTAGGTGATACCGAGATGGTCCAGATCATCAATCAAGGGCTTGGTGAAGATGTTATATAGAGTTGGGGAGACGCAGGAGCCCTGAGGGACACCGCATAAAATAGGGGTGGGATCTGCTGCTGCCGAGGGGGAGAAGACTCTCATTGTTCTTTCACTCAGAAATGACTCAATCCATCTGATGGCTTCCGGGGAGAAATGGGCAGCGGAATCCAGGTGACTACAGAGGACTTTGTGATCCACCAAATCAAAGGCGGCGGAGAGGTCAAGGAGTAGCAGAAGTACTGTTCTTCCTTTGTCTCGAAGCTCGTCAATTTGGGATTTCAAGTCAATAAGGGCTGTTTCAGTTCCATGTAAGGGACGGAAGCCCGGTTGTCTCTCTCCTAGGAGGTTGTGTAGTTCCAGATGCTTTTGAATTTGGTTATAAGCGGCTTTGTCCAGAATTTTGAGAAGAAACGTTACCGTAGTAATGGGGCGGTAGTTAGTAGGGATGAGAGGGTCTAATGACTGCTTTTTAAGTAGGGGAAGTACCCAGGACTGTTTAAGGTTGGCAGGGATGGTGGCTGAGGCGAAGGAGGCGTTAATCAGTTTGGTGATAAAGGGCGATAAATCTCTGGCAGCGTCTTTTATTAACTGTGCTGGGCAGAGGTCACCTTTACAGTTAGATGGTTTAAGCGACAAGATAATTTTTTCTACTTCCAAGGTGGTCAATTTGGCGAAGTGGACGGAGTCACTATGCGCCAGTGGATTATTGGTATTGGGCATTTTTGGGGAATCCTGAATTTTAAGTACTTCTTTTTTTTGCTGGATTTTATTTTGGAGAGTAATAATTTTGTGTGATAGGGCTTGCTGGATGTCCGTGCACCAAGGTTTGTCCTTGGTGCAGGCGTCCGGTGTGGCGATCGGGGACTCAAGTTCCTTTAAAATAGAAAAGAGCTCTTTCATGCTGGAATTAGAGTTGGCTATACGGTTATCGTATGAGTTACGTTTAGCCTGGCAAACTTCTTTTTTGTAAGCTGAGGAGAGAGAGAGGTTAGTTTGGCTTTATTGTCGACTGAGGGACAGAGCCTCCAAGTGGTTTCACTTTTTCTTTTCAAGATGCGCAAGTCTCTCAATTGTGGAGTAAACCATTTGTTTAGGTGGGCTTTAGGTTTGCTTGGTCTGAGTTTGAGAGGTGCCAGTTTATCTAGGGTGACGAGCATGATATTATTGAATTCTTGTACTAGGGTGCTGGGGCATAGGTTAGCTGATAATGCATTGAGGGTCGGTAGTATAGCTGGGATCACTTTCTCTACCGTGATGCATTTTTTATTTCTGGTTAAGCAAGGCGGTGCTATTGGAGGGATTGTATGGTTAGGTCTAGACATGGCTAGGTTAAAGGACACTAAAGAGTGGTCTGTCCAAGGTAGGGGTCTTATGGATAGGATAGTGGCTGAGCAGTTACAGTCGGCTATCCAGTCTAGCGTTCTTCCCTTCAGATGCGTAGGCTTGTCAACTCTTTGAGATAGGCCTAGTGCGTGAATAGTGTTGGCTACCACTGTGGCATTGGTATCTGTAGTGTCATGGAAACCTAAGTTAAAGTCTCCAAGGAGGATTGTTTGGGAACAAGGTTTGAAGTTATGAGTGAGCAGGTTGTGGAGATCCTCATCAAAGGTGCCTGAAGGGCCTGGTGGTCTATATAAAAGGTGGATAGTGAGAGTTTGATTATTATTTATCTGGAGTTTAGCAGATAAAGTCTCGCAGGATTGGAACGATTGGGTAGGTACTAGTCTAAGTGAGAGGCTTGTTTTGGAGATTATGGCAATGGCGCCGCCTCTTGCACCTTCTCGGTCATTTCTGATTATCGTGTAGCTATCTGGGATGGCTAGCATGAGCGAAGGTCCTGCTGCATTGTGTAGCCAAGTCTCTGTAATAGCGAGAAAGTCAAAGTTGCCTTCTGAGATTAGGTCAGCAATGTCTAGGGCATGGGCGACAAGCGATCTCACGTTCAGGAGTGCTCCAACGATAGTTGGGGTTTTGGAGATCTCTGTGGCTTGGGGGGATGGACTGGTGAGTGTATTAGCTGTAGTGAGCTTATTGTTCTGAGTAGGGCAAGTATTGGAGTTAGGTGGGGGCGGTAGTCTAACATAGCGAGGATTGCAGATCTTCTGGCAGTTAGTTTTGATGTTGGTAGGGGGAAGAGACCTACGGGGGGGTTCATGCAGTTTGGTTAGTCTGGCGCGGAGTCTAAGGTTTCTACTAAGTGTATCACATGGACGTGTTGCAGAGGTGGGTGTCTCAAGGGATCCACGGCTGGGATATAGGTGTTGGCCTGGAGAGTTACAAGTTTGATATATTACCGATGTCAGAGGAGGCAAGGTGTTAGGTAGGCTAACATCTAGCATAATGAGTAGATGTAGGATAGTCCTCAATAGGACTGTGTAAATGGCTGGTAGATACATAGTTATATAAGGAGGTCTATCTGAGATGCCACATTAGTAGTTAGTGGGAGCAGTTGGTAATAGGTATGAAGCACAATGTACGCTCGAGGTATTAACATATAGGAGCAATCTGGTAATAAGAGCCACCTAGATACTAAGTGCTGATATGATATATGTAGTCAATGACTCTGTGGCAATATGTCTGCTATACCGTGGGTGCTAGGTAGGTGCAGGAGTAAATGCAAGCAAGTCACAGGGCAGAGGTTCAACTAAGCTGGCTAAGAGGTACCTGAGCACGTGTAAACAATGACTCAGGGCTAGGCCGACTAGGTGGGTGCAGAATCAAATGCTAAACAGGTCTCAGCAGCAAAGGTTCAGGTATGCTAACTAGGAAGGTGCAGGCCAGAGATACAATGAATAATTCTAGGCAGTGGTTTGGCTAGGTCGAGTGGGTGAGTGCAGCCGGATACAGATTAAAGTGGACTGTTAGTGACCATAGGGCACAACACAACTGTAGTGGTCTAATAGCGACCATAGGGCATAGGTTTTGGACCAGATAAACAATTCTAATTCATTTATACCCTATATGGGTCAACCTTCTGATACACCAGGACCTTGTTTTGTTGTAACCTACGTAGGCTCACCTTTCAGCAGAGGCCCTAAATAATTTTGTTTGAGCTTTCTTCCCATCCCAATTGCTCGGCTAATCACTCGAAATTTAAAAAGAAACTCACTAGGTCTTCGCCCTCTTGGTATGGTTGTAGTATCCCTTAAGGTAATAGGGGTCTTGCCTGTAACTCAACCAATTTAGTTAAATTCTCTTGAAGGCAAGCTTTGGCCTGAATCTCATGGGTGGCCAGCTGGGCCATGTCTTCCGGCGAAGTAAGGGTTCCTTCTGTCGTATTTTCTGAATCAGAAAAAAAACAGGTCTCAAGTCTCTCTGATATTTTTCCAAAGTCGTCTGATTCCGACAGAGGGGAAGATCGGGACAGGTTCATTGCTAAACCTGATGGACCAGGGACCAAAGCTGATTTGGTATCAAAAGGAAACGGTTCGGGAAGAGGTGGATTCAGAGCGCTAGATCTAATGAAGATATTTGTGGGTCGTACTTTTAAGATTATTCAATCCCACTGTTGGATGTTATAGTGGGAAAGTGGAAGGGTATCTAATAATAGCTGAGTCTTGAAAAATAAATCTTGTTGTCCTGTTGGGACGTGAAGCTGGGAAAACAAAACCTCTAAGAGTGGATACACGATCAGAATCAAGGAGTTCAACAATCCTATTTTCCACTTCTGGTGGTACAATGATTATTAGCATGGATCCTCCATTTGTGTCAATTGAATCATATCCCAACCCTGACACCATATGTAAGGACGGCATGTTATCAAACAGTAAGACGGACACAAGTGATCACAGTTCAAGAGTGTTTATTGAACTTCAATTGGGTTTGAAAAACGCCTCTCTAATCCTAAATCTAAAGATGGGAGCAAGCTACTTATTTTATTTAAAATGTATTGCATTTATAATACGCCCAAACCCTTGGGTGTCACGCCGTAGTTACAGATATCTTACACACACACACACATATATATATATATATATATATATATATATATATATATATATATATATATATATATATAACAGTTACAATACATAGACAAATCCATCAGTACTTGTGGCGGTACAGAGATTACAGGCGTTCCAAGCAGTCAGTTGGGTGTAAAGTGATAGTTATTTGAGGGGATGCCTAGCAATTTCTGTCCTAGTACGCAAGGGGAGGGGGACTATTGGGCTCAAATGTATTGAATAGCCATGTTTTGAGTGTCTTCTTGAAGCATTGGAGTGAGGGCTCAGATCTGACTTGATGTGGAGGCGTATTCCAGAGTTTGGGTGCCATTACTGAGAAGCTGCTACCCACAGCTCTAGTACATTTGAAACGTGGGATAGAGAGGTGTGCCTTGTTGTTGGATCTTAAGGTTCTGGTGGTTTTGTTCATGGTGACAGCATTGTTGATGTACAAAGGGGCCTTTTTGGCAAGACACTTGTGCGTGACACAGAGTGTTTTAAAGAGGTTTCTGGCTTTGATGGGGAGCCAGTGGGCTTCCCTCCTGCTGGCGGAAATGTGATCAGATTTGTTTAGTCCAACGGCTGCTCTCAGTGCTTTGTTTTGTAACAGTTGCATAAGCTGTTAGTAGTCATCCAGCTTTGAATAATCGCATATATTTTGTTGATCATGCTAGTGTCCTGATCGTAATTCCCAGTTAAGGGTATTAGGATCTGGGTGTGTTACACTTTGGGCTTCCCCGTGGGCCTCCTTGCAGAATACGACTTCTTTACAAGCTCCTCTGTGGACCAGATACAGGCTGCCATGGCGTCTGTACAAACTACGACGGACTCCGGGTCAGCTGACACGTCCTGCACGTGGAAGACGTATGGCAAGACACACCTCCTTACGACTATAAAACCACCGTCTTTCAAGGGGCTCGATGCTGCTAATTAGCGTAACAAGCTACAAGCGGTTACGCCCGTTACTTCTACTTCTTTGTGTTTTCTCCACACGATTCCTCATCTGAATTCCTGGTTTCGACCCTTGCCTGACTACCGGATGGCCTTGTCTCCTCCTTCATTCTTGTCGTGCTCGTCTGGTTTTTTGACTCGGAACGTTACTGGATCCGGCTCCCTTCTGTCTCTTGCGGTACTTCAGTTCAGGATGCCGCTTCTGCATACGGAACCAAAGCGGAGGACTTGCTGTCTTCTATCCGGAACCTTTCAACTTCTACTCTGGATGCATGTGTGCTCAGGTACATACTTAATTGGCAAATCCCGTCTCTGCTACTATTTTCTCTCCACAACTTGTTTGGATATTTGTCTTCTGTTGGATTCTGGGACATTGAGTGACTGTCTTGTGAACTTGTCTTCAAGTGCATATAAACGCTCTGCCGAAATTGCACCAACCCGGCACTAGTGCGACCCTCGTGCCGTTCGGGGCTACTTCCCTATACTAACATTCCTGTTTGTTATTTTCTCCTTTCGTTGTTTTCAGTTTCCTGGATTCCTTTCCTCAAAATATCCTTATTCAGGTTAGTTCCACCAATTCGATATATATATATTTAAGTTGGAACTGATACTTCAAAGGCTCTTTAGAACATCCCACTTATTATGTTATATTTCTTGTAGATCCACCCCGGGGAAGCTCCACTCCAATACTTACCTAGGTAGTTTCCCGTTATATACAACTGTTCTGTTTACTTGGTTAAATTTCAACTCTGTCTAATATCTTTGTATACCTTTGCAGCATTGGTATTGGCGGTGTGTGTTCTCCCCGCTCTTTTATTCAATTGACACCTCTGTCTGTCCCAACTGAAACAGCAGAGAGGTACATTGTAGAAAAGAGCCCCTCTTTGAGGAAGCCTGAGTCTTGTACTCAGGGGAGCTGGGATGGAAGGCTGACTATCGACTCTTGACCACCATCATCTCCAAGGTCGCTCCTCTGCATCTTCGGCCTATTCGGAGTGGTGAGTAACAGGGTGTCATCAGCAAAGTTTCTATAAATGACACCCATAGCATCCAAGGCAGCGAATAATAGCTTGGTGTAAGCATTGTAAAGGGTGGGCGATAGACATGGCTCTTGCAGGACTCCTCGTGGTACTAGTATGGGTTATGTAGCTTCCCTGACAATGGAGACTAGGGATGTGCTATCTGCCAGGAAGGATTTAACCCAGAAGGTGGCATCTTGTGAAAATTGGAAGTCGTTTGCCAAAGTGGCGCATAGTTTATCATGATCCACTAGGTTGAATGCAGCGGATAGATCTAATAATAAGAGGATGCAGAGTTTGCCAGTGTCTCTTATGGAGTCCATCTGGATTTTCAGATCAAGGAGTGCTGATTTGGTGCTATGGTTAGGCCAAAAGCCCGATTGTCTAGCTCCTAGGAGGTTGTTTTCTTCAAAATGAGATTGTATTTGTGCATAGGCCATTTTATCAATGATTTTCAATAAGAAGGGAGCCGTGGTTATGGGGCAGTAATTAGTCGGGATTGTGGGGTCCAAGGAGAGATTTTTAAGGAGCGGGGTTACGCAAGCTTCTTTGATACATGGAGGGACCAGATTGGTGCTAAATGATGGATTGATGAATTTGGTAATGATTGGGTTAAAAGTAGGAGCGCACAGCTTTACTAGGTGAGTTGGGAAGCTGTCTCCTTTGCAATTGGAAGGTTTTAGCTTGGATATGGAGTCTAATACTTGTTCTTGGGATACTGTGGTGAATTTGAATTGAGTGTTAGGTTTTTGACTAGAGCTGTCTATTGTCTCTAGGGGTGTGTTTTTATTGGCCAGAAGGTTTCTTCTGGATAATATTTTTCCTTGGAGTAGTTGTATTTTGCACGCTAGCACATTTTGTATTGTGGTACACCAGGCTTTACTGGAGGTCACTTGAGTAGTTTGTGGGACAGGATTTTCCAATTCTCTGAGAATTGTGGAGAGCTCTTTTGAATTTGATGAAGCGTTGCTAATCGGGTGTTAAGAACATTAGCTTTGCGAGTAATAATGGCAGCTTTGTAAATTTTGTTCGCTTCAGCCAGTGCTTCAGAGGACTCAGCGGATACGTTTTTTTTGTGGATGTGTTCTAGGGATCTCTTTTTCCGCCTGAGTACCACGGGTTCTTCATTGAACCAAAAGATAGTGCGCTTGTCTGGGCGTCTAGTTTTGGTTATAAGTGGGGCTATCTAATCAATGGTGGTTTTAAGGCAATTGTGGTAGAGGTCTGCAAGATAGTTTGGGTTAGTGCTCATGGTGGGAAGGGAGGACAGGGCATCCTTCAGGAGAAGGGTGAGGCAGTCTATAGTTAGGTTCCGTTTATTCCTTATTTCAATGGTGTCCAAGATGGTCGTAGTGGGCAGGGGTTTCTTTTCTAGAGATAGTGTGAAATTGATAAGGTGGTGGTCAGTCCAATCAAATAATACCATCAAATAATAACGCAGTCCTAGTCGAGTCTGTCAAAATAAAAGGGCCTGTGCTAATAAACCTACTGCCAATCCTTACTTCTAAATACAAAAAGTGTGGGAAACAATGTTATGCAAAAGAAGTGTTCAAGAAATGATATGTCAGGGTACTTGAGCCGTCAGCTCCCCTTCCCCACGTTTTCAGCACAGGACAAAGCGGCACACTCGAGTTTAGCACACACGCTGGTTTCTCTAGCACGAGGATGCCGTTCAAAACCTCATCAGGGGCCTCCGCGCCAAAATCTGTTTGCCTTTCAAAGTCTCTCATTTCAAAGGGCCTGATGCAACACGATAAACACTAAAGTTCCTTTCGTCTTAGGATTTCACATATACAACTTCTCAGGTGATTTACTGTTCACCCCGTGTCTCCCTCCGCCGGGGTCAGACCCACTTTAACACAAAACCTTCTCTCGTGATTTCCTGTTCACCCCGGGGACCCTTCTGCCAGGCTCAGACCCACTTTAACACAAAGCTTTCAATTGATCTTCCTCCGCTGGGCTCGGACCAACATTACCTACTTTTCCAAATTTTACTTTAATTTAAGAAGATTGAAGACTTTTGACTGTGCATGGGATTTTGCTCGACTCGTTGCAGGTCCACTTTGATTCACAATTTACTTGTTCTCTTCTTGATATAACCTTTTCACACTTTCACTTTTGCCACTTCTCAGCTGGATACTGTAAGGAACTCATGGTGGCAACAGTAAAGACAGGCACAAGTGATCACAGTTCAAGGGTGTTTATTGAACTTTATAATGGGTGAGATACGCCTAATCTAAACCTAAATCAAAGATGGGAGCAAGCTACGACCATCAAATAATAATAAGGCAGTCCTAGTGGCATCTTGTCAAATAAAAAGGGCCTATACTAAAAAAACTATTCCCAATCCTTACTGCTAAGTTACAAAAAGAGTGTGGGATAATGTTCACCAGAAAAGAAAGAAGTGTTCACAAAATGATAAGTCATGATGGTATGCTTGGTCCCCTTTCCCCGCGTTTCAAGCATGGGAAAAGGCGGAACTCCAGAGCACAGCACACTCCTGGGCCTCTCCACCACGAGGCTCACAATTCCAGTTCAATGCTATCAGAACCTTCACGGGTTAAGTCTTTTGTCTGCAAAAGTCTCTTTGTCTTAGAAGGACTGCTGATTCAAAAACAACAAACAAAAATTCTCTCTGTGGTCTTGCACCTTGGGCGATTGCTCTTCGCCCCTAGGATCTCCCCTCTGCCAGGTTCGGATCTTCCTTGAAACTTGGGCCTCCCTCCGTCGGGTTCACTACGGTGTTTCAAATGCAGCTTGCAATTTCCTGTAGTCTTAATGTCCTTTTGAACAATTTCTCACTGTAGACAACCCTCTGCTGGGTTTACTCTTGTCAGATAAACCGTAAAACTAGCTTTATCACAGTGCGGGATTCACTCTCGTTAGCTCTCCCTTTGGCATCCCTCCGTCGGGTTCACACTTGCCTTAATTCACAACTTCACAACCTTTCGCAGAAAGTGGGGTGGGGGTTCCCTTCCCTTAGCTTTCTCTCGGCAATGGGTCAGAGACTTTCGATTGTACAAAGGATTTGACATGACCCTTGTAGGTCCACTGACACCTCACGCCACCCTCTCCTAGGGCCTTCTGGTACTTGCAGTTTCAAAACAGGTCCCGGTCAGAGTCTGACTCCTCTGCACCTGGACCTTAACTGGGCCTTCTTTAAAGTTCACAAACACACAAGTTCTTTGTTCGTCGGTTCCTAGTGATTGCATCGACAGTCAAAGCATCGACAAACCATACCATTGACACAAAAGCATCTAAAAAAAAAAAATTGACTGCATTTTTTCTTTATGGGGGGGGTTCCCCCCAAACCACCTTTTTAATAGGTTTACACATTTTTACTAAACCCTTTACCATTGAAAAACATGCATTCAATGTTTTTTTTCTCGATTTTTTTTTTCAATGGTATGGTTTGTCGATGCTTTGTTTTACATGAAATGACCGGATACCTTGTTCGTCAGATCTTTGCTTTCATAACAGCATATTTTTATCACCCTAAGACAAATGAAAATATGAATCAACCTTGTTTTCTCCTACCTAGACCCAGGAGCCGGTGCCTTCACCATGAAATCGCGTGATTACTGAATAGAGTTGCCACCTGCCCGGATTTGAGCTGTGTCCTGTTTTCACAGTAGACCCGGATCTCTCTCTCTCATGAGACAGCCATCTGGAGTTTCAAGACTGGGCACAGCAACAGCAGCAGCAGCGCCGTGGGGTTTTAAGGTGCGTCAGCCAGAGATGTCATGAAATGGACATCCTGCCAGATAGTCTACCAATTACATTTACATTCTTTGCTGTTCCATGGAGCTGTAAATTCACAGCTCTGTTGTTGTATACGTGCTGTCTGGTAGGCAGGCCCCAATTAATGGAAAATAGGTCATGGGGACAAGTTCAGCTTTCAATTACTCTTTCATGTGCAAAATGCAAACTCTTCTTGGAAAGTCCTAAATTTGGGACAGCTAATTGTGATGGCCTATATGCATTTTAAAGCCGAGTCCAGACAACAAGTCACACTAATTTAATTGGTGAAAGAAAAGGTCAACTGCATACGTGTATACATTTTCAAAGCTTCTTGCGTGTTTGAAAGCAAACAAAGTACTATTTGCGGAACTGCACATTTCATTTACACCAAAACATTCTGGGTGCTGTTTCAAATGATGAAAAAAGTAGGCAACTTTTAATAATAACACAAGCAACTCACAGCAGACCATGCAGACGCCTCAAGGTGTCAAGCGCACATGTGAATAAGGCATCTATGAACGCCCCCTTGTTTGCGTTCTGTCACTTTCAGCTCTGCAATGATAAAGGAAAGGCAAAACTACCACTACCAGGATGCAGCACTGACTGACACCCGACTGGCCTGGCGTGGCGTGGGAGAACCACCCTATAGAGTAAGGAGGCAGTGGTGGGAAAGAAGCGGACAATTGGTCATGTTTGCGTTTTAGCCAATTCCATTTGATTTGTGGTACACACATTTTGGAAAAGCTAAACCACAAATCCCAGAATGCAAAATCGCTATAGAAGGAACAACCATGGCTGGATGGGAGGTGTCAGACAAGTTATGGGGCCACTTCTCAATGCTGAAAGCTTTGCTTGAATGTACTCCTCTCTATGTAGAGCTCTCAAGATAATCAGTTTCAAAGTGAGGGTTACACCATTTATGGCATCCGGGCCCACATTATCCTTCAAGCCTGCTACTTGCAGATCTTAATTTCCACTGGAGAAAATTAAACTTCACCATTTATTTATGTATTGTTTTTTTTATAACACACTTAAAACAGATACGAGTACGGTTTCTAAGCGTGGATCCAGGATTCAAACCTTTGTTTAAGGATTCAAATCTTTTTTTAAGACCAGCACGTTGCCCCATTGAGTAAGTGAGAAAGAGGCCTAGAATATTGCTGTATGAAATGCATAACAAGTAACTCAACAAAGATAGAATGGGAGATTTAATAACCGGTAAGTTTCTATGAAAGGCTAGGAGGAACGGGTAAAATTCTGTCTCGGCTCAGCCTCTTATCTTGTGTAACAAAATGAGCATGATTCTGGTGGAGAATAAGGTCTGGCAGGATTTTATGACTGGTCTATCTCTCTAAATGGTTGATGGGGATTGAGTAGGGACAGATTAATGTTAGATGTGCCTAAACCAGCTTTTAAACTTCCTTGCTCCTTTAATATTAATTCAGTTAGCCAATAATGGCAACGCTTCTCAACGTTTGCAATAAACCGTCCTGTTATTGGTGTGTGCGTTATGCAATGGATAAAGAATCACGCTCACCTTTTCTCCTGGTGGCTTTCTGTGGAATGTTGGCTTTGTGGGTTAATGATGCGACTGCAGTGATTTCCATGAAAGCTGCAGCAAGACCTCTGCTGCAGGATCTTAACCCACTGACCTATTTCAAGGATCCAATGGTTTCCACAACTTTAATAAATAAGGCTTGTAGGAATGTGCTTTACAGCCGCAATTAAATGATCAGTGTCATCTATTAGCTGGTCTGATAGCACAGCGAGTAGAGCACTCGCTCTGACATCCGTGCACCTGCTGACGCAGGTTCGAATCCTGGCAGGGACAAACTCTGCCTTTCATCCTTCCGAGGTTGATAAATGAGCACCACACACCGTGTGTAATAATAAGCAGGGCACAGATACCTGAGGGTTAGTAGCACTATATAAATGCTAAATTATTAATATTATACTATGTTGCTGGTTACAACCTTGGGCTCAACATAGTTTGGTTCGCTATCGGCTCCTTCTGACTCACTGGCTGTGCGGAACCTGTTGGTTTGTCTTCACCTCTGGAGTCAAGGACGGTATCACAGTAGCCAGCGTGCCTATCTGCCTGGGTTATCAATGCAGGAGGCCCCCTGTGCACCTTTGACATCTGCTGCACCCGTCAGCTGTACATCCCGGGTCTTATCGGAGGCTTCGCAGGTCTGGGTTGTGCGTGGTTATTGTCAATTGCCTGACCTGTCAGTTGGGATATGTCAGGTAAACAGCTCTGGGGTTAGTCATTGTCTGTTACCGCGTAAGAAAATATTTAGCAGCCATACTATCATTTCTTCCAATAGTTCTGGTTCTCTTTTACCCCATTGTGGTTGCTGGAAGCAAGACCAGTAAGGATGGTTAAACCAATGAACAAATAATACTGTGGGAACACTTATGACTTAGGTCAGTCTCATTTGATAATTACAAAACTGTTTTCCCTTTGGTGGGAGTACCTTAGAGCATCCTCTTTCACGTATGGTAAGTAACCAACTGTTTCACAGGGAGGTGGATCCTTTGCCAGTAAGATTATTCACATTAGATAAATGTTTCCTTCATTTCCTGGAGGGGAATTTGATAAATAAACTCTCTTTCCTTTCAAGAGGTGCATATGCAAGCAAGATTTGTCACATTTGATAAATAAACTCTAATTTCATGAGGGGCATTTGCAGGCAAGATTTGTCACATTTGATGAATAAACACTCATTATTTTAGCACTTCCCCTCAGATGCCAGCTAACATCAACACCTCCTCATATTATGACAAACCCATCAAGTGGTACCCTGTATCCTGGGAGATTATATCCCACATGAGAGTACCTTGGTTGTCCAGGCCACAATTGGGCCGTTACCTAGATGCCCCCTGAATCCCCTGCAATGAACATAACTCCTGGCGTGGGAACTGTGAGAGGTGGAATCTGAGGAGCACAGTCAGGCGAAGTGCTGTGATGCAAGCAAGCACTTATCTGACAAGAGCTGCCAGCCTAATTTCGCTTCACACGTACAGCAATAAAACAGAGATGCCTAAACAGGCACCCCTGTCCTTAAGGATTTTCTCTAATTTTGCTTACGAGAACACGCCGCTGACAATATACCCAGCTAATCCATGCCCCCCTTACACTCTCTTACGTTCTCTTCATTAAGATGCGACAGGAACATGACATTGGCCGCAAAGGCTGAAAGCGGCCAGACAATATTATTTTGTAGCTCCTACAGGTGACACTTTATTGCCTGCTCCGTATACTTTTCCACTCCTACCACGGAGAGGGGAAAGGCAGACTCACATCCACTACTGTCGGTCCCATCAACTGGCTCGAACACACAGGCGCTACCGTCTGTCCCATCAACTGGCTCGCACACATGGGCGCTACCAGCCCGTGCTGGGCTGAAAGCTCACTCTGGTGCTCGCTTCCTCGACCCTGTAAAGGGGAGAGTGCAAGCAGGCCTGGTACGGTCCTCGGTGGAGCTCTTTAGCACAGAGGAATGGGACATACTGCGTGTTATTGAAGCTGATGCGCTCTCTCTCTCTTACACGGCTTACCACTGCTATTTACAAACATGGTCCTGTCCACCTGTCTCCCAGGGCGCAGGAGACAGTGACACGTGGGGGTTTACATATATCATCCTCTTCAGACCAATGAAGTTTCTGGGGCTCAGCGTTTTTAAGTTTATCTGTTAGCCTAGCTGTTTTGTCTGAATAATTTGGGATAAACCCACTGTAATATCCTATTAACCCTAAAAAGGCTCCAAGATCCATTTTTGACTTGGGTGTAGGTGTATCTAGGATGGCTCTCAGTTTCTCATGTTGGGAGTGTACATTTCCATTCCCTACAAAAACCCCAAGGTGTTTTACAGCCGATTGTGCCAGTCTGGATTTAGATGGATTAGCAGTTAAGCCGGCCTGTGTGAGAACTCTCATAACAGTATGTAGGTGGAAAAGATGGCCTTCCAAGGTTTCACTGTAAATGACGATATTGTCAATATAAGCTCCACAGAAGTCAGAATAGGGACGTAAGATTTTATCCATTAGGCGTTGGAAAGTGGCTGGTGTGCCGTGTAAGCCAAAAGGGAGGACTTCAAATTGAAATTATCATAAGGGTGCGGAGAATGCCATCTTTTCTTTATCTGGCCCATACAGTGGTACCTGCCAATACCCTTTTGTTAAGTATAGGGTGGATATAAAGGTGGTTGTCCTAAGTTTATCAATTAGATCTTCGATGCGTGGCATGGGATATGCATCGAAATCGGATATTGCATTGACTTGACGGAAGTCTATACAGAATCTCCAGGAATGGTCAGGTTTATTTACCAACACGACAGGGGAGGACCATGGGCTGCAAGAGGGCTCAATAATATTAGCTTATATCATTGTTTACTTCCTCAACCACTATCTGTTTATGGGCTTCTGGGAGTCTGTACAGTTTTAAATGTACCACTTTGCCCTTGGGTGTTCTAATATAGTGGTAAGTGCATTTCATTCTTCCTGGTTTGTCTGAAAATACATCGGGGAAAGATGTAATGACATCCTTTAGATGATGTTGTTTTTGTGTAGACAACTCGGGAGGAACTAGTTCAAAGTTGTCTATATCTTTCGGAACCAAACAAGATAATACCTTGGCATGGGTGGCTGATGGGTTCTCTTTCCACTCCTTTAAGAGATGTATGTGGTACAAATTGACCTTTTGTTTTCTGTCTGATTGGGCTACTTTATATGTGCAGGTTCCTGTTCGTTCTACTATTTCGCAGCGCCCATGCCACTTAGAAACAAGCTTGTTTTCTGAGGTGTGTAATAGGACCAACACTTTTTGTCCTATAGAAAATTATCTCAAGCTTACTTTCTTGTCGTTGTTCGCTTTTTGTTGGCTTTGGGCCTTTTCAATACAAGTACTGACTAGATCGCGAACAAGCATCATAAGTTCTTGCGTTCGGGTAGCAGTTTGCGAGATGGGAATGGGCCCCTCTTCTCTTTCTTCCCAGGTTTCCCGGAGCATGTCCAGGACATCTCTGGGCTCTCTGCCATACAGCAGCTCAAAAGGGGAAAAGTCTGTGGAGGCCTGTGGAGTTTTTCTCACTGCAAATAGTGCCCACAGGATCATTTAGTCACAGTTATTCCTGTCCTTGTCTACCAACTTTCGCAGGATACATTTTAAGGTCTTGTTGAATCTTTCTACCAAACCATCGGTTTGAGAATGGTATACAGACGTTCTTAAGGTGATAATATGGAGTAACTCTTTCACCTCTGCCATGAGCTTGCTCATAAAATGCGACTCTTGGTCAGTCAATATTTTCTTGGGAAAGCCAACCTTGGAAAAATACGGTAGGCGGTTTTAAGAATTTGCTGTGTGGTATTAATTCGCATTGGGAATGCTTCAGGTATCTAGTGGCATAAACAATTACGAGGACGTTTTGTGGCCTAATCTGGATATTTCTAAAGGTCCTTGAAAAGGGGACCTCCATGATGGGTAAAGGGTTGAAAGAGGCAGGCAGTGGGACGTGTGTGCTAGTTTTTAGACAAATTTCACACGTCCGGATAAAGGTCTTTATATCAGCGTGGATACCTGGCCAGTAAAATTTACCACTAATGTGTGCTTGGGTTTTGGATTATCCTAAGTGACCCCTGGTAAAGTGGGAATGCGCAATCTCTAGTACAACCTTTCAGTGGGTCCTGGGGATAACCAACTGTCTTCTATTAACCCTTCGGTCGATGTTTCTCTACTGCACAACATCCCCTGCTTAAAGAGGTAAAAGTTGCTTCCTTTTCCTATACCTTCCCCTATGTTTCTTTGATGTTAAAAAGTTTATCAGCATCCTCAAAGCCCAATGTTCCTCAGTCTATTTTGTCGGGTTCGCTCTCTTTAAACTGAGGGAATAGTGCCTTTTCAAAAATTCCTTGGGCCATTTGGTCCACACAACGTACTTGAAATGGGATTTCGCCATGATTCTGTAAGAGAACCTTTACGTCGCCTTGGAAGTCTGGGTCGATGACACCTGCTAAAACGTCTAGACCAAACTTCCATGCTAGGCCCAATTTTGGGGCTAGCCTGATATAACACCCGGGATGGGGTATCCAAACTAAATTGATAGGAATCATTGCCCTTTTCCCCGGGGGAATGACAGCTTCCCTACTGCTACAAATATCGAAACCTATTGTTTCTTTTGTGGGAACAGAACGGTCAGAAACTCAATGACTACATTTTTGAAATTGTAGGGTTCCCCAATTTGTTTCAATTGTGTCACATCCCACTTCTAACACCATACGTAAGGAACTCATGGTGGCAACAGTAAAGGCAGACACAAGTGATCACAGTTCGAGAGTGTTTATTGAACTTTATATAATGGGTGAGATAAACGCCTAATCTAAACCTAAATCTAAGATGGGAGCCAGCTACGACCATCAAATAATAAGGCAGTCCTAGTGGCGTCTTGTCAAATAAAAAGGGCCTATAGGAAAAAATACCTATTGCTAGTCCTTACCTCTAAGTTACAAAAAGAGTGCAAGTCCAAGTCTTAATGTCCTTTTGAACAATTTCTTACTGTAGACAACCCTTTGCTGGGTTCACTCTTGTCAGATACACTGTTCAACTTGCTTTACCACAGTATGGGGTCACTCTCATTAGCTCTCCCTTTGGCATCCCTCCGTCGGGTTCACACTTGTCTTAATTCACAACCTTTCTCAAAAGCGGGGGCTGGTGGGTTCCCTTCCCTAAGCTTTCTCTCTGCAATGGGGCAGAGACTTGCTATTGTACAAAGGATTTGACGTGACCCGTGTAAGACCACTCCAACACCTCATGCCACCCTCTCCACTGCAATCCAACAAAGGTAGCAAGCACATAACAACCTGCGCACCCTCCTCCCCTCCGGAGCCACTCACTATGAGTTTGCAGCTCCGGGTGAGGGGCATGGTACCTTACCTCTGGGTGGGGTCCTTCCACAGTAGGGTCCAGAAACACGCAATGGGTGGAAGTGCTCCTGGAGTACGGAGGCTAAGAGCGGCAGCATCAGCTCCATCCCCCCGCTCCTCCACCCTTCGGGACACTAATAGCTCACAACTATGCTCAGACGCCTGCCCTCTAGATGGAGGCACGTACCTGAGGCTTCACGGAGTGAGGGACGACCTACACGCCTTCCCCCCTCCATATCCATTTAGAGCACAGAGGCTCCAACGCCAGGCTGGGGGCACACACTCTCCCCCATATGAAACACTTGCTCCGGAGGGGAACGGCAGCACGCAGCATGAAATGCCTTCCTGAAACTGATGAAAATGAACACGTTAGGACCGGCTCCTCCGGCTCCTCCTCCCCCCGCTCCATCCCCGGGGGCGCTGATACCTCGCAGCACTTCTTTGCCGCTTGCCAGAGGGTGGAGACACATAAGGCTGGATTCTCGTGCCCCCGCAGTGCAGAAGCATGGAGCTCGGCCCTTCTCCCCACTGATTAATCTCAGCCCGGCTCCACCCCCTGGCAGTGGAAGTCTCCACGAAGGCCCAATAAAAGATTTCCCCGTAATCCGCTGCCCCCAGCAGGGATCACCTAGGGCAGCGTGCTACAGCCACCCACCCACGGGACCATAGAGTGACGGGATAACCCCCCCTACTCCTCCGAGGCATCTGACAAGTAATATGCCACTTCGGGACCCTAACAGATCAGTGACAAGGATAACCTCATCAAAGTGGGATCCCACATCAAGGAACTTCACTATGTCTAAACACCCTAAGGCCCAGAAGAGTGTGGTCATTTCAACTATGTTACTCCCGGTGGAGAAAGGAAAGAAGCCAGAGTTGGCAAAGTTGATGCCTTGGGCTCTGGCTGGCCCCTCGGGGCAACTAGCCAAGGAGGACATTTAATCTTTCATGCTTGACATCAAAACGGAGTTCCACAGTTGCATGGCACAAATGTCTACCAAATTAGAGCACACAGATCAAAGGGTGGTGGAAATGGAACAAAGACTGGGGGAATGTGTAGGAACAAGCCCGGGATCACATAGTCACCCTGCTGGAGGTGCAACAGAAAATCTGTACCTTGGAGGACAGGAATTAGATCCTGGAATATAAACAAGAGGCCATGGAAAACAGGACCCGAAGAAATAATCTTCGGATTAGGGGGTACCCACATCAGTCCAAGACCAAGATTTGACAGAGTATGTAGGGGATCTGTTTCAATCTCTCCTGCCACTTATCAACAAACCCCCTACTTCTACTGGACCGCACGCATAGAATGTGTACCCGCAGGGGTCTAGAGTCGGAATATCCTCCGGACGTGATCACTTGAGTCTACTTCTATACGACGAAACAAGAGATTCTGGCAGTAGGATGCACCCGGAACGAGAGGACGAGAGGACGTTTTAGCACTCCCCCCCTACAGATTTTCCAAGATCTTCCGACAGCCACGATACAGAAGCGCAGAATGCTCTGGCCCCTTACTCTCTTATTGTGGGACCAAGAGATCAGATACCCCTGCTGTTTCCCATCTCCGTGCAGTTCACATTTAAGGGGGTGTCCCGATTGATTTCATGCCTGGAGGATGCAGAGGGGATCTCTCTGCCACCTCGCCGGACAAGAGGGATGGCTCCTCTCTGGGCACTCTCGTGGGAGCCGAAGGCCTCCAACATAAAACTGTGATGGGTCACCTGGTCAAAGGTCCAGAAAGGCTGCAACGCAGGAAAACCTCCCTCTCACACCTAATTTAAAATGACATTTTGCTGAAGTGATCCACTAATTCTTTTCCAGCATCTAAAGTTCCGGCAACTGGCACCATGGGAAAACTGGACAATGCAGAGCTGAAGATGGGCTTCACGCGGCCCACACCTCACCTCAAGGAGTATGTCACCTGAAGTCCCTTGGGGTGTTATGCCGAAGGTTTATGGCAACTTGAAACTTTGGAGTTCACTGTTTGGACTCCATTTCTGTTGTTCTTTGTTCGTTCAGTTAAAACCTCGATTGGAGCAGGGTGCCAAAAATTATCTTATGTTGGATGGCGGCTGAAACCTACCCAACCCCCAGCTGTGGAGAAATAAAGCCCGGCAGTACCTCACCAGAACCTGAACTTTGTTTCACTAAATGTGAAAGGTTTGAACTCTCCAGTAAAACGGAAAACTATCCTGAGGCGATTAAGAGACTTGGAGGGAACAGTGACTTTTTTTACAAGAAACCCATCTTTTCCCAGAAGACTATACCCGCCTTCGGATCAGAGACTTTCCGGACCAATTCCTGGCTTCCGAGGGGTCTAAAACAGGGGGGACAGTGATATTGGTGGTGAGGGGCATCCAGTTTGAAGAGTTGGATATTTTCCGAAACCCGGGAGGCCGATATTTTGGAGTGAAAGGTATGCTCTTGGGTCAACTATATTCGCTAACTTCAATCTATGCCCCGAATGAAGGACAATAATACTTCTTTAGAGGACTAGAATTGTCCCTCCTTCCCTTTCTCGAGGGCCAGATTGTTATCAGGGGAGATTTTAATGGCGTCCCTGACCCTAACAACGACAAAACACATGGCCCCTCCTCCAAAGATTTCAAAATCACCCTGAGTATTCTCCATGTGTTCAAATCCCTGGGAGTGGTTCACGCCTGGAGAGTATTACGTCCGGAGGAGAGGGACTTTACTTTTTTCTCACAAGTTTAGTGTTCCTCCTCCCGCATAGATCTGATTTTGGCATCACTCCAGCTCATGCCATTCATAGACAGAGTGGATATTGCTCCCTAGGTTTCTCTCAGACCATGCCCCGGTTCTTCTGCAAGCTAGAGCTTGGGACCCAGCCCCCCTGAGGGATGGGGTAGCGAAAGCCAATTAGGGACTATTTTAGGGACAATCCCACAGAACTGACATCCCTTGCTATGACATGGGACACCATGAAAGCAGTCATTAGGGGTATCTTAATAGCTCATACGGCAGCCTATTACAAACGGAAAAAACAAACCTGAGCTAGAAATCTCAGAAATTGAGGATAAATATAAGAAGGGTTGGTCCCCTAAACTCCACTCAGCCCTCTGCATCGCCCGAAATAAACTAGAGGCCCTATATGTCAAAGAGACTGCTCAGTCCCTGTTGTCAGCCCAGAGAAGGTACATTGAGGAAGCTGCCCTGCCTGGCCTATCCCGGGAGGATATGGAGTCTTTAGAGGCCCCAATTCAGCAGGAGGAAGTGGAGGCGGTAATAAGATCCCTGAAGTCTAGAGTCTCAGGCCCTTATGGTTTTTCACCAAAGTTTTATAAACTCTTTAGCAGCCAACAGCTCCCCCCTCTAACAACCCTCTTCAATTCCTTTAGAGAAGTGGGTAGTGTGACCCGCCCATGCAAACCCCCACCATGATATGATTACCAAAGCCCGGTAAGGATCTGAGGGATTGTGCCTCTTATAGGCCAATCTCTCTGCTGAATATCGATGCAAACATTTAGTCGAAGATATTGGAAAACCGCTTAGGCCCTCTTCTCCCCACAATGATTAATGCAGACCAAACAGGTTTCGCCGTGGGAAGGAAAACGGATGACAGCATTAGGCGAGCCCTGAACCTAATAGAAGCTACCACTATGAACAAAGGAAAATTAGTCCTTTTAGCCCTCAATGCTACTAAGGCGTTTGACAAGGTTGATTGGTCCTTTATGCACCTAACCTTGGAGGCCTTTCGTTTTGGAGACCAATTCAGCAGAATGATTGCAACCAATTATGCCTCCCCGAATACTCTACTCCAGGTTAATCAGGAACAATCATCCCCGATCCACCTCACTTGTGGAACACGACAGGGCTTCCCCACTCTGCCCCATCTTGTTTGCCTTAATCATGGAACTGCTGGCACAACACATACGTACTAATGTATCAATTCAAGGGGTCATGGTTTGGGATTCTCCCCGCAAGGTGTCCCTTTATCCCAATGATGTATTACTCTCTATTACTAATATTCTGTCTTCCCACCAAGCAGCCCCATCAAGAACTCCGATCCTTCGACCAAGTAGCAGGTTTCGAAATAAATTATGGAAACTTGGTGGCAATCGGGGTGGGTATATCCCCACTGGACATCACTTCTCTCCAATCCCTCTGCCCAATTCATTGGGACATCAAATCTGTCGACTATCTAGGCGTTCAAAAGATATTTATATGGCCAACCCCCCCACCTCAATCAAAGGACCTAGCAAGAAGGGCAGGCCAGGAGATTTAATTGGATCTGCGTGATTTTTCCATCACAGAAAAGTCTGACGGAAAAGTCTGCATGGGAAATGTACGCACCACCAAAGGTTCGTACATTTCCCATGCGAACAAACACTGCAAATCACTACATACCCACACTCCCACCCACACCCACAACACCTCCCCACCCACACCCTACACAGACCCCACCGAGACCCCCAACATAAACAAACCCTACTTACCTTTTCTTCACGCTGTGTCCCTCCGGCACCAGTTCCCGTTCACTTCCGTGATCGTGAACCGGCGCCGCAGGATCCTTTTCTTTTTTTTTATGGGCAGCTGCAGGGGTTTCCCCCGCAACACCCCGCTCACTATTCCACACAGTATAGTGAGCGGGGTGTTGTGGGGACACCCCCACAGCTCCTGTGTTTTTTTTCTTTCGGGTATGCTGCAGGGCTGTCCCCCACAACACCCCGCACACTATACCACACAGTATAGTGAGCAGGGTGTTGCGGGGGACACTCCTGCAGCCCCCATTTTTTTACATTTTATTTACTTACCTACAATGCATGCCATCAAAGGTTCAAACTTTTTGGACTTTTTGTACAGTCAGACCTTTTTTTTGGTCCGATCGTACAATTCCGATTTCATTGATGGGCCGCATCACAGCAGTTAAAATGAATTTACTCCCTCGCCTCCTCTACTTTTGTTCATCCCTCCCGGTAGAAATCCCAACAACGATCTTTGACCACCTCCAACGTAAACTCTTGGGGTTCATATGGCGGGGTAAGAAATCAAGGATCCCAAAAAAGGTGATGATGGGCAGTTCCAGGTTAGGGGGATATGTGGAGGTGGCACAGATATTGCACTTGTTGACATGGATGTCCAGGTCTCCCCTTACAAAATGGGTGGAGATAGAACAATCTAAACTCTCTCTCCCACTTTGTTTTCTACCCTTTATCCCTCATGCGACACAGAAACAATGGCAGAATCTGCTTTCGTCAACAAAGATCAGTCTGAAGTCACGGGACGAGGCTCTAAAATGGAAAAAGATCACTAGAGGCACAGGCCCATTATCTCCAGTCTTTGGCAATCCGACCTTCTCGCCAGGGATGCAATCAGAAGCTTTTGGGAACTGGAGCCGGAGAAGTCTCAAACACTAACGCAGCTATTCGATGAAGGCCAATCTCGCTCATTCGAGGAATGCAAAAAGGCGTTCCACTTCTTGGAAACAGACAGGTTCTCATATGTTCAGTTACGCCATTGGATCACACATCCAGTAATAAGGCAAAAGGCCACACAAACTCTAAGCCCACTTGAACTAACAGTTTCGGAGGGTCTGGGGATGGGTGGTATCTCTAAACTGTACAAACTTCTGAGGGCAAATCTTCTGACCTCCCGTCCAGACTACATGAGCTGCTGGGAGGTGGACTTGGGCTACCGACTGGAAGATCAAGCGTGGTTAGAAATTTGGACCAGGGGACACTCTTCCTCCAGATGCGTGACCAACAACGAGTGTGCCTTGAAACTCCTATTTCGGTATTATCCCCCAGTTCAGATACATCACTTCCAGGCTTCGATTCCCCCCTCTTGCTGGCTGAACTGCAGGGCGTTAGGCTCTTACCGCCACATGTGGTGGGACTGCCCCCCCCCGATTCAGTCCTTTTGGGAAACCATTGTGATGACCAAATAATCTATCATGGGAAGCAAACTCCTGATGTGTCCCAAAACATTGGTCCTGTGGGCCCTATACGACGAGGTGTACCCTAAATCTGGGGTACGGGCGAAACTATTGATGCATTTGCTATTGGCAGCTCACATCACAACTGCCCGCCAATGGAAATAGATAAAAGGCCCAGACCTCTCTTTATGGTGGATTAAGGTATGGGACGTGCTGGTGGCAGAAAAGGTAACGGCAGCAAAGGAGGGAAAAATCCACCAGTTTCTGTCTACATGGACTCCTCTACTGGACTATGACCTTAAATACCCAACGTTGACTTTTAAACTTGCCTGGCAAAACTTGACCTGTATCCGGTTGAAACGAAGTAACTTTTGAACCCGTGGGAGGAACAAACTATACGAGCTATGCAGGCTCTTGGGGGTGGGATTGATTGCCTTCTTTGGTGTATTGTCCATCCAATTAAGTATAACCAAGATGACTCGTGTTGAATGCTGTAACTTTTATGCAATGGTCTTTAGGTTGTGGCAATTGTTAATTTCTTGCTCCAAACGATAAAAAAAAAACAGGTCCCTGTCATGAGCGCCCACGTGACGCCAGACCCCTCTGCGCCTGGAATTTAACTGGGCTTTCTTTAAAGTTCACAAACACACAAGTTCTTTGTTAGTCAGATCTTTGCTTTCATACTATGTTGCCGTTTGCAACCTTAGAATCTACACAGTTCGGTTCGTTATCAGCTCCTTCTGACACGCCAGTTGTGCGGAACCTGTTGGCTTGTCTTCGCCTCTGGAGTCAAGGGTGGTATCACAGTAGCCAGCGGGCCGCCATACCTGGGTTACCAATGCGGGAGGCCGCTGTGCACCATTGACATCTGCTGCTCCAGACGCCAGCTGTACATCCCGGTCTTATGTTATGTCTTTCTGAGGCTTTCCAGGTCTGGGTTGAAAAGGGCAAGGGCATCTCCCTCCTTGTCGTCCTTTCTGGCCTCACTGCCTTGGGTGTGCGATTAAACTGCCGTCCTGGATTAGCTGCTTTATGCTGCGGTTGGCCTTGCTCAAAGTGTGCCTTCGTGCTCCGCCTTTTATCCCCGTGGGGAAGGTAAAGGGCCATCTTGTGTGCATGGTTATTGTGAATTGCCCGACTCTGCCTGACCCATGTGTTGGAGCATGTCAGGTAAACGGCTCTGGAGTTAGTCTGTTATCTGTTACAGTGTAAGAAAGTATTCCTGTCGGGAAGGGGTGCAGGGGGGTAGAGCTTCTAAGTATCCTACAGGGTAGGATGGGGAAATGGTGTTACAAGGAATCACGTCTCAACAGTCAGTGTCCCACTTCTACTACCTGAAGACCCCTCATCCAGATGATCCTCCCCCACTGGTCCACCCCCAGGAACTGGATCCAATGACGATAGCCGTGTCCTGGCCACCTGGATGACAGATCTCTGGGGACCAGTGGGTGAGACATATTCTGGTTTCTCACAGACCATAGCACTGCAAAGTCGACAATGCCCCGGCCTTGGTAAGGACCTCTCTGCAGTCTGCAGGTAACTCGTATCCACCAAACTCTAGGGCTGCAGGAGCCAAGCCCTGAGGTTCAGTGATCCTGGGTCGTGATGAAGCATTGCGCCTTCTTCCCTGGTGAGAAGATCAAAAACTACCGGTAGCTTGACCAGGGGCGACGCTGACAGACTGAGAAGGTCCGGATACCAAATCTGCCTCAGCCACGCCAGGGCGATGAGTATCATCTTGCACAGACACCGTCTGAGCGTATTTTATTTATTTACTGGTCACCCGTTAGTCGCTTATGTAATTAGCAAAACTGTTTCAAAATACCCACAGGGCAAAGAGGGTGGGGACAGGGGAAGGTAGACAATGAATTTCATCAAGGATAAATTATTGAATTAATAGTACAAACAAATAATGGGAATAATAGGAAGGGAAGACAAATCTACTATGCCCTGTGAGTGTTCAGGACGTGCAAGTGCAGAGGGGGGGAGGGATAGGTGCTTTGATGCTCATGAAGAAGTTCTCAGGGTAAGTGCTAAGAGGAGAACAACGTAAGTGCAACCACCCATGGGTATGGTGAGCCCAGGTAAGTGCAGCAGAAGACAACGGCTGGGATGAGAGATGTGGGGGGTCAAGGCCCCAAGGACACAAGGGCCCTGCACATCAGTCACGCTGCTTTAAGATTAGCAGGGAAGAGAGGAGGAGAAGGATGAGGTAAAGAGAACGGTCTTGAGGCTTTTTCGGGAACTTAAGAAGGTTGTGCTCAAGACGCAGAGGGAGGCTGTTCCACAGGAGGGAGTCAGCCGAGGAAAGTGATCGACCAACAGCTCTTATCTCTTAATCACTTACCACACAGGGAGTTGGTGCCAGAGGAACGGAGGAGTCCAGAAGGGGAGTATTTGGCCAGGAAGCATTGAAGATAGAGTGGTCCCTGGTCCCAAATAGCCTTGTGGATGATACAGAGGGATTTGCATTTAATCCGTGCTGAGACCGGGAGCCAGAGAAGTCTCGTAGCAGGAGTGGCAACGGGGGAACGCGTACAGGAAAAGCCCTTCCCACGAAAGGAGCACACGTCCCCCAGGATCCTCGGCTGGTGGAACATGCTGGCAAACTTCTTGCACATGGAGTTTGGCACTGTCACAAACAGATCTATCTAGGGCCTGCCCCACTCTGTCAACAGGCGGTCTACCTGATCCTGATGAAGCTCCCACACGTGGCAGGAGCACAGTTCCTTGCTGAAGGAGTCTGCTATCCTGTTCTGGACTCCTGCCAGGTGAAGCGGGACAAGGAACATCCCCTGTCCAATGGCCCAATGCCACAATTCCTGATCCTCCTTGGCGAGTGCCGGGGATCAAATTCCCTCGTTTCCTGATTTAAAACAGGGTGATGGTGTTGTCCGTGAAGATCCTCATCACCTTGCCTTTCAGGGACAGGAGGAACAACTTTAGGGCCCAGAACAGAGCCCGTAGCTCCAGGATGTTGATATGATGATCCTTCTCCTCTGGCAACCACAGGCCTCTGGCATGCAGACGTCCGCTGTGTGCTCTCCATCGCTCAAGGCAGGCGTCCATGGTGACCGTCTCCTGGTATGGCAGGGTCTGGACCCGGGCCTTGGGCGATGTTGGAGCGGATGCCCCACCATACTATCGCCTGCCAGACCTCGTTGTTGAGCAACAGCCGTGAAGATTCCAGACACCTGTACCCAGCAGGCGTCCAGGAATTCCTGGAGAGGGTGCATCTGCAACCTGCAGAGCCGGACGAGGTAGAAGCAGAAAAGCATCATGCCCAGCAATGCCTTGATGGCTTGCACCGTGGCTGTCCTTGTCAATGACAGCTGCTGCACCTTTCCCCAGAAAGGCTGCTATCCTCTCCTCAGAGGGAGACGCCAGGCAAGACACCGTATTGAGCCTGGCGCATAGAAACAGCGCGTTCTGTGATGGCATCAAGCAGGACTTTGGATAGTTGACAGAGAATCCCAGATCTGTTAGTAGCCGGATGGTTGTCTCTGTATGTCCTTGGGCCAGCTCCTGCGAGCGGTGCGAATCAGCCAGTCATCAAGGCACAGATATTTGTGTACGCCCTGTAGGTGTAGATGGGCCGCCACTGGTGTCAGGCACTCTTTGAACATCCTGGGGGCCGACTTCAAGGCGAAAGGTAGGGCCTCGAACTGGTAGTGCTGTCCCTACACTACAAAGCGTAGAAACATTTGATGCTTTCTGTGAACGGGGACGTGGAAGTAGGCGTCCTCCAGGTCCAGAGATGTCAAGAAGTCTCCTTTTTCCAGTTGGCCGAGCACGTTTTGCAATGCAACCATCCTGAAGTTTTGGGACTGGAGGCATTTGTTCAGATGTCGTAGGCCCAGAATGGGCCTCCAGCCCCCTGTCTTCTTTCTGACCAAGAAGTATCTGGAATAGACCCGGAGTCACTGGGGAACTAGCTCTATCGCCCCTTTTTTAGCAGCATGGCCCGTACCTCATCCAGGAGCTGAGGGATGTGCAGCTCTTGACGGGCCGCTGGTGGGATCCGGGGCACCTGCGTTGAAACTCCAGGGTGTGTCCTTGGGCGAGAGCATGCAGCACCCATCTGTCGGTGGTGATCTTTTCCCACTCGCTGATGAACTTCGCCAGCCAGCCTCCCACCAGGGTGTATGGGTGGGGGCCTGATGTTCTGGCCGGTTCGGGGTTGCTTCGGCACCTGCGGGCGACGGCAACGCGGTTGTCCGCTACCATAGGCCTGGGAACGTCCCCTGTAAGCTTCCTGAGTTGTGGATCTGGAAGGCTGATGGTCCAATGAGGCGAAACCTATAGAAGATCTGCTTGACTTTCCTCTGGAGGATCGAAAGGAAGAGCAGTGTTGCTGGAGGTTGCCCAGGGAATGGCCCGTCTCTGTATCTGCTTTGATGGCCTGAAGGGACTTGTCGACGACTTTCTCGAATAGGTTATCTCTGTCGAAGGGCATGTCCTGTACCATCGCTTGGACCTCCTGGCGGAAATTCGTGGCCTTCATCCAACCTTGGCGACTAAGGCAGACACTGTTCCCCATTTGCCGAAACCCTGTGTCAGCAATTTCCAACACCACTGGTATGGCATGATCCAACGCCTCCCATTCCTGGAAGAGAGTGATTGCCTCCATCTTCTTATCGTCTGGGATGAACTCCAAAATCGGACCCAGCTTGTACCACAGCTCCCTGTTGTACCTGGCTAGGATCGCCAGTGCTTTGGCCGCCTCAATGGTGGACGCTGCAGTGTAAATCACCTTCCTTCCCATGGTGTCCTTTTTCTTCCCCTTGCCGTACGGAGGGACCGAAGACAACGAGGACGGGTTAGCTGACCGTTTCCTCACAGCCACTGACACCACCAAATCCGGTGATGGTTGCGACCTCAGGCACTTGGGTGTAGATTCCAGCAGCCGGTAATCCTTTTCCAGCCTATCCCGATTGCCCAGAGCCGTGCAAGGGTTCTTCATGAGGGCCAGGCAGTCCTCCCACACGTCGTTCAGAAAGGGCACCAACATGATTGTCCTCTTGGCCTTGCGCCTCTCGTATAAGAAACCCTCCTTCCTGGTTTCTTTGGGCAGAAGCTGATATAGCTCGGAGGCTCTGGCAATCATGGAATGGAACGACCCCACCTCATCCGGTGGGGATGCCCTAGGTTGCAGAGACCCGCCGCCTGCTGCAAAGATATCTTCGTCGTCTGTCGTCATTGTGGCCGTATCCGTCCACGTCCCTGTGTCTGGGTCCACTGGGGTGAGGGGACCCGACGCGGATGTGGAGGCTGAAATGGGGCCGTTCGATGCCGCTTCCTCTTCATCACTGGCGGCTGATCGGGAGACGGTGGGACCAGTGGAACCGGACCCTGTGGCATCCTCTTCTGGCTCTCAGACACCAAGGTGTGGATAGTCGCCAGGCTGTCCAGAGACACATCCCACGGCTGAGCTGGCGGGATCGGAACACTAGGACCTGCACTGTCGTCGTCACCCTTCTCTTCCACGTGTGTAAGGATTCCAGGTCCTCGTCTGTGAACGAGACCTCCATGGCTTGGGCCACGGCTTGGGAGGGCTGTTCCGGGGCCTCCTTGCTACCCCCCTTTATCCGCCCTGAGGGGGAAGGAACCGGGTTCTGAGACGGTTTTCCATTTTGTGGCTCCCTTCACAAGGTCAGCCCCCTTAACCGTCGCGAGAGCAGCTGCCAACAGCTCTATCGTCGACAAAATCTTATCCTGTGCAGACTGGGCCTTCTTGGGCAGTTCGGCCTTCTTCTCGCCATCCGCGGCTTCTCTGGGTTCTCCCGCTGTTTAGCCGGGTTGGCCGATTTCCTTTTCGAGGAGGAGCTTGGTTGCAATGGAGGCAGAGGGTGACATTGATCGCGCTCTGTCCACCTTGGGACCCGCTTCCACAGTGAACCCGGTGGACTCGGACCTGCGGTTCTTGGCCTTGTCTTATGTCCCCACGGATGAGGCGCCCACAAAGGACTTAGAAGACTGCTCCTCGCACCGGCCGGTCCTGGGTGATGTTTGACCCTGCTTGGAGCACAGGGCAGAGGACTTGGCGTTCAGCCACGCTGCCAGTCTACTGTGCCTATCCGTCCTCTTCTTGGAGAAGCTGAGGCATATCTCACACTCCACTTCCTTGTGGGCCTGGTGCAGGCAGTAGAGGGATTACTGGTGCTTGCCCTCAACAAACACATTTCATAGCTCGCACCTGGTGCAGGGCTTGAAAAGGGATCTTCCTTCCTTCTCCTCCGTCATGGTCAGAGGGCGTGAAGTAGGCCCGATGGCCTTCTAGAATCTTCGACGATCTTCGCCCTTGAGGGGCGCTGAAATTCACTGACAACAGGTCCCTGCTGTCGGCAGATGGAGAAAAGACCCACAGGCTCTATTGGAACAGAAATAGAACCCTTTTCTGTCGAAAACATGAAAAAACATAAAAGTAGCTCGCAGAGCAAACTCGAGGACTCCCAACACTGAAGTGAAAATTGCTGCCAAAGGAGGGGTTTAGGGAGAGGACTGTCATTTGATGGGGGCAGTATGACCCAGAGGACAGCGATTGGTTTAAAGGAGAAAGACAGTTTGTAAGTGAAAGTGAAACTGTTTTTTCTTTTACCGAGGATTCCCAGCCTGACGACGGGAAATATTCATGAGCATGTGAATTCATGCCAGACCCTATGCTGGAGAAGAACAAGTTACTTACCAACTAGTAAGGTTCTTTCGATTGGATGTTCCTCCAATGAATTCCACATCTTTGACATGTAATGTTCACAGCTGTGCACTTCAGAAACTTTTTCGGGAGAGGGCGTCCTGCGTCGATGGCCTTCAAAGGCCTCCGTCGAGGGCGACGTCACGGGATGTTATAAATGGGACGCACAGCGTCTGTAGCCTCAGTTTATGTTTTTTCCCCAATAACGTGTGGCACCAATCCAATGCCTGCTTGACTGCACATAGCCTTGTGGAAACGCAAGCTGCAATCGCCTAGGAAATTCTCCAGAGGGGCAGGCTGGGAGGGCGGTGTGGAATATGTTGGAGGAACATCCAATCGAAAGAACGTTACCAGTTGGTAAATAACTTGTTCTTCGAATGGATTGTGTCCTCCAACGTATTCCACATCTTTGAAAGACTCCCAAAGCAGTACCAGAAAAATGGAGGAGGGAAAAGAATCTAGAGTACCCAATCAGACGGCAGAATACACAACCGCCTTACCAAAGGCCATATCTTGGCTCTGGATTGTATCCAGGGAGTAATGTTTAACAAAGGTGTGGATAGAAGTCCATGTGGCTGCATCACAAATGTTCCTAATAGGAACTCCCCGTTGGAAGGCAGTAGAAGTAGCCACGCCCCTAGTGGAATGGGCTCTTAACCCTTCAGGCGGGTCCTTAGCCGCCAATCGGTAACACTCAGTAATGGTGAGGGTAATCCACCTGGACAAGGTCTGTTTGGTAACAGCCTGGCCCAATCGGTGTCCAGCATATCCCACAAAGAGTTGATCGTCCACTCTGACCCTGGACATCCTAGAAATATAAAAGCTCAGAGCTCTCCTGGGATCCAACCGATGTAGATGCTCCTCTTCCTTACCAGGATGGGCAGGAGGATAGAAAGAAGGAAGAACCACTTTCTGGCTCAAATGAAATTCAGAAACTACCTTAGGTAGAAAGGAAGGACGTACTCGTAGTACAACCCTGTCTTCTTGTGGAACTGTTACGCTCACCTGGCTCCCACAGAGGCGTCGATCGGAAATGGACAGCTGCGGTCTCCACCAATGTGACGCGTAGGGCCGAGATGACGGACTGGACTGGCCCACATAGCTTTGTTTGCTTGACCCGTAGGAATATTCTTCTGCAAATGGAGCAAGGGAATTAACCACCCGTGGAGTTGAGCGTAAATCCCCCCACCCCCGCTGTTCTCCCCACAGATCGCCTTTGATGTCCCTTCTTATAGTCTCACCTGATGGTTTGAAAAGATGAGCTCTCCATCCTGCATTGAGCGCAGGGGCGCGTTGATAACCAGTTGCTTCACTGGCTCGAAGGAATTGGTGCGTTCCAGAACAATATTGACTCCGAGATTCCCAGCAAGACGCCGTAAGTATAAAGTCCGTAAGAGTTCAAATGCCTGAATTTCACTCTTGTCCGATTCCTTGCAGGTTGCAGCTTGACCCTAATGAAGAGTTCCTCGTGGCAACCAGTAGTATTCTGGTAAGGATTTGTATTTTCCAACACAGTTCGATAAAATAATGTCAATATGTAACCTGTTGCTTTCTCCCTTATTCAGGCGCTGAGAGAAAGTATGAAGTCTTGGGGAATAATACCTCCGGCGGTAAAATCAGGTAAGTCTATTGTGGTGAGGAGGGTTCCCCTTGTTAGTCCCTTTGCTTCACCTTGCTGTCCTTTTGTTTCCCCTAACGGGCCGGGGTTCGGCGAAGATGCAGTGGAAGCTGTGCCGACCCGTGAAGAGGAATAGTACCCCGGTGGTAAAATCAGGTAAGTCTATGGGGGGGTAACTAATATTCCTCTGTGTATTCCCTTGGCTCACCTTGCTGTTCTTGTCTTCTCCTTAGGTGCCAGAGTGCGGCGGGAACATGCAGGAGGATGCAGTGGAATGTGAAGATGCTGCGAAGGCGGTGAGTTCAGCGCGGCGCTGCAGCAGGCGAGGCGACGCGCATAAAATAACTACTTTCTTCCAGCTCGAAGGCGCGATGCATCGGGAATTCAGGTAAGGATTAAAGGTATTGCTCTTGTTCTAACCTTTTCTCCTTCTTTCTCCCTTTTTCTAGGAGCTCCAAACTAGAGGCGGGCGTGGCAGAAGGCTGGATGCAGGCTTGCAGGCACGGTGAGCGTTACGCTGCTGGATGCAGAATAACGCGAAGCGTGTGCTGCTCTTCGGGCATGGTTTAAATAGCCACCAAAGTAGTCCCAGGTAAGTATTCCTCCCCAGCCCCGCCCGAGTAAAAAATAGTCCCTAAGTAAAGTAGTCCCTTCCAAGCCTCTTTTGGCTTGGAGCTCTTGCAGCATGGTCTGCATCAGGTAAGTTTTAATCTATGAGCCTGGTGCCTATGGCGCCAGGACTGACTCTCCATATGAGCCTGGCGCCATAGACGCCAGGACTGGACCCAAATAGCCCCTAGCAGGGGTTGTTGGGCTTGCTTAGACTTGATGCCTGCTTCCGGGGTTGCTGGACGTGGTCTGGGTCCCTGGGGGTAGGCATCATGACAGGAACACAGTAAAGGGCGGCTTAGATGAAAGTGCCTGCAATTCACTCACTCTGCCAGTGGAAGTAACCGCAACCAAGAACACTGTCTTGAAAGACATTAATCTCAAAACTAAATTCAAATCCCAAACCGGCACCTGGAAAGGGGACGGCGGGAACACATGAATCAGTCCTTTAAGAAATTGAGAAACTAAAAGGAATCTTAAAGTAAGAGCATTCTTCAGATGAGCGCTTAAATATAGACCGCGCTGGCAGGTAACCCTTAATGGTACCTACTTGAAGGCCCCTGTGGGCCAAAGAAAGTAAGAAAGACAAAACCACAGGAATGGAACACTGAAAAGGATCAACATTTTGTCCTCTGCACCAGTCACAAAACTTACGCCAATGGCAACGGTACAGGGATTTTGTTGCTGGTCTTCTGGCCGAAAGCAACACCTCCATCACATCATCAGGGAGATCCCAATCCTTATACCTCAACCTTTCAGATACCAAGTGTGAAGGTTGAGGGATCAGACCTCCGGATGGAGAACCTGACCTCTCTCTCTCTCTTAGGAGATGCATCCACTACAAATGCGTCTCCTAGGGCTCCTCTTGGAGGAAATTCCCTTGAGCAGAATCTCTCGCACATCCGGTTGGCACTGGTGAGGAAGAGATCCACTTGTGGGGTTCCCCAAAGGGCGAAGATCTCCAGAAGGACTTCCCGAGCCAACTCCCACTCGTGAGAGACCGTGCTCTGCCTGCTCAGAGCGTCTGACACCACATTTTCGTCTCCAGCCAGATGAACTGCCGAGATCGAAATTCCCTGATGGATGGCCCAGAACCAGAGCTGCGTTGCCTCTCTGCACAACGGGAGTGACCCTACCCCGCCTTTTTTTTCAGGTAATGCATGGCCACTGTGTTGTCCGTCATGATCAGGACTCTTCTCCCGCACAGACGGCAAAAAAGTCGTCAGGGCCAGCCTGATGGCCCTCAGCTCTAAAAGATTGATGTGGAGTTAGGACTCCGATGGAGACAGCGACCGCTGGCAGTCAAGTCTTTGGCATGAGCGCCCCATCCTGTGAGGGAAGCATCCATCACTACCGTCACCTCCGGCCACGGTTGCCAAAACTGCTCCCCCTTCATCAGGTTCCCTTTGTTGGCTCACCACAGAAGATCCTGGGAGACCGAGATTGGAATCTGAACGGGATCAGAAATCCTGCCTGAGAATTGCGACCACTGCATCTTGAGGAACCATTGCAGGGATCTCATCCTCAGCCTGGCCTCTGGCACCAGAGAAATGCAGGATGCCATGAGGCCGAGCAACCTTAAGAATTCGAAAGCCGGGAGACTCTGGTCATGTTGAAACTTGTCCACCATCTGCACAATGTGATGGCCCTCAACTTGGGAGGCGAGCACTTCCCCAAGGACGTGCCCAACACAGCCCAAAGGTACTGGAGCGGTTGAGAAGGTGTCAGATGTGACTTCTTGAAATTGAGGGAGAAGCCCAGCCTGTGGCGAGAGCGGCAGGTGAGACCCAGATGATCCAATGCTTGCTCTGGAGAACGCGCACGGATCAGCCAGTCGTCCAGGTAGGAGTAGATGTGAATCCCCCCTCGCCTGGGGTACGCTGCCACCACCACCATTAGCTTGGTGAAGACCCTTGGGGCGGAGGTCAATCCGAAGGGCAGGACCCGAAACTGAAAGTGCAAGTCACCAGCCCCAAACCTCTGGTACTTTCTGTGCTTTGGATGCATCGGCACATGAAAGTAAGCATCCTGTAGGTTCAGAGACACCAACCAATCCTGAAGTTGGAGGGCCTGGAGGACTTGAGAAAGAGTGACCATCTTTAACTTGTCCTTCCTGAGAAGTTTGTTTAACCAACGCAAGTCCAGGATGGGTCTCAATCCTCTGTCTTTTTTTGGGATCAAAAAATAAGGGGAATACCATCCCTTGTTCCTCTCCGCTACAGGCACCAGTTCTATGGCACCTTTCTCTAGCAGGGTCAGGAATTCCTGCACAAGGAGCGGATCCGGAAGCTTCAAAGAGAAATTCCCCGGTGGATTGTCGTGAGGCCTCTTTAGGAAGGGAGCGACAGTAGCCGTGGGCTATGGTATCCAGAACCCACGCATCCGAAGTAATGGCTCGCCACTCTTCGAGATGCTGAGACAGTCTTCCCTCAGCCGGCGAACCATGAGATATGGCCTCATGACTGTTTTGGAGCGGCTGCGACAGCGCCTGAAGGCAAAGAGGCAGCGGCGTCAGCACCTCTATTTCCCCGACCACCACGGGTACTTTTTCGTGGACCCCTTTGACTGGCGGCCCCTCTCGTTCTACCAAAGGAGGAGTAGTAACAAAAAGAACCTCCCCTCCACTGCTGTCCCCTAGGACGAAAAGGCAGAGGTTGACGCACAGCTGCGCTTACAGATTTCGCTGCAGTTTTTGAGGTCTGCAACCTCTCAAGGCGCTTGTCAGCCTTGTTGCCAAACAAATGTGCGCCATCAAAGGGCATGTGCAAAAGACAGGCTTGCACATCAAGGGCAAAACCCGACTTCCGCAACCACGCAAATCTGCGTGTAACGGTGCTCGCAGCCATGGACCGGCTAACACTGTCGGCCGTATCCAAACCCGACTGAAGGGATTCACACATGACATCCTTGCCATCTTGCACGAGAGCAAGGAACCCATCCCTTTTTTCCCCCTCGGGAATATGCTCAGCCGCTAGAGAAACACAGTTCCACAGAGTGTGTGAAAACCTTGCTAAGGCACAAGTGGAGTTGGCTGATTTCAACGCCATACTCCCCGTAGAAAATACCTTGCAAGCCCAACCCTCGAAGCGTTTGTCGTCCCAATCAGGAGGGATGGTAGGGTACGGCGCCTGCCTCGAGGTGGCCGTAGCCGCCTGAACCACCAAACTCTCGGGAGTCTGGTTAGAGGATAAAGTAGCTGGGGTCGCTAACGGAAGGGCGGTACTTCTTTCAACGATTTGTTAACAGCCAGAAGAGATTCGGGTGACTGCCAAGCAGCCACCACCCTTTTCTGTAAAGTGAGATGAAACGGTAACACTGGGTCAGAGGACGGACCTTGATCTAAAATGTCCGTTAGATCATCTTGTAAAAAATCTTCAGGAGGACTGGACCAGCCCAGATACTCCGTGAACCTAGCCATGAGCCTCCTGTATGATGACTCAGCATGAGCCCCAGGCTCAGGCCTGCCAAATTCCACTTCCGGAGAAGTGTCCAACCCACTGGCATCATGAAGGTTTTGTCTCAACTCTTCCAATTGACTGTCTCCAGAAAAGACAGGAGCCACATCATGCTCAACAGGGTCCTCAAAGTCAGACCTTTCTTCCTCCTCATATATGTCGTCCAGGGGAAGGTGAAAACCTTGCCTGGGGACAGAAGAGGGCCTGGAGTCCATCACTGGCCTCACAGATTTAGCAGTAGCCTTCCTCGGAGGAGCCACCGTATCAGGGAACTCCAGAGGCAAATTTCGGGCAAAAATCCCCAAAGGTGTCGAGGGCACCGAAGGCTTCGACGCCGAGAGAGTCGACAGCCTCAGCATCGACATCGACAATGGAGCCGACGGCGCCGAGGGCTAATAAGAAGGCAAAGCCTCGATGTCCGAATCCGATGGACACAGCGCCAACGGAGTCGATGTAGGCTTTGAGCCCTTAGCAGGTTTCAATGGTCTCGCTGGGGACGAGGACCGAGACCTGGAAGCACATCTCTTGCGACTATCCTGAGCCTGGTCCTAACAGGACATCGAAGGTTCCCGATGTGAGTCGCATCGCGGACCCGACCCCGAAGGTGTGCGAGCCACGGTACGAGACCGTTCCTTGCCGGCTTCATCAGAAGGCACGGCTGGAACCGTGCCTTGCGATTGAAAAATCGCCAACATCTGCTCCTTAAAGGCAGCCCATTCCTCCGCAGCAGAGGACTTCATCGGGCATGCCACTTTCCTCGTGGCTCCATCCTGCGAGGAGGATGGGGAAGGCGACCGGTGACGGCGCTTCCTAGAATGCCGCAATGAGGAAGAAGAATGGCAGGAACCACTCCGGGACCAAGAACCCCGGGCCTCCTCCCAACGCAGAGAATCGCCTCTCGAGTCGTCGGTGGACTACCATTTGGACAATTTAGATTTTTAGGACTTACTGGGTTTAGAATCCCTACCCATCTGAAGCTTCCCCTTACGCTCCCGGAAGGCCTTGGCAGGCAGCGACTGGCATATTGAACAGTTGTCAGTGTCATGACTCTCGCCCAGGCACCACAAACAAATGCGATGCGGGTCGGTGACTGACATTTTAGATTTGCAGTCCCGGCAAGTCTTGAAGCCAGACCGCGGAGTCGGAGGGGTCTAAGAAGAAGACATTTCTACAATGAAACACACGAGGCGTGCCAAGTTCTCGAAGCAAACACGTTTGCGGAAAAAACAGAACTGAGGCTACAGGCACTGTTAGGGAGAATTCTCCTTCTAGGGCTAATTTCCCTCACCTAGTGAGTCCCCCAGCAGCTTTGCTGGATTTCTGGAGTTTATTTTTTCCACCTGGTAAGAGTGTACATCCTTTTTCCACTCTTACATGTGTTTTGGCCTATGTGTTTTTACTCATTGTGTGATCTTGGGCACTGGAGCACACCACTCCAGGTGCCCCTGTTCTTGTATGGGTTACCCCGCACCCTCAGTGTAGTAACCCAGGGTTGTCTTTAAGACTTCCCTCTGACTCCATTTCGCTGGGGCTGACTACTCTCCCCCAGAGAAAGGTAAAGATGCCATTTACTTTACATAGTCATTTTTACCACAGACCCAGTACACCCCATCTTACATGGAGTACTGGAAAGGGCTAATCTGTACCCCTTCTCTGTCTGTACCGCCCTGAGCATTGTTTCGCTCTTTTAACATTTAGACTTGGCTGGTGGCAGTGGTATCTACCCTAACTTTTCTACTGCGATTGTATTAGATAAACGTGGTACTGTTCTTGGCTATTATATTAGCCTCGAACATAAATCCGCTTGACCAAATCGTCTTTCTTTTGGCTCCGGTTGGGTTTATTCGCCATTTCTTTTTGTTAAAGTCCTTCTTGTGTTTTACTTTGTGCGGCAAACTAAGTTCGCCTTCTTTGTTCACTGTCTTTTGGCGGGCTTCTGCAGAGAACCCCTCCTCAAGGCGCCTGGGTGTCTAGGTGGGCTGAATGTGAGGGAGGGGTGTAGTAACCCCCTGCACAGGGTATCTTAGGAAACCCAAGTCGCACTTTGCCATGATTGGCTGAGCTGGTTGTCCCGGCTGGACAACCCCCCTGCTGCGTGATTGACAGCCAGGCTGTGTGAATGGGGGTTTTTACGCATAAAAGGCAGGTCTCTTGGGCTAGAAGTCAGAGTCGCCTCTGGAACTACAAGGAACCGAAGAGAAGCGGAGAGAACGATGGCTGCTGCAACTACCCCATCCCGGGGAAGCCCTGCTGCAGTCCTGAGCTATCTACCCTTCGACGACTAAGAGGAGATCCAGTCTGGAGTCTTCTTCTCTTGAGCCTGGTGGGGATAACCAGCTCATCATCTTCAGCCAGAGATCTCCGCCATGGTCGAAATCGCTGCGCACTGCTGTAGTGGTCCGGAGAGCCCCCTGCCGAGTCTCTCCTGTTTTTAAGGAGCGCACCTTTTATTCGTTGTCGCTGCTGCCGGCTTCATCCCTGTGTGGTGCACACCCCCTTCAGACGTCCTCCTTCCCAACGAAGCTCCAGGAATCGTGGGTCTGCGGCAAACCAACAGGAACAACTGCCAGGGCCCCAGCTGCACCGTTGAAATAAGGTACTGTGCTCTACTCGAGGAAACTGGGTGAATCCCTTTTCTTCATCCTCAAGGCTCGTCCTTGTCTTCCCTCCTTCTTATAACTTTTGCTTCCGAACATTGACAATATCAAAGTACTTTTGGGCTATGTTGAATCGTGAACTGTCTAACGGTGTGATCTTCGGCAACAGTTCTCCGGTGTCACTTAACCCTGGCTCCGACCCATTGACTTTTGACTCCTGTTTTGAGTGTTTCTCGATGCTGTCTGCCTAACCTAAATATTGCCTGTGATTTTTGCCTCCAACTCCCTCTGGGTATCTCAGGTGCTAAGTGTGTTTTTGCCCCAGTAGCATTTCATGTCACGGATACGCGTTTATTGAGTAGACCGAACTGTCAAAAAGTGATCGCAACAGTATCCACGGTATCTTGTTTTGTTCATAACACCGGTTCATTCAAACACAGGGTACTTACCTTGAGACATACTGTACAAAGTGAATTGGTTAGTTGTAGTATATTTGACGTGTGGTTTTGTTTAAAATTTAATAGAGGTGTTGTGTTTATAACTGATGGTTTAAAAATAAATGTACTTATATTTTTTACCTGAAACCTTGAGTCAGTGTTTGCTTGAGTCACAGTAATTGTGGTCCCTTTGTGTAATCTCTGCTACTGCTCATATACTCTTGAGATAAGCTTGGCTGCTCTGCTACTGCTACCACTATAACTTATTAGTACGGGCTTGTACCAAAGGTAAAACTTGTATTGCCACCTGTGGTCTTAATTGTGTGTAGTGGTCCCTAAGGGCACTGCACAGGATTCTGCCTAACAGGCACCGTGTGTCCTATTTCTAACATCCGGTGACGTCACCCTCAACGGAGGACTTCGAGGGACATCGACCCGACGTCATCGTCGCAGGACGCGCTCTGCCGAAAAAGTTTCTGAAGTGCACAGCTGTGGAAATTACATGTCAAAGATGTGGAATACGTTGGAGGACCTACTATGTCCATTCCAATCCTCAATAATGGTACCTCAATAATAGGAAGAGGTTGCAAGGGGGCTGGTGCCAGTTTGTGCAGCTTTTGTCATAAGGCACAGGCTGCGACAGAATTCTTCATGTCCACATGGACTCCTGGCCAATAAAATCTACAACCTGGCACATGAAAGTCTGGTGTGCATGCGTGCATGAGACCCACCATGGGCCCTGATTGGAACACCACTGATGTGCATGTGTGGGGCAGATCTTGCCATCGGAGGGTCTGTTTATTCACCTGACTTTGGATAAGAAAACGAGCCCTGCAGCCGGTCCAGGAGATCTGAAGAAGGAGCCAACTATCCGAAGAAGTTCCTGAGAAGCACTTGACGAGGCATGACAATCAAATCCTGCTGCTGTCCGAGAAAAGCCCTGCTTGGCGACTGATCTCCAAAGGCCTTCATTGGTGCTTCAATATTCGGAGTGGTGGCACCAACCATTCCCGACGTTCCCTAGTAACACTGCTAGTGAGCCTGTTCGGAAGTGTCCCTGGGCCATCCAGTGGGCTGTCCAGCTCGAATTTGGGCTACTGTGATAGCGCCGCCATCCCGTTTTGACCTGGGGCTTTGGGGATTGCCCGCGTATCCCACAAGATGCCCTTCTGCCGGATTTCGTCTTCCCAGCACCTTTGGGTTGCGAGATAGAAGGCTGCGTCAGAGCATAATAGCTGAATCCCTTTACGTTGCCGTGTAACGGTGACGGTCACCAAAGACTAGTTTCCTGTGTCAATTCCAGTGTGCTGAGATGTGCTGCAGGGTGTCTTTCACATGCTTCCTCCGGAACAGAGTGCAGCAGCTCCTGTGACCAGCCGGACCTGTCTATGCACCCGCAGCATCTGGGAACCCAAAGTAAGGCGTTAAAACTCACCTCTGGTGACCGCCTCCGGACCTGCCAAGTCTAGACCAAAACCGAAGTAAGGGCGGTGAGTAGTAAGGATACTTACCAGTGGCATTATATCATCCAAAGAGTTTTCTAACTTTGGGCTACATTTTTTCACTATTTGCCTTGGTCAGTACTTACTGTCTAAAGCCATCCGAAAGCTGTGGACAGTTAAATTAGCATTAACAGATACATACTTGACTTTTAAATCCTTCCTCACAGTCTCCGAAAAGTATTGGAACTTTGTGAACACTACGCATTCCTGTGCGCTTTTACGCACATGTTGAACATTGGGCACAAGGCCCCATTCATTTTAGGGCTGGACTTTTAAAAGTGAGGATTGTAATTTCTGAAGAGTGTTGGTGCTAACTAAATTACCTTCTTCCTTTGCAGGTACTGGTGAAGTAATTGATGTGCACTAATGTCACGGTATATATGTTCTATAGTAGATAGTGTTGTGTGATACTTTACCTGGCAAATATTCATTTTTCATGTGTTGTCCTGGGTCAAAAATAAATAGCATATTTGTATAACTAAGTATAATCCTCGGTGTTTCACTGTGTGCACTCATTGTGGCCCACTGACCCCACTACCTCTCCTGAGACTAAGCCTTGACCATTCTCCATGTTGCCTTGATTGGTGTGGCTTAAGCTACCGAAAGTAATCCCGGCTTTCCAAAAAGGGTGGCCTCCTAAACATCTGTCCACCTGCCCAAAGTTTAGAAATCCATTCTTACAATATTTGAAAGGGAGATTGAGGACTCAAAGGAAATTCTTTCCTTTTGGTAGACAATAATAGATCAATCTTATCCACCAATTCATTTTAATAACGCTTTCTAAAATTCCCCCTCACTCTTCTGTGTGTGAGATGTATCATGACTGGGTATATCACACTGAATTCAGGAATGGTTATTATAATAGGTGGGGATTTTATTATGAAATTGGCAAATGGGTTTTTGTCAGATATTTTTTATACTGAAAAAGATTTGGCATGGGAAATTCCTCCTGTAGTGCTTTCATAATCTAGTGCTTGTCTCAGGGGGGGATTAATGTTTAATATTGTTCTTATGGAAAAGCATCTCGTATGAAAGGAAGATCTCATACAATCTGGAAAAACAAACATTTATGGGCTTGGGGGACCCATGATAGATTATTTTGTAATCTCAGCTCAGCACTGGAAATTGGTGGTATGATAGTCCATGCTTCAATGGGAAGGAACCAAATCCCCTCACCTTAACCACTCCTCTAGACATGAAGGGCACCTATGATAACTTTTGTCCATAAAAGTGACCGTTCCCTGCTGATGGAGTAACTTTGATATGATATTGATATGTTAGATATGATATGATAGGTTATTTATAACACACTTAATACCCAGAGGTTTCTAAGCGCGGACCCGGGGATTGAACCTATGTTGCTCCGTGTCGTCTTGCTTCCAAGGCGAGCATGTTGCCCTTGAGCTATCCTTCCGAGACAAATATGAACACCATCGTATCTGTGGCACTGACAGATGTTCCCTCCGCAATAATAAGATGTTTAACTGAGGGGATAGATTATCGCCTAGTTATTGTGAATTACGAGCAAGCCACAGAGTTTATTGCACTCAAATTGTCCAAAAGAATTTCAGGGCTACCCTTGTTCAACTGCTATAGAACAACACCTTTGTCCCGGAAGTGGGGAAGATTGGCAGACTAGGGGTTTGGGGGATATGTAAGGTGTGGCATCTGGAGGATGTAGTGAGTGGTGGTGTGAGGGGGCTGATCCCCTTCCTGGCGATGTGTGACAAATTGAGTTTGCAGGAGACAGAGATACAACTATCTACATCTGTCACATGCCCTATCGGCCCAGTTCCAGTCACTTTGGGATGTGCCAGCGTGCTCCCCCATAGAAGCAAATCTTCTCCTGGAGTGCATAAGTACAAAGGTTATTTCTACACTTTACCACTACATTTGCTGCAAAAGACTTGGTGACCCTTAAGACACAGTGGGAACGGATCTCGGCCCATTGGAACCAGAGGCCTGGGTGGAGGCCCTAATGTTCCCAAGGGATATTGGTATATTGGGCCGTATAAAGCTGATACAACTGAAAGTACTAAATAGGGTCTATTATTCCCGCACTGCCTTATTCAAGTGGGGCTGGCGGATCATGCTAATTGTCTCAGATGTGAGGGGGCAGAGGGCACCTTTTTTCAAATTCTCTGGGAATGCCCACAGGTCAGATCTTCTGGCAGAACTGTCTGTATAAGGTCCACTCTGTTTCGGGACTGAGGATACCTGGGCCCCCACGACTACTGCTCTTTGGGGTGTGGGGAGAAACTGGCTTCACCATATTTGAGAAACTGCTTGTGTCCACGGCCGTTGGATTGATTAAACAAACCGTGGTAGCGCAGTGAGGGGCAGCAGACCACCCAGGATTGACACAGTGGGTCACTAAAATCGACTAATGTATGGCCATGGAGAAGAGAATATATAACGCTAGGGGCTGTCCTGAGAAATTGGAGAAGAATTGGGGGGAGTGGAATGGGGTGAATAGGGAGGGGGGATATGTTCTAGCAAACTGGAATACTTGCCATTGTACTGGACGTTTGATTTACTTCTTTTTCATTTGACAGTACTTCTCATGGGACAAGATTTGTTTGAACATGGTGGTGTTATCCAATCGTGTTTTTGTGTTATGTCTCTTTTCTACGTTGAACTGTTTCTTACTTTCTTTGTATGCAAAATAATAAAAAGTGTTTAAAAAAAAAGTCCAAAGAAAGGAAAGATGCACAAACTACAGACTGGTTCAATAATTCTTGCAATGAGGCCAGGGATATGCTATGGTAGGCATTGATAGTTGAATATGAAGATCCTTTTTTGATAGAAATAAAAAATTGGAAATATAAGAATATGTGTGGAGAAAGGAAGTATAAATTAGCTCAGACAGCTTGGAAATATGTCCCATCAGCTACTAGAAGAAATGTTGATCAGCATTTCTGGGGAGCGGTGGCTACTACCTCTAATCCCAAAGTGAATCAATATAAACAAATTAATGTGCTAGCTAAATAGTGGATTAACTAGTTCCAGGATTTTCTTTCAGGAAAGATGTCGGGAGCCCAGGTTCAGATTTAATTCCACTGGACCCATATGAATTCAATCCTGACCTTTGGGCCACTCTTCTTTTACATTAATTTAATGCTATTGCACATCTGAACTCCATTCCTTGTAGCTGGAATCACGAGGGTGAGGGTACTGTACCAATTTATAAGAAAGAGAATACATTTCTTCCATGCGGTTTCATACCATTTCTTTGCTGAATGGTTCATCCAAGATACCAGAGTAGGTTTTACTTTTGCTTTTACTGATCGAGTTAATGCAAATAATATCCTTAGAGAAACCCATTCAGACTTTGAAGAGGGTATTGGAACATCTAATCATGTTTTTAAATTTCTGCTATTAATTGAGAAGTTATTTATTCAGATTCTATTGTCCCTTTGCTGGACTGGGTACCAAATCTGTGCTGCTCAGTGTAGTCTTGCTTACAAGACCAGAGCGTTGCCCCTAAACTAGAAGGCTATACCAATGCCCAATGCACCTTTTGGTACCAAAACATGTTGCACAGAATCAGTAACCCAATTACAGACTATTGACAACAATTTTTTACGTAACCTTCTAGCTTTGCATCAATATGCTCCAACAGTTACAATCCATCAGGAATTAGGCCTCGGGTTTCGGAAGGATTTGATTGCCATTGATCCATTATGCCACTGGATGGAAACCTCAACAAATCTCTGTGCAACACTACATAATTATCATAAAGGCAGGGTAAATAAAATCCCTTGCCTTTCCTATATTAAGAATAGGCTAATTGCAATCAATACGGGTAACTTTCTTTTGTAACATCTTATAATTGGGGTTTTCAACACATTACATGACATAGTTGCATCGACTCCCTTTTCATCATCAGAGAGAAAGACACCAACATTGCAAAATCGTTCAGTTTACCGTAAACACATTCACTAATCAGTGGCTATATAACCTCTTCAACCCCTAGTCTCAGCTGGATGTCAAGTCAGCACAGAGCACTACTCTTCATGTGGTGAACCACTCCCTTCTGATCCCCTCCCACCCCCAACCAATATGAATATCCCAATATTTCAACAGCGATGTCGCACACCACAGGGAGCATACCCACCCCCAGGTTCTCCCTACTACATGTCTTTCGAAATGCAGAATGACCAATTTTCAAAACAGCTACCCATAAGCCCCACATCTCCCAATCATTCATCACATGGTCTATGGGGGGGGAGCTCAAGTCTGAACAAGCCGGAAGCAGGTCCTACAGTTCATGCCATACACTGTACCAATTGGCCTTGCCATCTGGCGTACCCCTGGAATTGGCTACATCAATTACTGCCCTGCCGCACTTCCGTACATCCCTCCGCCAATCAACAAATTTAGGACCCCTCAGAGCTTTGCAAGCCATTGCTATCGTACACTTGGCCATAATCAGACCCAAGGACAACGCCTTAGTCATTTAATTTCATCTACCTATCCTTACAAGCCTCACAGTCATCTAGACCCTGATCCCGATCAACTCTAACAGTTCCTCCAGCAATCTCTCCCAGAGCGACTTATTCAAAGCACACCCTGACCACATGTGTAGGTATGACCTGACTTCCTTCTTACACCTCCAACAAGAGGCATCAGTGCCTGGCGTCATTCTTGCCACAGTTACTGGAGAAACAAATGCATGGCCTAACAAGTTTATATTGGATCCATTGGAACTGTATGTTTCTGAACACCTGTTTCGCATGCAAAAGGTCTCTGCCCCTTTCCGCGCCAGTGAACTGGTCCCCATGTCTGCCTCCTATTTCTGTTTCATACCCATCGCTGCAACGTCCTTTTGCATCTTTCAGCAGCATAGGACTCAGAGACACTTTTGCCGCCATCTGCCAGTTATAATAGCGTTATATTGATTACATGTATCAGAGTTCTCTCAGGAAACCCCTCCACATAGTTCTAACTCCTATTATCAGTTAGGCAAAGACTAAGAAATTAAGGCAAACACTCAGGTACATCATCCTCAACTCCTGGAATGTAATAGCTCTCTCCTCTATATAGACGTCAACTGCCAACCCCCCCACCACCTCCTTCACGCAGCCTATCCCACCCCAGTCCTTACCCTTATTGACATAACCCAACCTGTTGCTGGTTAGTTGCATCTCCGGCATGAACGGAAGAATCCGCCCAAAGAGCTTCATAGCCTGTCAGCAAGTTCGTATTGTGGGATGTCTCAACCCACTGGTCCAGGTCCTGCAACATTACTGTGCATTGCTGGCAGCAGAAACCTCAGAAATGGCCACCGGAAAGCATGCTGCTCGCTAAAAATCACCAGAAAGTGCGCAGGAAAAATCTGAAATATAGGCCGCCATCCCCTTTTGCTTATGTCAGTGGTAACACAGGAGACCACTGCCAAAACCCACCATTGGGCTACCCACAAAGTAGCCTGAAATCACTTGAAAAAGAAATGCTGATTGCCAAAACGAAACACAGAGCTGTTTGGAAATCCGTTTTCTTGATTGTCAAAAATGTGCAAAAATCATGGCTCACAAACCACACAAAAAGATCCAACCTCCTTGTTGGGTGCCGAACATCATTCTACTTAGAGAATCCACATAAATACAATGTCCACAGAAGTATATATTATCTGAACAAAGTCCACTTTCGAGCTGGAAGAAATCTGTCAAAAATGGGTGTAGTACCGTTACTCACCTCTTTCAGAAGCCGGCGATGTAAAACTTATGATGTGTAAAGTTGAACATTGAACTCAAACTATGCCAAAGAAGAGATTTCCATCAAAATGCCATATAAGAGTGCCACACATTGATTTTCATGTTGAAAAAGGACTGGAAGTAAAGATGGGTTTGCTTATTTTAAATTAATACATATATTTCTTTCACAAGGAACTATGTTACAATTGACCAGAAGGTAACCTGATTCAGTTAAAACTTCAAAGAGGCCTTCTTCCCCTGAGAATCTCACACCTTGTTCATTCCCACCAAAAGGAGAGCATTTCACATTGGCATGTTAATCAGAAGGGGAGGAGAAGGCAATCACACAACAGATCACTGCAACTGGGTTAGATATCTGGAGAGATCAGGGTCCCTTACATGTGGCCCTGAGTGAACTATATATGGCCCCTAAGGCCAAGGATGAGCAAAATAAGATTGCCAAGATAGCGGCATATTTATATGTATCTATGGGAGCCATACAGGAGAAATATGCTGAAGGCCAAGATCTGGCAAGTAGGCAACTGATGGCATTAGAGAAGGCCCAATCTGATCTGGACTCTTATGAGCAGAGGCTGCAGAGGAGCCAGGAGTCAGAAAATGAAAGCAGACAGTATATAATTAAAATAAAAGAGGACATGGGTATCCTGCAACAGGAAAAGGCAGATCAGGATACCAGAATTCTGGCCTTGCAGAAGGAGTACCAAGAAGGTTTGGACTCCCTACTGCAGAGCCAGAAAAAGTCAGAGCAACAACTGGATTTCAACAGGGCATGCACAGAGCAGGTAGCCACCCTGCAAAGCCACCTAGATAGAGAGAAGGCAGATAGCAATACATTGATTTTGAAAGACCTGGATACCCAGGCAGAGTTTGATGAAGAGCGCCAGAAAGCTGGTGCCCTTCAAAGGCAGAGGGACGACCTGGCGGCACAGAGGCGGGCTCTTACGCAGGAAAGGGACACCTTAGGCCAGGAAGTCTGTCACTTAAAAGGGAAACTGGAAGAAACTGGAAGAAAATCACCTGGCCCTCCAGGGACTGGGTGACCTCCAAAAAGAGCATCAAAACTTGTTAGAGCACACCAGGAGGGTGGAAGATGCTCTGGCAAGGAAGGAGCAGGCCAGTATGGACAGTAACCTCCTGCAGCAAAGACTGGCCCAGTATTCAAAGACAAACCAGGAAGCACAGAGAGAAAATGAGGCTCTCTGCGAGAACAATGATAGGCCCCTCAGACAGATAGCCATGTAAGAGAGACTGATGGAGACTAGTAAGGCCTTGATTGAGGAACAGAAAGCTTTGGTTCTTGCATGGCAACAGGGAGCAGGGGCTGATAGAGATGAGGTTCGCTGGGAAAGGGAAACACCTGAGCATAAACTCAGGAACCCTAGTACCAGAGGCCTTCATCTCTCCCAGTCCCTGGACTCTGCCACCCCCATGTCCCCTGGCACACATGAGCCCAGGGCCACGGTGATGGCAGATTACTATCCAGTTAGAAGCATGGGGCTCATAGATCAACACCTCCCAGGTATGGATGGGCGGGCATCTGGGTATGGGCACCCAAGTACTGTGAAGTTTAGTGGGGAACTCCAGGAGAGTAGGCCCACTAAGGCATCCTAAAGACCTCTGCCCAGTTATGACAGTGGGGGGGGGGGTACCCATCAAATCCTGGGAGCAAGGAGGAATCGGAAGACTCCTCGGAGCGCCCCAGGACACAGAAGACTAGGTCCCCACATTCTGCCAGCCATTCCCAGGCTCGCAGAATCCGGGAGAACTTAGAAGATCAAACGGGCACCTCTGGAAGCAGTGCCTCAAAGTCAGAGGAGGATTGGACCAGGGTTACCCGAACCAAGAAGGCCAATAAGGCAAAAAGGGCCTTGCTTCAGGACCCCTTAAACCAAATCAAGGCAATAAGGAGCGTCATCACGCCTTATCATAAAAACGCTAAGTATTCCGTTTGGGAACACTTAGAGCTCTTTGAGCATGATGGAGACTTTACATTTGAAAGACAGCAGTAGCTGCATGCAGTATGTGAAATGGACATTCTCCCCAGAATACTCCAGTTTCTTTGCGGGGCTGGAGGACCAAAATCATTCAAGATGGTCCACATATAGGGCGGCCATCTTAAAGCATTTTTCTGTTCACAGAAATCCCCAAGAGGCTCGCAAGGCAGCCTACAATTTACAATGTGGGGAGGATCAGGCCCCACAAGAATTTGTACAGGAACTAAAGCGTGCCTTTGCGCAGACTACCAGAAGGGTGCGCACGGACAGCAGAGAATTTAATACTTTTTTCCACGCTCTACCAAAGTCCATCATGACCCAGCTAGTGAGAGATTTTCACGAGAAAAGATCACTAGACTGGGTCATTGAACAGGCCACCCGGATCTATGAGGTGCAAAAGCCCATAGACAAGAATACTCAAAAAAGCCCCAAAACAACCAACCCCCCTGCTGCTGCTAAAGTGGCAGAGGTAAAGGTTGCCCCCATTTTAGATTTGGCGATGGGGGGGCCTAAAAACTTGCCTGCACAACAGAATAATCCCAAGCCCAGAAGGCCCTCGGGCCAGTCACAGACAGGGAGCCAAGGAGGTAGTCCCACAAATGTGGTCCCTCACTCCCCTGACTATGTAAGTCCCTGCTACAAGGGGAACCGACCCATCCTGGGTTATGTGTGGACTCCTCCAGCCCAAGGGGGGGGGTCCAACCAGGCACCTAACCCAGGGAACTTCCCTCCTAACTAAGGGCAGAAATTCCCCAAATCCTGGGGCAGAACTTTTTCCCTAGGTATCCACAAAACTTCCAACCCCAGAACAATCCATCCTTCTTTCCCCACTTTCCTGACCCAGACAACCTAATCCGGGAGAGGGGAGGCCAAGGGTGGAGGGGTACCCAAATCTTCCGAACCCGGGGTATTATCAGAGAAGGGATAGCTACCCTTCCCGGGATCAGCCCAGGGGAGAAAACAGAACCCCGTATCAGCCTGAGTGGGTTTCACAGTTAGAGCGCCCGGTCCAAAACATGGCACAAGATCTGGGTCGCATGCTGACAGATCAGCAGAACCCTCAGATGAGCATGCCGGCACAGAATGTCTCCAACTCTGGACCTGGTGCTCCAGAACAATGACGGGGGCAGCACCCCTACAACCCACCGGTTCCCAGGGAGGAAGCTTCCTTCCCCATTTGTAAACAGCCCCTGGAAACCCAGGAACCGGAAACAAAATCTCCTGCCCCTGAAAGTCTGCCAACCAAGGAGCAGAGGGGGGGGTTGGAGAAACAAAGGACCCGAACAGACCCATTTTGAGGAGGAGGTACAGATCTTCCAATTTTAAGGAGAGGGATCCCCAGAGGATCCTGGGAAAAGGATCTTCTCCTTCAGAGATGGGGGAACTCCTCCCAAAGAAAAATGGATCCCAAAGGATTCAAATCCAGACTGGGTAGATTTGGGGACTGAGCAAGCGCCGCCCATCATCCAACCCCAGAACCAACAGCATGAAAATCCCCTGGTTCAAACCCATCCTGGTGACTGCCTCCAAAAAGGGGGGGGCGGCCCAGAACCAGGGGAACTCAAAACATCTCCCATCTCTAGTTGCCACCTTTTTCTTTCAGATTCCCTAGGCTCCCTACTGAATTCTGCCCAAATCTCTTCTCTCTCAATGTCCAAAACTAAAAAACTCACTCACCAGTTGTCCAAAAATGTACATTATCTGTGCCCCCTTGCGGAGAAGGAGGGAAGATACTATGCCCCGGTACAAATACAGGGGCAGGGTACAATTTTGGCACTGGTGGACACCGGATCCCAAGCTACCCTTCTGTCCAAAAAGGCCTTTGATAAACTTAATTCAGGAAGGGGTGAGAATTATCAAATTCCTCTCACCTCTCTTCCTGGACAACTTCAGAACTTTGACGGGAAGGAAATTCCCGTTGAGGGGACTGCGGATTTCAACATTAAAATTGGGCGACACAAGGTGAAGCACCTGGTCATAGTTGTGACTCCAGAGGGCACCCCTTGTTACTAGGGAATGACCTCCTGAGAAGGTTGTCACTCCTAATAGACTGTGTAAACAAGGTCCTCTGGACCCAGACTAGCCAACCAATAAAATTGAAACAGAGCGTCAACCATGTTAGTTTAAACGGCACATGCCACATGGTTGAACAAAAATCTGACCAAGTAGAATTTCACTTCCAGAACAACCAAATTCCAGACGTGACAGTAATAGCAGTAGGACAACAGACTGGTGATGGGGGGTCCTCTCTATTTCTGAAAATTAACCTTCCTTCCAGTCTAAGGTGGTATTCCACACTGGAAGGAAACACTCTGAAATTCTTTACCAATCCACAATCAGACATTCCCACTCCTATAGTCCAGAAAGATGTGAAATCAGCTCAGACCTTGGCTGATATTAAGCAAATTGGAGAGCAGTTGTTCATCCCTGTTCAGCTAAATGAAGGGAAGGACTCTGTTCTCGCCCGAGTGTGTGTGAACAACGGTAAGAGCTTCATCAGCAAAGCCATGTTCCGCCAACTCCCAAAAGATCCAGCCATTCCCACATTTAGACTGATAGACAAATGGGAAATGGATCTGGAAACACCAAATTCCAAACATCTCCTGCCAAGCAGGTGTATGCTCAAAATCTCCATAGGCAACAAGAGCATAGTTCATAATTGTTGGGTCGTGCGAGACGTCACTGCCTCCTTTTACTTAGGCAGTGACATTCTCAATCGCTTTGCCATTAGCTTGGACCTAATAAACTTAAAAGCTTGTTCCCGATTAGCGGATAATCCCAGGGGCTTTGATGATCCAGAGAAAGCATTTAGGTCAGCTCAACTGCTGCCTTATGCAGTTGAAATTCAGATTGGAGAGGAAGTCACCATCCCAGAAAGGACCCGACAATTCTCCCTGGAAGTGAAAGTTAAAAGAGGACAGAAATTGAAAAACTCTGATGCCTATATTCATCTAAATGCTTCTCTCCAACAGTAAGGGTTGGGGGTAAACCCAACACCATTAGTCAACATACAACATAACACCATTCCAATAGTGGTGGATAACAGCGACTTAAAGAGTATCACTCTAGCCGCAGGCACCATTATTGGAATGGTGGTTGATGACCGCCATTTTTCCATTGATTTAGGAAATGAACTGTTAGGACAAATCCCCAAGGACTGTTTTGACAGTGACAGTGATGACAACACAACGCCAGATAGGATCTTTACCCAGCATGGGGGGAACTTCCTGGTGTACACTTCCTGCCCTTATGGCAAGGAAGATGTGACCTGTGACTTCAGGAGGGATGAGGTGATTTTCCAGGTCCATGAGGGCTGCCTTTCCCACCTGAAGCCACCAGTCCAAATAAGCACTCTGACCAGGGACTTCTCCACCCAGCAGGAGGAGGCCGCTGAGATAGCGAAACCAGAAGTCTTTCCAGGCTTCAGGCAGATGGTTGAAGAGAGAGTCAACCTAGCTGATGCCTGTGAGACTCTGGAGCAGAAGCAAAAGTTGAAACAAGTTTTCTTGGATTTTCAAGATCTCTTTGCTGTGGACTCATATGACTGTGGTCGCACCGACATCCACACAACAATAATTCCCATGGACCCTGGCATAACTCCAGTGTTTGTGAAGCAATATCGCTTGCCTCTCGCATCAATGGAGTCCCTTACTGAAATAATTAAGAACCTTGAGTCCCGTGGGATAATCCGTCCAGTCCACAGCACCTTCAATAATCCGGTGCTGGGGATATTGAAGCCAAACGGCCAGTGGAGACTCTGCGCCGACCTTAGGGAGCTCAACAAACAGGTCCATACTTCCCGATGGCCTCTTCCCTACATTGACCAAGGGCTGGCCCAGATCCAGGGGTCACAGGTATTCACTGCAATAGACCTGACCAATGGATACTGGACTGTACCTGTCAGTAGGGAGGACCAATACAAGCTGGCCTTTGAGGGAAGCAGTACACATGGACCCAGACTCCCTTCGGATACATCAACTCCGACAATGAATTCAACATCTTTCTACATAAGGCCATGCCCGACCTGGGTGAGAGGGGTAACCTGGCTTACGTAGATGATGCAGAGATCCGTTATGTTCTGACACTGTTGAGGGCCGCCGGAGCAAAACTTTCCTTTCAAAAGGCACAGTGGTGTAGAACCCGTGTAAATTTCTTGGGGCATGAGATTACTCCTCAGGGTCTCTGTCCCCAGGAAAAGAAAGTGGAAGCACTCCAGAAATTGAAAGACCCCACAACTCTGTGGGAACTAAGGAGCCTCCTTGGACTGACTAATTATAGTAGGAAGTTCATTGAGGGCTACGCAGAGATCACCAGACCCCTGATTCATCTTTTGAAGGGGGGGGGTGAGGTGGGAATGGGGTCCAGAACAAGCCGAGGCAGTAAGACAACTCAAAAGAAGCCTCTCACAAGCGCCTTGCCTATCTTACCCTGTCAGAAACGAGGAGTTCTTCTTGAAGACAGGGTTCTCTAATACATGCTTGACTGCAGTATTATACCAAATGCATGACAAGGTCAATAAAGTAATCTCCTATGCGAGCAAAACTTTATCCTCTGTGGAGGAAAAATTGAACGATTGTGAGAAGGCACTCCTGGCAACGGTGTGGGCATTGAAGAATTACCGCCCGTTTATCCAGGGGGAACACATCATAGTGGAGACTCCACACCAGCCTCTGCAATATCTCCAAAGTGACAGAATCGGGGCCGGAAATGTGAGTAATTCCCGAATTACTTCCTGGATTCTGTCAATGCAAGGCTTTCCTGTGGAGGTCAGATATGGCCAAAACAAGAAGAGTCCCCTCGCGCAAGGTCTGGCTGACTTGCATGATTGTGCCAGAGAAAACTGTCTCGAGGACGAGAGTCTAAAAATCAAGGACAACATGGAGGCATACCTCAATTCCCCACAGAACGTCTTTGAAGAAGACAAGTGTGAGGGAATGCCCACTGTCTATGTGGATGGATGCTCTTACCATGTTGACAACAACGGGGAAAAAGAGCTTGTGGCCGGTGTAGAGAATGCATGGGTGAATGAGACCCCAGAACCCTCTGCTGGGTACAAGATTGGTCCTCGAAGTAGTCAAGTGGCAGAGTTGATGACTGTGCATCAAGCCATCCGCACTGCTGTCCAACATCAACTCCAAGAACTGGTCATAATCACCGATTCGTATTATGTACCGAACGGGTTCGTGGAGCACCTGGTTAATTGGAAAACCAGAGGCATGTTATGTGCTAATAACAAACCCTTGAAACATGGGAAGTTAATTCAAAATATTGATGATCTGGTCACCTCGAATGGGATGACCATCTACTGGAAAAAGATCAAGGGTCATTCCAAAGTAGAGGGACCAGACAAAACTGGAAATGACTTAGCTGATCAACTGGCCAAAACCGGGGCCATCCAAGGGGATCTAATTGAGATCGAGTCCCTGTTGGGGGAAAACCAGGTCACTGCTATCACTATGTCCCAGACAAATGCTCACAATGATCTCTCAACTGCACAATGGAGTAAGGAGACCCCAGATGCTGATTTGATTACGGCTCAAAAAGGGGATCCAATAATTGGTAAGTTTTATCAACACATTGAGGACCTTGAGAACTTTCCCCTGACGGATACCCATTACATAGGGAAAGAGGACCTCAGAGTGTTGATGAAATGTCCAAAAATGTTCCGAATCTAAGACGGTTTGTTGGTGAGGAAATCCCTAGCTGGCTATGATCAGTGGGTGGTTCCTACCTCATTCCGAAGCCTGATGTTAAATCACGCCCATGATGCGGCCACAGCCGGTCATAGGGGGTTTCATACAACACTTGAAATCTTAAGAGAGGTTGCATACTGGCCACACATGGGGCAGGACCTTGACCAATACTTGAAGGGGTGTCTTGTGTGTGCACAATTTCAGCCAACATCCCTCACACACCGTGTGCCTCTCCAAAAGAGGGGGATGACACTGCCATGGTCCGATTTGCAAGTCGACTTTATCGGGCCTCGCTCCTCTAGGGAGAACAAGCACATGTTGACCGTGACATGCTTGTTTACTAAATGGGTGGAATGTCTCCCGGCCCCAAACTGCAAGGCAGAAACAGCAGCTGCCCTGATGATCAACCACATCTTTTCACGTTTTGGACTACCCCAAAGGATTGAGTCAGACAGAGGTAGCCATTTCACCAGCAAAGTAATGACAAAGATGTGGGAGATACTTGGGGTTAAAAGGAAGCTACATATTGCTTACCGGCCAGCCTCTAGTGGTGCTGTTTAGAGATACAATAGAACAATTGTGAGCATATTTAAAAAGTTTGTGGCAGATTCTGGGCCAAGTTGGGATATTCGATTACCTCTTGTCCTAATGGACTTCAGAACTATCCCTTCATCTGCAACAAAAATGTCACCGTTTGAGCTGATGACTGGACGCAGGATGGTGCTTCCCCAGCATCTTCTCTACAGGACCCAAGAGCAGACATTGATCAATGCCTCCACAACTCATGAGTATGTTGAAAATCTGAGAAAACACCTTCAACATGCTTTTGCCTATGCTCAGCGAAATCTAGAAAGATCTGCCGACAGCATGAAGACCCACTATGACTTAAAGATTACCAGAAAAGAATACGATGTAGGAGACCGGGTCTACTTATACAATTTTCAAAGGAACCAGGCCAAACAATGCACATTTTTGCCTACTTGGAGGGGACCTTTTGAAATTGTAGACAAAATCTCACCAGTCGCCTACAAGATCCGCATCCCCAAAGGCAGTTTGGCAGAAGGGGAAGATAAGTGGGTCCATATTAATCAGCTAAAGTGTTGCCATCCTAGGCACACTCTGCAGCAACTGGAGAAGTCTTCTGGAACCCCAGAGGGGGCCACTCCAGATCCATAAAATTCCAACTCTAAAATATTCCACCTATAGCCTATAAAATACAATAATGCAAATGTCTCCTGATTTATCAAATGTATGTGTCCGCCCCACTACATTAATAGTGGTAGGGAAATGTCTACAAATATGTTTTTGCTTTGTCATCCTAGGAGAGATAACCTATAGTTTATTGGAAACCATGGAGACTAACCAAGGACGATTACCCGGGGACCGGGAGAAAAGATCCGAGGGGCCCGGAGTATCGCTCAATACTCCCATCAGAACTGGAGAGGAGAACCGATCGATCCACCCATGATGGAGGAAAAGATGCTGAACTTTGCCATTTGTGGAATCAGAAGAGATGAGGCTGACATCCCAGTCTTGCGAGTTATCCAAAGCAACTCTCACTTGTTCTGAATTCAATTTAGCAAATTAAAATCATTTTTAGCATTTTTACCATTCAATTCAACCACCTTTAAAAGCATTTTGACCTGTTTAAAATCAGCCCTGTTTCTCTCTGCTTGCTGGGGGGAACTGGGATTAAAATTGCAATTGTGGATTGTTATTCCTGATACCTGTGTGCCTCATTCATCTCTTCACTTTTGATTGAAGCCATATCAAGTTTTATTTCTGTGTTGCATTCTTTCCTATTATTGCATTTCCTTGAACCATACAAAGTATTCTCTGCTACATGATTCTTCCTATTCCTACTCCCAATTGATTAAAGAGATTGTTGATATTGTAATATTACCCATTGCTGATCATTGTTCATATTCATAAGTGTGATATTCAGATATTATTCATATTCATAAAAGTGTGATATATATATTGTTAAATTCTTCAAATAAATCTTTTAATTTGCAAAACAAACCTATTTCTTGGTTCAGTGAGACCGGGGGAATTCAAAGAGAGGGGCGTTATATAAGGGTACATCATCCAGAATTAAACAAACTTTGACATAAAAATATATAAATAAGGGTTTCCATTGGGCATCCCATACTAGGCATTGACTTAGTTGGAGTGCCGGATTGAAATCACTTATAGTAGGATCATTACCTCAATCTAGTCGGTGAGTAACTCTGCATGAGGGTGAAAAAAACAATCCACCATGTGCTGGAGCACAGAAGCCCAGTAATTTGACCTGATATCTGGCACCCTGATTCCACCTTTACCAGCAGGCAACTGCATTGTAGCCAAGGCAACCCTCGGACATCCACGCCGTCCACAGCAACTTGGACAATTTCATATGGAACACCTGGAAACAATTTGCTGGCATGGGCATCATTTGGAAGACATACAGCAATCGTGGCAACACTATCATCTTTACAAGTGCCATCCATCCCATCACCGATAATGGGAACTGCGCTAAAAATTCAGCAACCTTACCAAAGGCTATTACCACCCGCTCAATATTCTTCTGGTACACCCACTCCCAATCTGCACTCACCCAGATACCAAGATATTTTAACACTCCCTCAGGGATATCCATCCGTAGGCAGAAGGTCATCTCCCAACCATGCCAGAATGGTGTAGATGGCAGATTTGGTGTGGTTCAACACCAGCCCCGACAGTGTCCCAAATTCCTCCCCCGACACCAGAACCCCCTCCAGATTAGCCGCTGGAGCACATCATCAGTATACAAGGAGATGCAGTGCTGCACCCCACCCATAGACAGTCCCACCACTTCGTGTCTCCAGTGGATCACCTGTGTCAGTGGTTCTATAATCAGCGCAAACATCAATGGCGACAGTGGATACCCCTGTCGCATGCCTTGATGTACTCGCCAAGGAGCGGATATAGCTTTGTTAGCTTGGACCCTACGTTGAGCCATCATACAGAAGCCTAACACATTCAACAAATTGTGATCCCAATCCCAATAGTTCCAGCATCATGGATTGGAATTCCCATCTAACCAAGTCAAAGGCCTTATAAGAATGTAAGCTGACCACTGCCAGTTTGTCTGTGGCATTTCTATATTTGTCCAGCATCAGGGACAACCTTCTCAGATTATGCGTAGTACTCTTACCAGGAATTAACCCCGTCTGATCTGGGTGCACCAGACCTTGCATAATCGGCATCAGTCGGCGAGCCAGAACTTTACACAAGATCTTTACATCCACTTTGGTCATACATAAAGGCCCGTAGGAGGTGCAGTGCGTGCCACTTCTCTCTTCTTTAGGGAGAACAACCGCCAAGGCCACCAACATAAATCCAGGGAGTGCATCCCGTTCCTTGGTTTACAGGAAGCCTTCTCGTAACTTTGGGACAAGTACCCCCTTGTACTGTGTGAACACTTCCACTATTAAGGCATCCACGCCAGGGGTCTTACCCAGGCACAAGTTCTCTTATAGCCCATTCCACCTCAGGTGCCCCTAGTGTGCCCCCAACAAACCATTCTGTTCCGTGGTCATTCTAGTCAATGCAGCCTCATCCAGCCAGGATTCTGCCCTCCCTCTGCCAAATCCTATCTTCACTGCATACAGATCACTATAAAAGCCATGGAACACTTCACTAATCCCATCCTGTTCTGTGACCACGCAGCCTTTCCCATCTCTAACCCCATCATACATGCGTTGTCCCCCTCCTTTTGGACCACCCAGGTGAGGAGCCTAGCAGCCTTGTCCCCTTCCAAGTGTTGTCTCGCTAAATATCTAGCATAATCATTAATCGGTCCTGTGCACCCTCCAAGTCATTCGCAGCAGCCAACAGTTCTGTGCGCAACGTCTCCCCCTTGTCCAGTCACTTTCCAGGATCACCACCGTTCACTCAAAGGTCTGGACCATGGCCGACAGGGCTCTGCATAGCCCAATCTTTGCAGATCTCCCCCCCTTATAATGAATACCTTCAGAGCCTCCCATTCAGTAAATCTATGTCTAATAGCTCCCCAGTTAATATCCAAAAACGGCTGAATCTGATCCCCCAGGGAAGATGTGAATACCGTGTCCATCAGCATGAGATTATCAAATCTCCACATTGGGATGGGAGGTATACGGCCCCCTCCTTGGAATCCCTAGTAGCAAGAGCACATGGTCTACAAGGGACCTATCCAGGAAATCTGTTGCTGCTATCGATTCGGGCTCCTCCTCCCTACAAAGGCATAGGGGATCATTATAAATTTGACGTGCAGGAAAAAAAGTGGCAATAATTCCATTAATGCCACTTTTCCCGCAATGCCAAACTACAAGTTTGCCGGTGGGGTGGCCTGATTCACCTCCAGCCAAGAGCTGGAGGAAAGTCAGGTATCCCACTGGCAAAAAACAGCCAGTATTACCGACACGGTTATTACCATTGTTGGTAATACCAGCAGTCCCTCCCCCCATGGAGTCTTATGAACTCCATGGAATGGGAATTAACCTACTATTGCCGGCCCCTGTAAAATGCCAGAAACGTTAGCATATCGGGTGCCGGTAACAGTAGGTCCGTTTGGGGGTATCCCACCAGATTTACCAGTGGGATACAACCAAACTGATAATGAGGGCCATAGTCTATTGAAGAATAAGAGCCATGCACCACATAATAATATGAGTAGCTAAGCTCTTCACCATCTTTCAATCCCCATCATCATGCAGGCACTAGTCAGATGTTATTCTGAACAGTGTCTTGGATGCCACCCCCAAAGGCCGTACATTCATGCTTCTAGTGTTTAGCTTCTTGTTAAGCACATCATTAAAATCCCCCACCGACAGCACCCAGTCGTCTCGATGTTTAACTATCAGATCCTGCATCTTCTCAAAGAATTTAGCCTGTTCCACGACGGGGGCATACATGCCCAGTAACAATATATAGCACCCAAATGGTATAGGAGAAGGAGGTCCGGACAACCGGTCCCTTCCATCTAGCACACAATTTACCCAGCCTCTGTGCACTGAGGTGGATCTCTTGTAAAACAGCCAGGTCTACTTTATGACTGATTAAGTATAAATGTATTTTGCGCCTCTGTCACATTGTTGATTTTCCTCAAGTTGCAACTAACCACATTCAGATCAGCCATAAGGAGAGTACTATGTAACAAAACCTGCCTCCCTGCGGACCAATGCGCACCCATCAAACCTATGGAAACCCACTAATAAATCAACCAACACAATGACAACAATCCTGCCTCTTCCCCCTGTCCACAACCCAACCAGTAGACAACCCCATCCCCTCCCTAAGAGGCCCAGCACAACCACCCTGAAATACCTCCAACAAAGATTCCACCCCATTCAACCAAGCCCTGCCACCACAGGGGCACAGACTAGGTCAGAGGCAAAATACTAGGATGGGTGAAACGTTGCTGCAAGTCGAGAGGAATACAGAGCCCTACCCAGAACCCTGCAAATAATAGAATCCCCCAACCCCTTTCCAGGAAGGCCTCACAGTCACCTCTGTGGTACGTTTATCGATACAACAACCCTCAGAAACCTGATACCATTCTCCCCAGAATATCCACGGTGGCACATTGGCCACAATGTCAGTCCCCCTACCCAGCAGGGTCCCTATGAGCAAGCAGTTCTAGCCATACAACAACATAGCAGTAGCATATCCAGCCTCTTCTTGCGCCTCATATTTTCTAGCTCTGTATGTCCACCAGACCATCATCCTGTTCAATGCCATTCTCGCTGGGTCGTGACCTCTCCTCCATGATCAGGGTGCCATCCACACCCACAAGTATCCCTCCCGTTGGGGGTATCAGCAACCGTGTTTGTTGCAGTTTGTGTGAAGCTCGATCTGACACAGCCAGCACGTCCTAAAATTACTGCTGGCCCCCGCACATCAAGAAGGCCTAAACTTTAGCTAGTCCCATGCTTCATTTGGGCTGTGAAAAAAGAAGGAGCAGCCCTCCACAACATCTTCAGTTTGGCCAGATAAAACATCTATCTGTGGTTAGGTTCCCTCGGTTTTCTCCTCACTGCGTCATGCTGTTTGTGTTGCCTCTGCATCTCTTCAGTGTAATCCGGGAAGACCATGATTTTTTTGAGCCACCCAGGATATAAACTGAGCACCATCTAGCGTCCTGTAGGATAGCATCGCTGTCATACAAATTAAGGAGCTTTGCCACAATTGCCCGCAGAGGCGCAGCCACCAGAGGTCTCCTGCCCAGGATCCCATGCGCCCTCTCGATTGAGATCCATTTTGAAAGTCCCTTGATCTTCAGGGTGTCCATGATCTAAGAACTCTAAGAACAGTTCGATACTCCGACCTTCATCAACCTCCACCACCCCCACAATTCTCACATGACTCCTACTTGATCAACCCTCCGCCCTCTTCTCCAGAGATCTTGTCACTGCGGTATGAGTATTATTCATGCCCTGTAGCAGCAGGACCATGTCCACCACCTTTCCCACTCTCCTCTCAGCTTCTGCAACTCTTTCCGTGAGTTTCCTAAGTTCAGCTCTAAACAAGGACACCTCAATGCCCACCGTCTGCACTTTATTTTCAAGGGAGGTCCTAGATTCCTGTATCATCTCCAGAAGTTTCTCCATAGTGTAGAGGAGCAGCTGTATACATCTGCAGTGGAACCCACCCCCCTACCTCTCCTGTTTTAGAGATATGAGACCATGCCGTGTTTGACACCAGATGTCGTGTCAATACTGCAGCGAGTGTTTGGAAGAAGATACCCATTAAGAGAACCTTATCAAATGTACCCCTGAAGTAACGACAACCTGAAGGAATATGAGAACGAGCAAAGAAGAGGAGCTGGTGACGTCATAAGAAGGTGTGCCGGACATCTCGAGATACTGGCTCAAGATGATGTATAGATCTTGAACACCAATGACGAAGTAAGGATCGAGTGAACTCGCAATTGTAAAAAAATAAAGATTACACGTGCACGAAGTGTTGCAGAAAACAACCGTTCAATAAATGTACAGACACCGAAACGCAAAGTAGATTAAGTCATCATAGAAGCTAGCTATGAGTAGTGAATAGAATGCAGGCGAAGCCACCCATATATAGGAACTGTACATTGGTATCATGAATCAAGTAAGCTAGAACCCTTGAAAAGAGAGTGGAAAACTCTGTTGCAGCAAAAATAGCAGGCTCATGGAGCTCCGTGGTGAGGCTGCCTAGCCTGAAGTCAAGATTCTAGAAATCGAGGTTAGCTGTCTACTATGAAGAATAACAAGTGTGCAAGGATAAACCTTCTTACACTAAGGTGCAAGAAAGAATACAAAGAATGCCAAGCTTTAATTCATTTAGAGCATTTAAAGGCTGCAAAATTGACCAAATCGTGGTCTCCTGTCACGTGAGCCAAGGATGGAAATAGAGTTTGAACTTGAGTTCCAGACACGATAGCAAGTGCCCTCACTCCTGTGTATTCTCAAAGACAAGGATACTCTGCAAGGCCAAGTACAAAGACAAATTCATGGCAGAAGGCATGGGTGATGAGAGATGATGGGCTAATTGGGTGGTGATGTAGCTTTATATCATATCTCCCTGCACCTGGGTCAGGGCTCACGTGCTGCTAAATGAACCAAATGTTCCAGACATGGCACAAGCATGCCAACCAATTGTATTAATCCATATAACGAAGGACCTTATCGTTTGAAGAACGATGAGAAACTGTGTATCTAATATTTCAGAAATGACATGTTTTTAAGAGGTAGGCATAAGTTGTCCACGTGATAACTGTTAGGGAGAATTCTCATAAATAGTTGATTTCCTTACCTAAAGAGTCCCCCAGCAGCTTTGCTGGATTTCTAGGGTTTATTTTTTCACCTGGTAAGAGTGTGAGCCTTTTTTCCCACTCTTACATGTGTTTTGCTATGTGTATTTCTACTTTCTATGTGATCTTGGGCACTGGAGCCTCACCTACTCCATGTGAACCACTTTTTATGTGTGTTACACAGCACCTTCAGTGCAGTGACACCGGGTTGTCTTTGAGACTTCCGAATGACTTCATTTTTCTGGGGCTGACTTCTGTCCCCCAGAAAAAGGTAAAGTTGCCATTAACTTTATATAGTCACTTTAAACCACAGACCCAGTACACCCCATCTTACATGGAGTATTGGAAAGGATTAACTCTTATCCCTTTTTGTCTCTACCTCTTGGGGCCTTGTTTCACTCCCTTAACATTAAGACTTGGCTGGTGACAGTGGTATCTACCCTAACTTTTCTACCGCGATTATATTATATAAACGTGGTATTGGTTCAGGCTATTATATTAGCCTCGAACATAAACCCGCTTGACCAAATACATTTTATTTTGGTTCCGGCTGGGTTTATTGGCCATTTCTTTTTGTTAAAGTCTTTCTCGTGTTTTTCTCTGCACGCCAAAACAGGGATGACTCCTTTGTTCGCTGTCTTTTCGCGGGCTTCTGCACAGAAGCCCTCCTTAAGGCGCCTGATAGTCTAGGTAGGCAGGATGTGAGGGAGGGATCTTCGGACCCCTGCCATGGGTTCCCTTGGTAACCCAAGTCGCACTCTGGTCTGATTGACTAAGGGGACTGGCCTTGCCAGGCCAGCCACCCTGCTCTGTGATTGACAGCCAGGCTGTATGAATGGTGGAAAACTGCATAAAAAGCAGGTCTCTGGGACTGGAAAGGCAGAGTCGCCACTGGAACGAAAGAACCAATGAGGAACTGGAAGAAGAGGACCCATACCACGACCGAACTGCCTGGTGAAGACCTGCTGCAGGTCCGAATCGCCAGAATCCGACGACAGAGAAGATTCTCTAGGAAACTTCTTCCCTTGAGCTGGTGGGACCAACCAGTTCGCCGAAACTACAAGCCAGGACCCCTCCTCTAGTTGAATTCGCTGTACAGAGCTACAGTGGGCCGGATAGCCAGGAATGTCGGACCCTGCTTGGGTTTTAAGGAGCGCACCTTTTATTCATTGTTTTGCTCTGCTGCTGGCTTCTTCCCTGGGTGGGGCAGGACCCTGCAGTCTTCCTACTTCGTGTCAGTCCAACAGTCGCTTCAGGAACCGTGAGCCTGCAGGAACCACCTGGAACGTCCACCTCAGCTACAGCTCCCTCTCCTTTTATGGTACTGTGCAAATCCAGTTGTCCGTTTCGGTCAGCCGCGGTGAAAGTGTTTGAAATCTTTCTCCAATCCGAGGGCTTGTCCTTCTCTTCTCTTTGAACTATCTTTTCTACCAACCAACCTCGTCCGGAATCTGTGCCACGAACTTTACTGCGAACTAGCCTGAACTGTGTGATCTTGAGCAGAAGACTTTTGACCCATTGACGTTGGCCCTAAGCCTTTTCTAGCTGATGATCTCAATGTAGTCACTCTTGTTCTATTGCCCCGAGTACTTACCTGTTGGTTTTCCCTAATTTCTAATAAATTTGTCTTTCCCTCCCTTTTAAATTGCTGGAGTGCCATTTTGCTCCCACTTCATTTTGTGAGCTTAACTTGTCTGGAATTTAAGGGAAGTGTTGTGGTGTATTTATGATTGTGATTTTTAACTTGCTTAGAATAGTGAAATGTTATACAACTGTTGAGTAAATAAATATATATTCTTTTACTTAGAAACCATGAGTCAGTGTTTGCCTGAATTATAGTAATTGCTGTCCTTTGTGTAACTATTTGTACTGCTCACTTACTCTTGAGATAAGTCTGGCTGCTCTGCTACTGCTACCACTATAACTGTGTAGTACAGGCTTGTACCAAAGGTGAAATTGTACTGTCACTTGTAGTCTTAATTGTGTGTAGTGTTCCTAAAGGGTACTGCATATAATTCTGCCTAACAATAACACGCAGCCAATAACCATCCTAGCTCCTATAGAAATGTATATTTAGATGTCTCCCTTAACCAATCCCGACCCTTGACAGGTGTTTCACTATTGCCTCATAGTATGACATCACTGACGCTGTTATTACGACATCACTCTGACGCTGTTGTGTGTATAAGAACCATCTTTTGTGTGGAGATAATTGAGAGACTGAGCGTCCGTCCGTTGATGTTCGTTGTAACCACCCTGTTTTACATAATTGTTAATAAAACCGTACTTTGCCATCTTCCAGAGTTGGTTCGGTTATTTGGACTCAGAATTACTCTGGTATAAGCCCATTCCATTCCATATGAACGTTCCTAAGGCCCATAAACTCAATAGTAATGGCGTGGTCTGTCCCCGTGGTTCCTCCAGTATGTCCAGCAGATTGCTGCACCTGTTTGGGCTTCCTGCTTTTACCCCCCAGGCATTATTCAAGATTTTGTTGCTGCTGCTGTCCCTTAACCATGGTGAGTGCACAGTGCCCTCCATGCTGCCTGTGTCAGCTCTTTGTAAGAGATTCCAGCTCCCTTCCTTACATCTGTGGTGCTCACTGGTATGGAGCAGGGCCAGTAGCGCCATCATGGTCACCAATCGTGGCCCAAGACACTTTCTACCCTGGACTTCCCCTCACACTTCAGTGGTGCACAGCCCAGTACATTATAAATAGCGTCCTATTCCCCTCCAGAGGCCTTTGATCTCCTGCTAGCGCCGGACCCGAGCAAGGCAGGACACCTCACAAGCCCAGCATAAGTCTTCTGTGCTGCCCATGCTTTCAAACAGCTCCTCTGTGCCTTGCGAGCAGCAGCTGCCCCTGTGGATCCTGGTGCACGAGTACAGGCACAAGCGTAAGGGTCAGGCTCGAGGCCCCCCACTGCAGAGCCCCCAGTAAGAGTAAGGCAAATGCCTGCCGCAGTCCCTGAATGAGCCTGCCGGGTCCGGATTTTCAGCTCAATCCAAGATGGTGATCTCCAGTATACACCTCCAACCCGACTGTTGCATAGTGACTACGCAGTGTTACGCATGCGCGGCCGGGAGCAAGGCTTGCGCATGCGCGTTGACAATAAAGACGGTCAACCCGGCAGTTGCAGCCGGGGGCCTGAGCAACACATACGCATCCCGTGTGGTCCCTGCAGCTGGTGTGTATGCCTGTGTGCGAGTGCGGGTGTGGGCCCTGGGCAGGCCACACCATATAAAACTGGCGACGAGGACGACACCGGAGCCCTGTATCACCGCTCCGAAAGTGTCGGAAACAGAGGCTCTACTCCGTGTCGGCACGGACTCACGCGTAGGGCTGGTGGCCATTTTGTTCATACGCGGATCGCAGCGGTTGCGGCCCAGGTGGGTGCTCGTGCGCCGGCTGCGATCCCCTTGGCTGAGAAGCACATTTTTGGAACTGTCCACAGCCCTAGCTTGCAGTAGGGCTGTGGCATCAAAAAAAAAAAAAGGAAAGAAGGACAAAGGGAGGTTGTCCCTGACTGTGAAAGGAGGTGCCTGGAACTTTCTACACCAAGTACACAGGGCCTTTTGCTATCATCCGGTGGTGCTGGACACCCACACTCCCATCCAGTGACTGGGCTATTTTTCCACATTCGAAGAGCGCCTGTCTGTAAGTACTTTGCCCTGCTGCCATCATGGGTGAGGGAGGAGAAGAAGAGGGTGCCCTTGCGCCTGTCCCACGCAGGATGCACAGCACATTAGCCCCCATGCCTGAATTTGGCACCACTGGCCCACCATCCAAGCTGGGGCCAAAGTGGCTTCTGTGGGTCAAGAAACTGGAAATGTTTTTGAGGGCCTCTGGGGAAGAGGATGACGAAACGAAGATCGCCACCATGGTGTACTCTGCAGGCACGGAGGTCCACAGAATTTATGACTCTCTCAACATCCCGGTGGTCACGTATGATGCTGTGAAACAGGCTCTCCGAGATCATTTTCTTCCCATGGCAAATGTCGATTTCGACAGATTCGTTATGTGTGTGGAGAGGCAGCAAGAGGGGGAGTCGCTGGACCAGTTCTGTGCGTGGCTGAGGCACCTAGCGAGCACCTGCAGGTTGGTGAATAAGGAGGAGATGGTACGGAACCAGCAAGGGTGCAGTTCGGGGAAGCTAAGGAGGCAAGTGTTGAGAGAGCCTGGTCTGACCCTACAGCAAATCCTTGACACAGGGAGAGCTTACGAACTGTCGGAGTCCAGGTGGGCGAAGATGGATGCGGCCATGCACCCTGGCAAGGGCGAAGAACCTTTCGCTATAGGGCGCTCTGCCCTGCCCCAGGGAGGGCGCAATGGACACCAAGGCGGGGGGATGGTCCTCCTGCGACTAGCAATGCACAGTCATGCCCCTATTGTGGTTATGACCTGCCACATGTGGGAGAATGCCCGGCAAAGACGCGAGTCTGTGGCCGGTGTGGCACAACGGGACATTACGTGAGGGTGTGCAGGGCATCCACCCTGGTGACGGCATCGAGGGGGCCAGCGAGAATAGGAGAGAGCAACGCCCGGAAAGTGAGAGGTGTGTCGTCGGTTGAGCAAGGCATGTAGGACCTGGACATAGCAGAGGAGGAAGAGGAGATCTTTTTCATCTCGAGCATTGCCACTGGTCCTAGAGGAAGCCGACAACCGACGTGCACGGTGAACATCGGGGAGGTCCCCGCTCCGGTTCTTATAGACACGGGCGCGTCTGTGTGTGTGCTAGCAACTGAACATTATGAAGCTCTCCCAGGCCCTCCCGTGTTGTCGGAATCCAAGGTGCTGATATATGCTTTTGGGGGAGACGCCCCACTTCCAATCCAGGGAGTGTTTGTGGTGCCAGTGTCCCATGGGTAGAGTAAGATCAAGGCGAGGTTCTTTGTGACAAGTGTAAGCCCGCACTCTCTCCTAAGCTGTGCTGCCTCCGAAGCCCTCAATATAGTGCACTTCATGCTGGCCGTTTATCAAACCGATATAGAGCACCTACTACAGCTTTTTGACACTATCTTCCAAGGGGTCAGGAAGATGAAAGGGGACCCCATCAGGCTTCATATAGACGGGTCGGTGCGACCAACAGCCCTCAAACATCGCTGAATCCTGTTCCACCTGAGGGCACAGGTGGAGAAGGAGCTACAATCGCTCATTGACTTAGACATTATTGAGAGGGTGGAAGGCCCGATTCCGTGGGTGTCTGCGATTGTGGTCACCCCAAAGCCCAAACAGCCGGAAGCAGTCCACATCTGCGTGGACATGAGGTTGCCGAACATGGGGATCAAAAGGGAACGTCATCTCACGCCCACCCTGGGTGACATTGTCGGCGAGCTACAGGGAGCAAGAGTATTTTCCAAACTGGATCTGCGGTCGAGGCTACCATCAACTGGAGCTTCACCCCGAGTCAAGATACATTACCACATTTACGACTCACGAGGGGCTGTACCAGTTCAAGAGGCTCAGCTTCGGGGTCTCGTCGGCAGCAGAAGTTTTCCAGAACGCCATCCGGGGAGCCCTGTCGGGGCTAAAAGGGGGTGATCAACATGTCAGACGACATCCTGGTGTTCGCACATTCGGAAGCAGAGCACCTGAAGTGCCTGGAGCGGACACTGGAGTGACTCCGAAGCCTGGGACTGACCCTGCACCGGCAAAAGTGTGAATTTTTGAAAGACCGGATAGAATTCTTCGGGTTTGTGTTCTATGCCGGGGGCATCTCACCTGACCAGGAGAAGGTACGGGACATTCAAGAGGCAGCCCCGCCGGAATCTCCCGCAGAAATAAGGAGTTTCCTGGGTATGGTCAATTATTGTGGACGATTTATTCGCGACTTGGCCTCGCTGTCAGAACCCTTGCGGGCTCTGACCAGGGCTGATGTGGCCTGGACCTGGACGGAGAAGGAACAAAGAGTGTTTGCCGACATCAAGAACGCCCTGTCGGGGCAAAGGACTGTGGCGTATTTCAGCCCGGACCGGGAGTCGGAGATCGTGGTGGACACCAGCCCGGTGGGACTGGGGGCGGTCCTCATGCAGGTGGACCCACAGGGGACCAAAGCGACCCATTGCCTATGCCAGCAAGGGGCTCACCGAGACGGAGAAGAGATATTCGCAAATTGAGCGCAAAGCCCTGGCCATCCTATGGGGCTGCAAGCATTTTCGGATCTACATCCTGGGCAAGCCAGTAGTCGTCGTAACGGACCACAAGCCCCTGATTACGATCATGTCTGGGGCATCGTCCAAGCCCCTGCCACGCATCGAGAGTGGATGCTCTCGCTCATGGAATACGGAGTCAAGCTGCTGTATCGCCCCGGCATGCACAATCCAGCGGACTATCTGTCCCGCCACCTGGGGGCCGTGCGCCCCCGAGACTCTGCTGAGGTGGTGGACTGTGTGGAGGTGGTACAACTCGTGGTGGAGTTGGCGCTGCCTGTAGCCCTGGCGTGCCAAGAGATTGCGGATGCGTCGAATGTGGACGAGGTATTCCTGATTATCAAGGAGGCCGTGGCCAGTGGAGAGTAGCGTGAAGTGCTCATGAACAATGCCAGGAGGGACTAAGGTGCACGGAAGGATCTTCAGGCTCTATGGATGGCACGCCATGAGCTATCAGTGGCTGACGACGGTCTCCTATTGAGGGGGCACCAAATCGTTGTCCCAGGAGCACTGGTGGATAAGGTGCTGCAGCTCGCCCATAAAGGACACCAGGGGACCGCGAAGACTAAAGCACGCCGCAGGTTGAAGGTGTGGTTCCCGGACCTGGAGAGCAGGGTGGATGAATTCGTGCAGGCGTGCATACCATGCCAGGCGGCGAGTCCAGTGGAGAGAGGGCCGCCCATCCAGGCCATGGAAAGGAGTGAACACCCGTGGGGGACGGTGCATGCCGACTTCAGGTCCACAGGCCGAGGAATGTACTTTCTGGCAGTGGTAGACCAGTGGTCGCGTTATACCGAGGTGGAGCTGGTGGAATCCACGGCCAGCGACCACACCATTCTGGCCCTGGAGAAGATGTTTGCCACCCACGGGTTCCCTATCGAGATCTGTTCAGATAATGGTGCGCCGTTCCAGGGGCAGCAGTTTGCTCAGTACTGTGAGGAAAGGGGGATCAAGCATCGGAAGGTCACCCCACTATGGCCCAGAGCTAATGGAGAAGTGGAATGCTTCATGCGGACGCTGAATAAAGTCTTTTGAATATCGCAGAATGGAGGGGAGGAACTCAGACGCAACCTGTTTGAATTTCTGCATGAATACCGCACGACCCCGCATCAGTCTACCGAGGTCGCGCCAGCGGAGGCCCTCTTCAAACGAGCTCCCAGGGGCCTACTGCCCGAGGTCGAAGGCCGCTGCCCGGGGTGATCGACGACAACCGAGTGCGAGCGGAAAGGGCTGTCCAGAATGAGCGGGAAAGCGCCATGCGGAGCCTGCCGGAGAAGGCGATTGCAGTGGGGGACACGGTGCTGGTCCGGAACAGAAGGCCGGAAGCGAAGCTGTCATTACCGTACAAAGCACAGCCGATGGGGGTGACCCACATCAAGGGGTCCATGGTCACAGCTGTCACGGAATTCCCCCTTTCTCACCTGGGAGCGATCCTTGCAGGTTTTCTTGGGCGGTGTCTTTTTTCGCACGGACCTGGTCTTGTATGAGCCCATGCAAGGCTCTTCTGACTCCAGCGTGCGTTCAGAGTTCCGGGATTCAGATACTCCGGGATCCAGGAACGATGAAGGTGCGCACACGGCGCACCAGTCCAGGAAACAAGGAAGAAGGAAGAGGGGTATGGGAATGGAATTAGGAGGTCCAGGAACAAGGATAACTGAGTAGCGAATTACGGAGCACACGTCTAGTCGCTGCTTGCAATAGCATTGAGACGCGCTGGGCCACAGGGGAGCAGCCTATTTATAAAATATGCTACGTCTGACGTAAAACAGAGGAAGGCGTTCCACGTTAGACGGCCATGTTGGAAGTATCAAGGAGTGCAAGCCCCGTTGTGATAAGGACCAAGAAGTCCAAAAGGGGCGCATTCTGTGGGTCATGACAGCATGCCTCCTCCGGAGACCCGTTCCACAGGGTTTTCCCGGGTGTATGAGGTGGTATCTTCTGAGCAATCGAGGGGTGTTCAGATTAGAAGTTGGTTCCCAGGTTCTTTCACTTGGAGGATATCCTTTCCATTCCACCATGTATTGAAGCTGACCCCGTTTATACCTGGAATCGCATATACGGGACACTTCATATTCCACTTGGTCGTCCACCACCACAGGAGGGGGTCTGCAAGATTTCCGGGTGGATCGGATGTAGGGTTTTTATAAAGAAGTGTGAAAAACTGGGTGAATTTTCTTCCAGGAGTCGGGTAGCTTGAGCTGGTATGAGACTGGATTTATGATTTCCTTGATGGAAAATGGACCATAGTACCGGGGGGCCAATTTGTTTAGTCGTAAATGCCGGGGTAGTAGCTTTGAGGACAACCAGACTTGATCACCAACTGCATAAGAAGGCCCTGGTCTTCTTTTAGAATATGCATATCGCTTAGTATGTATTCTGGCCTTCTCTAAGTGTTATTTGGCTTCCTTGTGTACATTGATGAGTGTTTCCATCCAGGAGTCGACGGTAGGAACCGGTGTGGGATGTGGAAGAACAGAGAGTAACACTGATGGATGGAATCCTTGACTGCAATAAAAGGGGCTGGTCTTAATCGCTGAGTGATCAGAATTGTTGTATGCGAACTCAGCCACAGGTATTAGGAGCGACCAGTCATCCTGAACCTTGGTGGCGAAACAACAAAGGTATTGTTCCAGGGTCTGGTTCACACGTTCCGTAGCTCCGTTGGTTTGTGGATGATAACCTGATGAAAGAGCACGTTGGATTCCTAGAATGCGACAGAGATGTTTCCAGAATTGTGAGACGTATTGAGGTCCTTAGTCTGATATGATCTTGGAAGGGAGTCCATGAAGGCGGAAAACGTGTTCCAGGAAGATTCCAGCACGTTCTGATGAGGATGGTAGTTTATACAGGGGTGTAAAATGAGCCATATGAGTGAACAAGTCAATGGTAACCATGATAGTCGTGTATCCCCTGGAAGGTGGCAATTCCACAATGAAGTCTGTAGCGATGAATTCCCATGGTCTTGTTGGTAGTGTAGGTTGCAGTAGGAGACCTGCCGGTCTCTTGTTATCGTGTTTGTTCTGACTACAAATAGAGCAGGCTCGGATGTACAGTTGTACGTCAGTCTTCATTCTAGGCCACCAAAATTGTCTTTATATAAGAAGGAGGGTGTAGGTGATGCCACGATGTCCGGAGTGAAAGGTATAGTGGCAGAGGTTTATTATCCTTTGTTGTAATTTCTGCGTGGGGATGACTAGAGCATTATCCTTGAACAAATATCCAACCCTGGTTCTCAGATTCCATTGATTCTTCCTTGAAATATCCTTCCAGAGCTCAGAGGATTGGGTTTGCATCCGAATTTCTTCCAGGAGACTGAGTGCTTGAGCTACAAAAATCGTATGGGGAAACATCTTGGGATAGGTCCGATCTTCAATAGTTTCATATTCAGAACGTCGAGATAAGGCGTCAGCAATTATGTTTTGTGATCCAGGGACATGACTGATGTGGAACTGGTACTGGGCAAAGAAGAAGGCCCAACGGGCCTGACGACTGTTCCTACACTCCAAGGATTGTAGAACTTGAAGATTCAGATGGTCCTTGCGGACCTGGACTGGATGTCTCGCTCCCAGGAGTAGGTGTCGCCATTCGGTGAAGGCTTGCCGGATGGCTAACAGTTCCTTTTCCAGGTCGGAATAATGTGTCTCACTGGGAGTCAGGGTTCATGAAAGGTAAGCAATGGGGTGTTCCATCTTCTCCTCAAATTCTTGCTTCAAAACTGCTCCTATGGCGTAGTTAGAGGCATCCGTCTCCACTAGGAATGGCCGATTAATGTCGGGTTGGGCTAGGGTGGGGCTTGGGTAGACTGTCTTTAAACGTTGGAATGCCTTGTCTTGAGGTTTAGACCAGAGAAAGGGAGTGTCTTTCTTCAAGAGTGCAATGATCGGCTGAACAATCTCAGAAAAGGTGGGTATGAACTTCCGGTAGAAATTGGCAAGCCCCAGGAAGGATTGAACTAGTTTCACTGAAGTGGGAGCCGGCCAAGATAATATGGCCTTTACCTTCGAATGATCCATACCAATTCCTTCTGGACTAAGGACAAATCCTATGTAATAAACAGAGGTGATGTGAAACAGGCATTTCTCGGGTTTGGCTAGGAGTCTATGTTCACGTAGTCGTCGTAATACTGCTTTCACATGCTCTTCATGCTTTAGAGGGTCCTTGGAGTAGATCAGGATATCGTCCAGGTAGACGATGACGAAGAGGAACAGCATATCAGAGAACACCCTATCCATGAAATGTTGAAAGACGGCAGGGGCATTAGCAAGTCCAAAGGGCATGACCAGATATTCGAAGTGTCCAAAGGGTGTTCTAAAAGCTGTTTTCCATTTGTCTCCTTCCCTGATACGAATCAGATGATAGGCACCCCTGAGATGCAGTTTCGTGAAGATTACAGCTCCTCTCACCGCTTCCAGGATATCTGAGATCAAGGGTAAGGGGTAGCGGTCCTTGAGGGTGCATTGATTTAATCCTCGATAATCGAGGCAAGGTCTAAGTTCCTTGGTGTCCTTTTTAGGAACAAAGAACAACGAGGCTCCAGCAGGGGATTTCGATGGTCTTATGGTGCCATTTTCAAGGTTGGTATCCAAGTATTCTCGTAGGGCTCTTTTTTCAGGTTCGGATAGAATGAACATTCTCCCGAAGGGAATCACCTCTGAAGGTTCTGTGTCTATGGCGCAGTCTTCAGGTCTGTGAGGGGGTAGAGCCTGGACTATGGCAGTTGAAAAGACATCAGCATAACTCTGATAGGCCTTTGGAACCTGTACGATATTGAGTGGTACTTGCTGATCTATTGATGGCTCCTTGGAAGGTGTCAAGGAGGATTCCAGGAATAGACAGTGAGACATACAAAACTCAGATCCGAGAAATAAGGATCCTGCTGCCCAGTTGATATAAGGATTATGTTTCTGTAACCAGGGCATACCCAGGACCATGGGGTAATGAGAAGACTTAATGATGTCAAATCTGATCAGCTCTTGGTGATGGTTTATTGAAAGCTGGACCTCTTTAGTCTGCAAGCTTATGGGTCCTGAAGTGAGGGGTCTTCCATCGATCGCTTCCACCGGTTGCATGGTACTTCGAGTCTCGTATGGAATGTGGTGACTAAAAACCCAATCTTGATCAATGAATACTCCCATAGCTCAGCAGTCAACCAAGGGCAAAATGGAATAGGTCTGATTCTTGGATGGCGATATGAGGGCCTGTAAAATCACTAGGCTGTTTTGTCCAGGAGAGTTCAAGGATGGAATAGACGTGGCGCAAACATCTCTCTCCCGAAGCCTTGCTCCATCTAGGATCGGGAGCTGGCGTTTCCCGAACGCCGAGGAGGGGCTAGAGGACATTCTCTAACCAGGTGTTTATCCGAGGCACAGTACATGCATAACCCTGTATGAATCCTTCTCATCCTCTCTTGCGGGGATATGGATCCACGGAAGGCTCCTATTTGCATAGGTTCTGGTTCAGTAGCTGACCCTGGATTATTGTCAGTTTGGGAGGTAGTCTCGAAGGATACCTTCGGGGGGGGTTACTTTGGATTTCTTCTTCTCTGCATTTCTTTCCTGGATACGAAAATCTATTTGCATGGCAAGGTCCATAAGAGCCTGGAATGAGCTTGGGCGAGCCACTCTGGCCACCTCATCTTTGATCTCCTCATTCAGTTCCCTTCTGAACAGAATAAAACTTGCTTCAGGAGACCAGTCGGCTTCTTTGGCCAATTGCTTGAATCGGGTTACTTACGTAAGCACATCCTGGGATCCCTGTTGAAAGTCTAGGAGGCGCTCCTGGGCACTATAGACCTGCTCTGGATGGTCAAACATGGTTTTAAGGGCTTGTATGAAACCGTCATAATCATCCAGGAGGGCATCACCAGAATTGACTAAGGGCGTAGCCCAGGTTAGAGCATTTCCGGAAAGGTGTAAATTATGAAGCCCACCTTAGCCCTGGGAGTTGAAAAGTAGTAGGGCTTAAAAGTAAAGTGAACCAAACAAGAATCAAGGAATCCACTAAGGGTTTTTGCCGAGCCATCGTATTTGTCAACAATGCCGCCCAGCAATACACTTTCCTTTGTGGCAGAATCACGGGATAGAACTAATTGTTTGAGAGCGGTGTTTCCCGCTTTTAAATTTTGTACCTCGGTTGTTAGTTCTTGCATGCCCCGCATGAGATCCTGAACAGCCACTTCCATGTCGACTTCGAGTTCGGTCGTTTGGCGTCTCAAACTGTCATGGAATTCCCCCTTTCTCACCTGGGAGCGATCCTTGCAGGATTTCTTGGGCGGTGTCTTCTTTCGCACGGACCTGGTCTTGTATAAGCCCGCGCGAGCCTCTTCTGACTCCAGCGTGCGTTCAGAGTTCCGGGATTCAGATACTCCGGAATCCAGGAACGATGAAGGTGCGCACACGGCGCACGAGTCCAGGAAACAAGGAAGAAGGAAGAGGGGTATGGGAATGGAATTAGGAGGTCCAGGAACAAGGATAACAGAGTAGCGAACTACGGAGCACACGTCTAGTCGCTGCTTGCAATAGCATTGAGACGCGCGGGGGCGCGGCCTATTTGTAAAATACGCTATGTCTGGCGTAAGACAGAGGAAGGCGTTCCATGTTAGACGGCCAGGTTGGAAGTATCAAGGAGTGCAAGCCCCGTTGTGATAAGGACCATGAAGTCCAAAAGGGGCGCATTCTGTGGGTCATGACAACAGCGGCCAATGCCCGAGGCACGAGTAATGTGTGGTTCTTCAAGCGGATCGAGGCTGCGCCCTCCCCCTAAAGGAGCGACGTGCCTGGACTAGGGGCCGGAGCAGGATCTCCACCAATGGACGATGGACCACCAGAGGCTCCCGGGACACCCGAGACGCCCCCAGAGGAGGCCCAAAGGTACCCAAGCCGCCGCAGAGGTTTCAAGACTTTATCATGGACCCTGCCTCATAACAGGTGGAAGACTGTTCATATACATTTAAACTGTTGTTGTTGGGTGCATGTGTTATAATTGTTTCTTGTTTGGGGGAAAAGGAGGGATGTTGCGTAGTGACTACGCAGTGTTACCATGCGCGGCCGGGATTTTTTTTTTATTTGACTGTTAGTAGAACTTTAATTCCATTATCAAGGGATATAGGATTCAACACTATATGCAAGCTCAGTGCTATATCATTTTATTACCTGACATATATTACATGGGTTTAAAACTATTACCGAATGAATATAGTCAGAATTAGAAATAGCCTGGGTATTAATAAGTATGTGGTCCCTTTTTTGTGTCTGGCATTTGTACTTATTGTATTGCTATGAGGGACATGTTGCGATATAGCTTCATTGGAAATATATCAATTATTTTAGTGTAACATGATAGTATTAATCATGGTGGCTTTGTTGGGACATAGCTTCCTTGGAACTGTATAGGTCAATCTAGTGTAAAAAGGAGTGAATTTTTATATTACAAAATGGGATTTTAAATAACTTGCATACAAAGATACAAGTTAGGATGGTTGATGTCCACTGGCAGTCAGGATTTTTTTTTTTCATTTTGTAATACATATTTGAACTTTGTGAACAACCTCACTCATATCTCATTTTATGTAGATATTTATTGCACTGTTTCTCACTATGCTTTCTTTTATATTTTCATGGCGTTTATTTTGCTGAATAGAGTATCTTGAATTGCATACGAGCTCGATTTGTTTGTCCCAAATCAACTCTGTACTAACATTTCATTCTACTCGTCTGTCAAGTGGCTCTACTTTAAAAATGCTGCATTCGATAATTTTGTTTAGAGAAAGACCACTTTTCTTCGTTTTATCAGGTGGTCCGGAATGTTCTCTTTCCAGTAGGAGAATACAAGGGGTGTCCTACTCAAAACGCTCCAGATGCTATGCAGTGATGCCCACTATTTCGCAAACCGTTCTCTTTTCTTAATCTCATGAATGGTTCAGGGCATTCAAGGGATTCTGAGACATCGTTTCACAGAGATAGCGCTAAACCAGGTAAAAGGGATGGGTAGCCATCATCTTCCTGAACATTGCGAACTCTATTTTGTGTTCATGAAGGTGGAAGCTGTATGTTATCCATTTGAAGATTTGGGAGATGCAGATAGATATGGGAGTGGGGTGGGATTTATTGGCATCTAACGTGGTCATCATTGCAGCATTAGAAGGGGAAGACTCAGGTGAGATGTGAGGTGTCCTGTAGGTTTTGAAAAGCCAGGAGGAGTTGGCTGATCTTCGAAGGACCTTTGTGTTTGGAACGAGGGTGAGTGGGAGATTCTGTTTTTGACCTTATAGGATCTGCATGACAAAAAAGATGTAAACCAATTTAGATCAGTGTACCCAAAGTTGAATGTTTCTAGACTTAATGAAGAAGTACATTGTGGACAACCATGTCATATGCTGCTGACCAAGAGAAGCGGCTGAGAGCCGCTGGTTGGTTATTATACAGGCTCTGTAGGACATTCTCGCCGAGGTCTATCAGCTTTGCTTCAGTTCCCCTTGTTGGGCATACCCCAGATTGACAGTTGTGGAGGCGGCGGCTGCTTTCTGTGTAGCGGTCGTTTTAGGATAGAGCCGCATGCCCAGTATCGTTGCTTCAAAAATTCTATTTGTGATGGGTATTTCTTTTTTTTCTTCTTCAAAATAGCAGTAATGCAGGTCTTCTTGAATTTATAAGTTATTAAGCTCGATTTGAAGGGATGCATTATAAACAAAATATACATGCGCCCTGACAGTTACATTATTCTTGCAATTTTGGATTTGACCAAACTGGAGGTGCACTACAGTCTTACCACTTGAGAAGATCAGCAAGAAGAAGGAACAGACAGTGACCTGGCTTGGATATGCTCAGACCACAGATGTAATACCGTCAGAAGAGCAAGGACACAACACTAGTTGTTACCATTTACTTCTATGCAGGTTTTAGTTTCAACATACTCTCCGTCACCCGTTATTCACAGAGTATGTTGCTATTCTCATCTGCTCAACTGTCAAGACTGCCAAGATCTTGGAAGACAGGGTGACCTGTGAGCGCTTAGTGGTGGTCTGGTGGCGAACCACTCCTGTCATTTTTCTGGGAAACTCCCCGAGAGCCACTTAGCAAGCAACATGGTAAATATAACAATTTCCCTTTACTTCTGTTCTTACGCAAGGATGCTATTTTTCAGCTTGTAGATGATGCTAAGAAAATACTGGATTAAGGGATAATATGCTTCTGCCTTTTGACTAACTGGTTGCTTTTGATAAATCCGACTATAGCACACTGATTAAATCCTGCCTGTCAATCAGTGGCCGTTGGTAAACGATTTTAGTGTAGGGGTCTAAACGTTTCCCCCAAGATGACGCAAGGAAGCCCAGACCATTTTGGAGAATTCAGAAGGTTACGAGGGTGTCACCCTGAGAATTCCTTTTAAATCATTTATCTGACAACAAACCCTTTACATTTCAATACTTTAAGCAAGTCAATCACATAACCATGTGTTAATTCTAGTTCCACACCATCAATGTATTGAAAACTCCCCTAATGGAAAATTGCCTTGCATCATGGGTTGTGGTATCCCTCTTATGATCAAAATCAGTTTGATCCTCTACCAAAGAGTACATATGCACCCCTCCACACAACATCCACATTTACCAATAAGCAGATCTACCTCAAGATATCCCCCATCGAAGACATCCACAACCTCAAGGCCTGCCTCACATTAATCCAGTCTTGGATATCCAGTGCTTACCTGAAGTTCAACCCCTCCAAGACTGAATTCCTATTGCTGACCAACAACACCAAACACCCCGACATCCAGACTTTGCTCTCTGCTATGAACCTCAAAGGAGATTCACACCCCAGCTGGCCCCCTGTGCCAAGTCCCTTGGGTTCAACATCAACAGACACATCACGTTCAAACAGCACATAGCAAGGAAGACACAAACTGCCTGGTACCAACTGTCTCTCATGTGGAAAATCAAGCCTTCATCCCAGAAAACAACTTCAGATCTGCTGTCCAAGCCATGGTCCTATCCCACCTGGATGGTGGCAATGCCCTTTTGAAAGGGCTTCTGGCGACTACCCTGGCACCCCTGAAATGTGTCCTGCATGCTGCAGCAAGACTAATTAAAGGACTATGCAAATTCAACCACATAACCCGACCCTCATCGACCTGCACTGGCTCCCACTGCAATCCTGTATCATCTTCAAATTGAGTGGCATCATCTACAAGACTGTCACCCTAAAGTCCCCAACCTACCTTCCTAAGAAACTCAGCATCTCTGGATGCCTTCAATCCACCAGAAGTAAAAAAATGTGCAGACTTGAATTATAGCAGTGCAGAAAGGAAAGAACCAGAAGACAGTCCTTCTCTCCCTATGCTCCAAGACTTTGGAACCTCCTCGCATCAACCATCAGACTTGCCCCACCACTTCTACAGTTTAGAAAAGAGCATAAGACCTTCCCAAGGAATGGCACCTACTTAACACCGCACCATGCACTCCCCCCCTACGTGAGACTCTGATCTGCTTCCCACTGTTTTCTCTCCATGCTACCAATTGCCCTCCAACCCCTTTTAGCTCCCAGCTGCTTTTTGTATCTGCTACCCTCACTGTGTTCTTCCCCCCATGATTGCAAAGCGCTACATTGCTTCCCGAAGCTAGGTCTGTGCTCAATAAATACCCAAATAATAACAATCATACACCCTCCCTTCAACCCCTTTGTACTTTTCTAGTATGTTTGTTTCTTGCTTGCTTACTATCGTGTTGCCTATCATTTCAGCTTTCTCTCTACCCCATCTCAGGCCACAGTATTGTTCCCCGGGTGGGGGCACAATATCACAATATTATTCGGACAAACTTCTGCATCAAAAAAACACTAAGGCTATGGGGGAACAGTACAAAAGCTTATTAACATAACATCATTAATTGTAATGGCACTTCTTATAGTCTAAATTTCAGAAAATGTAAGCAAAAAAACCCATACAATCGTTTCAGTAGAGGAACACATGAAAAATTCCAAAAGAAGGCACATCTCCAACACATTTTAATTTCAAGTGTGCCCAATGAAAAAACACACGGTCTGTCTCAACAATATATGCCAACACTGTCCTGTACAACAAATGTTCATGTTGCCACTACCCTACAGTATATATTTGCCCTGAAAACCCCATTTTAATCCTGCCAGTGCCAAACAATATATCCCAGTTGCTGTTGGTACTCTTGTTCAGAGAGGAATTGCCATAGCATTTCGGTGCTGGACTGCCCATGTGGGTGGGACTAAGACTGATATGCAAATGGTTAGTTCCCATCTGTGAAAGGTACAGTGAGCAAAACGCGTGTGCAGCAAACTCTCATCTCAGAACAGGTTATCATGCCATGTTCTTTCTGGAGAGGAGCGCCTGCTACCTTTTTTGCAATATATCCCAGTAGTACAGTTAAAAGGACACACTTTCTTGATGGCTGTGGCCCAAAATAGGCCTGTTTAGACACTGAACAATCACACTTGCATGACAGCTGTGCCCAAAATGTGCCAATATTGCCTGCGTAGAACGTTTTCATTCTATCCCTGCCCAACAGATTTTCATTTTGTTACTGTAGGAGCACATTTTCCTGACAGATAATGCACATTAAATGCTAACTCTCCACTGTAAGAACACACTCATGATGGCTGCACCCAATATATTCCTGTCTTGCCACTACAAAACATGTTAATGCAGGGTGTGCCCTATATATATATATCGCTTTGAAACACTGATGTGTATAGGGGCTATATTAATAAACAATACTCTATATATATATAATACATTACTCAACGTAATCGTATTTCTGATGCTTGTATCTGCTTAGATTCAGAAGCTGTGCATAGGCCGACATGTAGTGGAAGCTGCAGAGTATTAGTTTGTTTTTCGAAACTCGAAAAGGGATGTCGACAGGGCGTGCCAGTAATACTATCCCTAGTGTGAGGTCCACTGTACCCATGATCCCTCACACCTCGAGGTCCGTCAGATTGTTATTTTTCTGACATGAGGTAGCCTGAGGTGTAGCGCAAGTACAGTTGTATCCAAGCAGATACGTATCAGACAAGCTCAGAAGCATCCATACACCTTCTTTCCGAGGGGAGGAAGGGTGGGTCGCATGTGAATCTAAGCAGATACAAGCATCAGAAATAAGATTACGGTGAGTAATATATCCCTTCTGAGGCTTGTGGAATCTGCTTAGATCACATGCTGTGCATAGATTAGCGAAGAGTGGAAGAAGAAGGAGGTGGGATGTGAAGGATCATGAGCAAATAAATGTCTTAGAACCGCTTGTCCCACTTGTGTATCTGTCTTGGAATGAGTGTCAATGTAGTAGTGCTGAGTGAAAGTATGTATTGAGCTCCATGTAGCTGCTTTGCAAATACTGTCTAAGGGGACATTTGCAATGAAACCCAGAGTGGCTCCAGTACCTCTTGTTGAGTGGGCACTTGGCGTAAAAGGCAGTGTTTTATCTGATAGGGAATAGCACAGTTGGATACATCTGACTATCCACCTAGAGATGGCATTCTTATAGATGCAGTCACCTTCTCTGCCTGGCGCTATGGAGACAAACAGTTGATCTGTCGGTGTTAGCGGTCTGGTCTTGTCTACGTAGTAGAGGACCGCTCTCCTCACATCTAGTGTGTGGAGTTTAACCTCAGCAGAGATTTTGGGCTCCTGGAAGAAAGCCAGTAGCTTAATTGACTGGTTTACATGAAATTTGGAGATGAATTTAGGTGAGAACTTAGGGTTAGTACGTAAAACCAGCTTGTCCTTATGTATAGTAAAGAAAGGATCCTGCACTGACAATGCTTGGAATTCACTAACCCTTCTTATGGAAGTGATGACTACTAAGAAGTCAGTTTTAGAAGTCAGGTGTTTGAGACTAAACTTGTGCATAGGCTCGAATGGGGGTCCCATGAGCTTAGCGAGTACCACATTGAGGTCCCAACCTAGCGGCGGGTTAGAAATTGGAGGGTGGAGTCTCTTTATCCCTTCCATAAATGCTTTGATGACCGGTACCTTCCACCATGAGACCTTATTATGGGAAGTGGTGTAGGCTGACAAGGCCGCCACGTGGACTTTTAGGGAGTTGAACACTAACCCTGCAACTAGCAAGTGGAGCATATAGGTTAGAATGTTAGATGGAGTACAATCTATGGGGTTGATCTGCTTAGTCTGGCACCAGATTACGAATCGTCTCCATTTGTCATAATAACAGTGCCTAGTGTTTGGTTTTCTTGATTCTTTCAAGATATCCATGCATCTTTGCGGTAGATTGAGATGCCCGAACTCTTATGACTTCAGAAGCCATGCTGCCAAATTCATTGATTGTGGTTGTGGGTGCACTGTTAGTCCCTCATGCTGGGAGAGTAGCTTGTACTGGCACGGGAGCTTGATGAGGTCGCACATCGCCGTTTGCGCAGATGCGGATACCACGGCTATCTTGCCCACATAGGAGCAACTAGGATAAGAGTCATCGGTTCCTTGTGTAACTTGTTCACCACCATCCTCATGAGAGGAGTTGGGGGAAATGCGTAAGCAAATTTCCCTGACCAGTTCATCCATAGGGCGTTCCCCTTGGAGCCTCGCTGGGGGAATCAGGGGCGAAGTCTGGGCATTGACGATTTTAGCTTGTGGGGAAGTTTATTATTGGGAAACCCCATTGAGAGAAGAGGTGTTCTACGACTTCTTTGTGTAGACGCCACTCGTGTTCCTCTGATAGGGGATCTCTGCTCAATGAGTGTGTTAGAGCTTTGAGTTCCCCTGGAACATGTTGTGATGACAGGAACATTTTCGTCCGAGTGCCCATTTCCAGATTTTCTGTACAAGTATGGATAGATTTGGAGAAGGTGTACCCACCTGTTTGTTGATATAAAACATCGCTGTGGTGCTGTCTGTTAGGATCTGCACCGACAAGTTTGTTAAATGGGGTTCGAATTCCTGAAGGGCTTTGAATACTGCCAGAAGTTCCAGCACATTGATGTGGTTCTGAGCTGCAGTGCGAGACCACAGACCCTGAGCTGTGGGGTGAAGGTAGTGAGCCCCCCACCCTGCCAGTGAGGTGTCCGTTGTGACCACTGCCTGTATCTGTGGGTCTGTAATGGGTATCAGGCAGGTAGTTGGGGCAAGCTGGGTGGAGGCTTGGCAGGCCTGGCATAGGCACACAAAGAACCCATAACAAATCCCTCCTTTCATTCCTTCCTAGTGTTTGTAGTAACTTCCTGGTTACAACTTCCTGGTTACCACTTCCTGTTGCCAAACAGGAAGTGCATGATAACTCATGAGCTCTCTAGTGTTTGGGTGTGGCTGGCTATGTAAGCCACACCCAAGATTCTTCCAGTGTTTCGTGTTGCTTACTGTGAGCTGTATCAGCAACACACTTGCCGTGCTCTGGATCAGCCAGCATCTGCTTACCTTCTCCGGATCATCCTGTTTCTGCTTACCTGCTCCGGATCATCCTGCTTCGCTTACCTGCTCCGGATCATCCTGCTTCTGCTTACCTGCTCCGGATCATCCTACTTCTGCTTACCCGCTCCGGATCATTCAGCTTCAGTTTACCTGGTTCTTACTCCACGCCGCAGCTATCTCCAGTCAAGAGGGGACTTCTACACCGGCACCTGTAAGAACAAAGGACAGCGTTAACACGCGCACATCAGTAGTGCTGCGCATACTCGCCAAATCTTCCCGCAACGCCGGAATCCAGGTTAGTTGCACGAGCGCACAAACCCCTGTAAGAAAGAAGAGACATTAGTCAGAGCGAGCTTACTCACTGCGCTCTCTCTCTCTACGCGTTGCATACTTACCAAAAGCCTCAGTGCAAACTTACCTAACCACCAAGTCTCCAGTAGCGCTGAACCCGGACTCGAGGCGCCAATACCACATAATTTCTCTTGCATGGGAAAGGGCGAGACATTACCAGGCTCGCTTGAATTGAAGGCGCTGCACAAACCTACCAGCAGCTTGCTTCTACACGCAGCGCTACTCACCCACAAAAATACTGGCAAACAAAGACAATACAGACATTTTTGGGCACTCAACATTCTCCGTGCAATGTTCGCTTGTGGGAAGGACTTTCTAGCCAGTGAAGAAACTGGCGCCTTGAGCTCTCGGCCTCACTGTGGGGGCATAAAACAGCGTTCGCCATCTGAACTCAGCCTACAGACATTGGCACCAATCACATGAGTGAATCGCGCCCCTGCAAATGCAGGATGGAGTGTACACCCTACTAAAGATCAAGGTATTCCTCCAGGTGAAACAGGGGAAGTGAAGACTCAGGGTCAAGGGAGGCTCGTCCAGCGCTCCTGCAGAGACACAGGTGAGTGTGTCAGGGTCGTAGAAGGCTTTCCTTCTAGTTAGGTTTTCTCTTGTCCACCAGCGAAGAATTTGTACAAGTGTTGGCGAAACGACCACTAGATCGTCCCACTGACCGCTTGCCTGAGACCACTGTTTTGCCAACCACTCCTGTATGGGACGCATGCGCAGGTGCGCGTGAGGAACCAGGTATATGCAAGATGCCATCATGCCTATTAAATGCATTGATTTGCGCACCCTTATCTGGCAGCCGGCCTGATATTGTGGTATTTGCAGTAACACATTTTTTACTCTTTCCTCTGAAGGAAAGACCAATCCTTCCTCTGTGTTTAGGATAGCTCCTAGGAACTGTTTGGAAGTGTTTGGCACTAGGCTCGATTTTTTCCCATTGATTGAGAAGCCCAATTGAACGAGGAGGTTGATTGTTGTTTGGATGTTTTGTCTGCAAATCAGAGGTGATTCCCCTGTTATGAGCCAGTCGTCCAGCTAAGGGTACACTGGGATTGCTCCCCTGTGCAGGTGTGCTGCCACTACCGCCAGTACCTTTTGTGAATACCCTTGGAGCCGAGGCTATTCCAAAGGGCAGCACTTTTAATTGGTAGTGCTTGTTCACTATCTTGAAACGCAAGAATCTTCTGTGCGCTGGGAACATAGAAATATGAAAATAGGCATCTTTCATATCCAGTGTTGCCATGTAATTCCCCTTTTTCAGTAGCGGGATTACCTCTTGTAGCGTAGTCATGCAGAACTTTTGTGGCTTGACATACTTGTTTGCAGGATGTAAATCTAATACAGGGCGCATTGTTAGATCATTCTTTGGCACAAGGAAGTAAGTTGAATAAATACCCTTGTTTACCTGGTTGGTTGGGACCACTTCTATGGCGTCCTTTAATAGAAGCGTTGTTATTTCTTCCAGAAGGATCCGCTGAATTTCCTCTGAGTGGATTTTCTGTCATGGGGGGTGGTCGTGAGGATGTTGAAGTAGTTCTATGCAATAGCCCCCTGCTATCGTGGACAGCACCCTAATGTCCGAGGTGATACCCTCCCATGCGTGGGTGAAGTTGGAAATGTGTCCTCCTACTGGAGATGCATGGGAGGGTACCTGGAGCGGAATGTCACTTGCTCTGAAGTGGGGAGCCACCTCGAGCTGGGCCTCTGCCCCGACCACCACAATCTCTGCGTTGTCCTCGTGGATAGCTTGGAAGGCTTGTCCTTGATTATTCCCATAGGAACCTTGGCCTTGATTGTAGTCGGATCATCTCTGTGAATGTTGGCCCCGAAAACGGCGAAAAGTACCGTTTCCCCTTTGACCAGTAGGCTTGTTTGTGAGCTGACCTAAAGATTTTAGAGTGTCCACAGCTTTGCCGAAGAGCACATTAGGTTCCACTGGCATGTTTATTAGAGTGGCTTGTGTCTCTGGCCTAAAGCCTGATTGGCAAAGCCATGCATGCCTCTTTATAATAGTCCTCACTGCAATGACTCTTCCAGCATTGTCAGCTGCATCGAAGTTTGATTTAAGGAGACAGGTAGATACAGCCCTTCCGTCTGCTGCCACTTGAGCTAGTTGTGATTTAAGTGGCTCCGGGGCAGACAAAAGTAACGCAGAGATCTCCTCCCACTTATGGCAGTTATACCTTGCCAAAAGTGTAGCATTATTGACTATTCTAGTTTGATAGGCCACAGAGGAAGCGACCTTTCTGCCATGGCATATATCTTCTTGCTTTCCTTATCTGGTGGGGCCTCGGAGGAAGCAAGAGGTGTGCCTGCTCTTTTTCTTGTCATGGTAACAACCAATGAGTCTGGTTTCAATTGGCCTCTTATATATAAAGGGTCTGATAGTGCAGGCCTGAATAGTTTTTCCACACGTGGGTTAACGGCCCGTGTGAGATTGGGTGCTTCTAAGGAAGGCTGTATTCTGCGTTGGATCGATTTCAGTAGTGGGATAAACTGACCTACTGTCTTTTTGTCCCCCAGTACTTGTTCAGCGAAGTCTCTACCCTCCTGTACCTCCTGTGTGTCAATTTGGAAGTGTTCCGCCGCTTTGGCTAAGACTTCATTGAGGAGGGGTTGATTATCGACAGGGGAATTGACCACTGGAGTGTCCTGATTAAGAGGGGAATCTATGGAGTACATGTTAGCCTCCTGGTCTGCGCCTGGGTGTTCATCATCCCCATAATAAAGTTAATCTGTATCCTCTTCATTAGGTTGAGGGTCAGATGTTTCCACAAAAGAAAGATCCTCCTGGTCTTCTGGTTCTATTTCAGGGTCATATACACCTATAACTGTGCTTTGTAAGGAGACATTTGAGCGAGACCCCTTAGAAGGGGGGTTGAGAGGGTAAGGCAGATGCTTGAGAGCCGAAAGGGGTTGAGGTGGCAGCAGCGGAATGGAAACTTTGAAAGTGATCTGGGTTTTTTTCATAAAGATTTGCCATGAAGGTCATTCTTCACATAACCCTATCAATATCCTGTGACGACCATTCCTTTGAACTTGGGATCACAACAGATTGAGGGGAAATACCCAAATCCTCATTAGTGGGAGGTATAACCTAAGGTATAGATTCCTTAGTTTTCTCTGTGGGCTTGGATAATATTCCCTTTTGAGAAGTGTTTTTCCCTAGGAGGGCTCTTGTCCCTATAAGGGGTCTTAGAGGACTTTTTATGATGTTTTCCCCACCCTGGGGCCCAGGAGAGTTTAACAGACTTCTTGGGGCCTGCTGCTTTATCGGACGATGAACATTGAACTTCGGGTGTGGGAGCCGAGGCTTCGTCCGCGGACGATCGGCCTTCGGATGGGGTTTTACGAGCAAAACCCTTGCCGTCTTTCAACGGTTGAACCCTGTCGTGTGGCGATCTTGATCGAGATTGCCTAGAGGACCGGGACTCGGTGGACCGTTCACGGGGTGTCGAGTATTCGACTCATCTGTCGAATGTCGACTGGGGCTTATGTGTTTGGTGGTGTAGTACCCAGAACATGGCCACCGGCCTGTCCTACGGGGTTGGGGGTCTGCGCTTGAGTAGCTGAAGCTACTCCGATGCCCTCACCGTCCGAAAGTACGGCATTGCTGCCATTGCTAAAGGCTCCCTCCACCTCCATGGCCTCGAGTTGCCTGGCGTAGTGGGACTACCGTTTTGTGGAGCGGTCCTTTAACGGCTTAGGCTTGAAGAGTCTGCACGCTCGACAAGATGTTTTGACGTGGTCTCTTAGGAGACACAAATTGCAAACTAAGTGGTTGTCGACCCAGGGGAATTTACGATTACACTTAGGGCAAAATTTAAATGGTGTATTTTCCATAATTATGGGTTATGGAAATGGCAGCTGGGCGAACAAAGTGTAGGAAGGGGAGAATATGCATTCTAAAATAGCCTCCCCCCTCTCTCTCCCTACTGTCTGGGCCGAGGCCCGGGGCGGCCTTCCAAGGCCAAACGGTCCGTCGCGATGGTCTCCGACAGGCAGTTTTCTTTCTTCACTGGCGTGGTGTTTCGGCAGCCGATGAAAGGGTAGAAAGAAAAACTATCGTAATTGCCTAAAAGTCAATGGCTTATCATCGAAAGGAACTCTGCTATAGCCGTCCGTCTAGCATGGCGAAAAAAACAATCTGAGGGACCTTGACGCGTGAGGGATCATGGGTACAGTGGACGTCACACTAGGGATAGTATTACTGGCACGCCCTGTAGATGTACGTTTTTGAGTTTCGAAAACAACTGTAATACTCTGCAGCTCCCACTAGATGTCGGCCTATGCACATCATGTGATCTAAGCAGATTACACAAGCCTCAGAAATATATATATGATGCATTACTCACCGTAATCATATTTCTGATGCTTGTAGCTGATTAGATTCACATGCTATGCATAGGCCGACATCTAGTGGTAGCCACAGCGCATTACATTTTTTGTTTTCGAAACTCGTAAAGGGATGGCAACAGGGCGTGCCAGTAATACTGTCCCTAGTGTGATGTCCACTGTACCCAGGGTTCTTCACGCGTCGAGGTCCTACAGATTGTGGTTTCTAGCATGAAGTGTAGTGCGAATACAGATGTAATAAAACAGATAAAAGTAGATAAAGACAGAAAACATCTATGCACCTTCTACTGGGAGGAAGGGTAGGCGCATGTGAATCTAAGCAGATACAAGCATCAAAAATACAATTACAGTGAGTAATGTATCCCTTCTGACGCTTGTGGATCTGCTTAGATTACATGCTATGCATAGATTGGTGAGCAGTGTATGGAGAAGGTGGTGGGATGTGAGAAGGTACAACGGCAAATAGATGTTTTAGCACTGCTTGTCCCACCTGTGAATCTGCTTTAGAATGTGTGTCAATGCAGTAATGCGGAGTAAAGGTATGGTATGTATATAACTCCATGTAGCTGCTTTGCAAATGGCGTCCAGCGGGACATTTGCAATAAAGGCCAGAGTAGCTCCTGTATCCCTGGTAGAGTGCGCTCTTGGTGTGAAAGGCAGAGTTTTGTTTAATAGAGAGTAGCAGAGATGTATGCATTTCACAATCCATCTGGAGATCACATTTCAAAAAACGCCATCGCCTTCTCAGCCAGGTGCCATGGAGACAGTCTGTTTTTCGTAGCGGCTTTGTCTTGTTTACATAATAAAGAACCACCCTCCTTACATCTAGTGTATGGAGGTTTTTCTCAGCTGAGTTAGAAGGATTTTTAAAGAAAGCAGGAAGTTCAATGGACTGGTTGACATGGAACTTAGATATGAACTTAGGTGAAAATCTAGGGTGTGTTCTTAGTACCAACCTGTCTTTGTGGATAACAAAGAAAGGGCCCTGCACTGGCAAAGCTTGTAGTTCACTGACTCTTCTTATGGAGGTGATGACCACCAGAAAAGCAGTTTCATATGTTAGGGGTTTAAGGCTGGATTTGTGCATGGCTCAAGGGGAGGTGGGAGGGGGGTTATAAGCTTTGCAAGTACCACATTTAGATCCCACTACAGAGGTGGGTTTGAAATCGGGGGGTAAAGCCTTTTTACTCCTTCCATGAATGCTTTAATGACAAGGACTTTCCACCAGGACACCTTGCTTCGAGAAGTGCTGTACGTGGATAGAGCTGCTAGGTGAACCTTGATTGAGTTGAATACTAGGACGGAGTCTAGTAAGTGGAGCATGTAATGAAGAATGTGTGATTGAGTACTTTCGATAGGGTTTACATCTTTTGACTGGCACCATATTACAAGTCTTTTGCATTGGTTAAAATAACAGTTTCTGGTGTTTGGTTTACGTACCTCCTTGAGGATTTCCATACACCTTTTAGGTAGTTATAAATGACAAAACTCTATGACTTGAGGAGCAAAGCTCATAGATTGAGGATGTGGCTGTAACGTTGTCCCCCTGTGTTAGGTGAGCATGTTGTAGGGGCACATGAGTATGATTGGATCGCACATCGCCAGTTTGGGCAGATGCGGAAACCAAGGTTGTCTCACCCACATCAGCGCCATCAGGATTATGGTAACTTGTCCCTGGTGCATCTTGTTGACTATCCTGCTCAGGAGCTGTGTTTGGGGAAGAGCGTAGGCAAATTTCCCTCACCAACTCATCCACAGGGCGTTCCCCTTGGAGCTGGGTTAGGGAAACCTGGATGCGAAGTCTGGGCATTGTGTGTTGAGGCTTGTAGGGAACAAGTCTAATGGAGCAAAGCCCCAGAGGGAAAAAATATTGTCTGTAATTTTTGTGCTGAGTTGGCACTTGTGCGCTTCGGGTAGTGGATCTCTGCTTAATGAGTCTGCTAGAGAATTGAGTTCCCCTGGAACGTGTTGTGACACTAGGAACATGTTCCGCTTGAGTGCCCACTTCCACATTTATTGGGCTAGTCTGGACAGACTTGGAGAGTATGTGCCTCCATGCTTCTCTATAAAAAACATGACAGTGATGCGGTCTGTTAGGACTTGTACTGTTTGACCCGCTAGGTTCACTTGAAAGGCTTGTAAGACTTTGAACAGTGCTAGCAGCTCCAGCAGGTGTATGTGATTGTGGGCTGTGGTATGTGTCCACAGGCTGTGCGCTGTGTGGTGAGGTAATGGGCTACCCACCTGATGAGTGATGCGCCTGTTGTAACAGTTGCTTGCTCTGAGGGATTGTGAAAAGGTTTTCCTTTAACAGGTTCTCCTTTGTCCACCAGCGTAGCGCTTGTACTGGGTTAGTGAAACAACCACTAGATCGTCCCACTGACCGCTTGCCTGAGACCACTGTTGCGCTAAACATTCCTGCATTGGATGCACGTGCAACTGTGCGTGCAGAAGCAGGTAAATGCATGAAGCCATCAACCCGAGCAAGTGCATTGCTTTGCGTACAGGTATTGTGCGACCGGCTATATACTGAGGTATTTGCAAGTGTGTTTTGCACTCTTTGGTTTGACGGGAAGACTAGGCCCTCTTCCATCTTTTTGATAGCTCCTAAGAACTGTTTGGTCTTGCTTGGAATGAGACTTGATTTTTTCTCATTGATTGAGAATCCCAATTGGAACAGCAAATTGATGGTTCTTTGGGTATTTTGCTTGAAAATTTGAGGGGTTTCCCCTGTTATTAGCCAGTCGTCGAGATAAGGGTACACTGGGATTGATTCCATGCATAGGTGCGCCACCACAATCGCTAGTACCTTGGTGAATACCCTTGGACCAGCGGCTATGCCGAAGGTTAGCACCTTGAATTGGTAGTGTTGATTCGCTATTTTGAAGCACAAGAATTTTCTGTGCGCTGGGAACATTTTGCTGTCTCTTGGGGTGGTCGAACCTCTCCTACTTTCCCTCTGGACTACAGAGTTCCCCAAGGCTCTGACCTTGGACCCTTCTTATTCTCTCTTTACACCTCTCTCCTTGTCCCCATCATCTCATCCTTCGGGATTTCTCACCATTTCTATGCCGATGACACCCAACTATTCCTCTCCTTTTCTTCGTTCACCCCTGACCTACATCCAAATCTCTCTTCCTGTCTCACCGCCATTAAAAACTGGATGTCATCTCACTTTCTTTCTCTTAACACAGACAAGACTGAAGTCTTATTCTTTCCTTCTAACACACTTCCTCCTCCTTCTCCCCCTCCTTATATTCATTTCCCCCCTTCTAATCTTCCCATCTCCTACCAAGCTCATAACCTAGGGATTCACTTTGACTCTTCCTTCTCCTTCACCCATCATATTTTCCTCACTTCTTGTGCATGTCGCTACCATCTCTTCAATATTCGTAAAATACGCTCTTCTCTTACCTTCCATGCTACCAAACTCTTAATCACTTCCCTAATCTTTTCTCGCCTTTTCTACTGTTCTTCTCTCTTCTTCGGACTCCCCTCTCCCCATCTAGCCCCACTCAAATCCCTCTACCACTGTGCCAACCGTACCCTCTGTCTTCTCTCTCCTCATGACTCCATTTACAAATCCCTCTCTAACCTAGGCTGGCTTCCCTTCCAATCCCAGCTTAAATTTGACTTTCTCTGTTTTGTCTTTAAATCTCTTCATGACCTTGCCCCTCTATATCTCTCCTCTCTTCTCATTCAACACCCCCCCGCTCTCTTCGATCTGCTGATCTCTTCTTACTTTCTGTTCCCCTTCCCCCTTGTGCTTCTCGTTTCCGCGCTTTTCAGCCCCTTGCTCCCCTACACTGGAACTCTCTTCCTCTTTCTATCCGCTCCATCCCCACCTATTCCTCCTTGCGCTCCTCGTTGAAATCACTCCTTCATTCCCCCCACCCCCGACACCTTTCCCCCTTCCCTTTTCTCCCTTTAACCTCTTGTACCCCTATCATAACTCTCAATCTACCTTCCCCCTTCTCTCCTAACTCTTCCCTTCTTCCTTCTGAGTCATCCTACCCCCTTCACCTTCTCCCTCCTCCTTTCCTTCCCAACCTCCTCCTCCATCTTTATATGCAAATTGTTCTACATGCTTTTTACTGGTTTGATTCATATATACTGTTATTGCTTCTACTGTTTCATGTTTTATGTATTCATGTTAAACTGTAAAGCGTTTTGTATTAAAGCGCTCTATAAAAACAAATACAAAACATTGAAATATGAAAGTATGCATCTTTCATGTCCAAGGTTGCCATATAGTCCCCTTGTTTTAGCAGTGGGATTACTTCTTGTAGTGTTGTCATGCATCATTTTTGTGGCTTGACATAGGTGTTCGCAGGGTGCAGGTGCAGGACAGGGCGCATAGTTACGTCTTTCTTTGGCACAAGGAAGTACGTTAAATAGATACCCTTGTTTACCTGATTTGATGGGACTATTTCTATGGCATCCTTTGGGAGCAGTGCCTTGACTTCTTCTAGCAGGATGTGCTGTTCTTGTGCTGTTGTTCCTGTGAGGTTTGTCTTTGTCTTGGCGGGTGGCTGGTGTTTGTAGTAGCTCTATGCAATAGCCCCGCGCCACGGTGGAAAGTACCCACTTGTCCGAAGTGATACTCCCACCCATGTGTGGGTAAAGTGGGAAATACGACCTCCTACTGGGGAGGCATGGGAGGGGACCTGTAGCGGGTGGTCATTCCTTAGGAAGGGTAGAGCCCCCTCATGAGGAGAAGATTGACCTCTACTTCTGTACCTTCTGTGTGGCCCCTTTGACAAGGTTGCTGTGAGGAACCACAAGATGAAGCGTGTCCCTGGAGGACCACTGGCAGTTCTGCCCTCTAATCCGCCATGTGTTGGAACCTCATTTTTTGCACAAATGGTTTGTTTGTGAGTTGGCCTAGGGACTTCAAGGTGTTGTATTCCTCTTTGGCGCTCTTAAGAGAGTCCTCAACCGATTTGCCGGATAATGCTTTGGGATCAATGGGCATATTCAAAAGAGTGGCTTGTGTCTCCAATTTGAAACCGGATTGCTGCAACTATGGGTGGCGTTTAGGGGTACCCTCTGCCACAATCTGCCCTGCATGGTCTGCTGCGGCTAAATGATTTTTTAAGGATGCAGCTTGCTACTCGTCTCCCTTCAGCGACTGTTTGTAGGAGTTGCGTCTTTAGGGGGTCTGGGACTGAATCTAGTTGCTGTGAGATTTCGTCCCACTTGTGGCAATTGTAGCTGAACAACAGTGTGGTGTTGATGGCTATCCTCACCTGGTAGGCGGCTGAGGAAGCCACTTTCCTGCCTAAGGTGTACATCTTTTTGCTCTCCTTGTCCAGAGGAGCTTTGGTGAAGGCTAAGGGAGTGTCTGCTCTCTTCCTTGTGGTGGTCACTACAAGAGGGTCAGGCTTTAGCTGTCCCCTGATATACAATGAGTCTGCTGGAGCTGGCCTAAACATCTTTTCGATGCATGAATTAACTGTTCCTGCTAGATTGGGGGTAAGCAAAGAAGACTGAATCTGCCTTTGGACAGATTGGAGCAGTGCAATGACTTGTGCTGCAGATCTCTTATCCCTGTGGATGTCCTCAACAAAGTCTTTATCGACTTGAGCCTCTTGGGTATCTATCTTAAAGTGTTCTGCAGCCGTAGGAGAAGATCGTTATACTGCAGTTGGTTGTCTACCAGGGAATCAGCCACTGGTTGGTCGGTATGGTCTGGGGATTGGATGATCATCATCATAGTAATTGTCTGCTCCATTCAAGTCCCCTTGGTCTCACTGGTACGCTAGTGAGCCAGGGTATAGGGAACTTTGAGTGTCGTCATAGTATAGATCATTAGACGCAATCTGGTAGGTAGATGTACTAGGATGAGAAATGTCGAGGTGGCATTGGGTCGTTTGCTAGTTGCTTCGCCTTGAGGGGGCCCCTGGTGGTTGGGAAGTTGTTCTGGGTGTTGATCCAGAAAATACACAAAACTAGACATTCTTTTCATCACCCTATCAAAATGTTCTGGTGTCCATTGGGAGGATGCCAACAATATTGGGACAGGTGCAGTCAAAGGCTTTAGAGCAGAGGGCTGCTTGTGGGGCATTGCCTTTGAAAAGGCTATCCTTGGGAGTAGAGTATTCCTTATCCTTAGAACCCTGTAATTTTGAGGGTAGGTGCATCAAGGATTTAAAATGTTTCGATATCTTATCTTTAATAAGGGTGTCAGAGATATGTTTCTTAAAGCGTTCACACATTTTTGTATTTTTACCAGGAGCCGTCGACGTGTCTTTTGACTTATGTTCGCTGGAGCCCAAGTGCTTCCCTGATTTTGACGAAGTGTCAGAAATAGACGTAGATGTCTGTTTCAGAAGTATGTTGTGTGGTGATCGCGAGCAGGATGGCCTGTTCGCCCTGGGCACCACTTAAGAGGCCAACGCTGCCATCGCTGGAGGCTCCCTCAATGTCCATGGCGGCCTCGTTGTGCATGGTGTGGTGGGCCCAGCGTTTAGTCTTTCGGTTTTCTAAAGTTTTATGCCGAAACAGTTTGCAGAATTTGCACTATTTTCAGCATGACCCATAGGGAGGCAAAGTTTACACACACTGTGTGAATCCTTCCAGGGAAAAGTTCTGTTACACTAAGGACAGAATTTAAAACGTTTATTTTCCATAGTGTGCAAAGATGGCAGTCTGGCAAAATAAGAGTATAGTGGAATATGCATTCTCTGACACATATGGAGGTAGAGTTGGGTGACCACATTCCCTTATGTTTTTGTCTTTCACTTTCAAATATTGGTAATCACATTAATCCTATGCTTTTGGGCCTAAAGGTTGAAAATAATGGGAGAAGGATTGCATGGAATAAGAAAATGATTATGAAATTCAATACTTTGGTTTTGGAGAACCTGTCCCTAGTGTTGCATCAAATTAGTAGGGAAATGACATTGATTTGGGGGGATCCTACTACAACATTATATTGTCATGTGTTTACAAAATGAGTAGGACAAGTGATATGGAGGTGTTGAAACCAAGGGGGAGGGTGGGTGACTCTAGAATCCAAAGTTCCAAGCGCATTAAATATAGGGATATTAAAGCCTTGAAGAAACTACCCATCTCCTTTTCTGAACCACAGCTTAGAAAGAAAAAAATTATCCTGAAACACAAAAAATTGATTAAGTCCCTGAGAATGGATCCATATCTTGAAGCGCACCAATTGATGATGTATAATCTCTGCAAGGGCAGAGATGTAAAACTTTGGGCAACTGTCAATACTACATTTATGCCTATAAAAGACAGACTTGATTGCCCTATCCAAGCGGAGGTGTGGTGCTCGTATTAAAAGGAAAGGTTTGCTTTGCCTTCTGCCTTCTCTAGGGAACAGGATTTGGACTTGGGTCCCCCAGTGGTGGGTGATTGTTTGTGGGATATTGAGGATATTATGTGGGCTATTAACAAACTCAAACCATCTAGAGCGCCGGGTCCCGATGGCATTCCCCCCTTTTGTCATAAAGGCGGCCCCTGAAATGTGGGCAGAGTTGCTCAAACCCATATTTGATGATATTTTTAAAAATCATATCATCCCTAAATCCTGGGCCCAAAGTATTATTGTCCCTATATTTAAAAAAAGGGGACGTCCTCAAGCCCCAGAATTATAGACCAATCGCCCTTTTAGATGCAGCTAGTAAGGACTTTGGTATTTTACTTTTAAGGGACCTTAATAAAGTGATTTGAAGGAATGCTTGCTTTAGCAAATTTCAGGTTGGCTTTAGAGAAGGCTTAGGAACCAACCTGAATGGGAATATTTTGGCCCATTTAAGAGATACAGTCCATCAATCCAACATGGGTGAAGTCTTTATGGCATCCTTGGACCTTTCTAATGCCTTCGACGGGGTTATTAGAGCAAGATTGTGGACTAAAATGTTAGCAATGAATTTTCCACATAAGATTGTCCAACTCTTGGCTCTGTTACATAGGAATACCTCGGTCAGGGTGCGCTTAACCCATGAAGGTTCTCTTTCCGATGCCATTGATTCTAAGGTTGGGGTCAATCAGGGCTGTTCACTTGCACCCACGCTGTTCAACCTGTACGTTAGCGATGTGGAGGATATGTGGCAGGGACCTTCCATTGCTCCGGTTAGGTTGGGGAGTTTGGTTATCGAGTGGATGGCCTTTGCTGATGATTTTACTCTCTTTGACCGTACCCCACGTGGCCTTCGTAGACAGATGGATATTTTCTATCAATATGCGGTGATGAACAATCTCTCCCCTAATGCATCGAAATCCCGAACGATTGTAGTTTCTAAGAAGAGAATTATCAAATCATATATTTGGAAGATGGGAGACGATCCCCTGGAACATGTCCATGCTATAACATACCTAGGCTATAATTTTTCCAATAAATCTAGCCTGAAGATGTGGAAATTGAGTCTAGTAGAAAAAGCGTCTAAATTAAAGACTCAAATGAAATTTCTGAGGGTTAGGGTATGTACATTTTCACTATTACCAATAAGACATTTCTATCTTGCGAAATGTGAGCCGGTTCTTTTGTATGTTTTGGACATCTGTACCCAGTATATGAGCTCATATCTGAATGTGGTCCAGGGGAAAATGTGGAAAGAAGTAATGGGCCTATCTATGGCAATCCCTAACGCCATTATCCACCATGAGTTATGTCTTATCTCACTCAAAGCTAGATATTTGTGGAGACAATTATCTTTATTTAGAAAAATGAATGATCCACCTGTAAACACCCTATATGAGTTGTTAAATAAGGTCGTTAAATCCAGGTCAGTAAAATCTATCAGAGGATTCAGTGATAGAATGAATTCTTTATTAGATACTCTAGGTTTTTGCTTAGATGACCTGGTTCAACGACCTGGACTAGTTAAGAGACTTTTATTTAAGGCAGATTGGGTGGACACAGTAAATGGCGTAGAGTCATATTCAACTTATAAGGAATATGCTAACTTTGGGCACGCAAGGGAATGTATTCCCCTTTATTTACAAAGATTCCCTTGCTATAGGGCGAGAGTAATATTTATGCGTTTTAGACTCAATCAGATGACACCTTTAGAAAGAATTCAACATTGGGTACATAAAGAAAAGGTGCTTAATCAAAACCAAATAAGCTACACATGTCGTTTCTGTGGAGAAACTGACACGTTAGAAACCCTTAAGCACCTTGTCTTAACATGTACCTACTTTGAGTCTAAACGAGCACTCTATCTTAAAGATAGATTCAATGGGGATCTTGAAATGTCTATCCATCTGTTTTAGATTTGTCGTATGTGGGGTGTAAATATTTCCTTAATTCTTCCATTGAATCTACTGCTCCAAAATATAATGGAGGAATTGGAGGAAAAAAATGAGGAATTTAACGTGTAATGTCTCTATAGGGAATAATGGTAATGAAAACAAAAAAGGTAAAGAAAAGAAAATCAATTGTAATCTGAATTTTAAGGCTCGGAGAGATTTTTTTAAAAAAAAGATTTTATGATACTGTTTGTGATTTTGATGACATTTTTTTTCTTTCCCCTGTATGGCATTTTAGGATTTTCTTCATTTTATATATTTGTATATATGTTTTATAAAATGAAGTGTATACTGCTTGTGTGTGAAATGTTGTATAAGGTTTTATGTAAACTAACAATACAACAATAAAAATAAAAAAAATAAAAACTGAGATGATTATGACCTCCCCCCACTCTCCCTACTGTATAGGGCCGAGGCCCGTTGGGGCCTAGGTAGGCCGCAGACAATGTTCGCCGAGATGGGGGTCGCTGTGACAGACGAATGGTCTTGTCCTTGAGAAGCCGCCGCCGGATGTCTTACGGTGTACAGTGGTTGAAAGGACAGAAAGTCTAACCTTAAACTATTTATAAGTAATGGTGTCAGCCAGAAGGAACTCCACGATATGCGCCTGACACTGATGGCGGAAAAAACAATCAGAGGGACCTCGACGCGTGAAGGACCATGGGTACAGTGGACGTCACACTAGGGATAGTATTACTGGCATGCCTTGTCGACGTCCCTTTTCGAGTTTTGAAAACAAAATATGTAATACTCTGCGGCTACCACTAGGAGTCGGCCTATGGATAGCATGTGATCTAAGCAGATCCACAAGCCTCAGATAGATAGATAGATATATTACATGGCCACTAGTGGCCATGTAGTTATGGTTAAGTTGCTGTTTCCATAAGAAGAGCACTTTTTGGGCGGCTTATAACTTCGCTCCCCCTGGACGAATCCTCACCAAACTTTGCAAAAAAAGTATATGGCCAACTCTGAATTTTTTTTGCAAACTTTGGTGAGGTTTGGTCCAGGGGGGGCAAAGTTATAGGGGGGTCCCAAAACTTTTTTTTTCCCCATTGACATAATGGGGAGAAAACTTTGGTCACGCCTACAGTCCAAACCGCTGGACGGATTTAAACCAAATTTGCAGCAGGAGCGTCAGCTTGGTCCCGAAAGCATGCTTTTTCTTATTTGGTGTAAATCCATCCAGTAGTTTTTAAAAAAAAGACAAAAATGTAAGTGAAAACAATTTGTGATATCTGTGTCTGCTTCGCGGACACACTTCCCTGTTCGCTCCGCGGACAGGACGGGGATTGGGCAAACGACTTGCGTGATGTCCGCGGACATCTGACGTGCTCTCCCATTGGCTGCAGTAAAGCGTGCAGTGTGTCTTATTTTCAGAGACGCCCGCCATCTTAGTTTATTGTTCGTATATTGGCATCTGTGGCAAGCTCTGCGGTGACTTCAGACTTCACAAGTGATTACCACAACGTAACAAGTGAAAATTTCCGATGCGATAAGATCAGAGGACAGCGGGGCCTCCAATGGGGCTGTGTGAGGTTCATGTGGATTACACTTCCTGAACATCCCAGGCTTCTGCAGACTTGCAGGAGACACGCCAGCCATCGGTACATGGTGGCCTGCGGAGGACAGAGGAGCGGATATCCCGTTCCCCCCACCCCTGCTCATTACCCAGGTCTCCCTCCTGTATCCCCCATCCCCTGCTCATTACCCAGGTCTCCCTCCTGTACCCCACACCCCCGCTCATGCCCGTGTGTCTCTCTTGTTTCCCCCACCCCCGCTCATGCCCCGTGTCTCCCCTGTTCCCCCCACCCCCCGCTCATGCCCCGTGTCTCTCCTGTTCACCCCCACCCCCTGCTCATGCCCCGTGTCTCCCTCCTGTATCCACCCCCCGCTCATGCCCCGTGTCTCCCTCCTGTACCCCACACCCCCGCTCATGCCCTGTGCCTCTTGTTTCCTCCCACCCCCCGCTCATGCCCCATGTCTCCCTCGTGTTCCCCTCCCACCCCCTGCTCATGCCCCGTGTCTCCCTCCTGTTCCACCCACCCCCGCTCATGCCCCGTGTCTCCCTCCTGTTGCCCCCCACCCCCTGCTCATGCCCCGTGTCTCTCTCCTGTTACCCCCCAACCCCACGCATGCCCCGTGTCTCCCTCGTGTTCCCCCCACCCCTCGCTCATGCCCCGTGTCTCCCTCTTGTTGCCCTCCCCACACCCCGCTCATGCCCCATCTCCCTCGTGTTCCCCCCACCCCCACTCATGCCCCGTGTCTCCCTGCTGTTGCCCTCCACCCCCGCTCATGCCCCGTGTCTCTCTCCTGTTGCCCCCCACCCCCCAGTCAGGCCCCGTGTCTCCCTGCTGTTGTCCTCCACCCCCGGTCATGCCCCGTGTCTCCCTGCTGTTGCCCCCCACCCCCTGCCCGTGCCTCTCCTGTTACCCCCACCCCCTCTCATGCCCGTGTCTCTCTCCTGTTACCCCCCCCACCCCCTGCTCATGCCCCGTGTCTCTCTCCTGTTAACCCCTACCCCCCCGCTCATGCCCCGTGTCTCTCTCCTGTTGCCCCCCACCCCCAGTCATGCCCCGTGTCTCCCTCTTGTTACCCTCCACCCCCCGGTCATGCCCCGTGTCTCCCTCCTGTTGCCCTCCACCCCCGGTCATGCCCCGTGTCTCCCTGCTCTTGCCCCCCAACCCCCGCTCATGCCCCGTGTCTCTCTCGTTACCCCCCCACCCCCGCTCATGCCCCGTGTCTCCCTCGTGTTCCCCCCACCCCTCGCTCATGCCCCGTGTCTCCCTCTTGTTGCCCCCCACCCCCACTCATGCCCCGTGTCTCCCTCGTGTTCCCCCACCCCCTGCTCACGCCCCGTGTCTCCCTGCTGTTGCCCCCCACCCCCTCTCATGCCCCGTGTCTCTCTCCTGTTGCCCCCCACCCCCGCTCATGCCCCGTGTCTCCCTCCTGTTGCCCCCCACCCCCCAGTCATGCCCCGTTTCTCCCTCCTGTTGTCCCCCACCACCCGCTCATGCCCCGTGTCTCTCTTCTGTTACCCCCACCCCTCTCATGCCCCGTGTCTCCCTCGTGTTCCCCCCCCACCCCCGCTCATGCCCTGTGTCTCCCTGCTGTTGCCCCCGAGCCCCGCTCATGCCCCGTGTCTCCCTGCTGCTGCCACCCACCCCCTGCTCATGCCCCATGTCTCTCTCCTGTTACCCCCCCACTCCCTGCTCATGCCCCATGTCTCCCTGCTGTTGCCCCCACCCCCCGCTCATGCCCCGTGTCTCCCTCCTGTTAGCCCCATCCCCCGCTCATGCCCCATGTCTCTCTCCTGTTACCCCCCCACACCCCTCTCATGCCCCGTGTCTCCCTCCTGGTTCCCCCTACCTATGCCCTGTTGTGTTCTCTTTATACACCCCGCCTTCCCTTTCCATAGTGTCCATCTTGGTAAAAGATTTTCCTTCCTACACCAGGACGCCGCAGGCGTTCCGGTTTGGGAAGAAAAATATTTTTTTTACCACCCCGGGTTCCCACTTTGAGAACCTAGGATGCTAGTGGTCTTCATCCATTGAAAAGGACGTTATGGTAAAGTTGCGCTACTAAAAACCTATGAAATTCAGTGAAAAAACTTTGTTAAAGGGACGTTATGGTTCCAAGTAAAACCCTTGAAATTCACCAGTTATGGTAAGCTAAGCAACCATAACTCGCGCCACCACCATGCACTGCTAAGCCTAACACACAGGACATCAAAGATGACATCACAAATGTCATTGATGACATCACTGATGACATCACATGTGCATTTACCTTTCATTAAAAGTCTGTACAAGGGATTCTTAGTGTAATGTTAATAAAAAAAGTGTCAAAGATTATTGGAATAAATATCAAGTGCTAATCAGTGCATTAAGCTATGCATTGATATAAATAGCATTCTATTATTAACTTCAATCCAGTATACTAAGGTACTCATGTAGAAACAGGCATTGTGTGCAGTATACATGATGGAGGTGCAATATTCATAAACATGCCATGTTGAATAGTGAAATGATAACTGTTGTCATATTAGAGTTTTGCGTACAGTGAAACGTGTGATAAGTAGGTAATAAAACCCACTTACTACATAATTGCATTATTATAGACAAATCACAAAGGGAAACACCACATACAAATATGAATATATACAAGGGAATTGAAGTAAGAAAAAACCCAGCAATGGTAGCAGAAAGTGTTCATAACCTAACTGATTACCTTTATGCAGAGAAATGATTGCTCTGTTTCATAGCTGTTACTTACCATATCTATATATATCACATGATGTGTCTGGACCCTAAGGAAAATAGTGTGAGTACAACATATAAAAATATGAGCATATACAGGGAAAGTACAGTAATAAAAAAACATCAAAACTATCAGAAAGTGCTGCTAACTCTACTGATAATTTTAATGCACAAAAAGGATGGCTGTCTTTCAAGGTTGTCTCTTCCCCTATGTATATGTTTCATATGATATGACTGGACCATAAGGGAATTATTGTCAGAACATACTTGAAGGATAAGTCTACAAATATAGTACATTTACAATTTTTAGTTCCTGACTGTTACTGTTACCTTTGTTAAAAGGGACGTTCTGGTTCAAAGTAAAACCGAAAACCCCCTGAAATTCGGCAGTTATGGTAAGATAAGCAACCATAACTCGCGCCACCGTGCACTGCTAACACTAACACCCAGGACATCAAAGAGGACATCACAAATGTCATTGATGACATCACATGTGCATTTACTTTTCATGAAAACTCTGTAGGAGGGGTTCTTATAATGTTGACCAAAAAGTGTGAAGGATCCTTTCAATAAATATCATGCGCTAATTAGTGCATTAAGCAATGCATTGATATAAATAGCATTCTATTATGAAGTTCTATCCAGTATACTAAGCAACTCATGCAGAAACCTAGGCAGTGTGTGCAGTATACATGATGAAGGTGCAATATTCCTAATCTAACATGTAATAAGTAGCTAATAAAACCCACTTAATACATAATTACACTTAATACAGACAAAACATAGAGACAACAACACATACAAATATGAGTATATACAGGGACAGAGAAGTAAGCAAAAAAGCAGAAGTAGTAGCAGAAAGAGTTCATAACCTAACTGATTATCTTTATGCAGAGAAATGATTGCTCTGTTTCAAAGGTGCTACTTACTGTATGTATTTGTATAAAATGATGTCAGTGAACCCTAAGGAAAGGAGTGTGAGTACAATGTATACAAATATGAGCATATACAGGGAAGGTATAGTAATAAAAATAAAACTATGAGAAAGTGCTGATAACTCTAGTGATTATCTTCATGCACAGAAAGGATTGCTCTCTTTCAAGCCTGTGTCTTCCGCTATATGTATGTTTCATATGATATGACTTGACCCTAAATCTACAAATATAGTAACTTTTCAATTTTTACTTTCTGACTGTTACTGAAGAAAACTATGTGGCTTAGATATGTCAGTAAAGGAAAAAAAGGGAGAGCCAGCCATGTGATGTCATCAGTGATGTCATCTTTGATGTCCTGGGTGTTAGTGTTAGCAGTGCACAGTGGCGCGAGTTATGGTTGCTTATCTTACCATAACTGCCGAATTTCAGGGGTTTCGGTTTTACTTTGAACCATAACGTCCCTTTAACAAAGTTTTTTGTTACTGAATTTGATAGGTTTTTAGTAGCGCAACTTAAACATAACGTCCCTTTTAACAAAGTTTTTTCACTGAAAATATAAATATATATATATATATATATAATGTCAGAATGTCACTGTAAGAACAAGCCCAAAGTGTCTGTGTCAAACACATGGCAGATTTGAATCTGTAAGAACATCTGACTATATGTGCCCGATATATGCCAATAATGCATTTATTCTGGCTGTGCCCAATGCATGCTAGTTTTGCGACTGTTAGAGAACCTTTGTATGCTGGGCTGTGCACATTATATGCTAACATTTCCATGTAAGAACTAACACTATTTGCCAGCATTGGCACTAATGAGATGTTTTCATGCTGGCTCAATATTTGCCAACAGTGCCCTGTAAAAATATGGTCATACTGCTTGTGCCCCATTTTCCAGTCTCCCCCGCCTCCCCTGTAAAACCATTCCATGCTGCCTGCGCCTAAACTATGCCAACATAGCGTAGTAAAACAAACATTTGTGCTGATGGCGCTCCCACTAACCTCTCCTTAATGGGCATTAGTGCGAGCACAGGCAGCCTCCTCTCATCGGCAATCTGCCACCATATACACACACCTTTTTTTTTTTTTTTTAACATATCCCTTGGCCCATTATGCCATTATGAGGCCTTCTCTTTCTCCAGTCCAGGGCTCCACTTTTTCATGATGATATGATGCAGGTGAATAGTACAAGTGACAAAGGGGTGATTTGTTCAGGTGCCTCCCTTTACTCCTCCAAATCAGGCCTGGGATGGGGGTCAGCATTATGACTCAAGCCTGCAGTCCGAGACGGGAAGGGCGGGGTGAAGAGGGCTTCATTGTGTTTAACAGCACCCATTTGCCACAATGAAGGTGGTAATGTCACGGTTGCTTGCCTTGAGGTCTGCATTGCACCATGTACAGTGCTGCATGTGTCAAGGGTCTGGAGGGCAGATGACCCCAGTTCTTGCCCATGCACAACACTGTGCTCTGTATCAGGGACACTAGACTTTTCATTTGTAAGGAATCTAAGATTCCTGGCAAACATATATACTACAATTTTGCAAGTATTCCTTTGCATTGTGGAGCGAATTAGATGCACTCGCTCCACAATGCAAATGCACGGGTGAGTGGGACCCATAGTGAAGGGACTGTGATTGGCCACCAACAACTTGTTTCCCTCCATTAAGTGCTAGTAGAATCGTCATCATGATGAGCATTATTCAGAAAACGAATTCCAAAAAGCAAAACCTACCAATCATAACAATATACAAGAGTATAACACAAATAACAAATCACATGAATTAATTGAATTTCCCCAAAAAATGAAAACAGATTATACAATAAGTCTCATAAATTATGAAAGTTTACAATAGATCAAAACAATTAAAAATCCATAGGGTCACTGAATAAGAGAAACCCAAATCATTATAAACGGAAAGAAAAAAATCCAGATGCGGGTATGAAATAAGTTACTTACCTGTAACTCATGTTCTCCAGCATTGGTATTTTTTATAGCTTCACATGCTGTTTGAATATTCCCTGTCGTCAGCCTGAAAACCCTTGGTAACATTAAAGCAGTTTACCTTTACATTTTTAAACGTAGTGCTCTATTAGAGTAATTCAACAAAAAAGTGGAGCATAAGACTCTGATCCAAAGCGCTTGCACCGGCTAGTTAGATGCAAGTCCTATTAGGTCTAATCCTCATTCTGATTGTGTAGATCTGCTGCGGGTGGTTGGGACACAATTGACCCTATGCTCCCAGGGTCCTAAATACAAGCATTGAATAGGTACATAACCACAATGCGCTGATACCAGTACGTATGTTAAACATCCAATTTAATCAAAAAACAATGATAAGTCATAAGCGCACAGCCGACACGTGTTTCGACCACAGGTCTTTTTTCAGGCTTGTCTTAATTCCTTCACATACCATAAAATGAATCTAAATGATATTACAGCACATATATGTCATGTCATAAATCAGAAAAAAAATATTGGTCAAAACGGCCCAATAGAACACATCAAAATGTGCAAGGCGGATAGAAAACAACCAATTATAATACCACATTACATATTCCACAATTATAGATTGAAACATAGTGCTGTACATAATGCCAAATAAATAAGCAGCAAAATTAGATAAACAGAAAAAGAAAGGGGGAGGGGAGGGACCAAACAGCATACTCACAATACAAATATTCTCTATCTGGCCTCTTGGTACCAGAAAGTTGCAGGATGCCATGAGGCATTGAAGGCAGTGGAAGGAAATGGCTGGCAAGCTGGGGTGGCTCTGGAACAGATCAACCACCTGTCTTAAATGGAGGACTCCCTCTAACAGAGGGAAAGGTTTCTTTACCCGAGTGTCCAGCATTGCTCCGATGAACTGGAGCCTCTGCGCACGCGTCGTCTCGGACTTCTGAAGAATTACAGAGAAGCTCAGCTTCTGCAGTAGCGAGCAAGTGTCCCTGAGGTGAGAGAAAACTTTCTTCCGCTGACTTCCCTCAGATCAGCCAGTCGTCCAAGTATGGAAATACATGAACGCTGACCTCCTTAGGTGAGCCGCTACCACGGTCATCAGCTTGGTGAAGACCCTGGGAGCAAAGGTCAGCCCAAAAGGGAGCACTTTGAACTGATAGTGCATGTGCCCAATGAGGAATCTCAAGAACTTCCTGTACCGGGTGTGAATAGGTACATAAAAGTACGCGTTCTGTAGATCCAACACCACCAACCAATCTTGAGACTGACGAGCCTGGAGAATCTCTCTGAGCGTCACCATCTTGAATTTGTCCTTCCTCAGGTACTTGTTCAAGGCCCTGAGGTCCAAAATGGGACACAATCCCCCCCCCCCTTCTTGGGCACCAGGAAATACTGTGAATACCAGCACGATCATCTCTGCTCGGGAAGCACGTCTTCCACGGCACCCTTCAACAACAGGGCTCTCAGTTCTTACTGGAGATCCTGTTCCTGAGAAGCAGGAGTGGTCTGTCCAACAGTCTCTGCAAGAAGGGCAGACAGTAACCCCATTGAACAAGCTGCAGTGCCCAGGTGTCTTATCTCTCGCCACTGTGGCACAAGCTCTCCAATTCTCCCACCAAGCTGGGAAACGTGAGGTGAGATATCAAAGCGGTTTTGAGGCCGGAATCGACCCCACCGCTGCTGCTTAAGACTGCTGGGATTTAGAGGCTCCCCTTCCCCAACCAGAGCGCAGGAAACGCCTCTGCACTTGTTTAGGTTGCACAGGCTGAGTTTTTCTTCCAAAAAAGGCAAACTGCTTCTAGCCCTAGAGGCAAAGCTGTAGGAAGACTTTGCTGGTTGCTGGACAGCCAGACTCAGCGACTTTTCAGTCACCTTGGGGCCAAACAAATGCTCGCCATCAAAGGCAATGTTCAAGAGCTTGTCCTGGACATTAGGGTCATCATCTGAGCTATGTAAGTAAGCTTGTCTCCCCAGAACTGCTGCAGAACCCATCGCCCTACTGACCGTTGCAATAGCCAGACCAGATTGTAGCGCCTGGTGAGAAACCTCCTTAGCCATTCTCAACCAAGCGGAGGAACCCCTCCCTCATTTCCTTCTGTGGGATATATTCTGCCGCCTCTTATAGAGGACATGGGTATACTTGGCGAATGCACATGACGCATTGGTAGCCTTGAGGGCCATGCTGCCAGCTGAGATTTTCTTAGCCAAAGCGTCATACTTCTTTGACTCCCTGTCCACTGGCAAATTAGACATTGAGGGCCTAGGCCCTAGAGGATACTATGGCCGCTTGCACTACCAATCCTTCTGGTGTGGGATGGGTGGACAAGTAGGTGGTGTCCCCTCTTGCCGGCTTATATTTTTTGGCTAACTCAGAGTCCACTGGGCAAGCAGAACATGGTCTTTGCCACAGTGAGGTAATCGAGTCAGCAACTGCCAGGTTAAATGGAATCGCACTTTCTGTAGGCAGGCCCACATCGAGGATGTCTGTGAGCGCATAAGCCAAAATCGGCTTAGCAAGGGCAGAAAGTTTCAAAGTGTCGACCACCCTGTGCACAGTTTGCCTGTAGGAGGCGTTAGCAAGACCATAGAGCTGAGCTGTCTGCATTTCCAGCTCTGGTGAGGTTTCTAACCCGCTGGCATCTTGCAAAATCTCCTGCCAGTGCAAGGACATCAGCCTGATCGGCGATAGAGCCCAGTATCGGCTCAAAGTCATCCCCGCCACCCCCGCCAAGTTCTTGACTCAGGGATGTACGACTTTTCAATGATCAGCACCGATATCTCCAATGGCTTAGGGGTGGATGGCACCGAGCGCACCGGTGCCGATATTTCAGGCGTCATCGATTAATCGAGCCCGACGCTGTCTCCTTGTCGCCGGACAGACCAGGCAGAGCTAGGACTGACATGGTCTGCTGCTTTGAGGGTTGCCCCATACCAGCAGTGACCGCCTTCATCATCTCGAGAATTTGCCCTTTAAGGCTTCCCACTCGGCTCTAGTGGTGCCCTTGCCAGAGAGAGACTTACCGCTCTCCTCGGACGAATCTGAATCATGCCACCGACGATGTCGATGTTTCTTCTTGTGGGAAGAGGCTGATGAGGAATGAGTGTGACATCTTTAAGGCCATTTACGGTCCTGGCCTCTTTCTCCGGGGTGGGGCCTCCATGTCATGCCCGGATGACTTCATCATGGAACGAGCCGGCGACTTCGACGCCGGGGGGCCCAACTTCAATTTTGCAGCCCATTCCCTCAAGGATTTTGCATTCATTTTTCTGACACAACCTACATTTGTTGCATGCTTGGTGCCTAGGCACCACACGCACACACTGTGCATGTCGGTCAACATCTTAGAATTAGAATTGGGACATCATTTGAAGCCTGATGGTTTAGAAGCGGACATCGCGTATCGAATAGCTGTCGAATACTAGAATGTTGTCAAAAGCTTCCTCTCACGAGAAGAGCCGTTCTTTGGGCAACGTGCTGAGCATGTGCAAAAACGAAACTGCGGTTCAGGGTCCTAGTGACATAGTATATGCACGACGATCGACTCCACATCCAGAGACGACGACCGGAGCATTGAGTCAAGACGGATCAACGGCCGAGTGGCGATGCACTACGCCCCCTGTCAAAAAGTTTTACGAGCAGCTAACTCTCAGGAGGAATCTGCGGGAGAAAAGCAATCCATTGAACAGTGCATCCAATCACCAGCATCTTCGTATTCTAACCGACGCCGGTGAACTTCGAACCACAACAAGCTCCTGCTCGACAATGCTCCCCGTTTGAAACAACGTGATCACCTCCTTCAAACCGCTTCAAATTGCACGGAGAAGCCCGATTCACAATTTCTGAACCTCCAAGAAGCTACTATTGACCCGTAATTGCCACACCCCTTAGTCCAGTTTAGGCCCTAGAGACTGGTTAGGCAATTTGTGCACCTTTTTCATCCAAGACATATCATTTAAAAAGAACACTAGTCACTAAATTGCTTTTCATCCATGTATTCGCACAGAGAGCTGCATGTGCTCTTTTCTTGCATATTCTCTGTTCTTTCCACAGGGGTGGATTCTATAAAAATGTTCCAATTAGTTTTCTTGCAGATGGTGTGTTTAATTAAAGTATGACAATGCATTTCTTACCATAAAAGCATTTCTGATGGTTGTATCTGCTTAGATTCACATGCTGTGCATAGGTCCGACATCCAGTGGTCACTGCGGAGTATTGCATTTTGTTTTTCGTAGTCGAAAAAAGGGGACGTCGAAAAGGCGTGTCTGTAACACTATCCCTATAGTGACGTGCGTTGTACCCACAATCCCTCACGCGTCGAGGTCCCTCTGTTTGTATTTTTCTGCCCTGAGGGAGCCTTCTAGACGTGAGTGAGTACAGAAAAGAGAAATATAGAAAAGGATGTCTATGTTCCTTCCATCCGAGCGGGGAGGAAGGGTGGGCGCATGTGAATCTAAGCAGATACAACCATCAGAAATGCTTTTACGGTAAGTAATGCATTGTCTTCTGATGTTTGTTAATCTGCTTAGAATCACATGCTGTGCATAGACTAGCGAGCAGTACCCGGAGTTGGCGGTGGGTTATGAGAAGGAACAGTAGAGAAAAGATGTCTTAATACTGCCTGTCCCACCTGGGAGTCAGATCTAGAGTGTGTATCTAGACAGTACTGTTTTGTAAAGGTGTGCACAGAACTCCAGGTAGCTGCTTTGCAGATGGACTCAAGGGGAACATTTGCAATGAATGCTATGGAAGCCCCAGTGCCTCGAGTGGAATGTGCTCTTGGCTTGAAGGGTAGTTCTCTCTTAGCAAGAGAGAAACAGAGAGTGATGCATTGAACAATCCATCTAGATATAGTGGACTTTGAAACTGCATTTCCTTCTCTTCCTGCTGCCACAGAGACAAAGAACTGATTAGTCTTTCTCAGTGGTCTGGTTCTTTCCATGTAGAACATGACAGCTCTGCGTACATCTAGTGTATGCAGACTTTTTTCTCCCAAGCTGGAAGCGTTTTGAAAGAAGGTTGGTAGTTCTATTGACTGGTTTACATGAAATTTCGATATGAATTTTGGTGCAAACCTTGGGTGTGTGCGTATAACCACCTTATCCTTGTGAACTGTTACGAAGGGGTCTAGTACAGAAAGAGCCTGTAGTTCACTTACTCTCCTAATGGAGGTGATAGCTATTAGGAAAGCAGTCTTAAGAGTGAGGTCTTTAAGAGTTGTCTTGTGCATGGGTTCGAAAGGAGGGCCCATGAGTCTAGAAAGTACCACATTTAAGTCCCATCCGGGAGCTGGGTTAGCTATCGGAGGGTGTATTCTCTTTACCCCCTCCATGAAGGCCTTGATAACTGGTATCTTCCACCACGACACTAAGTTGGGAAGTGGTGTATGCAGAAAGTGCCGCTAGGTGGACTTTAATGGAATTGAAGACTAGACCTGAATCCAGTAAATGGGTCAAGTACAGAACAATGTTAGTGGGAGAGCAGTCAACCGGGTTGATGCTCTTACCTTTACACCAGATGACAAATCTTTTCCACTTGCTAGAATAGCAGTGGCGAGTATTAGGTTTTCTGGCTTCCCTGAGGATGTCCATACATCTCTGCAGGAGTTGTAAATGTCCAAATTCTATGATCTCAGGAGCCAGGCTGCTAAGTTCATGGTCTGAGGGCATGGATGCAGTGTCCTGCCCTTGTCCTGTGACAGCATGTTGTACAGGCAGGGAAGTTTCACTGGGGGAGATGGGGACATCTCCATCAAGTGAGCGAACCATGGCTGGCGGGCCCACATTGGGGCCACTAGTATCATGGTAACCTGCTCCTGGTGCATCTTGTGCACCATTTTGTTGAGAAGGGGAGTCGGGGGAAAGGCGTAAACAAATTTCCCTGACCATTGAATCGACAGACCGTTCCCCTTGGACTGGTTCTGGGGGTACCTGGAGGCGTAACTTTGGCATTGTGAGTTCTCCAGAGTTGCGAACAGGTCTATTTCCGGGAACCCCCATTGCGTGAAGACGTCTAAGACGATGTCTTCGTGCAATTGCCATTCGTACTCTTCGGGCAGGGGGAAGTCTCTGCTGAGTTTGTCTGCTAGCAGATTGAGTTCCCCTGGTACATGTTGTGATAGTAGGAACATGTGTTTGAGAGCCCACTTCCATATATTCTGGGACAGCTTGGACAGTCCTGGAGAGTGAGTGCCCCCTTGCTTGTTGAGGTAGTACATGGCTGTGGTGCTGTCTGTGAGGACCATCACTGTCTTTCCTTGTAGGTGTTCCTGAAAGGCTTTCAGTGCTTTGAACACCGCTAGTAGTTCCAGCAGGTTTATATGCTTGGATGCTAAGCTCGGAGTCCACGCTCCGTGAGCAGTCTGATGGGATAGGTGAGCCCCCATATCCTGTAAGGGATGCGTCTGTTGTTAGAGTGGCTTCCACTGCGGGTGTGGCAAAAGTTTTCCCTAATAACAGGTTTTCTTTTGTCCACCACCGAGAGAACCAAGGCCTGCGAGACCACCACTAGATCGTCCCATTGTCCGCTGGCCTGACACCACTGGCTGTAGAGCCACTCTTGCATTGGGCGCATGCGCAGGCGCGCGTGAGGTACCAAATAAATACATGACGCCATCATCCCTAGCAAGCGCATTGCTTTGCGTACCGTCACCTCTCGACCTGCCACATAATGGGGGATCTGAAACAGCATGTTTTGGACCCTCTCGTTGGAGGGGAAGACGAGGCCGTCCTTTGTTCGAATTAGAGCCCCTAGGAATTGTTTGATTTGGCTGGGGTCTAAGCTGGACTTCTTTTCGTTGATGGAGAAGCCCAGTTGGGACAAAAGGTCTACGGTCTTTTGGGTATTGGAGAAGCATGTTTCGTAAGAATCCCCTGTTATGAGCCAGTCGTCGAGGTAAGGGTATACCGGGATGGATAACCTGCGCAGGTGGGCCGCTGCCACTACTTTCGTGAATACCCTTGGTGCAGATGCTATTCCGAAGGGTAGTACTCTGAACTGGTAGTGTTTGTTCTCTATCTTGAACCTGAGGTATTTTCTGTGCGCTGGCAACATTAAAATATGAAAGTATGCATCTTTCATGTCTAGTGTTGTCATGTAATCCCCTTGTGATAACAGTGGGATTACTTCCTGCAAGGTCACCATACGAAACTTTTGGGGTTTGACAAACTTGTTCGCTGGGCGCAGATCTAATACAGGGCGCATGGTTAAGTCCTTTTTGGGTACAAGGAAGTACACTGAATAAATACCTTCTGTTACCTGAGATAGGGGGACAGCCTCTCTAGCCTCTTTTTTCAGTAGCTCTTCTACTTCTTGAAGAAGAATGGTGAGGTGTTCCGGTGTCATGCGTCGGTTCCGTGGGGGTCTGTACTTCGGGGAACCGTTGAATTCGATGCAGTATCCGTGGGCTATGGTGGATAATACCCAGCGGTCTGACGATATTCCCTCCCATGCTGAAAGGAACGATGTTAGCCGGCCCCCGACCGGTGATGCATGGAAGGGGACCCGAATCTTCGGGTCATTTGTTGGTATTGGGCATGGAACCTTTGGGGCTGGAGCCGCGACCTCTTCCTTTGCCACGGCGTTGGCCTCTTTGACTGAACTGGGTGTTGTTACCCTGGTTAGAGGGCCAGTTGGTAGAGTAAAATTGCTGTTGGTTTTGCTGCTGGCGTTGGCCACGAAAGGAGCGTCTATTGCCATAGCTGCGTCTGTTAGGGGGCCTAGAAATTTGGTCAAGAGTCTTGATGGTATCAAACTCTTTCTTCGCATGTTCTAGGGCCTCATCAACTGCTTTCCCAAACAGATGTGTTTGTTCTATGGGCTTATTTATCAGGGAAGCCTGGGTTTCCGGCTTAAATCCCAAATTGCGCAGCCAGACATGGCGTTTGAGAAGTATTCCCTGAACCAGGGAACGGCCAGCCGTCTCTGCGGCATCTAAGGAGTTCTTTACGATGCCCTGGTTTACAAGAGTTCCCTCTGAGATTATAGCTAACAGGCATGAACGCAGGGGTTCTGGTGCGTCCTCTGCTTCGCTGCGCAGCTTGCTCCACTGTGCATCTGCGTAGCTAGCTAGTAGGGAATTGTTATTTGCAATCCTAGTTGAGAAGGCGGCGTAGGTCGTGATTCTCTTCCCAAGTGCATAGAGCTTCTTGCCCGCTTTGTCAGGTGGTGCCTCACTAGTGGATAGTGGTACCCCCGCTCTTTTTCTTGTATTAGTAACTACGAGGGAGTCCGGAATAGAATGTCCTCTGATGTACCAAGGGTCAGAGGACGAAGAGCTGAAGAGCTTTTCTATCCGAGGGTTGACCCCTCTGACTAAGGCAGGATTGGAAAGGGAAGGAGTTATTCTTCTCTTTATAGAAGCCAGGAGCGGAATAGACTGACTAACCGGGGCTTTTTCTTTAATAACTTTCTCTACAAAGTCTATGTCAGGAAGAGTCTCCCCTGTGTCTATTTCAAAATGCGCTGCTGCCTTACGCAATAGTGCATTAAGTGAAGGTTGGTCATCTATGGGAGAGGTGTTTCCAATAGGTGAATCCTTGGGAGGAGAAGGGTGGAAGACATCAGGGTCTGAGTGCACTGATGGGGATTGCCAAGGCTGCACTGATGGGGATTGCCAGGGCTGCGAGGTAGCTGTATCTTCTTCAAAAGCTCCTGCACTAGTGTAAGGATCTTCTTCAAACCCCTCTTCCTCATGTTCTTCATCTCCACCCAAACACTCCTCATCTTCCTGGAGGTATTGCTCCTCTTCAGTGAGGTCATATACGTCTGTAGAAGGGGGAACCAGCCTAGGAATCTTGACCCTAGGGTCATCCTGGGGCCATTCTCTTGGTCTTTTGGGTGTGGGTGGGTTTTGGCTTCCCAAAAACCTTTCCATTTTCTCCATACAAGAATGGAGTCTTTCAAGGGTCTCATGGGGGACCCCTGAATAGTCTAGAGGGGGGAAATCAGTGTCTTCACCTTCCAAACGCTTAGAACGCTCCCACAACGTCGAAGAAAGGTTTCCGTCACCCTCTGAAAAGCCCTCCGGTAGTTCAGAAGTGCCCTTAGATGAAGGGGGCAGTTCCTGGCTACTCTTGCGCTTTTTCGGCGTTTCCATAGCTTTTTGTGCGGTATTCGACGTTTGTTTCGTCGTCCGCTTACGTTTGTCTTCGGAAACAATTCTCGCCAGGCTCTCGACAACGAGTTTGTCAGTAGAGGGCTCTGGTGTCGACGTTGCTTGCGTTACGCGTTGTTCCTAGACGGCCGCTCTATGGAGCGTTACGTCGGATGATTTTGAGGTAGCGCCCGTGTTTGATAAAAGTCCAATCGCTGGTCGCGGCTGCGCTTGCGGGTGGGGCTTGAGACCTTTACGGTCTGAGGTAGACGCCGGAGTGCCCTGCGTCCCCTTCGGCGCTGATGGATCCTTCGTCTTCGACGAAGAAGAGCCGTGGGTTGTGTGCTTAGGCCTATGGGGTCTATGTGCGTCCTTGTCGCCGGGGTGTTCATCCCCATAAACAGGGCGTGAGCCTAGCCCATTGGGGCCGGGGACGGACGTCGAGGAGCGCGAGCGCTCCTTCTGGGGGTTAATGACTTCCATAACGGACGTCGAGTTATCACCCTCCTCGTCACTTTCTGTAACAGCGGCGGCGGGTGAGGAAACTGACTTCGACATAGCGTAGTCCGCCCACCTCTTAACTTTTCGTTCTTTAAGAGTTCTTGGTTTCAAGAGCTTACAGGCCGAGCAGCTGTCCTCCTTATGATCGAGGGGCAAGCAACGATTACAGAGCTTGTGTTTGTCCTTCCAAGTGTATTTGCCCCTACAGCGTGGGCAAAACTTAAAAGGTGTCCTCTCCATAGCTGAGGCAATAATAACTGGTGATAACAACCCCAAGGGAAAGATAGGGGAGAAAGAAAGACATTCTCAAAGAGAAGATAAAAGTTCGAACCCCCACTCTCCCTACTGTATGTTGGCCGGCGAGGCCAGGCCACGTGTTCGGCAGCGCCGAAGGATCTCCTCCGTCTCTTCCCCTCCGTCGAAAACTTGCTTGGCGGAGAAACAGCTTCACAGCTAACGTCGAGGGGAGGGATCTTTAACAATATAATAAGTATAATTAAGGACCGAGGTCCGTAGTAAGTATTTGCAATGTCTCTCTAGGAGCTCCGCGTAAGGCGACCAGAAGCTGGGCGGAAAAAAACAATCTGAGGGACCTCGACGCGTGAGGGATTGTGGGTACAACGCACGTCACTATAAGGATAGTGTTACAGACACGCCTTGTCGACGTTCCCTTTTTCGACTACAAAAAACAAAATGCAATACTCCGCAGTGACCACTGGATGTCGGACCTATGCACAGCATGTGATTCTAAGCAGATTAACAAACATCAGAAATATATTTTTATAGATCATTACCTTTATTTTGTACTGTTATACTTTCCTGTCTGGGTTGCTACTGAATCACATTCAAACCCTTCGAGAGCATAGACTTTGTATGGGCCCACGTTACCACAAAAGGCAAAGGAGGAATATCTCTTAATTGTGTCCGTTTTATCTTTATGATTGGGATCACTGTTGGTTTGTAGAAGTGTGAGGGCTGAGTAGGCGGTTTAACTACTACCCATCCTTGTACTACATAAGTCATTCATTTTGTCACACTGGTAGCAGCGGCTGGGATTTAGGACAGTCTGTGCCTATAGCTTAGTCAGCCAAATTACAAGTTTCCAATTAACGTTAGATTCACTGCCAGGTGAACAAGTTACTTTCTTACCTGGTAACGTTCTTTCGATGGGATGTTCGGACGACGTATTCCACATCTATGACAGGTAATCACCACAGCTGTGCTGCTTTGGAAAATTTTCGGAGTCTGCGTCCTGCGTGAATGACGTTGATATGCTGTCCTCGAGGGCCTCCGTCAATCCGACCTCACTGGATGTTATAAGTAGGACGCACGACGCCCGTAGCCTCAGTTGTAATTTTTTCCCAGAATGTGTGGCACCAATCTTCTGCCAGAATGACTACAGAAAGCCTTGCGGAAACGGAAGCTGCAATCGCATAAGACATTCTGTAGAGGGGCAGGTAGGGAGGGTGCGATGTGGAATACGTCGTCGGAACATCCCATCGAAAGAACGTCACCAGGTAAGAAAGTAACTTGTTCTTCGAAGGGATTGGTTCCTCCGACGTATTCCACATCTATGACAGACTCCTAAAGAAGTACCAACGTATAGAGGTGGGAAAAGAATTTAGAATTTTAGAATGCCCAATCAAATTGCAGAATAGAGGACCGCCTTACCAAAGGCTAAGTCTTGCCCATGGATAGAATCCACCGAGTAGTGTTTTACAAAAGTATGGGCAGAGGCCCATGTGGCTGCTTCACAAATGTTACGAATGCAAACACCCCTCTGCAGAGCAGTGGAGGTAGCCACACCCCTAACAGAATGGGCCCTCAAGCCTACCGGAGGGTCCTTACCCGCCAGACGGTAGCATTCCGAGTTGGTCAAGATAATCCATCTGGACAAGGTTTGCTTAGTAACAGCTTGACCCAAACGCCTTCCAGCGTATCCTACAAAGAGCTGATCTTCCACTCTGACCCGGGACATGCGTGAGATGTTGAAGCTTAATGCTCTCCTAGGATCCAACCTATGGAGCCTCTCCTCTTCCTTACCAAGATGCAGAGGAGGATAGAATGCCGGAAGAATGACCTTCTGGCTCAAATGAAATTCCGACACAACCTTCGGAAGAAAAGAAGGACGAACTCTAAGGACAACCCTGCCCTTATGGAACACTGTGAAGGGTGGCTTGGCGGATAGTGTCTGCAACTCACTCACTCTGCGAGCGGAAGTAACCGCAACCAAAAATACAGTTTTAAAGGTCAACAGTCTCAAAGGATAAGAATGTAAAGGCTCAAACAGAGCTCCCATTAGGAATTTTAGAACCAGTTTCAAATCCCAACCGGGCACCTGGAAAGGTGACGGTGAGAACACATTAGTGAGCCCTTTCAGAAACTGAGAAATCAAAGGAATCTTAAAATAAGAACACTCCTCAGACAAGCGATTAAATATGGACAGCGCCGCCAGGTAACCTTTAATGATACCCACTTGCAGGCCCTTGTAGGTTACCGAAAGCAAAAATGACAGAACCACAGGAATGGCACATGAAAAAGGATCCACATTCTTAACCCTGCACCAGTCGCAGAACTTTCTCCAACTGCAACGGTACAGGGACTTTGTTGCGGGCCTTCTGGCCGAAAGCAACACCTCCATCACATCTTCAGGGAGGACCCAATCCTTATACATCAACCTTTCAGAAGCCAAGCATGAAGGTTGAGTGATTTGACCTGTGGATGGAGAACCTGATTTCCCCCCCCCCCTCCCGTGAGAGCAGATAATCTCGGTAGGGAAGAAGGCGTGGAGGGCAGATGAACATGTCGAGAAGGTCCGGGTACCACGTTCTCCTGGCCCATGCCGGAGCAATGAGGATCATTCGGGAACCGAACCTCCGTAACCTACGTAGCACTTGCGGAATGACGGGGACTGGAGGAAACGCGTACAGCAGTGGGAAGAGCTACTCCACTATGAACGCGTCCCCCAAGGCTCCTCTTGGAGGAAATTCCCGCAAGCAGAATCTTTCGCACTTCCGGTTGACAGTGGTGGCGAAGAGATCAACTTGTGGGGTCCCCCAAAGGGCGAAGATCTCCAGGAGAATCTCCTGAGCCAGCTCCCACTCGTGAGACACCGTGCTCTCCCTGCTCAGAGCATCCCCCGTCATGTTTTCGTCTCCGGCCAGATGAACTGCCGAGATCAAAATTTCCTGCTGGATGGCCCAGAACCAGAGCTGCATCACCTCTCTGCACAGAGGGAGAGACCCCGCCCCCCCCTTTTTGTTGAGGTAGTACATGGCCACCGTATTGTCCATCAGAATCAGGACATTCTTCCCCCGCACAGACGGCAGAAAAGCCTTCATGGCTAGCCTGATGGCCCTTAGCTCCAACAGATTGATACGAGTCTGGACTCCGACGGAGACCAACGACCGCTGACTGTCAACTCGTTGGCATGAGCTCCCCATCCAGGGAGGGACGCGTCCGTCACAATCGTTACCTCCGGCCAGGGTAGCCAAAATGGAGCCCCCTTCATCAGATTGCCTTCGACGGCCCACCACAGAAGATCCTGGGCGACCGAGGGCAGCACCTGAACGGGGTCTGACATCCTGCCAGAGGACTGCGACCACTGCAGCTTGAGAGCCCATTGCAGAGATCTCATCCGCAACCTGGCCTCTGGCACCAGAAGAATGTAGGATGCCAAGAGGCCGAGCAACCTCAAGAACTCGAACGCCGGGAGACTCTGGGCATGTTGAAACTTGTGCATCATCTGCAGATTGTGATGAGCCCTCACCTGGGGAGGCGAACACTGCCCCAGGGATGTGTCGAGCACTGCTCCGATGTACTGGAGCCGCTGGGTAGGTGTCAAGTGGGACTTCTTGAAGTTGAGGGAGAAGCACAGCTTGTGAAGGGAGTGGCAGGGGACTGACAGATGATCCAGGACTTGCTCGGGAGAGCGCGCCCTGATCAACCAATCGTCCAGGTAGGGGTAGACGTGAATCCCCCACCCTTTCCTGAGATACGCTGCCACCAGCATCATGAGCTTGTTGAAGACCCTCGGGGCGGAGGTCAATTCGAACGGCAGGACCCGAAACTGAAAATGCAAGTCGCCAACCACGAACCTCAGGTACTTCTTGTGCTTGGGATGAATCGGCACATGAAAGCAAGCATCCTTGAGGTCGAGAGACACCAACCAGTCCTGAAGTTGAAGGGCCTGGAGGACTTGAGAAAGAGTAACCATCTTGAACTTGTCCTTCCTGAGGAGCTTGTTCAAACCACGCAAGTCCATGATGGGTCTCAATCCCCTGTCTTTTTTCGGAATCAAAAAATATGGGGAATACCATCCCTTGTTCCTCTCACTACAGGCACCAGTTCTATGGCGCCTTTCTCCAGCAGGGATTTGATTTCCTGCGCAAGGAGCGGATCCGGACTCTTCAAAGAGAGATTCCCTGGTGGATTGTTGTGAGGCCTCTGCCGGAAAGGAAGACAGTAGCCGTGGGATATGATCTCCAGAACCCACGCATCTGAAGTAATGGCACGCCATTCTACAAGATGCTGCGCCAGCCTTCCCCCAACCGGCGAACCATGGGGCATGGCCTCATGACTGAGCTGAAGCGGCTGCGGCAGTACCTGAGGGCAAAGAGGCAAGTGCCCGAGCGGCTTTGGCACCTCAAGTACCTTGTTTTCCACCTCTGGTACTCCTACTTTGGCCCCTTTGACTTCCAGCTCCCCTCGATCTATCAAAGGAAGAGTAGTATCGAAAGGAACCTCCCCTCCATTGCTGTCCCCTAGGACGAAAAGGCGGAGGTTGGCGAACTGCAGTGCTCAACGACTTCGCTGCAGCTTTGGAGGTCTGCAACCTCTCAAGGCTCTCGTCAGCCTTGTTGCCAAAAAGATGTTCACCATCAAAGGGCATGTTGGGAAGCCGGGCTTGTACGTCAGGAGCAAACCCCGACTTCCGCAACCACTCAAACCTGTGCCATCACGGTGCTCGCCGCCATGGACCGGCTGACACAATCCGCCACGTCCAGACCCGATTGAACGGATTCACACATGGCATCCTTGCCATCTTGTACCAGGGCAAGAAAGCCATCCCATTCCTCCCCTTCGGGAATATGTTCATCCGCCAACGATACACAATTCCACAGAGTGCGAGTGAAACGTGCTAAGGCACACATGTAGTTGGCTGCCTGCAGAGCCATACCCCCTGAAGAAAATACTTTCTTCGCCCAACCGTCAAAACGTTTGTCGTCCCCATCAGGAAGGATGGTAGGGTACGATGCCTGCTTTGCTGGGGCCGTAGCCGCCTGCACCACCAAACTCTCCAGAGTGGGGTGCGTAATCAAGTAGCCGGGGTCGCTACTGGCTGGATGATATTTTTAAAGCAATGACTTGCTCACAGCCGGGAGACTCTCCGGAGCAGTCCAAGCCGCCGCCGCCACCCTTCTCTATAAGGCCATATGAAATAGCAGCACCGGGTCAGTGGGTGGACCTTGGTCAAGGATATCGGTCAGGTCATCCTGCAGAAAATCCACTGGTGGTGCAGACCACCCCAAGTACTCCGTCACCCTCGACATGAGGCACCTGTACGAAGATTCAGCATGCGTACCAGGCTCAGGCCGCCTGCCAAACTCCACCTCCGCGGAGGTATCAAGACCACTGGCGTCGTGCAAAGACTGACATAGGTCTTCCAACTGGCTATGACCAGACAGTAGGTCGTCAGGAACCTCATCAGGAACCAAACCTTCCTCAGACCCTTCATTCACCTCAGAGATGTAATCCAGAGGCTGGAATAAATCCCTGGATGAGGGCACAGAAAAAGGATCAAATACAGGCCTCACTGACTTCCTCAGGGCCTTCCTCGGAGTTTCCACCGATGAACGGGGTACCTCCGGTAAAGCCTCCACAAAAGGTGTCGAGGGCGCTGACGGAATCGGAATCAGCATCGATGTCGAGCAAGGCGCCGACGGCTTCGACACAGGCCTTTAGGCCGGAGCCCCGAGCTGACTTCCTCGGAGGCGGAGCCTCGAGAAAGTCCCTCGACGGACATGGCGCCTATGGCGTCGACGTCTTCTTAGAAGACCTCACAGGCTCTGATGGTCTCGAGGGCGTCGAGGAGCGGGACCTGGAGCGGGCATGGCTAGAGCGATCTACCTTGTCCGATCGGGACCGCAACGGCTCCCGAAGATCGCGCCGACCGCCCGAGCCCGAAGGCGTGTGAGCGGTGGCCCTAGTGCGTTCCTTGCTGGCTTCTCTCGAAGACACGGACGGAACGGAGCCCTGCGATTCGAAAATCGCCATCATTTCCTTACGAAGCGTCCCATTCCGTAGGAGAGGAATGCTTAGTAGGGCAAGCTACCCGCCGTATAGCGAGTCCTCGGACGAGGACGGGGAAGGCGACCGGTGACGGTGCTTCCGCGAGTGCCTAGAAGAGGCAGAGGAATGGCGGGAACCACTCCGGCACTGAGACCCCCTCGGACTTGCGCCGATGCGGAAAGTCGCCCCTCAACTCGTCAGTCGAAAGCCCAGCGGATTTCGACTTTCGGGGTTTGGAAACTCTACCTACAGATAGCTTCTTCTTCCGCTCCCGCAAGGCCTTCAACATCAAAGACTGGCATTCATCACAGTCATTGGTGGCATGGTCCTCGCCGAGGCACCAGAGGCAGACGTTGTGCGGGTCCGTAAGCGACATCTTGGAACCGCAGTCCCGACACTTCTTGAAGCCCGACCGCGGGGTAGACGAAGAAGACATGATATCTTTACAAACAACCAAGTTCGAAGAACCAATACAAATCAGAAGAACTGAGGCGCGCCGAGATCACCGAAGCGAACACGTTCGCAGAAAAAACGGAACTGGGGCTACGGGCTTCATGCGTCCTACTTATAACATCAGGTGACTTCGGCTCGACGGAGGCCTTCGAGGCCAGCATATCGACGTCATTGACGCAGGAAATTTTCCAAAGCAGCGCAGCCGTGGTGATTACCTGTCATAGATGTGGAATAAGTCGGGGGAACCAATCCCTTAGAAATTGTATTACTATCATGGGACTTGACATGAGATCCGTATCAACCTTGTCAGTAGGTAAACTGTGTGGGTTATGCCAAGCAAGGGGACTCCTATGTGGCAGTAAGGGTAGGAAAACGGAACTGTTAAAAGCCTGAAAGCTTTTGAGGAAGTCACAAGGTGGCAGGTGTGCAGGAGGCCATTAGCAATACTGAGCCCCATTTCAGTTACCCATCTTTCTGGCCTGTGTGGCAGAGAATGAGGAAAGGGGCAGCGATGCCGCTTCCCAACATTCCGTCTAGAGAGAGGGTAGTGTAGTTTCCCAGACTCCACACCGCCTCAGGCCTCTGTCAGTGTCACGACCCTCGTCCAAAACCCACTCTGGCAAACCCATTGGCCAGGTGGAGTCAGGACTCGGGCCTCTCGAACCTGGAATCCTTTTCCAAAACCCTCTTGGCGCCAGGCTCATACACCATGAAAAACATGTGCTTGGGAACTACTTAATGTGTTATCAGCCAACATGGAGGCTTCCACATAGCTTGGTTCCAAAGAACCAAGCTATGCGGTCTAATGTTTTGGGTGTGGCAGCCTAGGGACTACTTTACCTGGACTATTTTGTTTGGGCTATTTAAACCACACCCGAGCAAGACAACACGCTTCGCCTTACTTTGCAGCTTGCAACGTGACGCTCACCGTGTCCAGCTATTCCCTCGAACCTCGGAGAAGCAGAACCTGCAAGGAAACAAAAGGATCATCATTAGCAGCAGCATCTTACCTGCAGTCTTCATCTTTAGCCACTCGCAGCTACTGAGAACAGCTTTCTCGAATCTGCACGCCTCCCGGACAGAACGACCTGAAAGAGGAAGATAGAGGCAACATTAAAGAAAGCAGTAGAGACATTTGCAAGTTACAAACTGCTCAAAAGGCTTACCTGGCTGGTCGCCTCTCGGCTGGCACCACTTCGGACATTCCACTCGCGCTGAAGAACACCGTGACCTACAAGGAAGGAAAACACAGGTTAGCAAAGGCCAGACTTCGCAGCGCTGCGCATAGCGCTTACTTACTGCATCATAGCGCTCCTAATACGCCATCATTTACCAGCGGAGCTCAACCAAGCCAGTTCGCCGCGCTGAAGCTCTGCATACCGAAGGGAGAAAAAAGAGATGATTTTTAAACAAAGTAAGGCATGCAGGATAGCAACAAAACTAAAGAACAGCAATAAGGCCTACCTGAACAATATCAAACGGGCCGGCGTCAGGGAAGTAACTGGACCGCACACGCCCATGAAAGATAACGCGCCCCTGCAAAGAAGGCAGGACGGAGAGCACGCCTAACTCTACCACAAGGTGAGGAGAGGGTCCCAGAGGGGCTGAAATCATACGGGGGTGGAGGGAGGATACTTACCCCGGTCAGTCAGCCTTGAACACAGTCCTCCTGTATTTTCAGGCAGAACCTTCCCCGCAGATCACATCTGGGCTAAACTGAGAAGCATACCAGCGAGTAACCCGGCTGGGTGGCATCCCTGTGGATACCAGGTGAGCGTAACAGTCAGGTCCCAAGCTTCTGTGAAATGAAAGGCCTTCAGTAAATCTTGTGTGAGTCGGACTGGGGAAACATGAGTAAGAGTTCCTCCTAGAGAAAAGAAAGCTGGCCATGGAGGAGCAGAAGCAGGGGGACGAGAGGAAGAAACAGAGAGAAGAAGTTATTCTACCAGAACTGAAACTGAGTACTGAGAGGGAAGGGACAAATGCTGAAGCAGCTTTAGTTGAACAGAACCAGAGGGATCTTGTCACGCTGAGCTGCGCAGACTTGTACTGGAGAACCAGCAGGAATGAAAAATTTCCAGTGGGGACGGGAGTCCCTCCAGTGGTGGCACCTAAGAAAAGTCTAGGCACCACTTCCCCCAAGGATTTAATCCAAAATTATGAGGAGGGTAGAGATATTTTTGACTGGCTCTAAAAGCTAGAGCTAGAATTCTGCATCCAGGAGGTGGTGGAGTTTTGGGGTTTAGCCCTTATGATCTGTCTACCAACGGTTGGAATTGATGTCATTATTCAGTTGACTCCTGAGGTGAGGTAGTTCTATACCAAGATGAAGGACATAGTCCTATGGAAGTTCTAGAATACCCCAGAACAATACCTGAAGAGCTTTAGAGAGCGTGCCAAAAAATGGGAGTCAAACAATTGAGGCATTTGCACATCAATCGCTGAAATACCACTCCCCTACATCTTCCACTTTATTGATGCGTTTTTTCCACTTGGCAATTTTCTGGGTGCAAATATGTGGTACAGGACACTAAAGATGGGGTGGTTCCTAAATCTTTTTTGCCTCCCTTTCTTTCATAAGGAGGTTGACGCTAGCCATTGCTTTGTGTACTGTGAGGAATCCCTTGATGTCATCACTTCTTCCCCCAGAGGGGGATCCTTCTCATGGGGCCAGGGAGGTGAGGCCGCTATGCGATAGTCCCCCTCTGATTGATACTCAGCAGGAGGATCCTATGGGAGGGGACCACACTCTGTGGGAGAAGATATGACTATCAAGGGACAACGCGGTATGTCAACCACCATTCTGCCCTACATTATGTATCGCACAACAGGGCTAGGGCCCCAAGTACCCCCATCCTCTATGTCTCTTCTTTCTTCTGTTAGTTACTTCATGCATAGTAGCCCTGTCTAAAAGATAGACAATACTGTGACGAGGAAGAGTGAGGAAAGTATGGGAGTAGATGGCTCCATAAGTACTGACACGAAGAAGAGCCGGGCAATGAAGAGCCCTAAGCGGAACCAAGACAAACATACTAGCTAGTCGAGATTCAAGAACCGACTAACCATAAGAATTGATTAAGGACTTGCCTCATCGTCAGTCCTGCCCCAGAGGAGTATCGAGCTGGGAAGCGAGGCAGCGCAGAGAGGACGCGCTGCAGACCCAGGCACATGGAGAAGGAAGTCAGAATCCGAAAAGGAGGATGAGAGCCTAAACCCACCTGAAGGCTGGGAAACCCAACATCCGGTTGCAGGAAGGAAGCCAACCGAGTAGTCCAGGTGAGACCTGACGCACAGTGAAAAACCAGCATGGCAGAGCTGCCGAAAACTGAGAGCAGACTCCGAGAGCCAAGGGCAAGCCAGAGAAGCTTGCTGGTGTTGACGAGGACAGCCGCCCTTGCGGACCACGTTAGAAGATATGCAGAGGGGGGCCAGGAAGGTACTGAGAACCCCTACAGGTTGTAGTTGGGAGGGAGTACGGAACCATCTTCCTCACCTCAGTGGGACCGAGCAGAGAAACAAAACAGACACATACTGGGTGAGAGAGCACCCCAGAGAAACTAGAAGAGAGACAAGGGCCTTGGACCCGTATTTTGAGAGAATTGGAGAATGGTACATTCGAGATGATGCCTGGCAGGATAGTGAACCAAAGAGAGAGAGATATCCTTTGACAAAAGTCAGAATACCAGGGGAAATGAGGTGCAGCCTTTGGTAAAAGTCAAGAGAAGACCAGGGGAAGAGAGAAATTTCCTTTGGCAAAAGTCAAGAAAAGATCAGAGGACGCAAGATGGATCCTCTGATAAAAATCAAGACATCATTGAGATTATTGAAGGAGACCTTAAGAAATTCCTGGGGAAGAGACATTTCCCCCACCTTTGCTGAACTGTAAAGTACCGCCTGAGTAGCCCTGGGGAAAAGGGGACTCCTCCCCCACGCCCCTGTGTGGAACTATACAGAAAAGCCTAGTGAGGGCCAGGGAAAGGAGATATTCCCCTATCATTGACAAACTGCCTTAAACCATCCAGAAGGAGGGAGCCACCCTTCTAGAATCAGGGTGTAACCTATTCTATAGTTTTTGTTTGAAGTATAAGGGACAGAAATAGGTTTGGGACACAGGAGAGTGGACTATTTAATTTTGATGGACATTCTGACATCCTTAGTTTTATTTGAGGCTGGGAAACCCCTATTAGTTATATTGACAGATTGTGTTCTTCCTTTTTTTTCTGTTAAATAAACGTTTATGCCAACAAGCATGCCACCTTTGTGTCCCGCATCTACATCTGCACCCTTACAGTGCTTTGTGTGAATGAGTGTTCCTGTGAACTTGCCCTCTTGAAGGAACATAATAAAAAGTGTCCTCATGACATATAGCTAGAGGCCAGATTTCTGAAATATGCTCTGGCCTTTCTGTGTTTCATATGGTAACAAAAAGCTTTGTACACCCTTCTGCATCTCTACTCCATGACCAAACCGATGGTGGAAACAGAACAATCTGACAGGCAGTGACTCAAAGGAGCATTATGGGTAGCTTGCACATATGGACAGTGTTACAATAACACCCATGTCAACACCAATCTTTAACTTTCAGTTAATAACTTGTGCTTATCCAGAACAACCACTATATGGAGAAAATTGCATAGAAGGTGAATCTAAAACAGAATAGTACCCGGCGAAGAGCTGCGTTCTATGTAAACGCGAACGCCATTGGATCCCGATCAGGCGTTACCCGCCCGTGAATCCCTCTACTCCAGTGCTGTTCTTCAGTGTTCCTTCCCTATTCTGTCCCTGGTGGGGTTGTGCGGCAGCCACTCAGCCAATGAGGAGGCACCGCTCCGAGCCGCCACATGGCTAGAGGCTGCCATCCTCCCCCAACAGGGAACGAGGCATGTGTTGTCCCCCCCTTCTTCGCCCCGCCATCCACAGAATTCCCTCCCTCCCTACCCTCCCAACCCCACTTATCTTCTCATCTGTCCTTTTCGGGAGCAGAAACGCTGGGAACACGCCAGTCCCCAGCGCGTCCACTCCCAATCCGCGACAGGCCGTCATAGAAAGGAAGAAGGGACTACACATAGTCCCTTCTCTCCTTTCCATGTTGGCCATTTTTTTGTTTACCTTTTTCCCTATTTTTTTCAATGGCCGCCAAGGAAATGGAGAAGGGACTACCTGTAGTTCCTTCTCCCTTTCCATGGTGGTCATTTTGTTTATTTGTTCACACTTCATTTCAGTGGGCGCCATGGAAAGGGAAAACTGACTTTGTGTTCCCTTCCCTGGCAGCCATTTTTTTGCCATTTGTTTTTTCCATTCTGAAACGCTGGAGCGCTTCAGAACAGAAAAATGCTCTTAGTACCCCGGTTTTACGGGGCAGGATACTAATAGCAATAGACCCCTCATAGTGGGGGCATTACCACTTCAGGCAATGCCCCAGGGCCTTCGAGGGCCTGTAACTATGGGCCTGGGGCATTACCTGAAGTGCTAATGCCTACCCTGCTTGTGGCCTATTGCTTAATTAATGTATATGTAAAGAGCAAGAGAGAACATCACCAACAGAGAGAGTGCGAGCAAGAGATACTTGATCTCTACCCATGAAATGACATCATTTCTGACGGCCTCTAATGACATTTTGTGCTGGATGTTTTTGTGGGCACATAACCTTTCACAATAAACCTCAACATGTTGTTGCAGAGTGTATGCTTAAAATACCATCTTGTTGCATTTATAGAACCTTATTACTTTGAAAGTTAAAACACCACATCACAAAATGCAGAGGGCATGAATGCCAAAATATGTATTTAATGTAGTTTGCATTATTGCTTACCTTACAATACTGTTCACAAGAAAGGTAGCAAATGCAATAGCAGTCCAACATGTGAGTGGGTGATTAGGGAGATTACATTATTTGTCTTAATACAATGATTTTGATTTAAGGCAAACCACAGACAAAAATCGATGAATGTTCCTTAAATGCATAAAACCATATTAGCCTTCCCCTTATGCTCTAAATTAGGACTTGATTTAGCATGTAGTTTGAGCATGATCAACACATTAGTTTTAAAATTAGAATACACTTAAGAGAACACTTAACATTCTGCGGTAATAGAAAACAGTAAACCAAATAAACTTTGATTTGCATAGAGCTTTTGGCTTTATAAATAAGAAGATTTAACTTTGTTAGGCAATTCAATTAAAGAAATAAAACACATGCAGTTAATACAGAAAATAAATGGATACCCATTTCTTTTTTTAATTAAAAGGTGTGTGGTACTACCACCTGCACAATTTGTTCGGTTTTTTTTACCATGAGCATTGATAACTATTGCAATAACGGTAGTATCAAACAATACCTGCATGTGCCACAAATAGCAATATTGGTATTATTCTAGGGTTTAAACGTTTTTGGTCTATACAGAAAAATAACAGGAGGACCGGTACCCCAATTCCATCAATGATAGTACTGTTTTGGAAATAAATTACACCATGTTTCAGAATAACTGCTTAGTGATGCAGAAACACCATTGCTACAAACTGTAAAATGTGAAGTAGGCTCATGTGGTGATCAACAGGTGCTCGCTGGAAAAAATTGTAAAAACAAACATTTTGAAATGGCCATCATCCGGGCGAGAGTAATACCTCTATTTGGTTATAACCAAACGTAAACATTGTTTCATGAATTGTATCAATAATGGCAGAAACGGTTGATCCATTAAATTTAATTAACCACTTTTTCCCCAAACAATCGTATTTAAATGTGCATCTGTCGAAACTGTAATCCTTTATTCGTTCAGTCAAAAGTAGTTTTATGACCAAGGAATTCAAAACTTTGTTTGCACGGAGTGCATGCATCTATTCTTCAAGAATTCAAATCCCAAGTTGCAAATCTTCAAGTTCTTTTAAAAGTTCATCCTCTTTTTGAATTTTCTCAAGCTGGAAAAAGGAAGAAGAGTTATTTAAGAGGGATACTGGATCACATAGGACAATATATGAAGACCGAGGGGTTGATAAAGTCTTTACTATTGAGTTTTAAGGACTAATGTCATCCACACAGCCTTATGAAAATGAAGATAAAGTAGGAATTTGAATATTGTGAGTTGGACAACCAAATGATCGCTCAGAATGTAGTCATGTTACTTTAATAGTTAGTGCTGCTTTACAATCTCTTAGAATGGACAACCAACTTCAGGGTCTGGTAAATAGCATAGGAGCTACTACTGCAGGGTGGGATTGTAAGTGCTAGAACATTGACGAACTAAGAGTGTATTCACCATGGATCTGGTAAACATTGTAAGATATTTTCTGCTGCCCTCTGTGTGCGTCTTCACCTGCATCTTGGTCCCATATTTCAAGTGCAGGTCAATATATAGCATTATTGGCCAGCTCTGCACTCAACATTGACAAGTCCATACCTTTTAAGTTAATATACAACAGAAGCTACAGATCAATGCATGACAAAAGTAGAAGAGAATTAAGTTAACATTACTCCCTGCCCTATTAATTTACCATGCAAATTAACTAAAACCATTGTTCGCCAACAATGTCTGCTCTAACACAATTTTACATTTTCTGATCTAGGGTCAAGACAGTGACCACTTTTAATAGGTCAATGTTGCATAGCTGCCAACTTCACCAGTTCCAGTGGTCTCTTCCAACCAGTTGTGGTTTTTGCTTCCAATTGCATGCTTGAACTTGTAGGTCGTCTTTTCAATTCTAAGGGTGGGCCTACAAGTCAAACCCAGGACTGGCTCGAAGAGACTTGCCTGGAACTGGAATTGTTATGTCTAAGGCAATGAGGCCAGACCTCCAGGACAGCTTTGGGGGGGGGGGGGGTGTGAGAGGCATCACGGGCTGCCCCAACCCCTGGATGCCTGCCTCCCAAGCGGGTCATCCGCCTAACCGCCCAACAGAGGTCTCAGCGTGCCCGCCCCTCCATGGAGGGAAAAGCTCAATTGCTCCCATCCAGAGCTCCAGGACTGCCAGGGGAGCTGCCCCGCCTTTGAGCGCCTGTCTCGCAAGCTTGTCAGTAGCCCCCTCTACCCAGCGGCGATCCCGGCGTGCTCCGGCTGTGTGCTGTGATGAATCCTGTGGAGTCATCACTGATTCCCCAGTAATGATCTACTCCCACATAGCCTGGGGATGGCAGCCGCTACCTGATCCTGACCTGGAGGGTGGTATTATGAGGGAGGGGATGACTATCGGGAGGAAGTGGTGACTCCACTAGAAATGACACAGTATTCTCCCCCCCATACTAAACCCATAAAACAGTGTTCAAGCATTCTGAAGTACATACACCACCTTTCCAGAACGACCATTTCTGTGTCCCGTTAGACAAGATAGACAGGGACACAGGGTTTAAGATACAAGGACTGTGCAACAGGAGACACGGATAGGTTATCTTTCAAAAGTTGGGTGAAATTCCAAGGCTGGGGACGCAACCTTGATACTCTTCAGCTTTTGAGCACCACTTGATGAGGGTCTTCAAGCAGGCCGTCTCATGCTTTTATCTTTAAGTGGCTGTGGGAATGCATATATGCATACAGACATGTATAAAACCAACACCAAGCATGCAAGCACCGTTGCATTGTATAGTAAAGGTTAACCCATACTAAGAAGGGGAAACACCTTGCGTCAAGGAATGGGAAGAGTTAATTATGGAGTGACAGACAGATGTGTGGAGTGGGGAGGATGCTTGCTCTGATGAAGTCATATGCATGCCACTAAACGTCGATGGTGGGGTAGCAAAAGTGCTAGGGATCTACCACAGGCATCATGTTAATGGATCCCCTTCCTAGTCCCCTCATGCCAGTTTTGGAAGACGGGTTTTAAAAAAATGGTTGGAACCCTTTTTCTGGACCTATAAACAACCAAATGGATTCACTGTAACCAAAGTACTGTTTGAACAGTACTCTATTCAGTGGCAGCACCCATACATAGAAACCGTCTGTATTTAAGATGGTCGACTTAACATTTTTTCATAGCTGTTGCTACAGTACTTCCCTTTCACCTATGCTTCACTTTATGGATCTGTGCAAAATAGATGAACTGCTGTAACAAGAAGGGAGGACCGTAGAGAAAAATCACCAGAGGAAATTCAATATCAGTGTACTCTAGCATGCTCATCAGCTCTGGGCTGGAAGTGGAGGTCAGAAGTTCAGTTACAGTACATCTGAGTGGTAACCAGGACACTGCTGATTTCTTTTTATTTAACCACGCCTCATTCTGACTGCATGCTACACCCTATGATCTGTAACGCCAATCAGGAAAAGCAGTTGGCCCACGTTGAGGCCTGGAGGGAGACAGAGGGAGACATCTGTCTGTTCAAGGAGGAGATTGCCAATACCTTACAACGATTCAACAGGATGTCACCTCAGGAGGAAAATACACCTTCTAAACAGGCCTGCAATGAAGCATCCAATCAAAGTACATGCATGGGATGGCATCTCCAAGAAGGGTCCAGAAACATTAATTGCAAATTACAGGGCATAATGAGACCCCATTCTTTAAAGCAAACAAAATGATGAGGGGGCAGTTTATACATGCTAGGCGGTATTACCCGGTTGACGCACACAAATTACATATTATACAGGACTAACATCCCAAGCACTCCTCTGCAGCAGCCTTTAAGGCAGAACAGGAGCTCACTTGGGTTCGCGATCTCCCATAATTTCGAGACATAAAATCTATTGAGTTTATGTGGACTAAGGTTAAGGGGAAATTTGTATGTGTGCATAGGCTCACCAACTATGCAGTACTCTGGCAGCACATTTGAAAATGTGAGTGGCAGGTTCTGACCACAAACATCTGCACTGAACGATAAACCATGCAGCACAAAGGGGAAGCAACCAATATGTGAATGGACTGTAGGCCTGATTCTGAATGCTCATACCATCATGTTATGTTACTCATCTTTTATACTGTTCCAGTCACGCAGTAAATACAAAAGGTAAATACTATAACTGTTGGCAAAAATGGTATTACGGTAGCAGGAGCAAGTGCAGCACAGTATGGTAAAGTGCATGCAGTAGTTGAGCTAAAGGTTACCCGCTGTACAGTGTAATTTAAGGAGGCAAAGGTGTGTAGTGTACAGGGGTGTCGTACCAGCTATTGATCTGGGTGATTAAGGGGAGGAAGGCTTGGGTGGGACTGGAGTTTTTGCAGGGGGCCACAGGTTCTGCCTTTGCATCAGCAAATGTTTTATTTTATTCTTGTTAAGCTGGGCGTGGTCACCCTCAAACATTGTAAGAACAAAGGTGAGGACAGTGGGCCTCAGAAATAGAGGAAGGCCTGACTTGTCCGATACTTCAAAGTTCACTTACTGGCACCACTGTACATGCTGCTCAAGTGATCAAATGTTTGAACAGTATTTTTCAGACTGGAACTAAAACAACGTTTAGTATAAAAGTTCTGTTCTTTGTCTGCCAGTATAGGTTGTGACTGGGCTGCAGTGGCAGGGTTTAACAGAGTGGAGCAATGTTAACAATCACTTTCATGGGGAACTAAAGTGAACGTTTTGGGACTGATATTATCCGGTAAAAGAGGGGAGGGGTAAACTCTATAGTGACCAACCTACAACTGTTCACTAACTGTCTGTTTAGGTGTGAATGTGCTACTTTGCTGTAAGCATGGAGAAGTGAGCGAATTCAAAATTAAACGGCATGGGTAGCAGGGGTGGTGGGATGACAAGACAAAGTGTTTGACTCTCTCCACCACTAAGACCTTTTGGAATCAGCCTCTTTTGAAACTTAATTTGGGTAATTAGTTTTGATTTCTTCAAACAATTAAAAGACAAAAAAGAGAATAAAACAATCATTGGCAAAGCCAGCTGTTTTGGAGCTTGCTTTTTTTTTTTTTAACTTCGGTTTTTATTGCCATTTTAACAAACAAAACATGGACCGTGTGTTACATGTCACAGTAAAGCATCAGCAGTCCTCATGAAAAACACATTCGCCCCTCCTCGTCCCCCCTCACTCTTCCCTCAAACAGACATTGGTGGATTCTTAGATCGTTTGATCGGTGTGTTTGGGGACATTCATCAGCGTAGTTGCCTCCCCTTTTCGGGGACATTGCTCCCCCTCCGCTCGATCGTACTTGCCATTATTGGCATTTCTTCCTCTTGGACATTGTTCTCATTAGAATGTTGGCCCCGTCTAGGGCATCCTGCTCATTGTTTGTCCGGTCGTTCCCGACCCTGCATTTTCCCCGGGAGCTCCCCTTCCTTCCACTTGACATGATTGTGCTCCCCCACGATGGACCGGAGTCCCCCTTCCCACAATGCACATCCCATCCCCATTTTTGTCCGACACCGTCCCAGGCTGACCTAAAAACACCCAGCCCATCATTCACCATTACGGTCAGTTTGTCCATCAGGAACATATTTTTTAGTTTATTCAACCAATCAACTTTATTTGGGATTATTGCACTCTTCCACTTCTGGGCTAAAGCCACCCTCCCGCCAGCAACATGGTCTCCCGCAAACTGGGATACCTATACGTCTCTGCATCTTTTGGTGGTATCCCCAATAGCATTTGCAGAGGCTCCAGCAGGAGCGATTCCCCGATGATCTCCGCCATCCACCCCAGTAGATTCTCCCAATAAGCTTGTATTTGTGGGCAATGCCACCACATATGTCCTCTTGAACCAATCTGACCGCACCCCTTTGGACACAGTGGGGATGCCCCAGCGAACATCTTAGATATCTTAAGGGGGTCTCTATGCCAGCCCTGGAGAATCTTAAAGTTGTGTTCCATGTCTGCTGTGAAGAGATTCCCATGGAACGCTATCGTGTATATCTTGCCCCACACCTCTTCCGTGAGTTCCTCCCCCGCTAGCTCATTCCAATGTTGTTTAAACCCCTGCCTATTCTTTTTGTCGCTAACGTTCATTACCACGTACAGTTTGGAGATCGTCCATTTCCGCATATTGGCCGAGTCTATTGTTTTCTCGAACGGAGTTAGTGGCCGATTCAATTTCAATCCCCATTTCTGGTCGGTCAGGAGCCCTTTCAACCGAAGTTATTCAAATACTGAGATCTTCCCAGCTCCCAGAATCTCTGCCACTGCCTCATATGGAAGGAATTCTCCCTCTAGGAACAGCTATCCCACCCTTTCCAGCCCTTTAACCGACCAGTCTTGGGAGTTACGGAATCCCCTGTCTCCCAATCTTATGTCGGGGTCCCAGATAGAGGACATGGGGAGGGCCATGTCGATAGGTTGTCTGTGTGTTTGCCCCCTCTCCACACCGACTACAGTACTCCTAGGGTGGGGTGGTCGAGTAATCTGCTTGGTATAGCTTTATTTGCGGCCCATAACAAATCCCACACTTTGACCAGGCGCGTTTCCATGTCCTCTAAAACAGACCAATATGCTCCCGGATCATCCCGCATTTGTTCCAGAAGTACTCTGTGTTGGGCTGCTTTGTGGCATAGCTGGAAGTCTGGAAGACCAAAGCCCCCCTCCTCCCTGGGAAGGGTGAGAGTTGATCACTTGGTCGTAGGCGTTTTGCACTGCAATATACATTTGTGCACTGCTATCTGGAGTTCCTTAGAAGTTGACTCCGGTACCTTTGTGGGAAAGGCCGTGAACAGATACAGGAGTCTTGGCAAGACGTTAATTTTTACTGCTGTCATACGGCCGTACCATGATAAAATCATGCTGCCCCAACAATTTAAATCCATTTTAATGGTTTACATTAATGGGCCATAGTTAGTTGTTGCCAGCGTTGCTAGATTCCTGGTCCATTGTACCCCCCCCAAGTATTGGAATGCTACCTTCTTAACTTTGACCATTAAGAGACAGTTCACTGGGTCAAGTTCCGGGTCAGCTTCTCGGAGTGGCAACAACTTGGATTTCGATTTGTTAATTTTTAGACCTGAAAAGACCCCGCAGGCGTCAATTAGTGAGAGCAGAACTGAAAGTGTCGCCGGGCATCCACAAGGTACCCCAGCATGTCGTACACGAACAGGGAGAGTTTGAATTTGACCTCTCCCCTTTGAATACACTGTATTCTCAAGTGGCTCCTCACTGCTTTCGCTCGAGGTGCCATTGTAAGGGCGTATACAAGGGGGGACAGAAGACACCCCTGTCTCGTACCTCTGGTTAGGTTGAAAGGAGCCAACAGTTCCCCATTCACTAGCACTCTCGCAGTGGGCGCCCTATACAGCGCTCCCACCCACTTTGTCATGTGTTCCCCAAATCCCATTTTTTGTAGGAGAACGGCCATGTACCTCTATTCCACTCTATCAAAGGCTTTCTCTGAATCTAGGGAAAGCCGACTGGCGTTGAGGTTGGCCTCTCTTGCATAGTGCATTAGGTCAATCGTCTTCCGGATATTATCCGAGCCCTGACATCATCTAACGAAGCCTACCTGGTCGCCATGGGCCAGGGTCGGCATTATCCCCTCCATCCTTCTACCGAGCACCTTCGCCAAGATCTTGACATCCGTGTTCAGTAGGGAGATTGGCCAATAGGATGAACACTCTGTCGGGTCTTTACCCTCCGTGGCAGTACCTTTATAATGGCTCTCATCATTGACTCAGGAAGGTTGTCTCACTCGAGGACTGCATTAAGGACCCCTGCCAGGTGTGGGGCCAGGGTGGAACGATACAGCTTATAGAACTTTATCGAGAACCTGTCTTCCCCCGGCATCGTGCCTCCCTTCATTGCCTTTATTGCTTGGACAATCTCTTCCTCTGTTACCGGGGCTTCTAGTCTATCCACTGCATCACGTGTTAGTCCCGGTATAGGTATCTTGGCTAGGAAGTCTTCAATAAGAGCATCCTCGCCGTTAAATTCTGATTTATACAATCGTTCATAGTACCGCTTAAAGGCTCCCCCTATGCTCGGGGTGTCAGGACATAGTGTCTCCTCATCAATTTTCATGGCTCTAACCATCTTGCTTTTCTGGACTTCTCTCAATTGCCATGCCAGTAGTCTATCCGCCCTATCCCCCTTTTCATAATACTTTTCTTTAAGTAACTGAAGACTCTGTTCGGTCTTGCTCAACAATGAATCCCTAAGCTGGGTTTTATATTGGTCTATGGCAGCAGCCTGTTCTGGGGCAATGGATCCACCAGGTAGCCATCCATGCGCTATTTTCTCCTGTAGGGCCTTTTCCTGGCTGTCCTTCTCCCTTTGTGTTTGCGCCCCTATTTTTATTACGACGCCGCGAATGGTGGCTTTAAAAGCATCCCACAGGATATGCGGGTTGACCTGCCCATTCTCATTTAACCCAAAATATTCCACTATGCTTTCCAAAACCGTGTGGGCTGTTATCGTGTCTCTGAAAAGAGTATTGTTACATTTCCACCTCCCACTCCGCCGGCGTCCCCTCCCCCCACCTCCTAATCAGGGTGACCCGCAAGAAATCATGATCCGACCATGGGACCGGGTCTACCCGCAGGTTTTGTGTATATGCAAGCAGAGCGTCCTCCACCAGAATGTGGTCGATTCTAGAGAATGCTTCATAGGTTTTTGAATAGTATGTGAAGGGGGGGGGGAGGGATCTCCCACTAATGAGGTAGGGAGCGTATCCACTAAGCCCAGTTCATGGTTGATTCTGTGGAAACTCTGGGATGTGGAGTCCTAACGCTGAGGTTTTTTTGTGATGACATTCTTTTCCTCGCTCTACCAGGGTCTAGTACCATGTTGAAGTCACACGCCACTATAAGAGCGCCCTCCACAAATAATCTCAGTTTTTCTCTGACCCCTTCCCAGAAAGGTACTTGTCCCTCATTCGGGCCATAAATCACTCCCACTGTAAGGGGGGCCCCCTGTAATTCCCCTTTGATGAGCAGGTATCGGCCATCCGGGTCCCGGATCACCCCCTCCATCCTGCAGCCTAAATCGTTGGCCATGACAATTGCTACTCCCCTCTTTTAGTTTTAAAAGAGGCATAATACACTTCCCCCTATATCCCTTCACCCCGAATGACCGATTCCTTCCCCTCACCCAGTGAGTTTCCTGGAGAAAGAGCAGATCTAGCTTGGCCCGCCTAAATTCTCTGCCCAGGAGGGATCTCTTTGAAGGTGAGTTTATTCTTCTGGCATTTAGGGTGCCTATCTCCAGAACGGGCAGTCAGCCATTAGGGCGTTTGAGCATCTCTTTAATCTTGTCCTCTTTCGGTGTTCCCAGACTGTTACCGGGTCCAATTGCGCCTTGCCGCTGCCCCGCTACCCGAGTTTTCTGTGTACTTGAAACCACAAACAACTCCCCACCCTTTTCCCCCCTTGCCCAACTCCTTCCCCTCCCTCTCCACCTGGAGGAGCCTGTCCCCCAACTGCCCCCCCCTTTTCTAACTGCAAAACCCCTAGACCCATTCCTCCCCGGCACCTAGCCAAAGAGTTCGACCATTTCTGGTACTTGACTGGGCCACCAGTGAGCTCGCTCCCCCCGGGCCCATCCTCGTGGATACCTCTTTCATAGAGCCCCCCCCCAAATCTTCCCCCAACCCACCAGAAACCGCTCTTCTTATCCCCCACCACTCCTATTCCCTCAGAGCGATTCTCACATCGTTACCATGTCACATTTGCGGTTCACTCCCCCATACTTGCTGTTATCAGGGGAAGACGAACCAGGTCCTGACATGAATGGATCTATCCGGGCCCTGCCCCATCCATCAGTGTCTCATAGGCTGTAGTTGTTTGGAGGAGTGTTTAACCCCGGATCTGTCTCCTGTCCCTTGCGCCTCCTCCCCCACTCTTCTCTTTCGCTGCTTCTCTGGTGGGCCATCTCTGGTCATCTGTGGTCTCCATGTACTCCTGAATCGCTCCTTTGATGTCTTCTTCAGTGACCAGTCTTAATCCTTGGCCGTATTCGATTGAAAGTGAGAAGGGGTAACCCCATCAATATCGAATTCCCTTCTCATGTAGGCATTGCGTCAGGGGGCCACACATCCGCCTTCTTGCCAGAGTGAATGCAGAAAGGTCCTGGAAGATCGTAATCGTCACGTTATAAGTAATGGTTGAGGCTTTCCTGACTAGCTCCAAGATTTTCACTTTTCCACATACTAGTTGAAACGGACGAGGACAGAGCGCGGGCCTCCAGCTTGCCCCCCACCTTCTGAGCCCTGTCAATGGTCAGGTCAGTTGTCTCATTTCCGAACAGGAGGCGCACCACGTCCTTGACTGGTCAGCATATATGCCTCTCTGTCTCCCCCTCCACCTCTGGCAGGCCAAAGGACCGTAGATTATTCCTCCATTCCCTGTTTTCGAAATCATCCATTTGCAGGGCCCTCTCCTCATCTTTCTTTTCCAAGGCGGTCAATCTGGTGGCGATTTGTGTTTCTAGGATGTTGACCGATGTTTGGCCTCCAGTCCCTGTAGCCGGTCCTCCATTTTATCCACTCTTTAGTCTATCTTTTCGATCCTATGTCCAATGTCCACTCGCATGTCCCTAATTACATGCAGTATGGCAACAATGTCTCTTTTTGTGGGCATTAGAATCTTCTGGCAGTTCTGCTGTTTTAATCTGTCAGTCTGTCTGGGTTTGGTCCGCCTCGGCTTTCTGCTGCTTCCTGATAGCGGAACTCCTGGAGTGTCTCTCTCCAACTCATTCAAGGTCGTCCAACCAGGTGCTGGTATCTTTCTTTTATGGGGGTACGAGGGAGGGATGCGTTCACCCTCAGGGTTGAGGGGGGGTGGGGTTCTCACCCCTTCTGGTCCCTCTCCCCCAGGGGTTTCAGTCTCCTTCTTCCTTAGTTCGCTCCCCTTGCCAGTCGGTTCCAGCTATTACTGTGCCCCCCGCCCCATCTCATCTCTGATTCGGGTAGCGTTGCGACGCAGGGTCAGCACAGTCTGTCTGGTCTGAGTCTGTCACTGGGTCTGTAACGAGGGTCGGGCCTTAAGCATTCTCCCACGGCCCCCACACCTATTCACTGTGACCACCTCTCCTGGCTGGGCAGGTTGATTTCTCCCCGCTCTGCCTCTCCTCCTTGTTACTGTTGGCTCCTTGGATTCTTGCTATCACCCTATTCAGATAGCCCCCAGATCTCTGAAGGAGTTATGCCAGGTGGCCCCTGCATGCTCCGGCTCGGTGCAATGCCAAGAGCCGATCCCATTTTGGTGTGCGTGATGGTTGGAGGCAAAGTCTCTGCAGGCACAGCGTGGGGGGGCCTCCCATTGGCACCTCGTGGCTAATGATCTGGGCCACAGCCCCTCGACTGTCCCAAGTCAGGCTCCCCTGGTGTTGGGGATCTGGTGGGCACTGTTCAGTGTATCCCCAGTCTGAGTGCTCTGTCTTGGAGGATCACGCTTTGGTCTCAGAGTCTCTTCCCCCAGTGAGCTGCTGTGATGTCAGGCGCTCCCACTTGTTTTTATGGGGAGGGGGTGCAGTCCCGGGTGCTTGCGCACTTTTCACTTGCTGCCGTGGTCTTATCAGTTCTCGAGTTCTCGCGGGCGGCTCTCCTGGTCAGCAAGGAGCCCTGCCTCACCGCGGCACAGGGGATCTCTCAGCTTGCCTTGTTGTGTGGGCGGGGACCCGCTGCGCCTTCTGCGTCCGTGGCGCCGACAGGCCCCGGATCTCTCAGCTCCCAGGCGGCTTCTCCTTGTCCTGCTGGAGGGATCGGGGGATGATGGAGCAGCAGGGGGAGGGCCTCCACGCGATCCAATTGGTTGCTGCTTTCCTCGCCGCAATGTTCTCTCCGCTGCGGGACTGCCGCGTTTCTCTCCCGTTCTTTGGCACTCCGGGACTGCCCACCTAGGACGCTGCACACCACCTCCACTGTCTGCAATGTTTTCGCTGCTCTCCCTGGTTCCAGAAAGACCAGGATTGGACTGGGGAGTTCTCACTGCTTCGGCCACCCCTTTTATATGCATAGACATATACACACACATATATATATATATATATATATATATATATATATATATAAATATAATAGTGCAGCGCTCGCTGCACTATAGTTAAGGTGTGACGCTAGTTCCATAGGAAATCCAAAAATGTAATTGCTAATAACTTTTGACTTGCATGATGGATTTGGCGGATATTTTGCAAATAAAGTTTGTCATGACCCTCCCTCCCACCAGACTGAACATTTTCAGAAAGATTTGTTAAGCAATGAAAAGGTTATTAAGAAAGCAAAAAAACGCGGTTTTCGGCTTACTCACATTTATTTTGCCATAGAGAAAAAGTGACTTGATTGCTGGGAGGAGTCTGGGGTTAATGCGTCCAGTAGTTTTCAAAATATTTGATGGTGAAAGGGGGTGCTCCCTCTCCCAAAATTAGAGCTATACCTCCCATGATGTACTGCAGCAGAGAGGCTTTTCAGAAATGAAAATTCGCCATTTCTTTTTTTTTGCTCGATGCCAGAGAGAACCACAGTCATTTTTGGGTTAGCCACAAATGAAAAGTTGTAAATAAGGCTATTGAGAGGTGAAAAAAGTATTGAAAACTGTCAGGGTAGTGGTGGCGAGGAGGGGGACACCATGTGAAATTGGGGAGTTTGGGATGGAGCGGATAATGAGATTCGAACAAAGTAATTTTTCTTTAACCATGACTAGATGAACGCAGTTATTTTAACACGGTTACCATGTTAAATATTTGTAATGGAAGTGCGTCAGAACAAAGATCGAGTGAATATTAACAGGTAGTGCTGTGGGATTATGAGGAGGGGCAGAGTGGGTTTGGGGAGGGTGCCTTTATGCATTGGGAGACATTTGAGGTGTTGAAATGATATGAAGTGCACATATGCGGTTTCCTTAAAAGAAACAGTTGTTGAATGGTGCATTTTGTATAACCGTGGTTATGGAAAATTGGGCCCATACATAGGTTTCTATTGACACAGTGTATTAACTGGATGATATAGGGTTTATCAATCCATTTATACAGTCCATGCCTTTTTTCCAATTGTGTATTACTTTAAGGGTGGTTCTTAAAAGAATGTTTGGGAGTGGAAAGAGGAGGTGGGGACTTGATTGGGCAGAATTTTAGGGTCGGAACATCTAATAAGGGGCAAAAAGAAAGGAAACTTTTGGGAGGGTTTTTATAAACAGTTTTTTTTGCTGTTAAACATTGCCACTTGAGCAGAAAAAAGAAAAGCCTAGCAGTGGCAGATCTGTTGGTGATTTGCGGTGTAAACTGGCCGTTAGTCAAGGGTGGACCTCCTACGGTAATCCGGTTGCGGCACACGAGGCATAAAATCATGCACTTGGACAGGTGTACAGCTGGTCATATGACAGCAGGCACGGCTCCAGGGGTACGGGTGCTTTTGTTTGTTTGTTTATTTATTTGTATAGCGCTCCTGACCCAGGGGTATATGGGTGCTTAAACATCAAGTTACAGGCAAAGGTAGGGAACATTTGTACAGTTGTGAAGCATATGTATAGTTGACAAGAAAGCAGTTAGTGCAGAGATAATAGGCAGACATAGTAAAGGATACATTCGTACATTAGGTATGCATACATTCATACATAGTTGGTTATTTGTTGAGTAACCAAGTGATGACGTTCGTTCTGAAAGGTTGGAAGGTGGGGGTGGATGTGATATCCAGTGGAATGGTGTTCCACAGTTGTGAGGCTAGAGCTGGGAAGCTGGATCCACCAGCTCTTTTGAGGGAATATTTCGGCACCGTCAGTTGTAGTGTATTAGAGGATCTAGTGGTTCTGGTATTCTGTCTTAATGTAAATTTGTTAGTTAGATAGGGCGGGGCTAGGTGGTTAAGAGCTTTGTAAGTGAGGTAGATGGTTTTTAGGTCTATTTTTTGTTGGATGGAGAGCCATTTGCATGAGATTCTTGTAGCCGAGATATGTTCTCTTCTGGGAATATTTAGGGCGGCACAGAGTGCATTATTTTGTAGAACTTGCAATTTATTAATTACCGTTTTGTTGGCGCCTACATAAAGGCTATTACAGTAATCCAGTTTGGATTGTATGAGTGCTCTGGCTAAAGTGAGGCAGTTGTTGGGGGAAATCAGCAGTCTGCAGGCCCCAATTAGTTTACCAGTGTAGGCAGTGGCTGAGGCAGTCATATTAATTTGTTTGGCGAGGTTGGTATTCGTGTCTAGGTAGAAACCAAGGGTTTTTACACTTTTGGCGATGGGGATAGTGTTGCCGTCAATGGTGAAGCTGGTGTAGCTGGGACTGAGTTTCCGGATGGTGTTAGGTGAGACGACAAGGAGCAGTTCGGTCTTGTCATCATTCAGGCAGAGGCCACGTGTGGCCATCCATGCCTGAATGATGAAGACTTCATTGATCCAGTTGCCGTCCGAGTTGTAATTGCCGGATAGGGTGAGGAGTATCTGGGTGTCATCTGCGTAAAATGTAGGTGACACCCAGATGGTCCAGCTTGTCGAATAGGGGCTTTGTAAATATATTATACAAAGTAGGTGAGACACAAGATCCTTGTGGGACACCGCAAGTAATGGTCCAGTTTGTGCAAGGCACTGCATTTGCGAGGCCCCAGAATCTGCTGGAGATGTGGCCGGAGCTGGTGGTGTGGATGATGTAAAGACTACAGGGGGCAATCCGTATTTCTGTCCCCTATACAGTTGGGGTAGAAGCACAGAGCCCCCCAGCCAAGGTTCTCTATATGGTAGCAATGGACAAGCAACCAAGGTTGAGACTCAACAGAGGTGATGCAGGCTGGTTCTTAAGTACAGTGAATCCTCAAGCCCCCACAAAGGAATGTCCACACACTAGTTTACGTGCTAAAACAGTTATTATTTATATAAAATAAGGTTCAAGTAGATATATACATCAATAACACACTTTGGACTCAGGCAACACTATCTTAATTATAATAAACATATACACATCTATGTTGTACCACAATATACTTTAGATTCAATTAAGAATACACCAACTGTTGACACTTATTAAAAAGCATAGGGCTCATAGAGCATTCGATAATGGCATGGACATTACTGTAGAAAGGCAGGTTAGATTAGGAACATTGGCAGAATGCTTTCTTTAAAGTAGATGGGTAATACTGTGTGAGGATTCCCCAACCTGGGCAACCTGTAAGGGAAACGTTAAGGCGTACTTTACCTTGTATATTACAGGCAAGTCCAAATATGTGCAATAATGCTCTGCTTCTTTTTCTACAGGACCCACTACCCAAAGTGCCTGGAAAGCCACAGGAGTACGGGATCTGAGATGAATCTGGGACACCATGATAATTCCTGAGGATGGAAGATGCTCTTCCTCGTCACAGTCCCTTGGGTGCCTTGGCAGGTGAAGTGGTGGAGTTTCTTGGCCTTACTCAACGAGAAGAAGAAAGGAACCAAGCAGTGCCGGAAACGCAGTACTTTCGGTCTTTGCAGTGGTCTCCGTTGGCGGGTCATTACTCTGGCTGTGGATGTACCACGAAGGTGAAACTTGAAGCAGACCTCGACAAGGCCTGGCTGAAGAAGATACGATCTGTTGTGGCCTTGGATGACTTTTGGTGGCGAAGGGTGCAGTAGCAGAAGTAGGTGTCTGGTTTCGGATTTTGCGGTTTACTGCCTTTCAGATCTTTGGTGCTGCAGCCCCAGCACAGACCTCAGGATGGCTTCTGGCAACCTGTACACGACAACTGGACTGGACTGCGGACCCTCACCAAGTCTGGACACTCGGGACATCATCTTCGGATGCTGGTGGCAGAAAACGCACCGGTGGACACTCCATTGCAGACAGGAACCCTGGACCTTCTACGGTGTGGACAAGTGGACAGATGTGGCAGGGATGTCCTTTGAAGGATTCTTCAATGATTTGGAACTTTCGCAGCTCTGGGTTTCAAGCAGCGCTATACCAGGGTACCCCCCATCTTCCGGCCGATACTCTGCAACATGGCTTCCAGCGGTCAGGAACACTCCTCCGGACCCTGGGCAACACAGACAAACTTCTTGGCTTCAAGAGGTTCAGGCACTCCGCTTCTAGACTGACGAAGATCCCTTCTCCAGACAGCAGGCACAGATGACTGGCTTCCAGGACACTTCAGGTGAAGAGCAACAGTTGTACGAGATTCCCTTGTAGCTCGGGAAGAGGTCAAATATCCATGTCCTCTCTGGTTCAGTCCTTGAGTCAGCACAGCAGCTTTTGGATTTCTTGAAGGTTTGCAGTCTTCCTCTAGCTGGACTCCAGGATGCAAGCTTAAGATGAGTTTAGCTTTAGGCTTCTTGTTACAGCGTCTGACAAGGAGGGGAGTGGGAGGCCCCTGTTATACAAAACATTCCCCATTCACTCTGGCTGAGCCAGCCTCAGTCGGCCAATCGCACTCAAGTGCATTCATGAAGGCAGCACCCAATGAGGCTCGCAGGCATTCAGGCTATTCACAAGAAACCAGACCCCCACAACACAGGATGTGGACTGGGGCTCTTCCCCCACCCTTCAGTGCACCACACTGTATTCATTCTAGTTTCAGTCAGGGCTGGCTCAGGAATTGTGCCACACAACCAAAACTAGACACTCACAAAACAGAATGCATATTGACTACTCACTCAATTCAGCTAGGCTCCACCCCAAGGGTGTACCCACAAAAAGCAACCCCTGGCAGGAGGCGGCCCCAGAGCCATATATGGTCCTTCCACCCAGCATCCACTCGGGACAAGGCCGCAGAGCAAGGGCTTTTCAGAGCCTTGAAAAACAAGGGGGTAAGGCAAAGGAATCCAATAGGCCACTAGTGGCCATCTTGCCTCTGTGTAGGAATCCATTGATTCCCATGTCAGGGCCTTGGTATCCCAAAATGGTGGATACATCGAGCCACTGTCACGTCAGCATGTAGCTGCCATGAGCCCAAAGCAGCCCATACCCTGCTCTGTGCCCAAAAACAAGCACTCGGAGTACAGGGTTGTACCCCTACCCATGAGAGCCCACAAGGCATCCCATGGGTACTGTTCATCAAGAACAAAATGAAGAGCATCACTATTGTTGGGAAGGGGGCACGATCTCCCCACACCCCCAATCGCTTCAGAAAAAGGCAAAGGCCGCCACAGGTACTGTAAAAGACCAGGGGGTAGGGAGTACCCTTAAAGGCTTCTGTATGATTACATTATTGCATGCCTTATAGATGCAGTGCACAAGCAGCCATCTTAGATATTAGCAGCCATACTGTAGGCCAAAGCTTAAATGCAGCATGTTAGTCACCACCCCAGGCCGCGAACACAAGTAAAGGAATAGGTTGTATCCCAGGCACTGATGAGAAAAGGCCAGAGATCCACAGATCCATAAAACCTTAATTGTCCTAAAATGTTGCCAACCTTCACGCCCTGGGAAGAATGTGCACTGCAAGGCCATGGGAGGAGGGATGAGTGTCTGCGAACAATGCGATCGCATGAAGAGGAGGGCACGGGCCTCCGACCCCCACAGTCCCAATTCTAATGTATGGCACCCAAATGCCCTAGCTTTAGGACCTCAGAATTCCAAGGTACCAGCCAGCCCCAGACCACTGACTAAACCTGTAAGACCCCCGATCAATCAAAAAGATCAAAAAACAGGGCTTTCCTGCCTTCACGTCTAGGTCACATGATTTGTGCAGCGAGGTGCAGGGAGGGATGACATTGTAGCCCAGAACGAGGGTGGAAGACCTTGAAGAAATGTCGGCCTGTCTGGGAGGGAGTCAAGTGTGCAAGTTAGTATGACCTCGGCTTTCCCCCCTGGTCCCCTGTTCTGCTTGTACCAGGTGCACTGTTACATAGAGATGCGTTTTTTGTTTGCAATATGATTGCCACTTGGCTGCCTTCTGACCAATGACGACTGCAGCATCACCCACGTGGAAGACGATGGACGGATGGGGCTCGGACCAATGGCCTGGCGTCCCCTATGGAGCCAGTAACCTATGTGTAGGGTCGCACCAACCAGCCGTGCAGCGTTTTACTGTATGTAATGATGTCACTGATGAAGCTGTGTATCTTCATAATGTGCTGCTCATGCAGATTTTGCCACAACTTTCTTTGTTGGCGCTTTCCATTTGTGTGTAGTAATAAACTTGTTATCCTTGCAAGAGGTGTATTGGGCCTTTTTCCCTAGTGGGTTGTATTTTTTCTGATTTGAGCGTCTAGGGGCTTTCCTACATTGTCAGGGTTTCAGACTGGACTCATGCGCAGAAAATAAACATATCTCAAAGTTTAAGGAGGCATAGGGCAAGGTCAAGGAGGCCCTGTCCCTCCAATGCATTTCCAGCATCACAGATGAGGAGGTGGATGGTACATTGCAGGCCCGTGTGTTCATTGCAGTGTGTGGACCTTCACCTTCTGCTTCTGGTGGGCCTGCCGGTAGGGCTTATCCACTTCATCCAAGTGCACCCGGACAAGATGCTCAATAAGGGTCAAGGTGCCCAGGCTTCGTGATGGGACGTTGCACTGCCCCCGCTGCGGCACCTTGCGACCCAACGACATCTTCATCTTCCATAGGGAGGATACCTGTTGGATGTCCTCATCACTGCTGTCACTGGATGTTATGTTGTAAAGAACGTATTAACGCAACACCCGCACAGAGGCATCTTGGAGCTAACATCAAAACAGGTGAGGACAACAGCCAGAAAAAGGGACAACTAAAACAATTTAATGGATGGCCTTCCATGGTGGAAAACGCAGGACCAGGGAGGAAAGTGTATAACGAAAAAATAAAATAAAAAAAAGGAGTACACAAAATACAATACCACCTAAAGAAAAGGTTTACAAAAAATAAAAAAAAATGCTAACAAAGAATGGACAATACAGACAGATGACAAGGCAAGGGAGAGAGGTTTATGAATAAGGAACAGTAAATAGGTATAGGAAAAATAGGATTTGTTAGGTGGAAATTTGCATTGGCAGTGGAGTGGCATGGTTCTCATCCAAAGACAAAAAGCAATGAAAGAATCATGCAAAGTTCCGGTGGGCGTGGTTTCGTAGCTGTGGTAATGGGCAGAATAAATGGAGGAAAACCCCCCAAAAGGATATTAACTGTCCAAGGAAGCTTATTTGTGGTGTGGCTATCATCATGTAACTATAAGAACAAATATATACACATGTTTCAGATCACCATATAGGTCGCGTATATTACGCGTATGTCCGTATAACCGCGATGACACATGCAGGGCATAGGCCAATGGAAGCATTGCTTTCATAGCCGCAACACAATATGGCTGGATGGATTTTACTGACCAATTGTAGTGCACCTTTCATAGCCGCGATAGCAGGCTGTGCACATTGGAGGGTGGAGGAGCCAGAAAAAACAAACATTTTCATTTTCAATGGCCTAGAAATATCTGATTGTGCCGTGGGCTAGGGATTTTTGTATCCAGAGGGCGATTTTAAAGTTTGCTTCAGAACAGCGTGTAGCCACGGGAATACAATGTCTATGGGCAAAAAATAAAAAATCCTGGTAGCCGCGGTAATAGCACATTGGTTCAGATTACCATGTAGCCGGTGGGGATCTCACCAGTCAATGGGAGTGAACTTCTCATAGCCAGGGTAATGGGTCGAGGCAACCCAGTAAATTTATTTTTTTACATTTTGAACGATTTGGCAATGTTTGATTGTGGCATGGCCTGGAGTGGTTGTTTGGCAAGTGCCATTTTAAAGTTTGTTTTGTATCGGCCGTGTAGCCGCGGTTAGGGGCCAGCCAATTAGATGACATGCATTTTCAGTAGGCTTTGATTTCCGCAGCTATAACATCTACACTAGTAGAGACAGTAATAAAGTGAAAGCTGCATCTATTGTAACTGTGATAATACACACAAAGGTGAAAAGTTAGACCAATGAGATTATGAGGTTGAAACGATTGATAAAATGTGTATTTTGCAAGAAGTTGTGGTATTGGAAGGTGTTGGTTCTTTTATTTTGTCTTCAGGGAGAGGTGTGTTATTTGCAGATGTGGAGTTTAATACTTTATACATTCTACTGGTGGACGTTTATGATATATTTTTGGGAGGTGGAAAAAAGGAAACAATTTCATCAACAGATTCTGACAACTCCTTCACTGGGTTGGTCAAGTGATTAATCTAATTTTTCAGACGATTGTGAAGGAATATCGAACTTGCGAATGGAAAGAACAGCGATGTAGAAGGTGTAGGGCAAGTGTGTGAGAAGCACTGGCTAATCAGATTTTTCTGGTTTTACCATATCACTTTAGATGGAGTGTTTGAACAAAGAGGTAGGTGTTCAAGCTGTGGACAGATATTTTTGGGGGAGCACAGGATATTCTGTTTGGCAAAAGGAAACTAAAACAAACATTTATGAAAAGAGCACAAAGAAATGTTAGATTTTCTTGTATTCTTTGAAGGAATGCAGTAGTAGAATTGGAGAAGGAGAGGGGTTCTCTGAGTAGAATACCATTTTCTGGGTATACTTTTGTTATGTTATGTTAAAGGTTCTTATACTGCGCACTGTTGCCACCTGCGTGGTTTCTTGGTGCTCTGGTGGACCTGTAAAGCAAGAGGGGAGATGGGGTGAGTTAGTAGAACTGAGCGGGAGAAAAGAGCAAGAGAGCTGTGATGTGCTGTTGGCAGCTTCAGTTTGGTCAATACTTTTTCACTGAGTGCAGATGTGCTTTTTCGGTTTGGTAGCGCCATTTGCTGTTGGGCGAGGCTATGTGTGGTTTGTTTCATTGTTGTGACGTGCGTGCGGTTTGTTGCGCTATAGAGGTATGGTTGTCTTTAGTTCAGAGTTTGAAAGGCGTATGCATAAGGGTGAGATTTTAGTAGGATTGGTTAGTGGCAGTACCCTTTCCGACACCTGCTGTTCTGACTAACTGGCCCATTATGCCTTACCCTGTCGTACACTCTGCTGTGTAGCAATTACCACCCCTGCAGGTTCCTCCAGGGGTGATGTGTTCCCTGTGCCTCGCGATCTGTCTGTGCGTGATATTGCTCCCTAACGCAGATAAGCTAAGCGAAAGATTGGCTCACTAACTAACACAAATGGGCTAAATGGGAGATACTGCTCAATAACACAAATGGGCTAAATGTGAGATAAGGCCTCCTAACACAGATGGGCTAAGTGCAAGATGTGGCTCACTTATACGGCTGGGCTACATCCATGTAGAAGCATCTAAGTTTGAGATACCTGAGCGTTGGGAGAAAATTGCCTAAATTTGAGACAGCAATAAATGGAAAATGTTACATTTGAGACAACAGCAAATGCAGAGCCACCTAAGAATGGGACACAGCAGCAAATGGAAAATGACTTGCTAGCAGGCTAACATCGGTCTGCTGTGCTATATAAGGTAATAAGAGTGGTAGGGCTTTAGTGGAATACAGTAATTGCTTTATTGCCCACCCAGACCGCACTTACATTATCAGTCGCTGCTGGTTGACCGCTGACTTCCAGACGAACACAAGCAAACACAGACTGGAGCTGCTTCTCTGGCTACTGCCCATTGCCTGGGGGCCCTTAGCCGAGGGCTGATCGGGCAGGGGCTGCCCATGGTGCCTGACCTACAAGGGCTTCTCTGGCCAGTCAGTGGGTGGAGGGGGTGGGGGGCGGGAGGCCGGGTGGAAACCAATCAGGAAGAGAGAAAGGGAGTGAAGTGGGGAGGGGGACAAGTGCAGAAATTACAGTTTTTAAACCACTGAAGGCGTGGTGGCGATAGCAAGGAACCAGAGTGTACAGGAGTGCACAATTACAATTTTAAAACCACTATGAGCATGATGGGGGTTGTAAGGGCGGAGGAAACTTACCCTGGGCCTGGAGCTGGAGAATGGCTTGGACCCGCGTGAGGGCATTAGACCCTTGAAACCAAAAGCACTAGGCCACTCTGGCCAATCAGTGGGTGGAGGGCAGGATGGGAGGCCGACCACAGAAAGGTATTGAGGTGCGGAAGGGGACAAGAGCGTGCAGGAGTGTGAAAATTAGTTTTTAAACTATAGGCATGGTGGGGGTCGCAAAGAACCCGAGAGCACAGGAGTGCAAAAGTACAATTTTAAAACCACTATTAGCGTGGTGGGGATTGCAAGGAACCCGAGAGCACATGAGTGCAAAAGTACAATTTTAAAACCGCTATAAGCGTGGTGGGGGTAGCAAGGGCAGAGGACACTTACCATGGGCCTGGAGGAATGTGGCTCGGCCCAGTGTGCAGGTCATTCGACCAGGAAAAACAAAAGCACCAGGCCATTCTGGCCAAATCAGCGGGTGGAGGCCGGGATGGGAGGCGGGTGGAGGCTGATCAGGAAGAGGGAAACAGAGTGAGGTGGCATGGGGGGACAAGAGCACACAGGAGCACAACATTTACAGTTTTTTAAACCACTATAAGCGTGGTGGGGGTTGCAAGGGCGGAGGACACTTACCCTGGGCCTGGAGCTGGAGGAATCCCAGGCCCTCTGCACTGCACTGGCCACCCACTTCACTGCTAAAACTAAGGACAGCCTGAGTTCTCTCTCTCCCTCCTCCAATCCCCCTGCCACCCTCAGCCCCACTCCCTCCCTCATCTACTCTTTCCTTCTGTCCTATTAGGACAAGGTCAGTAGAGTTGACCGCTCTATGAAGGTCTCATCCAAGCAGGTCTCCCCCTGTTCTTCCAGAACTACTAAGGACAACATTGACACCCTAGCCCCAGCACTCCCTGATTTCTGTAATCACTCACTTGCCACTGGGTATTTCTCCTCCTCCCTCAAGCACTCCCTTGTGCAGCCCCTCCTGAAAAAGCTTTCTGCCGACCCCTCGTGTCCGGCTAACCACCACCCCATCTCTATCACTCCCTTCCTTGGGAAGATTCTGGAGAAGTTGGTCTTCCCCCAACTGTCCCATGATATTGAGCTTGTTGGTTGCCTGCACGACTATCAATCTGGATACCGAGCATCCAGATGCAAGGAAACTGCTCTCCTGAACATCCTTGAAGAATTGCTTGCATCTCTTCTACTCCAACTCACCCGCTGTTCTAATTCAACTCAATCGCTCCTTTGCTTTTGACACAGTCAACAACTCCATCCTCATAAAGCGGCTCCATGATACATTTGGTATCTCGGACCGGGCACTGGACTGGCTGACGACCTTCCTCACAGACCATCCCTCCCACATTATCCTGGGTTCTTTGTAACAACCTCTTCCTCAATCTACCTTCTTTTTCTCCCCACCCCCTCCAGTTAATCCAAAATAGGGCTGCAAGACTTATCCTTGGCCTCAAGTCCAGGCACTGCATCTCTCCAGCCCTAAAATCTCTCCACTGGCTCCCAGTTGCTGCAAGGATCAAATGTAAAACCCTCTGCATTATCCATAAGGCTGTCTGGGGCCAGGGACCACGCTATCTGCGACTTGCTCTTACTAAATCTCCTTCCAGATGCCGCCTATCCTCCGGCTCCAACTCTCTACTTGTCAAGCGCTTCTCTAAGCAGAGAGCTGGTGGCCGTTCTCTTTCCTCGGCTGGCGCCCTCCTCTGGAACAGCCTCCCACTTTGTCTCTGTCTTCAGCCGAATCGCCTCTGGTTCCGCAAGCACCTCAAGACTTTCCTCTTTTCCTCCTCTTTCCCCATCTCCCTCTCGTGCTAAACCCCCCCAGTCGCTGTGATTGGTGGCCTGGGCCCTCATGTGTACTTCTGGGTCCTGGCCTGTCCAATCATCCGCAGAATCCGCCCTCCACCTGCACTTGCCTTCGGGCACCAACTGGCTTGTGATGTCTTACAGGCTTGCACTTATTTTATCAGCTGGTGACCCCTCTTCCACCAAGTGGTCACTGCCTGGCACTTACCTGTTGCCTTTCCAACTGGCTCTCTGGCACTTCCCCCCTCAGTGGAACCCCCAGCACTCACCCCCTCCCTTATCCCTTCTCTCTCTGCACTTGCACGCTCTGAATGTTCATATGGCCTATTCGGACCGCTATTGTAGGATCTGCGTGATTTTTCTGTCACAGAAAAGTCAGTGACGGAAAAGTTTGCATGGGAAATTTACACACCACCAAAGGTTTGTACATTTCCCATGCAAACAAACACTACAAATCACTACATCTACATACCCACACCCCCACCCTCAACACCCCCCCACCCAACATAAACAAACCCTACTTACCTTTTCTTCATGCTGTGTCCCTGCAGCGCCAGTTCCCTTTCACTTCCGTGATCAGGAACCAGCGCCACCGGGTCCTGTAAAGTATAGTGAGCGGGGTGTTGCGGGGGGCACCCCCGAAGCCCCCATTTTTGAAAATTTTTACTTACCTACAATGCATACCACCCAAGGTTCAAACTTTTGGTGTTCGGACCTTTGGTGGTATGCATTCTCGGACTTTTTGTACAGTCAGACCTTTTTCTTCGGTCCGATCGTACAATTCCCTATTGTATCTTGATCAACACGGTTATATTCCATTGCCTTGCTGTTTCCTTCCCTTCGCCCTGTGGGCGCTTTGAAACACAATTTCATGATGTATAAGCACCTTACAAATGCCCAATAAAATAAATCATGATATGAAACACAACAGCACTTTTAAGAGCCACCTATAGAATGTATTTATTCATATTGAAAATGTAGTGAGTGTTGTGTTTTTTTATATAGTCGCAATATAATCGCGGTTAAGATTAGACATGTAAAACTGGATGTTGTTATTGGATATCCACATATGTTTGCAATCTCTGGTGAAAGCAGAAACTACTTTTTTCACATTTCTCAGCGATTTCTCACTTTTAGAATTACATTTGGTGGTCCACTTCCACTTTTGCTGCCGAGTTATATTACATTATTTCCATTTAAAAACAATTACATTTTACAAGTGCAATTTCTGTGCATAATCAGATTCAGTGCTGGATGTTGCTAGTGTTTTCAAGGGCTGGAGGTGGAGATGTGTATTTGTAATACGTTTTACAGCAAAGGGAAAATGTTATAATGGATGGATAGAGTGCAGTCGCAATATTTTAATTAGGGATGTTTTTCTATTGAAGGCTTTTCTACTGATAGGTTACTTACATGTTGGGAAGTATGTAATAGCAATCCTGGACAGTTGTTAGCACGTGAACATGGTAAATATTGTTCTCACATCTAATGAATTGCTGCGCAAAATTGGGAATTTGTTTGCCAAGGTTCACTTATAATTGTACACATTCCCTGCCATTCTTGCATGGGTTGGAGCATGTACAATGGATCCCTATGGGGGTGTCTGCTTTATTCTGTTGTATAAAGCAGCTGCAACCCATATGGGTGTTGTGCATTTTTAGATACAGTATTCAGTATATAAAAAAGCACTTGCAAAGCAAACTATTTCACATTAGCCAAGCACTGCTATTATATGCTGAGTTATGTATACCATTTTGCTGATGTAACTATCAATGGCTAACTTAACATCAGCATGGCAGTACCTGAGAAATCCATTTGCCATGGTTACTGAAAATTCAGACCTGGTGGAATTCGTAATGCTGTTGGTGCAAGTTAACCATTATCAGCTCACGTTATGTTATGAAAAGAGTCAAAGAATTAATAGGTCGTGAGCCTTCTATAACTTAAGGCGCAGATCACTCCAAGAGTATATAATAGGAATGCATTACACCAATCTAATGAAGGTGTTTAGGGTTCTGCACGTTTTTGCTGTGAAATGTTTTGCTGTAGACTTTCTAACAGCTTTCGCTGGTAACGTGAATGTTGAGGGATTATGGGTGTTGTAGTTCAGAACCTATGAAAAGCTGCAGGTTGCAGTGCCTTTAAGTTGAGGGTAACAATGCTACTACATTTCAGCACACATGCTGGATCATTTTGGGTGGCACAGAAGAATGGAGCAGTGTAAAGGCAAGTAGTGTTTCATTTGCCCTCTTTGCCATACAAATGCTTGAGCTGTGGCGCAAATGGAATGCATTGAAGCATAACTCATGGATTTTCTAGAGTGAATACTATATTTGTGCAATATGGTTAGAAGTATTTTGGCACAGAAAAGTAGCACTTAGAAGGGTGCCAGTAATTTATTTTCTAATTACACTTATACATTGAAAGCTTGGGAGGTGTGTGCTCATTGATATGGCTAGGCAGAAATATGTGCTTCTTACAGTTTCATGTTTGTGAAGATACAAATGTGGTATAAGGTTTAGGTTACCTACCTGTAAACTATTGTTGTCTGGCATGGATTCACATGCTCCTGAATATTCCCTGTCATCAGGCAGGGAATCCTTGGTAAAAGAAAAAACAGTTTCACTTGAACACTGTATTTATTCTTTAAACCGATCACCGTACTCTGGGTCCTAATGCGCCCATCCAATGACAGCCCTCTCCCTAAGCCCCACTCATGGTGGCCATCTTCAGATTGGGTAAGCACGTAAAGTGGCAGTATGAACCAAGAAGAGCCACAGAGGGGAAGGAGGGAGGGTTCGCATGTGAATCCATGCCAGACCCATGCTGGAGAACAATAGTGTCAGGCAAGTAACTTAAACCTTCTCCAGCATGGGGTCTGGCATGGATTCACATGATCATGCATAACGATTAAACAGCAGTACATATACACAACCACGTGAGGTGGCAAGGCTCAACAGAAGCAATAAATACTCACCTCTGGAACAGACTCACCCCAAACAAACAGGTTGTGTAGCACTGCTTGGCCGACTCAGGACTCCTCCCTGGAATCCCTGTCGACGCAGTAGATCCTCTTGAAGGTGTGCATGGACCTCCACGCAGCAGCCCTGCTGATATTGAACAGGGGCACACCAGAGAGAAATGCCGTTGTAGCTGCGATGGCTCTGGTGGAGTGAGCTCTCGGGTGGCCTGGCAGCTGCCTGCTAGCCAGACGATGACTGTGCAGGATACAGCTGGAGAGCCACCTGGAAATGGAAGCCTTCGACAAGGCCTTTCCCTGATTCACAGTTCCAAAGTTGAAGAACAACTGAGAAGTCTTCCGAAAATCTTTCGTACGTGCCATGTAGAATTTCAAGGCATGAACAACATCCAGTGAATGCAAGGCCCTCTCCGCCAGCGATGATGGATTCAGAAAGAAGACAGGTAACACCAAAGGTTTGTTGAGCTGGAATTTCGACGTTACCTTTGGCATAAAGGTGGGGTGTGTACGCAGTACCACCCTTGAAGTGTGGACAGACAAGTAAAGCTGCTGGCAAGACAGGGCCTGAATCTCCCCGACCCGCATGGCCGAGGTGATAGCCACGAGGAAAGGCGCCTTCCATGAGAGAAACTTGAGCGTAACCTGATGCATCGGTTCGAAGGGCGTTCCCATGAGCTTTGTCAGCACAACATTGAGCTCCAAAGCCGGGCTAGGAGCCTTCACCGGCGAGAAAGTTCTGAAGATCCCCTTAAGGAATACCTTGACAAGCCTGTGAGACCCTATTGAAAGTCTGCCCGGAGACCTGCTGTACCTGTATATGACAGCGAGATGCACCTCAATAGAGGCATGAGCCAGTCCCGCTTTGGCCAAGGAAAGTAAGTGTGGCAGAAGTTGCAGAGCCATGACCTGCAGAGGGGTATTCTTCTGAATCCGGCACCACATGGAGAAGCGTTTCCATTTATGCTCGTAGCACTTCAATGTTGACGAGGCTCTGGCCCTGGCCAGGATGTCATTACATTCGGTCGGTAAAGCACAACCTCCAAACTCTAGGGCTGCATGAGCCAAGCCCTCAGGTTCAGAGAGACTGGGTCATGATACAAAATCGCCCCCCTAACCTCCCTCTCTGGCGAGAAGGTCTGGGGACAGTGGTAGCCTGATCGACGGAGTCACTGACAGGCGTATTATGTCCAGATACAAGATCTGCCTCGGCCACGTTAGGGCGACGAGTATCATCCTGCTGGCGAACCTCTGGCACTTGGTGTTCGCCGTCGTCTAAGAGATTGATTTGGGGGTTGTCTGTTTGTTGAACAGCAGATCCACCTGGTCCTGGCAAAGCTCCCACGTGTCGCAAGAATGCAGTTCCCTGCTGAGCAAGTCTGCAATGGTGTTCTTGACTCCCACCAGGTGAAATGGAACGAGGAACAAGCCTTGATGAATGGCCAACTACCACAAGTCCTGGGCCTCTTTGGAGAGTGCCGGAGACTGGGTCCCCCCCTTGTTTCCGGATGTAGACCATGGTCGTGGTATTGTCTCTGAAGATCCTCACCACCCTGTCTTTCAATGTTGGCAGAAAAGATTTGAGGGCCAAAAATATGGCCGAAGTGCCAGGATGTTGATGTGTAGGTCCTTTTCCTCCGGTTGCCAGAAGTCTCTGGCGTGCAACTGTCCGGTGTGGGCTCCCCAGCCCTCTAGAGAGGCATCCGTGGTGACCGTCTCTTGGTAAGGAGGAACCGGAAAGGGAGCTCCTTGGACGAGATGCTGCCAAACACCGCCACCACTGTATCGCCCAATGGAACTCTTTGTTGAGAGAGATCTTGTCTGTAAAGTTCCCCCATACTTGCATCCACCTCGCATCCAGGTACTCCTAGAGAGGTCTCATGCGCAGTCTGCAGAGGCGAACAAGGTTTATGCAGGAGGACAACATGCCCAGAAGGGACTTGGTGGATCGCACCGTCGCTGCCTGGGCAGACGACAAGCGATGCACTTTGCCTTGTATGGTTTTCACCATCTCCACCGAGGGAGACACCCAGCATGTCACTGTGTTGAGTCTTGCACAAAGGAATAGAGGGCCCCGAGATGGCTTCAAGCAACACTTTGGATAGTTTTTGGAGAACCCCAGCTCCGTCAGCAGATGTACACTCCTCGACGTGTGCTCCCTTGAAAGGGACCATGAGCGGGCATGCTCCAGCCAGTCGTCCAGGTAGGGGTATACATGGATGCCCTGCAGATGAAGATGTGCCGCCACCGAGGCCAGGCACTTCGTAAACACCCTCGCGGGACAACTTCAGACCGAAAGGCGGAGCCTTGAACTGGTAGTGCTGACCTTGAACTACGAATCGCAGGAACTTGCAGTACTTCTAGTGATTGGGGATGTGGAAGTAGGTGTTCTCCAGGTCCAACAATGTCAGAAAATCTTCCTGCTCAAGCTGGCCGAGTACATGCTGCAACATGATCATCTGGAACTTTTGAGACGTTAAGTACTTGTTGAGATGACGTAGATACAGAATCGGCCTCCATCTCCCAGTCTTTTTTCGAACTAGAAAGTATCTGGAATATACTCCAGAGCCCCAGAGTTGCTTGGGGACGAGCTCTATTGCCCCTTTCCGTAATATGGACCACACCTCCTGCAGTCCATGAGTTCTTGCCGCTGAACCAGAGGGATAAGAGGACACTTGCGTTGGAATTCCCAGGTGTGCCTGTGTCCGAGAGCATCCAGCACCGATCTGTCCGTGGTGAACTTTTCCCACGTGCTGATGAACTTCATCAGCCGACCTCCAACTGGAGTGCGTAAGTGAGGGCCCAAAGCAACGACCGGTTCAGGCCTGCTTGGGGGAGGTGTTCTGCCTTGCGCACGCACTGCAGCTGACCTCCGCTGCCTTGAGAGTTCCTCTGTGTGCTTCTTGAATGGAAGAGCGCAAGGGATGCCTGTAAGTGGTACATAACCCTTTGAAGATTTTCCTAGCTTTCCTCTGGAGGAGCGAAAGGACGAGGACCGTCCCTGCTGCAAAGTTCCCAGGGAACGTGCCGTCTCTATGTCAGTCTTTATTGCCTGCAAATACTCGTCGACTGCCTTTCCCGAAGAGGTTTTCCCTGTCGAACGGCATTAATTCAGCACCTTTATCTGAATGTCCTAGCGGACGTTTGTAGCCTTCAAGCAACCTTGACGGTGCAGAGACACCTCGTCCCCAATCTGGCGAAAACCTGTGTCTGCGACGTCCACCGCCACTCAGATGGCATTATCCGAGGCCACTTCACCCTCCTGAAAGAGTTCCAGTGCCTCAACCTTCAAATCTTCGGGTAGGAAGTCCAGGATAGGGCCCAGCTTGTACCAGAGTTCCCAGTCATAACAGGACAAAATGGCTAGGGCGTTCACTGCCTTGATGGTAGAGGCTGCCGTGTAAATTATCCTCTTGCCCATTGCTTCCAGCTTCTTCCCCTCCTGGTCTGGCGGTACCATGGCTGCCGATGACCGGTTTGCTGATCTTTTCCTAGCTGCGGCAGAGACCACTGAATCGGGCGAGGGCTAAGATCTTAGGATCCAGGGCACTGAGTCTGGTACCCTGTATTTCTTTTCCAATCCATCCCATTTCATCAGGGCTGTACTTGGATTCTTCATAAGGGGTAGGCCCTCTTCCCAGATGTCGTCCAGGAAGGGAACGGACATGATGGTCTTCCTACTCGACTTGTGTCGTTGGTATATGAAGCCCTCCTTCTTCATTCCTCTGGGACTAACTGACACAGTTCCAAGGCCCTCAAGATGACCGAATGAAAAGATCTGATTTCATCCACAGGGGAGCCCCTATGGAGCTCGTCCGTGTGCAGAGTCTTTCTGTCCGCTGCAATGAAATAGTCATCCTGGTAGGTACCAGTAGCCGTCGGGGCTGGGTCCGTGCCCATGTCCGTGTGTAGATCTGCAGCTCTGGTAGGAGTCTTGTCGTGATGAGGTGGAGGAGGAGGAGCGATTGGATGATGCTGAGGACCCACGCCCTTCTTCCCCCTTGGACTTACTCTTCTGCGGGGGAGTGTTTAACCTAGGAGGTTCTGGAGGTGCCGGCCCAGACAGCGGTAGCCTTAGTTGGATATCGGTGACCAGTGTGTGCAGGGTGGATAAAATGGCCAGAGACATGTCCCTAGGTCTAGTGGTAAACGGAGCCAACAGATCGGATCTGTGCTAATGTGTCTCTTCTTCCGCACCGGGGACTGAGGTCCTCCCCCTCCATGGTACGAGCAGCATCCCTCGTGAGGAATTCGACGATCTGCACTCGCTTGGGCTTTTTTGATTTTTTAATAGTGAAAAGGAATGATGGGAGACCAACCTCCAAAGGCTGTGGGAAGCCAGTCCACACACAGGCCATCTGCTTCCCGCACAAAACGCATAGTCACATCCACTCCGGGAAGACAGCCTACAGGCGCCCTCTTCCCCAGTCATATTCAACTGGAATGTCACAGCCCCGGGTACATCAAAGCATCTCAAGGAGGGGGAAGGCACACCTTCCTCCAGCATGGGCAGCCAAATTTAAATATCAAAGGCCCCATGGATCTACTTTCCCTTTGTCCTCTGGCTGGTGGCAGTGCATACTAATGAGAGATAATTGAAGCAAACCTGAAGGGGCTTGTTTGCCGGAATAGACAACAGAAAAGGCGGGATTAACACCCATTTGGTATGCAATGTGTCAACTTGAAGCTAGTTCCCACCTCTCCGTATGAAAGGCAGTGAATGGCCTGTCTGATATTGATATTTTATTTCTATTGCGCTCGTACACAAGTGTTGCAGAGCGCGACAAGGCAAGGGAGAGGAACAGGGGAGAACAAAACATCGATCTTACTAAGTCCAGTGACATTGAGAATGCGCAAGTGCATGGGAGAGGAGGAGGGGAAAAGTGCATGGAATGGGGGAGAAGTGGAAAGTGCGGAGCAAAGGAGAACAGATAAATAATAAATAAATAAATAATAAAGGCAACAAACTGTGGTAGTGCAGCCAGCAATTGGCAAGTGCTGGGTTTAAGGCAGCAGACAGGGTAGGTCTGATAAGTGCAGGAAGAAAAAGGGGGGGGGTATGGGTACTGATACAAACCCCAGTGCAAGGGGTGGCCCGGAGGCAGTGCGGGAGGGTGGCAGGGTGAGCAGGTACCTGGGCCTGGAGGACAGAGGGTGGCCAGGTGCACAGTGCCAAGAGAACAGATCAGCAGGGGAGAGGGGGGGGCGAAGGCAGAAGAAAAGAGGAAGGTCTTGAGGTGCTTCTGGAACCGTAGATGGTTCTCTTCAAGTTTTAGAGTGGCAGAGTGCTCCAGAGGGAGGCCCCAGCCGAAGATGGAGATCTACCCCCAGCTCATTTCTGTGAAAAACGACTGACCCTGAGGGAGTTAGAGGTAGAGGAGCGAAGAGCTTGATAGGGGAGATATTTGCGGAGGGGTAGCTGAAGGTATTTTGGACCCAGTCCCCAGAAAGCCTTGTGGACAATGCAGAGGGTTTTGAATTTAATCCTTGCATCCACTGGGAGCCAATGGAGAGATTTCAGAGCTGGAGAGATACGATCCCAGGGCTTGAGGCCAAGGAAAAGTCTTGCAGTCCTGCTCTGGATTCGTTGCAGAGGGCGGAGAGTAGAGGCAGGTAGATTTAGAAAGAGGCTGTTACAATAGTCCAACCTAGAGAGAACTAGAGCTTGGGAGACCATGAGCTTCTGGTGGAAGGAGAGGAAAGGCAGAGTACCTCTGAGGAGGTGCCGTAGGAAGTTTGACTTTTTAGAGACATTAGAGATGTCGACGGAGAACGAAAGTGTGGAGTCAAAGATGATCCTGAGGTTCTTAGCCTCGCAGGTGGGGGTAGAAGGCGGTCCAAGGGAGGCCAGCCAGAGAGAGGGGAAAGGATGGTGAAGGTGTGCCGATGAGGAGGATCTCCGTCTTGCTGGCATTCAGACAAAGATCATTGGCGGCATAACAATCTTGAATGGCAGTTAGGCAATCAGATATGAGAGAGCGAGAGGAGGTGGCTGAGGGCAGACTGAAAATGAGTTGAGTGTCATCAGCGTAACACTGGAAATTTGAGCAGAAAATAGTAATGCAGTGGGTGAGAGTTGCCAGGTATTGGTTAAAAAGCCAGGGCGAGAGGCTAGACCGCTGGGGAACACCACAGGTAGAGAGGAAGATAGATGATAGGAAGGTCCCAAGTTGTACCTGGGAGGGTCAATCAGAGAGGAAAGAGGTCAGCAAGGCCAGAGCCTGATCAGTGATACCCAGGTTATCATGGAGATGGTTGAGCAGGATGGTATGGTTGACCGTGTCCGAAGGTCGAGGAGGATGGGGACAGAGGAAATGTTAGAGTCAAGGTTGGAGAGCAGATCTTCACGGATGTTCAGGAGAGCAGTTTCCGTGCTTCTGCCAGCTCTGAAGCCAGACTATTGGTCATGGAGACAGCCAACAGAATTGGAATGAAGGTTAAGCTGAGAGATGGCCAACTTTCCATGAGTTTGCCCAGAAAGGGAGTAATGGAAATTGGGTGATAGTTAGCCGGACAAGAAGGATCAGCTGTGGGTTTCTTGAGAAGGGGATGCACAAGGGAGTGCTTCAGAGGGGGAGCGGGGAAGGATCCTGAGGCAAAGGAGTGGTTGCAAAAATCAGCAAGGGCCGGAGTGAGGGTGTCAATGTGGTCCTTGATGGTTTTAGAGGAACAGGGATGAACCTGTTCTGACGAGGCTTTCATAGATCGGACTTGTCTAGCTACCTCATCAGGGTAGCAAAGGACGAGAAGGGGGGTGGGGGGGTGTCAGACGGAGGGTCAGCAAGCACAGATGGAAAGGGAAGAAGAGGGGCAGGGGTGGAGAGGGTGGACAGGATGTCCTGGGTTTTTGAGATAAAGTGAGAGGCAAGGGCATTGCAAAGAGCCTGGGAGGCAACAGGAAGGGTAGAGACTGCAGCAGGGTTAGCCAGCTCCTTGCAGATTTTAAAGAGTTCGGCCCAGTTGTTAGATGCCGCAGAGACACAAGCATGAAGGTGGACTCTCTTCTTGGTGCGGACAGAGAGTCGGTATTGCCTTTGGAGCAGGCGACAGGCCAGTTTGTCAGAGGATGAACAAGAAGCCCTCCATTTCCTCTCAGCCGCCCTACACTTACGTTTAAGTGTAGCGGGGTCCGAGTCATACCAGGAATTGCACTTGGCTTTGGACTTCAAATGGATCCTTATGACAGGAGTAAGAGCATCAAGAGTATCAGAAATTGAAAAGTAGAGCAGAGACAGGGCTGTGTCAGGATGTGAGACAGCCAGAGGTGGAGGGGGGGGAGAGAAGGGGGCAGCGAAAGCCTCAACTGATACACGCTTCATGGGCCGGATGTCTGAGAAGGTAGGTGGCAGTGTTGTGTTAGGCTTGGCTTGGGGGGATGAGAGGGAGCGATGAGAGGAGAGGAGGGAGTGATCGCTCCAGGAGAGAGGAGTGGTCAGAGGGATGGAGAGGGGGAGGTCAGAGGAGATCAAGACATCAAGTGTGTACCCTGCAGAGTGAGTCGGGCCAGAGGGGAGGATGGACAAGGAGAGGGAGTTGCAGGGGTCACCTAAGAGTACAGAGGAGGAACAAGGAGAGTTTAAATGGATATTGAGGTCACCGAGGAGGAGTTGAGTGGTAGAGGCCAGGAAGGAGGAGGAGAGGTCCACCCACTCAAAGAGAAATTAGGTGATTTGACCAGGAGGCCGGTAGATGGTAGCCACAGTAAGAGAATTGGTAAGAGAGAGAGAGCCTACAGACAAGGCTTCAAACGAGGAGTAGGTCTGGGTGGGAAGGATAAGAGGCAGGAATCCACTCAGGAAAGATCAGGGCTAGCCCCCCCACCGGACCGGGAGGATCTGGGTGCAGAGAGGATCTTGTAGCCATTAGGGAGGAGAGTGTCAAAGCTTGTGACAGAGCTGGCCGTGAACCATGTCTCAGTAAGACCAAGGACATCAAGGTCTAGTCTAGTTCTTCATGGAGGTGGCAGATGTCAGAGGAGTGTTCGACAGCAGAGCGAAAGTTGAGAGTGGCAATATGAAGAAGGTTGCCAGCCTTAAAGACCTTCCGGGGAGGGGTAGAAATCAGAGGTACGCCCTGCGGAGGAGAAAAAGCCCTAGAAGGGGCAGAGGAGGAGAGAGGGGGCAAGGTAGCCAAAGGGGGAAGAGGAGGGGACAGCAGGGGATTAGAGGAAATTGATGAGGCGAGTTAAGCACCTATCAAAGAAGAGGAGATTGGCCTGCTGTTATACCTTGGACCATAACAGTGCTATTAAGGTAGACATTAATGATTACTTTAGAGGAGTCAAAGGAAGCCATGAGAACTTCCCAGCGAGTGCCACCATTAATGGGAGAGTAGAAGATAGGGCAGAGCACAGATCATATGAAGAGTCCATAGATCCGGCGATGGAACGGCAAAGAGGAAGTGAGGGTCTGTCTGGAGGAAGTATTGGAGTAGCTGTCGACGATAGGAAGACCAGGGCTAGAGGCCAAGATATCCTTTTTGAACTTCTTCCTACCAGACTTAGTGAGAAGGGAAGGATAGTCAATGGAGAAGCAGTTGGAAAAGATAGGAGAAACAGAAAGCAGTGTTAGGCAGAATCCTGTGCAGTGCCCTTAGGGACCACTACACACAATTAAGACTACAAGTGGCAATACATGTTCACCTTTGGCACAAGCCTGTACTACACTGTTAAAGTGGTGGCAGTAGCGGAGCAGCCAGACATATCTAAAGAACAAATGAGCAGTAGTAGAGATTACACAAAGGACTACAATTACTGTGACTCAAGCAAACACTGACAAGGTTTTTGGTTAAAAAGTCAAAGTACATTTATTTTTGACCATCTGTTTGCAAAACACTTCACTTCTATTAAATTAAAACCACACGAAAAATACACTACACACAACCAATTCTCCTTGTGCAGAACAACTCAAGGTAAGTACCTTAGGATTTGACAGACCGGTGTTATGAAACAAAAGGCGTTACCGGGAATACATATGCGATCACTTTTTGACAGTAATGACAGTTCGGTCTTAATAAAGATACACATTCCCGCGGGAAGAAATGTTACCAGAGTTAAAACACACTTAGCACCTGAGTTAACACAAGAGGGTTGCGGACAAAAATCAAAGGCAATACTTTTGTCAAGGCAGACAGAATCAGAGAACACTTGCTGACAGAAAGATAAAAGTCAATAGGCCTGTGCCAGTGTCAAGTGGAACCGGTTTCCTGTTGTCGAGGATCACACAGTCAGACAGTTCACGATTCAATGTTGCTAGGAGTACTTGGATATTGTCAACCGAGGAAGCAAAAGTTATAAGAGGGAAGGAAGACAAGGGCAAGCCTTGGATGAGGAGAAAAGGGTTCACCCTAGTTCCTCGAAGCTGGACACAGTACCTTATTCTTTGAAGAAGCTGGTGCCACGGCAGTTGTTCCTGGTAGTTTCCTGCAGACTCACGGTTCCTGGAGCTTCAGTCGAGGGGACAAGAAGGAGGATGTCTGGAGTGAGCTGCACTACCCAGGGATGAGGCCAGCAGCAGCGACAGTGAATAAAAGGTGCGCTCCTTTTAAACAGGAGAGGCTATACAGATGGCTATCCGGACCACTACAGCAGTGTGCAGCAATTTCGACCAAGAAGAGGATCCTCTGCCTGTGGAAGATGAGCTGGTTGATCCCACCAGGCTCAAGGGAAGAAGATTCCGGACTGGATCTTCTCTTGTCGTTGAAGGGTAGATAGCTCAGGACTACAGCAGGGCTTCACCGGAACTCGGTAGTTGCAACAGCCGTCTTCTTCTCTGCTTCTCTTCGTTTCCTTGCAGTTCCAGTGATGACTTTGACTTCTAGCCCAAGAGTCCTGCCTTTAATGCGAAAATCCCCCATTCACACAGTCTGGCTGTCAATCACACAGCAGGGGGGTTGTCTGGGCCGGACAACCACCTCAGCCAATCATGGCAAAGTGTGACTTGGGTTTCCTAGGATAGCCTGTGCAGGGAGTGACTACACCCCCCTCCCTCACATTCAGCCCACCCAGGCACCAAGAGGAGGGCTTCTTCGCAGAAGCCCGCCAAAAGACGGTGAACAAAGAAGGCAAACCTGGTTTGCCGCGCAAAGTAAATCACAAGAAGGACTTTAACAAAAAGACATGGCGTATAAACCCAACCGGAGCCAAAAGAAAGAGTATTTGGTCCAGCAGGTTTATGTTCGAGGCTACTATAATAGCCTGGAACAATACCACGTTTATATAATATAATCATGGTAGAAAAGTTAGGGTAGATACCACTGCCACCATCCAAGTCTAAATGTTAAAAGAGCAAAACAAAGCTCAGAGAGGCATTGACAAAAAGGGATAGGAATTAACCCTTTTCAGTACTCCATGTAAGATGGGGTGTACTGAGTCTGTAGTTTTAAATGACTACATAAAGTAAATGGCAACTTTACCTGTTTCTGGGGGACAGTAGTCAGCACCAGAAAAATGGAGTCAGAGGGAAGTCTCAAAGACAACCCTGTGTCACTGCACTGAAGGTGCTGTGTGACACACATAAAAAGTGGGTCTCATGGAGTGGTGTGCTCCAGAGCTCAAGATCACACAAACAGTAGGAGTACACATGGCAAAACACATGTAAGAGTGGGAAAAAGTCTCACACTCTTACCAAGTGGAAAAAAAGTCCAGAAATCCAGCAAAGGTGCTGGGGGACTCACTAGGTGAGGGAAATTAGCCATCGAATGAGAATTCTCCCTAACAAGCACCATGGGGGTGGAAGCGAGGAGATGATAGAGAAACTGGTGGGGCGAAGGCAGGTATGTGTGGGACAAAAGAGTGGTGAGGTCACTGGGCTGGCAAGTTACAGAGAAGCAACACTATACAAGCAAAATACTGAGAATTTAGCAAAAACAGCAAGATTTGACTTTCTAGCAAAAAGCAAAAGCAGTAAGATTTGACTTTCCAATCAGGTATTCGGATGTTAGCAAAGGGTTCTAAGAAGCACTGTGCATCAGGATGATAACATGGGAGTAACAAGCAGAAAGACCAGTGATAGTCAAAGGTGGTAGGAGTCCAGCAGATACCGCAGGTGTCCTTGCAGAGCAGACACCTTTCAGTGGGACGAAGGATGTGATTTGGAAGGGAGAGGAAGCCTGCTCCCAGCACAAACTTCAAGGGAAACATGTGCTTTATTCAAGAGTCACAGAGGGCCAAGTTAAACAGCAAGACACTTTCATCTACAACAGACAGGAAGATGTGAGGGACTTAGGTATATGTTGTCACCCCTTGTCTGTCCTGTTGCAGAGCCTTCTGGTCCTGACCTCATGGATAACAGAAGATTGTTGGTGGGACCCAGGATTGGTTCATTAAGGTAGGCTTAGCCTGCACCAAACACTGGGGCCCATTTGGCTTTAAAAGAGGGCTGAACCCCTCACTTAGCAGATCATATGAAGACTTTGCAAGGAGTAACGAGGACTCATTTGGACCCGGGCTGAAGGTACAGTCTACTTTACATTTTCCACCAGTGAAGGAAGGTCTGGAGTTCCAAGAGGGAAGCAAGATCCATCCCCTAAACATCTCTCAGGGAACAGAGGGAGATACCGGACTCAGAGGACCCGCCCAACAGCTCCAGAAACCAGTACCCAGCAAGCACACAGCGTGCCCTCTTAGGTTCTGCCAGCAAGCTTACTAGGTGTGAAGTGCTGGACAGTCTCTGGACAAAGGACAAGGCTGTTGCCTGTAATCACTCTCCTGAGACTTGGGCTATCTGCCTTGAAAGGACATGAGCCCTGCGAATTAGCTAGGAGTGCCACACAAGCATCCTCCAGCGTCCATCTATTAAGGACATTTTTGAGACAGTCGAGTCCTCGAACTGCATCCGGATGCACTGCTGACTGCTGTCATGCCGCAGTCACAGGAGCCGTCCGAGCCGCCTTAACCAGCATTCCTGATCCGCCAACCAGCACAAAGAGAGGGATTCTTGGCCCGAGCTGCCGCGCCGGACAGCCTGCAGACGTCCGTCCAGCCTCGCCTGCTGCCTGGCACTTGCAGCTTTCTCCCGCCACTAACTCTGTCTCAAGGGCTGCAAAGCGCCCTGGAACCACCTCAACGCTGTTGAGCACCAAGAACTCCTTCAGCACCAAGTACATTGTGGTTCTGCCCCCCTGATCCGTCTCCGAAGGCCGCTAGAGACAGTTACAATGCTTTGCCCCCTGGGTGCTGGAACCAAATAACCTTGAACAGTAAGACTGATTACATTACCAACTACCCTCCTGTCAGTATCCAGAGTGCATCCCTTTCCTTCGTTAAACTGTCTTGTCATCTGTGTTCCTTTACATGGTGGATTGTATTTTGTAGTGTTCTAGAACGGTCTGTTGTAGAAATAATAAAGTAGATATTTTTATACAACTTTGACTGGACAGTCCCCTTTATCGTTCGGTAATAATTGTATTTTCGCTGTGTTGCAACTAACCAACGATTCACGAACTTGCAGAGATAAGCCTGCCGTCTTGTCCATGTTAACAAAATTGGACAAGGAGGTCTTATAATTCACTTGTACTCCAATCTGTTCGGATCCCTTCTGGTGTACTAGAGGTTTGGGGTTGATTGTTGGTTTAGAAACCGATATTCATCCCCGGGCCCGGGAAGTTGATTCGTCACAGGATCGTTGTCCTCGTCGGTACTAGAGTAGATCTGCTCCGGCTTACCCCGCATCCCTTTCCCTCTGAGGAGGCTTCCCTCTCCAAAGACGTTTCTTAAATCACACTTTGCGCAGAGATTGAAGAGGCTGCGGCCTTCCTTCTCCTCAGCCATGTGAAATGGGCGCAAAGTAGGCCCCAACACCGGGCCTTCTCGGAACTTCGATGATCCGACGGTGGATGAAGATCTTCGCTGGTAGCAGAGCACCGCTGCTGATCTCTATCCTTCATCGAAGATGATGAAGCAAAAATCAGTCGAAATCAAACTGTTTTGCAAAAATGTTAAGTAAAAACACGAAATTAGCTCAGAGAGCAATTTGAGGACTCCCAACACTAAAGCGTGCAGTACAAATCTGAAGATGGCCACCAAGGAGGGGGCGGGGGGGCTTAAGAAGAGGACTGTCATTGGATGGAAGCAGTATGATCCAGAGGACACTGATTGGTTTAGAGGAGAAATACAGTTTTACAGTGAAAGTGAAACTATTTTTTCTTTTACAGAGGATTCCCAGCCTGACGGTGAATATGAGCATGTGAATCCATGCCAGACCCCATGCTGGAGAATGTGGGCTTTTATATAGTATGTTTACATTTATAATAATATAATGTAGTGTGGGTGGTAGGGTTTAAAGTATAGTTTCAACATTTTTAAGTAGTTTTCTTTATACAGTTCAGGGGACATATATAAGAATTGATAAGGAATAAGGTGGCTTTAAATGTGCTTTTAAACTCAGTAAGTTCCTGCTTTTTTACAAAGCTTATGTTTTGTAGTCTAGTATGTTTTTAAATTGATTGGATCCCATTTTGCTCCGAGACATCATTTCATGATGGTGACCGGATATGTTAGTTAGATTTTCTTAGGTGGTTGTTGCCACGTTTTTGCATTTGCTCTGTGGGGGGTAAATCAACAGGTGCATATGTATGTACACCATGGGTTAGTTTTACACATTTACATTCTATATTGCAAAGTGAGTAAATGGTAGCTGGCATGCTGACATGATAAGCCAGGTTATTTTTTATTGTGAACACTGTTTGGCATCCTTACATGGGAAGCAGCACTCACAATACAAATGTAACCGTTACAGACATGATTGCATATTGGGAAAGATGCATTTGTAATTCTGAACAGTTGCTTGTATGTGCACATGGTAGGCAATGTTCCCACATCAAATTAAACCCTAAGCAACATGGAAATCTGTCAGAGAAGACTCAATTATAATTGTGCACATTTCCGGTCATGCTTGCATGGCATGGAGCATGTAGAATGGATCGCTATGGGGGCGCCTGCATTAAGCTGCTGTGTAAAATGTAGGTGGACCCCATGGGGATCTTCAGCATTGTTAAATGCAGTATAGAGTGAAGAAAAAAAAAGAACATTGGCAAAGCTAATAGTTTTAGAAAATGTATAACTATTAGACATTTGACAGCCACTGCTATTATATGCTCAGGTACTTGCAACTTTCTGGAGGTGCTGCCATCAATGGCCACTTCATATAACTACGGCAGTACCTGACAAATGCATTTCTCATGCCTTCTTAATAGCTAGAACTGGTGGGATTCCTATTGATTGCTTACTATAGGTGGTAAGTTAGTATCATTAGCACACTTGATCTTATGAAAAGAATAAGTGCTGTTACTACGTCCTGAGGTCTTCGTAACATAAGGTGAAGGTCACTCCAAGGGTATACAATAGGAATGTAATAAAGAAAGTTATTTTGGGCTCTGTAATCTGTTGTTACGCTGTACAATTTAAATCAGATTTATCTGGTACAGTGAATGTTGAGGGATTATGGAAGTTGTAGGTCATAACATACTGAAAGATGTAGGTTGCATGGCCTTTATGTTTTGTGTAAGAGTGCTAATAATCTATTTCAGCAGATATTCTGCATGCAAGTTCAAGAATAGCCGTTCTCTCTTTTAGGCTTGAATCTGAGCTGTGGTGTAAATGGAACGCATTAGCTGTGGTGTAAATGGAACGCATTAAAGCATTGGCCAAGCAGACACTTGTTTGTGTGTATCAACACCAATTCACTTTGTTACATCTTACTTTCAAGAATATATATTGAGTGTGAACAGTAACCACATAGTGTGTCTAAAGAAGCCATCGAGTGGAAAGACTTACCAGAAAGATGCGTTTTGAATGGGTAGTGGTAGTTAGTGGATGTGAACGGGTACAGGGATTAGTATGGAGCATGAAGGGTTGGGTACAAACTACGCCTCAGCTATGTGTCCTTTTTTATATATCTGCCTGCTACCGGTGTTGTAGGAGATTATTTTTGTCCTACAGTTGGCATTAAATAATTACTCAATAGCAGAAAACTACGTATCATGCATAAGTGTATGTTTTTATTTCAGAACAGTAGAATTTTGTGGTAACCATATCTAACAGCTAATAGTACCCAGACTCTGTCCAATTAGCTGTATTTAAAATAATGTTATTCTGTTAGTTAATTACAGTTTTTGACTGCATATATTACACTGATTGTATATTCAATACTTTGTGTGCACATTGGTCTTGAAGTTTAAGTATTATGCTCTTTATTTTCTACAATGCCTTCAAAGAAATGGGCTTTATGCAAAAGAAGAAAGGAACAGTATTTGCAGGGAAGTAAAGTTTATATATCTTAAAATGTTGAGGCTGATGTTTCATGTTCTGTATAAAGCTGTAATGAGTTATGGGAAAACGTACAATTTGAGAGAGAAGCCATGTCAACTACTGAACCCAGTGGAACTACTCTGATTTCAAGTAAGACTGTTAATAGAGTATCAACATCATTACATCGAATGAAGAAATGGCAGATAATTAGAAAAAGAAAATCAAGTACTGCTTTACTTTTAAGAGACAGGATTAAGAATGTGCATACAAATTATTTTCACTCTCGAGTGTTTTCAAATCTTTGGAGAAGTGTGAAATCAGTTTGTGTTCATGTCCTCAAGCGTTTCTTGCAGAAAAAGAAATTGGAGGCAATCATTGCAAAGGCTATTCCCATGAAAAGGAAATTGTTCATTGTTGTGTTGAACAATTAAAAAATGTTGACAGATCACAAAGGGAGTCTACGAAAAAGTTCAATCAATTTGTGTACTTACACAAGAAAACATTTGTGATGTGTTTGGAGGAGATTGGAAACTGTGATGAATCCTGGGATCTTGTCACTTCTCCCCATAGGGGAGCCCTTCCCTCCGAGGCTAGGCTGCTACCCAAAAGTCCTGCTTGAGGCGGATTGAACATGCGGGAGGAGCTCACAGGGAGAGCCTTCCCTCACGGGGATAAGGACTCCCATACCGTGAATATTCTCCCTAAAGCCTTTCCTTTACAACCCACGACCCTGGTTAAGCCATCTAATGATCATCCTGAGAGTACTACAGTGTGCCGTTGTAAAGTTTCTTCTGCATCACCTGCAAGATCCAACATAACTGTGACAAAGAAGATGCAGGGAAACATGAAGAACAACCCTAGGATAAATTACCAAGTGACTGTGATGAGGTGGCTTCAAGGAAGCATGAAGACGTCGAAACAACTGGAACGAAGACTGATGTTACGAAGGGGCAGACCCAACTGTATAAAGTACAAATTGAAGAACTAAGATTCATGGAACAGGAAGCTGGTCTCCAGCCGAAGCAAGGGAAGCTGGCATCCCGATATACCGGCCCAGGACATTCGAGTTTGAAGAAAAGGACTTACCGAGAGGCAGTCAGCCTCCGAGAGGGAGAACCTCCAGCAGCAGGCGGAGAGGCCCTCTGAGTAGGAACGGACCCGACTCCAACACCCACTGTAAGGAAATCTGTGGTTAAGCGAACTTCGGGAGGTGGACAAAGCGGTACAGAAACTGCACCCAGACCGCCCCAAGCAGAAGGGTGCCACAAAGCGGCACTGCGACCGGAACCAAGGAAGAAAGACACACAGGAGACACATGTGAGCGGGAAGCTGACCTGAGACCCCGCAGATGTACTCCAGCCAAGGCAACAGGAGTTGTGGGGGTCCCGGGTGGGATCTGGGGGAATGTTCAAGTCAGATAAGGAGTCAATTGTTACTCAGGAGTGATCTCCCATCGTCACAGTGATACCCAAAGAACCAAAGTCAAATGTTACTCGGTATTGATCTCTCGCATCACAGTGATAACCAGAGAACCAAGAATCAAGTGTTACACAGGAGTAACCTCCCTCGTCACAGTGATGCACAAAAGACTAAGAGTTCAGTATTCCTATAAAATAGACTCCGTCACATCAGTAATGATATTCAAGGAGAGAAAAGGAAAGACTCACTGGGACAGCCTCCCCAAACATCAAGCCTACTTTCAAAGTAAAGAGTATCTCAAGGAGCGAACTTCCTTGCAACAGTAGTGACACCAAGAGACCTAGATATCAAGAGTGCCTCGGGAGTGAACTCCCTCATCAAAGTAGGATACCCAACTTGCATGAAAGAGATCAAAAGGACCAAGAGCTGTCCGGGAGCAATCTCCCCTGTAGTCAAGATACAAGAAGCCCTAAGAGGTTATCAACTGTAAGAACAAGAATTGAGAAAAGATTAACTCAGTTGTTTATTAATCCTTGGGAGGAAGTGAAAGGACTTCTAAAAATGTGTTCAAGAGAATATCAAGGACCAGTCTTGAAAAATCCCCCAAGGAGACCAGGTGAAGGGATTCATTCTCCTGGACCAAGTGCTTTTGGTAAACAGACCCTTTTAGAAGAGACTGCTGTTGAGTCATCCAAGAGTGGATGATTTCACCAGGAGAAGGGAATCATTCTCCTGGTGCTTTTGTTAAGAGGAGCCTGGAACATTGGATGGTTTCATTTCTTCATGGTAGGGATAGAGGAGTTGGCTTGGACAGAGGACGATACTTTTTGGTGTTGACGGACATCCTGACGAGCACCCAAGTATTATCTGTTGAGGCAGGGATAAGGAACAAGTTACTTACCTGTAACTGTTGTTCTCCAGCATGGGTCTGGCATGGATTCACATGCTCGTGAATATTCCCCGTCGTCAGGCCGGGAATCCTCGGTATAGAAAAAAATCAGTATCAGTTTTGTTTCTGATCTGTCTTTCTTAGTAGTAACCAATCACTGGTCTCTGGGTCATAGTGCCCCAGCCAATGACTGCCCTCTCCCTAAGCCCCGCCTCCGGCAGCCATCCTCAGATTTGGTAGCACGAAAAGTGGCAGTATGACTAAGTGAAGGAGCGCAGAGGGGTAGGCGGGAGGGTTCGCATGTGAATCCATGCCAGACCCATGCTGGAGAACAAAAGTTACAGGTAAGTAACTTGTTCCTTCTCCAGCATGGGGTCTGGCATGGATTCACATGCTCATGAATAAGAGAATACATAGCAGTACACACATGCACAACTACGGGAGGTGGCAACAGGCTCAACATTAAGCAATACAACAGCTCAACATTAAGCAACTCTTACCTCCTCACCAGGCTCACCTTAGGCGAACAGGTTGCGCATCACTGCTTGGCCGACCCTGGACTCCTCCCTGGAGTCCCAATCGACGCAGTAGAATCTTGTGAAGGTGTGCGTCGACCTCCACGTCGCAGCCCTGCAGATGTCCAGCAGGGACACACCAGACAGGAACGCCGTGGTAGCAGCGATCGCTCTGGTCGAATGGGCTCTCGGACGGCCGGGCAGCTGTCTGTTTGCCAACCGGTGACAGTGCATGATGCAGCCGGAGAGCCATCTGGAAATGGAAGTCTTCGAGAGAGCCTTCCCTTGATTCACAGTCCCAAAGTTCACAAACAGCTGTGGTGTCTTCCGAAAACTCTTCGTGCGGTCCACGTAGAACTTCAGCGCTCTAACCACATCCAGCAAGTGCAAAGTCCTCTCGGCCGGCGACAAAGGCGACGGGAAGAAAACTGGCAACACCAAGGGCTCATTGAGGTGGAAGTCCGACGGTACCTTGGGCATAAAGGATGGGTGTGTCCTCAGCACCACCCTCGTGTCATGAATAGTCAAGTATGAAGGCTTGCAAGATAGGGCCTGGATCTCTCCCACTCGTCGTGCGGAGGTGATGGCCACGAGGAAAGCTGTCTTCCATGACAGGAACTTCAAAGGCGCCGAATGCATAGGCTCGAACGGGGCCCCCATGAGCTTGGTCAGCACCACATTAAGCTCCCACGCCGGGGCAGGAGCCTTCACCGGCGGGAATGATTGGAATAGTCCCTTCATGAATTCTTTCACCAGGCGATGAGACCACAAGGACGCCCGTCCCGTCGTCCTGGTATATCGGGAGATTGCAGCCAGATGTATTTTGATGGAGGCGTGAGCCAGTCCAGCTTTGGCCAGCGACAGTAGGTACGGCAGTACTTGAGGGGCCGTAATCCGCAGAGGGTTAATCTTCTGTGCACGGCACCAGACAGAGAACCTCTTCCATTTATGTCCGTAGCACTTGAGAGTTGAGGACGCCCTGGCCTTTGCAAGAACCTCTCTCCAGTCGGCCGGGATGTCGTACCCTCCAAACTCTAGTGCTGCAGGAGCCAGGCCTGCAAGTTCAGCGACTCCGGGTTGTGGTGAAGAATGGCGCCTCCTTCTCTGGAGAGGAAGTCTGCATCCGTCGGCAGCTTGACTGGTGGGGACGTTGACAAGTCCAGAAGCTCCGGGAACCAGATCCGTCTCGGCCACGCCGGTGCGAAGAGGATCATCCTGCACCGGGACCTCTTGAGCTGGCTGATGAGCCGGAGCAGCAATGGCAGCGGAGGGAACGCATAAAGAAATAGGCCGTCCCAGGGGAATGAGAAAGCATCGCCCATGCTCCTCGGCTGGGGGAACCTGTTGGCGAACCTCCGGCACTTGGAATTCGTCGCCGTTGCGAAGAGATCGATTTGAGGTTCGCCCCATCGTCGGAAGAGTCGATCCACTTGATCCTGGCGTAGTTCCCACTCGTGGCACGAGCGCAGCTCCCTGCTGAGTGAGTCAGCGATCGTGTTTTTTATTCCTGCCAGATGAAGAGGCACCAGAAACATCCCTTGGGCTTCCTTGGATAGGGCCGGGGACCTGGTTCCGCCCTGCTTCCGGATGTAGAACATCGTGGTGGTGTTGTCGGTGAAGATCCTCACCACCTTGCCCTTGAGGGACGGAAGAAAGGACCTGAGGGCCCAGAACACCGCGCGGAGCTCCAAGATGTTGATGTGGAGAGACTTCTCCTCTGGGAGCCAAAGGTCTCTCGCGTGAAGATCTCCGGAGTGTGCTCCCCAACCTTCCAGGGAGGCGTCCGTCGTCACCGTCACCTGGTGAGCTGGGGACTGAAAGTCCGTGGCCCGCCGACAGATGGGAGCGGGTACCCCACCACCGGATCGCCTGACGGAACGTCTCGTCGAGAGGGATCCTGTCCTCGAAGCTGCCCGTCGACTGGATCCAGCGGGCGTCGAGTAACTCCTGTAAGGGTCGCATCCAAAGCCTGCAAAGGTGCACCAGATAAATGCAGGAGGACATCATCCCGAGGAGGGATTTGATAGATCTTACCCTGGCCATGTCCGTGGCCAGCAGACGCTGCACCTTGCCCAGAATGGTCCTGGTCCTTTCCTCCGACGGCGAGGCCACCCGCGCCACTGTGTCGAGCTTGGCTCCCAGAAACAGGGCGACTTGCGACGGAACCAGGTGGGATTTTGGAAAGTTGATGGAGAATCCCAGGTCCGTGAGCAGCTGGACGGTCTTCGCAGTGTGCTCCACGGTAAGCGTCCTTGTCCTTGCCCGGATGAGCCAGTCGTCCAGGTAGGGGTAGACGTGGATCCCATGTAGGTGCAGCCGCGCCGCCACCCGTGCGAGGCACTTGGTGAACACCCTGGGTGCCGACTTTAATCCGAACGGGAGGGCCTTGAACTGGTAGTGCCGCCCTTGGACCACGAACCTGAGGAACTTTCGGTGTCTTTTTAGAATGGGGATGTGGAAGTACGCATCCTCCAAGTCCAACGACGACAGGAAATCACCCTCCTCCAGCTGTCCCAGCACATGCTGGAGGGTGACCATACGGAACTTCTGTGCCTTGATGTACTTGTTCAGTCATCGTAGGTCCAGGATGGGGCGCCATCCTCCTGTCTTCTTTTTAACGAGGAAGTACCTTGAGTAAACTCCGGAGCCCCGAAGCCTCTTTGGGACGAGTCCGATGGCACCCTTCTTGAGCATCGCCCTTACTTCCAACAGTAGTTGAGGGACGTGATTTTCCTTCCTGGCCACGGGTGGAACGCGAGGGCACTTCTTCTGAAACTCGAGGGCGTGCCCTTGGGCCAGGGCGTCCAGCACCCAACGGTCGGTGGAGATGGACTCCCACACGCTGACGAACCTCGCCAGCCGGCCTCCCACCGGGGTGCTTCGGCGGGGGCCCGACCCCACGGTCGGTTCAATCTTGTTTGGAGGCCGCCTTGCCGCCTTGCCTCCTTGACCTCCCCGTCAACGACGACGGGCACCATCTGACTTGCCCCGTCCCCTGTAGGCTTCATGGGACGACGATCTTGCCGCTTGGCGGTACGTGGAGGAGCTACTGCCGGATCCCTTGGAGGCACCCTGTCTGCCTCCGGAGCTCCGAAAGGACGGCTGTCGTTGTTGGAGCACTCCCAGTGCCCGGGCAGTCTCTGTCTGTCTTGATGGCCTGAAGGGACTCATCAACCGCCTTCCCAAACAGGTTGTTCCCGTCAAAGGGCATGTCCAAAACCTTGGTTTGTACGTCCTGGCGGAAATCCGTGGCCTTGAGCCATCCTCGTCGTCTCAAGCAAACGCCGTTGCCCAACTGACGGAAACCGGTGTCGGCGATGTCTGTTGCCACCGTGATGGCGTGGTCCGAAGCAATCTCCCCCTCCTGTAGGATTTCAAGGGCCTCAGCCCTTTTGGCGTCCGGAAGGAAGTCTAACAGAGGGACGATTTTGAACCACAACTCCCTGTCGTAGCGGGCTACGATAGCCAGGGCGTTGGCCGCCTTGATAGTCGTCGCTGCGGATGAGATGATCCGTCGTCCCATCGTGTCCAACTTCCTGCCCTCGCCATCCGGCGGGGAAGTTGATGTCGAGGCCGATGCCCCCCCAGCTTTCTTCTTTGCCGCCGCAGAGACGACCGAATCCGGGGTAGGTTGTGCCCGAAGGCACAAGGGGGCAGCGTCGGGGACCCGGTACTTCTTCTCGTACCGGTCCCTCTTTGCCGGCGCCGTGGCAGGGTTCTTGAGGAGGGCGAGCCCCTCATCCCAGATGTCATCAAGAAGCGGTACGGCGAGGACAGTCTTCCTTTTAGCCTTGCGCCGTTGGTAAAGGAACCCTTCTTTCTTCTTTTCTTCTGGGCAGAGCTGAAAAAGCTCGGATGCCCTGAAAATCATGGCATGAAAGGATCCAATCTCGTCGGGCGGGGACGCCCGAGCAGGGGGCGACGGGGGACACGTCCCGTCGTCGCCTCCGTCGTCATCTGTACCTGTCGTAGCCGCGTCCGTGCCTGTATCATCCCCGTGGGTAGTAGACCGGGGGGAAGACAGAGCAGGCCGCAGAGGTGGGAGAGGTGGCGTAGGATGCGTCGTCCTCCTCTTATGCGGTGGACTCTCTGAAGGTCCCTGCTCCGGTTCCCCCGTCGGGTCTGGCTCAGGTACCTCCGTCGGGGGAAGGGGCAACCTTGTCCTTATCTCCGAGCATAAGGACTGAATCTCTGACAAAATGGCCGCCGAGGTGTCCTGCGGCGCTGGAAATGACAGGCGCGAGGGCTCTTGAGGAGCCTTGTCGGCTACACCGTCGCTCTCGTCGTCGCCCTCGTCGGGATCCCTCCCGATGGGCTGGGCCTCTTCCACGACTTCGATGAGCTCTTCTTCAGAGGTCGTGTCCGTATCCACGATGGCCACCAACCCCTCCCCCACCTTTTCCAACGAGGACTTCGTGGGGGACTTCTCAATGGGCCTGAAAGACGACTCCCTCCACGGTGGCAGGGAGACTCTGGGTCCTGAGGGCGCCTCCACTGGTGTAGACTCCACAGGCTGAGCCAGGGCCACGGCGACTGTTAGGAAAGATTTCGTAATTGTAAGTAATTTTCCTTCCATGTGGCAACCCCTAAACTTTTTGCTGTTGTTTTTCACCTTGTTCTTGACTTTGTCAGAGAAGTGCAGCCTTCTGCCGCACTCCTCTGGGCTTTCGCTCCTTTTCTTATGGGGAAACTGACATGCCCTTAAGACAGTCAGTACCGGGGAACGCTGTTTCCCGTAGTTTCTTTTATCGTGTTGCGGCTTTAGTGCAACATGACACAAGAGGGCACTGTAAGCTAAGTTACAGCTCTCTTGGGTCTCTAGCCTTCTACAGGCCCTAGATACTCTTTTAGGATGGTATTTGATCGGTGCAAGTCATTCAGGGACTCGAATGGTGGCAGCGATCGTTTTGTTTATTTTGAGCTCCTTTTGGCGTTCTGAGCACGTTTTTCGCACTGAACCCAAAATGGTGGCCTGGCTCCCAAAATGGCCAGACCACGAGGCTCCTTTGTCTTGTCCACTGACCGTCTTGCTCCCTTCACCTTCCCCAGGTCGAGCGACCCGGGGCCTTCCTTATTTGGGCATGTACTTTCCCGCGAAACGTGGTTGCTTTCGCGGGCTTCTACATGTCGTTTGTGTGCCTGCAGGGTGTGGGCTGGGATGTCTGGTCCCAATACACATCCTGGGTGCCAGAGAGTCTAGGGTAGTGTGAATGCCTGGGACCACCGTGGTCCGTGATTGGTCCACGTATGGTGTGTGTGTTGATGAGCGGATCTCCCATTGGCTCCCCTCCGTTTTGGCGCGAAGGGACCCGTGGATAAGAGGGGGCTGGAAACACCACTACCATGTCGATCTCCTGAGTTCTCACGAACGAAGGAATACAGGAGCCAAGTATCCTGCAACCAAGAGGCTGGACCGAGGAATCGCTGGTGACCCGCTGAAGAAATCCTCCTTTGCACTGCTGTCGTCCTGTGAAACCCTTTCCTCCTTGGATCGAACCAGAAGGCCTGTACTGGTGCTTCGACCTTTGGAATAGCAGGAACAGCTATTCCCGGCGACTTCATCAACTCCTGCCAAGTAAGCCTTCGGAAGTGTCTCTGGGCCATCCAGTTGACTGACCAGCTTACAAGGGAGTCCTGCTCTGTAACCGCCGCCAGGTTGTGTTGTATTTCGAGTCCTTGTCACTCTCCCACGCTTCGTACACTTGGCGTTCCCAAGTCTGAAGGGAGGAGTGTACATTTGGCTCGAATACACACGGCCGCTCCGTTGTCCTGCTGCGGCAACAAACTGTGCTGGTTTCGTCGATTGGGACGTCTTTTTGCTCTACACGACTACGAGGCGTTCCCTGCTCTTCTGAACCTGCCAGCTGCTGAAACTAACGTGGAGAAGCCTGGGTCTGCTTGCTTCGGGGACCGGTGAGTAGTTTAGCTAGGATCTGGTCGCCCTCCTGCAGTAGCCCATTGCTTTTCCCTGCTGTGTAAAAACAGCACCCTTTTGGCCGTACTCGCGCTCTGCTTCTGCCCGCTGTGGAGGCTGCGCTTGAGTTGCGGAACCTGTTCTCCTTCTGCTGTGCACTAACCCGAACTGCCTGACTTCCTCCGAAGAGCTTCTCCTTTTGCCCATGGGCACCGGCGTGGCAGGTACTTTGAGCACAAGGCTCCACTCTTCGCAGGGCTCGGACTTCCATCTAGTTAGGTGCCTCTGAAGGCGAACTGAGTCTAAAGCGTTATCGCACTGCCTGTTTTCCTTCCCTTTCAGGTGGACTACACATTTCGTGCTTATAACGCTAGCGACTGTTGTATTTGTATATATATTGTGTTGATATGGTATGTGTTGGTTTAGTATTGTGATATTGTGATTTTCTCGCTACGGTCATTGTTTTTAAAGGCCTTAAAATAAATGTGTATCTATTTTTGATATAACAACTGTTTGGAGTAGTTTGTAAGCGCTCTTGCTTTGTGTGCTCATTGCGGGCTTTCAGTCACCCTCACCCCTCTTGAGACCTAGTCTTGACCGCCGCGATCGCTACCTTGATTGGTCTGGCTTGTCCAGAGGTTACCCTGTTCCAAGTAATTAGGTTGGCCTTCTGAACTTCTGCGCCACCAGGACAGAGTTCAGAAATCCGTCTTAACAGCGACATCCTCAATCGAGGTCTTAGCAGGGTGAATTAAGGCCATCGCCACCTTCTGGACGCCTGGGGCCTTCACCTTGGGGGGAGGGTCCGAGCCTCGCTCCCCCTCTGCCGGAATCTTCGAGATCGACCGGGGCCTCTCCAGAAGCTTCGCCGGGTTCTCGGACTTCCTCTTACCCGAGCCAGAGCGTTGGCTCGTGGTTGATGGCGCCGGGGAGGCTGCGCCCTGCCTGGCAGCCAAGGAGCCCGACCATTCGGCGCTCCCGGTGCCCGCGGACTCGCGGTGCTTAGCCTTTTGTTGGGCCCCCGTCGCCGGGGCGCCCTCACAGGACTTAGAAGACCGCTCAGACTTCTTTTTCTTCTTCTCGCCTGACGGGCTCTTCCCTTCCAGCCAGTTGGCGAGACGGAGGTGGCGATCCTTCATGGTCCGCTCCGACATGTTCCCACAAAACGCACAGTCCTTCTCCGTGTGCGTCTTGTCCTCATGGAGACAGTAGAGGCATAACGAATGCTCGTCCTCCTTGAAAACATTCTGAAGCTGGCATCCAGGGTAGGTCCTGAACAGCTTCCCGGGCGTCGAGCTTCCTTTCTCCTGGGCCATGTCCGGGGTAGGCCTCGGAACTTCTGGAATCCTCCAAAAGCGTAACTCGACGAAATCTTCACCCTTGAGGGGCGTAGAAAACTCTGAAACGGATCCCCGTTGATCGGATGTAGAAACGGTGGAGCTTGAGGCTCTATTTAACCGAAAAATTAGAAAAATCTCCTGAAAAAGCACGAAAACGCAGAAAAAGCTCGAGAGCTACAGCACGAGGACTCCCAACACTTGAACGTGCGGTAAAAATCTGAGGATGGCTGCCGGAGGCGGGGCTTAGGGAGAGGGCAGTCATTGGCTGGGGGCAGTATGGCCCAGAGACCAGTGATTGGTTACTACTAAGAAAGACAGATCAGAAACGAAACGGATACTGATTTTTTTCTATACAGAGGATTCCCGGCCTGACGACGGGGAATATTCATGAGCATGTGAATCCATGCCAGACCCCATGCTGGAGAAGGAACAAGTTACTTTCCTGTAACTCATGTTCTCCAGCAAGAGTCTTAAATGGATTCACAAGCTCATGAATATTCCCCGTTGACAGGCTGCGAATCCTTGGGAACATTAAAGCAGTTTTGCTTTAAGCTAAAAACTGTGCACCGCTTCTATAGCCTATTGCTGTCATTTTAGGTCATACTGCCTTAGCCAATGACATTCGTCCTCCTAAACTCCACCCCTGGTGGCCACCTTAAGATTTGGTTGCGCACATAAAGTGGCAGTAAGAACCAAGAAGAGCCAGAAAGGGGAAGGAGGGAGGGTTTGCATGTGAATCTATACAAAACCCATGCTGGAGAAAAGGAGTTACAGATAAGTTCCTTCTCCAGCATGGGGTCTTGCATGCTCTTGCTTACGATTACACAGCAGTACACTTACACAACCTCAGGAGGTAGCAAGGATCTACAGAAGCAATACACTTATCCATGGAACATACTTACCTCATGCAAACAGGTTGCGAAGCACTGCTTGGCCAACCTGGGACTCCTCCCTGAAAGCCCTGTCAACACAGTAGAATCGTGTGACGGTGTGGGTGTACCTCCACGTAGCAGCCCCACAGATGTTGAGCAGGGAACACCAGAGAGAAAAGCTGTAGTTGCTGCAATGGTTCTGGTGGAATGAGCTCTCGGCCGGCCCGGTAGCAATCTGTTGGCCAGACGATGGCAATGCGTTATACAGCCAGAGAGCCACCTGGGGATGGAAGTCTTAGACAGAGCATTCCCATGTCCCATAGTTCCGAAAGCAACAAAAAGCTGAGAAGTCTTTCGAAACTATTTGGTGCATGGCACATAGTACTTCAAGGCACGACAAACATACAGTGAATGCAACGCCCTCTCTGCCGGTGAAGACGCGTTCGCGAAGAAAACCGGCAAGACCAAAGGTTTGTTCAAGTAAACGTCCAATGGAACTTTAGGCATAAACGACAGATGAGTCCGCAAAAAAAACCTTGAAATGATGAAATGACAGATATAGAAGTTTACGTATGAGAACTTGAATTTTCCCAACATACCTGGCTGAGGTGATAGACACTAGTAAGGCCGTCTTCCAAGATAGACACGTTAAAGATACTCAATGCATTGGTTCAAAAGATGAAGCCATTAGCTTTGACAAAACTACATTGTGCTCTGAAGCCAGAGCTGGAGCTTTCACTGAAGGGAACGTCCTGAAGAGGCCCTTGAGAAACTCCTTCAGAAGTCTATGAGACCACAGGGAGAGCTTGCCAGGAGCCAGAGTATAGCGGGATATGGCATCCAAATTCACCTTGATAGAAGCATAGGCTAGCCCAGACTTAGCAAGCAGGAGCAGATAAGGCAGAAGCTAAAGGGCAGTGACTCACAGTGAAGAGATCATCTCTGAGCGGCACGACACTGTAAAGCATTTTCACTTGTACTTACAGCAGGAAAGCGTTGATGGAGCTCTGGCCGTAGCTAGAAGGTTCTTCCATTTCAGAGGTATCGAGCAGTGTCTGAATTCTAGGGCTGCAGGATGCAGGACGCTATGCTCAGCGACTTGGGGTCGTGGTGCAGTATTGACCCTCCTTTCCTGGAGAGGTCTGGAAGAGGAGACAGTTTGATGGCATGATGGCAGGAGCCACTGACTGGTGGAGAAGGTCTGGATACCAGATCGACCTGGGCCATGCCGGCGCACTGAGGATCATCCTGCAGCAGAATGGTCAGAGTGTACTGATCACACGTAGCAGCTGGGGGAATGGTGAGAATGTGTATAGGAACATGCCCTCCCAAGGGAATGAGAAGGCGTCTACTAGACTCTTGCTCTGAGGATACCTGCTGGCAAACCTCTGGCATTTGGAGTTGGCTGCCATGGCAAAAAGGTTGATTTGACGGCAACCCCACTTGCTGAAGAAATGAGATACTTGGGTCTGCTGGAGTTCCCACTCGTGGCAGCACCGTAGCTCCCTGCTAAGCGAGTCTGCGATGGTGTTGTGAATGCCTGCTAGGTGAAACGGAACAAGGAACATCTGCTGAGTGATGGCTCAGTACCACAGGTTCTGCACCTCTGCCGAGAGAATAGTCTTGCCCCTGTTTCCTGATGTAAAATATAGTGGTTGTGTTGTCCGAAAAGACACAGACCACCCTCCCCTGGAGCCGAGGCTTGAAGGACTTCAGAGCCCAGAAAATGGCCCGTAGTTCAAGGACATTCACATGCAACTCCTTTTCTTCCGGAAGCCAGAGGCCCCTGGCATACAGCTGGCCCATGTAGGCGCCCCAACCTTCCAGAGAGGCGTCGGTTGTGATTGTTGCCTGATGAACACGGGTCTGAAAGCGAGCTCCTTGCAAGGGATGAGGGCCAATAGACCACCAATGTAGGGCTTGACGGAAGGCAGGATTGAGGTAGATCTTGTTCCATGAGCCTGTGATTTGTTTCCATCTGGCATCCAGAAACTCTTGAAGGGCTCTTATCGGTAGTCAGCAAAAGGGCCCTAGATGGATGCATGAGAACATCATCCCCATCAGAGACTTAACGGATCTAGCTGTTGCAACGTGAGCCGTGAATAGCTGTTGGACCTTTCACAGGATGGCCTTTACCCTGTCTTCTGAAGAAGTCACTAGACACAATAGTATGTTGAGGCGGGACCCCAGGAATAGCGCATTCTGAGATGGTACGATGCAGGATTCCTGATAGTTCATCAAGAATCCCAAAGCAGTTAGGGCCTGGATGGTCTACACGTTGTGCTGGATTGCCAGCACATGAGAGCGGGATCGGGTCAGCCAATCATCTAGGTAGGGATAGACGTAGATTCCCTCACGATGCAGGTGTGCTGCCAACAGAACCAAGCACTTGGTGAACACCATTGGGGCTGAACTGGTAAGGTCTTCCCTCGACGACAAAAGGCAGGAACTTACAGTGTTTGCAATGAATGGGGATGTGGAAGTTAGCATCCTCCAAATCGAGGGTCGACAGGAAATTTCTTTCTTCCAGTTGGCCAAGCACATGCTGCAACATGACCATCCCGAATTTTTGCTTAGGTGCTGCAAGTCTAGAATGGGTCATCCACCCTCCTGACTTCATACACACCAGAAAGTATCTAGAGAACACTCCGAAGCCCCGTAGGCGCAGAGGGACTGATCCTATTGCTCCTTTGTTTAACATGGCTTGACCCTCCTTTAGTAGCTTTGCTACGTGCTGCTATTGTCTGTGGATGGGAGGAATGTGAGGGCATTTGTCCAGGAATTCTAGGTTGGGACCATGTTGGATGATATTGAGCATCCATTTGTCTGTGGAAATGTTGTGCGACAGCTTGTCAAACTACGATAACTGGCCTCCTACTGGAGTGCTTAAGTGAGGGTGCAGGCCCTGGGCTGGGTCAGTCTTGCTTTGGCAATTGTGTTCTGGTTGCTGGAGCACGACGACGCTGGGTTCACCTTCTGTAGGCTTGGGAAAGTGCCTTATACACCTCCTATGTAGTGAAACAGGGGGGTTGGCGATAGGGTGAGGTGTATCCTTTCGAGGACCTCGTGATCTTTCCCCTAGATGACCGGAAGAATTACCTCCGCTGCTGAAGAGTGCCCAATGAATGTGCCGTCTCAGTGTCCGTCTTTATGGACTGGAGGGTGTCATCGACTGCCTTTCCCAACAGGTGTTCACCAACGAATGGCATGTTCACCACTTTCGTCTGCATGTCTGGGCAGAGGTTTGTGGCCTTGAGCCAACCTTGGTGGCGAAAGGCCACACCATTGCCCATCTGCTGAAAGCTTGACTCTGCGATGTCCAGGGCGACTTATCGCATGGTGGGAGGCTACCTCTTATTTGTGTAACAAAGTTAGGCCCTTTTAGTCATCCGGTAGGAAATCAAGGATGGGACAAAAACTTATACCAAAGCTCTCTGTCGTATCTCGAGAGAGAATGGCTAAAGCGCTGGCGGCTTTGAATATAGACACTGCAGTTGTAATGATGTGCTTCCTAGTCACATCCAGCTTCTTCCCTTCTTGATCAGGAGGAACCATAACAGAGGAAGATTGGTTAGAGGACCTTTTTCTAGCCACAGCAGAGGCTACAGAGTGTGGTGATAGTTGGAATCTGAGGCACTTCAAGGCTGTGTCAAGAACCCGGTATTTCTTTACTCAGTGATCCTTATTAGCAGGGGCTCTGCTAGGGGTCTTCATGAGCAACAGGCCATCTTCCCAAAAGTCATCCAGGAAGGGAACCACAACTATAGTCTTCCTGGAGGACACCCGCCATTCAAAAAGGAAGCCTTCGTTCAGGAGTGAGGTTGAACAGCTTAGCAGCCCGTGACATCATCAAAAGACACAAGACTATCTTATCTGGCAGAGAGTCCCAGGAGAGCATGTCAGGATGTTCTCCATCTGCGGGAACATAGTCTTCAAACTCATCAGTCCCCTGTGTATCCTGGGTCATGATGGTATCAGTGTCTGTCTGAGCTGCCTCTTCTATCACAGGAGGAAGCGCAACAGGCAATTGTCTAGGAACCACCGGGGCTGGATGAGGAGGGGGCAGGCAGGCTCGGGAAGGTATCGGAGGACTCTTTGCTGAAGCAGGCATGGGTGTTGCAGGGAGACGCCGCTGGATTTCTGACACCAGCATGTTTAGAGTGGTCAAAATGTCCATTTATATATCCCTAGGTGCTATAGGAGTCTGGACCGGCTCATGATGTCAAGGGCTAGTAGGCCAAGACGGCTAAGCCCCTTGCCAAATTACAGGCAGAATGGGATCAGGACCTCAATGAGCGCGCTCCTGGTCAGAGTAGAATCCTGATAGGTCCTCTTCTGAAGGACTGAATAACGGACTGGGGATGATGTTCTGGGAGGACTCAGTGGAGCCAGTGCAAAGGGTGGTGTAGCTTTGGATGGTCTTTGGAGGAATGCGAGAGCAGGAGGCATCTCCATCTCCAAACTAGTGACCCTAGGAAAGGAGGCAATCAACGGGGCATGTGATGCAGATAATGGTGCCGCCACCGATGGTGCTGGTACCGGCGATGGAGGCCTCAGCGGCAGTGCAACTGGGTGGGGTAATCATGGAAACAGTGACCATGGTGGTCTTTGCGGCAGAAGTCGTTCGATGGAAGGCCACTGTTCGTGAATGAAGTTGCAACGCAGCAGTCGTTGATAGCGTGACAGCATTGGCGGATGAGGTCGTTGACGGTGTAGCAGCAGACAAGTCCTTCAACCAAGATGTCCCTCGACAGGGTCCATGATGACAAAGCCTTATGCTTTTGCAGCTGGTGTCAACATTTTCTTGCAGATGGGATCTGGCCGATTGAAGGTATGCTACCCGTCGACAGGGAGGGCGACGACAACCAGTGCTTTTCAGAGCAGGGCAGCGGAGGTGCGGTACTCATCGATGGAGAAGTCAGAGTTTGAGAGGACAGCCTTCTTTGGTATCTTCCCCTGGGAAGTGTCATTGAAAGGATATTTACCTCTTCCCAGAGGGAGCACGCTCTTTGGCCCTACTGGCCCTGGATGAGGCATAACTTGCACAGAGGCCGAGTCAGAGGCGCCCCTTCTTCAATTCATGGCACTAAACTTCTATGGTGGTCTCTCCGCGTCTTGGAAGAGAAGGCCTGGCAGATGTAACATCTGTCTGCGTTGTGGTCTGGCTGCAAACAGTAGATGCATTTGAGATGCTGATCTTCAATGAAGATGTTTTTCAGGCTGCATTTCGAGCAGGACCTTGTAGAGGCATTTTCTTGTGGTATCCGCCATGGTGCGTGTAGAAAGGCCCAAAGCATGGGCGTGCAGTCTCACACGGTTTGGAGATCAGACGATGGAAAGGATCCCCTCCAGCAACGGGTCCCCGCTGCTGGAAGACACAACGGTGACTGAAAAGATGACCTGAAGACGATTTGAAGACCATTTCTTCACAAAAATAGGAAAACAGTGATATTTCGAGGAGCGAAACACCAGGACTCCCAACACAAAAACATGCGTTAATGTTGTAAAGATGGCCACCAGGGGTCGAGTTTAGGAGGACGAATGTCATTGGCTGCGGCAGTATGATCCAAATCGTCAGCAATAGGCTATAGAAGCGACAAGCAGTTTTTAGCTTAAAGCAAAACTGTTTAATATTACTGAGAATTCCCAGCCTGTCAACAGGGAATATTTATGAGCATCTCAATCCATATAAGATCCCATGCTGGAGAACCCTTCTAGAGATAGGAAAAGACAGTTTTACTTTCTTTGAGTATTAATAAAAGTATATAGCCAAAACGAGAACATCTTTTCAGCCTCCTTACTCCATCACACCACAATACACACTTCACATACAGATTTTTCAGTGAATTGAGTTACATTTGTAATATTTTGTATTTTCCTCACTGTACAAATGTTGCATATTTTTATATTTCTTATTGCATACATGATTGTTCTACCCCTAAGCTATGTCATGCACCTGTACATGCTGTATATATCCACACTGTATAATTATGTAAATGTTTATTTCTACTTTTGTACACATGATTGCCCCACTCTGTCATATGTACATATTCTGTAACTATGTTTTACCTTAAGAAATGCGCCCAGACACCTGAGGGTTCGGTGCGCTATACAAGCAAATAAAACAAAAATTCAAAAATGCAATGCAACGCTTGCTATTGCAGAAACTGGACACGATTATGAAGTGAAAGGTAATATGATTTCTGAAAGAGAAGAAATCTAAAAATCAAAAGCAAATGAAGAAGAGCAGGGTTCAATACAAGTATGAAAAGAAAATGTAGTATGAAAATGTACTTCCTTGTGTAATATTGACAAGGACAGTCTTAAAGAAATTCTTACATTTACACAAAAATGAAACGGTACAATGACAAATTAAGATGCTTCAGAAAATGGATGCCACTCTGGCTTGTCTTGAGAAAGGGAGATGTCAGTTTCACCATAAAAGCACAAAAACAGCAAAATACAGTATCTTCTTAAACTGTATGAGTGCAAAACACCATGTATGTCACTTGCACTGTTAAATAAGATGTTGACTACGCAGTGTAGAAAGTTTAGTTTCTAACTTTAAGATGGTAAAAACCACTCCTCTCATATGATTTCCATGAAGAATAATCACTTGTAGGAAGTGGCCCTGATGATGCTATCCTTGCAAAGGATTTCATTTTTTCATGAGTACATTTTTCATGAGTATGGCCAAGTAATGGGAGTTTTTCAGTCTTCTAGTGCAAAACCTGAATATGTTCGTGTGTACTGTCTACGCACATGTTACAAACTCTAAAACTTGAAGACAAAGTAACAGACTGTGCATATGATGTTTAGAAGAAACGTTATCTGTATTTGTTTGTAGAGGTGTGATTCACTACAAGTGATGCAGTATTTGTGTGCAAATACTGTTGAACTGTTTTAAAAATAGGAAAGATTCCTGCAAGAAGTATATTGAAGAACATGGATGTACCTGAAACTCTGGTTGTGCTTCAAAATTTGAACATGTTTGAGGTTATAGCATTGCAAACGGTTCATCCTTTTCAGGTTATTGTTAGACTACAAAGACATCGAGACTCCCAAATAAGTCCTTAGTGCAAGGTATGAAAGGTAAAGGTGTGTATTTACCTCTAAATATGCAAGAAAATGTGACCACTCTCTGGGTGAAACATGATATTGATGATTCTTTTTTTTGGTGAATGGTATGGCAACAGCTTCTAGATATCACAAAGATAAAGGGAGCTTTACAGTTTCTAGTCAGTCGCAATGAACTGTATAAAGACAGCCTGAATTTACCAGACTTGTCGATACTTGATGTTGGATTACCAGAGAAGAACAGTGAAGGTCAATTTCAGCATCTTACTGTTGCTGAAGGTAACTACACTTGCAAGAAGAGATGGGTGATAGTCTTGAATTATATCAAATGAAACTAGCACAAAGGGGCACCAGTCAGTGTGGGGGGGGGGTCAGGAGGGGGAACTTTAGAAGCTGGCTGTTTCCCTATGCTTTTCCCCCCCACCGGAAAATGTGACAGATTGGATGGTCGGAAAATACCTATTTATTCCTTGGAATACCGTTGTGCACGTATATATTCGGAGGATTCCAGATTCCACACCAATATTGAATACAATTTTCACTTACTCTGTAAAAGAGAATTTTAAACACTGTGCTATTCGCACCCAGGAAAGGCTGCTAATTGACCAACCACAATCCGCCTTTCCCAAGTGCGATTACGCCTTCACTTCCCGCTGCGGTCTATGGAAAAAAAGATTCTACAAACATTTTTGCCGCCATAAAAATAGAAAAGGGACCAGGTCCCTCTTTTCAGGTGACGGCAGCCATTTTAGAACATGTTTCCTATGGCTGCCGTCATCCAGGTCCCTTTTCTAAGTTCATGGCGGCAGCCATTTTTTGGGCTTTTCTTTCATTCCGACGGATAGGTGCTCTTGCCAGAATAAAAAAAAAAAGAAAATTATTCGCACCCTGGGAAATCCCGAGGTGTGAATAACTTTTCATACCTCGTCGCCCGGGCAGGCATGGCGTTTGACGGCCCGCCGCTTGGGCCTACCAAAGCTCGGGCTGGCAGCCAGTTAAACGCCATGTCCACCCCGGCAGCGGGGGGTCAAAGTTCTATTCTGTTGATCATACACCAAACAGGGACTAGATTTCAAAATGTTTCTGCAAATTAGATGGTACAAACAAAAGGATGAAGTCCTAGAAGGCAAAATTACCAATATCCTTCCTACTATGAGAGGAATCAAAGAATATTGCTATAGAAGACATTCTGCGGTTCGATGTATGCTCTGAAACTTGTGTCCTCCAACTTGGTTTGTGACTAAGTTGTGCTGAGTATGGTTGGATGATTTTGCAGACTGGATTCGAGAAAGTGATCCAAGCAAAGAAGGTATACTACACATGACACCATTGTGTGCCATGGACCCTGTTAGTGTATCTAGATTTTTTTTACCACCGGTTTTTAGCAATGTTACATCAGTGATGTAATCTCTGATGTCATCATTGTGGCATACGCTGCCCAAAAGTTAAGGGGGCTTTGTTGCGTAAAACTTTCACCTTAACGTCCGTTCAACAGAAGTTTCTTCACTGGTGTGTGTGTGACTGACAGACACACAGACACACACACACAGACACAGACACACACAGACACAGACACAGACACAGACACACACAGACACACACACACACACACACACAGACACACACACACACACACACACACACACACACACACACCTCTTTTGAACACAATACAACACACAATAGATAAAACATCAGATTTGATGGGAGGAGGGGTGCGCTGTTGTGTTCGACTAAGATACCCACCTGAGAGGGGAGCTCTGCAGCCCGGCGTTGTTGCGCAGCCCATATCCTCCATTACAGGGTGCAAAACACAAAACGGAAGAGCTGCCCAACCCGAGGAATACCCATTCGACAAAATTGTCGAGTCTGGCTCCCACTGTCTCTCCTGAGATGCAGCTGCAACCCTTGGCTCCCCCGAGGCTGTGAGTGCGAAGCGGCCGGGCCGTGTGCCCCACCCTCTCCAGAGGGCCGCCACCTCCGTATTAAGGGACACTGCAAACAGCTCCTGCGAAGCAGCCGGACCTATCCAACAGCTACGGCAAGTGACACCAAAGCTTGGAGGCACCGACACCCGTTGACCCTCACACGGGTGCACTCCTTGGACTACCCCCCTGATGCACGAAATCCTGCCTTTACTCCCCCTAAGACCGGCATTACTGCAGAGGTCTATCAGAGCATACGTGGGCGAGCGGACAGCATCAACCATCGCCGGTACTGACGGTGAGTACTGATCCCTATCCGAACTGCCCAGATTGCGTCTGGCAGAGGCTGGGCCGAGAGGCGGTCACACTCTTCACACGGGAGGGACCCGACATCGGCACCATCCACCTGACTGGTCCCTGAGCTGCTCCCCGACTGTCAGAGCCCTAACACTAGCACATCCAGCTCTCCACCTGTAGGCTGCACTCGGTCCCCACGGCTAACCACCAGATGCGGCTAAGGTGCAGACTTCCACAATCCTGTGACCAACCTTGGGGACCCACTGTGGGAAGGACTTGCCACTACTCCATCTCAGACCACCTGCACACCTAACAACAAATTAGCAGGCTGAGAGGGCATCATAGTATGCCATTCCACATCCCTTGGTGCTAACTGCGCTGCACCACTACCACGCACCACCCACTCCATACTACAGAAAATTGTGGGCAACGGAGTGGCTCACAGTAAGTGTTCAACAGTAACCACTTCCACCGCATACACCACAAAGCTCGATTGACTAGCTCTGGTGGTTGTGACCAACTCTATATCGGCACACTGCAGTTACATGCAACAGAACTCGCTGCTACTCCAACTCAGACCACCTACATGCCTAATACCAAACTAGGTGCCAATAGGACCTCAATGTAACCATTCTTCACCCCTTGTTGCAAACTGTGCTGCAATACTTATGCACTTTACCTAACCCGTACCACAGTGTATTGTGGACAACAGAAGGATGCAAAGCAAGTAAATAACAGCACCCTCTCCCGCTGCATACACCACACGCTTGATTGACAAGCCTCAGTGATTGTGACCAAATCTCATATCGACACACAAACTACGTGCAGCAGACCCTCTGCATTGCCCAACGGATAGCAACCTCACTGCCACAGATGCCCCACCAAGGTTCCCCCTAGCACTACAGTCACACACTGCCCTTTCTGCAGACCAGCAGCACAATGACAAAAGGACCGAGAAAAAAGCAAAGCTCAATAAATATGTTCACCAAGCCCACACCCAGGACTGGCTAGGGAGCTGACTGCACTGAAGGAGCATCTGGTAGTGTGGCTGAACCACATAAACTCAGCAAGCTACACAGCATGATGGAATACATGCGAAAGGGGTTCACTGCTTTACACACTAAACTAGACGATCTGGCGGCACTATTAGCTCAATAAAATCTTGTATGGGCAAATCCGATGCCCGCATCACAGAAGTAGAGACCAGAGTGGGTATGACCAAAGACGAGGTCAGGGCCCTAAGAGCAGACGTCACCTCGCTCTCAAAACAAGTACTATCCATTGGCAAAAAGAACGCAAATAATAGGTGTGACGGAGGACAACATTGCAGGACCCATGGAAGAATATGTGGAGCGTACCCGAATGTCACTGCTCAATGCCCCTAAAGTATCACCATATTTTGCCATAGAACAGGCCCATCGCACACTTGCTCCTAAACCCAAACCTGAAGCCCCATCTCGCCTGATAATAGTCTGTGCGCTAAACTACAGAGACGCGCTACTATACCCCGCAAGAGCCAAGGGAGAATTACTACTAGGCTCCAATAGGATCCACCTATACCCTGACTTCTCAACAACTGTGCCACAGGAACATAAATCATTCATGCCACTAAGAAGAGGCTCTGCGACCACAATGTGAAGTATGCCATGCTCTACCTGGCTAAACTAAGGATAGAACATTGCAACAAGGTGTACTTGTTCACTATGCCTGAGGATGCCATGAGGTTCATAGACAAGCACTTCCCAGGATGACCTTAACCAGCGCTCTTGCTTTCTCAAACCCATGTCCACAGATCCTGAGACGTTGATAGCAACGGTGATAGCACGCGAGTCAGTGTTTTGTCTGCTATACGAGTTCTGCACTGCCTATCTACTCGGTGGTCGTACACTTGAAAATATGCACCCGTAACCTGGTTCGTTGACGCAATGTTAAGCTGCGCTGATGCCATGCTGTAATCCACGTACAGCCCCCCATGCAAAGTTGCAAATGTTGTTGGGATGTTCAGTGTGGGTTGTTCATTTTTTGGTTTGGGAGAGGCATGGGAGTGGAAGTTTTGGAATAGTTCTGAAAAATGTGCTTGACATGTGTTTCTGCTGATAGCAAGCAACGGTACTGGGCAGCGATTCCGCTGGCATGTTTAACATCTACCACAATGAAACTCAGTGACTATATTATAATGTGGCCCAATGGAAGCTGAACCGGTAAATTTTGAGAGCTGGAACGTGCGTGGGCTGGGAAACCTAACAAAAATGTGTCAATTTCAACTAAACATTGAACGACAAAAGGTACACATAAGGTTCCTACAGGAAACTCAAACACTGGCCATGGGCAGAGGGAGATTTGCTCAAAACTGGGGCACGCAACGCTACTATACCTTGTATTCGTCTCAATGCAGAGGGGCCATGACCATTATCCACAAATCCATACAGTACAGTCATAGAAAGGCACACATAGACCCACTGGGACACGGTGTGCTACTACATGGCGTACTTATCGGCCAGGAAATAGTTTTGTTATATGTGTATGGACTCAATGTTTACAACCCCGAATTCTACTCGGAGCTGATAGGGCTACTGGCACTCTAACCCTTAGTGCCCGTACTGTGGGGAGGAGATTTTAATACCATAATGGAAATAGACCTTGACCGGTCAGGATCCAGGGCTGCCCTAGTTTTGCAGAGGGGTCTGTGTGAAATGGGGATGGTGGACGCCTGAGGGTAGTAAATTACGTAAATATTCCTAATACTCTACAGTGCACTACTCCCACTCCCAAAGAGACGTGCTGTGCATATCTGACACACTAGCGAACCATCTTAAAAAAACCGACATACTACCCAGAACATTCTCTTACCACTCTCCAGTTACACTGAAACTGTCACTAGGAGAAACACCTGAAATAAGAAGGCAGTGGAGATTCAATTCGCAATCATTGCTAGATTCCGTCTTTACTGCCAAAATGGAAAAATTAGTCCAGGAATACTATGAGGTAAACACTGGCTCTGATAATCATGCAACTCTTTGGGAAGCCTTTAAGGCGTACATACGTAGCATTGCGCTAGCAACTGAATCAGGGATACTCAAAACAGGGATATTCACAATAGCGAAACTAAACTGCGCCACCTAGAGCAGACATATGCATCTGCACCCAACAGATTGGTACTGGGAGACTTAAAAACCGAACTGGACAAATTCCAGGCACATGCGGACACGGAGCTGAAGTTCCTAGACAACCCGGTCCTGGCGAGGAAATATGGCAAAGGCGAGCGCCCCAGCAAATTACTAGCTAGGATGGCACAGCAAGCAAAAGGCAATCACCAAATCCCATTAGTGCAAGATGCGTCGGGTCAGACGTTTCATAACACACCAGAAGTAAACAGAGTATTTCACTCCTCCTATTCCACGTTGTACACCAATTCAGACGTGGCGACCCTCCCAGATATAGAAACATTCCTAGATAGCCTCCCGTTATCGATACTGTCTGATGAAGCCAGGGAAAACCTCAACCACCCCATCACCCCCGAAGAAATATCCTGCGCTGTCAAGGCTCTCCCATCCGGCAAAGCCCCTAGCACAGATGGCCTTACAATGGAGTTTTTCAAACACTTCAAGTCCTGCCTCAATCCCAGGTTAATCGCCCTATGGGAAGAAGCCAGTACCTCAGGCATACTCCCTCCCCCACACCTCATGCTATGCAAAGCAGTGATTACCGTTTTACTTAAACCTGATAAGTCTCCTGAGCAATGTGGCTCCTACTGTCCTCTCTCACTTATAAACTCTGATGCAAAAATATTTGCTAAAGTACTGGCACTACGTTTGGCCCCCTATATGGGACATATTATTCACCCAGCTCAATCTGGCTTTGTCCCTGGCCACTCCACGGCACTCAAGCTGAGACGCCTTTTTAACATTTTGTCACAGATCGATCCAGAGGCGCAGGCAGTTGCAGCTGCTCTGGATGTACAAAAGGCTTTCGACTCAGGGTCCTGGCAGTTTATGTGGGCGGTACTAGGCCTTCATTGACATATGTAGCGGGACTCAGCAAAGCTGCCCGCTATCAGCCACACTGTTCGCTATAGTGATGGAACCATTCGCAGACGCAATCCACAGTAAGAAAGCACAGAAAGGGATCCAACTAACAGGGGAACCAGAAATAATTTCACTATATGCAGACAATGCCCTATTATACGTGATCCAGTGACACACCTGGCACCAATTATGCAAGATGTTCTCTCTTTCGAAATCCTGTCTGGGCTGAGCGTATACTCGCAAATCTGAGCTATTCCCACTTACAGATGCAACCATCGCCCCACCAGACCTTATGGGCTTTCCCTGGTCCCCACTGGAAATGAAACACTTAAGGGTAATTGTAATGTGACAACACCTCCCTCTATGCCCGCAACTATGGTGCATATCTACCACAACTAACAGTCAAATGTCATGCTTGGGCGAAACTCCCACTCACAATAGCTGGCCGAGTGTCACTCCTCAAAATGATTATCCTCCCAAAACTACTATACAATTTTCAAATATAGCGTCGTGGCTGGGAGCAATATTCTTTGATACACTAAAAATATCGATTAACAGCTTCATCTGACACGCTTGCACGGTACAGCTTAAATGGGATACCTTGACGAGACCCTATGCACACGGCGGCCTGGCCGCCTCAGACTTTGTGTCGCTGCACAGGCACACTATGCAGCCTACTGGTTGGACGAAGACTCAAGACACCCACACCTGAAAATTGAACGACATGCCGTTGGTACTCGCGATGTCCGCTCGCTGATACTACCAGCGCAATGGAATGAACCTGAAGTCAACGACCCAGTTCTTACGACAGCGTTGGCTTGGAGCAAGATATGGAAAATGATAGACAACCCCCATCTATACCATAGAGGCCTGCTGCTATGTAACTCCCCTCCCCCACCCATCACTCCCTAAAATAAGCAAAATAGCAGAAAAATGGGCGGCAGATGGATACATGGCGGTGGGCAACAAGTATAACATGGAATCCTTTATTGGATTTCAGGACCTACCAGACCCCCTACGTAGACAAACGCTGCGCTGGCTACAATACGCTGGACTCCGTCGAGCAGCAAGAAAAAACTTGGGCTGAGTTTCCATTGCAGCCACCAGACGAGCCACTGTTAGAAGCCATCATGAGAGGGACCTCCTCACGGGCTGGGGTAGCCATACTATATGACCTGCTGCAAAGCTTCAGCAGCAAACCCTTGAGCAAGCTCCAGGAGGCCTGGGCTAGGGACCAGGAAATGAACATCACTGACAACATCTGGGAATCCATGTGCCTACAGATCCGTGCAGTATCCCTCCGCTCCAGATTTTGACTAATACAATTGAAAGTACTACACAGATTCCACTACACCCCGGCCATACTACACCTCTTCTCACACACCCACTCTGATCTATGCCCCAGAAGAGATGTCACGCTGATGGTGCGGGATACCTTCACATGCTCTGAAGTTGCCAGAGACTGGGAAAATACTGGAATGGGGTCTGCAATACCATGTCAGAGATGTTCAATTGCACTATAGAACACACCCCGTCAAACTGTTTGTTTCATCAATTCGAACTACTATAGCGTAGTTATCACAAACTGCAAGCCTCTGTATGTTATTACCAATTCGATGTATACTGCTGTTGTGGCTGCGCCCCACTTGCCCAACTGTGGCGCTGTGGGCACTTACATGGGCATTAGATATGGAAGAACACTGGTCCTCAATGCAAACTACGAACTGCAAACCTAAGGACATATGGCCCACCCTTGCGTAATTACTTGTTACTAACTCAGATGTATATGCATGATGCCCAATGCCCACCAACCGACCAGCGCTCCCCTTCTCCCTTCGCCAAACCTGCAAGCACACTTGCTTGTAAATCACTGCTCACAACATACCATGCTATAACCACTGTAGGGTGAGAATCAACCAAGATGTAATGTACCAACTACTGTCAATGCTGCCGCCATCCGCTTAGGTGAATCTCTGTTACTTTAGAGTTAGAAACCCGAACCACAACAGAACAGTTATTTGGCTTTAGACTAAATGGGTGTTCTGGTTGGCTGAGCGGTTACTCATAGGAAATAATGACATTGGAAAGCTCTGCAGGTGTCCCTTATGCATTTATAATCACAATGTTATGGTTGCTAAATGCCTATTTGTGCTTCATGTGAAATATTGCTGTTGCTTATACATTGTTGCTGAAGCTCTGTAACTCATCCTTTGCAGGTGTGGAAGTGAAATCATCATGTGATGGTCCTCCGTATGACAAGTCCTTGACAGAGCAGGAAATTCAAGCTAGTGGTTATTGCCAGCTGCTTAACTGGCGGTTCAGAGATTCTTTGGTAGTTGGTGGTTATGTTATGCCTCACAGCAAAGAAAAAGGGCATGGATGAGCTTGCGCAGGATAATAAGGACAGTTTTTATTATTAGTAGACAAGATCCTATGATACTTGATGAAGTACAGTTTTGCCCTTGTACCATGGGAAAAGCAGTACATGGCGTTCCCCGCATAGCTATTACCTCTGCATTTAAGGGTCCGCCAGATCATGGCTTTGGCGGATTTCCCCCAGCTCCGAGTTGGGGGGAAATCTGCGGCAAAATTGCCGATTTTTGGTGCGATTACCGCCGGCGGAAAATCCGCCGGCGGTAATAGCGTGAATTTTCCCCATTGGGCCCAATGGGGAATGAGGAATTCATGAATGAGCCCAATGGGGAATGGGTAATAACCCTTCCGACAAACCCGTGATCGGGCGCTAATAGCGCCGGGGGGATTGGGGGTAGAGCTATTAGCGCCGGTGCTAATAGCGCCAGCTTTACCGCCCAACTCGTGATGAGGCCCTAATTCTGGAAAATATTGTTTTTTTGAAAACCAAACATCAGATAGACAAATGCTTGAGAAGAATTTGTTCTTTCAGAAAATGTTTGGAAATGCCTCACATAAGCAGAGATATTTTATGTTTATGAATGTTAAGGACCATCCCAATGGAGAACCAATTTTCTAGCAAACATTCTTAAGATGACAACAGTGTACCATATAGTATGCACATATAAAATGAAGGTAAAATGTACACAAATACATAAGAAAATTCAGTTGCACATATTAAAGCTCAAGTATTAAATAGTACAGATTGTTTGAATACAGAAACACCTGACTAATGTTAAATAGGAGGAGAGATACATTTGCAGTTTAAAAGAAAGACGCATATTGGGACTCACAGTCAACGAATATTGTATGTTACAATGAACTTTAAAACATTAGTCAAAAAGCTTTAAAAGGATTATTCTCATAAAACAAATACACAATGCATCCAAATTAGAAGTAACAGTGAATTGCAATACCTGATTAATCTCTAGAGTTTTGCCAGATGCTTGCTGCTCTTTCAGTTGATCGATGGCTTTTAGTTTCTTGAGAAAAAAAAGAACACCTTTAAGATCCATACATAAAAAGACCTTAATTAGGGTACCATTTGATCTATTTGGTATGTACCGTGATTATTATATACATGAAAGATCCTAGATCTGAATACACGCAAACAAATGATGAAATACAGACAGCCGACTCAAAATGTGGAAATAACAAACACCCATCAACAATTTGTTTTTCGTTTGACAGTTGCATCAGACATCAGCCTCATCACAAGTTGGGCGGAGCGTTAAAATGCGGCGGTAACGCTATCACTGCTGCATTTACTGCCCCGCCCAATCAAGAGTTGGGAGGAAAATGGGAGTTTTACCTCCAGGTTTTTGCTGGAGGTAAAAATCACCATTTTACGCTAATAGTGCCAAGAAACCCCCATTGGGTCTAATAGACCTAATGGGAATGGGGATTTACCTCCCCCCTCAAATCGGGATCCGGTGCAAATTGCGTGGGACCGAGTTGCGGTAATGCTCATTGTGTTGGGTGGAATCCGGGCACAATTAGCGCCGGGATATCGCTCAACTCATGATGAGGCCCATTGTCTCCCGGCAGATGACAAATAGGAACCTTTGCCCAGAATCCACGTATATTAAAATAAGGTTTAAAAGAAGTTGCTTATTTTGGGTATACCTTTCAACTCACAGCCTTGGATCAGACTAATGCGACTAGAAGATTTCCAAACATGTTGTTACGGATGAATAACCTCCAGGAAACATGAGTAGCAAGATAACTCAAGTTTATTTGGTTAAGGTCCTGAGCAGCGACCTCCCAGCCCAGCCCACCATCTCAACTGTCTCACCTGGAACCTCCACATACTCCAGGTCTCCCCAGACTTTCCAGGTTCCATGAATGCCAGGCCTGGAACAAAATAACTATGTACAATGGTTACCAAAGGCATCCATAGATGCTATACATAACCATGGCCTGAACTATATACAGTGCAAGATCAACAGTAAACTATGCAGGCTCTCATAGAAGGCACACTCCTAACACCGCCCGCCCTTCCTTCCACCAAACACCATTCAGCTCCCCTATTCTTATTAAAGCAATTCTCAACTTGCTCCATACACCTCCACCTCTAACCATGTTCGATTCACCCAAATCCTTGACCAACTCTGTTTCCTTATAACATCTGGAGTCTTCCTTCCTTACTTTAACTGGAAGTTTCAATTTTACAACATCTACAACATTTTCAGATACAGTTCAAAATCTTGACTACATCAGGCAATCTAGCATGGATTGTAACCTCTGATGGTTAGATCTATGTATTACCATCTGAAACTTATCAAGCCCATCCTGCCTCTCATTGCAGAAAAGGACTGTCCAACTCTGGTAGGTATACTCGCAAATTCAAAACTAGACTACTGCAATGCCATTCTCATGGGTGTCCAAAATTTCCAAATTAGGAGCATGCAGGTTGCACAGAACTCTGAAATGAGGCTGATTTTTTCATTGCCAAGGAAGGCAACAGTTTCACAATATCGGAAGAGCCTTCACTGACATTTCATCAGCGAATCTTGTTGAAGGTTTTATGCTTGGTTTTTTAGCGCATTCATGGCCTTGCACCAGCCTATTTGACCGCAAGAATTAAAACTGTTTTTTTTGTAATTTTTTTTTTTACACCAAACTTCCTGCTCCCTCTCCCCCCCGCCTCCCCCATCCCTTCCCCAACACTCTCCCCCCCCCAACTGTTGCCCAGCTCCATCCCTGGATCTCAGGCTCCCCCGCATCTAGCTCTTTCCGGATTTCACCTGTACTCGAGCTCCACAGGGTGAGGCCGCCCTAGTGGCCAACCTACTATAACTACAACTACAATTCGGGGGGTAGGGTGCTACCGCCCTGCCGCTCCAATAGCACATCAAGGAACTACACATCAGCCCCTTACAGCCAGGCCCATCGTTCTCAGCCTTCGCCTAGGCGCCCTTGGGATGTTCGCTCGCCGCCATAGCAAAATGCATACCGTGTCTGAGTCACTTTTCACGTCCATTTTGTGTCTCCTCCGTGTCTTGGTCCGGGCAGCCCTGCAGATCCAACCACGTCGTCGCTTCCTCTGGTGTCAAAAAAATGCATTTTGCTCTTATAAACTACCTTCAATTTCGCAGGGTACAGCAGCATATATTTTATCCCAGCCACCCGCAGTCTCCGTTTGATAGTTACATAGCTGTACCGCTGCCTTTGGACCAGCATAGAGTAGTCCGGGTATGCCGTGACAGTGCTCGAGGCCCTCTCGATTGTTCCGCCTTTCCGAAAATACTCCAATATTTTTTCCCAGTCTTTGTAGTTCAGTATTTTGGCAATTATCGCTCGTGGAGGGGCCCCTGGTCTCGGCTTCCGCATGAGGGCTCGATGTGCACGCTCGACTGCAAATCCCTGTGAGAGTGTACCGGCCCCGATTTCTTGTAGGAGTAAGTTCTCGATGTAGTCAGTCGGGTCCTGGCCCTCCTCGCCTTCCGGCAAACCCACCACGTGAATGTTGTTTCTCCTCGCTCTCCCTTCTGCTTCTTCTGCTCGAGACTCCAAGTTGGCCACCTGTTGCTTGAGGACATGGATCTCCTTTGTATTGTTAGTGCTGGTGTCTGTGTTCGATTTCACTGCGCCCTCCAGGCTGCTTGTGCGTTCCGCCAGTCCCCTGACGTCTTGTCTCAGCAGGGAGACTTCGATGCCCACTGCTTCAATTTTAGCCTCCAGGGAAGTACGTAGGTCCATCATCACAACCCCCCAAGATTCCTTCAGCTCCGTAATGGCTTCCAAAATCTGATGATTATCAGCCGCTGTCGCGTCCTCAGCCTGTGCCATCGGGCCTTTGGTTGCGGTGGCCGCAGGAGACAGTTATCTTTCGCAAAAATGTCCATCGTGGGTTGTTTGTTCTTATTCTTGCCCACGGCCCCTCGCGCCGCCATTTCCGGTTTTTGTTGGGTCCCCCTATCACGATTCAGCGACCGAGTGTCTCCCCAACCGTACTTTCCGTTCTTTACCGACTGTCGCGGTGGTCTCCGGGCAGTCGCATCCTCCACCTCCTCTCGCTGCTACTAGTTCAATGCCAAGCGAGCGCTTGTCGTGGTGCGGCCCGCATTTTCACACCTCTGCTGCCCTCGGGCCCCTGCCGTACGGGCCAGCACCCCAGCTTTCACGACTCAAGGCTTACAACCTCCGGGGGTTTTGTTCCACCTTCACCTCGCCATTGTCGTTCTTTCCCCCTGGCCGTCGCCTCTATTCGGCCTCTTACCCTGGTCTCGTTTCTTTCGTTGTCGGCCATCTTGTGTGACAATGGACCGAACAGCAGCCGTCGCTCGTCGAGCAATTCCTCCAGACTCCCGCTTACGATTTTCTCGATCTTCATACAATGAGCGAATCATCCATTCCCATGCGTGTGTGCTCGATTCTGGAACCAATGGCGCACTTTCAAAAGTAGTTTGTACGGATCATCTGTCGGATCCTCCGGAGCTACACGGGAAGCACGTCCTACTCCATGGCTGCCCAAGCCACGCCCCGCAAGAATTAAAACCTATTGCCCAAACCGATCTTTCCTTTCTGCAGACTAGTACCTTCTGACAGTTCCATCTGTCAAAACAAAAACGTGGGGCGACAGGCGTTTCTCATCTTTCAGGCCTCGGTCCTGGAACTCCCTTCCATTGTACCTTCGACAGACCACATCCATGTTCACCTTTAGAAAACTACTAAAAACTCACCTTTTCATGTAACTGTTTAGCAATGAACCCGAGTTTGAAGTGATGGCTCGATGTGCTTTATGATCTATTAGAATTTAACATCTGCGCCTACATGCAGTTTCTGCTTGGACCCTACGGGGTATGCTCTATAAATGCTAAAATCAAATCACCTGGGCATAAACGAATCAACTTGCAGAAATTCTTCACATCAAATCTCTCCTTTGCTTTCTCTCGACTCACCTGCAACTTCTCCCTCATCTGCTCATCCACCCTGGGCACAAATGTTTATTGGGCTTTCTTCCTCTTAAGAACTCAAACGGTGCCAACCCCTATACTGAAAAGGTCTTTACATAACAGCCCTTATCAATTCCCACCTGTGGCCACAGCAATCGTGATAACATCCATCAACGTGCAATCAAATCTTTCCACGCACCCGTTGCCTTGGGATGATACAAAGCTGTGTTCACTTGTTGTATGCCATACTTTTCCAAGAATGCTTTGAATTCCTTAGATACCAATTGTGTACCATTGTCCGATAAACACCTGCGTGAAAACCTCAGGCCACTTAGATAACATGTCCATCACCACCAGTAAATAAGTATCCTTGGATCCTCCAATATTGAAAGGGCCAAACAAGCCCAATGCAATTTCGTCCCATCGTACCTACAGACTCTCGGGCACCTTCATGGGTGGCTTACACACCTTGATGCCTTTGTCACCATCTATGCAATCAGGATACTCGTTCATGATCTCCACCTCTTTATCCACACCAGGCTACCAAAAATCAATGCTTTTGTCCTTGCCAAACCCAAATGCCCTCTATGACCCAGGTCCATGACAGCAACTCATCTCTTCAGGAACCACTATTTTGTGACCCCTGCACAAGTATGAATCCTTCACATACAGTTCATTATCCTGTATTCTCTAACCTTCTCATGTTAATGTTAAAGGTCATTTTTACCGCGCACTATCACCACCGGAGTGGTCCCCTGGCGCTCTGGCGGCTCTGAAAGAGGGGGGGGGGGATGGTGGGTTAGTGGGTGGAGGCTGGAAAAGTGCAAGATTGCAGTGATGTGCTGTTGGCAGCCTCAGCCCGGTGGTTCCGTCGGCTGGGCCTGGGGTGTATGCGGCCGGTAGTCGTCGTGTGCTGATGTGCGAGTCTGTGTTTTTTTGTTTTGTTGTTGCAGTGTAGTGAAGTTCGTGCGGTTTGCTGCGCTAGAGGTTTGTGGTTGTGTTTGGTTTGGAGTTTGAGAGGTGTATGCAGAGAAGGAAATTGTTAATGGTATTCGTTAGTCATCTCTATCCTGGACTGAAACCGGTTGGGCTCGTGTAATCTTACCCGACGGGATGCTTGTACACCCTGGGCCTCAGGAGGTACGTGCCCGGTTTTCCATTCGAGGCCGTTTGAGGATCTAGCTGTCCCCTCCGCCCGCTCCCTTAATAACCTTGCATGCTCCTCCCCCCCTCCACATGACTAGCGCCGCTGCTATTGTCCATACACCCGGTTGTGTGGTGATTGGTGGTATCTTGTCTGTTCCACAGCCTCGTGGGACCTAGTTGTGGCTGTGAGGGCGGTGGGGGATGGTAAGGGTTGGCTGGAGTAGTTGTATCCGTTTCTCTGGGTCTCGCGGGTGGACCCCTGTGTCCAGCGTCAGCCCTGCTGGTGCCCAGGGTACTTCTGTCGGTTCTAGCGGTTTGTCACTGTCCTTTTTTGATGATTCGTTTGTCTTATTGTTGTTTCGGTTTTAGTCTCCGGTGTTGAAGAGGTAGGTTTTTAGTAATTTTCTGAATTTAAGGTGGTCTTTGGTGTTCCTTATCAATTTTGGGATGTTGTTCCAGGTTTTCGCGGCTAAGTGGTAGAAAGCGGTGCCTCAGAGTTTCTTCTTGATGTAAGGTTTTTGTTCCAGTCGGATTTCGTTGGTTGACCTGAGTGGTCTCGTTGGCTTGTAGATTGTTATTTCTTTTTGTAGGAATTCGGCTCCTTGTCCGCTGATTGCCCTGTGCGTTATGCACATTGTTTTGAAGATGATACGCCGTTTTACTGGGAGCCAGTGTAGTGTTTTTAGGGCCGGGGTGATGTGGTCTCTTCTGGATAGTTTGAGGAGTAGTCTGGCTGCAGTGTTTTGGATCCGTTGTAGCTTCTTCAGTAGGTATTCCGGTATACCGAGGTAGAGGCTGTTTGCATAGTCGATACTTGACATGATGAGGCCGAGGATGGTGAGTGTTTTGTGTGTGAAGGAGAGGAAAGGTAGTATTTTTTTCTTGCCGTGTGGAGGAGGAAGAAGCATTTCTTGACTGTTGCGTTTATTTGCGGTTCTAAGGTTAGGGTGTTGTCCATCAGGACTCCCAGATTTTTTACTACCTTAGATGGTGATGGTATAGATCCCATTTCTGTTGGCCACGGGATGGCGGTTTCCTTCTCTTGGTCTTTGGATATGATCATGATTTCTGTTTTTCCTGGGTTGATTTTCAGGTTGTTGGCATTCATCCAGTTGAAGACTTCTTTTAGACAGTCTGTTCGGTTTGAATGATCGGCTTGGGTGTCTTCGATCTTGTAGATGATTTGAGTGTCGTCTGCATAGTTGTAGCATTTGATGTTGCGTTTCTTGAAGATTCTGATTACAGGGGTTTGGTAGATGTTGAAGTACAATGGAGATAGTGAGGATCCTTGTGGTACTCCACAGTCGTTGACTCGTGGGGTGGATTTGAAGGGTTTGATCCAGACGGTTTCAGTTCTGTCTGCTAGGAATGATTTAGTCCAGCGTAGCGCTGTGTCTGTTATGCCTATGTCTTCTAGTCTTTTGGTTAGGGTGTCATGGCTAACTGTGTCGAAGGCTGCTGAGAGGTCGAGCAGGATAAGGGCAGATGTTGTGTTGGAGTCTGCGTTTGTTTTTAGGTCATCCCAGATGGATAGTAGTGCTGTTTCTGTACCTCTTGTGGGTCGGAAGCCGACTTGAGCTTGGTCTAGCAGGTGGTGTTCTTCAACGTATTCTTGGGTTAGTTTGTATACGTAGGTTTCAAGGAGTTTGGCTGGGTAGGAGATGTTGGAGATTGGTCTGTAGTTGGAGAGGTCATCTACGTCCCCGCTTGTGTTTTTCAGAAGTGGTTTGATGTAAGCCGATTTGAAGATCCTTGGTACTGTCCCTGTTGCCAGTGATAGATTTAGAAGGTTTCTGAAGTATTCTGCTGGTGTTCCTTGTCCGAGGATTGATTTGTAGATGTCCGGGGGGCAGGGATCCATCGGTGAGCCCGCTTTCTTGCTGTGTTTTATTAGCATTGCGAATGCCTCTGCTGATATTTGAGGGTAGTTATTGAGTTTGTGCTGCGGTTCTGATTTGGGTTCGTTTGGTTGTAAGTCGCTGCTGGTTGGTCTCTGTTGGATGGTTTGTCGGATGTCATTGATCTTCTTTTTGAAGTGGTCTGCAAGGTTGTTGCATAGTTTCTCCGAGGGGGTTGGGGTGTTGTCACAGCCTGGTGGGTTTCTCATTTCTTTAATGATACGGAACATTCCTTTTTGTGTGTTGGTGGCATTTGTGATTCTGTCATCATAATGCTTTCTTTTTGCCTTTTGAATTTCCTTCTTGTATGCGCGAATGTGCTTCTGGAACATTGTTTTTTTGTCTGGATTGTAATCTTTCCTCCATTCAGTTTCCATCTTTTTGTTTTCCTTTTTCATAGTGCTTAGTAGTGGGGTAAACCATTTTGCCATTGCTCTTTTTTTTGATGGTGTGAATGGTTTTTCTGGGGCCATCTTGTCGATTGTATCTGCAATCCATTTGTGTAGTATCTCCGCTTTCCCGTCTAGGTCAGCTAGGTCTAGTTCTGTTGTTGAGGGCTTGGTTAACTCCAGTTGTTCGAATAGGTTGCCTTTTTTGACGTCTTTCCAGTTTCTTTTTGTGGTGGCTGTGAGTTTGGGAGGTTGGATGTAGACTTGAGTAGGCAGAGTGATTACGAATGGGATGATGAGATGGTCACTCCACAGTATTTGTATCGGCGGTGCCATGGTGATGAGTTTTTCCTCTGCGAATATTGCGTCCAAGGTGTGTCCGGCCGAGTGAGTTGCCCCTTTTACTAGTTGTCGTAGTTTCATGGTGGCGAGTTGTTCAATCAGTGAGTTTTGGGAGTTGGCATGACTGTCTTCGAACCAGATGTTGAAATCCCCCAGTATGATTAGGTGTTCGTGGTTGATGGCTATGTTGGTTATGGCTTCTATGAAGTTGTCGACGAAGGATGCATCATAAGTTGGGGGTCTGTACACCAGGATGAATGTTATGTTGGTTTTTGGGCTAGTTGTTAGGTGTATGACCATGGACTCGCAGTTGGGGATGTTGAGTGGTTCGTCTGTTCTTATTGTTAGCTGCTCTTTAAATGCTATTGCGATGCCTCCTCCTTTTCTGTTTTTCCTGTTTATTTGAAGGCATTTAAAGTTTGCTGGGAGGCAGCTTTGGAGTGTGATTTTGTAGTTGTCGTCTAGCCAAGTTTCTGTGATGAAGAGGATGTCGATGCCGTTGTCGTCGAGTAGGTCGAAGATCTCTGTAGAGTGTTTTGACATGGATCTTGCATTTATTAGATTGCAGTGGAGTTTAGAGGTGTAGCTTGGTTTGCCTTTTTTTGCTAGGGTCGTTTTCTGATCTTGTTCAGGAGCAGGTTTCGGGTTGTCAGCGTTCTCAAGTAGTACTTCTAGGTTTAGCCTAGGGTTTTTGTTTTCATCTGGTTCGTCTTCCAGGGGACATGGTTGTGGGTTCTTCTTGCTTTGGTGATGTATGGTGTTATCGCTTCAGTTGTGCGCATGTTGTATCTGGTGGAGTTTGTCATTCTTCGTGATGTTGGTAGGTTGTTCAGTGTAGTTGGTTTTGGTGTCGTGTTGTTTCGATCTGGTGAGTAGGTCTCAGTGAGGTATGGAGTTAGGTAAAGGGATTTGTCTCTTCTTTCAGTGTTGGTCCGATCTTTGAACCTGTCTGTGGGGGTGTGTTCTGTTGTTGCGGTTCTTAGTTGAAGTTTCGGGGTGTTTGTTCTTTCTTCTCTTCTTTCCCTCTGGGTGGGTCGTTTGCGCGGCATTGTACGATTCTGAGTTGTTTTAGTTTAGTTGTTGTCTTGGTCGGGGTGTAAGGGTGGAGTTAAGGGTTGTATAGTTATGTAGTTGGGTTCTAACAGTGGCTCTCTTTAGTCTCCGTCTCCCTTAGCGACAATGCAGATTTGGGCACGGCGGCCCTGCTAAGTTTGAGACACCTGTATAGTGTGGGAGTGGCCTATCAGTGCAGTTTGGAGAACAGACAGTGCACTTTGGGCACGGCGGCCCAGCTAAATTTGAGGCAACTGTATAGAGGGAGAGGGGCCTATCAATGCAGTTTGGGGGACAGACAATGTAATTTGGGCGCGGTGGCCCTGCTAAGTTTGAGGCACCTGTATAGTGGGAGAAAAGCCTATCAGTGCAGTCTGGAGAACAGACAATGCAATTTGGGCACGGCGGCCCTGCTAGGTTTGAGACACCTGTATAGTGTGGGGTGGCCTATCAGTGCAGTTTGGAGAACAGAGAAATACACTTTGGGCACGGCCGCCCTGCTAAGTTTGAGACATCTGTACAGTGTGGGAGAGGCCTACCAGTGCAGTTTGGAGAACAGACAATACACTCATCGCCACATGAATTGGAAATAACACACAACAAATCCAACACCATCTGAAACACAACATCCTTGGCGCATGTCCTTCAGTTTAATGTACTCCTGCACCTGAAAAATCCCAGAAATTCCCTCTTCACCATCATCACCATCACCATCATCTTTGTACCCAACCAAAGGATACTCAACAGCCGACTGGGACAATGCGTCTGCCAAAACACTGTTTCTCCCCTGAACATGCTCCACCTGAAACTGCAATCCTTGTAGACTGCTCACCCATTTCAGGATTTTTCTCAACACTCCTAATCAACCCTTGTTAAAAATACTCACCAGAGTTTTACGATCAGTCCTCACCCTAAACTCTTGAGCCCAGAGATACATTCTGAACTTGCTGATTGCCCACACACAGGCCAGGGCCTCCTTTTCCACCATAGAGTATCTTTTCTCCACCTCTTTCAGCATCTTTGATGCAAGGGCAATAGTTAGTTACCAGTTCTCCATCCTGCTCCTGCATAAACACTGCGCCAAGACCACTATCACTCGCACCTGTGTATACTATTGTTTTCCTCTCCTCTGCAAACTCAGCCAACAACGGTGCTTGAGCAATACATATTTTGACACCCTCAATATTGATGGGTACATCTCCATAAGCATTTGCTCCGATTCTGGTCTCCTCCGTGGTGCAACACTTGAATTCGTTTCTCCATGCCCGTTTGCTGATCAAAGTGTAGTCTGCCCCGCTGTCTATCAACATGGGTATTTGCACCCCATTCACTGCAACCATTGCTTGAGGTTTCTTGCTCTACTTTTCCTGAAACTGGTTGTACAGAGTTGCTAACTTCCTTTCCCATGTACTCATATTCATCAGTGTCTTCCTCCTCGTAAACTTCTCTCACTTGACCAAACGACTTAAAATGTTTGCAACAGCGGGTCAGATGTCTTTGTGACCACACTCTCGACAAATTATGTGCACCGCTACACACTCCTTATCACGCGCTAGACGGGTGCCACTTCCACACCTGTAATATCTCCTTCTTAGTGCAAATTTGGATTCTCCTTTGGAAAGACCCCATGGAGGCCCAACGCTCTTGGCACCTCTGGATTCCCCCATCACTTTCCTTTGCTACATCTTTTGTTTTCTTGTCTCCATTTTTCCCGCTCTCAGACCATTGCTTTTGGGCCATCTTGGTCATTTTATTTACCACACCTTCTCCCATTCCTGCTTTGTGGCCCTCATCGTTCTTCCCCGAGTGTAGTTCTTTAATGCAGAACTCTGTGGGCTCAATATTTTTCGCAATCTCAATCACCCTGTCTAAGGTGGAATTGAGTTACCTCCACATCTCTTATTTGATTTTTATTGTTAATGCATTTAATCATTAACTGGTCACAAATATGTTCCTCTTGGCAGTGGGTAAAACAACATTTAACAGACAGCCCTCGTGACAAATTCCTCAATGGATTCTCAAATTTTTTGTTCCCTGGTGGCTAAGTGGTAATGTGCAAGGATTATATTCTCTTGCAGCTCGTAATGTTTATCCAGTTTCGCAATTTGTTTCTTATTATGTCCTACATCACCAAGACCTACTGGTTCTGGAAGGTTTTTAAGAACATCTTGTCCAGCAGATTCCAAACAGTGGGACAGCAATGCCTCTTTCCTAGCATTCGAATGATTAGGGCCAAACACTGCTAGCACGTACTCGGTAATACCATCCCTCCGTTCAGACTACCTCATTTTGGGCTCTCCTGGTGATGCTAAAAAGAATACTGGCCCTGGAACATTGGCCATGTCAGTGTTCAATTAATTGTGGAGATGCGGGAAATTGTTCACATAAATCAAAGTTCCAATTGGGCTAATATTCCCTTAGGTAATGTACTGCTCCATGCATATTTTCTTTGCCACTGGCAAATTTACATTTGCTATGCTGTGTGCAAAGCAAGCAAATACTGCCTCCCACTTTACTTAGTTTCTTTCAAGAATACTGGACCGAGGAAGATGTGCATGAGAGTGGGCAGGCTCCAGATCACTGTTAGGTCTGTTTGCTGATGCCTCGTTGCCCAAGATGGCCGCACGTGCTTGCACGTTCTCGGGTGCTTTCCTCTAGTTACCATGAAAACGTTTAAGTCAGCCAGCTGCTTCCCTAAGCGCAGAGGCTCTGAAGGAGCAGCGCGCACACAGACATGATGGCCGACCCTGAACTGCAAGTAAGTTCCCAGCGTTCACGTGCTCTGCAAGTGTTTATGCCTCCCGCTTTTGTGAACGCTTCCGCTCTCACCGGTCAAACTGCCCCTGGAGTCCCGTGGCTCACACAAGCAGCTCACCCACCCCGCAATATCCAATGGGGTCTGGGTGCAGGGGGTGCTCAGGAGCCCCCCCAACGCTTATTCCACCATGTCGATGTTGTGGAATTCCCGCCGTACCCTTCTATCTGATTCCAGGAAGTGCAGGCATTGGGGCAGGCTGCTCCAAACCTCTTCGGAGCCCCTCTCTAAGCTCTGCCAACCGCAGGATGACAGCTTCTAGTCAGCAGGCACAGTAGCTGAGGGTCGCTGATCCCCAGCCAGACTTTGCCAGTTGTTACGGGTGAACAACTTCCAAGAAACATGAGTAGTAAGGTAACTCAACCTCCCAGAGCGACCTCCCAGATCAGCACACTGTCTCAACTGTCTCACCTGGAACCTCTCCACACTGCAGGTCTCCCCCAGAGTTCCATGGATGCTAGGCCTGGAACACAATAACTATGTACAATGGTTACCAACGGCATCATAGATGCTATATATAAACATGGCCTGAACTATATACAGTGCAAGATCAACAGTAAACTATGTAGGCGCTCATAGAAGGCACACTGCTAACACCTCTCAACATTCATCTCACTCTACTAAATACTCCAGACTAATCTTAACTAATCAAACATAACTACATACATTATTTTAAGAGGTTTGACCATATTTATTTGCGCAACCAGACAAAGTCATTCAGAGTCCATATATATTTTTAAAATGCACAAAAATGTAAATCTTAAATGATATACCTCTCCTGTCTGTTAACAGTTTTTCGAGGTTTGGGTCTACCCCATTTGTAAAAACCTAGGTGGAAGAACAAATGACATACCCGTGGTAAAGTTCTCTCTACTGGATGTTCCGTCCATCGATTCCTCATCTTAGATATTTGTTCTCCCATTTTGCAGCTCTCAAATTTTTTCCCAGCAAGGGGTATTGTGCACACTGGTGTTGATGGCCGTCGAGTCGACATCTTCTTGACCGAACAGGACGTTGTTGCGGGTACAAATAGCATGCTCAGTGCCCCATGACCTCAGTTCTCATTTTTCCCTTTGCACAGCCAAGTTGGGGATTACAGACAAAAATGTACTGTTTGAGCATTAAAGGGGAGTCACTGTATAATCAAAGTAGAGTGCTCCCTAGCCATGGGGTAGGCTGGGTGGGTGATGAGTCTGTGGGAGGAACATCCAGTAGAAGACATACATTACTCACCGTAATCGTATTTGTGGTGCTTGTATCTGCTTAGATTTGCATGCTGTGCGTATAGTCCGGCATCTAGTGGTAATATTCGAGTATTGCATCTTTTATTCGAAGACCAAAATGGGATGTTGACCTAGGCATGTCTGTAACACTATCCCTACTGTGCCGTGTAGTGTACCCATGATCCCCGATGCGGCGAGGTCCCCCGGTTGTTTTTGTTCTGCCATGCGGGAGCCTAAAGAGAATGCATGAACAAGTACAGAAGAAAAGATGGTGCAAGATGTCTATGTTCCTTCAACTCCAAAAGGGGAGGAAACACGTAAATCTAAGAAGATACAAGCACCAGAAATACGATAACGGTGAGTAATGTACGTCTTCTGATGATTGTGAATCTGCTTAGAATCACATGCTGTGAATCGACTAGTGAGCAGTACCAGGAGATGGTGGTGGAATGTGTGAAGGAACAGCAGCTAACACCACCCGGCCCACTTGAGAATCAGTCTTGGAATGTTTATCTAAGCAGTAATGTTATGTAAATGTGTGAACAGAACTCCAGGTAGCCGCTTTGCTAATAGAATCTCAAGGAATGTTTGCAATGAAAGCTATAGTACCCTTGTGTCTTGAGTAAAATGTGCTCTAGGTGTAAAAGTAAGGCTCTCAGAGAGTAACACATCTGGATACATTTAATGATACATTTATAGATTGCCAACTTCGAGACAGGATCCCAATCTCTACCAGTGGCAATGGAGAGAAAGAATTGATCTGTCTTTCTAAGCGGTTTTGTCTTATTGAGGTAATACATCCCTGCGCTCCTAAAACCTAGTGTATGGAGACTTCTTTCAGCCGAGTTACTGGGATTCTGAAAGAAAGATGGAAGTTCAATGGACTGGTTTACATGGAACCAGGAGATGAATTTAGGTGCTGTGAGAAACCTGAGGGTATTCTCACTCCTAAACCCCTTGGATCCTCTTCTCAGGTGGCCAGAGAAAGGCCATTGGTCTTGTATCCCGACCCTGGGCTGAAGCAGCGAGGAAGGATCACCTGGGTGGAGGGTCCTTACGGATTGGGAGTGGGGTGCACAAAGGCAAGTTATGGTATCCCCCTTTCCCAATTGACGACCAACCTAACCTTTACACGACCTTTATGGGTCAATGAAAGTCAGCTCCCCTCATTTCCCCTTCTTTTGTGACACTTGACAGTACCGAGACGAGGAAGAGGCAGTTGAGAGTAATGAACACTATGGCATTTCAATACTTTAATACAGGGATGAAGAAGATGCCTGCAAAGTGTTGTGAAGGTCAGGCATGTCCTCTTAATCATGGTCAGGCAAGCTTAATTGGGAAAGCACACATGCAACATGTTAAAGGGTTGCAGATGTGTAACACGACAGAGAGAAAGCAACACAGAGAGAAGCAACAGGGAGCCCGGTGTGACCGTCAGAGAACCTTATTTTGGGAGAGGCGAGCCGCCGGATGGAACTGCTGTAAGTTGGTCAGCCGTGCGCAGCATGCCGAGATGCTGGGGACTGTAGAGAGAGGTGGTCTCATGAAGCGTGGCATGGGATCTGGGGTTCTGTGGAGCGGGCAGAGAAGGGAGCCAAGTGGAAAGGCCGTTCCTTCCCTCTGAACAGAAGTGCTTGTTCCCCTTTGTCAATGAACCGACACAGGAGTGTTTGAGGGGCAGGAGTTGGACCCCTGACAGCAGAAGCAGAAGTATGTGTGCTCTGTGTGGCAATGAAAGCTTTCAATGAGACTGGTTGAGCTTCTGGCGGATGAGAAACCCGGGATAACTTGGTGCACGAGTGCCTGAACATTTCCACTGTTGAAGTATAGTTTGTATCGGAGTGGTCGGTGTCTCAGGGAGAGTATTTTTGAAAGTATCTGGTTAAAAACATTTCTATTATTGATTGTTAAAGCACAAGAAGGAATACTTTTTATCGGTGTGGCTGTGTGTCTCAGGAAGAACGTTTTTGAAAGTCTCAGTAAAACAAATGAATACTGAACACCGGACTGAATGGAAATTGAACATTAAGCAAAATGAATGCACATTAAATACTGAACTGAATAAAAACGTTCCAATTAAGCAAAGTCACTATATATTGAATTCCGAGCAGAATGGAACTTTAAAATTAAGCAAAATAAACGTACATTGACGATCGAACTGAATATAACTTTAAAATTAAGCAAAAGAAAAGTGTATTGAATAACGAATTGACTGAAAGCTTCAAACAGCATGAATGCATATTGAGAGCAGAATTAAAAGAAACCCTGAAGTAACATATTATATAAAGAAAGGAAATAAAGCTTTATGGGCCAAGGAAATAAAGAGAACAGCCAAGATGCCCACATGAAAACAGTATATGGAAAAGGGTGCAAGGGTGACGGAGAGTCATAAGAGGCAAGAACATTGTGATGGTGAAGTAAAAGCTTTGTGGAAGGGAACCCTGAGACTTTAGGAAGTACACTCGTCTTGAATGCAGTGCCTCAAGACCCTTTTGTGTTTGAACTGTGTTGCTTGTAACTTGGGGTAGGGAACCCTGAGGATTGTTTAAAAATGGATCACCTGGAACATAAGATAGGTAATTTTAAGACTTTTGTGGAATTGTTTTACATTTGGGGAAGGGAGCTGAAAGAAAGCTGCGAGCTGGAAGAAGCTCCAAACTTTATTTTGAACACTGTTTCTTTGGGTACCAACATCCCTACATATGGTATAGATCTGGTTGGGAGGGTAAGTATACGTTTTGAACACTTACAGACCTTTAAGTTGAACTCTTTGACTCAGACTTTTGTTAGTTTAATTTAGGTAGGGACAGTTTAGCATAGGGCAAGTTAGGCCTTTTCTATCCTGACATTTAAGTTAATAAAGTGTTTCATTTTGAAATGTGGACCTGTTGTCTGTGTCTTGGTTCATGATGCCTTCACAAATGGTGTCAGTTGTGGGATATGGCTCAACTGATACAAGTTGGGGAACTCTTGAAAGTGACAGTTATTAGAGCCTCCGATCCACTACTCATTAAAATGTACCCAAACAACTGGGAGGAATAGATACCAGGAGGAGAATTAGTCAATCGGGTCTCTAACCTTGAGAATAACTTTGAGAGAGTTGAGACGGCCAATCTTAATTTTGTTCCCAGCCAGTCTTTTTCCCCAAAGGTTAGAGGTTGAGTGGTTCCACTCTGTTGAGTCAAGACCACTATGCCCGAGAAGGTCGGAAAAGTGTGAGACCCGAACCCATCTAAGTCGAAAGATGAGAATAACTTTACAATCATTGGTAGCCCAGACCATTCTTCCTATACGGAAAGCAGTGGAGGGGAACAGTTACCATCTATTTTGTCACCAGGAAGGGGTGGTAATGGTTAGGGAGAAGATCATCATTTCCTTAAACCTCTGGGTAGACCTCCCCTGTAACATGATTATGTATGTTAGCCAGGCAGGGGAAATTATTGGAAGATATTGCCTCTTCTCTTACGTGAAAATAGACTAGACTTTATACTAATACATTTTTCTTCCAACCCAATTAAAATCCAAAGGGGTGACTTGATGGGATGCTTGGTCTAAGAAGCTATAGCGGAAACCTTTCACCAGGCAAACCTAGAACATTTTTGTAAAATACCAAAAGTAGAGATGGGGAGGGATCAAGATAAGAATGACACTCTCAGGAAGACCAACAGCTGTTCATATTTATTAACACTGAGGGAAAAAGTCACTCTCCTTAAAGTAGGAGGAGATTAATATGTCAACGCCTTCTCCACAGACTTTAAAATGGGTGAGACAGAAGGAGAAGTTCAACCCACTTCTCGTCACCTGGCTGTGAAACATATGAGCGAGGAACTTACAGTCCTAATACCATCCCACCCCAAGAATACCCTTTAATAACCAATTATAACTAGAATCATTTGATGGTTCTGATGATAGTGAGCCTGAGGTAAAGATTACGACCTCAGAGCGGACCTGCCCCACCTTTGTTTCAGGAAAAAAGTCATTCAATTCCTTACCTTGACTGACCTTAGTTGACCGGTGTTATCTACCTCCTACTGATATTTATCAATAGACCATCATTCCATACAGTTGGAATTCTGATCGACCTAGTTGAACTTGTATATTTTGTATCTATTTGTGTGACCCTACTGTAATCTCTAATGTACATTGTGCTCTGATGTAACCTCGTGCCCTAATGTAATTTCTAATGTACACTGTGCTCTGATGTAACCTGTAAGTTTCGCATTTTCTTGTCATTGCGCCCTGCTACCCTTGGGTCTGGTGCGCACAAAAAATGAATAAAACAAACAAAACAAGGAGAGGGCGTGAGAGTCTTTCTTCTATTCCAGCATCATAAGATGTACGGGCTCCTGTTATTCATGCAGACAAATTAATCGGTATCATTACATATTATCCCCACCAAAAATATTGCTGTATATATGGTTGTCTGGAATGGCCATAGGCAATATTTTTGGGGGGATAATAGTTGGGCGCACGGGTTGCAGGGGTGTCCCCCCGCTCCTTTAAAAATAATGTGGGGGTTGCGGGGGTGTCCATGCCTTAATATCACAGCCAAAATATGGCAATATTTTTGTATGGCGATATTTTTGCCGGGAAATTAACACATGGAACCAATTAACTACCTACATGAACCATGTCCTTTGGACATCCAAATGGCTTCTAGTTATCAAGAGTTGTAGGACTTAGTGAGATCAGGTTCAGACAAACTCATGATAGGAGATGGGAATGGAATCCTTCCATCCTCTCTACACCTATCTCCTACCCAAGACCGAAGAGGCTTCTCTGTAAAGGGCCTGGGCATGGTGCAAGATATTGTCCATTAAACATAAATGATCTCCCCATCACACCATCATTAAGAGAACCGGATCCTCAAACAACACAGGAGATATTTTTTCCCTTGAGGAAAGTGGAATATGAAATGCCTCAAACCTAAAATGTTTCTATTTCCACTTTGGATAATATTTCCACTATGCCTGAGAGAGATAGCTTCATTTGTGAGAATATACTATCCCCCATATCATCAAGCCCCCCCCCCCACACCTCCCAGAGATAGGCTAAATTCCTCATGGGAAGAATGGGAGTCCTCTTCGAGGCATTGTCCTTTAGACCAGAAGGAGCAAGTACCATCCACCCCAAACATCCCAATCAATAATTTACTGGAACCAAATGTTGATCTTAAAGAGAACTCAGTCATGGTGAGAAACCTTGTCGAGACCCTATAAAGCCCCAACGAGTCACCATCAAACATCTGATGGTTTTCACCAGACCCGGTTGCTATTCTCCTTGCTCAAATTGTGCCGACACTAGAGCAGGACTAGTCAACATCTGAGTTCCTACAGAAACAAGCAAAGGGAGGAGGGTGTCCTCCTATTATCACCCTACCCCTTAACTACCACCAAGAATGCTACTCCTGTAGAGGATATGGACCCAAGAAAATACATAAGGTGGCTCCACCTTATTAGTACTGGCACTCTCAGTTGGCCCCCGAAGGAGCTGCAAAGAGTTAAAACATTTGTTATTCTGGTAACTGTAAGTTCATTAAGTTCCTTCTGAAGCTTATGAAAAAAATGAAAGAAATGAAAATGATTCTTATACGTTTACCAGGAACTGTTTAATGCAAATTCCTGTGTAAACCTTTAGTCTTATTTCGAGTAGTGAGGCAAAACAATAATAGCAAAAGGCCATTAAGTGTACATATGCTAATGCATTTCGATAAAAACCATCTTCAGGGCAGTACACTTGTGTTTAGTATCGTGCTGTTATTTCAAGCCTATGGCATTTGACAGAACAGATTCACAATAGAAGCAAACATATAGCGCAATAACCATGGCGTTAAAGGATTGTAAAATTCAAAAATGACATACCAATGTGTGCCAAATAAGTTCATTGATTGGTGCCACCCCGAATCACAAGATAGAAGAAAGAAAAAAATGCATGTCAACTACATTTGCATTTCAGTGGTTGCCTTAATAGCGCTTTTACAATCTAGAATTGAAGTCTTGATCGTACCCCGTTCTATGCTTACAAAGTATCTTCTAACGTGATCAGTGTACACACTGAAAGTGACGCGGCATCTGTAGAGAAAGAACATCAATCAACCTATGAACTCTCTGTGCGTATCTTGTGTGGGCTCCAGTCTGACTGGGACTCACCTCTCGTCAGTATTCTGTGTAGAATGGAGCCGAACGAAGTCACGTTGTCGCGGGTGCGCGCCGACTCTTACTATTTATATGTCGCCATGGCGACGGTAAAAGGTCTCGTGCTCCCGCACGGTTGCTGGAGCACGTATGCCTCGCGCCCCACCCCTGGTGGGGTCACGGATGGGCCGGGAAGTCGCCATGGTAACGTACAAAGCCTTAGCACAATGCCAGGGCGTAATGCACTGGCTGCATGATCCAATATGAATATTCACAACATCTGATGTTGTTGATGAAAATACTATTATGCTTTTTGTATCAAATGGAAGAGTTTCAAAACGAGGCTCGAGTACTAAATTTTAACTTAAACCAAAGCACAGCTCCATATGTGCGAGTGAGGTTCTATATTTAGGAACACTCGGCGTGGCTCTATCCATGGTGCGTGTGTGTTTGATTGAAATATATGCATAAATACAGAAACACGTTTGCTTGGTGTCCCAATTTTGAAAAATACGGCACGCATAGAAAAAATAAAAAACAAAATTTCAAACAGTTTTTCAAACAGTTAAATTCAGGTATGGGGAAAATGCCCAGTCTACATGATTCAATCTGAGCAATCTCATAATAATGTAAAGCCACCTAAATGTGGGTAACAATCGGTGCAACCATGAGGTTAAAGGTATATAAGCAAAAAGAGTGCAAGACTTGGTGCCAAGAGTATGTGGAAAGAGGACAAACATATCGATATCCATGTGGTTATAGATAGTACATATAGTTTATCTCCTCATTTAACCCTTTTGGTGTCAATGAGCTGATTCTGTCAATCCAAAATGTTTCTCGTTGATCGAGTCTCTTTTATGGGTTCTCATGTTAATATTTTCTTTGCACTACCTCAAGGATTACAGATCTGATTTGAGCCAGGTTGTGTTTTTTTTCTTTCCAATGTCTGGATACCGCCGAGGTGACATTCTGATTACATATGCATGATCTATGCTCATTCCCATCTTGTTTTGGCCGCCCTTTGAGATTGACCTACATAATAGAGGCCACATGGGTATTTTGTAGCGTATATGATGCTGTGTGTGTCACAGGTTGCAAAGCTCTTCAAATCCGATTTTTTCTCCTGCGTAGGGGTGATTGACTGATTCCCCTTTAATGATGTATCCACAGTTAGTGCAATTCCGGCAACGAAAGGTACCTATGCGATCAGTGCTTTTCTTTCTTTGTGGAGGTCTTGTGTTCACAAGTCTCTCTGAGATTTTGACTGCGTTGGTAGGCAAAGGTAGGAATATCTCTAAATAAATGTTCAACTCTTTGGTCACATGTCACTGTGTTCCAATTCTTCTTGATTATTGTTTTGATGCGATTACTTTGTCTCAAATATTTTGACACAAAAACCAGTGGCGTTATAGTGTCTGTCTTTGCTTTAGATTTCAACAGGACTTCTCTGTTCTGTGTTGCTGCACGTAATTTTGCGGCCCCGACTTGTCTTGAATTTCCCCGGTCAAGGAATTTCTAGCCATTTCTGCAACCTCATTTTGGTAGTCTATTGGATCACTTACTATCCTTTTCACCTATAACAGTGGACTGTATGGCAAAGTTTTGATGAGGCTCGTTGGAGGAAACTGAGTCTTTGGAGTAAGTTGTTGTGATCTGAGCTTTTGCGGAATATAGTTGTTTTATATTTGTCATCTGTGATGTTCATTTAGACATCCAAGAAATGTATGGTGTTTCGAGAATACTCGTGTGAATTGGATTCTTGGGTCTATTCTGTTGAGGTGATTGAAGAATTCAAGTAGTTTAGATTCTGTGTTCGTCCACACTCCAAAAATATCGTCAATGTACCTAATCCAAATGGCTAGGTCTTGTCGCCACATATGATTAAGAAGTACATGTTCTGTCTCAAATTTATGCATGAATGCATTAGCATAAAATGGGGCCATAGTAGCCCCCATTGCAGTGCATGCAACTTATAGAAAGTATTTGTCTTTGTAACGGAAATATGAGTTGTTTCCTATGAATTCCAATAGAGTCATGATGAATTCTTTTTGTGCTGGTATTTCTTCCTCCTGTAACAGTATCCATTCGACTGCTTCTCTTCCTAAATCGTGAGGGATGGATGTGTATAGGCTTTTGACGTCTATCGTGAAACAAATATTATTAGAATCAAATGGTATTTCGTTGAGATATTGTAGGAAGTGTGTTGAGTCTTTTTTTTAAACTTCTCTTTATTGGCATGAAGCGAGAGCAGACAACCAACGTATTGTACAAACCACATAACTTGTAGATGCATGAATGTTATTACAAATGCAAGGGTGGTCAGCAGATGTAAGCACTTGGCAATACAGTTCAGTGTGTTACAAGATAAGCAAGTCTACTTCATCGGGAAAGGGGGATGATAGAAGCTCAATATCTGCCTTGCCGTTCAGATAGCTGCAAAACTCAGACCAGACATTTCTGGGGCGAGAAGTCAGCGGAAGGGTATTGATGTAGTCCTCCTCATACATTTGAGTCCAGGTGAAGGCCTTTAGCCACCTCTCAAATGAAGGGGGGGAGCAACGTTTCCAACACTGCAAGATGCATTTTTTGGCCCCCATAGTTGCAGCGTTTAAAAATCTGGACATCTTTCTCAGTTCGGGCTCATCCCACACACCAAACGGGACCGGCAGCGGTGCAGGAGATATGTGGGACTCATCTCAGAGAGGGCTTCTATGATGGCTTTCCAGTATGGGCCTAGTGCTTCACAAGCCCAGAACATGTGCATGTGGTCTGCGTTCATAGAGTTACATCTGGGGCAAGTGTGGGCCTGGCAATGTGTAAATCTGCCCACCCTGTGTGGCGTGTAATATAGTCGATTCAGGTGTGTTGAGTCTTTTATATAGGTGCTGGTTTTTTTGATCAAAGTTGCCTAGCGATTCCAAAATACTGTTCATTCCTGCTACCATAGGTCTTCCTGGTGGTTTCTCTAGATAGGATATGGACCCCCCACCCACAAAATATTGACCTTTAAACCAGATTGATTTCCTTTCCATTCCATCAGCACAATTATTTAACGAGGATAAACGGAATAAAGAAGAAAGAATTAAGTCATCATCCAATAACCTCTTATACACCCAATGTCTGGGGAAAAGGGGAGGAACCATAATAACCAAAGAAAAACCCATGCCTTTCTATATACCGGAAATAAAACCATGTATAAAATCCGTCTTACCCTAGAGAACAAAACTGTCTGGGCGAAATTGGATACAGCAAGTATAGAAAGTGTCTTAAGAACAGAGTTACTTCCCCAGGGGTGGAAAGACGTAGGAAAAGTGACAGTGACCTGTGTACATGGCCATATGGAAAATCACCCGTTTACCCAGATCTCCATTACTATTGTTGGAAGAAAAATAAGGAGCAAGTTACTTACTTGTAATTATTGTTCTCCAGCAGTGGTCTGGCATGGATTCACAGTCGTCAGGCTAGGAATACTCAGTAAAAGAAAAAACAGTTTCACTTTCACTTACAAAGTGTATTTCTCATTTAAACCAAGCACTGTCCTCTGGGTGATACTGCCCCCATCCAATGACAGTCCTCTCCATAAGCCCCTCCTCTGGCAGCCATCTTCAGATTTGGTAAGCACGTAAAGTGGCAGTATGATCAAGGAGAGCCGCAGAGGGGTTGGAGGGAGGGCTTGCATGTGAATCCCTGCCAGACCCATGCTAGAGAACACGATACAGGTAAGTAACTTTTTCCTTCTCCAGCATGGGTCTGGCATGGATTCACATGCTCATGAACAATAAATAATAGCAGTACAACAAAACACCACGGGAGGTGGCAAGGCTCAACAGAAGCAATTGCACATACACCTGGAACAGACTCACCTCAAGCAAACCGGTTGCATAGCCCTGCTTGGCCAACTCTGGACTCCTCTCTGGAATCCTGTCAATGCAGTAAAATTTCATGAAGGTTTGCGCGGACCTCCACGTAGCAGCTCTGCAGATGTTGAGCAGGGGCACACCAGACAGGAATGCCATCGTTGCAGTAATTGCTCCGGTAGAGTGGGCTCTCGGACGGCCGGGCAGCGGTCGGTTAGCCAACCGATGACAGTGCGTGATGCAGCCTGAGAGCAATCTTGAAATGGAAGCCTTGGACAATGTCTTCCCATGGTTCACAGGACCAAAGTTCACGAACAGCTGTGAAGTCTTCCGAAAACTCGTGCATGTCATGTAGAACTTCAGGGTACGAGCAATGTCTAGATGGCGCAAGGCCCTTTCCACCAGCGACAAGTTTTCAGGAAAGAAACAGGTAACACAAAAGGCTTGTTGCGGTGGAATTCCGACGGAACCTTTACCATGAAAGAGGGAGTGCGTATGCAGCACCACCCTCGATTCGTGGAAAGTCAGGTACGGTTGCTTGCAGGATAGGGCCAGGATCTCACCTACCCTGCTGGCAGAGCCGAGGGCCACAAGGAAAGCCATTTTCCATGAAAGAAACTTGAGCGGGGCCTGATGAAGCGCCTCAAAGGGGGTCCCTCATGCGCTTTGTCAGAACCAAGTAGAGTTCCCACGCCGGGGCCGGAGCTTTCACCGGTGGGAACGATCTGAAAAGCCCTTTAAGAAACTCCTTGACAAGTCAGTGGGACCAAAGTGAAGATCTTCCTGGTGACCTGGTGTAGCAGGAGATAGCCGCCCGATAAACCTTGATGGAGGCATGCGCCAGACAGGCCTTGGCCAAGGGTAGCAAGTATGGCAGGATCCGTGGGGCCGTGACCCTCAAAGGGGTAATCGTCAATGACCGGCACGACGCAGCAAAACGATTCCACTTGTGACTGTAGCACTTCAAGGTCGAGGATACCCTGGCCTTGGCAAGGACCTCCCGGCAGTCCGTGGGCAACTCGTATCCTCCAGACTCTAGGGCTGCAGGACCCAAGTCCTCAGGTTCAGCAATCCCGGGTCGTGATGCAGGATTGTGCCTCCTTCTCTGGTGAGAAGATTCGGTACCACTGGCAGCTTGACCAGAGGCGACGCAGACAGGCTGAGAAGGTCCGGGTACCAAATCTGCCTCTGCCTAGCCAGGGCAATGAGCATCATCCTGTATCGACACTGAGTGCGTTGATGACTTGTAGCAGGTGAGGGAGCGGAGGAAACGTGTACAGAAACAGCCCTTCGCATTGGGAAAGAAAACGCGTCCCCCCTAGGCTCCTCGGCTGGTGGAATCTGCTGGCAAATTTATGGCATTTGGAGTTCACCGCCGGCGCAAACTGATCAATCTGGGGTCTGCCCCACTTGACGAAAATGCAGTCCACCTGATCCTGCCGAATTCCCACTCGTGGCAGGAGCGCAATTCCCGGCTGAGGGAGTCTGCGATGGTGTTCTTGACTCCTTCTAGGTGAAGAAGGATGAGGAACATCCCTTGTTCGGCGCCCAAGTGCCACAAGTCCTGTGCTTCCTTGGAGAGCAACGAGGATAGAGTGCCCCCGTTTCCTGATATAGAACATGGTGGCTTTGTCCATGAAGATCGTCAACACCTTCTTTTCAGAGATGGAAGGAACGACTTGAGGGCCCAGAACACTACCCGTAGCTCCAGGATGTTGGTACGGAGATCCTTCTCCTCCAGCAGCCACATGCCTCTGGCGTACAGAGGTCTGGTGTGGGCTCCCCAGCCTTCCAGGGAAGCGTCCGTGGTGACCGTCTACTAGTATGGGGCGTTTTGAAATCCAGCACCCTTGGGCGATATTGGAGCAGACACCTCACCATTCTATCGCCTGACAGAACTAGTCGTTGAGAGGGATCTTGTCCGTGAAACTTCCAGACACCTGTATCCAGCGGGCGTCCTGGAACTCCTGAAGGGGTAGCATCCACAACCTGCAGAGCCAGACGAGGTAGATGCAGGACATCATGCTGATCAGTGACTTTATGGACCGCACCATGTCGGTCTTCGTTTATGACAGATGCTGTACCTTCCCTTGCATGTCTGCTACCCTGCCCTCCGAGGGTGACTCCAGGCAGGACACCATATTGAGTTTGGTGCCTAGGAACAGCACGTTCTGTGATGGTGTTAAGCAGGACTTCGGATAGTTGATGGAGAATCCCAGATCCGTCAGCAGCTGGACGGTAGTCTCTGTGTGTCCAATGGCCAACTCCTGCGAGCGGGCCCGGATGAGCCAGTTGTCGAGGTATGGGTATATGTGTATGCCCCGCAAACGTAGATGGGCCGCCACAGGCGCCAGGCATTTTGTGAATACTCAGGGAGCCGACTTCAATCCGAAAGGTAGAGCCTTGAACTGGTTGTGCTGTCCCTGCACAATGAAATGCATAAACATCCAATGTTTTTTGTTTATGGGGACGTGGAAATAGGCGTCCTCCAGGTCCAGCAACGTCAAGAAGTCCCCTTTCTCCGGTTGGCCGAGCATGCGTTGTAATGTGACCATCCTGAACTTTTGGCACTTCAGTTATTTGTTGAGACGTTGCAGGTCTAGGATGGGCCTATAGCCCCCCGGTCTTCTTTCGGACCAGAGAGTATCTGGAATAGACTCTGTAGCCCCAGAGCTGTTTGGGAACTAGCTCTATCGCCTCTTTTTGAAGCATGCCCGTTCCTCTTCCAGGAGCTGAGGGGTGTGCTGCTCCTGACAGGCAACCAGAGGAATCCGTGGAAACCTGCATTGAAACTCCAAGTTGGATCCCTGGGCGAGAGCATCCAGCACCTATCTGTTGGTTGTGATCTTCCACTTGCTGAGGAACATAGTCAGCCGGCCTCCCACCAGGGTGCACGCGTGGGGGCCGGAAGGTCCCGGATGGTTTAGCACCAGCGTCCTGCCCTGCGGGAGACGGTGATACTGTACTCCATTGCCTTAGGCCTGGGAACGGCCTCTGTAGGCTTCCTGGGTCATGGATCTGGAGAGCTGATGGTTCAAAGCAGAGAAACCTTTGGCAGACCTGCTCGACTTCCCTCTGGAGGAGCAAAAAGAGCGATGCTACTGGAAAATGTCCAGGGAACAGGCCGTCTCCGCATCTGCCTCGATGGCCTGGAGGGGCTTGTCAACGACCTTCCCGAACAAGTTCTCTCTGTCAAAGGGCATGTCCAACACCTTCATTCGCCTGAACCTCCTGCCGGAAATTTGTGGCCTTCATCCAGCCTTGGCGACGAAGGCAGACACTGTTCCCCATCTGCCGGAACCCCGTGTCGGCGACGTCCAATGCCTGACCCCACGCTATTGCCCGCTCCTGTAAGAGCGCAATTGCCTCCATCCTCTTGTCGGCGGGGAGGAACTCCAGAATAGGCCGCAGCTTGTATCACAGCTCCCTGTTGTACCTGGCTAGGAACGCCAGTGCTTTGGCCGCCTTGATAGTGGACGCCGCAGTGTAAATCACCTTCCTTCCCATGGCGTTCATCCTCTTCCCCATCACTGTCAGGAGGGACCGAAGATGACGAGGATGGGTTGGTCGATCATTTCCTCACAGCCGCCGATGCAACCGAATCCAGTGATGGCTGTGACCTCAGGCACTTGGGTGCAGAGTCCGACACCCAATACTACTTCTCCAGCCTATCCTGGTAGGCTGGAGCCGAGCAAGCGTTCTTCATGAGGGCCAGGCCGTCTTCCCACACGTCGTCTAGAAGGGGCACTGCCATGATTGTCTTCCTCTTTGCCTCTCGCCTGTTACAAAAAACCCTACTTCTTGGTTTCCTCCGGCACAAGCTGGAAAAGCTCAGAAGCTCTGGAGATCATGCAGTGGAACGATCCCACTTTGTCCGGAGGGGACACCCTGGGTGGAGCATCCAAATGCGGAGACTCGCCGTTCGCTGCAGCGATATCTTCATTGTCCATAGTCGTGGACGTGTCCGTCCCAGTACACGTACCCGTGTGTGGGTCTGCAGGCGAGAAGGGGCCTGACGCGGAGGCTGAAATGGGGGCGTCAGATGACGCTTCCTCATCTTGGTCGGAGGTTGATCGGGGACCTGGGGGACCAACGGAGCTGGTTATGGGGGCATCCCTGTCTGGATCTCTGACACCAAGGTGTGCAGGGTTGACAGAATGTCCAGAGACACGCCCCTCAACTGAGCTGGCGGCATCGGGAAACGAGGCCCCGCGCTGTAGTTGTCCTCTTCAGTCGCTGTCCATGGACAAGACCTACAGGGCTTGGGTCACGGCCTGCGAGTGCTGCTTCGGGTCCTCCTCACCCCCTCCACCTCCTCGCAGGGGCTTGAACCGGGCCTGAGCTGGTTTCCCCCCCTTCTGGCATGCCAGCAGACTTTGAGAAAGTCACTGCAGCGGTGTCACACCTTGGGGGAAGAGATACCTTCTGTGCCGCTTGGGCTACCTTCAGGAGTCAGCGCCCATAGCCGTTGTGGTAGCCGCCGCCACCAACTCCATCATCTGCAAAGTCTTGGCTTGTGCCGATTGGGCCTGCTTGGGCTGTTCAGCCTTCCTCTTCTCCGTCCGCAGCTTTTCTGACTTCCACCGCAGTTTAGCCAGGGTAGATCATTTCCTTTTCGAGGAGGAGCTTGATTGCCGGCTGGCAACGGAGGCGGAGGGGGATGTCGATTGCGCCCTATCCACCTTGGGACCCGCTTCCGCAGCTAACCCGATGGATTCAGACTTGCGGCTCTTGGCCTTATTGTGGGCCCACACGGATGAGGCGCCGTCAAATGACTTATAAGACCACTCCTCGGACCGGCCAGTCCTGGGTGAGGCATGACCCTGCTTGGAGCATGGGGCAGAGGCCTTGGCATTAAGCCACGCCGCCAGCCTATTTGTGCCTGTCCTTCGTCTTCTTGGAGAAGCCAAGGCATATCTCGCAGTCCACCTCCTTGTGGTCCGGATGCAGGCAGTATAGGCATTGCAGGTGCTTATCCTCCACAAAGACATTCCGTAGCCCGCGTTTGGTGCAGGGATTGAAGAGGGACGTTCCCTCCTTCTCCTCGTCATGGTCAGAGGGCGCAAAGTAGGCCCAATGGCCTACTGGAATCTTCGACGATGTTCACCCTTCAGGGGCACTGAAATTCACCAACAACGGATCCCCATTGTCAGCAGATGGCGAAGAGAGCACACAGGCTCTTTCTGAACAAAAACAGAACCTTTTTCCAACAACCACGAAAAAATGTAAAAGTAGCTTGAAGAGCAAACTCGAGGACACCCAACACTGAAGCGTGCAGTAAAAATCAAAGGTTTGGCTGCCAGAGGAGGGGCTTAGGGAGAGGACTGTCATTCGATGGGGGCAGTATGACCCGGAGGACAGTGATTGGTTTAAAGGAGAAAGACAGTTTGAAAGTGAAAGTGAAACTGTTTTTTCTTTTACTGAGGATTCCGAGCCTGATGACAGGGAATATTCATGAGCACGTAAATCCATGTCAGACCCCATGCTGGAGAAATAGAACTGTAGCAGTGAATTCCAAATGGCCAGCCCGGTTAGTCCTGGGAACTGATTTACCACAATTCAACTATTGGTTTCACAGGTGGCCCAAGTAAAATCTAAGACTCAGAGTTAGGCATCATTGGCTAAAGAAACTAGAGCCTCCCAAGTTTGAAAAGAGAGCAGAATCCAGCTTTAGGGATATGTAGGGGTTCTTGGACTGTCAACGTTGTTGCTTCACAGTGGAACACCACAAGGGCCAAGAGCAAGATACCGTAGACTGTCTCTCACCGTTTCCATGTGAAGCACCCCGGTCCAACCCGCATTGGGCAAGGGTATGTTAGAAATCTGAGGGTATTCTTATTCCAGAACACCCTGGATCATCTTCTCAGGTGACTAAGGAAAGGTCACCACTCTTGGATCCCGACCCTGGGGGAAGCGACGTGAGGGAGGATCACCTGGGTGGAGGGTCCTTGGGGATAGGGAGCGGGGTGTACACAGGCGAGACATGGTATCCCACTTTCCCTATTGAATACCAACCTAACCTTTCCCCAACCTTTATGGGTTATTTATTGTAAGTCAGCTCCCTTCATTTCCCCTCATGGGACACTTGACAGTACTGAGACGAGAGAGAGGCACCTGGGAGTAATAAACACTATGCCATTTCACCAGTTTGGTAAAAGAAGATGCCTGCAAAGTGTTGTGAAGGTCAGGCATGTCCCCTTAATCATGGTCAAGCAAGCTTAATTGGGAAAGCACACCTGTAACCTGTTAAAGGGTGGCAGGTGCATACAATGACGGAGAGAAAGCAACACAAAGAGAAGCAGCAGGGAGGCCTGTGTGACCAGCAGGGAACCTTGTTTTGGGAGAGGTGAGCCGCTGGAGGGAACTGCTGCGAGTCGGTCCGCCGTGCACTGCACGCCAAGACGCTGGGGATTGCAGAGAGGTGGTTTACACAGTAAAGGGGGGCTTAGATGAAAGTGCCTGCAATTCACTCACTCTGCGAGCAGATGTAACCGCGAAAGACAACTGTCTTGAAAGACAACAGTCTCAAAGGACAAGAGTGCAAATGTTCAAACGGAGCACCCATCAGGAATTTCAAGACCAAATTCAAATCCCAAACCGGCACCTGAAACGGGGACGGGGGGAACACATTAGTGAGCCCTTTAAGAAATTGGGAAATCAAAGGAATCTTAAAATAAGAACATTCTTCAGATGAGTGCTTGAAGACAGACAGCGCCGCCAGTTAACCTTTAATGGTACCTACCTGAAGACCCCAATGAGCCAAAGAAAGCAAGAAAGACAGAACCATGGGAATGGAACAATTAAAAGGATCGACATTGTGTCCTCTGCACCAGTCGCTAAACTTACGCCAACGGTACAGGGATTTGGTTGCCGGCCGCCAGGCCGAAAGCAACACCTCCATCACGTCATCCGGGAGGTCCCAATCCTTATATCTCAACCTTTCAGAAACAAAGCGTGAAGGTTGAGAGTCTTGACCTCTGGATGGAGAACCCGACACACCCCTCTGCCCCCCTCTCGTGAGAGAGAGAGAGAGAGAGAGAGCGAAAGAGAGAGCGAAAGAGAGAGCGAAAGAGAGAGAGAGAGAGAGAGAGAGAGAGAGAGAGAGAGAGAGAATCCTCTCAGTAGGGAAGACGGCGTGGAGGATAGATGGACATTTCTAGAAGGTCTGGGTACCACGCTCTCCTGATCCAATTCGGAGCAATGAGAATCATGTGGGATCCAAACCTCCGCAACCTCTTTAGTACATGAGGAATGACGGGGACCGGAGGAAACGCGTACAGAAGTGGCAATGACCAATCCACAACAAATGCGTCCCCTAAGGCTCCCCTCGGAGGAAATTCCTTTGAGCAGAATCTCTTGCACTTCCAGTTGCCACTGGTTGCGAACAGATACACTTGTGGGGTTCCCCAAAGGGCAAAGATCTCCAGAAGGACTTCCCGAGCCAACTCCCACTTGTGAGAGATCATGCTCTGCCTGCTCATTCTCCTCTCTGGCTAGATGAACTGCTGAGAGTGAAATTCCTTGCTGGATTGCCAAGAATCAGAGCTGTATCGCCTCTCTGTACAACCGGAGTGACCCCCCCCCTTTTTTGTTGAGGTAATGCATGGCCACTGTGTTGTCTGTCATGTCGTCCGTCATGATCAGGACATTCTTCCCCCGCACAGACGGCAGAAAAGCCTTCAGGGCCAGCCTGAAGGCTCTCAGCTCCAACAGGTTGATGTGGAGTTTGGACTCCGATGGAGACCAACGACCGCTGGCTGTCATATCGTCAGCATGAGCTCCCCATCCTCGGAGAGAAGCATCCGTCACCACCATCACTTCCAGTCAAGGTTACCAAAATGGCTCCCCCTTCATCAGATTCCCTTCACTGGCCCACCACAGAAGATCCTGCGAGACCGAAAGTGGAACCTAAACGTGATCCGACATCTTGCCTGAGAATCGGGACCACTGCATCTTGAGGACCCATTGCAGGGATCTCATCCGCAGTCTGGCCACTGGCACCAGAAAAATGCAGGATGCCATGAGGCCGAGCAACCTTAAGAATACCAAAGCCGGAAGACTCTGAGCATGTTGAAATGTGTCCACCATCTGTACAATGTGATGAGCCCTCACCTTGGGAGGTGAACACTTCCCCAAGGACGTGTCCAACACAGCCCAGATGTACTGGAGCTATTGAGAAGGTGTCAGATGCGACTTCTTGAAATTGAGGGAGAAGCCCAGCTTGTGGAGGGAGAGGCAGGTGAGACTGAGATGAGCCAGAGCTTGCTCGGGAGAACGTGCTCGGATCAGCCAGTCATCCAGGTAAGGGTAGACGTGAATCCCCCCTGCCTGAGATACGCTACTACCACTACCATTAGCTTGGTGAAGACCCTCGGGTGGAGGTCAATCCGAATGGCAGGTCCCAAAACTGAAAGTGCGAGCTGCCAACCGCAAACTTCAGGTACTTTCTGTGCTATGGATGAATCAGCACATGAAAGTAAGCATCCTGTAGGTCCAGAGACACCAACCAATTTTGAAGTCGAAGGGCCTGAAGGATCTGAGAAAGAGTAACCATCTTGAACTTGTCCTTCCGGAGGAACTTGTTCAACCAACTCAAGTCCAAGATGGGTCTCAGTCCCCAGTCTTTCTTTGGAATAAAAAAATATGGGGAATACCATCCCTTGTTCCTCTCCGCTACAGGCACTAGTTCCATAGCGCCTTTCTCCAGCAGGGTTAAGATTTCCTACACAAGGAGCGGATCCAGAAGCTTCAAAGAGAGACTCCCCCCGGTGGATTGTCGTGAGGCCGTTTTAGGAATGGCAGGCAGTAGCTGTGGGCCATTGTCTCCAGAACCCACGCATCCGAAGTAATAGCTCGCCATTCTTCGAGATGCGGAGACAGTCTGCCCCCAACCGGCGAACAATGGAACATGGCCTCATAGTTGTTTTGGAGTGGTTGCTGCAGCGCCTGAAGGCAGAGAGGCTGCTGCTTGAGCAGCTTTGGCACCTCTATTTCCCCGACCGCCACGGGTACTTCTACGTTGGCCCCTTTGATTGCCGGCTCCTCTCGTCCTACCAAAAGAGGAGTAGTAACGAAAGGAACCTCGTCTCCACTGTTGTCCCCTAGGACGAAAAGGCTGGAGGTTGACGCACTGCTGCACTCAAAGACTTAGCAGCAGCTTTGGATGTCTGCAACCTCTCAAGGCTCTCGTCAGCATTGCTGCCAAACAAATGAGAGCCATCAAAGAGCATGTTCAGAAGACGGGCCTGTACATCTGGAGCAAACCCCGACTTCCACAGCCACGCAAAACTGCATATAACGGTGCTCGCAGCCATGGACCAGATAACACTGTCGGCCGTGTCCAACCCAAACTGAAAGGATTTACTCATGGCATCCATGCCATACTGTACGAGAGCAAGGAACCCATCCCTTTCTTCCCCCTCGGGAATATGCTCAGCCGCTAGAGAGACCCAATTCCACATAGTGTGCGAAAATCTTGCCAATGCACAAGTGGAGTTGGCAGACTTCAGCACATACTCCCCGCAAAAGTCACCTTGCATGCCCAACCATTGAAACGCTTGTCGTCCCTATAAGGAGGGATGGTAGGGTACGCCGCCTGCCTCAAGGTGGCCGTAGCCGCCTGAACCACCAAACTCTCAGGAGGGGGGTGAGTGGATGGGTAGCTGGGGTTGCTAATGGAAGGGCTGTATTTTTTAGTTAACGACTTGTTAACGACTGGAAGAGACTCCGGGGTCTGCCAAGCAGCCGCCACCCTTTTTTGCAAAGTCAAAAGAAAAGGTAACACCGGGTCAGTGGACGGACCTTGATCCAAAATATCAGTCAAGCTATCCTGAACAAATGCATCTGGAGGACTAGACCAACCAAGATACTCTGTAACCCTAGCCATCAGTCTCCGATATGAGGACTCTGCATGAGCCCCAGGCTCAGGCCTGCCAAACTCCACCTCCAGAGATGTGCCCAAGCCACTGGCATCATGGAGTGATTGGCGCAACTCTTCCAACTGACTGTCCCCAGAAAAGACAGGAGCCACATCAGGCTCAACATGGTCAAATTCCAAATCAGACCTCTCCTCATCCTCATAGATATCATCCAGAGGAAGGAAAGACTCCTGCCTAGGGACAGAAGTGGGTCTGGATTCCTTAACAGGCTTCACCGACTTGGATGTAGCCTTCCTTGGAGGATCGACAGTACGAGGGACCTCCATTAGAGCAAATTCCTGCCAAAAGGCCCTGAAGGCGTTGAGGACGGACAAGGGCTGGTGTGAAGGCAAAGCCTCGACGTCCGTATCCGACGGACACAGCGCCGACGGAGTCGACGCCGACCTCGAGCCCTTACCAGATTTATGCGGTTTTGCTGGGAACGGAGACCTGGATCTAGCACGTCTCTGGCGATCAACCTGAACCTTGTCCGAAAGGGACCGCAACGGTTCCCGGTTAGTTTTGCGCCAAGGACCGGGGCCCGAAGGCACACGAGCATCGGACCAAGACCGTTCCTTGCCGGCTTCTTCCGAAGGCGTGGACAGAACTGTGCCCTGGGATTGAAAAATCACCAGCATCTGCTCCCTGAAGGCCGCCCACTCCTCCGGAGTCGAGGACTTAGTGGGACAAGCCAAGTTCCTCGTGGCACCATCATCCGACGAAGACAGGGAAGGCGACGGGTGACGCTGCTTCCTGGAGTGCCGAGACAAGGACGAGTGGCGGGACTCACTCCGGGATCGAGATCCCCAGGACTCCTTCCGACGAGGAGAGTTACCCCTCGAATCGTCAGTGGACATCCCTTTAGCAGATATTCAGGACTAGCTGGGTTTAATACCCCGACCTACCTGTAACTTCCCCTTACGCTCCTGCAAGGCCTTAGCAGTCAGCGACTGGCATTTCAAACAGTCGTCGGTGTCATGACTCTCGCCCAGACACCACAAACAAATGAGATGCGGGTCTGTAATCGACATCTTAGACTTACAGTCCCGGCAAGTCTTAAAGCCAGACCGCAGAGTCGGAGGGGTAGATGAAGACATATTCACAAAGAATACAAGAGGCGTGCCGAGTTCTCGAAGCAAACACGTTTGAGGAAAAAACGGAACTGAGGCTACGGGCGCCATGCGTCCTATTTATAACATCCGGTGACGTCGCCCTCGACGGATGCCTTCGAGGGACATCGACCCAACGCCATCGACGCAGGACGCCCTCTGCCGTAAAATCTCTGTCAAGATACATGTCAAAGAGGTGTAATACTTTGGAGGACACAATCCATTCAAAAAGTAATTTTGAGACTTTTTGTGGAGCTATTTTACACGTGAGGATGGGAGCTGAAAGAAAGCTGTGAGCTGGAAGAAGCTCAGAACTTTATTTTGAACACTTTCTTTGGTTACTGACATCCCTGCATATTGTATAGATCTAGTTGTGAGGGTGTTGGACACAGACAGACATTTAAGTTGAACTCTTTAACTGAGACTTTACTTAGTTTCAGTTGGGTAGGGAAATTCCACGTTAGCATAGGGCAAGTTAGGCCTTTTTCCATCCTGACATTTAAATTAATAAAGTGTTTTATTTTGAACTTTGAATCTTTTGTCTGTGCCTTGCATCATGATGCCTTCACAGTGTAAAGCATGGATGTGTGCGCAAAACCACTTTGTCCTTATGAATAGTAAAAAATTGACCTTGAACTGGGAGCGTCAGCAGGTCACTAACTTTCCTAATGGAAGTAATAGCCACCAGAAAAGCAGTCTTATAGGTGAGAGCCTTAAGACTAGCTTAGCCCATTGGCTCAAAAGGATAGACAATACGTTTAATAAGGACAACATTCAAGTCCCATCGGATAAGAAATGGGTGGGTGAAGTCTTTCACCGCTTCCATGAAAGCCTTGATTCCCAGGATTTTCCACCAGGAAGTCTTGTTTTGAGAGGTGGTGTAAAAAGAGAGGGCAGCAAGGTGGACCTTCACTGAGTTAGGGAGTAAAAAACTAGTCCCTAGTCTAGGAGGTGAGTTAGATAAAGAACTATGTGTATGGGTGAAAAATGAACACGGTTGATGTTACGAGTACCACACCAAATGACAAAACGTCTCCATTTACTGGAATAACAGTGTCTTAGGATTTGGTTTTTGTGCCTCTTTAAGAATGCTCATACATATTTGAGGCAGTTCGAGATGCCCAAACTCTATGACTTCGGGAGCCATGCTGACAAGTTGAGAGTTTGAGGGCATGGGTGCAGTGTCGTCCCCTGATCCTGTAGGGGTAAGGCAGTTTCACCGGAGGGCAAAGTGACATTCTCATGAGATGCGGGAACCACATTGACGAGCCCACATTGGTGCTATCAGGATTAGTGTAACTGATTCCTGGTGCATCTTGTGAATTATCCTGTTGAGGAGAGGAGTTCGGGGGAAAGGTGTAAGCAAATTTCCCCGACCATTTGATCCAGAGACCGCTCCTCTTGGACATCTTTTGTGGATACCGGCAGGCATACTCTGGGCATTGTGCGTTACCCAGTGTTGGAAAGAGGTTGATGTCTGGATGGCCCCATTCTGCAAAATGTGTTCGTGTAAATGCCACTCGTGCTCCATGGGGAGCTGAACGTCTCTTCTGAGCATGTCTGCAAAAAAGATTGTGTTCCTCTGTAAAGTGTTGAGATGAGGATATTTTGTGTTTGAGTACCAACTTCCAAATGCTTTATTACTGTGTGACACCTTGCTTGCTTGTTTATGTAAAACATGGCTGTGGTGCTGTCTGTTAGGACTAGAACGGTGTTCCATTGTAGTTGTTGTTGAACAGCTTTCAGTGCTTTGAACACTGATAGTAGCTCTAACAGAATGATGTGTTTGTTTGCTACAGATTGGGACCGTGTGCTGTCTGGTGGAGAAGGTGAGCTCCCCATCCTGACAGGGATGAGTCTGTGGTGAGAGTGGCCTCTACTGCAGTGGGTGGTGAATGATTTCCGCTTTAGAAGGTTGTCCTTCGTCCACCAGTGCATTAATAGAACAATGACATTTCGAGACAACCACTAGCTCGTTCCACTGACCGCTTGCTTGACAGCATTGGCTCGAAAGCCACTCTTGCATAGGATGCATGCGCAGACGGGCATGTGGGACCAGGAGAATTCAGGATGCCAACATTCCTAATTGCTGCATGGCTCTTCGTACCATTATCTGAGGACCAGCCACATATTGAGGGATCTGGAACAACATGTTTTGGACTCTCTCGTTGGAGAGAAAGCTAAGTCTGTCTTCTGTCCGAATAAGGGCTCCCAGAAATTGTTTCCCTTGACTGGGGACAAGACTTGATTTTTTGTTTTTGATAGACACTCCCAGTTTAAAGATTAGATCTACAGTCTTTTAGGTGTTCTCTAGTAATGCCTGATGCGTGTATCCTGTTCTGAGCCAGTCGTCTAGAGAAGGGTACACCGTAACAGACTGTCTGCACAAGTGAGCAGTTGCCACTGCCAGAACCTTGATAAAAACTCTTGGGGCTGAGGCAACCCTGAAGGGGAGTACTTTGAATTAAAAGTGAGTGTTCTCTTTCTTGAACCTTAGGTACTTCTTGTGCACTGGCTTCATTGAAATATTAAAGTATGCATCTTTCATATACAAGGTGGCCATGTAATCCCTGTGCTTCAGCAGTGGAATTACCTCCTGCAGAGTGGTCACCCTGAATTTTTGAGGCATGGCATACTTGTTTGCAGAGCGCAGATGTAAGACAGGGCGCATGGTTAAATCCTTTTTGGGTACAAGGAAGTATATTGTATAGATACCCTTGTTTACCTGATGATCTGGGACTCGACCTATTGCCCTCTTTTGCAGAAGGGCCTCCACTTCTGACTGAAGGATGAGCAGATGGTCTGCAGACATTCCTTCTGTTCTTTGGCGGATGGTACCGAGGTGTCTGAAGAAACTCAATGCAATAACCCTCTCCCACAGTCTTGAGCACCCACTTGTCTGAAGTGATCCCCTCCCATGCGTGGCTGAAGCATGTGATCCGACCTTCTACTGGCGATACATGGGAGGGAACATGGACCGGAGAGTCATTTATTGGCAGGGGAGCATCTGGCAGCTGCATTCCTACCCCTGTCTTTGCAATGCCGAAACCCCTGCTGTTGAGGGTCTTGATATGTGTGGGATGCTCCTTTGCCAGAGTACCAGGGTGAACCTCATGCACCATAAGAACCCTGTGCAGGTCTAGAGAAGAACTTCCGCCGAAAGGAGCAGCAGGCATTAAAAACCATGTGCTGCACGTACGGCCTGCTGGAAATCTGGTTGAGTGATTTTAGGGTCTCATGTTCTTTCTTTGCTGTTTCAATTGCATCAACCACCACCATTCCAAAAAGAGCTTATTGATAAAGTGAGGCCTGTGTCTCGGGTTTGAAACCCGAGTTCTTCAACCAAGCATGGAGTTTCAAAAGAGTCCCTTCCGCTAACACTCTGCCAGCTGTCTCAGTGGTGTCTAACATTTTTTTTTTAAATATTCTGAGTGACATGCCGTCGTCCTTGTACAATAGTGAGCAGCTGTGATTTAGCTGGTTCAGGAACACTCTGCAGTCCGTTCTGCACCAGACCCAACTGGATATCACTGAAGCTGGTAAGCAAGATGGTGTTATTGACAATGCGGGTGCTATAAGCCACAGAACCGTTATCCTTTTGCCTAAGGAAACATGTTTTTTACAGTCTTTGTCTGGAGGAGCCTCAGCCGAAATAAGGGAATGCACGCACGCTTTCTGGTCATGGTGACCACCAGGGAATCCGGAATGGAGTGTCCCTGAATATAGAGGGGATCTGAGGGAATCGGGTCGAAACATTTTCTCAATGCGTGGGTTCACTGACCGAGTAAGGGACGGTGAGAGTAAAGATGGGGCGATAGGCTGCTTTATGGAGTTGAGAAGGGAGATCGATTGACTCACTGGTAGACTCACTGGTATCTTCTCTTTGCGGATGACTACCACAAAGTCAGAGTCAGGCACCGCCTCTTGGCCGATAATTTTGAAACGGTCTACTGCCTCCTTAAGAATGTTATTAAATAGCAGTTGGTTGTCAGTAGGGGCAGCCTCCTTGGGCCACAGGTGTGGCGTCTCAAAAGATATCGCCAGGCTTTGCCTCATGAGCAAGGAGAGTGGGCCAAGCCCCCTGGTCATTTGAGTCCTGGATGGCAGGATCTTGGCATGCATCATCATGATCTTGGACATAGAATACCTTCATCCTGATCATCCTGAAAAATATACCGAGGGGTCAGACATCTTAAGTACAGGAGAGGTAGAGCGAAAAATAGGGGACCGAAGTCTAGAAGACTTGTAGGGCCTAGGGTCATCCTCAAAGAAGTGAGTATTCATATCAAACCTGTCTGAGATATCAATAAACTCAAAGAGACCTTTTCCATACATTCCTCGAACCTTGCCCTAGTCCAGGAGCCTGTAGTTCGAGCTTCACTGAGTAGGAAAGCTAACTTCTTGAATAGGACCCTTTTGAACCTGTAAGGACTGACATTGGAGAAGAGGCCTGGGCATAGTCTTGAAGTAAAACAGGGGTTGTCGGGGGACCAGAATCACATGAAGCTGGCTGTGGAAGTGCTGTGGGCAACTTTTTCCTTAATTTAGGGTGTGGTTTACTTAAGGACACGTGTTTCGGTGTGTATTTCGACGTGTCTGAAACCGGCTTCGAAACTTTAGAGCAAGCACCCTGTGTAGTTGAAGACTTGCAACCATGCGCCAAATGCAGAGGCGCAGAAGGTTGAGAACCGGAAGGTTAAACAGGTTCCACCGAAGATTTCGACAGGCCTGCACGTGCCGTTGGCTTCTTCTACGATTTTGTCGAGGGATGCAGTGGGGTTGTGTGCTTAGCCTTGGTGATGTGAGCGGGTGTGCCCCTGTCGCCAGTGGGTGGTCTCCGAGTAGCTAGGGAGTCGGCCTACTCTACAACAATTTCTTCTGCCTCCGGACTAGAGCCCTGGCTGCTGGAGGGGTCCTCGTGCAATCTGATTCAGCCTCCGTGGCATAGGCTGCCCACTGCTTCATGCGCTTTTCTTTAAGTGTTTTAGGCTTAAAGAGTCGACAGGCTTTGCAGTGCTGCCCGTCATGGTCATAAGGTAAGCAGTTACTACACTCCCTGCGAGTGTCCCTCCAAGGAAACTTCCTATTACAGGAAGGGCAAATGGAGTTCTCTCCATTATCAAGTAGAAAAATAGCAGCCAGACAAGGGAAGGAAGAGGGAAAATCAAGAAAAGGCATTCTCTAAAGAGTAATGCCGACAAGAAAGGTACTCCACTCTCCCTACTGTGAAAGGATGAAGCCTGATGGTGAAGGCCGCGGGCGAACAGCCGTTGAGAATTCAGCCGGAGATTCTTAAAACGGGGAAACAGTCAAGTCTAATCACTGAAAGGGTGCAGCGAAGACAATATATAGCAATACATTTCATTAACAAGAGCTCTGAACTAAAGCTACCGACTAGTATGGTGGGAAAATAAAATCTGGGGGGGGTGGGGCCACAACGCGGGGATCATGGGCACACTGCACATCACAGCAGGGATAGTGTTACAGACATGGCCAGGTCAACGTCCCTTTTCATTCGATTACCTCTAGATGTCAGACTATATGCACAGCATGTGATTCTAAGCAGATTCACAAGCATTAGAAAGAATATTACCAGGGGTAAGTCATTTGATCTCCTAATGGATCGTGTCCTAGAAGGGTGGCAGACAGATTGTCTGTGACAGGTAAAACTTTGATACGACCTTCCGAAGGAACAATGGGCACACTCTAAGTGTCACCTTGTCTTTGGAAAAGAATGTAAAATGTGGCATACAGGACAGGGCCTGCAATTAGTTTACTCTCTGGGCTGAAGAAATGGTGACCAAAAAGGCTGTCTTCCAAGACAGTAGCCTCAGAGGACACAAATGTAATGGCTCAAATGGGGAACCCATGAGAAAAGTTAACACCAAGTTTAAAACCCATGCCGGTACCATGAAAGGGGTTGGAGGGAAAGTGTTAGTCAGGCCTTTTAAAAATTGGACCACCAAGGGGATTGAGCAGTATGGCCCTTGTTCTGGCGTGCGCCTGAAAATAGAAATCGCCGCCAAATAGCCTTTAATGGTGGCGACATGAAGGCCCTGTCTTGCCAGATGTAGGAAGGACAACACCCTTTCAGTGTCACATAAGAAAGAATACCCATCCTGTGCTCTGCACCAGCAGCAGAATTTCTTCCAACAGCAGCAGTATAGAGCTTTGGTTGCAGGATTTCTGCACGAAAGCAACACCTTCATCACGTCTTCTGGAAATGTCCCAATCCCTGTACCTTAGCCTTTCAGAAGCCAGGGGCTGAGGTTGCACGTGTCTACTCTCGGGTGGAGAACCAGCCCCCCGCCCCCTCCTGAGAGAGAAGGTCCGGCCGCCAGGGAAGACGATGTGGAGGACAGATGGCCATGTACAGAAGAGGTCTAGGTAACACGTCTTCCCGGCCCAGTACAGGGCAATCAGGATCATTGTTGCTCCGTACCTCTTCAACCTCCTGATCACTTGAGGGATGACGGAAATTGTTGCGAACGCATACAGGAGCTGGAAGTTTCCACCATCAATGTGTCCCTAGTGCGCCTCTCAGGGGAAATTCCCTGGAGCAGAAAAGTTTGCACTTCATGTTCACACTGGAGGCAAGCAGATCCACTTGAGGGTTTCCCCAAAGGGCGAAGATCTCTAGAAGAACTCCTTGCACAGCTCCCACCACTTGTGGGAGACTGAGCTCTGCCTGCTCAAGACACCTGCCATCATAGTCTCTTTCCTTGGCGAAATGAACAGCTGACTGGGAGACCCCGTTCTGTAACACCCAGAACCAGAGCTGCATTGCATCTCTGCACACGGGAGTGACCCTACACCACCTCTCTTGTTGATGTAGTGCATGGCCACTGTGTTGTCCATCATGATCATGACAGTCTTCCCCTGTTCGGAGGGCAAAAAGGTCAATAGTGCCACTCTGATTGCCCTCAGCGCCAACATGTTTGTGTGAAGTTTTGTCTGCCATGGACCATCAACTTGTTCAGGTGAGTGCCCCAGCCTTTCAGAGATGCGTCTGAGTATGTTCACCTCTGGTCACAGTTGCCAAAATGGTTCTCCCGCCATCACGTTCTTTGTGCAAGTCCACCACAAGAGAACTGGAGCGACTTTGCTCGGGACTTGAATCAAGTCCATCATACTGCCAGAGAACTAGGACCACTGAGATTGTGGCCAATTGGAGCGATCTCATTCTCGGCCGAGCCTCTGGCACCAGGAAAAGGTAGGATGCTATGAGGCTGAGCAAATGTAGAAAGTCCAGGGCTGGCAGATATTGGGCGTTCTGGAATTTGGTGACAATCTGCAGGATGTGTAAAGCCCTCGGCTCGAGAGGGAAAGCCTTGCCTGGGGGAGAAATAGGGATCGCATCCGTCCGTCCAGCCGACATATGCACTTGTTTCCCGAGCCCACATACCGCACAATCTGCTCCATTCTGTACAGTTTGCAGTTTCTTAATATTGGCCTTTGAAGTGCCAACCAACAAACTATTACAGTAGTCAAGCTTTACATTGACAGTGGCAGATGCCCCTACTGCCCTGTTCTGCACGGATAGGTAAGGTTGTATCTGCTACAGCAATTTATTCAGCACACCCGTTTTTGTTTAATTTAAGCAAAATTAGTTTTCTTTTTGCTTTTTTCTTTCTGATCTGCTTTGGGTTTAATTGAATAGTTTCCATGTGCACTTGGTTTCTGCTTCCCTCCCGCTCCCCCTCCTTGCTGCGTCTGTCTCCCAGCCCGCCTACTTTCCTGTCCTCTGCCCGCTGATTGCCTTGTGCAGCCTACCCACACTGTAAGCTTCTTTGAAGGCAAAAGGCTTCTGCAGCAAACCCCCCCACCACCAGACAGACCAAGGACTCTGTGTGCGTGAACCCAGGTGAGCATCATCCCTGTGCTACAGAGCTCCCGTTTTCGTTAAATCTAAGAGTAATTTGTTTTTGTTTTGTTTTTCTCTTTCTAATCTGCTTTGGTTTTAATTGAATCATTTCCCTGCGCATGCAGCGCCTGCTTCCCTTCCGCTCCCCCTCCTTGCTGCTTCCCTCTCCCAGGCCGCCTTCCCGCCCTCCTCCCACTGATTGACTTGTGCAGTCTCCCCCAGCTCCAGGAACACCTCGTTAATGACACTCCCAGTGCAGGCTCCTGCCCGGGCAGCCCTCAGTTAATGGCCCCAAGGCAAAGGGCAGCTCAGAGGAAGCAGCTCCACCCCGTGTTAACCCATTCAAGCTTGTGAAGCCAGCCATCAACCAGCAGCGACTAACAAGGTAAGCATGTGCGGGTGGGGAGTACAGTAATTAATGTATTGCAAAAGCCATACCAATCTTCTTATAGAACACAACATACCACACCAAAGTTAGCCGACAAGTAAATATTTGTTCCATCACTATAGCGTTCCAATCTTTAGGTGGCTTTACTTATCTGTTCCTTTTACTGTTGTGTTTCCAATCTAGGCTTTTCTCTCACTTGCCAGGTATCTCAAATCTAGATGTTGCAGCGTTTTACTGTTTTGTCTCCAATTTAGGCTATTCTCCCACTTGCCAGATGTCTCAAATCTAGGTGTTGCCGCTTTTTCTGTTGTGTATCCAATTTAGGCTTTTCTCCCACTTGCCAGGTGTCTCAAATCTAGGTGTTGCAGCGTTTACTTTTTTGTCGCCAATTTAGGCTATTCTCCCACTTGCCAGGTGTCTCAAATCTAGGTGTTGCCGCTTTTGCTGTTGTCTCTCCAATTTAGGCTTTTCTCCCACTTGCCAGGTATCTCAAATCTAGGTGTTGAACAAGTTACATATCTTACCTGGTAACGTTCTTTTGATGGGATGTTCCACCAACATATTCCACATCCATGACAGTAATGAGCACAGCTGTGCTGCTTCAGAACATTTTTCGGCGTATGCGTCTTGCGTCGATACGCTGTCCCTCCAGGGCCTCCATCGAGGGTCGACATCACCAGATGTTATATATAGGACGCACGGCGCCGTAGCCTCAGTTGTAGTTTTTTTCCCAGAACGTGTGGCACCAATCTCCTGCCAGTATGACTGCAGAAAGCCTTGCGGAAATGTAAGCTGCAATCGCATAAGAAATTCTGTAGATGGGCAGGCTGTGAGGGTTCAATGTGGAATACGTCGGAGGAACATCCCATCGAAAGAACATTACCAGGTAAGATAAGTAACTTGTTCTTCGAGGGGATTGTGTCCTCCGACGTATTCCACATCTATGACAGACTCCCAAAGCAGTACCAACATATGGAGGTGGGAAAATAATTTACAAATTTAGAATTTCAGAATGCCCAATCAAATTGCTGAATATATGACTGCCTTACCAAAGGCCAAATCCTGCCATGGATGGAGTCCAGGGAATAGTGTCTCACAAAAGGTATGGACAGAAGCCCATGTGGCTGCTTCGCAAATACTGTGAATCGGAACGCCCCTCTGTAGGGCGGTGGAAGCAGCCACCCCCCTAGTAGAGTGAGCCCGTAAGCCTACTGGAGGGTCTTCACCTGCCAAACGGTAACACTCAGAGATCGTCAAAATTATCAGTCTGGACAAGGCCTGCTTGGAAACAGCCTGACCTAAACGCCTTCCAGCGTATCCAACAAAGAGCTGATCGTCCACTCTGAACCGGGACATCCGTGAGAGATAGAAACTCAAAGCTCTCCTAGGATCCTACCTATGGAGCCTCTCCTCTTCCTTACCAGGATGTAGAGGAGGATAAAACGGCGGAATAATCACCTTCTGGCTTAAATGAAATTCCGACAAACCTCCGGAAGAAAAGAAGAACGAACTCCAAGGACAACCCTGTCCTTATGGAACACCGTGAAAGGTGGCTTGGCGGAAAGTGCCTGCAACTCACTGTGCGTGCGGAAGTAACCGCAACTAAAAATACAGTCTTAAAGGACAATAGTCTCAGCGGGCAAGAATGTAAGGGCTCAAACGGAGCTCCCATTAGGAACTTGAAAACCAGATCCAAATCCCATCCCGGCATCTGGAAAGGCGACGGTGGAAATACATTAGTTAGCCCTTTTAGAAACTGAGAAATCAAAAGGATCCTACAATAAGAACATTCCTCAAGCGAGCGCTTAAATATGGACAGCGCCGCCAGGTACCCCTTAATGGTACCTACTTGCAGGCCCTTGTGGGCTAAAGAAAGCAAAAAAGACAAAACCAAAGGAATGGAACATTGGAAAGGATCTACATTCTGTACCCTGCACCAGTAGTAGAACTTCCTCCAACGGCAACGGTACAGGGATTTCGTTGCGGGCCTTCTTGCCAAAAGCAACACCTCCATCACGTCTTCAGGGAGGTCCCAATCCTTATACCTCAGCCTTTCAGATACCAAGCAAGAAGGCTGAGAGACTTGACCTCTGGATGGAGAACTCAACCCCCCTCCCGTGAGAGCAGATCGTCTCGGTAGGGAAGACGGCGTGGAGGGCAGATGGACATGTCTAGAAGGTCCGGGTACCACGCTCTACTGGCCCATGCCGGAGCAATGAGGATCATCCGGGAACCGAACCTCCGTAACCTCCACAACACTTGCGGAATGACGGGGACTGGAGAGAACGCGTACAGCAGTGGGAAGGACCACTCTACTACGAACGCGTCCCCTAAGGCTCATCTTGGAGGAAATTCCTGCAAGCAGAATCTCTCGCACTTCCTGGTGACACTGGTGGCGAAGAGATCCACTTGTGGGGTTCCCCAAAGGCCAAAGATCTCCAAAAGAACCCCCTGAGCCAGCTCATACTCGTGAGAGACCATGCTCTGGCTGCTCAGAGCATCCGCCGTCACGTTTTCATCTCCGGCCAGATGAACTGCCAAGATCGAAATCACCTGCTGGATGGCCCAGAACCAGAGCTGCATTACCTCCCTGCACAACGGGAGTGACCCTGCCCCCACCCCCTTTTTTGTTGAGGTAGTGCATGGCCACTGTATTGTCTGTCATAATCAGGACATTTTTCCCCCGCACAGACGGCAGAAAAGCTTTCAGGGCTAGCCTGACAACCCGCAGCTCTAACAGATTGATGTGGACTCTGGACTCCGACGGAGACCAACGGCCGCCAGTTCGTTGGCATGAGCTCCCCAACCCGTGAGGAATGCGTCCGTCACGATCGTCACCTCCGGCCACGGTTGCCAAAACGGAGCACCCTTCCTCACATTGCCTTCGACGTCCCACCACAGAAGATCCTGTGCGACCGAGTGCGGAATCTGAACGTAATCCAACATCCTGCCGGAGAACTGCGACCCCTGCATCTTGAGAGCCATCTGCAGAGATCTCATCCGCAGCCTGGCTTCTGGCACCAGGAAAATGCAGGATGCCACGAGGCCCAGCAACCTCAAGAACTCGAACGCCGGGACACTCTGGGCACGTTGAAACTTGTCCACCATCTGCAGAATGTGATGAGCCCTTATTAGGGAGGCGAACACAGCCCCAGGGATGTGTTGAGCACTGCTCCGATGTACTGGAGCCGCTCGGTCAGCGTCAAATGGGACTTCTTCAAATTGAGGGAGAAGCCCAGCTTGTGAAGGGAGTGGCAGGTGACTGACAGATGATCCAGGGCTTTCTCGGGAGAACGCGTGCTGATCAACCATTCGTTCAGGTAGGGGTAAACGGGAATCCCCCCCTTTCCTGAGATATGCTGCTACCACCATCATCAGCTTGGTGAAGACCCTTGGGCGGAGGTCAGTCCGAACGGCAGGACCCGAAACTGAAAATGCGAGTCGCCAACCACGAACCTCAGGTACTCCCTGTGCTGGGGATGAATTGGCACATGAAAGTAAGCATCCTTGAGGTCTAGAGACACCAACCAATCTTGCAGTTGAAGGGCCTGGAGGACTTGAGAAAGAGTTACCATCTTGAACTTGTCCTTCCTGAGGAGCTTGTTCAGCCCACGCAAGTCCATGAGGGGTCTCAACCCCCCGTCTTTTTTCTGGATCAAAAAATAAGGGGAATACCATCCCTTGTTCCTCTCCGCTACAGGCACCAGTTTTATGGCACCTTTCTCCAGCAGCGATAAGATTTCCTGCGCAAGGAGCGGATCAGAACACTTCAAAGAGCCTCTCCGGTGGATTGTCGCGAGACCTCTGCCGAAAGTGGAGACAGTAGCCGTGGGTTATGATCTACAGAACCCACACATCTGAAGTAATGGCACGCCATTCTCCAAGATGCTGCGCCAGTCTGCCCCCAACCGGCGAACCATGGGACATGGCCTCATGACTGAGCGGACGCGGCTGCGGCAATGCCTGAGGGAAAAGAGACAACTGCCCGAGCGGCTTTGGCACCTAGAGTACCTTGGTTTTCACCCCTTGTACTCCTACGGTGGCCCCTTTGACTGGCAGCTCCTCTTGATCTACCAAAGGAAGAGTAGTATCGAAAGGAACCTCCCCTCCATTGCTGTCCCCTAGGACGAAAAGGCTTAGCTTGGCGTACTGCAGCGCTCAAAGACTGCGCTGCAGCTTTGGAGCTCTGCAACCACTCAAGGCTCTTGTCAGCCTTGCTGCCAAAAAGATGGACCCCATCAAAGGGCATGTTGAGAAGCCAGGATTGCACATCCGGAGCAAACCCCGACTTCCGCAACCACGCAAACCTGTGTATCACGGTGCTTGCAGCCATGGACCGGCTGACATAGTCTGCCATGTCCAGACCCGAATGAACGGATTCACACATGGCATACTTGCAATCTTGCACGAGGGCTAGAAAACCATCCCGTTCTTCACCTTCGGGAATATGTTCAGCTGCCAAAGATGCACAATTCCACAGAGTGTGAGTGAATCTTGCCAAGGCACAAACGGAGTTGGCTGCCTTTAAAGCCATACCCCCTGAAGAAAATACCTTCTTCGCCCAACCATCAAAGCAATTGTCGTCCCTATCAGGAGGGATGGTAGGGTACGCATCCTGCTTCACTGGGGCCGTAGCCGCCTGCACCACCAAACTCTCTGGAGTGGGGTGCGCTGACAAGTAGCAGGGGTCACCACTGGCTGGAAGGTATTTTTTCGGAAGAGACTTATTCACTGGCGGGAGACTCTCCGGTGAAGTCCAAGCCGCCGCCGCCACCCTTCTTTGCAAAGCCATATGAAATGGTAACACCGGGTCAGTGGGTGGACCTTGGTCCAGGATAGCCGTCAGAAAATCATTCAATCGTTCATCCTGAAGAAAATCAACAGATGGTGCAGACCACCCCAAGTACTCAGTCACCCTCGTCATGAGATGCCTATACGAGGATTCGGCATGCGTGCCAGGCTCAGGCCTGCCAAACAACCTCCGGAGAGGTGTCAAGACCACTGGCGTCATTTAAGGACTGACTGAGGTAGTCCATTTGACTGTGACCAAACAATAGGTCATCAGGAACCTCAGGAGGCACCACCACCTCCTCATCACCAGACCCTTCTTCCACCTCTGAAATGTAATCCAAAGGATGGAATAAATCCATCCTGGAGGGAGGAACAGAGAAGGGCTCAAACACAGGCCTCACTGACTTACTGAGAGCCTTCCTTGGAGTTTCCACAGCCCTCCGGGGAGCCTCTGGCAAATTCTCCTCAAAAGGCGTTGAGGGCGCCGATGGAATTGGCGTCGACGTCGACCGAGGCGCTGATGACTTCGGCAACTGCTTCGAGGCCGGAGCCCCAAGAGTGTCATTCGACAGCCTCGGCATTGATGGCATCGATGACTACTTCGGAGCCTCGAGAGTCCCTCGACGGACACGGCGTCAATGCCTTCTTGGAAGGCCTCACAGGTTCCGACGGTCTCGAGGGCGTCGAGGACCAGGACCTGGCACGGCTATGGTGATCAACCTTGTCCGATCGGGACCTCAGCGGCTCCCGATGATCGCGCAGAACGCCCAAGCTTGAAGGCGTGCGAGTGGTGGCTCTAGCTTGTTCCTTGACGGATTATCTGGAAGGCGCGAACGGAACGGTGCCCTGCGATCGGAAAATCGCCATCGTCTGCTGGCAGAATGCGTCCCATTCGGCTGGCGATGAATACTTGGTGGGACAAGGCACCCGCCGTCTGGCGGAGTCCTCCGACGAGGACAGGGAAGGCGACCGGTGACAGCGCTTCCGTGAATGCCTAGAAGAGGCAGAGGAATGGCGGGACCCACTCCGAGACCGAGACCCCCCCTGGACTTACGCCGATGCAAAGAGTCGTCCCTTGAGTCGTCGGTCGAAAGCCCAGCAGATTTCGACTTGCGGATTTTAGAAACCCTACCTACCAATAATTTCTACTTCCGCTCCCGCAAGGCCTTCGATGTCAGGGACTGGCAGTCATCGCGGTCGTCGGTGGCGTGGCTTTCGCCAAGGCACCAGAGGCAGACGTCGTGTGGGTCCGTGATGGACATTTTGGAACCGCAGTCCCGACACTTTTTAAAGCCCGACTTTGGGGGTAGAAGAAGATGAAGACATTTTCGCAATGCAAAGTAGAAGAACCGAGCGCGCAGAGATTCCGAAGCAAACACGTTTGCGGAAAAAACGGAACTGAGGATATGGGTGCTGTGCGTTCTATATATAACATCGACCCTCATCGGCGCAGGACGCCTACGCCGAAAATGTTTCCGAAGCAGCACAGCTGTGGTCATTATTGTCATAGATGTGGAATACGTCGGAGGACACAATCCCCCTCGAAGCCGCTTTTACTGTTGTGTCTCTAATTTGGGCTTTTCTCCCACTTGCCAGGTATCTCAAATCTAGGTGTGGCTGCTTTTACTGCTGTGGTTCCAATTCAGGCTTTTCTCCCACTTGCTAGGTTTCTCAAATCTAGGTGTTTTGCATTAAGTGTTGTAACTCAAATTTAGACACTGTCCTCCCCTTAGCAGTGTGTTCCAATCCTAGGTGTTTCCCCCCCTCCACTGCTTTGTCCCTACCCAGGGGTTGCCAATCCACTCAGTTATCCTAATACCAGCGGTTGTCCCTCTACTGTTGTATTTGAACCTCAAGCTCTATCACTGCAAGCTATTCATGTAGCTCAGCCCCACTCATGCCTGCTGCCAATTAATTATAACTATCAGACGGAACTACGCCTCACCGTCAACCCTAAACCCCAACCACCCTAATTAGCCCCACTCAGAGGTGTTGAACTCGCCTGAACCAATGCAAAACCAAACCACCCAAAGTTAGCCAAAAAGCACTGGCCGACTCACCAACTCCAAAGCCTCGGAACAAGACAGAGGGGACCCTACAACAACCACCAAAGGACCACACTATTCCCCCAAAATGCCCCTGAAAGCCACACGAACCCGCAAAGGAAAACCGGTAAATGACCGAACAATGAGGGTGGACAACCCCTGGTTCCACAAGCAACAACTAAACACAAACATTCAAGACTCCGTCCCAGTGATCAGGAAACATAACAATCCAAAGAGGACTTCCCCTCAAAGGAACCCAACCCACAACACAAACACCATGCCACGCCACAAGAAAGACAGAAGCGAGAATGGGCAACAGAAATAAAAAAAACCAGAGCAGCACAGGAAGGTGCCGATCAGCAAGATCTCACAACTCGACAAAATGAAATGAAAAAGACAACTCAGACTACATAAATCAACAGAATTTGAAGCAAAAAAAATATTACGCCACAAGAATTCAATTGGCAAACAATCCACAGAAAGAACTCTTAAGAATCATCAAAGAGATAATAAAAAAAAGAATCCTGCAGGAAATCCGTCATCCCGCCACAAGCACTTTGTGGCAGCATCACTAAACCACCTGAGATCAAAAATATAAACAATCCAGCAGACTGTCAACACAACCCGGGCTAATACAACTACAACCGCTGTACCACAGACAAGGGACGAATCGCAGACTACAGCAAAACTCACCCGCCTAGAACCAATCACAGAAGAAACCTTCGCCACACTGATCAAAAACACCAACCTTGCAGGACCCCCTCACCTCCCCACAAGGGACCCTGACCCCCAGACATCTTCAAAGAAATCCTCAAGCACAAAACCCGAGCGAAACTTGGCGAACCGGATGAACCTATCACTCAAAACACAAATCTTACCAACCGCCTTCAAATCATCATATCAAACCACTGCTAAAAAAGGAATCAAAGCATAGAAGACCTGAGCAACTACAGACCGATATCCAACTTGCTCTACTCAGCAAAGATCCTAAAGAACCCATGTGTACAAGATCCTACTTAAATACGTTGAAACAAACAGAATACTTGAATAGTCATAAGTTGGCTTCAGACCAAGGAGAGGAAGAGAATTAGCGCTCCAATTGATATTTGACGACCTGAAAATAAATTCAGATGGTGGCCAATCAGCCCTCATACTATTGGACATGTCTGCTGCTTTTGACTATTAGCCACACAACATTATAAAAAGACGGATGCATTGCGGCATACAGGAATCCGCCTTAAGGTGGCTTACCTCATTCCTCAAAAACCGAACCGAAAGAACCTACTTATAACTAACTGTTCACTTCAAACACCAAAAATATCTACTGCAGAGTACCCCAGGGATCCAGCCCCTCTCCCCTGCTTTTCAACATCTACATGTGCCCCCTGATGAAAATCACTCGAACGCATGGAGTAGCCGCCGACAACTACGCAGATGACACAAAACTTATTGTGAAGACGACCACGATCCAGAAACAAAATAAATGCCTCTCAGAAATCTACAACTGGATGACTCACACCAGAGGCTTCACCAAACCGACCGATTTACCAACTCACTTCCCCTTCCAGCTCCTCCAACATATCCAATGCCACTACTTCTGACTAGGGGCTAGCCACACTACACATAAACACATAAGAATTCAATCTAATGTTCACACCCCACCATCTCTCTGAGATTCTGGAAACAAACCTGGAGAGAACTCCCCGGAACTTAGTCCATAAATCCATCAACTACACGGCAACAAAATAGATAGTCGTACACAAACGTAACTATCCACCAATTTGGACCTTATGGATACAACTGGCCAATGCGCACAACCAAAATCCACCATATGAAAGCACGACACACACACACCAACACAAACACCAGCACACTTCCGAGGCACTGAGTACTACCCATAGGGCTACAACACACAGGGCCTCTCAAACCATCTCCCACATGCAAAACACTCACAGACACCAGTTCCTCCTGGTTCTGAACCTATCCTATCATCGTAACACAACTAGCACACCCAGCCCTCCCTTCTTGCAGAGCCACGCAAATGCCTGAAGACTGCCCTTGGGTGATAGCGGCGCATGGTATAATCAACATGAAATAACATATGAGCATGGTGAACTTAAATGTGTAACAAGCTTGTTAGATGTTAGTTGAGATTCTAAGAAGACTCCCAACATTTTAATGAGCTGGGCAACAGGGATTAGATTACCTGCAATCAGAAAATTACTGTATTGGGGATCTATTTTCTTTAACCTCACACAAGTCCCAATGATCAGCAACTCAATCTTCTTGTTATTAAGAGCTAAAGAGTTTTGCGCCATCCATGACTGGATTGCCAAAAAAATTGAATGACCCTTTCCACGCCCTTGCAATAGACCCCAGAAATTTGAAGTCAAATCTGGGTGCCGTCACACAAGGACTTGATATAAATGTTAAATATTAGGGAAGAAGACCAGATCCCTGTGGGACACCACAAGTCAAAAGCACAGGAGAAGATTGGTAATCATTTTTGATGACCATCGCTTGTCTAGGGCCAAGAAAGGGTCTAAACCACCTTGCAGCAGTGTCTGAACATTTCCCTACTGTAACAAGTCGGTCAATCTGCAGCTCATGATCAACCAAGTCAAAAGCGGCTGATAAGTCAAGTAACCGAAGGAGTACAATCTGACCTTTATCGACACTTTTTACAATGTTTGATTTTAAATCCAACAGCACCGGTTCCGTACCGTGTTTCGAGCGAAAACCCGACTGGCCCAAACCCAGTATTCTGTGTTGTTCAGAAAATTCATAATACCGGAGATAGTCCATTTGGTCAAAGATTTTCAACAGAAACAGCACATTGGTTATGGGGCAATAGTAGGTGATTACAGCTGGATCCAAATTAACTTTTTTTAAAAGAGGAGAAATCCAGGCATACAACAGACAATTTGGAACCTGTGCTTTGGAAAAGGACATATTGATCAGTTTTGTCACCCACGGTAGCAATGGAAGAAGACCGTCTTTAATCAATGAAGCAGGAAAGATGGCACACTAACGACGTAACACGATTAGCAAAAGCCTTGGTGGCAAACAACTTTCAGAGTGAACCAACCACCATCAACCGCAAAACCAGATCTCATGTTGCTTCACTCCATTCATGCAGGATAAAAAAAAGTTAATGTGAACTTGATTTGGCGGTAGTGATTCTGTCATTAAAAATAGCTTTCTTGGCTATCAAAATAGCCTCTTTATATTTTTTGACGACAACCTTGTAGGCTGCAGGTATGGAGTCACAGGATTTTTCTCCAGCTCCGTTCAGCTGTATGTTTATTTTTTCTGAGAACTAATATCTCAGTGTTGAACCAATAATTATGCTTGGATACCTTTTTGGGCCTAATAGGTCGTAGAGGGTTCAGGGTATCAAAAGCACTGGTAGTGATTATTCCAAGTGCTTTGTAAGATTTCACAAAGACATGTCATTGGGTATATTGGCAAGCTGGGGGAGCACCACAGAAGAGAAAGCCTCAGAGGTCACTTTCCTGGTATTTTTAACCATGACAGGTTTCATTCCCCCAGGAGAGAGAGGAACCAAAGAATGAGGCAGTAAAACACTAATACATGCGTGGTCAGAACAAGGACAAACATACACCTTAACAGGTGAGATCCTATTATTTCTGGTTAGTATCCAATCCAGGATGTGTTCCTCCAATATGTGTAGGAGTCTTCAAATTTTGTGAAAAAACAGATGCTTCCAGCAATTTCAACAGACACACTGCATGCAAATCCAAAGGATTATTTGGCCAAAGATTAAAGTCCCCAACTACAATAAGATTAGGATGACTTCAAGGAAGCACTCAAGATAGCCAGCAATTGCTCTTCAAAATCTGCTGTTGTATTAGGTGGCCTATACAGTATTAATATGGGATGATCTTTTAGGTGCCGTTTCTTCAAGAGACTCAGAGGTTCTGGGAATTTGCTGCGTAAATTCCCCCTTACAGAAGTGTAAAGACATACAGGGAAAACAACATCTATGCCACCATTCAGTCTTGGGTGGCGGAGAATTGGCTCTGTTTGAACAGTGAAAAGACTGAACTCCTAATCATTGGCTCTCCCAACATAATCAGAAAGATGGGTTCACAATATGACTCCTTTCTCATCGACAACACTCGCATCCCTATATCTCAGTCAGTCAAAACACTGGGAGTCTGTCTGGATTCTAATCTCACCATGACCAGACAGGTAAACTCAATATCATCAGCAGCTGCCTACCATTCAAAGCGTATCACAGCTGCCAGACCTTTCCTAACGCAAAACTTCCTCACCATCGCCAGAGCAATCATTGGATCTCGCCTCGACTACTGCAACGCGCTTCTACTAGGCACGTCAGCAAAGAACATCAGGAAACTCCAAACAGTGCAAAACAATGCCCTGAGAGCAGCCACATGCATTTCCAGAAGAGAGCATATCTCGGCCATGAGAAAATCGGTCCATTGGCTTCCTGTGAAGGAACGCATTCCTCTTTAAAACTCTTACGCTTACTCACAAATGTCTCCATGATACCGCTCCACGATACCTCGCTCAGAGATTCTCAGCGCCCCCCTCGAACACACTCACCAGAGCCATCTACACCAACCGGCTCACCATTCCGAAAAGCCGCAAAGCTCGGGCAGGCAGCTCAAGCATCCCGGTGTTAACAGCCACCAACTGCAACCTGCTCCCTTCCACAATCAGAAATATTGAATCCCACACTGCCTTCAGAAAAGCAATCAAAACAAGACTATTTGTGTAACTCTTACCCTTGATCTCACGCTGAGCACCTGATACTTGTAACCCATGCATTTCCATGTACCTGTCGTAACTAAGACACTTTCTTGAAACACCGCCACGATGCCTCTGGGCTGCTCGGCGCTTTACAAATACAAAATAAAAATAAATAAACTATGGAAAAATTTGGTGGAAGCTAAGAACACACACCAATTGTCGAACTAAAAATGTAATCTACATAATTCAGTGTATGAGGGCATGACTACAAGAGAAGTAAGACGACGCATAGGAGAACACTGAAGCTGCATACGCAATAGAGTGGCAGACAAGCCGCTAGTGGACCATTTTATACAACAAACACACAGAGATGGATCTAAAATGGTTCGTACTCCAACATGTTAAACCACAAAGGAGGGGTGGAGATATGCCGGTGATTCTATATAAAATAGAACAGCGCTGGATCTACCGCCTAGACACAGTAAAACACAGCCTTAATATCGCTGTGGAGTGAATGCACTCATAACTCACTAAAATATTTCAGGTACCAACTTGGTATAGTACTGTGTTTCTCTGTAGAGCAAGAGATTGACATTGTCGCAGAAAAACGGCATGCTGTGCCATTCAAGTAAGAGACATTGATTACAAGATGACTAAGTCTGAATGTTAACCTTTTATATATTTAAAAATTAAATATGCTATGTGTTCAAAATCATTTTTGGTTAATGCTAAGATTATGACAAAACATCATTTTTTTAGCTCATATGTGTGCTTTATGTTCCTAGATGCTAATTTAGGAAGAGGTTTTTACATTGCTCTTTGGCAATGGTTTTGCGACATCTGCTTCTGTTGTCCACTTTCATGGGAGATATTTCTGACATCACACCATGTCTCCAATTCGAGTATAGAAGAGCGCAGTATTCTTGTTTAGTATTGCTCTATATTCTGGATATATGATCTATTTACTGAGTCTTTTACTTTGCGAGTTTATTGCAGTAGCATTACTATGACCCTTTATATAGAGCAAAACGCTAACTCGGGGCGTCCCTAGTCCTCTTTCTACCTCAATACTTCACTGTATAAAGCAACCACTGAGCTAGGCGCTGTTTGAAATCTTTGCGCGACGGCGGCTGCACTAAACAAAGGCGGACGGGAGACGACAGAACGAAAGAGGTCTATTTCCACTGAAGGTAAGTTGCTTTCCTATGAGACCCTTTCAGGTAGAAGGTATACTATGAGTGAATACGTGTGTCGGACTTGCTTAAGTCGCAATGTTTGAGAGGGAGATAATATTGAGTATGTGCAACTGGTCTTTTCCTAGCAGGGTGTGCTTTTTTGGACAATACCAATGCATAGACAACTGTGAGGAAGTTACCTCACATAATGGAACCGGGCGTAAAGCGCAAATCTTTGGCAAAGGAACGAAGTATAGATAGCAGATAGAGGAGGGGGGGGGGCGAGTGGCTTGCCTTTAGGGAGAAACATGCTATATTTTAATAATGAATATGAAATCACTGAGAATTCTAAAAGATACAGTCATTGTGATATATTTCTGTATGTTACCACAGGATATTTGTGGCTGCAGACTAATATGACATATTAATACAGAGGGTGCGCCCTGTATGCAGATGCCATCGTTTACGAGACAGCCTGTAAACATCTACAGAATCAGGAGACAGACTCTTTAAAATAACGTTTGTAAATGTAAGTTCCATTTCCATATTAGGACTATGTCAGGCTATGCTCCTTTTAAAGAGAGATTCTTTAACATATTATTTCTGTAGGACACTAATAGGTATGTTATGATTTGATGTCCATGTGTTGAGTTCCAACCAGGCTAAGAAGAAGCCCTCTCCATCTGACTAATGATATATCTTCAAATTAACACGACGAGGTTAGCAGAAACGCCATCTATTGCCTTTTTTTCGAATAAGTATTCTAGTTATAGAGTTCTACATTTTAAGTGGATAAAAAAGATGTTTTTTTGCATTCTTATGGTGGAATGAGACTCGTGAATTTCCACGTGAGGATGTGAATAGGATTAAATCCAAATACCTTCCTCTCTGCTGTATATGAGATACTATTGCAGAGAGGGAGATTTAATGACTACTTTTTAAGAGTCATATTGTTACATTAATAGTAAGAAAGAAAGTAATGAGGGGATGGTTCAATTTGTATATCACTAATATGTTGCATTGTTTTTTAGGTGGTGGAACTCACCCTACTTGGTTACAGGGGAATGATTTAATTCCCTATTACGATCCTGAAGAAGGTTGCTTTATCAAGAGAACAAATTTGTGATTTTCAATTAGTCAACCAAAACATATGTAGACTATTTTTCAAATCTGTGTAATTGATTAAACACAGAAAGTACCATCTGCCACTGAGGTAGAGGACATTTACATATAGAAATAGATTAATTGTTGACCAAGGGGTTAACGAGTTAGGTGTGATTTATACATTTTAAAACAGTGAATGAATGGTAGGAATGATTGAGTGCGAGTAGAATTTTTTGATAAATATTTTGTGACGTGTTTTTAAACTTGATATTTTATATATGTTTGTGATAATAAAATGAATACAAATTTATTGAGTGACATTTATTGGTATTTGTAAAAAGATAAATGTGTAATGTGCACCATTCCCTATTCTACTGGTCCATTGTGTGGTTTTGCTAAAGCTAGGCAATTGACAATAACTACATACACCTGACTGCCCTTTCCCTTCCCCACAGGGATAAAAGGCAGAGCACAAGCGCACACGTTGAACATGGCCCAATGCACGAGGAAGCATCTATCCCAAGTGGCGAGACCTGAAAGGACGACAAGGAGGGAAGTTCCCTTGCCCTTTTCAACCCAGACCCGCAAAGCCTCTGTGATAGAAATTATAAGACCGGGAACTAAAGCTGGGCTGTGGTATGATAGATGTCAACAATACACAGGGCCCTCCTGCACTGATAGCCAAGGCGGGGAGAAGCGCTTGCCGCGGTGGTATCGTCCTTGACTCCAGAGGCAAGAAAGGCCAACGAGTTCGGCACAGCCGGTGAGTCGGAGTGAGCTGATAGTACACCGGACTGTGTTGAGCCCAAGGTTGCAAACAGCAACATTGTATGAACAAAGAACTTGTGTGTGTTTTGACTTGTAAGAAAATCCAGTGAAGGACCAGCTGCAGAGTGGTCTGGCGCCACAGGGGCACTCATTGGAAAGACTCTGGCTGGTCCCCTTTTTCCTGAAACTACAAATACCAGGAGGCCCTAGGAGAGGCCGGCGTGAGGTGTCAATGTAGTCATACAAGGGTCAAGTCAAACCCCTTGAACAATCCAAAGTCTTTGAAACATTGTCAAGAAGAAAACGAAGGGAAGTGAATCCCTCATTGTGATAAAGCATTGTGATAAAGCAAAGTAAACTGTGTATTTGGCAAAAGTTAACCCGAGTGAGGGATGCCTGTGAATCGGGGTGAACCATGATACACCCGTGAACATTGTGTCGACAACGGTGAACCTGACCGAGCCGATGTCCACAGTGAATGATTGTTTAAAAAGACATTGAGACACTTGAATGTTACAAGTTACTGATATTGTGAATGAACGGCCGTAGTGAACCCGACTGAGGGAGGCCAACGTTTGCGAGTCCGTGACCGACATCTTGGACCCACAGTCCCCGCATTTCTTGAAGCCCGGACGCGGGGTTGAAGACAAAGTAGACATCGCCACGAACAGGTCTTCACAAAAAACCGAACAGGTTCAACGAACCGAGAATTGAAAACAGCAAACTCCAAAGAGTCGAGGCGTACCGAGATTCATGAAGCGAACACATTCGCGGAAAAAACGGAACTGAGGCTATGGGTGTCGTGCGTCCTTCTTATCACATCGGGTGACGTCAGCCGTCGGAGGAGGTCCTCGGGGACGGCGCATCGACGTCATCGACGCAGGACGCAGTCGCCGAAGATTTTCCAAAGCAGCACAGCTGTGGACATTACCGGTCATAGATATGGAATACGTCGGAGGACCCAATCCCCTCGAAGTGAAGATTACTCGAAGGAACTTTTGTTTTTGTTGTTTATGGCACATCAGGTGCTTTGAGGCAAGAGACTTCATGTGAAAGACTTGGCAACAGAAGGTCCTGATATTTTGGAAACAAACTGTGCTGGAGAAGCCCAGGAATGTGCTGTGCTCAAGAGTCCGCCTTGTCCCGTGCCAAAAACGTGGGGAAGGGAGACCCCAGCTATACTATCCTGGCTTATTTTGAGAACACTTCTTTCTTTTCTTGTGAACATTATCCCACACTAATTTGTAGTATAGCAGTAAGGATTGGAAATAGGTTTTTTAGTCTAGGCCCTTTTTATTCGACTAGACTCCACTTGGACTGTATTATAATGTTTTGACGGTCGTAGCTTGCTCCCATCTTAGATTTAGGTTTAGATTAGGCGTTTATCTCACCCATTCTAAAGTGTAATAAACACCCTTGAACTGTGATCACTTAGGTCTGTCTTTACTTCGATACCATGCCTTCCTTACAGCAGGGACAGAGCACAAGCTACTTTGATGTTGTGACAGGAGTTCACCAGGGCTGTGTACTGGCCCCAATCTTATTCACTCTGTACATTAACGGTCTGTACAAAGCCCTTGTGGACTCAGAGGAAGACTATCCTCGGATCGACATGAAAGCATTTCCACTTTTAGCATATGCCAAAGACACTTATTATTGCTCGAACTCCGAATGTCCTCCAAAAACTCATTGTTTACACATAATTTATGACTAACTTAGATTTAAATATAAATACAAGTAAATCGGCTGTCATGGCAGGTTTTTAAGGGAGATACAAACAAATGAAGCTGCACATTATGTTTAGCAATGGCTCATTATTTCCTTGAGTAACACAATTTGACTACTAGGGTATATGTTTTTTCTGAAAATTGGAGGGGGCTAGCGCAAATATGTAAGCAAAGTAGTATAATGAGTCAGGCACTGGGGGGCGCATCACGTTTTATGAAGCTATGTCAAGGGCAACCATTGAGAATGATCACAGAGGTATACTGCGAGCTAACAAACCCAGTAGCCAACTAGGAGGCTTCCCTATGGGATTTGAAAATGTAGCTGTAATTGAGAACACATTTCTCAAGAAATTATTGGGTCTCCCATGCTCGGCTGCAAACTTTGCAGTACATGCAGAGCTTGGTGCAAACCACATTGGAGACGACTGCTATGAACCTCCTTTTATGCACTGGCTTGGTTGATGGTCAAACCATAGAGACTTAGTAACTCAAGACATTATCGCAGCGTTGATGCTCGGTGATTCCTGGGGTAGGATACCATGGTTGAAGTTCATTGGCGAGTGTACAAAACATGTGAATGCCCCCACTCATTTGTGTACTGTGAACTCGATAACATGGTAAGAGTGCAAAACCTATAAAATGGGTTTCCGTTATATAACAAAAGTCAAACATGAGTCAATAGCATACTCGCTTGAGTCAAATGGGAAACATGTAATCATAACGAGGACAGATGTAATCTAGTCTTCTCATGTACAGTAACAATCCGGTACATCGTTGGGTGTGGACCAGAGCACGCTTTAATTTGGTGATGCTGCGAGCAAATACCATGACTTGACAGGGTCATGTGCAGAACTCAATTTATCTGTGCTGTGGTGATGCAGTTGAGGATCTGTTGCATTTTGTATTATTCTGCTCATGCTACAATTAGAAAGCAGACAATTATGCCATTGCTAAGGCAAGCAAAATTTACAAACTTATAATTTTATTACAGGCTCAACCATGTATTGTTGCTTGGTGCTTCATCATGTATTTGAGGAGAGCTTGAAATCTGAGAAAGCCTACCCTGGATGCTTTAGTTTACTATTGCTACATATGTGGGTTTTTTCAGCCATTTTATTATCTAAGTTCTTAAATAAATTGTTATTAGGTTTAAAGTCATGCTGCATGTAGATTCTGGTAATGATTATATTGATTGTATTTATTTTGTTTTATCAACAAATATTTAATGTTATGTTGTATAGTTGTTCATTTGCATTTTGTTTTATGTATTGGTTTATGGATTTTATCTGAATAAACTTTGATTGAATACTAATATACTCAGGGTGGATGTTGCATCAATATTAAGTTTAACCATCTTAGACTCACAGTAATCTAGATTCAATATTACTGTACCGTTCATTTTTGATGATCTTTGTAAATCAGGGCAACTCCTCCACCCCTAGGCCTACCACGGTCAACTCGTATAATGTTATATCCATCTGGAGTAACTGCGAGAGAAACCGATCAACCTGCGACTCAAGTATATAATCTGCATGTTCTGATGCATGACAAACTAAGGATCTGGTATGAAGTAAGGCAATTTATAAGGATGTTGAGGGGTTTGCTGCCAGACAGAAATTGGGCATAACCCTAGAGACCTCAAATGTCTGTACAGACACCCTGGTCTGATGACGAATTGGAGCGTTTGAGAAGGTGTCAACTGAGACTTCTTTAAATTGAGGGAGAAGCACAGCTTGCGGAGAAGGTGGCAGGCACAACAGAGATGATCCAGTGCTTGGTCCGGGGACCATGCTCTGATTCACCAATCAGCAAGGTAGGGCAAAAACGTGGATCCTTTCTTTCCTGAGATTGGCTACCACTCACCAAGACCCACGGGCAGAGATAAGCCTGAAAGGCATAATTCTTAACTGGTAATGAGTACTGCCTATAACAAACCTCTGGTACTTTCTGTGCTTTTGATGGATTGGCACATGGAAGTAAGCATCCTCTAGGTCGGGTGACACCAACCAAACCGGAATGTCTAGGGCCTAGAGGATCTGCGAGAGTGTTACCATCTTAAATTTGTCTTTCCTGAGGAACTTTTGAGGAGCACCTCAGATCCAGGATGGGTCGAGACTCCGTCTTTCTTTGGGATCAAACAATAGTGCAAGTGCTACCCCCAATTGCTTTGCTGTGTAGGCACCAACTCAATGGTGCCCTTCTCCAGAAGAAGAGGAAACCTATTGTAGGAGCAGTGGGTCTGGAACAGGAGGTGGTCTGGCCAGACGGTGGAAATATGTAGGGTGCTTTAAAAATGGGAGGCAGTAACCTTGGGAGACTACCTGAAGCGGCCATGCGTTTGAAGTAATGATGCACTACTCTAGCTAGTGGTGTGACAGACGCCCCCCTACCTGTGTAGTGTGGCATAAGTCCTCAAAGAGGTTTTGCGGCAGGGGCCACACTGGAGGGGACAGACTGTTTTACCTTCTCTACTTCTGGAAGTAGAGAGAAACTTCTTTGACTTGACGAGCAGCGGGCTGTTCACCTTTTTCATCCATGATTGTAAAAATTACAAGGTTTACCCTTCCATTGAGTGGAAGGTTGAGCAGGCTGCCTTATCGCTGAACCTAAGGACTTCCCTTGCCACAGCCTTGGACGCCTGCCATTTTTAAAGGCTGTCATCTGTCTTTTATCCAAAGAGATGTGTGCCATCAAAGGGCCTGCAAGTAGCTTTGCTCGGACGTCTGAATTTCTGAACAAGGCAAACCAAAGGCATCCGTCACATTGGCCATCATTCTCCTATGTGTCATTTTTGTATGCGCTCTAGGGTCTCCTCAGGCGAGGTGCCCAAACCACTTGTGTTGTGCAAGGATAAGGCTAAGTCAGACAGCCTCTTTTGCTTGCCCGCGGAAGTCCCATGGGTTCGAAAACAAAGGGGACTGGGTCATCATCCTCATTAAAAATGTCCTGAAAAGAGGACACAAAATCCCTAGTAGATTTTGGAATTATCCTACATGAGGAATCCTATGGATATTTCAAAGGTGCAGATTGAGCTGATGGTACGTCTAAAGATGCATCAGCCATCACTGGCATCGACAGTCGGATCAAAGATTTCACCGGTCTAAGGCTCTTGGGCGCACAAGGTGGTTGGTGAGTTGAATCCCTGCCGGCCATGTCGGGCACGGTGGGCTCGATGGCTTTCTTCCTGGAGGGAAAGAGAATGAGCAGACATGCTATCTCAAGGATCTGCATCATTTGCATTGTTCTAATAAATAAATAAATACATTTTGATGCAAAAATCTTCTCACTTCTCTGCCGAGGGGGATTTAAAAAGGAAACGTACCTGTCCCTCTGGGGATAAGTAGGTAGACTAATGGTTTCTCCTTCAACCAGGAAGAAGAATGACAGGAGTCGCTCCTCTCTTACTGCGTTCTTTCTGCTGTTTTTTCTCCTTATCAGTTGATTTTTTGGCCGCAGAACTCTCATTGTCGTGTCGGATATTTGATGGTGTCATACTTGGAGACTTCGAAGCTGAGTGATCAAGGGCCAATTTGAAGACTCTCTCCTTTTAGGCTTTTGGTGTCATAACCTGACACGATCCACAATCTGAAACGATGTGGTTGGTACCGAGGCACAGCAGACTAACTCGGTGGGGACGGTTGAGCAACATTTTTTGCACCACAATCATGGCATTTATTTTTTAAACTGGAGGGTTTCGGAGTAAACACGATGACAGTCTACAAACATTCGATAACATTTTTTAAGAAAATAACTGCGTCCGAGTATTTCTCTGAAAAAAGTTCCCGAGTAGAATGCTGGGTATGTGCAGAAAAGGAAAGTAGGTCATGGGCGCCAAACATGCTATTTGAACCCGCATCAGCATCACGCTCGGTCACAAAGACGACACAACGGCCATTGACGCCCGTGCGCATGACAGCCCCCTGCTGGGAAAACATTTCTGAGAGCTGCAAAGCAAGAGAATACATGTCTAACATGAGGAAACCGTGTCCAACAGTTGCAGGTTAAAATCAAAACCTTACTATAACTCAGCACCAGTACAATAGGTTTGGGCGCCATCAATGTCCTGCTGTCTTTATTAGTAATAAAGGCTTAATGTAAATGTGTCTTTATTACTGAAAGACAGCTCTCACTAGTGTATCTTCTTTGTCCAGATCTTCAACAAGTGTGGACTGTCGAATTCCAATTTTTCACAACAGCTCTGTAAAACATGAGTAAAGTCTGTCAATACCAGATATTCACATTCTGCAGTGAAGTATTTTGATTGTTTCGGCAGGCTTTGGGTGCTTATGAGTTATACGCAGTGCTGCTTTAACGTAGAATGGTACCACAGGTATTTATAACTCAGTACCTTTGGGTTGCTGACAGAGTACGTTTTACCTTGGAGCAAGGCTAACAATGAATACGTCGATTAGGTTAAGATAGAGGTGACTAGGTTAAGGTGGAGGATCGAGGAAATATAATAAGGGCAATTTTAAACAGCCATTTCTGGAGCCTGAAACACTATTTAATGAAGAGGTTCTTGACTGAGTTTGAGCACAGAGTTAGGAAATAGTCTTTGAAGCATTAGGTCACTTAGATGAGAAGTAAACTAAGTGAGAGTAAGTGAAGCATTGTAACCCGATTACATTTGATATGATTAAGTCATTTATAACGTGCCTGTACACAAGTGTTTCTAGGTGCGGCAAGACAAGGAAAGGAGAACAGGAGGAGGACAAAACAATGATTTTACTAGGCCTTGTGCCATTCAGATTGTGGATGTGTGGGGGGACGGAGGGGGAGAAGTGCCGGGGTGGGGGATGAGGGGGAAGAGAGAAAGGGAGAGTGCAAAGTAACTCGTAAGTGCTGCCGGGAGGTTGCTCATAAGTGCAGAGAGTCGGGGGATTGTAGGGTTGCAGATACAGTCCCTTAAGCGGTTGGGAGGCCCGGAGGCAGTGCAAGGGCAACTGGTCGTGCAGGAGCCTGGTCCCATAAATTCAGTAGGTGGTCATGGAACCAGTATGCACAGCAGACAGGGACAGCAGCAACTGAGAGATAGAGAGAACGCTGAAGCGAAAAGGAAGGTCTTGAGTTGCTTCTGGAACCTTAGGTGGTCCTGCTCAAGTTTGAGAGAGGCAGGGAGGCTGTTCCCGAGGGAGGCCCCAGCCAAGGACAGAGATCTACCCCCCACTCAATGCATGGAGAAGCGTCTAGGGTCAGAGAGCTGGAGGTGGATGAGCGGAGGGCTCGAGAAATAAGATGCTTAGAAAGAGAAAGTTGGATGTAGTGTGGTCCCCGGCCACAGAAAGCCTTGTGGACAATGCAGAGGTTCTTGAACTTGATCCTCGGATCCACAAGGAGCCAGTGGAGCTAAACAAATCCAGCTGGCAAACTTCGTCTGTGTGTGGAAGACCATCTCCGCCCACGGTTGGGTGCTGGAAGCTCTCGCCCACGAACACACCCTGGAGTTTCAACGGAAGTGTCCCCAAATACCACTGGTGGCCGTCAGGAAAAGCACGTCCCTCAGCTGCTGCTGGATGTTCGGGCCATGCTAAAGAAAGGGGCGATAGAGCTTGTCCCACAGCGTCTCCGGAGTGTACTCAAGGTACTTCCTCGTAAGAAAGAAGACCGGGGGCTGGAGGCCCATTCTCGACCTCAGACGACTAAACAAATAGATCAAGTCCCAGAAGTTCAGAATGGTCACTCTTCAACACATGCTCGGACAGCTGGAAGAGGGAGACTTTGTCGTTGTTGGACCTGGAGGATGCGTACTTCCACATCCCAATTCACAAGGGACACTGCATCCCAATTTACAAGGGACACCGCATGTTTCTGCGCTTTGTCGTTCGGGGGAAGCATTACCAATTCAGGGCCCTTCCCTTCGGATTGAAGTCAGTGCCAAGGGTCTTCACCAAGTGCCTGGTGCCGGTGGCGTCACATCTGCGACTCCAAGGGATCCACGTCTACCCTTACTTGGAGGACTGGCTCATCCGGGCCAGCTCAAGGAGCGTCGGTGTCGACCACACGGCGAGGACCGGCCGTCTACTGGCAGATCTGGGGTTCTCTGTGAATTCTGCAAAGTCCTGCTTGACTCCATCGCAGGACGCGCTGTTCCTGGGATCTAGGCTCAACATAGTGTCATGCCTGGCGTCCCTGTCGGAAGAGAGGGTGGCGGCCATCCTGCGCAAGGTGCAACGGCTGCTCGCTCTGAAGATCACCACAGTGAGGGCCATCAAGTCTCTGCTCAGCATGATGTCATGCATTTATCTTTTCCGACTCTGCAGGCTAAGGATGCGGCCACTGCAGGAATTCCTCGCCGCCCGTTGGATTCAAGGGTCCGGATGCTTCCAGGACAAGATCGCTCTCGACGAGGGGTTCCATCAGGTGATAAGATGGTGGGCGTGCGCTCTCATCTGACCGGAGGCGTGGATTTCCAGGCCCTACCACATCAGGAGATGGTAACTACGGACGCCTCACTGGAGGGATGGGGAGCCCACAACTGAAGTCTTCACGCCAGAGTCCTGTGGCTGCCGGGGGTTGCACATCAACGTTCTGGAGCTATGGATGGTGTTTTGAGTCCTCAAATCGTTCTTGCCGTCTCTCAAGGGCAAGGTGGTGCGGGTCTTCACAGACAATACCACCACAATGTTTTACATCAGGAAACAGGGGGGCACCAGTTCCCTGACGCTCTCCAAAGAGGTGCAGGATTTATGGCACTGGGCCGTCGCCCAGGGGATGTTCCTTATCCCGTTTCATCTGGCAGGAGTAAAGAACAGGGTTGACGACTGAGCAGGGAGCTTCGCTATTGACACAAGTGGGAACTTCGGCAGGACCTAGTGGAGAACTTGTTCCTCAAATGGGGCAATCGCCAGATTGAATTGTTTGCGACGGCGACGAACACAAAGTGCCGGAGGTTTGCCAGCAGGGCCTCTTTCTGTATGCGTTCCCTCTGTTGCCGTTATTACTTTGAGTCATCATTATACTCAGTGTCGATGATCCTCGTCGCACCGGCAAGGCCAAGACAGATCTGGTACCCAGACCTTGTCAGCATAGCAGCACCACCAGTCAAGCTGCCAGTGGTTGCGGATCTTCTCGCCCAGGAATGAGGCGCCATTCTTCACCACGATCCAGGGTCTCTGAACCTGAAAGCCTGGCTCGTGCACTACGATCTCCCATCGGACTGCAAGGAAGTTCTCGCCAAGGCTAGAGCATTGTCTACTTTGAAATTTGACCGACTCAATTTTATGTTTAATAATTTATAACGCGCACCAAGGTACCCGAAGGCTGACGGGCGCAACAAAAAACAAAACACCATCAATACAGATTGTACAGAATAACAAAAAACTAAAAACAAAGAAATCTCTAGAACAACCTATGGGAAAGTGTAAACCAACATCCCAAAGGATGGTAAGCATCAAGAACTTAATAAAAGAACATTAAGAAAGCTACATAAATGAGTTATTCCCATAACATAGATATACATCAGATAATTAGATTACACCTAGACGACCCTTTGGGGAGATATTTACACAGCCTAAGGAACATGGGTAAAGTGCTCGACCCATAACCCACTAGAACACAGTCGTTATTGTGATGCAAACACAATTCTTTCAGGTCAACCAACGCTCCGAATAATCTTTAGGAAGAGATTTGCTATTTGGTGGTGTTCCCAGAAGATCGACCCACTGAGGGTCAAGGCTCCTCAGGTTCTTCCATATTTGCTGCCTCCATCAAGGTTCATCTGGCGGCTATCTCCCGCTACACCAGATCCCCAGGATGACCACCTTTGTGGTCGCACCGATTGGTCAAGGAATTCGTCAAGGGACTATACCGCTCGTTCCCGCCGGTGAAGGCTCTGGCTCCGGCGTGGGAGCTCAATGTAGTGCTTACTAGACTCAAGGGACCTCCGTTCGAGCCTATGCGTTCTGCACCACTCAAGTTTTTGTCGTGGAAACAGCTTTTCTCGTGGCCATCACCTCTGCACGACGAGTGGGGGAGATCCAGGCCCACTCCTGTAAACCACCTTATTTGACTTTCCACAAGACGAGGGTGGTGCTGCGGATGCACCCCTCCTTCATGCCCAAGGTGCCGTCGGACTTTCATTAAACAAACCCTTGGTGTTACCTGTGTTTTTTCTGACGCCTTTGTCGCCGGCTGAAAGGACATTGCACTCGCTGGATGTGGCTAGAGCGCTGAAGTTTTATGTGGCCCGCACGAAGAGTTTCCGGAAAACCTCTCCGCTCTTTCAGAACTTTGGTCCTGTGAACCATGGGAAGGCCCTGTCCAAGGCTTACATTTCCAGGTGACTCTCCGGTTGTATCACCCACTGTCACCGGTTGGCAAATCGACCACTGCCTGGCCGTCCCAGAGCCCACTCTGACAGAGCGATCGCTGCTACGACGGCATTCCTGTCTAGTGTGCCCCGGCTGGACATCTGCAGGGCTGCGACGTGCCACATTGGTGGCAGTTATAAACTTTTATTAGTGCAGAAAAGGCCCCACTATCCCGATCTTTTAAGATAGTTTTCCCAGCCTCAAAACTAATAGTAAAGGGTCTGTCAGAATGTCAAAATTAAACTCCACCGTTCTGTGTCACACCCAATGTTCCCTCTAAGCAGTGTGCATAACCAGCTTCCTTCTGGGTACACTCTGGGTACACTCAGAAGAGTTTTAGCAGCGCAGACAGACAACCCTCACTTCTCAAGAGATAAAAAAAGGCACAAGCAACAGTAGTTTTATGTTGGCTGTAATATGAATAAAGTACAAGCACCAGAATTTCCCTAGCCAATGGTGCCTTAGCAAACGTGTCACCCACACTACGTAACCCAACTGTCAGCTCAGATATCAATACTGACTGTAAGTAAGCAAACTACGTGGCTGTGTAACCTCATACCATTATTCCTATTCTTTGTACATATGTCACAGAGACAATTTGAAGAGGTACCCTCACAAGTAATAGCATTATAAAACTCCCAATATTAATTTGCCCTCTAACGGATTTTGAGGAGGCAAATATCATGCTCAGCCTCTTATGTTAGCATTGTGAATGTTAAGTGGGGAGCAACATTGCAATATCATCTACTGGTCTATAAGGGATTGGGTATGGAATATGCCTGGTGCTACTCATAGATAGCATTAAGGCAGTGAATATTCAAACAACTACATTGCTTTTCACACAACCTGCATGCTTTCCTATTTTTCTCAGAATTCCGTTGGCATAGACGAACAAGTTACTCTCTTACCTGGTAACGTTCTTTCGATGGGATGGTCCGACGACGTATTCCATATCTATGACATGTAATCACCACAGCTGTGCTGCTTCGGAAAATCTTCGGCGTCTGCGTCTTGCGTCGATAGGCCGCCCTCAAGGACCTCCTCCGACGGCCGACGTCACTGGATGTCATAAGTAGGACGCACGACACCCGTAGCCTCAGTTGTAGTTTTTCCCAGAACGTGTGGCACCAGTCTTCCGCCAGTCTGACACACAAAGCCTTGCGGAAATGTAAGCTGCAATCGCATAAGAAGTTCTGTAGCGGGGAAGGCAGGGAGGGAGCGATATGGAATACGTCGTCGGACCATCCCATTGAAAGAACGTTACCAGGTAAGAGAGTAACTTGTTCTTCGAGGGGATTGGGTCCTACAACATATTCCATATCTATGACAGACTCCCAAAGCAGTACCAATGCAAGAAGGTGGGAAATGAATTTAGATAACAGAAATTTAGAATGCCCAATCAAATTGCGGAGTAAAGGACCGCCTTGCCAAAGGCCAGATCCTGCCCACGGATGGAATTGAGGGAGTAGTGACGTACAAAAGTATGTACCGAAGCCCAGGTGGCTGCATCACAGATGTTACGAATAGGAACACCCCTCTGTAGGGCAGTAGAGGCAGCCATACCCCTGGTAGAATGGGTCCGCAAGCCGACCGGTGGGTTCTTACCCGCCAAGCGATAACACTCGGAGATAGCCAAAATAATCCAGCGAGACAAAGTCTGTTTCGTCACAGCTTGTCCCAAACGCTTGCCAGCGTGACCAATGAAGAGTTGATCGTCCACTCTGACCCGGGACATGCGTGAAATATAAAAGCTTAACGCTCTCCTAGGATCAAGCCTATGGAGCCTCTCCTCTTCCTTACCAGGATGTGGAGGAGGATAAAATGCCGGAAGAACAACCTTCTGGCCTAAAAGAAATTCCAACACCACCTTTGGAAGAAAGGAAGGACGAACTCTAAGGACAACCCTGTCCTTATGAAACACAGTGAAGGGTGACTTAACTGAAAGTGCCTGTAACTCACTCACTCTACGAGCAGAAGTGACCGCAACCAAAAATACAGTTTTAAGAGTTAACAGTCTCAAAGGGCATGAATGCAAAGGCTCAAACGGAGCACCCATCAGAAACTTGAGAACAAGGTTCAAATCCCAACCGGGCACCTGGAAAGGTGACGGAGGGAACACAATAGTGAGCCCTTTCAGAAACTGAGAAATTAAAGGAATTTTAAAATAGGAACACTCTTCAGACGACTGCTTAAATAGGGACAGCGCCGCCAGGTAACCTTTCACGGTACCCACTTGCAAGCCCCTGTGGGCCAAAGAAAGCAAAAAAGACAGAACCATGGGAATGTCACATGCAAAAAGATTCAGATTCTTAACCCTGCACCAGTCGCAGAACTTACGCCAACGGTACAGGGACTTTGTTGCAGGCCGTCTGGCTGAGAGCAACACCTCCATCACGTCTTCAGGGAGGTCCCAATCCTTATACCTCAACCTTTCAGAAACCAAGTGTGAAGGTTGAGGGATCTGACCTCTGGATGGAGAACCTGACCTCCCTCCCGTGAGAGCAGATCGTCTCGGTAGGGAAGACGACGTGGGGGGCAGATGGACAAGTCGAGAAGGTCCGGGTACCACGTCCTCCGGGCCCACGCCAGAGCAATGAGGATCATCCGGGAACCGAACCTCCGTAACATCCGCAGTACTTGCGGGATGACGGGGACTGGAGGAAACGCGTACAGCAGTGGGAATGACCACGTCACCACAAACGCGTCTCCTAAGGCTCCTTTTGGAGGAAATTCCCGCGAGTAGATCCTCTCGCAATTACGGTTGACACTGGAGGCGAAGAGATCCACTTGAGGGGTCCCCCAAAGGGCAAAGATCTCCAGGAGAATTTCCTGAGCCAACTCCCACTCGTGAGAGATCGCGCTCTGCCTGCTCAGAGCGTCCGCCGTCTCGTTTTCGTCTCCGGCCAGATGAACTATTGAGATCGAAACTTCCTGCTGGATTGCCCAGAACCAGAGCTGCATCGCCTCCCTGCACAGAGGAAGTGACCCTGCCCCCCCCCCCTTTTTTTTGTTGAGGTAGTGCATGGCCACTGTGTTGTCCGTCAGGATTAGGACATTCTTCCCTCGCACAGTCGGCATAAAAGCCTTCAGGGCTAGCCTGACGGCCCTCAGCTCCAACAGAATGATATGGAGTCTGGACTCCGACGAAGACCAACGAATGCTGATGGTCAACTCGTTGGCATGAGCTCCCCATCCCGTGAGGGATGCGTCCGTCACGATAGTCACCTCCGGCCAGGGTAGCCAAAATGGAGCCCCTTCATCAGATTGCCTTCGACGACCCACCACAGAAGGTCCTTGGCGACCGAGGACGGCACCTGAACAGGGTCCGACAACCTACCGGAGGACTGAGACCACTGGAGCTTGAGTGCCCATTGCAGAGATCTCATCCACAACCTGGCCTTTGGCACCAGAAGAATGCAGGATGCCATGAGGAGGAGCAATCTCAAGAACTCGAACGCTGGGAGACTCTGGGCAAGCTGAAACTTGTGCACCATCTGCTGAATGTGATGAGCTCTCACCTGGGGAGGAAAACACTGCCCCAGGGACGTGTTGAGCACAGCTCCAATGTACTGGAGCCTCTGAGATGGTGTCAAATGGGACTTCTTTAAGTTGAGGGAGAAGCCCACCTTGTGGAGGGAATGGCAGGTGACTGACAGATGATCCAGGACTTGCTCGGGAGAGCGCGCCCTGATCAACCAATCGTCCAGGTAGAGGTTGACGTGAATCCCCCCCTTTCCTGAGGTGCACTGCCACCACTACCATGAGCTTGGTGAAGACCCTCGGGCGGAGGTCAATCCGAACGACAGGACCCGAAACTGAAAGTGCGAGTCGCCAACTGCGAACTTCAGATACTTCTTGTGCTTTGGATGTATCGGCACATGCAAAAAGTGTCCTTGAGGTCGAGAGACACCAACCAGTCCTAAAGTTGAAGGGCCTGGAGGACTTGAGAGAGAGTAACCATCTTGAACTTGTCCTCCTTGAGGAGTTTGTTCAAACCGCGCACGTCCATGATGGGCCTCAAACCCCTGTCTTTCTTGGAAATCAAAAAATAAGGGGAATACCATCCCTTGTTCCTCTCCGCTACAGGCACCAGTTCTATGGCGCCTTTCTCCAGCAGGGATTGAATTTCCTGCGCAAGGAGCAGATCCGGACTCTTCACAGAGAGACTCCCCAGTGGATTGTCTTGAGGCCTCTGCCGGAAAGGAAGACAGTAGCTGTGGGTTATGATCTCCAGAACCCACACATCTGAAGTAATGGCACGCCACTCTGCAAGATGCTGCGCCAGCCTTCCCCAACCGGCGAACCATGATACATGGCCTTATGACTGAGCTGAAGCGGCTGCGGCGTTGCCTGAGGGCAAAGATTCAACAGACCGAGCGGCCTTGGCACCTCAAGTACCTTGTTTCCACCTCTGGCACTCCTACGGTGGCCCCTTTGCCTGGCAGCTCCTCTCGCTTTACCAAAGGATGAGTAATAACGAAAGGAACCTCCCCTCCATTGCTGTCCCCTAGGACGAAAAGGCGGAGGTTGGCGAACTGCAGCACCCAACGACTTCGCTGCAGCTTTGGAGGTCCGCAACCTCTCAAGGCTCTCGTCAGCCTTGCTGCCAAAAAGATGTTCCCCGTCAAAGGGCATGTTGAGGAGCCGGGCCTGCACATCAGGAGCAAACCCCGACTTCCGCAACCACGCAAACCTGCGTATCACGGTGCTCGCCGCCATGGACCGGCTGACGCAATCTGCCATGTCCAAACCCAACTGAACGGCCTCACACATGGCATCCTTGCCATCCTGAACCAAGGGAAGTTATCCATCCCGCTCGTCCCCTTCGGGAATATGTTCAGCTGCTAAGGAATCAGTTCCACAGAGTGTGCGTGAAATGTGACAAGGCACATACGGAGTTGGCCCCCTGAAGCGCCATACCCGCCTGAAGAAAACACTTTCTTCGCCCAGCCGTCAACACGCTTGTCGTCCCTATCAGGAGGGATGGTAGGATATGACGCCTGCTTTGCCGGGGCCATAGCCGCCTGCACCACCAAACTCTCCGGAGTGGGGTGCTTGGTCAAGTAGCAGGGGTCGCTACAGGATGGGCAGTATTTTCGTGACAATGACTTGCCCACTGCCAGGAGACTCTCCGGAGCAGTCCAAGCCGCCGCTACCCTCCTCTGTAGAGCCATATGGAATGGCAGTACCGGGTCAGTTGGTGTACCTTGGTCGAGGATAACCGTAACGTCATCCTGAAGAAAATCCCCTGGGGGAGCAGACCATCCCAAGTACTCGGTGACCCTAGACATAAGGCGCCGGTACGAGGAGTCGGCATGAGTGCCAGGCTCAGGCCTACAAAACTCCACCTCCGCAGAGGTGTCCAGCCCACTGGCATCGTGCAGGGACTGCCGCAGGTCCTCAATCTGGCTATGGCCCGAGAGAATCTCGTCTGGCACCGTATCAAGAACCATGCCATCATCAGAGCCCTCATCCACCTCTGAAATAAACTCACAATGGCGGTAAGAAGGCACAGAATGTGGAACAAAGCCATGCTTGACCTTGGCCAGAGCCTTTCTAGGGGGTTCCACCGAGCCCCGGGGTACCCCCGTCGAAACAGCCTCCAAAGGCGTCGAGTGAATCGGCGTTGACGCAGAACTCGGCGCCGACAGCATCGGCACAGGCCTCGAGGCCGGAGCCCTGAGCGTGTCCCTCGACAGCCTGGGCGCCGATGGCATTGACGACTTCTTCGGAGGCAAGGTCTCGAAAGAGTCCGTCGACTACCTCGGCGCCACCGGCGTCCACGTCTTCCTCGAAGACACCACAGGTGCACACGGTCTCGAGCGTGTCGAGGACCGGGACCTGGACCAGGCATGACGAGAACGATTCCCCTTGTCCGAGCGGGACCTCTCCCGCAAATCGTGCCGACCACCCGAGCCCGAAGCCGTGCGAGCAGTGTCTCTCGACCAATCACGACCGACCCCACTCGGAGGCGCGGACGGACCAGTGCCCTGCGATTCGAGAATCGCTAACATTTTCTTCCCGAAGGAAGCCCATTCTTCCGGCGTCACATGCTTGGTGGGTTAAGCGACCCGCCGACGGGCGGAGTCCTCGGATGAGGACGGGAGTGCCTCGAAGAGGCAGAGGAGTGGCGGGACCGACTCCGGGACCGAGACCCACTGGACTTCCGACGACGATGCAGAGAGTCGCCCCTCGAATCGTCCGTCGAAAGCCCCGCAGACCTCGACTTCCGTGGCTTGGACACCTTACCTACCGACAACAACTTCTTGCGCTCCCGCAAGGCTTTGGACGTGAGCGACTGGCAGTCGACACAGTCATCCGTGTCATGGGCCTCCCCGAGGCACCAGAGGCTGGCGTTGTGTGAGTCAGTCACCGACATCTTGGACCCACAGTCGCCGCACTTCTTAAAGCCCGGACGCGGGGTGGAAGATGAGGTAGACATCTTCACGAAGAATATACTTCACAATACGAACAGGTTCGAAGAACCGAGAAAGAACAGAAACTCCAAAGAGTTGAGGCGTGCCCAGATCTCAAAAGCAAACACGTTTGCGTAAAAAACGGAACTGAGGCTACAGGCGTCGTGCATCCTACTTATAACATCCAGTGAGGTCGGCTGTCGGAGGAGGTCCTCGAGGGCGGCGTATCGACGTCATCGACGCAGGACGCAGACGATTTTCTGAAGCAGCACAGCTGTGGTGATTACAGGTCATAGATATGGAATACGTCGGAGGATCCAATTCCCTCGAAATTAACAAATGCTATGGTAATTCTCTGCTATACAAACAGGGTCTCACTGAGCACTTGTATAATCCTACCCAACAATATTATGGATATTGCAAAAAATTTGGTTTGCACTGCAAAATAATTGAGCGTATGCATGGTCATGACATTTTCTTAAACTGCCCATAATATCACAGTGAGACTTTAAATATGTTTTGCTTGCAAAGTTTTGTGGGTATGCAAATATCCCAGATATTGTTTTACTGCTACATTTCCTCACATTTTATTTTTATAGAGCTCTGTCAACTGGTATTGAAGGCCAGCACATCATCCAGGTGTGAGGAACACAGGAGAATACGAGAAAACTCCATGGGGTGGGGAGCAACGAAGGGGGAGGATGGACAAAACAGCAACTTAAATAAAAAAAAAACATATCAGATATTTGCCCAGTACAGTACTGCAAAGGAAATGTGTTTATTTAAATTAAAAGATAGTACACTATAGTAATAGTCTAGGAAACTGCACCTTCTGTTTCATTTCTATGCTCAGTTGCTGAGGGCTTTTCAATATAATCACTTTTTTCTGTGTTTAGTGCCTCCAATATCCTCATGCCTCTTGTTTAACTGGCAACAGTATATTATAGAAGAGAGGCCTTTAGTTACACAAAAAGGCACTCCTCCATCTGTTGTAACTCGCAGCATTGCTGCTATTAACTTAAACTGCAAATGTATGCAATTTTCTTCAAAGAAGCTTCATAAAAAAGGATGGGGGGGGGGAAATAACTATAGGCTGTATTATGTACCCAGTCATTTCACTTCCTATGTAAGGGTTACACGCAGCGGTATGATCAGATTTTACTTCCTTCTTGGAATCAAATGATCTTTTAAGGAGTAGAACAAGTTATTAGCTTTGCCAAAAGGCTTATTAAAAGATGTTCTTTCCCCTTAAAATTGCTCTTGAGATCAAGCCGTAATATTATTAGAGCTACTTTCGATGGTGCTACTCTACTGGTCAGAGATTCATAAATATCACTTGTACTTGGTGGGTAGGCTCTGATTTGTTCATGGTCTCCCAATTTCCATTGGGCTTATTTGTACTGTCTAGTTTTTTGTAGGGCAAAATGTCCTGTTTTTAGGGAACACAACTGGGTGTTATGTATGCCTCTTATCTATAGAGCTGGTTTTGAGTAAGTGTTGTCACTGCTCTGTTCACAAAACAATGTGATGTTGACGGTCAGCAGCGGCACATTAATTCTTAATATACTCTTGTTGGTGTAGTTATTCTGATGCAATTATCATTCTGAAAGACATTATAAGAGGCATGTAATCCAGGCCCATGTTTTCTGGCACACTCTTTTTAGCTGCCATTGTTTCAAATGGCAAATAATATATCATGTCATAATTGTTTGCCGGCCACATCAGTTGTGATGAGCAATATTTTGTTTTTGTAATTTACATGATTGTTTTTATTTCCAACGGCATAACACATTTTCTGCATTGGCTCTGAGCAGTGCCAACAGATCAATAGACACAACTAATCTATTGTTTACAATGAACATACAATTATTTGTTGTGCACAGGAGTACTTTTGCTAGGTACTGTGGCAGATTTAGATAGCTGCAGAAATAATCAAATGCAACATTACCTAATGAGGAATGACCACATTTATTTGATCGAATTTGTTGGGGATTTCTGTCCATTTGTATTAATATATATATATATGGGAGTGGGTGAAGGGAATAGGTGAAGGTAGGAGGAAGTGGGGTGGGGGGTGGGGGGTGGGTGGGCAGGGGGTATCCCCCGGCATTATTTAAAAACAATTAAGACCAAAAACAATTCAGTAATTTGTCATTGGGTATTTTTTTCTCAATCATTTCATGGTAATCCGCAGATTTTGAAGTCTTGGATTGGCTGATGAGCTCTCTTTATAATCACATATGAAACATTCATTTTAGCCTATATCTTTGGAAAAAGGGTGGCAAGATGTAGCTTTTACACCGATTTGAAAAGAATTGTAGAGGCATGGAAATTCCCCTCCAAACACTGTTCAGAGATGATGGGTCACTAGCTATTCATGCTCACAAAATGTCTTCCCTTGTTAGTCAGTTGCATAAATTAAAAATAATGTGCGCACAAAAGCCACCCACATCTGCACTTAGGGAGTAGTTTAAACAAATTAATAGACACAACTAAACTATTGTTTATACTGAGCATGTAATGTGTTTTGTGCATAGGAGAACTTTTGCTTGGTACTGTGGCAGATCTTGAAGTCTTGGACTGGCTGATGAGCTCGCTTTATAATCACATATAAAACATTTTTTTAGCATAAATCTTAGGAAAAGCGTGGGAAGATGTACCTTTTACACCGATTTGAAAATAATTGCAGAGGTTGGGAGAGGAACATTCCCCCTCCAAACTATGCTCGGAGATGATAGCTCACTAGCTACTCATGCTGAAAAAAAAGCTTCCCTTGTTAGTCAGTTGCGCACACGAAAAAAATAATATGCACACAAAAGCCAATGACTTCCGCAATGAGAGAAAAATAATTAGAGGGACCATTGGTCACAATCTACTTTTTATTTTAACTTTTTTTATTTGTTTTTATTCTTTTGAACATATTCCAAACATCATCAACATCTGTTTACATTTAACATTTTTGCATCTTACCCCAACTCCTTCCCCAGCCTCTCTACCCTCCCTCTCAACTCCCCACCCCTCCTGTTGCCTAAAATACTTGTGGTATCTACCCAAAATGGAAAAGAAGTAAGCCATGCAATATTTAACACTCCTTCGGGCGCTGTCCGACTCAATTCGCCTCCCCTCCTTCTGTGACTTCCACCCCAAACAAAGAATGCAACAAGGTCTCCCATGCTGCAAAGTCAGCCGTGGCCTGACCTTGACTGCCCCATACTGCCCTCTTCCATGCCACTGTTTCCGTCATTGCCCACCGCTTAAGGTCCCGCTGCCAATCCGCCACGCTGGACCCCGAGGGGATTTCCACACCATGGCTATTCCACGTTTGGCAAGGATACATGCCAAATCTTTCATCTTATGGCCATGTCTAGCACCCTAAGGGCACAGGAAGCTGCCCAGTCAGAAAGCCATTGGGGAAAGCACATCCAGACTCAGCCCCCTCTTTGTAGTCTATTTGCCACCCCTTGCCAGTATAATCCTGCTACTGGGCACGCCCAAAACATATGTAACAGGCCAGCGTCTCCCACCGGGCACCTGGGGCACTCTTGTTCTGCAGCACCTGGGAACCTCGAAATCCTTTGAGCGGTCATATATGCCCTGTGTGTCACCAGCAGCTGTTTGAGCTGCAGTCTTGCATTCCTTGACACCCTTTTATGGTATCTCAGCATTTGTGCCCATTGTGTATCCGTTAACACTGCCCCCAAGTCTTCCTCCCATTTACCCTGTATCGCTAGAGGAGAGGGAGGCCCACTAGTTAACAAGGGATTATACAGCTGCAATACAGTATGCCTTCCTTCAGCCATGTCATATAGGACATCCACCATTGCATGTTTCCCCATCAGTTCACTATATGCGGGCCATCTGCGCACTATTTCCCCCTTGATTGTGCTATATAACAAATATTGGCCTTTATGTAGTCCAGTGCGTTCTCTCAGCTCTGAAAAGGGTACAAAGGAGAGATCATGCAAAAAGTCCCCTATTGTGGCCATACCACAAGTTTCCCATCTAGTGCGTACGCACCTCCTGCTTTGCGCCGAAAGTGCAACAACCGGAGTCAGCAGAATTTGCACATAAATTGGGTCTGTGAGCCCCATTACCACCAAAGCTCTATCCCACATCTTCACTACTAGGGACACCAAGTTCGGCCTTTGGCCTCCCCGGGGACTCATGATCCACACCAATTCTTTCAAGTAATAGTTCAACCCTATAGGCTGCAGCAACAAAGTGCCTGGATTATAGTCGTCTGCCAGCCAATCCACTACAAGCTGCAACTGCCCCGCCACATAGTATAGCTCAAACTGCAGGACTTTGATGCAAAACTCGGCCTGCAGCCTATTGATAACGCTATGCGGTTCCTCCCGTTTTGCCACAGGAACCCTCTACAAATGCTGTCTAAAGTTTCAAAAAATATATCTAGGTATGTAAAACGGGGCATTCACAAAGAAGTGCAGCAACCTGGGCACCACTACCATCTTCAGCATAGCCGCCCTTCCCATCAGTGAAAGGGTCTAGCCTCGAACTTCATGGAGCTTTGGACACCCCCTCCAAGGCCCTCAGCGTGTTCTGCGTGTGATCCACCGCAGGGTCATGAAACACGTTGACTACCAGATACCGAAACATGGTCATTTCCCATCTTAGAGCTAGCGGAGGCAACGCTCAAGCGTCTAACCCACACAGTCCTGCTAGGGGAAAAAGGGCTGACTTATCCATGCTAATCGTTATCCTCGACATTCGCAAAGTGTGCCATTGCCGCCAATAATATTTCTAGATTATCTTACGGATTCTAAATATAGACCAGTGTGTCATCCGCATACAGAGATATTAGATGTTTCGTCCCTTCTATTTCAATGCCTGCTTCTGCATATTTCGCCCTAAGGTACTGGGCAATGGGTTCAATAGCTAGGACATAGAGCAGTGGCGACAGTGGACAACCTACGAAATCAGTTCCCCGTTTTGACCCTAGAAATCAGTCCAGTATACACAAGCTGCACCCACTTGATATATGCCTGCCCAAACCCGAACCTGTGGCTATGGCACACAGCATATCCCAGGATGCTGTGATATCTATCACGCAATCGTCTCAAGTTCCAGGACATGCTATGTCCTGGTATGTAGCCCGTTTGGTCCGGCAATAACAAGCTATGTATCACTTTTTTCATTTGATTTGCGAGTATGGATGCAAGTATCTTGCTATTTTGATTACGCATCAACAAGGGCCTATAAGAGCTGCACTCTTCAGGAGGCTTGTGAGGCTTAAGGAGTGGTAGGATAATAGATTCTCTCAGGCTCAGCGGGAGAACCCCCGCATCATAGAAGTCATTAGAGGTGCTAAGCAAGTGGGGGGCCAATTCCTGGGCGTATTGTTTATAGAACTCGCTAGGGAGCCCATCCGATCCCGGGGGTCTTCCCCGTTGGCAGGGCCACAATCGTGCTCAGTATATCTTCTAGGGAGATGGGTTCATCTAGACTATCTTGTGCTTCCTGGCTCAGCATTGAAAGAACTATCTCATCCAGCATTTCCTCTATGTGGGCCCTTGGTATCCGGGATCTCTCCTGATAAACGTTCAGATATAATTCCAAAAACGCATCATTGACACCCTTCTGGGTATGGCACAGATCTCTTTGTCTCGTGTATATAGAGTATACAGGCCCTTGTTAATCCTCGCTCTTATACAGCCAAGCCAGCAAACGGCCTGGTTTATCTCCTTCTACATGTTGCATCTCTGTGTATCATGTTTGTCCAACTGCTCCCAGCAGTCCATACACTTCTGTTTTAGTGTAAAGATCTTCGCATTCTTGTCCACTATCTGCTCTTGGGATTGTTCTAATTGCCTCAAGCTTTCCTCGGCGGAGGTCAGATCTCCGCTTATGCTTGCTTGGACCTCATTTGATCCTGCTATGGCCGCTCCTCCAGTCACTACCTTCAGCGCCTCCCAAAAGGTCCCTGCACTAGAGACACTCCCCTTGTTATGCAAAACATAATCCGTGATACAGTCTTTAATGCAATCCCGGAATGGGGGGGTTCTGCAGTGACTCAGTCCTAAGCTGCCACGTAGGGATCGGGGCTCTAGGGGGCCTTTATATTGTGCATTCATGATAAGAGGAGCTAATTCACATCCCACAAAAAAGTAATCTATTCTCGTGTGCACCGCATGTGGTGTCGAGTGGTACGAGTAATGCCTGGTGTCTATGTGAAAAGCCCTGCAGGGGTCTACCAAGGTGAAGGAATCTAAAAGCGTTTGCAAGGTCCTGGCTGGCGGAGCCGGTCTGGTATATTTCACGTCTGATCTGTCCAGGAGAGGGTTTAGGGTACAATTAAAGTCTCCTCCCCATATCATGTTACTAGTCCTGTAAGGACCTAACCTGGGATATAGGGTTTGTAAGAACTGAACCGCCCCGTGGTTAAGGGCATACGTATTGACCAAGCATGTGTCCACCACCATGCTACCCTCATTAAGGGTGACCTTAAAGGATGCGAAGGGTGCGATCCATATCAGGACTCCCCGTGCTTAAGCCGAAAATTTCGAACCCCAAACCTGCCCCCCGTCCCCACCATTTCTTTGTTAGCAATATTTGCTTTTCAGCCGTTAAATGGGTTTCTTGCAGCATGGCTATATACAATGTGCATCTCCTGAGGTATGAATAGACCCTGTTCCTTTTCACATAGGCATTCAAACCCCTCACATTCCATGTGAGGACATTTACAGATCCTGCCATTGGCTTTCCTTCCACTCTGCCCAGCGTATCCTCCCCCACAGGTCGCCCCTCACAGCCTCCTTCTTATGAGGTATTCCAAAAAAGGGTGATACACGATACATCTTCATTAGCTTATGGCAAACCCCTTCTCAAGAAAACTGTCCCAACATCCCCAACAATAAACAAAAGCCCAGCTACGTACGTTCCCGTTGCTCAGGGATGTCCACTTCTCGCGCTCACCACAAGCCAACATGCTTCTGGCCAGTGCACAGCACATAGGCACAAAAACAAGTGCCCTTAAGAAAAAAAGGGACTCCGGGGGTGTGGCGGCAGCAGCCACGAGTACGATCCTCCTCATCTCGGTGTATGTTGACAAAGCCCCACCATGTACAAAAGAGGTGCCTAGACAGCAAGTGCAAACAGTGTGATCCAAGGAGAATCCTTCTAGCCAGAGATCCGCTGCCATTGGGAGCCCCTCTGGTAGCAGAGTACTCGGGGTACTGCGTCTCACCTTGAACCAGTCCGGCTACCTCAGACGCTCCTGGCCACTGGCTGTGTAGAGCTTCCCTTACGTCGTTCATCAGCTTTGTCTCCCCCTTTGCCCCCCGGGCTCTATCCATGCCTGCGCTTCCTCTGGGAGATCAAAGAATCAGATCTTGTTTTTATCTATGATTTTAAGTCGCGTATGATAAATTAACATATACTTCAGTCCTGCCTCACGGAGCCTTACTTTAGCTGCTGCGTATTGCGCTCTGCTTTTCTGGACTTGGAAGGTATAATCAGGATTAACCGCCAATGCTGCCGAGGCCCTTTTGATTTCAGCTCCCTGTCTGGAATATGCCAATATTTTCTCCCGATCTTTATAATTCAAGACCTTAGCAATGATCGTTCTTGGCGGTGCACCTGTGGGTGGGCGTCTTGTCAGTGCCCTGTGGTCCCTTTCGATTTTGAAACCTCGCGTGAGGTTTCCAGGCCCAATCTCCTGAAGGTGCATATTCTCAATATAGGACGTAGGATCAGCACCCTCTTCCCCCTCCGGCAAGCCTACTATGCGTTTATTATTCCTCCTGGCGCGCCCGCCCTTCTGCTTTTTCCACTCTATTTTCCAGGAGGCTGACCTTCTGTTGTAGAATGTGGACATCTGCCCGCGTCTCGTGGAACGCTCCCGTGTTTTACTTCGATTGGGTCTCCAGGGTAGCAGTGTGCTCCGCCAAGTTCTGCACATCCTGGTGCAACAGGCCAACATCTACTTGTACTACCGCAATCAGCACGCTCAGAGGCCTTCAGGTCTGCTATTGCCTGCATCACCTGGTTGTGCATCTCCATAGTCTTGCACCCCTTCCCCAGCGCTGGTTCCATGTCACTTCCAGGGGGCTGTTGCTTGGCCTTAGCAAGGCCGTCCAACGTGGGTTGGCTTGGTTTCAGCTTAGCTGATGTGGGATGCATCGGGCCTGTCAAGTTCTTGGTACTCGTCCTCTGCCTTTTTCCGCCCCTAGCCCCCGTCATGGGTACCTGGGAGTGGGTATCAGTGCCTTAGTTGTTGCTAAGCGCTATCTGGGGCCCTCCATGGTGTGGCTGTCGTAGGGATTCACTTGCTTCCACTGACACAATCTCTGACCCCTATACTTGAGTGGCCTGAGAGTCTGTGCCTCCCATAGCACCAAACACAGGTTGTGCGCACTTGGGTGTATTATCTTTGTCTTATCCTGGCCCTGCACCAGGTATGGCTTGTGTCCTCAAGCCTGTTGCTGTAGCATGGAAGGTCAGCAGGATGATGCTGCTAGTGTCACAATTAGTCTGCTGCACCATGCGTAAACACACATTACTTGGGGAGTACAGGGGCTGCCTTCCATTTAACCCATGCAGGCTGATTCCTTGTGTTCAATACACCCACCCAGTATGTTCGCCTGTGGAGTTCCCAAAGTCCATGGATCCAGAGCACTGTCTAGCCTGTGGCCTCAGTACAGTCGCTCTCATTTCCTTTTATGGCTCCAAACCCTTTTTTTGGGGCGCGCATGCTGCTCTCTATGCAGCGAGGGCTGCAGAACCCAATAAGCGTGTTAATGTTTCACCCGCCGGCCCAGTTCTCCGTCGTGCACAGTCCCCACTCCGTCCTCTATGTGCGAGGATTTTGGCACTCAATCAGGCTATTAATGATTCACCGGAGCAATGGCCGCCGGAACCTTTGTTAAGTATGCTCGTTCCGGGGCTTTGTCATCAATGCCCTTCTCACAGTTACAGAGCCCGGGCCAGCCCGTGTGCGACTCCACACACCAGTCTCACCCCAAGGGGGCCGGGACTCTAAGGATCTAACCCTCACTTGCTTGCACTTCGATGTGAGGTCCCTGGTGCTCCCACGGGTGCAGCTGCGCTCTTCACTCCTCTTCTTGCCGATCCGGACTCTCCAGCAGCCGGGCGGTCGTCTGCCTCTGTGCGGCTGCCCCCTCAGGGACCGTCTTCTCCCAGGCCATGCCATGGCCACATCTTGAGCGCTGCCCAGCTTTGCAGCCTCTTTGTCCAACCGCGCTCACTCCCTCACTGCGACCGCCATGTTGAACAAAGGCACCTCCGGCAGACCACACTGTCTCGTTCCACAGCCCTCCTACGATCGCTGCACAGCTCCAATCTCGCAGCTTTGCACTGCTGTAGTGTTCCCCCACGTTTCCTCCAATTTTCCACTGAGTTTGTGTCGTAGCGCTTGCAATATAGCTGGATCTTCACAGGATCAGGAGCGAGCGGTCCGTTCAGGCGACCTACTCCACTGGCTGCCTAGCCACGCCCCCTGGGTCACAACCTACTTCTATCCCTCACACTTCACCTAAAGAATAATCCAACAGAAAGTTCCTTCTTCAGGAGAATGTCTCCCTTTCTCCCGATACTTGGATAGTGTTTAAAAGAATGTTCTCTTGCAACAAAAAGGCCATGGGGAATGACTCCCTTCCCCTGGCTTGCGGGTTCCACACAGCCTTTACACAAGTCCACGTCCTAGGCCAGGAGAATGACTCCCTTCTCCTGGCATCTTTAGGACAACTCCCAGTTCTTGACCAGGAGAATTACTGTTCTTCTGGTACTGGTCTGTATAGTTCACAATACGGCCAGTGTGAATGACTCCCTTCCCCTGATGATTAACAAGCTCTTTCTCACGACTTTCAGCTTGAAGTATATTTTGCTACTCTTTTTTGGTGTTACCAATGTCCCAAATCCTTCTTTGGTGATCAATGGGCTTATATTGGACACTTCGGCAAATAAGTTCTCCTCGGATTGCCCAGTTGGCCAATGTTGGGGTCTCAGGCCCTTCTCTGTTCGTCAGTGGTCTTACTGCCAAAACTGCGATGAGGAAGTTCTCGATTTCTTAGTTACTTTTTGTTGGGGTCTCAGACCCTTCTCTAGTTGTCAGTGGGCTTACTGTTGCCACTGCAGCGAGGAAGTTCTCCTCTGATGCTCAGTTTGCACTTGTTAGGGTCTCTGACCCGTGTCTGGTAGTCAGTGGGCTTGTTGTCACTGCGATGAGGAAGCTCTCCTCGGTTGCTTGGTATGCAATGATTAGGGTCCCTATCTTGTTTCTGCTGGTCAGTGGGCTAATTGTTGCCACTACAACGAGGAAGCTTTCCTTAGAGGCTTGGTTTGCAATAGTTAGGGTCCCCGACCCATCTCTGGTGGTCAGTGGGATTATTGTTGCCACTGCGACGAGTAAGCTCTCCTCGCATGCTAGGTACACAATTGTTAGAGTCCCCGACACATCTCTCGTCCACACCGACAGTGTTTGAAAGTCCTGCTGGTTTTCACACCTGTTGCCTCTCCCAGCTGGGCTTGACAGCTTTGTTAGTTTGTCGTCTTTTCTTATACAATTTTGCTAGTCCCGCCCTGGCTGATTGTCAGCGTCCTTTGTTTCTGTTAACAACTTGATCTTCATGCCTCTTCAGGGCCACCTTGTACCAGTACTAGCCAAGTCCATGATCTTTGTGTCTTATATGCTCTTCTTCGTCTGAGTACTTTCTACTTTAGCTATATCCCATGTGTTACAAACATACACAGGTTTTGTAAGGAGTCATTATTGAAAGACAGACACAAGTTTGCCATGTTTTTTGTTAAAGACTTTTATTGAAAATAAAGGGGTTGGGAAAAGGCTGCTCTGATCCTGCTCTAAGAGGAATTTCCCTACCTAAAGACAAACTAATGATCTGTCCGTGTCGGGATGTAAAAAACAAAACTGTCATGTGTCCAAAGTTCTATTCTGACCCTCACACTGCAAACTTAACTCCAAGGTGAAAAAGGGAACGGTTTTTAACCTTAAGTGGTTGAAAAAGTGTTAATAAAGGAAAATGATAAAAGTTTCTTCAATAATTAAGTTCTTGGTTCCAGAGAGTAGTTCCCTTCCCCTGGATCCTTTATTTCTTGAGGTTAATACACTGTTGTTCTCTGGACTTCTCAAAGTAAAAGGTCCTTGGTTCCAGAGGGCGTTTCCCCATCCTATGAACCCATCCTATGAATTCCTCTTTACTCTGTTTTTGTTCAGAACAGTTCCTTGGGCACTTCTTGGCCAAGTATAACACTTGCACAACAACTATTTTATTTCACAATGTTGGCTTCTTTCAGAACAGTTCTTTGGGCCTCTCTTGGCCAAGTGCAACACTGGCACATACAACTTAACACAATGCTTTTCAGCTGCCTGGTATAACTCCCCTGCCAGGACTTTCTTTGTTACACATTTGGAATTGCCTGGTGTACTCTCCTGCCAGGACCTCTAATGTCCACACACTTGTGATTGCCAGGTAAACTCTTTTGCCCGGACTTCTGCTAAACTCATTCTTATCCCCCAAAGGCTCCACCCTTCGGTTTTCCCGACCTGTCTCTCAAACGTTTCTCTTAGAGTTTCACTCATACTCAGCATGCCCTGATTGCATACAATTCTCGTTATTTCCATGTATCTATGCCTCATCAGAGGACCAGGGTCTCTTAAATTTCTAACTCCCATGCCTTGGCGGCACGTGCCTTTTCCCATGGGCTCACTGGTTCAGTTTTCCTTGCTTTCATCAGGACTTTTCTCTCTTCCTTGCTGCTCTGGTTTAGTGGTTCCAGCCTCCTCTGTCAATCTGTGGTGCGTGGTTTGCATTCTTCCGCATAGACGTTATCTTTCCTGGGCTGTACTGAACTCGCCTCCCCTTGTTATAGAGTCTGCTTCCTTTTTGCAGGTAAGGAAACGTTCCTCTGCCATGCTCTTCTTGACCAAATTCTCCTTCATTATTCTACGCAGCATTGCAGGGTGCAGGCAGCACCTTCCAGCTACTATACCGTGTTCCACTGACGCATAGATTTGTACACCAGTGAAAAGTCCTCACTCGGGCTTCTCAGTTTGCCCCCACAGCTTCAGGGATTTCCAAAACCCATTCCGGTCTGCACACAGTCTCTCTGCTTACCACCTCTTCCACCTTGTTCTTGTCGCCAGCATGTACACTCCCTATTTGTTCTAGGAGAAAGACTCTCGCCACTATGGTTCGCCCACTCCATATAAACTGTAGCCACTTTATGTGTCCTGGTACCACATCAATGACCAGAACAGTACGTTGGAATCCAGGCTCCCTCAATCTTCATTATTCTTGTCTCCTTCCTCGTCTCAGTCATTTCGGAGTTGTAGTCCATTTCTGATAACTTGTATAATGATCCAGGTGACATTTCTTAATGGCTTTAGAAGGCAAGTCAGTCTTGGAAGATCGATATGTGGAAGGCATATTTGAATGTAAAGATTGGCCTATGGGTTTTGGCGAAAGAGAATGAATATCCCTACCAGGGAAGGGTTGGTCTGCACCTTCCTCCAATGATGTCGACTCCCTCCCTTGAGAATTACCCTCCCGTAGGCGATTCTACCTCATATAGTTGCCCCCAGTGTCAGGAACAGCACACTGTTGTGGTCTCCTGGTCACACTGGGAGAGGTCACTGCTGGGAAATAAGTGATGATTCTTTCTGATCTGATTCATCACACTTTGCTCTCAATAAAATGGCTCTGAATGGAGAGGGGGGCTGGGGAATGGTGGGGAGTGCCATTGCTCAATGGGCTGTACCCTAGGTGACTGTCCTTATCCCCAGAGGGGACAAGGATTCCATGTCGTCTTTGAGTACAGTTTGAATTGACTCCAAGTCCTCTGGGTAATTTGGGCCCTTCCTGGGCCATTTTAACAGATTGTAGCAGAGGTGATGGTTTTCACAGCGTCATCGGACTGTCGAGGGGTCCCCACCGGGGCCCCATAGGCTATGGAGATGACCTGTGGAGAACAAGATTACGTGCAACAAACAGCAGTCGACAGGAGCCCCTTTGGAGAAAGTCCTGTCCGGTCCCTGCAGGCCACCCCCATAGGGCGTGGGCAGACAGCTGGCTGTTAGGGGAAAGTCAATGCTGAAGAGCTTAAGCAGATCCATGGATGTAGGCATGACATTTGAGGAGTGGCGTAGGGCACACCACACCCTGACAGCCATGTAGGTAGGAACATTATGGGACTACATTACCCACCATGACGTGGGCCGGATACTCCCAGATTAATTTAAGTTTTATAAAAGCACAACCAGCCTTTGTAGGCCATGTGCAGTAATACAGCAAGCCAAAAGACACCATTCAGAATAACTCAATAGTGTCCCAGGTGGCAACAGAAAACACAGCACACGCATTAGTAGTAGCTGAAATCCCAAAAAATAGGAGATCATCCCATTTCATACACAGTGAAATCACACGTGACCCATAACTGAAGAACACTGCCTATTCATGAGAAACTAACACATATAGAACACCTGCCGTACTCCCTACACGTATGCACAGAGACGAGGCACCACACAAGGTCAAATACAATTGCCTGTCTCATGGCCTAGGAATGAGGGATGGTAACTTCTTTAATGAGCAATTAACAGTCCATGGGCCTCTCTACCCCCCACCCTTTGTCTGGCTCATGGCTTGACGGCCTGTCAAATATCCAAGGCTGGTTAGCAAGAAGCCATCCCTTTAGAAACCCCAATTTTATGCCGCCTATGAAGTAAGGTGCCAACCAATTATCTGTTGTAGAGATATGACAGTTTAACCTTTATCAATATAGGCGTGGTCTCAGGAGGAGCCATCAGGCAAGAATGACCCAATTAGATGTTTGAACTCTATAGAGTGTATATGTAGCCACCACCACTAACCAATCCCCATAGGTTTTTGTAAACTCGAAATTGTAAAACTTAAATCATTGTTTGTAATGGATGTGCCAAGAGAAACAAGATTTCAATGCTTGTATGCTGTCTCTGCTTTATTTGGATCATAATAAAGCCGGATTTGACTTTGCACTTTGTCTACGAGTCCGGTTTGGATTGACTCCAAATCCTCTGGTTAATTTGGGACTTTCCTGGGCCATCTTAACAACGTTGTTGGTGTTAATAGTAGTCAAGTGGCTTACAGGAAGTAGGTCTTCCCCATACCCATCTAACCATAGGGGAGGTTTAAGTGCATGTCGTGAGAAAATAAGCCTATATTTAGGATTGGGATATTTGATCCGGGGGACGTTGACTTTGCAGCATTGGTAACAACGTTTGAACAAATCGTTTAGTATGCCATAATAAAATCTAATATCGAGTCAGAGTTAAAAAGAATATTTGATGTTAATCGGGTTTCATGACCCAGTTGATTCACTATTGCCATATCCTCTGTTCCGATGACTTGCAATGATACAATGCTCTGTAGCATTTGTAGGATGGTTACTCGATTCAAAGGAGGATGCAGTCTTTGTAAAAACAGACCTTGTATCTGTAGTGCTTGCTGTGAGCCCTGCAGATCATACTCAATGTCAAGAGGTTGCCTGTTCGTAAAGCCTGGGGAGACTTGGCAAGATTTAGAGGCACAGGTGGGATAAGACATTTTACTCATAGGCTTCGCTGAGCCGACATCTTTAGATGGAACGCCCAATAGGTGTATTTGGAACAGAAACTCCAATCCATCAAATGTTTGCATGTCGTCATCTTCAAGGTCAAGCATCGTGTTTTTAATGCCTGGTGGTTGTTCCTTTTGTATAGGACGAGTGCTGCTAGGCAGGACCAATCTTGCCACAGCTGGTTTGGTTAGATATGCACAGATGTCACCCCCATTTCAATCCATTCCGCAATCCCCCTTTTGTTAAAATATTTGCATCTGCACTGCCCTATATAAACAGCTTGTATCACTAAAAAGAGTCCATTTCAATATGCAAATCTCCTTTTCTATGTGCAATACCTCTTTTGTCCCCTAAGGGTTGCCTCCATCATAACGGATTACAATCCACGGTCTGCCAGGGGTTAATTACTTTCCCTCCCATGCACAGCTGCCAGGGCAGTGAATGGCTGGCCTATGTGTCCCATGGTTTCCTCAGTGCCTTTTATATTTGATAGGGCTACAACAACTCATTTTCTTCGCTGCCGGTGCTTGATGCAGGGCTACAGTATCCCATTTTCCTATGTAGTGGTGCGTGAATTATGCTGGCTTCCCCACATAGACTACTCAAGTATTCAGCAGGTCCGTCGAGACGAGATTCTTGAGCCCTGGGGTGGTGTGGGGGGAAGGGGGACATTGCAGTCATAGCCTTCGAAGTCTCACACAGTTTTAACGGTTGATTTTCAATGTGCCACAGCTCCTGTAAACAAATCTTCAAAGCAGGCAAGTCGATCATCCCTGGCAGGGGAGTCCTGTTTATTGTCATTAGGCTGACATTTCTAGGTGATCCCCGCATTGGGGACATGTTGGTACAGTCAGGTAAGTCAATACATTGCAACTTACAAACACATTACGCATAAATAAAAGTAACTTTTAAAAAAGTCACTGCATCTGTGTTTTTCTACCATATCCCCCCTAATTTCCTCAGATTGATAACCTGATAATAGCTATACCTGTAGGTCATCCTATACCTCACCTGGCCCCAGGGCTTATATTTGGTTCACCCTCTCTATTTAAATAAGGGATTTTAGACTGCAACGCCATGCCCCTTTGACCATTTTGACTTCTATACCTTCACTAATTTTGCAAGTAAAGCATAATGAGAAATATTTGGAAGTTCAGCTTTATAGAATGTCTTGATTCAAATGCATTATAAATATAAACTTATAACGAACAGTAATAAACATGTTGTATGTCTATAGCACCAATATACTCCTATGGGATGAATGTGTCCTGCACAAATACTATGCTTCCCAGAAGTACCTATAAGATGAACAGAAAATAAGTCGATTGCAGGCTCTATTAAAGCTTTCAGTGATCAATGCTTGGTTTCAGGTGGAAGGAGTGGGATAGAAGGGAAGATTGGCTTAAATGGCACGATCTTAAAAAAACAGAATTGAAGTAATCTGTTATACAACCAGACGTCTATGCTATATTAACTACATCACTGCTCTTTAACACCTCCAACAAACGTTGATATGCTTTAATTGCACCTGGACTGCGGTTTCCACACAAAAAAGCCATTATGTACCTTTCTACTCTTGTTTCTCTATTTCTCCTTTTCTTTCCCTGGTCCCTTGAAATGATATCTGTATATGGTGCATTAAATATTAAAATAAAATAAATACAATAACAAGACAGTAATAAAATTACCTATCATTTTACTGGGCGAGAGTTTATGAGTGAGGCATAGTTCCGTTATTAATCGCTTTATTTTGATTCAAGAAAGGAGATTGTTGCAGGTCTATAACCCATTCAAATAGGAGTAAAGCAAACACTGACCTTTTTGAGGTTCTTTATCTTTTTGTCTACATCAGGATCTCCAGAGGTTTCTGCAACGGTTGCACTGTTCAGTGAACTGTGTTGGTCTGGCTCGTGGTCTGGCTCACACACTGGCTCTGACACTGCATCAGATTTACCTTCCTGAGCCATTAAAAACATTTTTATGTTAAACATGCTTGACCAACATAATAATGAATATTTTCAATGATGAATTTGAGCACCAATGGATCGATAAACATGCACACTGTAGTACATGTGCAATTACTATCATTAGGAAGATGTCAATGCAGCTTGATGTGGACAAGAAAGTGAAATACATGTAAAAAGTAATTGTTGGTCTCGCAAAGGTTTAAAAAGCAATGTAATCACTTTTTCATAAGACAAATCCATACATTTATTGAACCATATGTAACAAATCTCAAATTCAATTTTGAACATTATGTTTGTTCCAAACATACCCAATCTGTTTACATACAAATGCCCATCAATGTCAAAAAACCCTCAAACCATTAACAATAAGAAGCGATTGGAAAAGTTAAATGAGATTTGGCATTATAAAACAAATTAATAATACAAAAAAATAAGATAATGGATCCCACAATTGCCAGTACATGTCATTCGGTGAATTCACATCTTCGATGTTGAGTTATTCACAAGAAAAGAGAACCGAGACAGAACTTGCCCCAAAAAGAACAAAAAAGAACCGAACCTAACGACACAGTGCCTCAATAACCACAGGGTACCAGAAAATCCACCTCAGTATATTTTGGTGCTGAGAACATGTTACACTAGGTTGTATGGTGGCACACATTCTTTGGTAACAGTTTCTTACTGATCTGTCAATTAGGCTTCGGATGCAGCACAAAAACATCTGCCATTCAAGAGATGGATGAGAAACACTTCATCTTTGACAACTCTGACACCCCAGCCTTCAGGTACTCCTTGATCCCTCCTCAGTCTCCACATATTAAACCAACCCTCATCAACATACTTTACAGCCGCACCAGCATCAGAGATATGATGCTTCACCTCCTACATTGTAGATTGTTGTCGATTTGTCTGGAAGGATGCCCACAGATCACCAGCTCTACAAATCCCACAGGTATCCATCTTCTCACCCATGACCATCAACCTCTACATGGAGCCCTTAGCAACTCTCATCAGCAACAACACCCAGTTACATCAATATGCAGACAATACTCTATTCTAACTGAATATAATCCATCAAAGACATATACCAACTCAAGGCATGAATCGCTCTGATCCAGATCTGGTTTCCAGCATCTACCGCAAACTGAACCCCATTAAAATAAAATTCCTGCTCCTTACCAATATCATGTAACAATTCCCACATCCAAGTATCTCTATCCACCATGAACCTGGAGGGATTCACCACACAGTTGATAACCTCTGCTGAGTCTCCCTCTGACTCAGAGCGCCACCTCTCCTTCAAAACAACACAACGATAAAAACTCAAGAAGCATGGTACACATTATGTATTCCCCCTTACCAAAAATCAAGTCCCTCCTACCAAACATCTGCTTTAGGTCCAGGATACAGCCAATAGTCCGATATCAGCTGGACAGAAGAAACTCCTTGTTCACCGACCTACCCAGAAATACTGTAGCACTTTGAATAGTGTCGTCCAGATAGCTGCGCATCTCTGAGGTCTCTGCAAATACGACATCAGGGGTAAAGTGCTCAAGTTGCAGGCAACTAGCGAGCCATAAAACACCACTCGGCCCCTCAGTTCATCACATGCACCCAGCACCCCATGTTATAATCGCCAAGAGTCAATTGTCACTCACCAATGGATAGCAGCGAGTAGACATTTTAAGGCCTTATCAGATAACAACCTAAATTGTTGAACTTCACTGGCTACCCCTAAAAGAACACATCACCTTCAAAGTCAGCAGCATCATCATCATACACAAAGCTGCCACCATGCACGCCCCCTACTATCAGGCAGACAGATGCAATCTCTGGTAGTAGATTTTCTCAAGTCAGGACCTTGGCAGAGCAACATAAATGCATAAAGAGAAGCAGGAAATTAGCATTTTCAGTCTGCGTCCGAAACTGTGGGTCCTCATACATTTTGGCATCAGATTCCCCCCAAACCTAAGTAGTTCAGTTAATAAATCAAGAGCCCCCTCTTTATACCCTGCAAGATAAACCTCCAGCCCACCATTCCCAGTATACCACCCGACCACCATCTACAGCCCAATGTATTCTACCACCATGTGCCCTTTTAGCACTGTTACATATTCCTCACCAAATGTAAAAATAACTATTACTTGCTACTTTACATGACATGGCAGTAATAAATGCTATGTTGTAACAACACCCTACCCACCTCCATGTAACCATCTAATGTATGCCTGAACCCCAATCTATGTGCAGTACTTTGTTGCTTTCTGGAGCTAGATCCGTGGTCAATAAATACCCAAAATGAAATAAATAATACAAAATAACAAACTGGGTTATTTTGTAGCATAATGATGCAACGTTCTTATTTAACTTCAGAATAGAAAGACGTTTGAAATGCACAATATTATTGTGCTGGGTTACAGCCAGAAGAATACATTAAACGGACTAAGGGGGTCATCAGAGTTATGCCCTGTTCAACTTTTTTAAATCTTTTTAAAAAAATCTTTTTATTAGTGGTCACATCAGACACAACAGCGCCATTTCCACATCATATTCAACACGTCATACAAGGATGCATCTCTTAATCGCAATAATGTGATACAAGTTGCATGGAGGTTTAGTCATCAGAAAGCATTTCACACAAATACACCCTAGAGAGGGCTCAAATGTCCTTTGGTCGACTTGTACCGGGCTGGGTCAAGACCTATTGCTCCTCACATTCATTAACATAAGTCAATTCACGAAGGAAAGTATTGATGTTTGGCGGTGTGGGACTTTTCCAGGCTTGCAGAATACATTTTTTTGCCACCGCACAGGAGACATTGAATAACCTTCTAGTTGTTTCCGAGCACTTACCGATGTCCCCAAACAAATATCTTTGAGGCGTCAAAGCAGGGGGAATCTGGGTAATTTCTTCCAACATTCCAGCCACCATTCCCCAGAAACCCGCCAAAGCTGGGCATTCCCAATACATTTGAAAGGATCCTGCCTGAGGCAGTCCACATTTAGGACAGTCAGCTGAGCAGTCTGCTGTAAATTTGGCCACTTTAGCCGGTGTATAATGTAGCCTATTCAGGATTTTAAACTGGATCGGACGCAGACTGGTGTTGAGTGAACACATTTTTTGTAAGCGCACAGTATTTACCCCATTTCTCCTCACCAATAGGCATTTGTAGGTCTGCCTCCCACTTATCTTCGACCCGGTTTGTCGGGTGAGTCTGCACCGATACATACAACTTGGAAATCCCCAGACCCTCTCTCGTTGTAGCCAATTGTAGACATGGGTGTAGGGTGGGGGGGTTCATCAGGAAAGAGTGACCACCGCTCATGAAATGCAGATCTCATCCGATAGTACTGAAGTGTTTTAAGTGGCCCTCCACCCACCGCACTCACAAAGTCTTCCAGAGTCACAAACTTCCCATTTGGGAACATATCACCCATCTTGATTTCTCTATTGGGGTCCCAGGTTTCCTGTAAATGTACATCGTATGTTGGGGGGATGCCTGGGAAATTCCATAGGGGAACCTCCGGATTGTAGGGTGTGTCTAATTTCAGCCGCTTGTATATCGTCCCACAAGCCCGGACCGTACAGCTCACTGGATCGTATTCGCATGAGTCTTTATGCCGCGCATTGAAAATTACCGATTGAATGTCTGAGAGATTTGGTGTGTTTCTCTATCCATGTATGTGGTGACGTATCTGATCAATTATTTTGCGAATTGTGCTTGAGCAACCAAATAATAGAGCTCGAAATCCGGCGCAGCAATGCCTCCAGTGCAGTATGGCTCAGTCATCTTTTCCCATCCTATTCCAGCCGTCTTCCCATTCCAGAGAAACGTTACTACCATGGATCGGAGTTTAGCGAAAATGTCCCTGCCAGGCCAAATGGGCACATTCACAAAGAAGTATAGTAATTTGGGGAGAAAGATCATTTTGAGAATTGCAACCCTGCCATACAGGGAGATGGGAAGGCGCCCCCACATCTGAAATTTAGTACTGAGCAATTGGAATTTATGTTCGTGGTTGTCCGAGTACAAAGTGTGTCTACTTCTAGAAACCAGAACTCCCAGGTATCTAATGTTGTTCTGACCACTTGAGTCCACACGTCATAACTCAACATTTGGTAGCAGGGGTAAGCAGGAATATTTCCGACTTAGCATTATTTATGGTATAACCAGAATAATCAGCAAATTCATGTACATCTGCCATTATGGGTTCAATGTTTTTTTCAGGCTCTCGGATATATAATAACGTATTGTCTGCATATAACAAAATTAATTGGGTAGAGCCTTTCATTTTTATCCCTTTATCCCCATGTTTCAATCTGACGGCCGCTGCCATAGGGTCTATGGTTAAGGCAAATAATATGGGCGAGAATGGACAGCCCTGTCTAGTGCCCCTGCCCAATTGGAACAATTCGGAAATGATCCGGTTAGCTAGCAATCTGGCCGCAGGGTCAGTATACAGCAGCCGAACATACCAGACAAAGTTAGGTCCTATTCAAAATGCCTCCAGTACTGAAAGGAGGTAGACCCATGAAACCGAGTCAAAGGTCTTTTCGGCATCGAGGGACACAGCGACTGCGCATCTATCCAGGTATATTTGTGCCATTATTCCAAACAGCCTACACAAATTTAAGGCAGTGGACCTTGTAGGGATAAACCTACATTGGTCCGGGTGGACCAGAGTAGGTACAATTGGTAGCATCCGGGTCCCCAGTACCTTTGCAAATATCTTAGCGTCGGCATTAATGAGCGAAAGGGGTCTGGAAAACGACATGTCCTGCGGTGGACGTTGGGGCTTGGGCTGTACGGTTATTATAGCCTCTCTCATTTCCGGGAGCAATATGTTTCTCTCTAGGGCTTCCTCCCACGTTATCAGCAGTATAGGAACTAGTTCCGTTTGGAACTCGTTATAGAATTCAGCACCCAGTCTGTCCGATCCATGCACCTTCCCGGACAAAAGCTCCTTAATTGCTTCAGTAATTTCCTCAGCAGTGATCGACTGGTCAATCGCTAATCTATCCTCGGATGGGAGCTTCGGGATATCAAGCGGCGCCAAGTAGGTCTTTATCTCAGTGCAAGACTTCTTATCTCTATTTGCATAGATTTTCAGATAAAATGTAACAAATGCGCCATTTATATCCTCTTCCCTCGTGACCCCCCGCCCCCTCTCCCTGGGCTGTTCGAATGCTGGCGATCGGGTTCAGTTGTCTTTCAGGTCTTATCAAGTTGGCCAATGATTTCCCGGCCTTGTTCCCCTCCCCATACCTGCATGCCCAAGTAGGGGCTGCTATATATCGTAGTTCCCTAGTAGCCAGGCTGTCAAAGGCTCTAAGGAGTTTGTGTACTTCAGCAAGAGTGTCTTTGTATTGTGTGGGACTGTAAGTTTCTTAGAAGGTGTTTAATTTGCTCTCAACCTCCCCAAGCTCCCGCCGTACACACTTAAGGAGACCCATGAATTTCGATATCAGAGCTCCTCTAACCCAAACATTGAAAGATTCCCAGATTGTGGAGAACAGATCCACCGTCCCTATGTTATCAGCGAAAAACTCAGCTATCTCACTATGCAAGGATTCATCCACATTTGGATCATTAAGTATCCCACTGGGCATTCTCCATCTCCTTACAGGTCTGGGGGTGTCTCGCAGCATAAGTTCCAGCAGCACAGGGGAGTGAACAGATAGCGTGCGGGGCAATATCTCAATTCTTCAGTGCATCCAACATATTTGAGGAGAGGAACCAATAGTTAATACGCGACTCAGAGTCATGCACCGAGGAGTAATATGTGTACCGCCCAATGTCAGGGTTCAACTCGCGCCATGCATCCATTAATGACAATTGTGGCAGGATTTGGCCAAGTGTTAGCGCTGTCTTGGTGGGCGCCTTTACTGGACCTATCTAGTGTGGGATCAAGAGCAACATTAAATCCCTCCCCCCCATATTATAGTGGACGTGTCCAGTGAATTGAGAATCTCAAATATATTCAGGTAGAAGCCTTGGTCATCTATATTGGGACCATAGGTATTAACTAATGTTACTTGTTGGTTACCTGTAATTTCCCCCCAGACCAACATATATCTCCCCAGTGGATCTATCCTATGACCCTTGCTCTGAAAACCCAGCGAGAGGTGTATGATTGCGATTACTCTTCTGGATTGCGTGGAATAATCTGTGTAATACCTTAGTTTGCCCCATTTGGGCAATATGTTCATGTTGGCTGACCCTTGTGCATGAGTTTCTTGTAGCATCAAAATCTGAGGGCCATGTCTAGTGACGTAGGTCCTGACCTTTCAAGCCTTCATCTGATTGTTTAACCCACGGACATTCCATGACAATAAGTGTATCCTTAGCTCATCACCAGTGTTTCATATAGGTGTATTGTGACGAACCCTTGTCCCTGATAGTTCTTGCATTTGCATGATGAGAGTAGCACCAGCATCCGAGAGGCCACAAATGTACTAAACTTCGAACATACATGTCCCCCAACTTCCCACCAGAACCCTGTATCATCCAGTAGGCATTAACAAACCATGCCCTTCTCTCTCCCATAACCCTCCCCCCATCCACATTATCCACCCCAACTTGAAGATGGTCCCTATTAAACTGTGGGGACTCTCCTGAGGGCGCTACGTTGCCATCACGTGGCCACCTGATCGGGCTCACAACCCGTCATCAACAATACGTGGAACCCCCCTCGGGGACCAAGCAACATTGCAAACAAAAGAAAGGATATCAGTGCATTCCTTGGTCAATCAGCAGGATCTCGTCTCTCCGGTGCAGGTCTCTGGGGGACAAGGGTATAGAGGCCTCAACATAGGCCAATGCAGCGGCCGGGGTTTCAAAAAAATGCACCCTCCCACCATGGTGGATTCTCATCTTGGCTGGAAATATTAATGCGTATGGGATTTGTGCTCTCAGCAGCCTCGTGACTGGTTCATATGATCTTCGACTGGCCTGCACTCCTGCTGCAAAATCTGGGGCGATATTAATACAGCTTTCCTCGTACTGTAGTGTTCCTAGCTCTCTTGCCATTCTAAGGATTGTATCCCTGTCTCTATAATTGAGGAGGCGTGCGATGATCGTGCGAGGCAGAGCCCTGGGTTTCAGCACAGGACCCAGAGTGCGATGCGCCCTCCCGACCAAAAAATGGTCCGAGAAGGAGTCTGCTCCAAAAAGAGTTTTAAGGAGGGATTCCACCTGCTGCTCCATTGCGCCCTTGCCAAATTTCTCAGATACACTCACAATCCGAATGTTGTTCCTCTCGGATCGTGATTCGAGATCCTCACACTTGTTCTGCATCTTGGACAGACCTTCTCTGAGCTGAGCTATGTTTCGGTCGTGCCGGGTGATGGTATCTTCGTTGGCGCCAATCCTGCTCCCTGCTTCAGTGATTCGCGAGCTTTCCTCATCTACCCTTGCTTTCAATGACCCGATGGTAGTAACAATGTCATCCAGTTTGACATTAATAGCCAAGAAGTCATTTTGTACTGTGGCCATCAACCGGTCTACTCTGTCGCCACCATCTATGTCTGAGTGGGAACTAGTTGCAGCTGATGACTCCGGCGCAGGGTCTGTTGCCTGACTGTTGGTGAACAAGTCCATCTGTCCTTTCTTCCTAGCACCCATTCCCTCCACCATTTTTTCCTGCTTCCGTGTGTTTCCCATATCGACTGCCGCAGTAGACAAAAGCACAACAAGGTGTCGGGAGGAGTTGGCGTCACTGAACCGAGGCTGCAATCTGGTTTTTAATTTCAATTACACTCAGAGGTTCCCCCAGTGTTGGCGGGCCAGTCAACAAATCCGGGGTATAACAGGATGGTCCCAGCCCAGGGGGGTGCGGGGGGGTCCCGCACACCTGAGGCCTCCGCCCTCTGCAACCTTCCAGGGACCCTATGGGTTCAACTCAAAAGACGGGTAGTTCGGGAACCAGGAGTGTCAAAGACCAGCTGTCACTACCCAAGGCTCCTTTCCCAGGGATCGCCTCACCTGGATCTTCACTGTGGCTGAGTACCTTCTGCCTCCTTCTCCGGTCCTTTGGAGGTTTCTCTTCTTCCCCTTCCTTCTTTAGAGATCCTTTCCCCTTCTTACGTTCAAAGAGATAGGGGCGGTCTCCTCCCGAGGCCACTTTGATCGTTAATAAAACAAACAGTCAAGTGAACCCTGGGGAGCCCGCTCCTTCAAACAGGGAAAAAGCCTGAAAGGCAGAAAAAACCCTGTGTAGCTGCAGATGACGATGGCCGGGTAGATTAGAAGGTACAGAGGCAGGTGAGGACTTTCAACAATGATCTTGGTTGTAACTCCAAAGGATAGCGGCACTGATGCGGGGCTTTTCTGGATGAAGGAGCCCGGGAAGGAGAGGTAAGGAAGAGTCGCTGAAGAGGACTTCCGCAGTACACACGGAAGCGGACAAAGAAGGGTAAGCACGGGAATAGTACTACCGGAGAAACAGGTAAGATCAGAGAGAGCCAGAAGTCAGAACGAAAAAGAGCACAAGAGAGAATGAGTGAGTGAGAGCGAGAGAGCGTGAGTGAGTCTGAGAGAGAGTGAGAGAGAGTGAGAGAGAGTGAGAGAACGGAGATGTAGTGAAAGTAACCCCGAGCGGGTGGGAGCCGACAAGTCGGAACCCGGCCGCCGGGGAAGGCAGGTCTGCGGCAGCGCAAAGCAGATAGCAGAAACAGAACTAGACAAAGCCGGAAAACGTAAACAGAATGATATGCAAGGAAGGCAAAGGAAGAGAACCAAGGTCCGGCGAGCAGGATAGGGCAGCAGAGGAAATATATAGCAGCAAAAGGGGAAATGCTGAGACGGGAGGAAATCTAGGAAGGCACTGGTAAGGAACGATACAAAAGTTAGCGAAAGCAAGTTGCAACGCGACTCGCAGGGGGCGTGGCTTCCATATATGCCCGTAGCAAAAAAAAGGCTAGACCGCTAACAGACAAGCCGTAGAGTCCTAATAGCGCCTCCATCTTGCCCATAGCTTCCATGGCCGCATCGGTGCGACACCAGCCCGCAGCTCCTGATCTTACGGCCGTGTGCCACCCCAATCTTACCTCTAGCCCGGATTTGGAGCCTCTCAGACGTGCAGTCAAGTAATGCCACCAACCACGGTCCCACAGGAGCACTGTACGTGCCAACCAGTCGTATCCGAGTTTAGTACAGTTCAGCAGAGCAGCTCTGTTTGGGCTCACAGAGAAAATGAGCCACTAATTAGAGGTGAGTCCAGCCCCTGTACACGCAATGTGAGTAGCGCGAGTGGACTGTGTTCTCCCACGTTCTAATGTGCCAGTTGCTCAATGTCCTAAAATGTTTGTAGCACAGTTTAATAGGATCGTATCAATTCCACTGAGAGTCTCACCGACAACTTTCATATGTGGCCAGTTCCACTACTGTTTTCAATGTACATGTATATTATTGCTGATGCACCGTATTATTGATTGTTCATATGTGCTTGGAAATGGATCAATGTCTGTCACACCATGTCGGCCAGTAGGAGTAGTTTTCTCGTTCGCTCACTGCTCCGGGTCCACGTGTGTTGGCGGTCGACACAGTACCCCAGACCATGGATAGGCTGTTATCTGCGTATTTCCCACATCCAACGTCGGTTATGGGCTCATCTTCAAGGCAGCGCCAGCCAGCGCCCCGCTCCGGCAGCGCTCGCAGCGGGGAGCGATCAGATGCACTGCATCGGCGAGGACTGCCCAGGGCGTGCCATTCGGCGTCCCCTCACCCGCTACACCGCGGCCTTGCTGGTTAAATGTCTGAGTCGTGGACGTCGCACCCGGAATGGGCCGCGGGGCCGATCTTCGCCGCGGCCCAGAACCAAGTGTCCGGCCCGCCAGGATGTAGCTTCCGTCTGCCCCTCGCCCGAGCACCAACGCAGGTGCTCCCTCCAGCGACCTTCAGTCCGCCGGCTCTGGCCGTGTAATTGCAGCAGTAGTTCCGCTCCTCAGCGCACAAATCACCAGGCGTCGGATACGAGCCCGGGGGGGTTAATCCTTGAATACGGATGTGGGGTAGCTCACTCGTCTGCCCGCCCCAAGCCGGTCGCCGAACCTGAGCGCAACACCACGGCAGGCCACTCTCCTCTCTATGATCCAGTAAAATGGAGCGCCTGCGACGTGGGCCGACGGGTCCCTGGTTCTCAAGTGCAGCCAACACCTCTGCCCAGCTGCGGCAAACAGTAAACATGGTGTAACTTGGGGAATATGGCTTTGCCGTAGTTAGGATTTTAACTACGTGTGCCCAAGGCTTCACTCCATACAGTTAGCCATTTGTTGCTCCGCAGGCGGCTCCAAAGCAGGATTTATTAGCAAAAGTATATTAGTCGGGCCGGAGTGCTCATATCAGGCGGCCATTGCAGTCATGCACAACAGCGCCCCCCCTGTTCAACTTTATTTTTAAATTGTACACAAAAACCATAGTAGACACATTGTTATTTTGAGCTTCTAGCAGAACCAAAATGAAATAAACGGTCATATCAATTACATTTAGAAAACTTAAAAGTTGGGTAAATGCATGGACTAAAATCAGAGCGGACGGGCCTATTGGGGTTTCCAGGGCAATCACCTAACATACAATAATATGTTAAAATAACATTCAGCAAAAATGTCAATAAGAAAGACAATCTCTCTGGTTAAACAGCAACAACAAATTAGAAAAAGAAATAGGAAAAAGAATGACAAGATCACTTTCACTTAAAGAAAACGGAACATTTGACTCTCTCATCAAAGGAACTCACCAATGCAGAAATCTACCTACTTTACAGAGGACTATCTTTCTCCCTGACAAACACTAACAACTTTGTGGACTTGCAAATAGATCTCTACAAATTCACAGAGAAATGCAAACTTAAAAACTTGTTTGCTACTAAACCCAACACATACAGGCTGACCACACAGATCATTTAATCAATAAAAGCCGAAATAATTATATATTATAACACTAGGAATAAGCATTCCTCCTTTTTTATTATCTTTATGCGCAAGATATCTGGGAACAAACAAAAACCTCTCTGAATAAGTATGTGAGCATGCATTCTCATGAGAGTAACCCACCGTTCTGAGTGTAGCAATAGATCCATTATATAGGAGTCTAGGCAGACTCATCATGATGAATGGATTTACCAGATGGGTTAGAAATTGATGCAAGCTATTGAGCTACTGGACATTGACATGGAGAACCTGGTCTAGTTAGCATGACACAAACAGCTACTAGGAGCTACCTTTGCCTTCCCAATACAACTGGTGACACACAAATATACATATTCACATTAACTCTGTGTGTCTGAGAATTTGCATGAAAAGGTGCATCAGTGAACCTCTACGAGACATGCAAAGTAAAAATGGTCATACGTATTGGACACAAATTTATAGTAATGCAAGTTAGATTTGTTTTATACTTCTCCAGGCAAGCAAAAGAAAGCGTTTACCAATTTGAAAGGGGACGATGGAGGAAGGTTCTGGCGACAATGGTGTACAAGTCCTATAATTCATCATTAGTCTGCCAGGTCTCTGAGAGCCTCGTCTTATTAACAGTGTCAATATCTGAAAAAAAGACCCTTTAGAGCAGAATTTAACAGTGATAAATAATTATGTACCCCCTAAATGAAAAAATATTAGTAAACTCAATGAAGAATTTTTTCTACCGAGGGATTTACAGCAGGTGGAGGCCGAAAATGTTTTACTGATTGGAGATTTAAATTGGGCCATAATAGGGGAATGACCCAGCATAAGCTTAGGGTGGATGAAATCTGTGGCATCCCAAAGAGATCTAAGCGCTCAGCTATGGTCCTTTAAATGTGTCTTTTAAGCCTAAATATTTGTTTGTGGCTTATGTTCCTCCAAAACCAACCTATAAGGCAGGCCGAAGGAAAACAATTACGGACTATTGCCTGGTTGATTGTTTCTCCTTTAGTAAAGTCAAAGGCTTCAAAATATATAATCGACCAGAGAGTGTTCACAACCCATTGGTGGTATGGTGGAAGATGGGCGTGATCTAAGGATAAAAGGCCTGCCCCATAGCCGATCTGTGCCAGTTAGTTCCAATGAGAAAGATTCAGAGCTCAGATATGTTAACTTTGTTTCGAGATAAGGTTATCATTACGTTACGGGATAAGCTTTTAGGTGCCCCACATCACTGTGAGGTGATACAGCTTTTTGAACTCTTACATGCCCACATCTATCAGATTTCCCCCCATATTTCGCCTGATTACAGAAAGATGAGAGGTTTCTCAAGAACTGACGCCCCCTTGTTGGATGACGAATGTAGACAGTTAAAATGGGTACTGCAGCAAGTATCACAGCAACATTTAACACCAGCAGGCCATTTTCACTCACTCAAAACATCCTATAAGAACCTGCTAAAATATAAAAGGCGTCAATTTACTGAGGCCCAGTGGGACCTTCTTGGTAGGACAGTGAGGCAAAACAAGCCGGAATGTTTTTGGAGGCTAGTTGCAAGAGTGTGTGAGGCTGCTAAGGAGGGAGATGTGGGGCTCATCAACTCAGAACACTGGGTCTCCCATTTTGAAGAAGTATTTTTTGACCCAGAGGTGGAGGTGCAATTTAGTCCCTTAATCCCTCTAGGTAAGAGTGAGATGGGAAAAGTGCAGCTATTTTTGCATGCTGAGATTAAAGCACAATTAAAACCCCCAAAAGGTAAAGCAGCAGGCATGGACAGAATCAGGACAGAAGTTTTGTGTGAATTCAGTGAATGGTCGACACCCATTCTCCTACAGGTTTTTAATTCAATTGCTTCCGCTAGTACATCACCTTCCTCTAGGAAAAAGAGTTTAGTCGTCCCATGATTTAGAAAAGGATACATGACCGATCTTCATTGTTACCGCCCAATTGTTTTAATTGATGTTTCTAACTAGATTTTTGCAGGATGTTTAGTGGCTAGATTGGAGGAATGGGCTATGGAGAACTTTGTCCCTCCAGATACGCAGGCTGGTTTTCATAAAGGATTCTCCACTATCGACCAGTGCTTTATTCTGAATACGATAGTGGAGAAGTACACAAAAAGAAGGAAGAACTGCCTGGTTACCGCCTTTCTAGATCCCTCCAAAGCATTTCAATTCATCAACCGAACGCAACTATGGGATAAGCTAAACAGAATTGGGGTTTCCTCTGGGCTCCTGCAATCAATTAAGGTACTTTTGCAGATACTTCACTGACGGTCAGGTGCGATAGGCATTAAGGGTAGTAAAGGAATTTTAGTGCTAATAAGGGGGTCAAAGCAAGGATGTCTTCTGACCCCACTTTTATTTTCTCTATATCTCTGTGATTGTAATACCCATAATGCCACGCAAGGTTTGATAACCCCTTTATTAGACAGTGTAAAATTAAGCTTGCTTCTGTTCCTCATGACATTGTCCTCATGGCTCTGATAGCCAGAGGATTACAGCGGAGCCTGGAGCATACTAATAATTACTTTGAGGCGCATGGCCTTAAGCTGAACCTTGTGAAAACAAAAATTGTGGTTTTATGACTTTTAAATGGGGGCTTGAAAACGCAGTAATAGCATGAATGACTATAGATATTTGGGTCTGCTCTTCTCAAACAGTGGCACATGGAGAAGTCATGTAAATACAATGGCGAAGCAGGCACAGTGGCTCTCAGAAGGGAAATGTTTAGACAACTGACTCCAGGTGCTGCAATCCAAATTGAATACAGCAGTCCTCTATGGTGCTGAAGTCAGGGGTATGGCCTTGTGTAGGTGCCTGGAAAGTTTTCAAAGAACAAGTTTCATACCCATAACAACGTTCTTTCCACTGGATGTTCCACCCACGTATTCCTTATCTTTGATATTCCCTAATATCCAGCTTGCTGCCTCGTTTTTTTCCCCCCAGTAGAGGGTGCTGTGCATCGATGCCTATCGAGTTGATGTCCCTCGAAGGCCTCCGTCTTGACGTCAACGTCATCACAGGTATAAGTAGCGCGTGCAGCGTCCGTTTCTCAGTTCCATTTTGAAGAGCGAAGCACTGTCTTGAGTTAGACGGTTACTACCCTTGAGGAAGCGCATACTAACCACAAGGTAAGTTTTACTGTGAGGAGGGCGATAAGGAATATGTGGGAGGAACATCCAGTCGAAAGAACGTCACCATGGGTTAAGTAACTTGTTCTTGGAATAGATTGTGTCCTCCCACATATTCCTTATCTTTGATACACTCCCAAAGTAATAATATAATCAGGAGGAGGGAGTAAAATGTAAGTAACTAAGTATCCACAGAGTGCAGTACTGCCTTTCCAAATTTAGATTTTTGGCTAGTGGAGGAATCCAGACTATAGTATCTTGTAAAAGTGTGTACAGACGACCATTTGGCAGCTGCACAAATATCCTTTATGTCACCTCCCCTTTGAAGAGCTGACGAAGCTGCAACACCCCTGGTCGAATGAGCCCTTATGTGTTCAGGGGGTGGGGGGTCTTTACCAGCAAATTTGTAACATTCTGCAATTGTTAAAATAATCCACCTAGAGATGATTTGTTTGGTGATGGCTAGAAGGCCGGAAAATAGGTAAGTTTCGCCGAGACACTTTTGACTATCTTAACAACGAGGTCTATACTTGGGCTGACAAATACCAACAACAAGGTACACGCCCAAATAAAAATACAAGTGGCAACAGTAGCTTTGACTCAGATATTCCAGAACAAGAAGAGAGCGACCACAGATCCCCAACCGGCCAATACATCACCTCAAGAAACCAGACCAACGCAACCTAAACGCACAAACACTGGTTTTTTAGACAGAGGAAGAGGACAAGGAGGGGGAGGGAGAGGAAATCAAAGGATGCAAACAAGGTTGCAAACGAATCGCAGTTAGTGGTCAACCTTTCGAAACGAACCCTCTCTACTCGTGAGATACAAACCCTTGAGAAAGGTCTAAAGTTTGTACCCACTTACAGCACCAATAAGTTCCAGACAGAAATTGAATTATTCAAACTAATTCGCAAATTAAAGCTGAAGACATTTTTCGCAGAGAGTGCATCGTCTACTACAGCCACTGAATCTGAGTACATTGAATTCAAACCAAGTAGCACTTTTTGTCCACCAATACAGGTACCGGCAATGGACATTTTTCAAAAAATGGTACTTAGTGACCTAAAGAAGATGCAATTTCAAACACCCAAAAGGTCTAATCTCAGCAGAGGTGAATTATCACAAATACGCAATATGTTTAGCGATGACTCTATTGTCATCCGTCCTGCTGACAAGGGCGGAGCAATTGTGATTCAAGACGCATCACAATATAACTCAGTGTTTGCGGCAACTATCAGACGCCAACACGTATAAACTACTACCGCGAGACCCTACATCAGAGACCAAAAAAAGGTTAATAGAAATTCTAGACAAGGCAGTTGAAGATGAATGGATTAGCTCAAAAACAAAAGCATACTTCTTCACTCCATACCCAGTAATGCCTCATCTGTACACTTTGCCAAAAATTCATAAAAGTTTGAACAACCCGCCCGGAAGAGCAATAGTGGCAGCTACGACGAGTCTTTTACAACCACTCGGAACGTATATAGACTTTCTTCAACCCATCATCCAATCTACGAGCACGTACGTTAAAGATACGACACATTTTCTTCAAATATTAGATACCATTTCCCTTACTCCAGAAGACATCCTATTCACGATTGATGTGGTCAGCCTTTACACCAGCATACCACATGACCTTGTGCAACAAGCAGTGGAAGCTCTTCTTCTTAAAACAACAGAGATTGGAGCTAACAAAGAATTTCTCATCATTTTGCTTGATTTCATCTCCAAGAATTCTTTCTTTAAGTATGATGACAAATATTACAATCAAATATCAGGAACTGCGATGGGAGCCACCATGGCACCCGCATACGCCAATTGCTTCATGCATCAATTTGAAACCACACATATATTGTCCAACCCAAGATGGAAACACCAGCTGAAAACATGGATTAGCTATATAGACGACATCTTTGGCATATGGACAGGGAGCAAGAATGATCTTCAAGAATTTCTAATATACCTGAATGGAATTGATCAACGCATCCAATTCACAATAGACATAGGCAACCCTAATGTTCATTATATTGACGTACAAACAGTCATCCAAGAAAATAAAATAACCACTACTCTTTACACGAAACCCACAGATCGGAACAATTTGTTGCATCGGCTCAGTTTCCATCCTCCCAAGACTCTTCAGAATTTACCGTACGGACAAATGTTAAGAATCAAAAGAATAGTAAGTGATCCCGAAGATTGTCACCTATAACTGCAGAAGCTACAAGAAAGATTGCAACTAAGAGGGTATCTGAAAACAAATCTTGCAATTGCTCGCAATAAGACAGATGCGCAAGAACGTCAGCAACTATTAGTAAAAAAACCAGTGAAAGACGGTCCTGAATTTGTTTTTGTAACTAAATACTCTATCCAAAGTAAACAGATCAAAGCGATAATGCACAACAGATGGAATGTGCTTACCAGCGATGAAAGAACTGCAAATTTGTTTCCAGCACCACCGATATTTGCTTATCAGAAGAGTAACAATTTACGGAATCTGTTAGTTAACACTAAAGACAAGACACCAACAATGAGACCTGACAAATTCCCTGGAACACATCCGTGTATGAGTTTTGGGAACTGTAACATCATCATTAAAGGCAACACTGTCACACATCCACGAACAAGCAAAAGACTTACAGTAAGACAACATGCAACATGTCTTTCAGAGAACGTAATTTATGCAATCAGATTTCCCTGCGGGAAATACTACGTAGGAGAGGCTTCACGCAAGATCCGCATTAGAATAAATGAACATAAATCCAACATCAGAAACAAGAACAGAATGTCAGCCGTTGCTAGGCATTTCAACGATAATGGACATACGGTGAGCCAACTGAGATTTCTGGTACTCGAAGTTATGCCTCCTAAAAGCCAATCCCGTGACATTAAGCAATGGCGAGCACAGAAAGAGGCATTTTGGATAGACAGGCTCGACTCATTATCACCGAACGGGATGAATGAAGAATTCAACCTCAGCTGTTTCCTTTGATGCATGAGTAGTCACACCAATAATTATCATGATGCAATATGTAATACCCCTTGGGAACTACAGTCATACCGAGACTGTTCTTTGAAACACCACACATGGTATAAATTAACAAGAAGAATGTATGCTTTACGTCTACCTTCGTGATTAGTTGCATAGCTAACACTGGATGTAGGGAGTTTTACACACATTTTCTGGAATAGCCCTGGTTATTTCCAGCATGTCCCCTTCTGTTTTTGTTTTATTTTTCACAGTTTTTCTTTTCCTCTTTAGATATTTTCGATTCAAGATTTAGATATCTTAGATGCAAGACCTTGCACTTAACTCTTTCACAGTTTGCTCCTCTTTTTCACTTCTCATTGAAGTTATCAATGAGTTGGAGCGCACACTACTTAACTCAACATTTAGCTCACATGGTACTGGTCCCCTCGGTGGACCTCCCCTTATACTACTTTCTGATTTATGAACCTCATTAGCACTTGCTCTTATATTCTCAGTACGTAGCCACCCATTGGCGTATTGTGTATTATACGACATCAGTACACCTAGAAGTGTTCAACTTGGAGCTTTTGTACACGATCTTCAGCGTTACCGTTTTTACGTCTCTTTGTACCCATTTATCATTTTTCCAGATGTGTGCTCTACCACTCTTACTCTAGAGTTTAATTTATTTGTCAGAGCTGGCATTATTGCAGCTTCGACCGTAATGTAACATCACAATGCTGGATTGTTTATACTTTTAACACGCATTAGTAGCCTCTCCATCATGGCCGCCGTCTCTAACACGGCTTCAGACGTTCCTATGGCAACCTTAGGTAAACACAGTATTAGTATCAGTTACAGGCAGGGCGCGCTCCTATGGCGTCCTCTGTGGATTCATTCACCTGCCGTTGCCAGGTAAGGCACTTTCTCTACTCGATACTGCATAATAACTTAGAGACGCTTGAGCTCTGCGAACATTTCACGCATGAGAGGGCTAAGTATTAAAGTACACGTCTTTTTCAGACCGAGCTCGTACACGGTTATCAACATTCTTCAGGAACCATTATCCTGACGATTACAGTAATACTTAAATCTAAGCTGTATACACGGCCAGGTCAGTGTATTATCCCATTTATGATTTCACTGGACCACCATAGAGAGAGAAGCAGCTAATTGTTTTTTTTCATTTTTCTACCCTTTCTTTCTGTTCTATTCCTGTTGATGCTTCATCATTACGGTGATTTAATGACATGCAAATTCTATTTCACATATGTCACGGTTTCACGCGTATGTATTTTTGCTTTATTTTATTACTATGTATGACATTGGTATGTGTTTATGTCTCCATATACATATAATTAACTACGGTTGGTGTTATTGATTTCGGGTAATTACATTTTTTGTACATGGGGTGCCTATACCCGGTATACCCGGTATATTGGAAAATTGCAATCATGATAATGTACTTGCTGATTGTTTTGCTTATGGGTTTTTTTTTACATTTTTTTGCGAATTAACTTGATGAACGTTGTATTCACACTCAACTATCGTTGTTTATATATTATGAATTTAAGAATATATTAATAATTTAAGAATGAGCTGGCCCTGACGAAGGACTTTAGTTTCTGAAATGCATAGGCCATTTTTGAGCTCACCCTGCACATCTGCCTTTACCAAGATGCACAGTTGCCAAATACGAAAATAAGAATAAACAGCTATATTTTTCAACATTTTTGAAAATCATAAGTATTTTATTATTTTTCTTGACTAAGCAACATTGAACATACACACCACGCTGTGGTGATTGGGAGTGCAGCCCGCAGCGCTGGCTTAATGACCTTGGTCCCTACCCTTCATTTTCGTTGTGCGTCATTCCACGGAGGCACCTTTCCAGCGGGTTTGCACCCCTCCTTTAATTCCATTAAATTTGGATTAACCTCAACCATTATATACCAAGCGTTGGTGGTGCACGTTCACTACACACCTTCTAGGCCCAATTTATAACCCGTGTAACCCACAAACAATTGGTCAGTTTGTCTGAGTTTAGCAAATCTGCTAATGTAAAAACTCAAAGCACGCTTTGTGTCGAGTCTGTGCAGCCTTTCTTCCTCTTTCCCCGGATGTGGAGGAGGGTAAAAGGATGGCAAGGTTATTTTCTGAGTGATGTGAAATTCAGAAACAACCTTGGGGAGGAAGTTAGGCTTCACCTTCAATACAACTCTGTCCTTGTGAAAGACAGTGTGAGGAGGTCTGCAGGATAAAGTCTGTTGCTCACTCACCCTTCGTGCAGATGTTATCATCAATAAAAAGACTGTATTGAGGGGTACAGTCTTAATGGGCACGAATGAAGAGGCTCAATTGGAGTACCCATTAAAAACATTAAGACTTGACTTTACTTTATTGCATTTGTACCGCGCTCAATGGGCCCGTAGGCATGATGGCGCAACATAACCAACAGTCACACAACAATATAAAACATAAAAAGACATGAAAGAAGGGACAAACTACTTATTATATGGAGGCAATACAATCGCCAGAAACAATAAGGAACTTGCAGTCATGTAGGTTAACCAAGTAAAGGTTAGTAATACTAACACTTCATCAGAGTGCATCAGAGTACCAGTTTACAGTTAGTGCCTCCCGAGGGAGGGGATTTGCATGCTCTGAGGTAAAGGGATAAGGTGCTAAGCCCACAGCCCACTAAAATACAGTTGCAGGTATGTTCGGAGCACCAATCGCTCAGATCTATCCTACTAAGTTTAGATCCCACAGGGGGACTTGAAAAGGAGTTGGGGGATAAACATTAGTTAACCCCTTCAAGAATTGTGTTACCAGAGGTATTTTAAAATAGGAGACTTCCTCAGCAGTGCGCTTGAAGATGGAAAGCGCTGCTAGTTAACCTTTGATCGTACCAATCTGGAGCCCCAGATTTGCTAAATGCAACAGAAAAGATAACACCATCGGTGTATTGCATGACAAAGGCTCAATATTCGTATCTCTACACCAGCTGCAGAATTTATTCCAATGGCAGAGGTATAAAGATTTCGTTGCTGGCCTTCTGGCCGAAAGCAAAACCTCCATTACGTCATCCGGGAGGTCCCAATCCCTGTATCTCAGCCTCTCAGAAACCATGCGTGAAGGCTGAAAGTCCTGATATCCGGATGGAGAACCTGACCCTCCTCTTGCGAGAGAAGATCCTCTCTTTGTGGAAGACGAGTCAGAGGGCAGATGGATATGACCAGAAGGTCTGGGTACCACGTTCTCCTAGGCCAATCCGGGGCAATTAGGATCATGGTTTTTCTGAACCTCCTTATTACGCGAGGAATGACAGGGACTGGAGGAAACGCATAAAGGGGTGGAAATTCCCAGTCCACCACGAACGCGTCTCCTAGAGCGCCTCTCGGGGAGAATTCCTTGAGCAGTATAGTTCACATTTCCAGTAGACATTGGTCGCGAACAGATCCACTTGAGGGGTTCCCCAAAGGGTGAAGATCTCTGGAAGGACATCCTGCGCCAGCTCCCAGACTAAGAGACTGCGCTCTGCCTGCTCAGAGCGTCCGCTGCCATGTTCTCCTTTCCGGCTAGATGAACCGCCGATAGGGAGATTACCACATGAATTGCCCAGAACCAGAGATGCATTGCCTCCCTGCACAGAGGTAGTGACCCTACACCTTCTCCCTTGTTGAAGTAATGCATCACCACTGTGTTGTCTGTCATTATCAGGATATTCTTCCCCCGTACAGACGGCAGGAAAGCCTTCAGGGCCAGTCTGATGGCTCTCAGCTCCAAAAGATTGATGTTAAGTCTGGACTCTGAGGGAGACCAAGGACCGTTGATGGTCAGATCGTTGGCATGGGCTCCCCACACTGTCAGGGAAGCGTCCGTCACTACAGTGACATCTGGCCAAGGCTGCCAAAAAAAGGTTCTCCTTTCATGAGATTTTTCTCGTCAGCCCACCACAGAAGCTCCTGCGAGACCGAGATTGGAACATGAAGGAGATTCGACATCCTGCCCGAGAATTGGGACCATTTAGTTCGTAGTGCCCACTGAAGGAATCTCATTCTCAAGCAGGCCTCTGGTTCCAGAAAAACGCAGGATGCCGTGAGGCCTAACATCCTTAAGAATTCAAAACCCAGAGACTCTGGGCTTGTTGAAATTTTGTGACCATCTGAAGAATGTGATGAGCGCTCACCTTGGGTGGAGAGCACATCCCCAAGGACGTGTCCAAAACTGCCCCTATGTACTGGGGCTGTTTGGATGGTGTCATATGCGACTTCTTGAAGTTGAGGGAGAAGCCCAGCTTGTGAAGGGAGTGGCAGGTGACGTTGAGACGATCCAAGGCTTGTTTGGGAGAACGCGCCCTGATCAGCCAATCATCCAGATAGGGGTAGACATGAATCCCCCCTCTCCTGAGATGTGCTGCCACCACCACCGTGAGCTTGGTGAAGACCCTCGCTCGGGCTGAGGTTAGCCCAAATGGCAGTACCCAAAACTGATAATGGGAGCCGCCAACTGCGAACCTCAGGTATTTTCTGTGCTTGAGATGGATCGGCACATGAAAATAAGCATACTGCAGGTCCAATGGCACAAACCAATTCTGAGGTTGGAGGGCCTGAAGGATCTGAGAAAGAGTGACCATCTTGAACTTGTCCTGCCTGGGGAACTTGTTCAAGTATCGTAAGTCCAAGATGGGTCTCAGTCCTCCGTCCATCTTGGGTACCAAAAAATAAGGGGGAATACCAACCCTTGTTCCACTCCGCCACAGGCACTGGTTCTGTAGTGCCTTTCTCCAGCAGGGCTAAAATCTCCTGCACAAGGAGCAGATCTAGAACCTTCAAAGAGTGTTTCCCTGGTGGATTGTCATAAGGCCTGCAAAGAAAAGCGAGGCAGTAACCCTGAGCTATTGTATCCAGAGCCCACGCATCTGAAGTAATGGCTTGCCACTCCGAGATGCTGCGACAGCCTGCCCCTCACTAGAGAACAATGACTCAAGGCCTCAGAGCGGTTTGGAAGCGGCAGTGCCTGATGGCAAAGAGGCAGCTGCCTGAGCGGCTTTGGCACCCCTACCTCATTCACCACAAGGGAACTTACGTTGGCCCCTTTGACTGGCCATACCTCTTGCCTTTCAAAATGTGGAGTACTAGCGAAAGGAAACACCCCTCCATTGCTGTCCCGTAGGACAAAAACGCTGAGGTTGTCGAACAGCAGCGCCCAAAGATTTGGCAGCTGCCGTCGAGGTCTGCAACTTCTCAAGGCTCTCGTCAATTCCACAAAGTGTGCGAAAACTTTGCTAAGGCACAGGTGGAGCTGGCAGACTTCAGTGCCATACTCCCAGCAGAAAATACCTTGCGCGCCCAACCATCCATGCTTTTGTCGATCCTATCAGGAGGGATGGTAGGGTAAGCAGCCTGCTTCGAGGTGGCCGTTGTCGCCTGGACCACCAAACTCTCGGGAGTGGGGTGTGCGGTCAGGTAGCTGGGGTCGCTACTGGATGGGCGGTATTCCTTTGACAACAACTTGTTAACCGCCAGAATAGACTGTGGTGCATTCCAAGAAGAAGCCATCCTCTTTTGCAATACCACATGAAATGGCAACACCAGGTCAGACCCTGATCCAAGATGTCAGTAAGGTCATCCTGTTCATATTCTACCGGAGGCCTGGACCAACCCAGGTACTCTACAACCCTTAACATCAGTCTCTGATAAGAAGATTAAGCATGATCTCCAGGCTCTGGCTTACCAAATTCCATCTCGGGAGAATTGTCCAGGGCACTGGCAAAATGCAAGGACTGACGCAGATCCTCAATCCGACTCTCCTCGGAAATGAAAAATTCGGGAACATTGGGAGTCCCATATGGAAGACCAAAAGGACCCACATCCTCATTGGATCGCTCTTCATCTTCATAAATATTCTGGAGAGGCCGAAACAACTCCTTCCTATGGAGAGAAGTACACCTCTTTTCAGGGACAGGCTTCACAGACTTCGAAGGAACCCTCCTTGGAGGATCCACAGCCACAAGGGCTTCCATCAGTAAATTCTGCCCAGCCTGCACCGATGGCGTTGACGGCTCTGATGGCCTGACCGGGGTAAAGACCCAACAGACTCACTCGAGGGACATGGAGCTGATGGCGTCAACACCTTCTTTGACAACTTCACAGGCTTCAACAGTTTTGCTGGAGACGAAGACCCCCCGATGCCTTGTCCGAACAGGACCTCAACAGCTCCGGATTCTTATCACGCTGGCTACCCGGGCCCAAGGGCGTATGAGTGTCGGGTCGAGACTGTTCCTTGCCGGCTCGCAATGAAAGCGCGGATGGAACTGTGCCCTGAGATTGGAAAATCTGCAGCATTTGCTCCTGAAAAGACTCCCATTCCTCGGGGGTGGAAGATTTAGTGGCGCAGGCCGCCTTTTTCAGGTAGTCATCATCCGACGAGAAAGGCGAACGGTGACACTGCTTCATGGAACGCCTCGAACAGGAAGAGTGGTGGCAACCACTCCAGGACGTAGATCTCTTTTTCTTCCGACGAGGAGAGTCCCCCCCTCGACTCGTCGGTCGATAGACCAGCAGACTTAGACTTACAGGGCTTGGAAACATGGTCTACCTTCAATTTCCCCTTACTCTCCCGCAAGGCCTTGGCGGTCAACGACTGGCACTTTGAGCAGTCATCCGTAGTGTGGTCCTCGCCCAGGCACCACAAGCAAATACGATGCAGGTCCGTAATGGACATCTTGTACCCGCAGTCCGGACATTTCTTGAAGCCCGACCTCAGGGTCGGCGGGGTGGAAGAAGATGGTACAATACCGAATGCAATAGGAAACACGAGGCACGCAAGTTCTCAAAGCAAACACGTTTGCGGAAAAAACGGAACTGAGGCTACGGGCGCCGTGCATGCTACTTGACGTCACTCTCAAATGGAGGCCCTCGAGGGAAAACGACCCGACGCAAGGGCGCCCTGTGCCAAAAAAATTCTGAAGCAGCACAGCTGTGGACATTACATGTCATAGATGAGGAATACTTTGGAGGACACAATCCATTCGAATTTTATGTTAAAGACTTGAGGAAGGGAGTCCCAGGACCTTTATTTTGTGTGAACTGTACTACGTTTGAACTTTGGGAAGGAGAAGTCCCAAAACTTCGTTTTGTATAAATGGTGGTACATTTGAACTTGAAGAAAGTTATTTCAGAACTTGACCAAACAGTTTTGAATTGAACCTTTATTGGAACAATGTTGAACTTGAAACAGGGAACCCAAGAAGAACTCAAGCTGAAAGTAGCTGTCTTTATTTTTGGACACTTTCATTTTGTTGAGAAGTTTCCCACATCATGTTTGTTATATTCGTGAGGACAAGCGTAAGTTTTGACACAGACAGACTTTCATTTTGGAATTACAGACAAAGACTTCCCGTAAGTTTCTTTAGGCAGGGAACATCCCACTCTCTGCAAATCTCTGGGATATCTGCAAATATACGAAGAAGGGTGGCTCTATTCATTTTTAAAACGTCCATTGACTTGGACTATATTTTTCAGGACTATGGTTCTAATATCTTAAGAGCCCCTAGTTTCCTTTAAACTACTGTGTTGGTTTATATGGCCTTGATTATTAAAATTGACCTCCCCTTTATCTAGGCAGGTTGTTGCTTGTGTATTGGACTGGGCCTATAAACAGAAGAGGTGGTGGTAAGATTTAAGTGCCCAGGAGTCGTAGTTTCCTGGTTAATAGAGACATCAGCAGTAACAAACTCACAGCCGTCTTGTGTAGGTTCAATATTTGTCTGAGGGACAAGGAAGGTGGTAATCTTTTTTTGGTTTGGCACACCACCCTTCTTTTTCCTTCTATTAGTTTTCTTCACTGCCTCATTATTTCTTGATGCTGGGCCGTCTTTGAAGTTACTCATCTCAAGAGATGTTCAGCTGATTTTATAAGTCAATAATTTCACCTTCAACAGGCAAGTAAAGGAATTTTCTCGACAAATGTTTTATAATGTATTCATTCTTGGTTATTTACCACAGCAATGCCTTAGCTTGTGTTTTTTCCCTCTGTTTCCCTCCGTTATAGGCGTGTTATATTCATGCACCAAGCAGGAAATGACATAATTGCGGACTACAGGCTCAGATGGCTCTTCATTACCTTCGTTGTCTGTTGCAAATAGATCTGGGGAAAACCTTGGCCTTATTTGGCAGTCTACTAAAGGAATAGGACTGTCCAGGCCCTCCCCTATATCTACCACGACCACAGATTTGTCAGAGGTCGGGCCCGAACCATGAACACTAATATAAGGCGATAAAATTTGTGACTCCAGTACGTTTAAGTTCTTGTAAATAGTCGCCAATTTAGCAGAGTTTTCTTCAACAGAGGACTTTAATATTATCACACAGTCTTCAAAGTGATTCTAAGACTAAATGCGGTGCAGATATAGAAGCGGGTCCAAACATATCTGGATTAGGAAGTATATTGGACTCTCTGCATAGCTGAATATTTCAGGGTGTATAGGAATCCCGATGAAAAAATATTCAGCGGAGTGGATTGAGGCGCACCTTATTCATGCACAAGAGCCTCTACAGTTTCTTGATTTCCATGATTTACAATTTGGTCACCCAACTGAGAAGCTGCCTTCAAATCTCGACACATATGTAAGAATGATGCGTCAAGGACTATAGAGTCCTCCTTTCCCTAGTGTGTTTGCAACATAACTGCGTTAATCAAAGGTGCAATGGTGTCGTTGATGTCATTCGTCCAATGTGTAATACCTTTTTCTACCAACTCAGCAGGTTGCACCAAATTGGAAAGCTCAACCTGATTTGCCAGATCTGATGTTATTTTACACTGACAGAAGTCAGCGATTTTTATTTGTTTCTTTCTTATTGTGGAATCCAGTGTGCAAAGCCTCTCCTAAACTGTTATACTTTCAAAACCCTTTGGATGATTATAGGCTTCCGATTTCACGTTAGCCATGGTGTTGTTACTTTGTACATTGTAAATGGGAAGCTGAAGAGCCGGTGGGATATGGTGGTAGTGTGTAGTCAGAAATAAAACTCTGGTAGCAGTTGTTAAAAGAGCAAAACATGCTAACCGAACAGGGGAAATCGAATGCTCAAGAAAATAGAAGATCAAATAAACATACAGTGCAACTTTGAATCTTGCGACTTCTTTAAGACCCAGAGTCAAAGCCTCCTTAATACTGCTGCAGCTGCTCTGTAGCCTCCACGCCGACCTGGCCCCCACTTCACAACACTTGCACCGCACGCCCTCTGCGCAGGCAACAGGTTTTTAAAGTGAACCTTCCTCCTTTTCCTCGGCAATAAACAGCTCTGTGCACTGTGACTGCTGCCAAAGTTCCAAAGTCTGCCACCACAGGGCACACTTCGCTGCACTTGCCCATGCACACTCTGCGCAGGCAACAGGTTTGTAAAGGGAACCTTCCTCCACCTTCTCTGCAACATCCGTAGGTAGTCAAGAAAGACCAAACCAGCTCTGTGCACCCTGACTTCTGCCAATGTTCCAAAGTCCCCCACCGCAGACCACACTTCCCTGCACGTGCCCACCTTTGGAAAAATCATTCAGGGAACGGCGCGCAAATACCCTGCCACGTTTGTAAAGCCTCATGTCCCCGCTTGAGTGATTTGATCAAGCGGGAAAGATCTAGTGCAATTGGCTAAATTTACACGCAAAAAGGATTGGAGGCAAAATGATCAGCACCTTGAACTGCTGCCTTTGGAATGGTCTTCCAATCTCAATATGAAATAGTCTCAAAGTGCGAAGTTTTAAGGCAAGGTAAAAAGAAAATCTGCCTTTGTCCTTTAACATTTCTTACAATTAGGACAGATGGAAAACTGTTGAATATTGGTAGGGCACGGAATTTGTTTTATGTATATTCAAATTCCTGTTTTAATTGTTATGTAAACTGTTGGTTTTTCCTGTGTGGTAAGCGCCTTGACGTTAGCATGTCTGGTAATATGTCTGCGCTCATTAATATTTTATTTTAATTTATTCATATACAGGAGGAACAATGCTCTTTTGATCACAAAAAAACATACAATACATAAGAAATCAGATTTGACAGGAAGCAGTGAGATTCTTACAATGGGGTGAGTTTGAGGAACAAACCCCCCACAGGTTGTGGGGGGTGGGGGGAGTAAATGGGCAGTCCCCTGGGACAATACATAAGTAGATATACATAGATTAAGCACAATGAACATTGGACATTTTTAAGTGCAGGTAGGCGGTATGGCCATATGTGCTCGGGATGTGACCATGATGGGTCAAGTGCTAGAGTGGAGGCAGAGGAAGAGAGGGACAAAGGCAGGTTAGAAGCAAGGGTAAAATGTTAGCTACTAGGCAGTTGAGAGGTAGGTTAAGAGGGCAACACAGAGGTGAAGAGGTAGGCTTTTAGTTTGGCTTTGAACAAATCTGAGTGGACTGTTTCGCAGATGTCTGGGGGAAGAAAATTCCATGGAAGTGGAGCAAGAAGAGAGAAGGAGTGGAAGGGAGAGGAAGAACTGAGGGGCAAGGAGCCAAAAGGGTAGTCAAGGAGGCAGAACAATGATTACGAGAAGGCTTGTATGATATATGATATGATATATGTCATTTATAACGCGCCTGTACACAAGTGTTTCTTGTAGAGTTGGATAGAGGATGATCGATGCAGTGGTGCTTTACCGTGGATAGATTTGTAAACCAGGTGAAGCCATTTAAATCTGGCCCTGTTTTGCATCGTCATCCATCCAGCATGGTGATGGTACGAGGAAGTAGATGTGAAGTGAGGGAGTTCAAGAGTCCTGGTAGCGAAGTTAATGATCTTGTTGAGAGGACAGAAAGCATAGATCGTGAGACCAAAGAGGATGCTGGTACAATAATCAAGTTTAGAGAAGATAAGAGTGGTTAAGGGATGCACAGAAACAGTATATCCCATTAAAAGTGTGCAGTGCTAAGGTGCACTGTTTCAGTCAAATGCTACTCACCGTTTTCTTGCATGTAGATTTTGTTTTTTGTCATTTTCCAAGAAACTGCAGGAGTAGGTTTCACTAAAACCCACACCTGCTTTTATCTTAAACTGCCAGCTGTGTAAAAATTAAAACAAAGTGGCCAGCACCTCCCCTGCAAGCCTCTTTAAAGAAAGGAAAAGGCAAAGAAACCGACTGGACAATTAGCAAATATCTGATAAAGTATTTTAAAAGTGAGTAACTAGAGCTTGTGAAGATGTAGTGATTGATACTATTGATTTTCAACCTACTGTTGACAACAGAAATGTTTGGAATAACCCTGTAGAACTGTCCCCCGCTACTGTTGTTAACAAATTGCAACCTTAGAAGAATTGTTCCCCTGGATTTTGTGTAAAAAAATTTTGTGCAATGTAATTTTGATCAAATGCACATACCTGTCTCCAACAGCACATCGGAGGCTATACCTAGAGAAACATTTAGTTTTTGGGTTGTGTGTTAAAAACACAGAAATTGCATAACATCTACTGTTTCAAAGTGCAGAAATAAAACCTAAGCAATAACTGTTTCTTCAGCCAATTGTGACGAATCGAGGGAATTTGTCCCTTCTCCCCAAGGGGGAGCTCCCACCCCGACCCCGTGAAGCTAGGGAGACAAGCCGCTCAGCAATAGCCTCCCTAGAGGTAGTGGCAAGTGGGACCTCACCAGAAGAGACTCTGCCTCAAGGGACAAGGTCTCCCTAAACCATGTCACTTGATGGCCTACCCTACATGGGACTATCTAATATCCAAAGTAGTGTTAAGTCCCAAGACTTGGTTACAGAGAAAGCAATTTTATGCCATCACCAAGAAGAAAACTAAAATATCTCTATAAAAAAATCCAATTAACTGCGAGACAAGGAGGTTGAAGAGTGTGTGCAGGCCGAATTCAGCAGAGAGGGAGGAACGTACACGCAGGCAGGAGAGGCCCGGTGGGAGCTTAAGATCTGGAGGAGATGGAGCTGGAGAGAGCAGCAGTGCCTGCAACGTTTAGAAGTGCTCTGAACACGGGAAACAAACGCTGGAAGCCCAGCGTGTTGTAAGGGTGTATTAGTAAGAGGTTGACACATTGGTGAATGATTGCTACAGACCTTTACTAAAGAAATTAGGGTTGGGAAATGCCTACCTATCCATAATACTGAGAGAGGTTTTTCTGCCTCAAAAAAATAACTAAAGGGGTATGTCAGGCTGTACAAAGAAAGAAAAGTCCACTGTTGTGTCAAACCTATTTCATGCCCTTAAACTAAAAACTCATACTCAAGTGAATGGGAATCTTCTTCTGGATGTGCAATTCAAAAGTTCCTCTCTAGTTCGTAAAAATAAAGTTCAATAACATGTGCAAAAATGAACTTCCGAATGACCAAGAGAATGTCTTCCTTCTCCTGGTGGTTTTAAAGTGTTCACAAACATCTGGGGAACGACTCCCTTCCCCTGGCTTCTTTCCAACTTCTTCAAAGAGCCAAAAGACTGCCTCCCTTCTCTTGGCTTTCTACAGGGTCCACAAATATCAGGGGGGTGACTCCCTTCCCCTGGCTTCTTTTCAACTCCTTCTGTATTTTAGCCCCATGGTATGCTAGCCTACCAGGAATCGTGACTGTAATGGTTGCTTGAAAGGCCTTGATTGTTTTTATGGGTGAGGGTCCCAGACTTGCACTTGCCTCCTTTTCTCTGCAGTCCACCAGGTATACTAGCCTGCCAGGTAATGGGACTATAATGATTACACTGGGGGCTTGGATTACATCCCGAACTGCATCCACTTCGATAGTCAGGGTCACCAACACTTAGCTTCTGCTCTCTTCATTGCATTCTGCACCCACAGCATCACTTTGGGACCCATGTACCTTCACTCGCACCTGCTTACCATTTTCCTCAGTACACAGTGCTTTCAGGGCACCCGTGCTGCCAAACTGCTTTCTCGCCGGTCAGCGGTTTGCGGCGGCTCTGCAGAGGTAACGGATGTTCGGCTGTAGTGTTGTCTGCTCTGCACGCTTGCTGGCTACCGGCGACACCAGGAACTTCTTGTTCCACCAACCTGGAGTGGTCTCTCCAGGCTGGACCCTGCTTGTGGCAGCGTGTTCCCGTCTCGGCATCCCAGTCAGTGTTTTATTCCTGATTACTTGACCTCGCGATTCCTCCTGGGAGGGCTCGACTTCGGTCTGAGTCCTTCCTTAGTTTTTATACATAGATATGGTCTATATTGACTAGACTGTTCCTTCAATTTCTGTGCAGTGATTGGTATTGCTCCGTGCCTCCTCTTCCTTGCAGTACCGTTGATATTTCTAGCTCCTTCAAAGTTGTTCTCATTCTTCTTCGTCTCAGTCTTAAAGTCTTGTAAAGAGGGGAATATTTTAACTTACACATATAAATGCACGAAGGAGGGACTATGTTAGAGAATGAGGGAGTGGGTAGAGGGGTATTCAAATACTGTGTTCTCCTTATGACATCATCCCTCGTCCCATAAAGGATTTCCCCAGCCATGTGATCCTCCTGCGGTGCACCACCCCAAGGGAGACTATTGGACTGTGGCACCCTCCCCAACCCTATGGGAGGGGTCCTCCCTTATAGGAGAAGGGACAAGGTCTACGGACTAGTCACAGTGTGCAGAGAGAAGCAGAGGCGAGTGAAGCCCAAATTGGGTCACTGGCATGAACACAAGGACATTGCGGTGGGCAGGCTTCCAGTCTAACAATGCCAACATTGTACTGAGCAGGAATTGGCAAATGACATGATACTGAGAGGCCAAGAGAGCGAAAGAACTGCAAGGAGAAGACTCCAACAGAAGAGAATCGACAAAGAACAAAGCAGATGATATTGTTGCACACCATTACAGGTCCCGGTGATGATCCCCCAACAGACTAAAGGTAACAGGGAGAATAGGAGGCCCATTAAGCAAGCACAGAGACTCGTTTCAGTACAACCTATGGAGTCATAAAACTAAAACTGATGAACTTGAACAGTGTTGATATAAGAATAAAGATCATAAATAATCCGGAGAGAAGGATGAATGGAACATGGGTTACACTATCCTACGAAGAGGGGTAAACACCCAGTTACTCACAAAAAGTTGAGGGAACGTAACAGAGAAATATTATTTTAAAGAGAAGGGCGAGAAGCCTCAGGAATAAGTAATATACAACACAGACCATGCTAAAAAAGGTTGAAGCATACTTGCATAGAAAACAGACAAATAGGAAAGGACATGCTCCACGATCATCCAGAACATATTACTTCAAACCAAAAGGATTCGACAAAGGCCAAAGAAAGTAATTCTGAATATTGAGGGGAACGCAGCAGAGAAAGATGAAGTGAAGGACAGAGAATCTGCAGGAATAAATGATATACAAGACAGACTACGCCAAGGTTGAAGCCTAATTGTAAACACCACCTAGCAAAAGACACTTTCCACGTTTAACCAGAGTACATTAGTATGAATCAAAGGATTTGGTCAAGACCAAAGAAAGTTATCATTAAATAGGAGAGGAATGCCAAAAGTCTGCAAAGAGAAGTACAGGAACTGGAACATAAAGTAACAAGATAATATTTGAAAAATGAACATTAACAAGAAACAAAAAGATTAAAGAAGTGAAGTGTAAGAAGCACCCATCAGGAGAAGGGAGTCATTCTCCTGACCTTAGTTTGTTAGAATAGTGGTAGGGTCAGTTAGCATTAGTTTTGGACAGCAGACTTATTCCCTTGGACTTTTACTGACGACTGACAAACACCTTAGTTCGTAAAATAGGTAGGGAATACTCTAAAGCAATAGGGAAAATAAGGCCTTATCCTTATTCTTTAATGAGCAAATGTTGGAAATATCCTCAAAGTGTCCGTGTCCTCATTCTGAATCGCCACACAATGTTTAAGAAGAATTTCTTTTTGTTGCATGATCAGGAAACTGTACTGCTGCAGGCTCTTATAACTGGTTATTTATAACACACTTAATACCCAGAGGTTTCGAAGTGCGGACCCGGGGGATCGACCCTGTGATGCTCCACGTCGCCTTGCTTCCAAGGCAAGAGCATTTCCCCTGAGCTATCCTCCTGAGACTTCACATTTCAAGATTTTCTTAAGTCAAAAGCATTATTGGATTATGTAAATATTCAGGTTTGTACTTGAAGGGTGGCTATATTTTATACAGTTTAACATACACCAAACATAGATAAGAACTTCTACATAGAATGTAAATGAGGAATGCAACCTGCTATTTCTGACATGTATCTTCATTGGATAGATGAGGTAGAGAAGATGCACAATATAAACCCTACACAAATCAGTTTTATATTGTGAACAAGAACTATAAAGTTGCAAAAACAACAGGGCAACATTGCACAGTGTGATTAAATATACATTCCTGGCAAGCCATCACTCAAGTTAAATATCAAACTAAACAATGCAAGCACCTGTTTAGCAGCCTTCTTGGCCTCCCGCTTCTTTTGGTTTTTGAGTGCTGTTTTTGACATTGGTTTCTCACTGCTTGTATTCAGTGGCTTTGTACTTTGAGGTGGTTCATCCTCATGCTGTGGAATAGACAACATGCAACAATTTAAAATATTAATCCATCTGGCCAAGATATCTGCATTTCAGTGGGCAAGAGACATGAAAGGCGCATATTAAAAGTGAGAATCCATTACAGATTTAATAATTAGTCTATGTATGAAGTACATTGTAATCATAAATCCAGGTGAACCGCTCAAATGCACCAAAACAGAACACTTGGCACTTCAAAATATTAGGACATCTTACACATTAACAGCAATCTTTGAAACCTAGCATTTTATGTTTTTACCTCTTCAACACATTATGATGGAATCACCCAAAATGCTATGCTCTTTTCTGTGACATTTGCATATACAAAAACAAACCTTAATATTTTTATGAAAGAATACAAATTCATCACGTTTACCTTTTAGCTACTTTTGCGCCCAGCTCTTTCTGAAAAGGTTGTCTTAATGAAAACTGTGTTGCCCTCAAGCAGAGCTACCACTGGCTGTTTCGGAGGAAATTTGGCATATATATTTCAAAGATTTAACTAAAAAGACTCTGAATATTACTGAAAGAATGTACCATGCAGTGAGGAGAAGTGCAGGAGATAGGGATGGAAGGGTAAGGGGGGGCAGAGGAGTGGACAAGTGCTGCTAGACAGGTCGGGAGAGAAGTGCCAAGGGGCGCCAAGGAGGCAACCTCCGGCTAAGTGCTAGTGCAGGCGACTCCCAAGGGTGGGATGCAGAGCCAGCCCACAGGGGCAGTGCAGTGGAGGCAGGTGGAGGGTGCTGGTATTGACTGGGAAGAAAGGCCTGGAATCACGTTCTCAGCGGCAGTGGGGCGATTAACAGGGAAGGGAAAGAGGTAGAAAAAAGTAGAATTTTGAGCAGTTTCTGGAACTTAAGGAGGTTCGGTTCAAGTCTGAGAGGGGCAGGGAAGCTGTTCCAAAGGGAGTCACAAGCCGAGGAGAGAGACCTATCCCCACTCTCTACTTGGAGAAGCATTTGACAGTCAAAGAGTTGTTGTTAGAGGGGTGTAGGGCTCTGGCAGGGGAGTATATAGGGAGGGAAAGTTGGATATAGCGTGGTCCCAGGCCCCAGAAGGCCTTGTGGATGATGCAGAGGGTCTTGAATTTCATCCTTGCAGCCACCGGGAGCCAGTGAAGAGATTTTAGGGCTAGAGAGAGACAGTGCCTGGGCTTGATGCCAAAGATAAGTCTTGCAGCCCTATTCTGGATTAGTTGGAGGGGCGTAGGGAGGAAAGAGGGAGATTGAGAAAGAGGTTGTTGCAGTAGTCCAGCCTGTGGAGGGCCCTACATTGAGCTTCTGGGGAAGGTGAGGAAAGGGATAATGCCTCTGAGGAGTTGGAGCTGGGACTTCTTGGTGTGAGGGGTGAAGGAGAGAGCGGAATCGAGGATGACCCCCCAAGGTTTTTGGTCTCACATGATGGTGGAGGTAGAGGGCCCAGAGAGGGTGACCAGAGGATAGGAGGAAAAGAGCGCACACGTCTCCCAATGAGAAGGATCTCCATCTTCCTGGCATTAAGACAGTGGTCCTTAGCTGCACACCATGCCTGAATGGCGAACAGACAGACAGTCGGGGAAGAGAGAGGAGAAAGAGGTTATGTAAATGGAACAAGTTACTTACCTGTAACTGTTGTTCTCCAGCATGGGTCTGGCATGGATTCACATGCTCATGAATATTCCCTAGTCGTCAGGCTGGGAATCCTCGGTAAAGAAAAAAAACCAGTATCAGTTTCGTTTCTGATCTGTCTTTCGTAGTAATAACCAATCACTGGTCTCATACTGACCACAGCCAATGACTGCCCTCTACCTAAGCACCGCCTCTGGCAGCCATCTTCAGATTTGGAAGCACGTGAAGTGGCAGTATGACCAAGTGAAGAGCCGCAGAGGGGTAGGCGGGAGGGTTCGCATGTGAATCCATGCCAGACCCATGCTGGAGAACAACAGTTACATGTAAGTAACTTGTTCCTTCTCCAGCATGGGGTCTGGCATGGATTCACATGCTCATGAATAAAGAATACATAGCAGTACACACATGCACAACCACGGGAGGTGGCAAAGGCTCAACATTAAGCATTACATCAAACTCAACATTAAGCATCTTACCTCCTCACCAGGCTCACCTCAGGCGAACAGGTTGCGCAGCACTGCTTGGCCGACCCTGGACTCCTCCCTGGAATCCCGATCGACGCAGTAGAATTTCGTGAAGGTGTGCGTCGACCTCCACGTAGCAGCCCTACATATGTCCAGCAGGGGCACACCAGAAAGGAACGCCGTGGTAGCTGCGATCGCTCTGGTGGAATGGGCTCTCGGACGGCCAGGCAGCGGTCGGTTTGCCAACCGATGACAGTACATGATACAGCCGGAGAGCCATCTGGAAATGGAAGCCTTCGAGAGAGCCTTCCCCTGATTGACAGGTCCAAAGTTCACAAAGAGTTGTGACGTCTTCCGAAAACACTTTGTGCGGTCCACGTAGAACTTCAGCGCTCTAGCCACATCCAGCGAGTGCAAAGTCCTCTCAGCCGGCGACGAAGGCGACGGGAAGAACACAGGCAACACCAAGGGTTCGTTGAGATGGAAGTCCGACGGTACCTTGGGCATGAAGGAGGGGTGCGTCCTGAGCACTACCCTCGTGTCGTGAAAAGTCAAGTACGGGGCCTTGCAGGAAAGGGCCTGGATCTCTCCCACCCGTCGTGCGGAGGTGATGGCCACAAGAAACGCTGTTTTCCACGACAGAAACTTCAACGGGGCCGAGTGCAGAGGCTCGAACGGAGGTCCCATGAGCTTGGTCAGCACCACGTTGAGCTCCCACTCCGGGGCCGGAGCCTTCACCGGCGGGAACGATCTGAACAGTCCCTTCATGAACTCTTTCACCAGACGATGAGACCACAAGGACGTCCGGCCCCTGGTTCTGGTGTATCGGGAGATCGCAGCAAGATGAATCTTGATGGACGCGTGTGCCAGTCCAGCTTTGGCCAGCGTCAGCAGGTACGGCAGTACCTGGGGAGCCGTAGTCCGTAGAGGGTTAATCTTCTGTGCGTGGCACCAGACAGAGAACCTCTTCCATTTGTGTCCGTAGCATTTAAGAGTCGAGGACGCCCTGGCCTTTGCAAGAACCTCTCTGCAGTCGGCCGGTATGTCGTATCCTCCAAACTCTAGCGCTGCAGGAGCCAGGCCTGCAAGTTCAGCGATTTCGGGTCGTGGTGGAGGATGGCGCCTCCTTCCCTGGAGAGTAGATCCGCGTCCACCGGCAGCTTGATTGGCGGGGACGCTGACAAGTCCAGAAGGTCCGGGAACCATATCTGCCTCGGCCACGCAGGTGCGACGAGGATCATCCTGCACCGTGACCTCTTGAGCTGGTTGACGAGCTGGATTAGCAGTGGCAAAGGAGGGAACGCGTAGAGGAACAGGCCCTCCCAGGGGAACGAGAAAGCAATGCCCATGCTCCTCGCCTGGGGAAACCTGCTGGCGAACCTCCGGCACTTGGAGTTCGTCGCCGTCGCGAACAGGTCGATCTGGGGTGTGCCCCATCGTCGGAAGAGGAGATCCACTAGATCCTGCCGTAGTTCCCACTCGTGGCACGAGCGCAGCTCCCTGCTGAGTGAGTCGGCGATGGTGTTTTTTATCCCTGCCAGATGAAACGGCAGCAGAAACATCCTTTGGGCGACGGCCCAATGCCACAGGTCCTGCGCCTCCTTGGACAGTGCTGGGGACCTGGTTCCGCCCTGTTTCCTGATGTAAAACATGGTGGTGGTGTTGTCGGTGAAGATCCTCACCACCTTGCCCTTGAGGGACGGAAGGTAGGACCTGAGGGCCCAGAAGGGACTTCTCCGTCGGGAGCCAAAGGCCTCTCGCATGCAGATTTTCGGTGTGCGCTCCCCACCCTTCCAGGGAGGCATCCGTGGTCACTGTCTCCTGGTGGTCTGGGGTCTGGGAGTCCATGCCCGCCGTCAGATGCGCGCGGGTGCCCCACCACCGGACCGCTCAGCGGAAACTCTCGTCGAGTGTGATCCTCTCCTCGAAGCCGCCCGTCGTTTGGATCCAGCGCGCGTCCAGGAACTCCTGCAACGGGCGCATCCGGAGCCTGCACATGTGAATGAGGTAGATGCAAGAAGACATCATTCCGAGGAGGGACTTGATGGACCTCGCCTTGGCTGCGTCGGAAACCAACATCCGCTGTACCTTGCCCAGGATGGACCTGGTCCTTTCTTCCGACGGGGAGGCCAGAAGGGACACTGTGTCGAGCTTCGCTCCCAGAAACAGTGCGTTTTGCGCGGGTACCAGGTGGGACTTGGCGTAGTTCACGGAGAATCCCAGGTCCGTGAGAAGTTGGACGGTCCTTGCCGTGAGCTCCCTCGTCTTGGCTCGGATGAGCCAGTCGTCCAGGTAGGGGTAGACTTGGATCCCCTCGCGGCGCAGCTGCGCCCCCACCGGTGCAAGGCACTTGGTGAATACCCTGGGTGCCGACCGTAGTCCGAAGGGGAGGGCTTTGAACTGGTAGTGACGCCCTTGGACCACAAACCTGAGGAATTTTCGGTGCCCCTTTAGGATGGGAATATGGAAGTAGGCATCCTCCAAATCCAACGACGACAGGAAGTCTCCTTCCTCCAGCTGACCCAGGACGTGCTGGAGGGTGACCATCCGGAACTTCTGCGCCTTGATGAACTTGTTCAGACGTCGCAGGTCTCGGATGGGGCGCCATCCTCCCGTCTTCTTCTTCACGAGGAAGTATCTCGAGTAAACTCCGGAGCCCCGAAGCCTCTTTGGGACGAGTTCGATGGCGTCCTTCCTGAGCATCGCCTTTACCTCCAGGAGAAGCTGAGGGACGTGAAGCTCTTTCCTGGCCACGGGGGGGGGACGCGCGGGCACCTTCTTTGAAACTCGAGCGCGTGGCCCCGGGCTAAGGCGTCCAGCACCCAATGGTCGGTGGAGATGGACTCCCACACGCTGACGAAGCTCGCCAGCCGGCCTCCCACCGGGTGCTTCGGTGGGGGCCCGACCCCACGGCCGGTTCAATCCTGTTTCGACGAGGCTTTGCCGCCTTGACCTCCTTGGCGACGACGGCGGGGTCCGCCAGACTTGCCTCGTCCTCTGTAGGCCTCCTGAGACGACGAGCGGGCCGCTTGACGGTAGGTGGAGAAACCGCCGCCGGAACCTTTGGAGGCGCCCTTGCCTCCGCTGCTCCGAAAGGGCGTCCGTCGTTGCTGCAGAACCCCAAGGGCCCGGGCCGTCTCAGTGTCCGCTTTAATGGCCTGAAGGGAATCGTCCACTGTTTTCCCAAACAGGTTGTTCCCATCGAACGGCATGTCCAGGACTCTGGTCTGTACGTCTTGACGGAAGTCCGTAGCCTTGAGCCATCCACGCCGCCTAAGGCACACGCCGTTGCCCAACTGGCGAAACCCAGTGTCGGCGATGTCCGTCGCAATAGTGATGGCGTGGCCCGACGCCACCTCACCTTCCTGTAGGATCTCCAGGGCATCCGCCCTCTTGTCGTCCGGTAGGAAGTCCAGCATGGGAGCCAGTTTGTACCATAGCTCCCTGTCGTAGCGGGCCACGATAGCCAAGGCGTTGGCCGCTTTAATCGTCGTCGCTGCAGACGAGATGACCCTGCGTCCCATAGCGTCCAATTTCTTTCCCTCGCCGTCCGGTGGGGAAGTCGATGTGGAGACCGCACCCCCAACCCGCTTTCTTCCTGGCCGCCGCGGAGACGACGGAGTCCGGGGTAGGCTGCGCCCGGAGGCACAGGGGGGCCGCGTCCGGGACCCGGTACTTCTTCTCGTACCGGTCTCTTCTAGCTGGCGTCGTGGAAGGGTTCTTGAGGAGGGCGAGGCCCTCATCCCAAATGTCGTCCAGTAGAGGCACCGCGAGGACCGTCTTCCTCTTTTTCGCCGTTGGTAAAGGAATCCTTCCTTTTTCTTCTCCTCAGGGCAGAGTTGGAAAAGCTCGGATGCCCTGGCGATCATGGAGTGGAACGATCCAATCTCGTCGGGCGGAGAAGCCCTGGTGGGAGGTGACGACGGTAGATCCTCGTCGTATACCTCGTCGTCCGTACCCGTCGCTGCTGTGTCAGTCCCCGTATCATCCCCTCGGGTGGACGGGGAGGAGGGCTGGACGGGGCGCGACGGCTGAAAAGGAGGTGGAGGGTGAATCCTTTTCTTGGGCGGGGGAACACCAGAAGGTCCCGGTTCAGTATCCCCCGACGGGAGAGGTTCCTCCGTCGGCAACGGTAGTCTCGTCCTTATCTCTGAGCATAAGGACTGTATAGCCAACAAAATGGCCGCCGAGTTGTCTTGCGGCGCTGGCAGAGGGGAATCCGACGGGCGATCAGGGGCCCCGTCGGCACCCTCGACGATGTCGTCGTCACCTGCGTCGGGATCCATCCCGACGGGCCGGTCTTCTTCCACGCCAAGGCCGTGGCTTAAGACCTCGATCAGCTCTTCCTCCGAGGTTGAAGCCGAATCTACGACGACGCCCTGCCCCCCCTTTTTCTTCCCCGCCGGGGATTTCACGGGGGTCCTATCGATGGGCACAAAAGAGGACTCCCTCCGAGGTGGCAGGGAGACTCTGAGCCCCAAGGTCGCCACCACTGGTGTAGCCTCCACAGGCTGAGCCAGGGCCGCCGCGACAGTTTCGATAGAGGGCTTGGCCGGATGGATTAAGGCCTTCACCACCTTAGGTGCGCTCACCGCCTTATCCTTGAGGGGGGGGGACACTGCCTCGCTCCCCCTCTGATGGGGCCTTCGAGCTCGACCGGGGCCTCTCCAGGAGCTTCGCCGGGTGCTCGCCCTTCCTCTTACCCGACCCAGAGCGTTGGCTCGTGGCTGAAGGTGCCGGGGAGGGTGCGCCCTGCCTGGCGCCCGTAGAGCCCGACCGTTCAGCGCTCCCAGTGCCAGCGGACTCGCGGTGCTTGGCCTTGTGTTGGACCCCCGTCGCCAGGGCGTCCTCAAAGGTCTTAGAAGACCGCTCGGATTTCTTCCTCTTCTTCTCGCCTGACGGGCTCTTCCCTTCCAGCCAGTTGGCGAGACGTTGATGGCGGTCCTTCATGGTCCGCTCCGACATATTGCCGCAAAACGCACAGTCCTTCTCCACGTGCGTCTTGTCCTCATGTAAGCATTAGAGACAAAAAGGAGTGTTCGTCCTCCTTAAAGACGTTCTGCAGCTGGCATCCAGGGCAGACCCTGAACAGCTTTCCGGGCGTCGAGCTTCCCTTCTCCTGGGCCATGTCCGGGCCTGAGAAGCTTCTGGAGTCCTCCAAAAGCGTAGCTCGACGAAATCTTCACCCTTGAGGGGCGCAGACGAATCCGACACGGGTCCCCGTTGATCGGATGGAGAGTCGGTGGAGCTTGAGGCTCTTTTGACCGAAAAAAACAAAGTTTTTGAGAAAAAACGTGAAAAAATAGCACTAACGCTCGAGAGCAATAGCACGAGGATCCCAACACATGAACGTGCGGTAAAAATCTGAAGATGGCTGCCAGAGGCGGTGCTTAGGTAGAGGGCAGTCATTGGCTGTGGTCAGTATGACGCATAGACCAGTGATTGGTTATTACTACGAAAGACAGATCAGAAACGAAACTGATACTGGTTTTTTTTCTTTACCGAGGATTCCCAGCCTGACGACGGGGAATATTCATGAGCATGTGAATCCATGCCAGACCCCATGCTGGAGAAATGCTGTTATACTGTGCCAAATCAGCATTGTAGTAATATTAGAGCAATTAGGCTTGCCAGCATGGGAGGGAATAACATCAGACCGCTGGGTACTCTCAACCATAGCCCACGGCTACTGTATAGAATTCAACTGCTCCTTGACGTACACAGATCCAATCCAATTCCGAGCCACATCAGCAAGGCATTGTGGGTATGCAAATTCGCCCAAATGCAAACCTTTTTCTCCAGGAAGTTTCATTTGTTTCATTTGTCTTACAGGCTAGGGCTACTTAATACATAGCTTAATCAACCCAAGAAAGACATTTTTAAAAGCTGTCCGGACAAGCACATACTTGGCTTCACCTTTCTTAGCGATCATCAGTGCAGTATAGCCCTGAAAACATTTGTGGTTCTAGCATTGAGCCCTACATTACTTACCGTAACCGTATTTCTGATGTTTATATCTGCTTAGATTCACATGCTTTGCATAGGCTGACATGTAGCGGTAGGTGCCGAGTATTGCATGACTTGTTTTCGAAGTTCGAAAAGGGACGCCGACTGAGCAGGTTTGTAATATTATCTCTAGTGTGACGTGTACTGTTCCCATGGCCCTTCATGCGTTGAGGTCCAACAGATTGTTTTGTTTGACATGAGAGAGCATGAAGTGTATGCGCAAGTACAGGAAAATAAAGAAAAGGTGTAAGACGTCCATGTACCTTCAACTACATGAGGGTCGGAAGGGTGGGCACATGTGAATCCAAGCAGATCCAAGCATCAGAAACATGATTACTGTAAGTAATGTATGCTTTCTGAGGCTTGTGGATCTGCTTAGAATCCCATGCTTTGCGTAGACTAGCAGGCAGTACCTGAAGAAGCTGGTGGGTTGTTGGAAGGTACAGCAGCAAACAGGTGTTTTAACACTGCCTGACCCCCTGTGAATCACTCCTTGAATGTGCATTTAAGCAGTAATACTGTGTGAAGGTGTGAAATGAACTCCAAGAAGCTGCTTTGCAAATGACATCTAAAGGTACATTTGCAATAAAGGCCAGAGTAGCCTCTGTGGCTCGTGTTGAGTGTGCTCTGGGTGTGAAAGGTAAGGTTTTCTTGGACAGAGAATAACACATTTGGATGGTTTTTGTTCAATACCGATCTCCTATACAACCACCTGACAACGTACCCAAAGACAAGCAATGGTGTACCAATATCCAAAACGCCTTCGCAAATAAAGTGAAAACACTACAATCCAAAATTACCCCAAAGAAAGCCTTGCTCCCTCTCAGCTAAACGCCCAGTACACCCACACCCACGACTAATCCCAATCTTAGCTTAACACCTTTTAAATTCGCTAAAGTCTCTACTCATGAAACTGAAAAAATCATTGGCTCACTAAAACCCTCAAACTGCAAAGGTGATTACTGCACGGCCCAGATAATCAAGAATGCCGCCAGAGACCTAGCCCCATTCGTCACCAAACTTATCAACGCCTCCTTCTCATCTAGCACAGTCCCAAGCAGTTTAAAAAAGTCCTGGGTTCTCCCCCTGCTAAAAAAACAAACCCTGGACCTCTCTGTCCCCACTAACTATAGGCCCATCACCACGGTCCCCTTCCTCCTGAAGATAATCGACAGAGTGGCCTATCTCCAAATTCAAAAATACCTGGAGACTAACCAACTCCTTGGCACTCGTCAATCTGGCTTCTGACCTCAGCACAGCACTGAGACCGCACTTATAGATCTCAAAGCCCAAATTGACGAACTTAACGACAAAGGAAACACAGCTATGCTACTCCTCCTTGACCCGTCGGCGGCCTTTGACCTAGTGGACCACGCAGTACTTTGCAAACACCTAGCATCAGCAGCCCACTTCTCAAGTGAAGCTATAGCCTGGGTTCAATCCTTTCTCGACAATAGAAGTATGCGAATCTTCTCCACCTTAGACTCTGCAGACCCTATCCAGACAACATGTGGAGTCCCACAGGGCTCCTGTGTCTCGCCAACGATGTACAATATCTTTACTAAACCTCTATTCGACAAATTGGACAGACTGGGTGTCACCTACACAAATTATGCAGACGACACCCAGATCCTCATCCCCCTTTCGGGCAATTTCGGTACGGATACAGCTTTAGTAAATAAAATGTATACCCTCATTCAGGCATGGATGGCAACCCATGGCCTCTGCCTGAATGAGGAAAAAACAAAGATCCTCATTCCAGGCTCACCTAACAACTTAAAAAAAACTTCCGGGTGATACAATGCAGTCCTCTTGTGTTTGATTCCACATTCTTTGACATATTTGACAAAACACCCACCAATAAATTGAGGCCCATTGTCATTAAGAATGCTCTCCGGGATACCTTCCCTAGCAAATACCTGTTGCAATTCCTTTGCTATGACTTCTCCAGTTATCTCTCTTACTATGCTGAACTCACACCAGCGCGAAAATAGATCAACCAGCACAAATACATATTTTCCCCTTCCATACCCTACATCAACTGGACCTAGAATATCCACAGCCACGTCTCTCCAAACTCTACCCGGTACATCCACCTCTGCCAGGGGTTGTTGTCTTGCAACTTCTCCATTTCCAATTTTCTTACACATAGAACACTCAAAAAGTCTTCTCTCTAAGTCCCATCAAAACCAGGCCACCAATAGTCGGTTCGTAAAACACTCTTTGTCCTGCTAATGCCAATGTGTCCTGTATGAGCTAAATCAATAACTATTTCATAACATTTTGGGGACCACCGCACGCTCCCATCTAAATAAAATACCATCAACCACACTTAACTCATTTCTGACCTCGCACAATGGTACCGTACCCTGTTCCAATTTGGTTTTCCTGGGCCATACACCCGATTCTACATAAGAATTTACCAATTTCAAACATTCTCTTTGTCCATCTGCTCCAACCATTCTTCCTTAGGCACTATGCCATCAGTATTAATAAAAACCATTTCCATATTATTAACACATAAGTCATTTTCCTGTCTCCTCAACCTTGACAAACTGTCTGCTAGAACATTCTCCTTGCCTGGAATTACTTTAACCACGAAACTATGACACTGCATACGGGTAATCCATCCGGCAACCCTTCTGGACACTTTAACTAGGCCTTTATTTTCTCAAATTTCTTTTTTCTTTTTTTTTAAACTTTGGTTTTATTGGTAATTTTTCAGAAAAAGAAACAATGACAACACCGGGAGCAGTATGAGTATCACATTAACATCATCGAACCCCCGTAGTCTCCTCCCCCCCTCCCCCCTCACCAACTCCACCCCTCCCCCCAGATCAGAGTCCCATCGTAAAAACCAATCACAGGAGTCGTCATCCATACTCGAAGTTCAGTGCTTTGGAGCCATGCTGTGCGTTCCCTTAAATGCTGGATTAGACGGATCCGCTGTCTCCCGGGCCGTGGGCTACCCCATTGTTCTTGAGTGGTTCTCTCCGGGCTCCATCGCCCCCCGCCCCGTGTTGTCCACGTAATGTCAGTGAGCCTCCCACCCCCATGCCTGGTAAACCCCATACCAATTTGCCTGGAAGGTGCTCGATTCGTTGTTTACCATGGCTGTCAGTTTGTCCATGAGGAACATGTTCTTCAGTTTTTTTAGCCAGTCTTCCTTAGAGGGGGTCTCCGGACTTTTCCACCTTTGCGCTAGGGCCACCCTTCCTGCTCGCAACATGGTCTCCCACATTCTTGGGTACCTATATATTTCCGCCTCCTCCGGTGGGAGGCCCAACAACATCGTCAGTGGATTGAGTGGGAGAAGTTCTTCGGTGACCTCCGCCATCCATCCCCGTACCTTCTCCCAGAACCCCTGTACCTTAGGGCAGGACCACCACATGTGACCACTCGTCCCCACTTGGCCACATCCTCTTGGGCAACTGGGGGACACCCCCGGGAACATCTTGGATAACTTAGATGGGTCCCTATGCCATCCCTGTAAAATCTTAAAGTTGTGCTCCATGTCCGACGTGAACAGGTTCCCATGGAAAGCTATTTTAAACACCCTGGACCATGCGTCTTCCGAGAGAGCCTCTCCTGCCAGGTCATTCCAGAACCCACCAAACCCTCTCCTCCCTTCCAAGTTAACAGTGTTCAATATTTGGTACATTTTGGATACTACCCCCTTCCTCGTTGTGGCCGTGTCTAATAACTTTTCAAAGGGGGTCAGCTGTCTCCGCAGATTCAGGCCCCAAGTCTGGTCACAGAGGATTCCCTTCAGGCGCAGATATTCAAAGACTGAAAGAGACCCCCGCCCAAGCGCTTCTCGCAGCTCCTCGTATTCAAGGAACTCACCCTCCTTGAACAGCTGCCCCGCCCATTCCAGCCCCCCATCCGACCAGGACTGGGCATTCCTGAATCCCCTGCTACCCAGTTTGAGCGGGTGGCCCCAGAGCGAAGACATCGGGGAGGGCCAGGACGTGAGGTGCGCAGTTGTGGGTCCCTCCTTCCAAATCGACCAGAGTATGCCCAGGGTTGGGTGGGTCTGCAATTTATTTGGGATGTGTTTACGTGGCAGCCACAAAAGGTCGCGTACTTTCAGAGGGTGGGCATCCATGTCCTCCAGATAAGACCAATAGGTGCCCATCCCCTCCCTCATGTTTTCCAACAGGACCCTTAGCTGGGCGGCCCGGTGGTAGAGAAGGAAGTCCGGCAGCCCGAAACCACACTCCTCCCTAGGTAACGTTAGAATGGCCTTCCCTATCCTCGGGTTCCTCCCTTGCCAAACAAACTCTCGGACTGCCCTCTGTAGGTCTCGAAACATCTGGTCGGGGACCCCCGTTGGGAGTGCCGTGAAAAGATACAGCAGTCTTGGGAGGATGTTCATTTTCACCGCTGTCATGCGCCCGTACCAGGACAGGATCATACCTCCCCACCTCCTCAGGTCTGACTTTATCTCTGCCATAATGGGCGCATAATTCGCCGAAGCCAGTTTAGAGAGATCCCTTGTGAGGAGTACACCCAAGTACCTGATGGAGTTCTTCCCCACCACAATCCCCGCACACCCATCCCGGTGGTCCAGCCCCGGGTCCCGAGCCCTCATAGGGAGTAACACTGATTTTGATGCGTTTATTTTTAGCCCCGAGAATTGGCCAAAGGTCGTCATCAGGGCCAAGAGGGGGCGGGGGGGAGCGAGGTGCCGGGCTCCACCAGGTATGCAAGAATATCGTCAGCAAACAGGGAGAGCTTGAACTCCACCTCTCCTCTTTTAATCCCTTTAATGTTGGGGTGAGCTCGGACCGCTATGGCCAGGGGCTCCATCGTCAGCACATATATTAAAGGGGAGAGTGGGCATGCCTGTCGCGTCCCCCGTGTGAGGGAGAATGAGTCGGAAGTTCTCCATTCACCTGCACTCTCGCCGTCAAATTTCTTTTAAGGGTTTGTGATCGGTACACCACATAAAACATGTCCCCCAAATAAAATTCCTAAATTTCTCCATGGCCCAATAACAAGTTAAAGCCTCTTTTTCCAGCACAGAATATCGAAATTCGGCTTACCTTAATCCTCGAGATGCATGCGCTATAATCTCTTCCTTGCCATTATCATCCACTTGAGATAATACTGCTCCAATTCCCATTTCAGATGCATCAACCGTGACTTTACTCTGGCGGCACGTATCAAACTGCCCTAACGGTTGTGCCAAATCAATCTCCTTCATTAATCTAACAAACTCATCTTCACACTTAAGCAACCAGACAAACTCAACCCCTTTCTTCGGCCATTTTCTTAGTTCAATTACCTTACTAGCATAGTTATGCACACAATTTTTGATAAAACTCGGTCATCCCTAGAAAAGATCTCAACTCTGCTTTGTCATCTGGGCTTTTGATATCTTTTATAGCATTTACCAAACTCTCTTTTGGTCTTAACCAATTGATCGATATTTCATGGCCTAAATACTCAACTTTAGAAACACCAAATTTGCATTTCTCTTCCCTTAACACAATGCCATTCTTCTCAAATATTTCCAAAACTCTATCAAGGATGTTGTTGTGTTCCTCCTCATTCTTCCCACAAACTAGCACATCATCCTGAATACAATATACACCTCTGATTTTACCAATCTGTCCATGACTTTTTGAAAAACTGCCGAAGCAGCCACAAGCCCAAACGGCATGCGTTTAAACTGGAATACTCCTTCATGGGAGACAAATTGTCATGACCCTTACCCCCTGGCCCTCACTGGCAAGTCAGCCTTCCAGTTAGGGCCAGGTCAAAGGCCTTAAAACCTCATCCAAGACTCTCTTGGAGTCAGTCCTGGCGCCTTTGGCGCCAGGCTCATAACCATCATGAAGACCAACATTAGAATAGGACTACATACTTGGGACTATTTAACTTGGGGGGGTTCAGCCAACATGGAGGCACACACACACAGCTCAGTTACAAAGAACTGAGCTATGCGGTCTAGTTTTTTGGGTGTGGCAGGCCTGGGACTACTTTACCTGGACTACTTTACCTGAGACTATTTAAACCGCACCCAAACAGCAGAACACGCTTCGCGTTATTCTGCTGTGGGCAGCGTAACGCTCACTGTGTCCAGTTCTTTGATGCCAGTTTACCTGAAACCAAGGATCTGCAGAGAGAGAAAGAACACTACAAAACTTACCTGGAAGAGTATCCTGTCTTCAATCCATCGCCGACTTCAGTTCCACTCACCTGAAGGAACGAATTCCATCATCCGGCACGGCATGCATCCTGGAATACCATAACCTGGAAAGAGGAGAAAGACAGCATTAGTAAGCGTTTACTCACGTTTACTCCCGAACGAAGAAAGCCACACAATTCTTACCTGCGTAGTCATCTCCTGGTCAGTATCACCGCTGGAACATCACGACGCTCAGCGAGGAACGAAGAAAGCCACACAATTCTTACCTGCGTAGTCATCTCCTGGTCAGTATCACCGTTGGAACATCACGGCGCTCAGCGAGGAACATCGCAACCTGCAAGGAGAGAAAAGACACAGGTGAGCGTAACACAAATGCCCTGAGTTTACAGCACCGCTCTTCCAATTCCACCTGATAAGCAGAGGCCATGTCCAATTTAGAAAATACCCTCCCTTGCCCAATTCTTGAAAGCATCTCTGACAAATTTGGGATGGGGTGGCGATCCACCCTCACACACTTATTGAGTTGTCGTAAATCCACACACAAGCGGAGTTTGCCTGAGCTGCTCTTAACAACTACCAATGGAGTAGTCCAGTCTACTCCTCCCGCTCTTTCAATAACATCTAACTTCAACAATTTAGTAAGCTCCTCCTTGACGCCTTCTCTTACTGCCAAAGGCACCGGCCTCAATTTTGCAGCTATAGGCACACTTCCCTTCCTTAAGATAATTTGATGCTGTATACCTTTTATTTTGCCAATACCTTTCTTAAATACCATGGGATGTTTACTGGTGATGGATTCGCCTACTTGCAACACCTGCTCAGCACCATTCGGGTCTAATTTGATTTTCAATTTTTTCTGGTCCCTCCACCCCAACAAAGTAAGACCTCTTTTGGTTACATACATTTTTCCTTCACATTCCCGATCCTTGAATTCAAATCGATTCCTGCTATATCCCAAAAGATCAATTGGGTCCCGATTGTAGCCGCCAGGCCTAATGTCGGGCTTGAAGAGTCTTTGTATATCCCCCTTTACAACCATTTCAAATAACTCTCTCGACATGTGTTATTTTTGATCCCGAATCTGCCAACATCCATACTTCTTTCCCATCCACTTTAACACTCGGATAAGGGTGCTCACATTCATCATCCACATCTTCCACAGCATTAACAGTGTTAATAGTATTAACAATGACATTTTCCACCGGAAATTCATTTTCATCATCAGATGATTTCCGTCCTTCCTCCTCAGTGACATATAAAACCTTCTTCTGAGCATGTTGGTAGTTTTTGCAACAGTTTGCAAAATGTCCCTTACTCTTGCATTTTGAACACACTGCTCTTCTTCCTGGACAAACTACTGAGGCAGCGAAATGCGTGCTACTGGCACACCGATAACATAGGCGTTCTTCTTTTTCTCTTTGTTCTCCCTTTTGCTTGTTGTTCTTTGTCTCAATTCCGCCTCAGTATGGCTGTCTTTCCTTATATCTAAACTTCTTCTTGCTCTTTTGTTCATGCACATTCCAAACCTCTGCCTTCATCTCATTGGAGTCTCTCTTTTCCAACTTAGCAATGCAAGCGAATGAATGTTCAACCCTTCTGACAATGGTTAATACTTCATCCGATGTGGGCTCATCTTTGAGCCATAATTCCTCATGTATGCGATCAGAGCTGCAATGCATCATGAATTGATCACGTAGATGTTCATTATATGCTCCCTGAAACTTGCACGAAGATGCCAATTGGCGGAGTGCAGTAATATACTAGTCAACTGATTCTCCTGATTCCTGCAATCTCATGCGACAATTACACCTTTCTAGTATAGTGCTTGTTTTTGGATTAAAATGTAGATCCATTTTCGCAAACACACCTTCAAGTTCAGATATGGTATCTCCCTCACCATCACTTGCAATTTGTGGCAAAGTCTCAAAGATTCTCTGTCCTTCGTAGCCCAAGTGATGCATTAATAGGGCACATTTTCTGTCATTTGAAAAAGAATTACCACCAGCTGCTTTTAAATAATGCATAAATCCTTTCTTCCATTGTGCCCATTTGATCTTTATTGGCCCTGGAATTGCCATAAACGTGGGTGGGGCACTAACATTTGACATGGCTATGGTACTGTTCCAGTGGGCTAGTTGAAGTGTGAAGCAAGCAAAGTTATGCTACAGATATTATTTTTCCTGTGGGTTGTCGCTTCCTAACACTTCCTCTTATATGAGCACTGAAATGGTACTACTGTTGATAGCTGCTTGTTGCTGCTGCTTCCGAACGATTACTGTTATAAAGGTGATTCTATTGTAGTGATGCCTGCTGCTGCTGATCAACTCCTGTTTTGCACCTTTGTCCTTATTTGGCATGTGTTACACACCTTTGTTCTTAATTGGCGTGCGCCTCTGGTCCCTTCTTGCTCCTACTTACTGGTAAACTATTTCATATTCCCCTGTGGCTGATTCTCCTTCTTCTCATGTGCCTCCTTATGCACAATCTTCAATTTTCATCCTAACTTCCTTTGTTTGTGGGATGACATGTACCTTATTCGACAGTGCGCCGCTTTACCATGAAATACGGTATAAGTCTGTGAATGGGAGAAGCAGCAGGGAGGCAGCTTAAAATTCAGCGCGAGGTTGAAGCGAAAGGGAATGAAGGGCCGCGTCGGGGGAGGAGGGGGCTTACATGGCTATGGCTGTGTGCGATGAGGTCGGGGAAGCATTGGGAGTGGATGGGAATCACTTACCTCTGGGACGCTGCAACGTTCAGCATAACGGAGCGGCTGCAATGTAGCATGGCGTAGTAGCCGTGGGGGCACTGCAGGCACTTCAGACTTTCACGGCAGGGCACAGGTGCGCAGCGTAGGTCCTGGCTTGCTTCTTCTTAATGAATCCTCGTCGCCAATGTTAAATACGAACGTCCGGACACACGTTAACTTCGATTTCTATTTATTTAAGTTATCTTTAAATGAAAAGGACCTCCAGCTGCATAACATTACAACCAGGAACTCTGAACTACAGCAACGGATTAAAATGGAATGCAAATGAAAGTAAACAGCATCACAGTAAATTAGAATGTTATCTCATAAAATGACATGCTTACATTCCAGCCATCACAAGATTGCATTCTCTTCATGACATATTTGCATTCCATAGCTATTGAACACATAATACACACATATATATTTATATGCCTTTAAAGCTACACCCCAAGCAATATATATATGCAACTCATTAAGGCTACACCATAACCGTTTTGACAATAATAGCTGTTTTAGAGACAGTATACCCTTCTTTACCTGTGGCTATGGAAAAAAATAACTGATCAGTTTTCCTTAGTGGTTTTGTCTTGTTTAGGTAGCACATTACTGCTCTCCTACCATTTTATGTATGGAGGCATTTCTCTGTTGAATTAGTTGGGTTCTAGAAGGCGGCTGAAAGTTCTATGGATTGGTTAACATGGAACTTTTATATACATTTTGGAGAAAAATGTGGGTGTGTTCTAAGAACCACTTTGTCTTTATGAACAATAACTAAAGGATCTTGAACTGAGAAGGCTTGCAGTTCACTGACCCTTCTTATCGAGGCAATGGCGACAAAAAACGCAGTCTTGTAATTGAGATGTTTAAGACTGGTTTTATGCATTGGCTCAAAAGGGGGACCAATCTGTTTAGAAAGTACAACATTAAGGTCCCATCCCGAGTTGGATTTGAAATTGGGGGCGATGTAGTCTTTTAACCCCTTCCATAAATGCCTTAACTACTGCTATCTTCCACCATGACACTTTAGTTTGAGAGGTGTTGAATGCTGAGAGAGCTGCTAAATGAACGTGAAGGGATTTATAGACTAATCCTGAGTCCAAGATGTAAAGCAGATAAGAGTACTATATGTGAAGGTGAACAGTCAATGGGGTTGATGCTGCGTATTTTGCACCAAAAGACAAAGCGTTTCCACTTGTTGAAATAGTAGTGTCTCGTGTTGGGTTCCTGCACTTCCCTTAAAATGTCCATGCATTTTTGTGGCAGGTTTAAATGCCCAAACTATGACTTCAGGAGTCAAGCTGTCAAGTTCAGTGTTTGTGGGCTTGGACAGAGTTTTCCCTTGATTTTGGTAGTTTGCTTTAAGGGCACGGTAGTTTGACTGGTGTGCAGAGACTTTTTATTCATAAAATAGCCATATTTTGCATTTGGCCTAATTGTGTGAGGTTATCCTTGCCTTGCTTTTAGCCCATTTATGTCAGTCAGCCATATCTGCCATTTTAGTTTATTTGTGTAAGGTAGCCTTACCTTGCATTTAGCCTATTTGTGTAAGTCAGCCATATCTAACATTTCAGACCAATTGTGTAAGGTAGCCATATTTGGCATTTAGCCTTATTGTATAAGGTAGCATTGCCTTGCTTTTAGCCCATTTGTGTTAGCCATATCTTAAATTTAACCTAATTGTGTAAGGTAGCCTTGCTTTGCTTTGCTTTTAGCCCGTTTGTGTTAGCCTTATCTTGCATTTAGCCTAATTGTGTAAGGTAGCCTTACCGTGCATTTAGCCCAGTTGTGCAAGGTACATAAATGGAACACAGGATGAAGACATTGTTGTTTGGACAGCTATCCCAAATTTCTCCTGTCACACAGCGCACCTTCTTAACCGAGTGGAAGACACAGGCTCATTCCACACACCCTGCGCTCACATATAACACAAACACTATTGCGCAACACTTCTGCCATACGAATGAAGTTGCCTTTAACGACAGAAATTCAAATTCTAGCTTCCCACAAAATTCTCGGTCTCCTTAAACACAATCCAACGCTGTTTAGCTCACAGTATACCTTCGAAGCACACATCCACACACCATTCAGACATGATGAGCAGGGTCTTACCACCCTCACATATCTTTTTTTTTGTGAAAACTCTTTTTATTAAATTTTACAACATATGGAAAACATTCCGCCACCCACCCCTCCCTCTCCCTAAACCCCCACCCTCCCGAGGCAACGATCATTCAGTTTCTGGTTCGCCTCCCTTCCGAGCCCAGTCTCCCCCGTCATTGTAAATCTAGCAGTTTCAGACGCTGCGGGCACCACATCACTCTAAAGTCGTCTCTAAGGAAAGTCATTATTTCCCCCCAGTCCGCGGCGAAGTTCTGTACCTTATTGTCCATGGCATACGTTGCCCATTCCAAAGCTACTATTTCCCAGATCTTTCGTAGCCAGTCTTGAATCATGGGGGCTTCCAACCTCTTCCATTTTTGGGCTATTATCATAGCCGCCAATGTTAATATCACTTTCGCTTTCTCCCGTGCTCTGGGCTCCCCCACTCCTGTGGTGCCTCTAGTGCCTATGAGGATCTGTACCGGTGTTCTTCCATCTCCAGGGCCAAAAGCCTGATCCTGCGCACTCTGTACCTCCCTAGGGCATTTCCACCATATGTGCTCCGCTGTACCCACCAACCCACAACCCCTCCAGCACTTCCAGCAAGTTGCTGGATAGATCTTATGGAGACGAGCCGGTGTGTAGTGCCACCCTACCAATATCTTATACCAAGCTCTTGCAGTTGGGAAGCTTTTGCCATTTTAGGTATTTCCCTCCCCGGGATACGTTCCCATTTCTGCACTTATGCCCACTGGTGACCTGCATTCGTGCTATCCAGAATCTTATATAAATTAGAGATTAGATCCTTCGTTCCATCATTGCATAGCAGAAAGTTTTCAAATTTCGTTGGTTCTCTAGTAGCCGCAGCTCTGACCCCCGGGTGTAACACCCAGTGTCGTATCTGTGCATACCTTAATCTTTCCCCCTCTTGTATTGCGTATTCCCGTTTACAGTCCTCAAACGACAGTAACTCCCCTCCTCAAAACATATCACTGAGCTTCCTGCAGCCTTCCTCCTGCCATTGCATGAATGTCCCTTTCTCCATTCCCGGTGTGAAGTCCCCATTGCCAGAGATAGGGGTGAAAGGAGACGGAAACGTCGTAATTCCCCTGGTTCCTGCCAATTTATCCCAGGTATCTGCCATAAGCTTAGTTCTAGAGCTCTCAGAGATGTCTCGGTCTGTGCGGTTTCGGCAGCCATAAGACCTCTGCCAAATTACGGTGTGCAACCGCCCTATCCATCCACACCCATAATTTTGCTCGCATACCCACGTCGCCCTTCAGCCATTCCCTAATGACCCAGAGCTGTGCCGCTTCATAGTACCGCCTAAAATTCGGTAGGTCCAGACCTCCCTCACCCCTAGATGCCATCAATAAGCGAGTGCCCGCCCTAGCCCTTTTCCCTTCCCATAGAAATCCATTGGTCAACATTCCCAATTCCCTAACGAAGCCCGATGTTATCGGCTGTGGGATGGCTTGAAATAAGTACAACAGTCGCGGAAGTGTGACCATCTTAACTGCGGCAATCCGCCCTAACCACGATACCCCGAGACATCTCCATCTCTGGAAGTCCCTTTTAATTTCCTTCAGAAGCGGGGGGTAATTGGCTGAATACCAACCTGCCAGGTTTGCGGTGATCCTAACTCCCAAGTATCTAACCCCTGCCGGGCTCCATGTAAAAGGAGTGCTTGCTTTCAGCGCGTCGCAGTCCCCACCCCTTAGTGTTAGATTCAATATTTCAGATTGTTCACATTGATCTTCAGCCCTTAAACCTCCCCAAACTCCTCCAACAGGGACGTACTAACTTGGATCGAATCGATTGGTGTGGTCAGGGCGAGCAACATGTCGTCACCAAACGCTGCCACCTTTTGCTGCCCCCCCCCCCCCCCAAAAGGAATGCCCTGTATCCCCTCCGCCTCCCGTATTGCCTGCAAGAGAGGGTCCAAATAAATTGCATAAAGTATTGGAGATAACAGGCAGCCTTGTTTTGTTCCCTTCTGCAGTCTTACCGGTCTCGATGTCGTGCCATTCACGACTATTCAAATTATTGGGGCCTGGTAGTTAGCTTGAACAATAGTCAAACTCCCCTCCAAACCCCATTTTCTGCATGACCCGGAACAGAAAAGACCACTCCACGTGGTCAAATGCCTTTTCCGCATCTTCTGCCAAAAGGACCGCAGGAGTGTTTGTTCTCTGCACCTTTTCCACCAAGTGGGCCACCCGCCTGATGTTATCAGCCGTTTGCCTACCCCTGACGAAGACTGCCTGATAGGGGTCTATCAAACCTGGAAGGTGGATTTCAAGTCTGTTTGCTAGGATCTTTGTAAATATCTTGGCATCAATATTTATCAATGTGATAGGCCTATAGGATGTTCTTTCTTCTGGGTCTTTATTTGGCTTAAGTATGAGGGTTAGCTTTGCTTCCTCCATGGAGGGGGCAATTCTACCTGTTTGCCGAAGTGTATTAAATAGCGAGGTTAATTGCGGAGCTAGCTGCGTAATTAACATTTTATAAAAGGCAGCAGTATAGCCGTCTGGGCCCGGGTCCTTGTTTGCCGGTAGGGCCCTAATCACCCTTCGAACTTCCGCCTCTGTGATTTCTTGATTGAGGGTCTCCCGTGTTTCCCTCCCAATGTTCTGTAGCTGCACTCTTTTGAGGAGCCCCTCCCGCAAGCCGCCCTGAGGGTTCTGAGAGGCATAGAGGGAGTCATAGTACCCCACTAAAACTTCCTGCAATTCCTCCAACCGTGTAACCCGTTCCCCTGAGCCCGTTTTCAATGCTGTGATTGTATTCCTCGGTTTCGCCCCCCGAAGTAACCGCGCTAGTAGCGCGTCCGCCTTGTTCGCCTTTGCATAGAACTTCTGTCGCACTGCGAGTAGAGCCCCCTCTGCCTTTTTAGTTCAGAGAATTTCTAACTGCCCCAGTGCTCTTCAATATTCCCTCATAGCGGATCTAGATGGAGTCTTAACCGCCGTCTGCCTTACCACCTCTACCTCAGCTTCAAGTTGCGTTTCTAATGCCTTCATTTGTTTAGTTCGGCGGGCGGCTCCTGCTATAAGTTCCCCCCCTAAGAGTGGCCTTGAATGCGTCCCATCGCATGTCTTCTCTAGTGTCCTCCTTCCCATTAATGGCAAAGAAAATCTTGATCTTCTCTTTGATTTCACCCCGGACCTCCGGATCTCTTAAAAAAGACTGTGAATATTTCCATACCATACCCCCTTGTCCCTTCGACCCAGCTCCATAGTGACTGACACCGTTTTATGATCTGCTATCCCTATCGGTCCCGTGCTCACCTCCCGAATCCTACCCACTAAACCCAGATATAATCAGTACTGGACTGTGACCCCGTGAACCCCCGATAAAAAGGTATATCCTTTCTCTTCTCCCCTCAATTCCCTCCACGTATCCCTAAACCCCATCCTGCCAATCCTATCCTTCAATTCCGCCGACATTACCGCCCCCCCTCTTACTTGTCCACCGCCCCATCCCGCTCTCTGTCCCAGGCGATATTAAGGTCTCCCATCAGGACTATCTGACCCCAGGCTTGTTCTTCTAGCACCTTCAGCACTCGCTGCAAGAACTGTTCCTGCCCAGAGTTCGGAGCATACACCACTGCTATTGTATAGGGGACATCCCTATACCTCCCCCTGGCCACAATATATATCCCCTCCTTGTCCCTTATTACATTACCGACTCTAAAGTTAACCGTATTCTTGATGGCCAGGGTGACTCCCCTTGATTTACTTGGGCTAGGGGCATGTAGACTCTGATCAAACCCATGCAGCTTCAGCTGCCCCTGGTCCTTATGCAAAAGATGCGTTTATTGTAGCCCCATTATGTCCGGCCCTTCTTTCCTTGTAAATTGCTCCAACTTTTTCCTCAAGAGGGGTATTCAATCCTCTCACATTATGCGTTAGCCACTTGAAAGGTGCCCCGGCCCTTCCGCTCTCTCCTCTGCTGAATGTCCCGTTGCCCCATCCCCTTAGCCCCCATCCCTCACCCGCTTCCTCTCCATCCCCTCCCCCCCTGGAAGGACAATGGACAATTTCTTCCCGCTGACCCTCCACTCCTAACTCGGCAATTCCCACCCTTTCCGGTCCCAAAATGGTTGTTCTCCCAGCAACCCCAAAGCCTCAGTCCACCTTTTAGAGGCCCACCACCCCTTTTACCACTGTTTCTCATCAGAGATCCGCCTGTGTTCCATCCACGTCTTCTCTGGTCTTTTCTTTTCGCGGCATTCTGCCTTCTTTTATTCCTCTTCTTCTTTTCTCCCCGACTGTCATCCATTCCCAGGGTCTCGGCCTCGACCGACTGATTGTTCGCTGTGTGTCAGAGCCCGTGGGAGCCTCCGCCAATTCTATTTGAAGTAAATCTGCCCCTTCCTGCACAGAGGTGATCCGCCTCTCGCTCCCCTCCCACTCAAAAAGTAGGACAAACGAAAAAGTCAATTTGTATCGGATGGCTTTCTCATTTAGTGCCTTTAGTAGTGGACCCATTTGTCTCCTTTTTGTGAGTGTGCTGTTCGCCAAATCCTGGTACAGCGCAATCTGCTGCCCTTTGAACATGATGGGTTCCCGTGTTCTTGCCGCTCAGAGGACTGCCTCCTTCTGGGCGTACCTGGTGAAAGCAGCCAGAACATCTCTGGGGTTTGCTGTCTGTTCTCTGGCCAGCCTCCCTCTTCTGTGCACGCGGTCCAGCTCAATCGTCTCTGGGCTTTCTTCTTCCAGGATATCTGCGAACATTTCTTGAATCACTGCTTTAGGATCTTTATCGGGCACTGATTCTGGTACCATTTTCACCCTTATATTGATCGTTAGGGATCTGTTTTCCATATCCTCCATCTGAATCTCGAGGTTCCGAGTTGCTATGTCCAGTCTCTCGATAGCTTAACTGTTAGCCATAGTGTCCTTGTCCACTTCTTGGAGGCCTTTTTCCAGGAGGTCTGTCCTTTCCCCCCCAATTTCTGCGTCTCTTGTCTGATCTCTCCTAAGGCTTCATTTAAGTCAGCACGCATAAGTTGAAATTGCTCCTGAAAAGTCTTCGCCAAGTTTGTTTGTAGAGCGCGCAATTCGCCCAGAAATTCTTGTCTCGACATTAAGGTAGATACCCCCCCCTGGGCATTGCCTTCTATGATCTCTTTCCGACTGTTTTTGGCCCCATCCTTTGCATTTTGCATGGGACACATTGCATGGAGGGTGCCCGAGGCGTCTCCTGGGGCATGAGCCAATTTAGCCCCTTTTCCTTTGGCTTTTGTAGTCATAATCCACGTTCTTCCCCTCCTCGATGCTGCTCCGTCTCCCCGCCGGGCGTTCCCGTTGCCAGTCCGCTTCTCTGTAGTCCCCCCCTTTATGTTTCAGAATGTGGTGCTTTTTTCGCCGCTATGCCTTCCCTTTTTACCCGGCTGCTCACTCCAGACCTCCTGCGTCTGGTTCGTTATCATGCAGGGCGCCTCACTCGTTCAAGTGTCCTTACTTTCAACTCATCTCTCAACTCCAAGCAAGCCCCAGTGATTTCGGGCAGCTTGCGCAGAGACCGAAGCTTCAATAGGAGAATGGTGTGGGCAAGTGCACCACCTTCCGTTGTATGCGCATTGAACTCTGTCTCTCCCGGTGTTCCCCTAGTATATCCACGCTGACTCGGATCTCCTCTTTCTTATACAGCCCCCTTGATTGTCTGGGGCCCGGAGACCTGCTGCCTCCCTGTGCTTGTGGGGGGGGGAGGGGAGGGGGTTTCTCTAACCGTTTGACAAATGGGCTCCAGCCCCCTCCTATCGCACGGTGGGCTTCTTCCTCATGTCCCTTTAAATGGAGCCTTGCTTTTGTTTACTGGGGTGGGAGCCAAAGCGGTTCCTGCGCAGGCACCTTGCTACCGGTCACAGGTCCCACGCCGCCCGGTCTCCCGCTGCCGGGGCACCCCCGCCTCTTCACACACTCACCGGCCTCTCTTCAGTTCAGCCTCCGGGCTCTCCAGCGAGTCGGGGGAATGCCGGTTGATAACGGCACCCCCCTCTGCTGCACCCCGACACCCTGACTTCCGCCGCCTCTGGGATGCTCCCGCTGCCTCTCCGAACCTTCTATCACCTCCATGGTTTCCCGGGCCCCAACGGGGCCGGTCTCCTCCTCCTGTCAGACTCCATTGGGGGTCACAGGCTCGCTGCCGTGCAGCACTCTGCTGCTTCCGCGGCTTCCCAGGTGCCGACTCTGGAGATCTCTTCCCGCTGGGGGTTATCCGCGACCGCGGCCCCTCCGCTGTGCGGCACTCCACTGGCGGGCTGCCCGGCCCTGGGACCACGTCCGACGCCGTCCCCGCGCATCAACACCATGAAGCCTGCAGGGTCCCACCTTCTCACCGGTTATTGCCTATCTTCAGGGTGCTTCCGGGGTTCTTGCCGTGGTGCAGGACCGCCGGATCCTCGTCCCGCTTTCGCCCCAAAACCGCCTATCAGGCAGTCTTCCCTCCTTGATGCGGTCACCGAGGGCCGCCGCCACCTCGCACCAGACGGCAACGTTGTTCGCCGCTCTCTCCCTACTGCTCATACGACCTCCCGAGGTCGCGGGGGGTCCTTTCGCCTCTGCCGGGGTCCGCTAATGGGAACCTCACACCAGTCGGGGTTCGGAAGAGCGCCGTCAGCACGTCTACACTGTGTTGGCGGCCATCTTGGAATTCCACCCTCACATATCTTTAATGGCTGAAACACACGCACGCATAATAGCACCTCCCGATTTTCCCAAATTTGGACTCTGGTCCTTGCAAGGGCATTCAACCAACAGTGCATTGGGGCCATAATGATGGCAAAAGGCGCAATACATATGACAAAATGAATGAATAAGGGTATCAAAATAGGGTTTTCTTTGTTCACAGGGGCCTGCTACAACCAAGGGATATGCACCAAAATTAAACACATTCATGGCAGACTACACCTCCCCCTTTATGGATCAGTGCTTAACGTGAGGCATGAATGTAGCTCATAATGACCACACAGTTTCTTCACCAACTGTTGTCAGTTAGAAACTATAAAAAACAGTACAATGTGCAAGATTTCTCAGCATGTGCAAGTAAAGTACAATGTGCAAAAAATGAAATCCCTTACATTCACACGTAGCAGGGTAAACCCTCCTACTCACTACCTTACTCAAATGAATTGGGCGATATAAGTGGAGTACGGTAGTGAGTAGGAGAGTTTACCCTGCTACGTGTGAATGTAACAAATTTAATTCATAAGGAAGCAGTGATAGAAAATCTCATCATAAAGTGGTAAAATTTAAATATTTTGTTTGCAAAGTACTGTATTGCATGATAGGCACTTGACATACTGACCCCAAAGAACTTTGTTGTTGCATATGATGAGAAACGGTGCACACTGTACTGTTTTATGTATGTATAATCCTTAAGTATTTATGTAATAATTGGGAATGGTAATTGAAGTATTTTTAATGTGTTGTGTGAAGTGCAAATAATAAAACAATGTTTTTAACTGACAACAGTTGGTGAAGATACTGTGTGGTCATTATGACCAACATTCATGCCTCATGTTAAGCACTGATCCGTCAAAAAGGAGGGGTAGTCTGCCACAAATGTGCAGTGTAATCGTGGTGTGCAGAGACATCTGGAGCAGGTGTGAAACCATGGCTGCTATGCTCATATTGGTGCTATCAGGATAAAAGTGACTTGTTACTGGTGCATCTTGTGGATTACTTTGTCCAGAAGTGGTGTTGGGCGGAAAGAGTACACAAATCTCCCTAAATAATTCATCCACAGAGTGTTAGTGTTCCCCTTCGACCCTGTTTGTGGATACTTGAATGCGTAGTTTGGGCAGTGTGTTGCAAAGAGATCTATGCCTGGTAGCTGCCATTGTGTGAAGATGTTGTGTAAAATATCTGCATCTATTTACCACTTGTGTTGTGCGGGCAGTTGTAAACTTCTGTTTAAATCTGCCAGACAGTTGTGTTCCCCTGGAACATGTTGAGACGGGAGGAATATGTTGTGGCAGAGAGACTATTTCCAAATCCTTTGAGCTAACTTGGAGAGACTTAGAGAGTGTGCCCTGCGCTGCTTGTTTATCTAGAACATGGCTGTGGGGCTGTCTGTGAACACGAGAAAGGTTTCACCTGCCAGCTGATCTTGAAAAGCTTGAGGGGTTTTGAAGATGGCTAGCAACTCTAGATGTTTTGCTACTTCTTCTGTTCACACTGTGGCTGGACCTGTAAGAAACAAGCCTGTACTTTTTAAAGCAAAAGGCACTATGAAAAGTCTGTGGGCTCCATTAAGCAAGAACCGACGTTCAACCACCTGGAAGTCCTGCACGATACTTAACGTCTGACCCAGGGACAACTCCCGACCTGTGGTTAGGGATAGGTTCCAGCTGCAATGCCTGAGTAAGTTAGTTAGATGACAGGTATGGCTGGTGGGTATTACCGTCTGTTGGATTGGAATAGCACAAGGGGTTACTCTGCATGGTAAGTTATTTAAGAAGAAAGATGTCTGCATAGAACTGGTTTCGACTCCCTTGGTAGACATACACTTTTTGAAGATACAAAGTCGCCACTGGACAGCAGAGGTAAGAAGGTTGGTGACACTACATTTGGAAATACAGTCGAAGTGGCCTTAACTGATGCCACAGCAGTCTGATAATTTGTTACAGTTATTGTCTGAGGTTAGGAGGATTACTAGTTTTCAATTTATAAGTCTACTGGAGATAGAAGTTATACAGAGGGAGTAGAAGAAAGCCTTTTGAATTGACAATCACACTGCCACCTTATGTACTACTTATGTAATATGTTCTGTTGGTAATGAAAGGACAGAGAAACCTTATCCTACTGCTTCTGTACGTCTGACTTGATCACATTCTGTTGATGAATATATTGCCGTAGACAGAGGAACAAAGACAGTAAATAGTATTTCCTGGCCCAGGTCGAAGTTAACACCGGAGCACATGCATCCTATCCTTATGTTGCAGAGGCTGTATTAAGCATCAATTCATTTCAAAACTGAGATTGAGAGCCTGATAAACATTCAAGTTGAATAGGTATTGATGCTTTAGTTTGTAATTTAGGGAGACACTAATTGGCTTGGACCTCATAATACTATTCATTGTAACAAAAAAAATAAAGTTTAAAAGAAGGAAAATGAAACGTATAGTTGTACTAGTAACGCAAAAGGGGTAGTGTGGAAGCAGATGACCATTTTTAATAATTAAGTGAACTCAAGAACATAAGTAGCGGTATTACGAGGAGGGTGGGTTTTCTTGTTTATACAGCTCTGAATACCCCTCCCCTTGTGTCCTGCATAGCCATCGTTTTCTTTTCCTTTAGCAGACCTCTATTAGGCATCCCTTCCCTTTTGGCTGAAGGCAATGTTAAACATGTACCCATGCTTGATTGAAAGGACTGCCCTGCTGTGTTCCCCTCTTGGGGTAATTGGGACAAGGACATGGCCTCCCCTCCAACGAATCTAACCGGTCTAAACTTGCATGGAAAATAAACTGCTGTATTACAACGGAAGTAGTCCTAGGGGGTTGGTCGAACGCCCCCTGGCAGACCCAGAATGATTTTCTCAGAAGTAATCTCCACCCCCGGTAGGAATTATGTTGCACCCATTCAATGAAAAATATGAAGAACTATCCCATTTATAACTAAGCCTACTGTTCTCGCTTAGACAGGGCAGGCATGCCAGAAGGTCTAGGAACTGGGACATGGCGTACTCGTTCTAGTCACTTGATTGGGAAACGAAATAGATACAGGGCAATCACGGGGAGGTTAGAGATTAGTCAGGTGCGGTTGCTATGCTGAGCACCTTGACTTGCAAGCCAATTAATACAACCTCCTCTGTTTGCCACCAACAAAATCAAAGGCTGTGACTGCTTTTCTTCCAAAAAAGTATTCAACTACACTATTGGGAGTGACAAAAGCTAGTGAGGAAAGAATTGTAATTTGGGTTGTAGCAAATATGCTTGTTGAAGGTCCGTTTTACGTACTTTCCACCAAGTGTATAAAACAACCAGTTATGGTAGTGGCAGGGAATATTATTTTTTAACTGGCTTAATAGCCTGAATTTTGAAATCTAAAATAATATTGTTTAGGTTGGCTGACTATTCTCCCCCTAATTATTGACAATAGATCTATGTATGCTTTTAAAGCCTTGCCAGGTAATAAGACATGCATTAACACTATCACTGTTCCCTGGTAATGACCATGCACTGAGAAGACCTAGTGAAATTGAGCCGGACAGCTTCTGAATGTGCTGTTCACTTGCCATAAACTACTTTCCTTGAGCATTGTAATATTTTTGCTGGTTGAAAACGCTATTATTCTTCTCTCACTTTGTAGTCTGTCACACATCAGCAATTAATTCCTCAACCATAACGTATGTTTTAAGCAAATGTTTACATTTTCAAAAGTTCTCAGTGCTGCTGGCAGATGCAAGTCTTGTTGACGCCTTATTTTCATTGCACGTGTCATTAGTAGGTGGTCAGCTGTGTAGTCTGGTAAATCAATGCAGCTTTTTAAAAAATATTTTCTTGCTGCTCTCTTCAGAGGATGCTGCCTTTTCCTTGCAACTGATTTTACAGCGATTTATGCAGCACCTGGCACATGATTTTGCTTGCAGCTGTAGGAAATTTCATTTAATGCGATAGCTCTCTCCACTTTTCAGGCGTATGAACATTTTCAAAATGTCAATGTTTTGAGCGCTCCTTAATATAAATGAAGCCTTTGTGTGATAAGAACAAGTTACTCTCTTACCTGGTAACGTTCTATCGATGGGATGGTCCGACGACGTATTCCATATCTATGACAGTAATCACCACAGCTGTGCTGCTTTGGAAAATCTTTCGGCGTCTGCGTCGATGTTGATACGCCGTCCTCGAGGGCCTCCGTCGAGCCGACGTCACCGGATGTTATAAGTAGGACGCACAACGCCCGTAGCCTCAGTTGTAGTTTTTTCCCCAGAACGTGTGGCACCAAACCACTGCCAGTATGACAACAGAAAGCCTTGCGGAAACGTAAGCTGCAATCGCATAAGAAATTCTGTAGCGGGGCAGGTAGGGAGGGAGCGATATGGAATACGTCGTCTGACCATCCCATCGAAAGAAGGTTACCAGGTAAGAGAGTAACTTGTTCTTCGAGGGGATTGGGTCCTCCGACGTATTCCATATCTATGACAGACTCCCAAAGCAGTACCAACGTATGGAGGAGGGAAAAAGAATTTAGAATATAGAAATTTAGAATGCCCAATCAAATTGCAGAGTAAAGGACCGCCTTGCCAAAGGCCATATCCTGCCCATGGATAGAATCTAGGGAGTAGTATCGTACAAAAGTATGGACTGAAGCCCATGTGGCTGCTTCACAGATGTTACGAATAGGAACACCCCTCTGCAGGGCAGTAGAGGCAGCCATACCCCTAGGAGAATGGGCCCGTAAGCCTACCGGAGGGTCATTACCCGCCAGGCGGTAACATTCAGAAATTGCCAAGATAATCTATCTAGACAAAGTCTGCTTAGTCACAGCTTGTCCCAAGCGCCTTCCAGCGTAACCAATAAAGAGCTGATCGTCCACTCTGACCGGGGACATGCGTGAAATGTAGTAACAAGCTCTCCTAGGAGCCAACCTATGGAGCCTCTCCTCTTCCTTACCAGGATGTGGAGGAGGATAAAATGCCGGAAGGACAACCTTCTGGCTTAAATTAAATTCCGACACCACCTTCGGAAGAAAGGAAGGACGAACTCCAAGGACAACCCTGTCCTTATGAAACACAGTGAAGGGTGGCTTAACTGAAAGTGCCTGCAACTCACTCACTCTGCGAGCGAAAATGACCGCAACTAAAAACATAGTTTTAAGGGTTAACAGCCTAAAAGGACAAGAATGTAAAGGCTCAAACGGAGCACCCATAAGGAATTTCAGAACAAGGCTCAAATCCCAACCAGGCACCTGGAAAGGTGACGGCGGAAACACATTAGTGAGTCCTTTGAGAAACTGAGAAATTAAAGGAATTTTGAAATAGGAACACTCCTCAGACGAGCGCTTAAATATAGACAGCGCCGCCAGGTAACCTTCAACAGTAACCACTTGCAGGTCCCTGTGGGCCAACGAAAGCAAAAGACAGAACACACAGGAATGTCGCATGAAAAAGGATCCACATTCTGAACCCTGCACCAGTCGCAGAACTTTCTCCAACGGCAATGGTACAGGGACTTAGTCGCCGGCCGTCTGGCCGAAAGCAACACCTCCATCACGTCTTCAGGAAGGTCCCAATCCTTGTACCTCAACCTTTCAGAAGCCAAGCGTGAAGGTTGAGGGACCTGACTTCTGGATGGAGAACCTGACCACCCCCTCCCGTGAGAGCAGATCGTCTCGGTAGGGAAGATGACGTGGAGGGCAGATGGACAAGTCGAGAAGGTCCGGGTACCACGTCCTCCGGGCCCATGCCGGAGCAATGAGGATCATCCGGGAACCGAACCTCCTTAGCCTCCGCAGCACTTGCGGGATGACAGGGACTGGAGGAAACGCGTATAGCAGTGGGAAGGACCACTCCACCACGAACGCGTCTCCTAAGACTCCTTTTGGAGGAAATTCCTGCAAGCAGAACCTTTCGCACTTCCGGTTGACACTGGAGGCGAAGAGATCCACTTGAGGGGTCCCCCAAAGGGCGAGGATCTCCAGGAGAATCTCCTGAGCCAGCTCCCACTCGTGAGAGATCACGCTCTGCCTGCTCAGAGCATCTGCCGTCTCGTTTTCCTCTCCGGCCAGATGAACTGCCGAGATCGAAACTTCCTGCTGGATGGCCCAGAACCCGAGCTGCATCGCCTCCCTGCACAGAGCAAGTGACCCTGCCCCCCCCACCCCCATTTTGTTGAGGTAGTGCATGGCCACTGTGTTGTCTGTCAGAATCAGGACATTCTTCTCTCGCACAGTCGGCAGAAAAGCCTTCAGGGCAAGCCTGACGGCCCGCAGCTCCAACAGATTGATATGGCGTCTGGACTCCGACGGAGACCAACGACCGCTGACTTTCAACTCATTGGTATGAGCTGCCCATCCCGTGAGGGATGCGTCCGTCACGATCGTCACCTGCGGCCAGGGCAGCCAAAACAGAGCCCCCCTCATCAGATTGCCTTCGACAGCCCACCACAGAAGATCCTGGGCAACCGAGGGCGGCACCTGAACGGGGTCCGACATCCTGCCGGAGGACTGTGACCAATGAAGCTTGAGGGTCCATTGCAGAGATCTCATCCGCAACCTGGCCTCTGGCACCAGAAGAATGCAGGATGCCATGAGGCCGAGCAACCTCAAAAACACAAACGCCGGGAGTGTCTGGGCAAGTTGAAACTTGTGCACCATCTGCTGAATGTGAAGAGCCCTCATCTGGGGAGGGACACTTCCCCAGGGATGTATCGAGCACTGCTCCGATGTACTGGAGCCGCTGTGTTGGCGTCAAGTGGGACTTCTTTAAGTTGAGAGAGAAGCCCAGCTTGTGAAGGGAGTGGCAGGTGACGGACAGGTGATCCAGGACCTGCTCGGGTGAGCGCGCCCTGATCAACCAATCGTCCAGGTAGGGGTAGACGTGAATCCCCCCTTTCCTGAGATGTGCTGCCACCACCACCATGAGCTTGGTGAAAGCCCTTGGGGTGGAGGTCAATCCGAACGGCAGGACCCGAAACTGAAAGTGCGAGTCGCCAACCGCGAACCTCCGGTATTTCTTGTGCTTTGGATGGATCGGCACATGAAAATAAGCGTCCTTGAGGTCGAGAGACACCAACCAGTCCTGAAGTTGAAGGGCCTGGAGGACTTGAGAAAAAGTAACCATGTTGAACTTGTCCTTCCTGAGGAGTTTGTTCAAACCCTGCAAGTCCATGATGGGTCTCAATCCCCTGTCTTTCTTCGAAATCAAAAAATAAGGGGAATACCATCCCTCGTTCCTCTCCGCTACATGCACCAGTTCTATGGCGCCTTTCTCCAGCAGGGATTGAATTTCCTGCGCAAGGAGCAGATCCGGACTCTTCAAAGAGAGATTCCATGGTGGATTGTCGTGAGGCCTCTGCCGGAAAGGAAGACAGTAGCCGTGGGCTATGATCTCCAGAACCCACACATCTGAAGTAATGGCACGCCACTCTACAATATGCTGCGCCAGCCTTCCCCCCAACCAGCGAACCATGGGACATGGCCTCATGACTGAGCTGAAGCAGCTGCGGCAGTGCCTGAGGGCAAAGAGGCAACTGCCCGAGCGTCCTTGGCACCTCAAGTACCCCCTCTGGCACTCCTACGGTGGCCCCTTTGACTAGTAGCTCCTCTCGATTTACTGAAGGACGAGTAATATCGAAAGGAACCTCCCCTCCATTGTTGTCCCCTAGAACGAAAAGGCGGAGGTTGGCGAACTGCAGCGCTCAACGACTTCGCTGCAGCTTTGGAGGTCTGCAACCTCTCAAGGCTCTCGCCAGCTTTGCTGCCAAAAAGATGTTCACCATCAAAGGGCATGTTGAGGAGCCGAGCTTGCACATCAGGAGCTAACCCCGACTTCCGCAACCACGCTAACCTGCGTATTACGGTGCTCGCCACCATGGACCGGCTGACGCAATCAACCATGTCCAGACCCAACTGAACAGACTCACACATGGCATCCTTGCCATCCTGCACGATAGCAAGAAAACCATCCCGTTCCTCCCCTTCGAGAATATGATCAGCCGCTAAGGAGATACAGTTCCACAGAGTGTGCATGAAACAAGACAAGGCACAAACAGAGTTGGCAGCCTGAAGCGCCAAACCCCCAGAAGAAAACACCTTCACCCAGCCGTGAAAACGTTTGTCATCCCTATCAGGAGGGATGGTAGGGTACAACGCCTGCTTTGCGGGGGCCGTAGCCGCCTGCACCAGCAAACTCTCCGGAGTGGGGTGCGTGGTCAAGTAGCAGGGGTCACCACTGGCTGGGCAATATTTCTTCGGCAAGGACTTGCTCACTGCCGGGAGACCCTCCGGAGAAGTCCAAGTCGCAGCCACCCTTCTCTGCAAGGCCATATGGAATGGCAGTACCAGGTCAGTTGGTGGACCTTGGTCGAGGATATCGGTCAGATCAATCTGCTGAAAATCCCCGGGGGGGAGGGGCAGACCACCCCAGGTAATCCGTGACCCTCGACATCAGGCGCCGGTAAGAGGAGTCGGCATGCGTGCCAGGCTCAGGCCTACCAAACTCCACCTCCGGAGAGGTGTCCAGCCCACTGGCGTCGTGCAACGACTGGCGCAGGTCCTCAAGTTGGCTATGACCAGAAAGGAGGCCATCAGGAACTTCTGCAGGAACCTCACCTTCCTCAGACCCCTCATCCACCTCAGAAATATAATCCAGAGCCTGGAAAGAGGGTATAGAAAAAGGAACAAAGACATGTTTAGCCTTGGCCAGAGCCTTTCTGGGGGGTTCCACCGTGCCACGGGGTAACCCCGACAAAGCATCCCCAAAAGGCGTTGAGGGTGTCGACGGAATCGGTGTCGAGCGCGGCGCCAACAGCGTCGACACAAGCCTCGAGGGCGGTGCCCCAAGCATGTCTCTCGACAGCCTGGGTGCCGATGGCATCAACAAGTTCCTCAGAGGCAGAGCCTCGAGAGAGTCCGTCGACGACCTCGGCGCCGCCGGCGTCGATGTCTTCTTCGGAGACTTCACAGGTTCTCGTGGTCTCAAGGGCGTCGAGGACCGGGACCTGGAACAGGCATGCCTAGAGCGACCATCATTATCCGACCGGGACCTCGAAGGCGACAGGTGGTCGTGACGACTGCTCGAGCCAGAAGGCGGACGAGCAGTGTCTCTAGCATGGCCACAGCCAGCGTCCTCAGACGGCGCGGACGGACCGGAGCCCTGCGATTGAAAAATCGCCAACATCTCCTTTCGGAAGGAATCCCATTCCTCAGGAGTGGAATGCTTGTTGGGACAAGCAAACCGCCGATGGGCGGGGTCCTCGGACGAGGACAGGGAAGGCGACCTGTGACGGCGCTTCCTGGAGTGCCTCGAAGAGGCAGAGGAATGGCGGGACCGACTCCCAGACCGAGAACCCCCGGACTCACGACGACGATGCGGAGAGTCACCCCTCGAATCATCTATCGAAAGACGAGTGGAACGCGACTTCCGGGGCTTGGCCACCTTACCGACCGACAGCTTCTTCTTACGCTCCCGCAAGGCCTTCGATGTGAGCGATTGGCAGTCAACAGTCATCCGTTTCATGGTCCTCCCCGAGGCACCAGAGGCAAGCGTTGTGCGTGTCTGTCAGTGAAATCTTGGACCCGCACACCCGACACTTCTTAAACCCGGACCGCGAGGTGGACGAAGCCAAAGACATCATACAATATTCAATGAAAAAACAGGTTCGAAGAACCGAAAGAACAGGATTCAGTAGAATCGAGGCGTGTCGAGATCTCCGAAGCGAACACGTTCGCGGAAAAAACAGAACTAAGGCTACGGGTGTTGTGCTTCCCACTTATAACATCCGGTGACGTCGGCTCGACGGAGGCCCTCTATGACGGCATATCGACGTCATTGACGCAGGACGCAGACACCAAAAGATTTTCCGAAGCAGCACAGCTGTGGTGATTACTGTCATAGATATGGAATACGTCGGAGGACCCAATCCCCTCGAAATAAGGTTTTTCCCTTTAGGAACTGCACATACTTATCATTCACAAGGCATCATGGCCATGCACCCAATTGGACGCCGTCGCCTTTGGCGCTTTCAAAAATCTTTCATGACACTTCTCGCAGTCACTTATCAACTTATCCGCAGACCACCCAAGCCTAACATCTCCATTGAAAACTTCACGGACTTGGTCCCCGCCATGTCTCTAAAGCATGCCAACAACATCTTCCTCTGCGACTTCAACATCCTTGGCAACCCAGGAACCAAATCAATGAAATAAGATCCCCACTGCCTAGTCCAACACCCTGAACCTTACGCAGCACACAAAAGACCCAACTCACAGTAAAGGGAATATCCTCAACCTCATATACCACTCGGCCCACCCTATATTACAGCTGTCCAATCCTGCTTGACTGGTCAGACCACCTGCAATACCCTTTGACATTAGTCATACCACACCAGTCAAGCAAACCCATCAGAAACCCTGAAAGCAAGCAGTCAGATCATTCAAGAACTTCCCAGTGGAGGCTCTCACGGAAAACCTTTCCAACCTCCACTTCACATAGGCTGATTTACTCCCGATGAACCAAAACTGTGACTCGCTCTTCCAAGAACTTACCAGCCTCATAGTCAACATCAACCGCCATGTACCAGTGAAACAACGCACCCTCAAGCCTAAACTTTCTGCACCCTGATACATCCAAGAACTCAACTTCAACAAACAAACCATCACAAAACAAGAGCAGGCGGGGCGCTGTTGGACTGTGACCAAGATGGCGGCTCAAGTTTAGAGCTCCCGACCCCACGGTCGATCGGACGAAAATTCACCAGCATCCAGTAACACTGCAGTGCCTTGAAGCAGATACTGGACTTCCGAAGTCTCCAGTGGCATTCCGGTCCAATCCTGGTATTGATGAGAGAACGAGGACCTGGCTTCCAGGGCGAGTGAGGGATGACGCACACCACACGGCTGTCGCGCCTCGGCGGGCCGTGCAGACCGCCCAACACGTCCAACAATCCTGGTGCAGCTCGCCCTGATCTGCCGGAGCCCTGTTGATTCGCTCCTTCCCCCATCCCTCCTGGGGATCGTTATCTGTTGCGTGGGACTCTGATGCCTGCAACATTCTCTGGTGTTTAGTACGCATTCCCGGCCACCGAGATACGGGACCGCACTGCCTGCTGTGTCAGCCTCCTGCACCTTGTGGCACGCCTACATGAATTTGTTGCCTGGGACCACCGCGGTTCTCCTGCAGTGGGGGACAAGCTGAGGGACACCGGAGCTTCTCTCCACCGGCTGATCCCTACAACCGAACACCATCCGTGCAGGCGAGACCAGTGGAGACGCCGGAACCCCCATGGCAGAGGTATGTGCAGCTATGCATGAGGCGCATCGCGCTGGTCCGCTCAACTGCCTGAAGCGATATCTTTGGCAACCTCCTCAACCTCTGCTATCTGGGCTCCACTTATCTCCTAACCCCAGCTACCCTGCAAACTAAATGCTGGAGCGGCCCTGCCGCTTCAGCCCATTACCTGGAGCATTGGTCAGGTCTTTCGGGACACCGACCTGGCCTACACTGAGGCGACGGACCCCCGGCTGGACACTTATGCACCCTGTGAGTGCTCCTTGCGCTGTCCCAGCACACACTTGCACTCTTTGGACCAGCATTCCTGATAGGGCGCTGCTTATTACACAGACCATACAATCTAGACTGTGCCCTAATAGCAGGCACCGAATGGCACATTGCTACACCGTTGGAGCCCATGCTTGCTGAACTCTACTCTATTTCAGGCCTGAATTTCACTGTGCTACCCTACAGCCTCTGCCTACCACACTGTAGAGCCCCGCCTCTAAACCACTGGCCGATCCACTCGGACGTACAGTGAACACGGAACCGCGCTGCCTTATGCTTTGGGAGCGCCTTCAGTGCTCCCATTGGAATCACAGAGCCCTCTGGGCCACTTCTGTTATCCTGCCACAATACATCGCTTCAGACACACTGCCCAACCACTGTGACGAGACACCGACGGCCATCTCATTGTCGGCGGCACGGCAACCCATTCCACAGCTAAAGCCTGGGCCAGTGGTGCGGACACGCTCCCATTCTGCCCAACCCTGTGTGGACACCCAAGCCTCTCTCCAACCTACTTCAACTCCCTTACACCACCACTGCAGGGTGGTACGGGACCCCATAAACAGAGCCCACGACACGGGTGAACAATAATTGGCTTGAGATACCTACCATCCATCCTGCGCTACCGGCCCATGGACCGCTGCCCTAAAGTGCTTACAATATGACTAACGGGAGTGCCAAAAATCAACGCTCCATAAACCAATATACCAAATCCGCCCCCAAGTCATCAACAAATGGCGGATCCTCCACTGACATGGATAAAGCAGCATTCCCAACGGAACCCACTGGAATTCAACGCATGATGTTGTGCATGCAGGATGGGTTCGCCAAGGTGTGCAAAGCAAACTTGATGATATGACCACGACCATTCACTCTATAAATACCTGCATTGACAAGACCGACCATCGACTTAGCGGAGGCATAAACACGCGTGGGCACTGTGGAGGACGATGTATCCATCATGAGGAGCGAGCTTGCTGTCAGTGAAGAACGACGACAACCTGGAGTCGTGCTCCCGCCGTAATAACATTCGCATCATAGGCGTTCCTCAAAGTAACACGGGAACGTCTCTGGAGCAGTGGATAGAGTCTACCCTACTCCCACTCCTGGGGAATCCAACATTATAGCCACCATTTGCAATAGAGCAGGCCCACAGGTCCCTGGCACCAAAGACCAGCCCCGGGGCGCCTCCATGACCCATTATCGCCCGCATTCTCAACTAACGCGACCGCGGTGCACTCCTCTGTGCAGCTTGTGAGCAAGGAGACTTGATGTTGGGCTCAAACAGTATACACATCTACCCTGACTTCTCGGTAGCCGTTCAGCAAGTAAGGAAATCCTTCTTGGCGGTCAAAAAGCGGCTCTGCACATTGCCCGATGAGGCCATGAAGTTCCTTTATGAGGCCTTGTCAGCACCCTAACCACCGTGATCACAACCCATATTGGGTCTTGGAGCGTCTAGCTCCCTTTCATGCTTGCACACCCTGCGGTTTGCCCTACATGACCAAATGTTACATACTGCTAATTTTCATGTTGGTCGCGGGGAGGTTGAAAGTACGCGCCTTTTTTAATTATTTATTTTACTTGTTTTGGCATCAACTGTTAATATGTTGATCACCCCCACCCCGGTTGGGGTTAATTTCATAAGAAACATGTGAACATTTATCCTTCTATCTGTACCTTAGACCTGATCGACCGGGTGGGTCAGAGTAGCAGCTTCTTCATGCAATGTTGTATTGATAAGTTGGGGTGGGAGGTGAAGGAGGGGGGTGGCAAGGGTTGGTTGGGGTTATTAAAGTTGATAAAATTGCACTTGACACGCACAACGCTCACATACAATGGAGAGATGCGTGGGAGGAGCGGACTGACAGTGTGGGAAAGGCTGGATCTCGACACCACGAGGGCGAGTAACACTGATTACCTCACACCCAGATTTGAGATATAACTTGCCTAAGTTGGAATGTCCGGGCCCTATGTGACCCGATTAAACGGCAGAAGCTACACTTATACGTCAAGAGACATAAGGTCCAAATCCTGTTCTTACAAGAGAGACATGCCCTCTCACCAATCTGCGAAGGATTTGCCAGAAATTGGGGGAAGAACCGATTTTACACATCGTACTCTACACAAGCTATGGGGGGTTATGATATCGATACACTGGTCTATCGCATTTCAATGCAACCTCACGAGAGCGGACCCGCTCGGTAGGTATGTTTTGGTGTATGGGACTCATGCAGGCAGGGAAATGCTGTTGATGAATGTATACGGTCCCAATGTAGGCAATCCTCAATTTTATGCTGACATTTTGCATGAGCTTGCTCAGTATCCACTGGTTCCTATCCTTTTTTAATTGAAATTTTATTTATATCGCGCTCATACACAAGTGTTTCAGAGCGCGAAAATAAAATCCTATGGGGGAGGGGGATTTTAACACCATTGTAGACCTGGAATTAGATAGATCCACATGCACTCACAGAGCCCCGACCCGAGCTGCTTCCACTATCAGGGAAGGTATGAATTCCCTAGAACTCGTTTATGCTTGGCGAGCACGCCACACTGCTGACCGCGCATACACTTTCTACTCCTCCGTCCATGACTCCCCTCTCCCGCATTGACATGTGGATCATCTCGAACATATTGCTCAGTGGGGTTGTGCAGGTCGCCATGTTTCCTCGCACCTACTCTGATCATTCTCCGGTTATCCTCTCCCTGATCCTGCCCATGCTCTCTAGACCTCGCACCAATTGGCGATTTATACCACTAGTCCGGGAGGATGTCGCGTTTGCATCCACTATCGACGACCACGTACACTTGTTTTCTGATAAGAATGTAGGCTCAGTGACCTCGCCTAGTACACTCTGGGAAGCCTTCAAGGTTTACATTTGGGGCATTGCGATGTCAACTAGGTTTAGTGTCCTCAAGACAATTCGATATGGTATAACACAATGGGAGAATAAACTGTGTGAACTGGAGCGGGAATTGACCAGGGACCACCACGCTGTGGATGCCTTTAGAACCCAAACAGAACCCAAAGTAAAATTCTTGAATACCCCTACGGCCGCTAAGAAATACAGAGATGGTGATAAACCTGGAAGGTTGCTTGGTCGCAAGGCACGGCAAGAAGTTGGCAGCGGCTGTATCCCACTCGTACGAGACACATCGGACGACCTGGTCCACACGCCCACAGCCATTAATGGGGTTTTCACACGGTTCTATCAGAACCTCTACATTAACAGAGACACATGCACACGTGAAGAGATCAACAGGTTTCTTGACACACTCCCACTCAGTCAAATATCACTAGATACTAAGGCCCTTCTATATCTCCCAATCTCAATGGTTGGCATTACTCAGGCAATTGAACACCTGCCAGCTGCGAAGGCCCTGGGCACGGATGGCCTAACAGCTGAATTTTATAAGTGTTCCAAAGAAACTTTTGTCCCATAACTCCTTCAGGTCTGGCGCGAGTCAGCTGAGTCCAATCACTTCCAGGCACCATGTGAGCAGCAGTCATCACGGTTCTGTTGAAACAGGGTAAACCCAAAGACCAGTGCAGCTCATACCGCCCTGTCCTTAATCAATATGGATGTGAAAATATTTGCAAAGATTTTGGTTACTCCGTTGATGCCAGTTATGCCGTACATTGCCCATCCTGATCAGTCAGGATTCATCCCTGACCGATCAATGGCTCTTAAGCTTCAACGCCTCTTTAATATACTGGCGCAGATTGACCCTAATGCGCATGCGGTAGCAGCCACATTAGATATCCAAAAGGCATTCGACTCAGTCTTTTGGTGATTCCTCAAAGCCTTACACCTCCTTTAAGCTGCTCCACTGGTTAGGGCCCCTAATCTTTGCCATTATAAGTGAACCCTTGGCAGACTTACTAAGAATACAAACACAGACACTGCGGGGTCCGCATGGCAACAACTGCAAATCATCTCCCTCTATGCAGAGGATGCATTAATCTACATTCGAATCCACAAGACCATCTAAGGCCCATTATTCAAGATATCCTGAATTATGGGGAGTTGACGGGTCTCCGAGTGGACTGCAGTAAATCCAAACTCTTTCCGTTAACAGATATCACCCCCCTTCTGTGGGCCTACAGGGGTTCAAATGGGCTCCGACAACCATACGCTGTCAGTTGGCCAAGGCTTTTTAGTGTCTCGTATTCTTCCTTAGCGAACTTTAGAGCGTCCTCAACTGCTTTACCAAACAACGCATTCTGCTCAACAGGCATGTTGAGTAAGGTACCTTTGATTTATGCAAAGCAGGAAATTGCTTCTTGTGGCCCTCTCCTTTTCCACTTGTTATTTATTTACAGAATGGGGCAATGCACTCACTGGAGCTCATGTTAAAAGCTGCAGATCAGTAACTTAAGTGTAAAGACGAGGTGTAAAAGGCTTGCACCAGTTTTTAACACTTTCCTTTACTGCTCTAGGACATTTTAAAATTGTACTACGTGTTCCCGGCATAACATTCGCGTTCTAGCATATCTTTCTTTTTTTTTTTACATGTTTTTATTGGCATCTTGCAATAACAATTATATTACCCCTTACCCCAAGCCCACACACCCTCCCCTATCCTACTGTGTATAAAAAAGATGAACAGCAGAACAAGCCATAATACAAATTCAATCAATTTCTGCCTTTTTAAGAAATTCCCAGTATGCGCAAACTCTAGCATTATGGCAAATTAATAAATGCTAGAATCATCTCTGTAGAACTGGCAATATTTACTGTGAAATTAAATTGACAAATACATTTCCAGCTCTGTTGTGGACAAGTTAAGGCAGATTGATACTTGCCCTAAAATTAGAAAACGTTTCTTAGAAAAAACTACTAGAAATCCTAAACGAGTAAGAGTACGGCCAAGAGAAATATTTGTGGCAGGATGCCCTTTGTTTCCTGCGCAAACTCTGAGGGCATTAAACAACAGTATAGTCTTTTTGCAAAAAGTTGAACACAACATTCTAGACCATGGCAATGTTAGGGTGATTCCCCTTGCATAGAATACGTTATCCATTCTAATGCCAGAAAGTTCCAGACTTTAGAAAACCATTCATTAATATGGGGGGGGTCTTTCGACTTCCACTTTTGGGCAATCACCAATAATGCCGCCAATTGCAATACGGTGAAGGCTTTCAATGTATGTTTAGGACTGTGTCAAAAATTCTCTTCAACCACCACCAACAGACACGATTTCAAAGACCTGGTTTCTTGTAAACCCAACATTTGGACCATATGGAATACATTACTCACAGTAATCGCATTTCTGGTGCTTGCATCTGCTTAGATTCACATGCTATACATAGGCCGACATCTAGTGGAAACTGCAGAGCATTACAGTTGTTTTTAGAAACTAGAAAATGGAAGTAGACGAGGGGCGTGCCAGTAATACTATCCCTATTGTGACGTCCCCTGTACCCATGATCCCTCACGCGTGTAGGTCCCTCAGATTGTTTTTTTCTGATATGAGGTAGCATGAGGAGTAGCGTGAGTACAGAGTTTCCAAGCAGATAAATAAAAAGCTCATGAAACATCTATGCACCTTCTCTCAGCGGAGGAAGAGTGGTCGCATGTGGATCTAAGCAAATACAAGCACCAGAAATACGATTACGGTGAGCAATGTATTCCTTCTGATGCTTGTGTAATCTGCTTAGATCACATGCTATGCATAGATTAGCGAGCAGTCTTATGAGAAGGTGGTGGGTCCAGAGAAGGAGTAGCGGCAAATAGATGTTTTAGAACCGCTTCTCCTGTGTATCTGTCTTGGAATGGGTGTCAACGCAGTAGTGCTGAGTGAAGGTATGACATGAGCTCCATGTAGCTGCTTTGCAAATGCCGTCTAGGGGGACATTTGCAATGAAGGCTTTAGTGTACCCGGTACCTCGTGTGGAGTGGGCTCTTGGTGTTACAAGCAGTGTTTTGTCTGATAATGAATAGCATAATTGTATACATTTCACTATCTATTCAGAGATGGCTTTCTTGGAAACCCGTTCTCCCTGTCTACCTGTAGCCATGGAGACAAACAGTTGATCAGTCTTCCTAAGCGGTTTGGTCTTATCTACGTAGTAGAGAACCGCCCTCCTCACATCTAGTTTATGGAGTTTAACCTCAACTGAGCTTGTTGGCTTCTGGAAGAAGGCCGGGAGCTCCATGGACTTGTTTACGTGCAACTTGAAAATGAATTTAGTTGAGAACCTAGGGTGCTTCCGTACAACTAATTTGTCTTTATGAATGATAAACAAAGGGTCCTGCACTAACAAGGCTTGGAGTTCGCTGACTCTTCTTATGGAGGTAATTGCCACTAAGAAGGCAGTTTTATAGGTTATGTGTTTAAGAGTAGCCTGATGCAAAGGCTCGAAGGGGGGTCCAATGAGTTTTGCTAGTACTACATTTAGATCCCAACCAGGCGGGGGATTAGAGACCGGAGGGTGTAGTCTCTGTACTACGTCCATGAATGCCTTAATGACTGGCACTTTCTACCATGAGATTTTACTTTGAAAGGTGGTGTATGCTGATAAAGCTGCTAGGTGGACTTTAAAAGAATTAAAGACCAACCCTGAATTCAACAGGTGGAGCATGCAAGTAAGGATGTGTGATGGAGTACACCTAAGGGGTTTATCTGCATAGATTGACACCAAATGACGAATCTCTTCCACTTGTGGAAATAGCAGTGTCTGGTGTTTGGCTTCCGTGCTTCTTTTAGGATGTCCATACACCGTTGTGGAAGATTAATGGGTCCAAACTATGACTTCAGGAGCCATGCTGCCAGGTTCAAAGAGTGAGGTTGTGGATGTATTGTTGACCCCCCGTGCTGAGTCAACAGGTTGACCTGGTACGGGAGTTTGATGGGGTCGCACATCTCCAGTTTGCGCAGATGTGGATAACATGGTTGTCTCGCCCACATAGGAGCAACTAGGATATGTATCATCTGTTCCCAGTGTATTTTGTTCACTACCATGCTGATTAATGGGGTCGGGGGGAAAAGCGTAAGCAAATCTCCCTGACCAATTCATCCATAGGGCGTTCCCCCTGGAGTCTGGTAGGGGGAATCTGGACGCGAAGTCTGGGCATTGCTTGTTCTCTTTTGTAGCAAACAAGTCTAGAAAGGGGTAGCCTCAAAGAGAGAAGATGTGGTCTACTACGCCGGCGTGCAGTTGCCACTCGTGCTCTTTGGCAGTGTATCTCTGCTGAGAGAGTCCGCTAGAGTGTTGAGTACCCCTGGAACCTGTTGGGCGAATAGGGACATCCCTCGTTTGAGTGCCCACTCCCATATTTTCTGCGCCAGCTTGGACACATTTGGAGAGTGTGTATCTCCCCGTTTGTTGGCACAAAACATAGCGGTAGTGCTTTCTGTTAGGACTTGTACCGATTGGTTCATCAGATGTTCCTCGAAGGCTTGTAGTGCCTTGAGGATTGCTAATAACTCTAGTATGTTTATGTGCCTTTGCACGGTCTCTTGTGACCACAGGCCGTGTGCTGTGGGGTGAAGTTAGTGGACCCCCCCCAAACCGGAAAGTGACGCGTCTGTCGTGACGACCGCCTGCGCTTTCGGTTTGTGGAAAGGTTTCCCCTTGAGCAGATTCTCCCTTGACCACCACCGTAAGTTATGAACCAGTGCTGGCGAAACAACCACTAGATCGTCCCACTGACCACTTGCCTGAGACCATTGTTTCGCCAACCACTCCTGCATTGGTCGCATGTGCAGGTGCGCGTGGGGGACTAGGTAAATGCACAGCGCCATCATACCTAGCAGACGCATTACTGGGGTATTTGCCGAAGCATGTTTTGTACTCTTTCCATTGATGGGAAAGCAAAGCCTGTTTTTGTATCTAATACAGCCACTAGGAACTGTTTCAATGAGTTTGGTACCAGACTTGACTTTTTCTCATTTATTGATAAGCTCAATTGGAAGAGAAGGTCTATAGTTGTTTGCGTGTTTAGCTTGCAAAGATTGTAGGTTTCTCCCGTGTTCTGGCAGTCGTCCAGGTAAGGGTACACTGGGATTGACTCCCTGCATAGGTGCGCTGCCACCACAGCCAGTACCTTGGTGAGCACCCTTAGAGCCGAGGCTATCCCAAAGGGCAGCACCTTGAACTGGTAGTGCTGGCCTGCTACTTTGAACCGCAAGAATCTTCTGTGCGCTGGGAACATTGAAATATGAAAGCAAGCATCTTTTCATGTCCAATGTTGCCATGTAATCCCCCCGTTTCAACAGAGGGATTACTTCTTGTAGCGTTGTCATGCAAAAGTTTTGTGGCTTGACAAACTTGTTTGCAGGGTGCAGGTCTAGTACCGGGCGCATGGTCAGATCTTTTTTTGGAACAAGGAAGTACGTTGAATAAATACCCTTTGTTTACCTCGTTGTATGGCACAACTTTGATGGCGTCCTTGAGGAGTAGAGCCTTGACTTCCTCCAGCAGGATGAGTTGTTCTTCCTGTGATGGTTTTTTTCTGGCACGGTGGGAGGTTTGATGGTCTTCCCTGGAGTTCTATACAATAACCTCCTGTCACCGTCGACAGCACCCATTTGTCCGATGTTGTACCCTCCCATGCATGGGTGAAAAGGATTTTCGCCCCCGACTGGGGAGGCATCGGAGGGGACCTGTAGCAGGGCATCATTGCTTGGAGGGTGTCCCTCCACCTCTGGTGGGGGAACCTCTCCCTTTTCCACGACCCCTGCACTGACCTCTGGGGTAACCCTGAATAGCCTGTTGGTTGGTGTTTCATGTGGAACCTTGGCTCTGATTATATCCGGTGCCTCTGTGTGTTTTGACCCCGAAAGCGACAAAAATTATGGCCACCTCTTTGGCCTGGTTGTTTGTCAGTTGGCCAAGGCTTTTTAGTGTCTCGTATTCTTCCTTAGCGGACTTTAGAGCGTCCTCAACTGCTTTACCAAACAACACATTCTGCTCAACAGGCATGTTGAGTAAGGTAGCTTGAGTTTCCAATTTGAACCCCGACTGCCTAAGCCAGGCGTGGCGTTTTAAGTTTGTGGCTTCCGCGATCACGCGGCCAGCATTATCCGCCGCGTCTTTCAGGTGAACACCAGCTGTAGCTCTGCCTTCGGCAGCCAGAAGGGTGAGTTTGGATTTAAGTGGCTCTGGTGTTGACTCTGCCAGGGTTGTCACTTCATCCCATTTGGTGCAGTCGTAACTGGATATTAAGGTAGAATTATTTGCTATCCGAGCTTGGTATGCCGCTGATGACGCTATTTTCCTACCCATGGAATACAGTTTTTTGCTCTCCTTGTCCGTTGGAGCTTCGGAGGATGCCAAGGGGGTACCAGCTCTCTTCCTGTTAGTGGTGACTACCAAAGAGTCTGGCCGAAGTTGGCCCTTTATATATAAAGCGTCGGAAGGCGCTGTGCGGAAGAGTTTCTCAATTCTAGGGTTTACCGCCTTGGTTTCATTCGCCCTTTCTAAGGAAAGCTGAATCCTTCTTTGGACTGACTTAAGCAGGGGAATAAATTGGGCTGCAGGTTTCTCGTCGCCCAAGATATTTTCTGCAAAATCTTTATCCTGTTGGATCGCTTGCGTTTCGATCCCTAAATGCTCTGCAGCCCTTAGGAGTATTTAATTGAACAGGGTCTGGTTGTTCACCGGGGAGTCGGGTAAAGGAGGGTCTTGCGGAACCCGAGAGTCCATTGCAAAAACTACCGGCTCTGTCATCTTGATCCTGATAGTCCCCCATGCACCCCGGCGTCCTACTCTTCGACATCGTCATAATAAGGCTCATCCTCATCCATATATTCATCACCCCCTGCATCCAGGTTGTACGGGCAGAGGAGATGGGGGGAGTTTTGGGGACTGGCTCCACGGACAGTTCCACTGGGGGAAAAGATATTTTCTTAGCCGGTTGTGCCGGTAATTGGGAATGAGAGGCTGTGTCTTTTGTGTTTGAGCAAGACGCCTGGGTAGTGGCAGGCGTATTGGCAAGATTTCTGAGAACATGCAGATGTTCATCGAAAAAATTAGCCAAACAAGTCATACGACTCATGACTATCAATTTCTTTTGAGGTCCATGAGGCAGAACTGGGGATAGCCCCTGAGGTATAAGTAGAGCTAGAGGTGGGATATAGCTCTTCCTCATCTACATAGATAGGATCAGGCTGCTCTGCTTGATCTGGCTCCTCAGAAGTGTCTTGGACAGGAATAACCACATGTTCTGGGGTGGATGACTGCTCTCTAGGTCTGTCTGGGGTGGATGACTGCTCTCTAGGCCTGTCTCTCCTATCCCCCCCCCCCCCAACCCCCCCCCCCCCCCCCCCCGAGTACCTATCCTTAGAGGAACTGGACTTGTGCTTTTCTCTATGATCCCTGCTCTTGGAGGAAACTTGTTTGGGAGGTAGGGACCTTGGGGGGTCTGTTCTTCAGCAGAACAGGGCAATCCTGACGGCCTGGGCTTGTCCCCGGGTGTAGGTCGAGTCTTGACTGCGGGGGATGGCTTGCGCGGCTACTTTCGACGCCGCAAGGCCGGGCGGTGGGTTGGGGGGGTTTGTGTCCGACGTCTTTTGCTTTAGCGGGCTTGTCATGAGGCGGCCGTTCGGGCTGCTCCCAGGACTTCTGATCAGAGGATCTGCCCTTTGTCGTCGGCTCTCGGGGTGCGACTTTGCTTGCACCGCCGTGGGTTGTGTGTTTAGTGTTTTGGGGGAGTGTTGGGCCCTTGCTGCCGGGTGTCTTCCCCATAACAGGACTGCCGGCCTGTCTGTTAGGGTCGGGGGTTGGCACTGGGGAACGTCAAGGTTCCCCGTGAACCTCGCCGTCTGAAGGGATGCTGTCGCTGTCTTCGCTGGACGCCCTTTCAACATCCATGGCAGATGGCAGCCTCTGCCTGCATGGCGTGATGGGCCCAACGCTTTGTCCGCCTGTCCTTGAGGGTCTTGGGTCTGAGCAGTTTACAAGCCCGACAATGAGCCTCGTCGTGGTCTCTGTGCAAACAAAGGTTGCACACCCTGTGTTTGTCGACCCACGTATATTTCTTATTGCAGGACGAGCAGAATTTAAAGGGAGTACGCGCCATTTTGTTGGCAGACAGCTGGGTAACTATGGGAAATGGTGGTAATATACATGTTTATGACCACCCCCCCACTCTCCCTACTGTAAGGCCGGGTCCGAAAGGGCCTTCCAAGGTCGGGTGGCGGTGTCGAAATCTTCGTCCGACGGTCAGCTTTGTCGTCTTCCAGGAGTCTACCGACGCCGTGTGTCGACGCAGTGAAAAGGACTTCACAGCGCTGACACACGGCGTCGGTAAAGGACAGAAAGAAGTACTAACTATAAAGGTCAATGGCGTAAGCCGAAATGCACTCCGCAAATATGCAACCGCTCACAATGGCGGAAAAAAACTATCTGAGGGACCTACATGCGTGAAGGATCATGGGTACAGGGGACGTCACCATAGGGATAGTATTAATGGCACGCCCCTTTTCGACATCCATTTTTGAGTTTCGAAAAACAAGTGTAATACTCTGCAGCTTCCACTAGATGTTGACTTATGCATAGCATGTGATCTAAGCAGATTACACAAGCATCAGAAATGTATTTACCTCTTTCCAGTACTGCTCCAGCCCAGGACAATCCCACCAAATGTGTTTCCAATCCCCTACCATTTCGCACCCTCTTCAACATTAGTCCTAAATAGAAGGTTTCATTTTCCGTAAACGAGATGGTGTGTAGAGCCATTGAACCATTAATTTGTACCATAACTCCCTTATCTGGATCGATCTAGCATATTCAGGTATAAAAGTCCATAATGAATCCCATTCATCCTCTGGCACCATCTCCCCCAGTGTAAGATGCCAACGTTGTTTGCAACCTAACGATATCCTAGAAGTGGTGTCAGCCATTATTTTGTGTATATTTGAAAGGAGAGCTTTGTTCCCTGGGTTGGACGTCACACATTTTTCAAAAAGTGTGAATTCTCTTACTGCCGCTTTCCTCACTGGTGGGGCAAGGATCCAAAGTCTAACTTGGAAATATCAAAATCTACTAGTTTCCCGAAGACCTAGCTCCTGTTTTCATTGAATAAAAGATTTCAAGTAATTCCCCAGAAACACATCTCTCACACTCCTACAACCTGCTTGTTTCCATTCTGTAAATGCATTCGGTTCCAGACATGGAGTGAATTTGGGATTATAAAATAAGGGCGTAAAAGGAGGAAGGATACATCATCAAGTGATATTTGTTGATGGATATATCCCAGATTTCCTCAACCAGATTCGTAATAGTGCTTGCGTGCATATTCTGGGGTCGGTCTTATTTAGGCAGCCACAGTTCATCCCCCAGTTGAGGGCCACCCAACGCCTTCTCCATCTGTACCCACCTTTTCTCTGAGTCGTCCGTGGACCAAGCCTTAAAAACCCTGATTTGAGCTGCGTGATAGTATTTCAAAAAGTCTGGAAAACCCAACTCCCCTTTTAATGTAGGAATCATCAACGTACGTAAAGCCAGTCTAGGAGTTTCATTATTCCATATCAATGCTGATTGCTTTATGCAGAGTCTTAAAAGAATGTGGCGGGAACACGAATTGGTAATGCTTGAAACATATATAAGGCTTTGGGTATTGTAATCATTTTTACAAAATTAATTCTACCAACCCAAGAGATAGTTAAGGGATCCCAGTTTACTAGTTGTGTTTTGACTCTGTTTAACATAGGGGGGATAGTTTGCTATATATAACCCACCTATTGTAGGAGTGATAGTCACCCCTAGCAGTTTGATCCCATTTTGGGCCCAGCCAAATTGTGTATACTAGCGCAACACCCGCACTTGGGAGGGAGACAGGGATACATTTAAGATTTCCAATTTTGACACATTTATTTTTAAACCTGCTACCTTTCCAAACGTCACAAATTCTCTTGTCGCCGCATGTAGCGCGTTTACGGGATCCAAAGCCAGAAGAAACATATCAGCATAAACCATGATTTTATGGGGAATTCCCCCAAAGTCAATTCACCGGAAGTAATTTGTCTGTCTAACCCTAGCAAGTAATGGTTCCAAGTGAAGTGTGTATACAGTGAAAGGGGCCCAGTTTGGTGCCCGATGTAGTGAAATAGAAAGATATATGACCGTTTATTAGTAATCTCGCAGTTGGTTGTTTGTAATTGGCCTTGATCTTATCAATACATTTTGGGCCAAACCCCATCTTTGCCTGGGTGAGAAAGAGAAACGACCATTCAACTCGATCAAAAGCTTTCTCTGCATCTATGGATAAATGAACTGCTGGGATCTTTTTCTTCTCTATTTTTTCAAAAATATGGCACATTCTTATTATATTGTCATGTGTCTATCGCTGCTTAATAAAGCATGACTGGTCCGAGTGTATTAATAAGGGAAGAAGGTCCTACATCCTGTTGGCTAACACTTTAGTGTAGATCTTCGTGTCTAAGTCTATTAACGCAAAAGGACAATAAGACCCACAACTTCTCAGGTCTTTACCTGGTTTAGGGAATATAACTATTTTCGCTTCATCCATAGTAGGGGTAACAGTACCCGAGTAGGCAAAAGAATTATGCAACCGAGTCAATTTGGGAGCCAATTCATTCTGGGACGTTTTTATAAAACAATGCTCGATATCCGTCAGGGCCTGGTGGATTTATTGGATGGAAGATCACCAATGACCCTGAGAACCTCCTCTTGCGTGTTATCAAGTCCAAGAGGCTCTACATCAATAGACATCGCACTAGGAAGGACAACCGTCTCCAGGTATTCTAATTGAGAGTGCAAGTCCTGGAGTTTTGGCCAGTATAGATTTGAATAAAATGAATGAAAATGTGCGAGAATTTGAGGTGTTAAGGAAGCCGAATCTACTGTATAATGCGAGATGTCACTATTTAGCGAAGTTGAATAGCCAACAATCGAATCGATCTACCTTATTGGCTTTAATATAATATTTATGTTTAAGGAAAAGCAAGGATTGCTCTGCCTTCTTGGTTTGATAAAGATTAAGCCTGCCCCATGCTGCCCTAAACGCCTTTTCTATAGACGGGCTAGTGTTTTTTTCCATTTATTTCATCACCCGTCTATGTTCCTCCTCCAGTTCTAATTCGACTGCCATTTTCTGCTTGCGTTTAGCAGCCTCTTCAGCAATTAAGGTATCCCATAAAGTTGCCTTGAAGGCATCCCATATTACATTGAGAGTAGTCTCCTGTACCAGCTTTAACAAAAAAAAAACTCCCGAATTTGCATAGCAATTTTATCTCTGATAAATTGGTCTTGTAGTAATTCGGATGGAAATCTCCATGCCCAGAGTCTCTGATTTTCCCTAGGTACCTGTAAGTATCATCATTGGTGCGTGGTCCGATATTGTAATTGAGTGAGTCGTAATTTTCGTTACACTACCTACCAGCGAAATAGGGGCCCAGGCATAATCTATGTGTGAAAAAGAGCAGTGTATGTGTGAGTAAAATGTATAGCCTTTGTCCATGGCGCTAAGAGTTATCCACAGATCTACCAGAGAGAGTTGTTCACATTTTAGTTTGAAATTCCAAGAAGGTGAACCTTGAGTGTAGCATGTTGTTACACTATTGTCTCTAGCGTGGTCCCATGCCATGTTGAAATCACCCAAAAGCAAAACTTGACCTTTCATGAAAGATTCCAAATGACCCAGGGTAACTTTCAGAAAACCTTCTTGGCCTAAATTCGGGGCATGGATAGCAGCCACTGTCAGTGTAATTGAGGATAATTCCAAGATTGTAAAGATTTATCTGACCTCCTTATGAATCTTAGTACGTAGGACCTTGATTTGGGTGCTGGCTCTAATTGCTATAAGCACTCTTGCCACTTTCCCTTCAGCGTTTGCTTGTAAAAGATTAGGGTACTGACGCAGGCAGAGCTTACGTCTGTCTGCACGCCATTAATGGGTTTATTGAAGCGCCAGCAAATCCTGTTGGTAGCGCCTCAAAGCTTCTAATTTCCTGCGCTTTAGTGGGGTATTAAGCCCCCTAATGTTCATTGTGTAACCCAATCGGATTCTTATATGGCTGCAAAATATGCTTACATGTCCACTAAAGCATTTTGACGCTTCCCATAGCTTTCCCCGCAACCCGCCACCGTCCTCCGCAAACATTCCCACCCTCTCCCCCAAGCATCACCTTTTACCTCCCCCAAAGTGTACCCTGGGGTGAATCACATTACCTACTGTATCCCCAGGCACTAACCACTGGCTGTGAGTCACTGACTAATATAGGGCAGAGTGGTGCGCGTTATCCTAGCACCCCCATCTGTTACCTGAACAGATGAATTCCAAGATGTGACGCTCTGTCTCTGTTGTGTTAAATTGTGCCTTCAGCATATCTTGGCTGTTTCTTTGAAGTACCCTTATATAGAAGTTTGCGAAGTTGGACCTCTAAAACGGGCTTGCAATCTTCCCTTTGCGAATCCTTACGTTTCCTTCTGCGACGCTCTGGTAAGGACCATTCCCATGGCTTAATCTGTTTAGACTGTTTGGTAGGGTGCTTTGACGGGCTGCAGCCCCTTCCACGAACCTGAGGCTTCCTCCTCTTCTATTTGAAGCAATGCCATACCAGACTCTCTTGAGGTTATTCTGTGTTGTTTACCCTCCAAGGAAAAAAACAGCCAAATGGAAAGGACCATCTATACCGGATTCCACGTGTTTTCACCACTACCTGCATGTCTCTTCGATTTGGCAGTCTCACCAGTGAAAGGTCCCGATAAAGCTCAATTTCTGCCCCATTGTACATTATCAGTGCTGCTGTTCTGGCTGCTTTGAGTATTAGCTCCTTCTGCTTTGTAAGAAACCCAAGGGTATTCTCCCAGGTCGACCTTGAGAAGCCCTTATTCAGCTGGCCAGGGAAGGGCTGATGCTCTCAGATCCCAACCCTGGGGGTGGAGGAGCAAGTGAGGATCACCTGGGTAGGGGAGCCTGGAGTTATGCTCGGGGGAATCCCCCAGGCGAGACGCAGTATTATATCTAGAGGAAGAAGGGACTAAGTCCCTGAAGCTTTTGTAGGCTGCTCCAAATCGACCTCCCTTCCACCCAATGAATCTCCCTTACCCGAATCCAACAACCCCTCCAACTATGGTAAACCCATTAGGAACCCAAACCCAATTGCAGTGAGAAGCTACATCTCCCAGGATCCCTCCTATCCTGTTGCCTACCCGAGTACGCCCAGTAATTTTTCTCCCCGTCCCTCTGATTATTATTTCACGACTCCCAGTCTGCTTTAACTAAACACCATCCCCCCTATCCATTTCACAAACCCTACAAAGCTCACCTTTTCAGGTTGATCAACCACCCCCTTACTTTTGGCACCCTTTTTCCATCCTACTCTGTGGGATACTTAGAAACTCTACCCTCCCCCTCTTTTCCAACACAAACACTTTCTTGCACCGTGGCAGACAACGAACAAACACCAGAGCCGTTTACCTGACATGTCCCAACCCAAGGGTCAGGCAGAGTCAGGCAATTGCCAATAATTACACAAACCTGACTGCCTTTTCCCTTCCCCACAGGGATAAAAGGCGGAGCACGAGAGCACACTTTGAGCAAGGCTGAATGCGGAAGCAGCTATACCAGACCGGCGTTCAAACAGAGGAGAAAGGCGGCGAGAACTGAAAGGATGACAAGGAGAGAATTACCCTTGCCCTTTTCAACCCAGACCCGCGATGCCTCCGAAAGGGGAATCATAAGACCGGGAAGTACAGCTGGCGCATGGTGCGACAGGTGTCAACAGTACAGGGGACCCTCCTGTGCTGATAGCCAAGGAAGGGTGAAGCACTTCCCGCTGTGGTGCAGTCGTTGACTCCAGAGGCAAGAAACTCCAGCAAGCTCAGCACAGCCGGAGAGCCGAAGGGAACCGATAGTAAACCGAACTGTGCTGGGCCCAAGACTGCAAGAGACAACATTGTATAAACAAAGAACATGTGTATTGAACTCTAAAGAAAACCCAGTAACGGTCCAGATGCATAGTGGTCCGGCGCCACGTGTGTGCTCATTCGAAAGACACTCTGACTGAAGCCTTAATGTTGAAACTACAAGAACCAAGATGCCTTAGGGGAGGCTGGCGTGAGGTGTCAAAGTAGTCATACGAGAGTCAAGTTGAAAGTCTTTGACGACATGTTGGTGAAAGTAAAGTGAACTGTGTTACTGGGGGCAAATGTGAACCCGACAGAAGGATCCCTACAAAATGGAGTGAACAGTAATACACCCGAGAACATTGAAATAACTGAACTGTGTGAAGCCTGGCTGGAGGCTTTAGGGCAAGCCCGACTGGGGCTTAAATGAAAGACTGACTTGGGGCTGAGACCCGGATTTAGCTAAGAAGATAACCTAAGGAGTCTAAAGGAATTGTGGCAAGTGTGAACCCGACGGAGGGATGCTAAGAGAAAGTTAGGGGCAGGGAACCCACGTTGTTGAGGAGATGATAGAATCATGAACTGTGTTAGAATGGCTGTGTTAACCCTACAGACGGATGCCAAGAGAAAACCAAGGGAAGTGAATCCTGCACTGTGTTAGAACTAAGTGAACTGTGATAATCGGCAAACGTGAACCCGGCTGAGGGATGCCTGCGAATTGGGGTGAGCAAGGATACACCCGAGAACATTGTGATGACAAGTGTGAACCCGGCTGAGGTATGTCCACAGTGAATAGTGGTTTAAAAAGACATTGAGACTCTTGAATGGAACAAGATGATGATATTGTGAATGAAAGGCTGTAGTGAACCCGACTGGGGGAGGCTAACACAGAGACGGTTCAGAGCCTGGCTGAGGGGGATCGAGGGGTGAGGAGAAATCGCCCAGCATGAAGAGTAAACGAAGGAACTTTTCGCTTGTTATTGGTCTTTCGGCCCCCTGAGGCAAGAGACTTTGGGTAAGAGAGACGTGGCCACAGAAGGTCCTGATATTGTTGAAAGGAACAGTAAACTTGTGCTGGAGGAGCCTAGGAGTGTGCTCTGGTCAAGAGTCACGCCTTGTCCCGTGCTAAAAACGTAGGGAAGGGAGACCCCGGCAATAACATCCTGACTTATCATTCTGTGAACACTCCTTTCTTTTCTTGTGAACTTTATCCCACACTATTTAGTAGTATAGCGGTAAGGATTGGCAATAGTTTCTTTTTTAGTATAGGCCCATTTCTATTTGACTAAGACACTACTAGGACTGCCTTATTATTATTTGATGGTCGTAGCTTGCTCCCATCTTAGATTTAGGTTTAGATTAGGTGTTTATCTCACCCATTCTTACAGTTGAATAAACACCCTTGAACTGTGATCACATGTGTCTGTCTTTAATGTTGCCACCATGAGTTCATTACAATGGGTATAGTGCACATGCAACCACCATCTCTCTGCTTGGAGAAGTGTCTGACCCTCAGAGAGTTGGAGGTGGATGAGCGTAGGGCTCAAGAAAGAAGATGCTTAGGAAGAGAATATTGGATGTAGTGTATTACCCAGCCTCAGAAAGCCTTGTGGACGATGCAGAGGGTCTTGAACTTGATCCTCGTAGCCACAGGGAGCCAGTGGAGAGATTTCAAGGCTGGATAGATACTATCCCTGGACTTGAGGTCAAGGACAAGTCTTGCAGTCCTGTTCTGGATAAGTTGCAGATGGCGGAAGTAGAGGCAGGCCAATTTAGAAAGTGGCTGTTGCAGTAGTCCAGCCTAGAGAAGACCATGGCTCTGTAGAGAATGAGCTTCTGGGGGAAAGTGAGATGAGGAAAAATACCTCTTAGGGGGTGCAGCTGATAGTGTGACTTCTTAAAGATGTCAGAGATGTGAGGAGAGAAGGAGAGGATGGAGTTGAAGATGACCCCAAGGTTCTGAGCCTCATTGGAAGGAGCAGGTCGAGGGCCCAGGGTGGGCGCCCAGAGTGAGAGCGGGAAGGTGGGAGCAGGAGTCTCAATGAGGAGGATCTCGGTCTTACTGGCATTAAGGCAGAGATTGTTGGCAACACACCATTCCTGAATTGCGGACAGTCAGGTAGGAGAGAAGGAGCAGTAGAGGCTGAGGGGAGTCTGAAGGAGTGCTGGGTGCCATCCGCATAACACAAGGTTAGAGCAGAAGGTAGAGATGCGATGGGCCAGAGGTGCCAGGTAGTGGTTAAACAGCCTGGGAGAGAGGGTAGATCCCTGGGGAACACCACAAGTAGAGAGAGAGAAAAAGACAGAAGAGAGGAAAGACCCAAGTTGAACCTGAGAGGGTCGATCAGTGAGAAAGGAGGTCAAACAGGCAAGGGCCTGACCAAAGATACCCAGCTTGTCTCGGGGACTATTGAGCAGGATGGCGTGGTTGATCGTGTCGAAAGCAGAGGATAGATCAAGGAGAATGAGGACAGAAGGAAGGTTAGGGTCAAGATTGGAGAGCAAGTCTTCACGGGTGTTCAGAAGAGCAGTTGCCGTGCTTCTGGCTGCTATGAAGCCAGACTGATGGTCATTGGAGGCAACCAACAGATTTGGTATGTAGATTAAGCTGGGAGATGGCCAGCTTTTCCAGAGGTTTGGCCAGGAAAGGAGTGATGGTGATCGTGCGATAGTTTACCAGAGAGTAAGGATCGTCAGAAGGCTTCTTAAGAAGGGGGTACACAAGGGAGTGCTTAAGGGGGAGGGGAAGTTATAGTGGCAAAAGAGTGATTGCAGAAATCGGCCAAGGCCGGAGCAAGGGTGTCAATGTAGTCCTTAATGGCTCTGCAGGAGCAGGGGAGCACCTGCTTTGACAAAACTTTCATAGATCAGACTTGTCTAGAAACATTGTCGGGAGTGAACAGGGGGAAGGAGGATAACCAGCCAGAGAGGGCCCTGGAATGGTAGAGGGAGATGAAGAAGGGGTAGAGGAAGAGAGAGTGGACAGGATGTCCTGAGTTCTAGTGGTAAAATGGGATGCCAAGGCCGTGCAAACGGCCTAGGAGGGAACAGGAGTGGTATAGACTGCAGTAGGATTGGCCAGCTCCTTAAAGATTTTGAAAAGTTCGGCAGAGTTGTTAGAGGCTGGGGAGATGTGGGCTTGATTGTGGACTCGCAGAGAGGACAGAGTCTGTATTGCCTTCAGAGCAGGTGGCAGGCCAGTTTGTCAGAGGATGTGCTTGATGCCCTCCACTTCCTCGCTGCCACCCTACACTTGTGTTTAAGGGTGGCGAGGTCGGAATCATACCAAGAGTTGCACTTCGATGTAGGCTTCAAACGGATCCTCCTGACAGGGGAAAGGCCATCAAGAGTGTTTGAGATAGAGAGATGAAGGTTGGAAAGGACAGAGTGTGAGTCAGCCAAAGGCATCGGATGAGGAGAGAAGTAGCAGTGAAAGCCTGCACTGACACACGCTTCATGGGTCGGAAGACTGAGAAGGTGGGTGGAAGTGCTGGGGATGTCTTAGCCTGAGGGGCAGAGCGACAAGTGAGAGGAGAGAAAAAAGGGTCTGTCCAAGAGAGAGGAGTAGTGAGGGGATTGGAGGAGGGGGGGGGGCGTCGGAGGAGATCAAAACATCCAGGGTGTGCCCTGCAGTGTGTGTCCGGCCAGAGGGTAGAATAGAGAGAGAGTCACAGGGGTTGCAAAAGAGCCCCGAGGAGGGGCTAGTAGCATCCAAGTGGATGTTAAGGTCTCTGAGGAGAAGTTGTGAGGTAGATGCAAGGAGGGAGGAGTAGAGGTCAGCCCACTCGGAGGAAGAGGGCGACCTGGTCAGGCTTCCTGTAGATGGTGGCCACAGTGAGAGGGGCCAGAAGAGATAGAGAGCCTGCAGACCAGGCATTCATAGGAGGAGTAGGCCTGTGTAGGAATGAAAGAAGCAGGAATCTACTCCGGCAAGATCAGGGCTACTCCCCCCACCAGGCCGGTTGGTTCTGGGCTCAGAGGATCTTGTAGCCATCAGGGAGGAGAGTGTCAAAACTTGTGACAGAGCTGGCTGTAAACCGAGTCTCGGTGAGACCGAGTACATCCAAATGAAACTCTTCCAGGAGATGGCAGATGTCCGATGAATGTTTGACAGCGGAGTGAGAGTTAAGATTAGCGACGTGGAACAGATTGTCACCTTTGAAAGACTTCCATGGAGGGGTACAGGCATGAGGTACGCCCTGCGGAAGTGTTAGAGGTGCCCGAGAATGGGCAGAGGAAGAAGGAGGAGGTGAAAGGGTAGTCAGAGAGGAGGAAGAGAATGCTGGAGAGGTGGCGGAAGGAGGAGAAGGCAGAGCAGCCACAGAAGCAGCGGAGGGTACCAGAGAGGTGGAGGAGGAAGAAGGCGGCAGAGGAGCCAGAGAAGGGTAGATAGCAGTAGCAGGAGAAGAAAGGAAGTTGATTAGACGCAGGAAGCATCTATCAAAAAGGGGAAGATTGGCCTGAAGGCCCTGGACCAAGACAGTACCATTTAAGTAAACATTAATGATGGTCATGGAGGATTGGAAGGGGGCCAGGAGGGCCTCTCACGGAGTGCCACCATTAATGGGAGAGGAGGAAAAAGGAGAGGGAACGGAGACCATATGTGGGGTCCATAGGCCTGGAGAGGGAACGATAAAGAGGATGTCCGTGAGGGTCTGTCTAGAGGAAGCACTGGTGTAGGCATCAGCGATGGGGAGGCCTTAGTTGGAGACCAGGATGTTTCTTTTGAGCTTCTTCCCGCCAGACTTAGTGAGAGGGATAGGATAGTCGATAGAATAGTAATTAGAGAAGATAGGGGAGACAGAGATCACCATGTAGGGTGCAGAGAGTAAAGGGGGGAAAGGGAGGAGGGGACAGCCCAAGCAGGAGGGGAGGGAGGTCACACGCTCAGGCGAACAGGAAGGAGGCACACAGGGGGGTCACACAAGAGGACGGCATGAAGTACAACACAGAACACGAACACTAGGGCCTTGCGGGGTCCTGGCGTGTGTGGAGAGAACAGTGCACACAACAATAGTACACTACAGTGGAACTCAAGGCGTGTAAATGCAAGTAGATGCAGAGTACACAACTGCTCGCCAAAAAGGGGCCCTAGATGGGGAAGAAGAGACATGCAAGCAGTGGTGCATGTAGACAATACAATGATTCAAGGCGAGAGAATTCAAGTACAGTACATAATACACAACTGGTCGCCGAAAAGGGGTCCTAGAGGGGAAGAAGAGAAATGCAAGCAATGCAGCATGCAGACCAGTGGTCTTCAAACTTTGTAGGCCGGGTCCCCCCCAGAAATGCCAAATGGACAGAATGCGTTGCGCGCCGTCACCTGATCCCATCACAGTTGCTGTGCTCCCTCATCCCACTCCTACCCAGTCCATGGTCTCTCTCCACCCCATCACACACCCTGGGCTCTCTCCACTCTGCTCCCACCACTATCCCATGGTTCCCGCTCATCGTGCTCCCACTACAGTCCCTGTGCTCCCCCATCTCGTTCTCAACATAGTCCGAGGGCCAGTGGCGGATGGTGATTTTTTTTTAAGTGGAGGGGCATAACTATTTCCCCCAAAAATGCCATAGCGACCGAGCACAGTGAGGCAGCCCGAACCAATAAAGGGGAGTTTGGGGGGGGGGGGAGGTTCCCCCCTGTGATTTTTTTTTAAATAATGGGTTAAAATGTTGAATTGTAGAGCATACTTTAAAAAAGAAAATTGGTAAATAGCCAAACAGTTTGAAATTGGTGGTGGGGGGCCATGAGGGCAGGCATGGCATTTTATACTGGGCATCTATGATAGATGTCCAGTAAAAAGATAACATCCCTGTCCTCTGGGCCCCACTAGGCCTAAAACAATCAACATGATTATGTGTGTATGCAAGGTGCTGCACATTCATACAGTAATCACTATTATTCACACGAGCATCCATCACTAGACACTCACTCATAACAAAAGCATACACGCATCCATACACATGTTTAAGTAATAAAAATATACCTGGCGTTGCGAAAAACCGGAGAACTTGGACCGCCATCGGTTAAGAGTCCGATGTGGTACCCGTGCAGGAGATGCACATCTTCTGCGATGTTCTCAGAACGCATTTAGGACTGAGATCCGCCCAAGCCAACTTTCTTCCTGCCCCTTCCTTCTGTGTTCTGGGGCTCGTGTCTGCTTGGGAAGCCGAAATCGTGTTGGGAAATCGCGATTGAACGAATTCTTCGCGCCATCCCTTTTGTCCCTTACGTGACTCTGCTGACCTAAGGCTAACTTGGCCATGGCTACAGAAGAGGTTGACAACTTGGAAGCTGCTTTGGGCAGCTCTAAGATTGTAAAACTTTTTTTTTCCTGATGAAGACGTTGATAAATGATCCAAAAAACGTCGAAACCGGTCGTGAAAATTGGGGTGTGGACATGTTGCGACATCTAATTGAACCCACCCATATAATAGTAGCCCAACAAAGCAAAACACTGGTAGTCCAAGGAGACGTTGAAGTATGATGAATATAGGCAATGCAATGGGAGACAATACAGTAGTGAAATGCAAAACAGTGAACTGAAACAATACAGTGGTCACAAGGCGTAGGATGCGTGGTACAGGCAGGGAACAATGCACCGGAAGCAGCTCGGGGGAGCATGGAGTGGAAGGAGAGGCGGGTAAGGGTAGCGTGAGGAGCAACGCTGAGAAGGATGAGCTAGTTGCGCGGGAGCAGCGCTGGGACAATTTGCATGGGGAGTGCCACCGAGATTTAATGCATGGGGGCGATCGCAGAGAGGGGTGCGCTAGGTCAAGGAAGTGGGGGAATGTTACGAGGGGCCACAGGTGCAAGGACAGGGGTCAGGGGGATTGGGCAAAGTTGTGAGGGAACGTACGTGGCATGCATAGCAGGGGGAATGGGGCCTAGGTTGCAAGGCGAGTGAGTGCGGCAAGGGGAGAAGGGCGGAACACGTGGAAGCGAGAAGCATGGAACAATGCGAGTTAGGAACAACGCCTGTGCAAGAGGGAGAATGGGACAGATGCACAAGGTCAGGGGGTTGCGTGGAGTGGAATGTTACTAACCCTCTGCGCAAAAGGAGGGGGGAGTCAACTGCGCTCAGAATCTGCACCGTAACTCCATCGCCGCCAAACACCTGCGTCGCTTAACACTGTGGCCTTGTCCTGCGACAGCTTTGCGCAGAGGGTCCGATCCTCGGTTCTTTAAGGCTCAGAGGCGTGGACGCAGCATTGCATGCTACCCTATAGTCAGGCAGCGTCTACTGCATCGCTCAACACCACAGCCTTGTCCAGTGAGGGCTTGCCACAGAGGGTCCAATTCTCCGTTCATAAAGGCTTGGAGGTGTGGATGTACCGTTGCGTGCTACGTATCGTCGGACAGCATCTCTTGCGCACCTGCGTCGCTCAACGCTGTGGCGTTGTCCTGCGAGGGCTTAGCCGCAGAGGGTCCGATCCTCGGTTGTTAAAGGCTTGGAGACGTGGACGTAGCGATTTGTGCTATGTATTATCGGGCAGGGTCTCCTGCACACCTGCGTCGCTAACCATCGAGGCCATGTCATGCAAGGGCTTTGCTGCAGAGGGTCCGATCCTCAGTTCTTAAAGGCTTGGAGGCGTCAACGTAGTATTGGGTGCTACGTATCGTCAGGCAGCCGCTCCTGCATCGCTCAACACCGCGGCCTTGTCCTACGAGGGCTTTTGAAAGCAAAGAATGAATCTTATGAAATGCAGTGAAAAGGAAAGATTGAATATTGCTGAAGAGTATGAAAGCAATGTGGTGAAGGAACGAGAGCACCACAGAATGAATTTTATGAAAGTGCACATTGTGGCAAAGTCCAGAGACTGGCAAAGAGGAAAACACATTATGGCAAGTTAAACAGCTGGCAAAGAGAAATTCAAGTGAATGTGAACCAGAACACAGGTGCAGTTACAGAGGAACCTGTGTGGGCAAGAAAGCCTCGGGTTTCCGGTTGCATGACCTCTAATGGGTGGACTGTGTGGGCCTGAGAGCAAATCCAAATGCATGAAAGAGATTGCTAAAGTGAAGCAGAAGAAGGCAATCTGTATGAACTGTCAAGAAACCAGGAGTGTAAAGTTGACATGTAACTGGTTTTGAATATTGAGAGACTGAGAATAAGTACAAATTGGCAAGCTGAAGTCATGGGGAAGGGAAAACCTCAAACGTTATGAACTGTGTGGCTGTCTTGAGGAAGGAAACCTTGAGACCCCCTTTCTTTTGGGAACGGTGTTGTCTTCTTGAGGAAGGGACCCTGGGACTTTGTGGAACTGTCTTGAAAATGGGGAAGGGGAGCTGAAAAGTAAGCCAGGAGCTGGAAGACGCTCTGAACTTGATTTGGAACACTGGTTCTTTTGTTGCTGACATTCCTACACATTGTTTAGCTTTAGTTGTGAGGGCAAGTATAGGTTTTGGACACAGACTTAAGTTCAACTTACTGACTCGGACTATCCTTAGTTTCTGTAGGTAGGAACTACCACCTTAGCATAGGGCAAGTTAGGCCTTCCACCATCCTGACATTTAAGTTCATAAACCATTTCTGTTTAAACTTTGAATCTGTTGTCTGTGTCTTGCTTAATGATGCCTTCACAATTCACATGCTCATGAATACGATTACACAGCAATACATACACGCACCTAGAGGCAAATTGTACAGCTCCACAGTAGCAATGGAAACTCACCTCTGGAACAGTCACCTAAAACAAGTAGGTTTGCAACGCACTGCCTGGTCAATACAGGACTCCTCCTTGGAATCCAGTCAATTCAGTAAAATCTCATGAAGGTGTGGGTAGACCTCTACGTAGCGGCCCTGTAGATGTCAAGCAGGGGAACACCAGACAGGAATGCTGTAGTAGAGCTGCAGCTCTGTTGGAATGTGTCATCGGTCTACCTGGCTGAGGCCTGTTTGCAGGCAGATGATAATGCGTGAAATGGAAGCCTTTGACAGGCCCTTTCCTCTTTGAACAGGTCCAAATGTCACAAAAAGTTGTGACGTTTTGCCAAAGTCCCCTGTGCTTGCGATATAAAACTTTAAAGCATGGGCAACGTCCAGCTAGTGCAATGCTCAGTCCGCAAAGACTTGGAAGAGCCAAATAATATGGGCAGAATCAGTGACTCATTTATGTGAAAGGTTGATGGAATTTTTGGCATGAAGGAAGGATGAGTGATTAGAACCTCCCTGGACTGGTGAACAGTTAAGTATAGAGGCTTGCAGGAGACAGCTTGTAGCTCTCCAACTTGTCAGGCCGATGTAATAGCCACCAGAAAAGCAGTCTTCCATGATAGGACATGCATTACTTACCGTAATAGCATTTCTGATGATTCTCTCTGCTTAGATTCACATTCTGTGCATATGGTCCGACATCAGTGGTAACCGCAGAGTATTGCATCTCGTATTTCGGGGACCAAAAGGGGACGATGGCATAGGCATGTCTGTAACACTATCCCTATAGTGACGTGTGTAGTACCCAAAATCCCTCACGCGCCGAGGTCCCTCCGATTGTATTTTTTCTGCCATGAGGGAGTCCAAGGCTATAGTGAGTGAGTACATAAAGAGAGAAAGTAGTAAGACGTCCATGTTCCTTCCACCCCGAGCGGGGAGGCAGGGAGGGCGCGTGTGAATCTAAGCAGATACAATCATCAGAAATGCTATTACGGTAAGTAATGCATGTCTTTTGATGCTTGTTAATCTGCTTAGAATCACATGCTGTGCATAGACTAGCGAGCAGTACCCGGAGTTGGAGGTGGGTTGTGAGAAGGAACAGTAGAGAAAAGATGTCTAAGTACTGCTTGTCCCACCTGAGAATCAGACCTAGAATGAGTGTTTAGGCAATAGTGTTTTGTAAAGGTGTGTACAGAACTCCAGGTTGTTGCTTTGCAAATGGACTCAAGAGGGACATTTGCAATGAATGCTATGAATGCCCCAGTGCCTCAAGTAGAGTGTGCTCTAGGCATGAAGGACAGTTCTCTCTTAGCAAGAGTGTAATAGTGTGATGCATTTGACAATCCACCTTGAGATAGCTGATTTAGAGACAGGATCCCCTTCTCTACCAGCTGCCACTGAAACAAAGAATTGTTTAGTCTTCCTTAGTGGTTTAGTTCTTTCCAGGTATAACATGACTGCCCTACGCACGTCTAATGTGTGAAGGCTTATTTTGGCCATGTTAGTAGGGTTCTGGAAGAAAGTGGGTAGTTCTATGGATTGGTTCACATGGAACTTCGAGATGAATTTAGGCGCAGACCTGGGATGTGTGCGCAGAACTACCTTATCTTTGTGGACTGTAACAAAGGGGTCTAGAACAAAAAGAGCCTGTAGTTCGCTAACCCTTCTGATAGAAGTGATAGCCATTAGGAAGGCTGTCTTATAAATCAGGTCTTTCAGACTTGCTTTGTGCATAGGCTCAAAGGGAGCTCCCAGGAGCCTGGTCAAAACCATATTCAGATCCCATCCAGGGGCTGGGTGAGAGATGGGAGGATAAATCCTCTTAACCCCTTCCATAAAGGCTTTAATCACCGGTATTTTCCACCACAATACCTTTTGTTGTGATGTGGTGTAGGCTGACGGAGCAGCCAGATGAACCTTTAGGGAATTGAAGACTAACCCAGTGTCCAACTGGTGGGTTAGATACAGCACAATGTGTGAGGGTGAGCAATCGATGGGATTGACGCCCTTGGAATTGCATCAGATGACAAAACGTTTCAATTTGCTGGCATAGCAATAACGTGTATTAGGTTTTCTTGCTTCCCTGAGTATGTCCATGAACCTTTGAGGGAGTTGCAGGTGTCCAAACTCTATGATCTCATGAGCCAGGCTGCTAAATTCAGAGTTTGTGGGCATGGGTGTAGGGTCTCCCCCCTGTCCTGAGACAACATGTTGTACGGAGAGGGTAGCTTGACTGGTGGGGAGAGGGACATTTCCATCAGGTGAGAGAACCACGGTTGGAGGGCCCACATGGGGGGGCCACCAGTATCATGGTAACTGGTTCCTGGTGCATCTTGTGCACTAGCTTGTTGAGAAGGGGAGTTGGGGGGGAAAAGCGTAGAAACATTTCCCCGACCAAGTTATCCAGAGACCGTTCCCCTTGGATCGGTTCTGGGGGTACCTGAAGGCTTAGTCTTGGCATTGGGCATTCTCCTGAGTAGCGAACAGGTCGATCTCTGGGAAACCCCATTCTGCGAAGACATTGGACACAATGTCTTCGTGCAGTCGCCATTCGTATTCTTCTGTCAGAGGAAAATCTCTGCTGAGTACGTCTGCCAGAAGATTGAGTTCCCCTGGAACATGTTTGGACAACAAAAACATCCTGTGTTTGAGAGGCCATATCCAAATGTTTTCGGACAGCTTGGAAAGCCCTGGAGAGTGAGTGCCCCCCTGTTTGTTCAGGTAATACATTGCTGTGGTGCTGTCTGTTAGAATCAGCACTGTCTTCCCTTGCAGTTATGTCTGAAAGGCCTTCAATGCTTTGAACACCGCTAATAGCTCCAGTAAGTTTATATGGTTGGACGCTACTTGAGGGGACCACACTCCGTGCGCTGTCTGCTGAAGCAGGTGAGCCCCCTCCGTGAGAGATGCGTCTGTCGTGAGAGTGGCTTCCACTGCAGGGGTGGTGAAGGTCTTCCCTTTCAAGAGGTTTTCTCTTGACCACCACTGCAGAGAGAGAAGGAGGGCTGGCGAGACAACTACCAGATCTTCCCATTGTCGGCTGGCCTGACACTACTGGCTGGTGAGCCACTCTTGCATGGGGCGCATGCGAAGCCACGCGTGGGGAACCAAGTATATGCATGACGCCATCATCCCTAGCAAACACATGCTTTGCGTACCGTCACCTCCCGACTGGCTACATATTGAGGGATCTGAGAAAGCATGTTCTGAACCCTCTCGTAGGAGGGGAAGACGAGACCGTCTCCCTTCCAAATTAGAGCTCCCAGAAACTGTTTTACTTGGCTGGGGCCTAAACTGGATTTCTTTTCATTGATTGAGAAACGCAGGCTGAAGAGATCATCTACTGTTTTTTGGGTGTTTGAAAAACAAGCGTTGAACGAGTCCCCAGTGATGAGCCAGTCGTCAAGGTAAGGGTGAACTGGGACTGATAGTCTGCGCAGGTGTGCTGCTGTCACTGCCAGGACTTTGTTAAACACCCTTGGCGTCGAGGCGATGCCAAAGGGGAGTACCTTGAATTGGTAATGCTTGTCCTGGATCATGAACCTTAGATATTTCCTGTGCGCTGGCAACATTGAAATATGAAAGTATACATCTTTCATGTCCAATGTTGCCATGAAGTCCCCTTGTTTCAGCAATGGGATCACCTCCTGCCGAGTTACCATGCAAAACTTCTGGGATTTTATAAACTTGTTCGCTGGGCGCAGCTCTAGAACAGGGCGCATGGTGAGATCCTTTTTGGGTACAAGGAAGTACACTGAATAAATACCCTTGTTTACCTGAAGAATAGGGACGGCTTCTATGGCGTCCTTTCCCAGCAGTGCTTCCACCTCTTGGATCAGGATCTCCAGATGTTCCGGTGAAAGGCGCCGTGAGTGCGGTGGTCTGAACTGTGGAGGTCGGGCGAATTCCACGCAATAACCGAGGCGACCGTCTTTAAGACACACTGGTCGGAAGTTATCCCCTCCCATGCCATGAGGAAAGATTTTAATCGCCCCCCGACCGGGGTGAGATGGGAGGGGACCTGGACTTGGCGGTCATTTCTGAACAGAGGCTGTGGCTCCTCTGGGATTGGGGCCTCTTCCTCTACCATTGCCGCGTTTCTGACCCCTTGAGGGGTAGTAAGTGGGGCTTCCAAATGTTTGATTTGTGTTGAAGTTACCCGTGCCGTAGTTGTTTTGACCAGCACGGGCTTGCCCTCGAAAGGACCGCCGAGAGTTATTACCCCTCTGGGAGGAGGGTTTCTGTGTAATTTGTTGCAGAGACTTTAAAGTCTCATGCTCCTTCTTGGCGGTTTCCAAAGCCTCATCCACCGCTTTCCCCAAGAGGTTAGTCTCCTCAATGGGTTTATTAATTAGGGAGGCCGGAGTCTCAGGTTTAAATCCTGATGTACGCAGCCAACCGTGTCTTTTCAGTAGGGTCCCCTGAGCAAGCAACTTGCCTGCAGTTTCCGCAGTGCCCAGGGTGTTCTTCACCACATTCTGGTTAACCAGTCTTCCCTCCGTTACAATGGCGAGAAGCTTTGATCTGGCGGGTTCAGAAACCTCTTGGAGCAAAGTCCATTGGGCATCAGCATAGCTTGCTAATAGAGTAGTATTATTAGCAACCCGTATTGTATATGCCGCTGCTGACATGACACGTTTTCCCAGGTCATACAGCCGCTTAGACTCCTTTTCCGGTGGTGATTCTTCCATGGCAAGGGGTACCCCTGCCCTCTTTCGAGTGGTAGTCACTACCAGTGAATCTGGGATGGCGTGCCCTTTGATGTATAGAGGGTCAGAAGGAGAAGGCCGAAATAATTTTTCGACTCTCTGGTTCACTGCCTGTGTTTGAGCAGGTGACACCAATGAGGGAGCTACCCGTCTCTTAACAGAGTTAAGGAGGGGGATGGATTGACTTGCCGGAGGTTTTTCCTTAATGATATCCTCCACGAAATCCTGCTCAGGTACCGCCTCTTGAGTGGCAATTTTGAAGTATTCAGCTGCTTTTTTCAACATGGAGTTGAATCCCATTTGGTCATCTACAGGAGAGGCCTGTGGGTGGACGGAGGAGAGTCTAGGCACAAAACATCAGTGTCCTGATCTTGCCGTGTCCATGGATCTTGACCTTCCTGCTGGGTTTCCTCCCAGTTGTCCGTAGTATCCTATTGATCTTCCTCATAGTTTGAGAAAAGAAGCTTCTTCTTCATTATAGATGTCTCTATATGTGTCCATCTGGACCACGTCTTCCTGTTGGAAAACATGACTGATCTTCTTGGATTTGGAGATTAGGGTCTACCCGAGCCCTTTTTGGGGTAGGATGATCAGAATACTGATAATCTGCTCCAGCCGATCCATACACCCTTCGAATTCTTCCGTAGTCCATTTAGAGGTCCCAAACGGGCCTACGTGAGGAGAAACTACATTCCCGCACCGCAGCGTCGAACAGAACCTCTCAGGGTGTCGGAAAGAGGCTCTCGACTGTCTGCGTAAGCCTCATCGCAATCAGGAACCCAATCCGCCGACATTTATTCCGTGGCTTGTCCCATAGCCTCAGGCGGAACCGGAGTAAGGCCTACCGCCACCGTAATTCTTCCGATGCTACTTTCGATAGTCGCCGAATCTTCGTGAGACAAAGGCTCTGATGATTTATCAGCAGTCACAACACCGTCCGCGCTGCTAGGGGGCCTCGCGGTCAGTTTTCCGGGTAGAGGCCTACTGAGGCCATAGAGGTCAAAGCGTCGGGCTCCCGCACTTCGACGCATGTAGGTTTCGGAGTAGCGCCCTTAGTTTGTTTAGATTGCCCAGTCGCAAAACACTGCTGCGGATGCGGGGAAGGCTTTGGATCTGAACGATCCGAGGGAACCAGTGAAGTTTTTGGCGGCCCCGTTGGCGCTTTCGCCTTTTTCGACAAAGGCGTTGAAATTCACGTAGGGGTTGTGTGCTTAGTGCGATGCGCTTGTACGCCCCTGTCGCCGGGTGTAGTCCCTGTAGCAACACCAGAGTCGAGCCTTACAGGGTCGGGGACAGGCGTGGCTGACCTAGAAACATCCGCCTCAAGGTCTATAACATCCGAAATGGACGTTTGGTCATCCGAAGTACCCCCGTCACTTTCAGCTGGCGTGGCGGTGGGAGAAGGGGGCTCCACGCGTGACATACCGTACGCGGCCCACCGCTTTACACAGCGCTCCTTAAGGGTCTTAGGCCAAAGGAGTTTGCACGCCGCACACCGCTGCTCTAGAGGGAGACAGGCGTTATACGGCCTGTGTTCGTCCTTCCAAGGATATCTGACCCTACACTTAGGGCAGAATCCAAAAAGAGTCCTTTCCATAGCCAAAGGGAAGGATGACCAGACCAACAGGGAAAAGAGGGGAAAGGAGGAAAGACATACTAAACAATATGGCCACTCGACCCCTCTCTCCCTACTGTATAGGGCCCGACCACGTGGAAAATCCAGCCGCGGATCTTAGGCGCCGAAATCCACGGCCGTAGACGATTTCCCCCCTAGTCTTCGTCGAAGATATTCATATTGGCCGAAGTGACTTAATGGGGAATAAACCGACAATTCGGTAAAGATAAACAATGTCTCTAGTAAGAGCTCAGCTATAGGGCGACCAGTTATCTGGGCGGAAAAAAACAATCTGAGGGACCTCGGCACGTGAGGGATTTTGGGTACTACACACGTCACTATAGGGATAGTGTTACAGACACGCCTATGCCGACGTCCCCTTTCGGTCCCTCAAAGACAAGATGCAATACTCTGCGGTTACCACTGGATGTCGGACCATATGCACAGCATGTGTTTCTAAGCAGACTAACAAGCATCAGAAAAACTATAACAGAGCTGGGTGGAGGGACTCAACTAAAGGACACAAACTTGTAGAGAAACACATTAATGCTCCCACGCTGGCGCTGCAGTCTTTACCAGAGGTAATGCCCGAAACATACCCTCGAGGAACTCCTTAACCAATCTCAGATCACAGGGAAGGTTAACAGCTGTGCGAGTATAGCGAGAGATAGCCTCAGGATGTACTTTAAAGGATGTGTGTGAAAGCCCTGCTTATGCCAATGACAGAAGATATGGCAGGATTTGATTAGCCTTGATGCAAAGCGGGTCGAGCCGTTGCGAATTACACCATACAGTAAAGCACTTCCACTTGTGCTTGTAGCAGGATAGAGTAGATGGAGCTCTAATCTTTGCCAGAATCTTTCTGCATTCTAAAGGTAATGAGAACTGTACAAATTCTAGGACTGCGGGAGCCAAGCAGTCAACTTCACAGAGGCTGGTTCGTAACGCCGAATGGACCCTCCGTCTCCGGAGAGTAGGTCTGGTAGTGGAGGTATTTTGACACAAGGGGCCACTGACAAATGAAGGTCAGAGTACCAAATCTGATGGGGCCATGCCAGAGCAATGACGATCATCTTGCAGTGACTGAGTGTATTTAGTACTCGCAGTAGAAGCGTAACTGGAGGGAATGCATAGAGAAGAACAAGTTACTTACCCCTGATAACGGTCTGTCGACTGGATGTTCCTCCCATGTATTCCTCATCTTTGATATTCGATATCCAGCTTCAGCTGCTTCGTACATTCATAATCATCAGTAGAATGCGTGTCTGGGGATGTGTCCATGTCAGGACCAGTATCCATGTCCATGAGGGTAGTCACCGGGACAGAGAACTGTGGCCTCGGCAGTGCGCAGGGTGGAACCAAGCCCTCTCGTGAATGCAAAGCTGGAGGACTCCCACTAGGTGAACCCTCAGGGGCTGGAGGAGGTAGACAGTGCTGTAGTTCTGTGACCAGCGTTTGTAATGTGGACAGGATATCCAGGGACAAGTACCTGGGAACCTGTGGAATTGGTGCCGGTGATATTCCCCAAGGGAACTGTAGGCTCTGCAGTGGGTGGAATAGCTGGTCAAATTGGCTGAGCTGGTTGACCAGGTATTGAAGAATTGGGTATGGGTCCTCATGGACTTCCTCCTGGTCAGAGAATAAAGCCTCCCGAGGACTTCTTCTGAAATGTTGCCCTCTTGCAACAGTTGGGCAGGTGGTGTTGCTACAGCCGACATGGCAGGTAGCAGGGTAAAAAGTGGCTTGGACTTCGAGGGCCATCATCCTGTCCACATTGCTACCTCTAGGAAATGAAGCGAGCACTGGGGCCTGCAAAGTCATAAACGGTGCTGTAGCGAGTCTGGGAGGCAAAGAAATACTGGATGCAGCAATGGTAGTGCCGTCATTGACAAAGTGTTGGTGTCAACATCGATTTGTGACCGGTGGCTCGTTGACGGGGTGCTTGTCGATGGAGTCATCAACGCGGACGTAGAGTGACGTCATTTCTCCAAAAAGTGAGACGAAGATGGTGTTTTAGTCGTGAACGTTGTCGTGGTTGAAGCAGGCGTGGACAGAGCCATCGATGAAGTGGATGGAGTGGTCTGCGCGGTCATCAGCGGGGGAGCTATCGAACTGTGCGACTTGCGTCCTGTTCCCAGGGAAGTTTCCTGATGCAATCTCGACCTCTTGAAAGAGGAAGTTTGTTCCACAGGCCTGCCTATCCTGGCAGAGGCATGACTATGAACTGAGGCCATGTCAGAGGCTCTGGCGCCGTCCTCTAGCCAAGTCGCCAACCTTCGATAACAATCCTTTTGGGTTTTCAATGAACAGGACTGGCAAATGGGACAGGTATCCACATTGTGGTCCAGGTGCAGGCAATACAAGCCATTTGTCATGGTGGTCGTCCCCTTGAGGAGACACTTGGAGTACGCCTTGAAGAAGCTTTTCTTTCTGGCGTCTGCCACCAGAGAGTATTGAAGGCCTCAAACTTGAGAAGAAGGCCTTGCAAGGCATGGCGAGATCCAAAGATGGTCTGGATCTTGACGGGAAACGGTCCCAGTTACCGGTAAGTCACTAAAGTTAGTGAAGAGGAAGAAATGATGGAAATAAAGTATCTGAAAAATGGGACAAAAGTCGAAAGTTCGATGACCGAAACAACAAGGACTCGTGCAGTAAAAAACCTGAAGATGGCTACCAATGGTGGAGCTAAGTAGGATGGATGTTATTGGCTGGGGTATTATGATGCAACGTGACAGCAATGGGCTATAAAAGTGCAAAGCAGTTTGTAAGCTTAAAGCAAAACATCTTTAATATTTTCGAGGATTCCCCAGCCTGACGAAGGGGAATATTCACGAAGATGTGAATTCGTGAAAGATCCAATGCTGGAGAATATCAAACCAAAGAGGCAGTAGGACTTAAAAGTGACATTATTGTGAAGCAAAACAGACTTGGTACTGACGGTGGATAAGGGACTCAATGAAATGCATGTGTTTCTAAAACATGCAAATGTTTTCTATTCATGGCCTTCTATGGATGTCGAGTGGTGTAGTGCCCAATTAATTTCAGCTTCTACATGAAACGCTTGTTCATAGAGATTGGGCGTGGTTCACTGCTTGCATTATGTTGTACGGCCTCAATGTTACGACAATTTTCCTAGGCTCCCGCAACAGTTTCATCTCTCAACTACTGTTACACACAGTTACATACAATTACACATGAATAAATCAATTCGAATTATCCCTGGCCTTCAATCCCGCGTCCACGTTACTGCAACCTTCAAGTGTTTGAATTGGCTCCCAAGGGAACCCGTTCATTCAACCTAAAACACTCAGCATTGGCCATCAAACATTTGGCGATTTTAGGGCTGTGTAGTGTGTACCTCACACGTTTTTTTGTTAAGAAACATGCATCAGTAAGAGCTTTGAGATAATCATGTTTAAGCAGAATCTGTGCAAAATAGGCCGCAATTCCATCAGGCTAGGTTTGTATGGCATTTTAATCAAAAGTAGGAAACCTGCACCATCAAATAGTGGCTGAAAAGCTGAAACATTTTTTAAAAGGAAGCTACAATGCAGTTGTTACAATTTTCGCTAGATGGCGATACAACTTTATAAACATCTACGGCTGTCAGCTTGACTTGCTGGGCAGGCCGTGCATCCCTTGAATATATTTTCATCAAAAACTGGCACTGCACTCAGTTGCGCAACACCATTGATCTACCACTACCGAAATGTTGCGCTATGTTGACTCGACCTGGCCGAACTACAAAGCCGTGGCCGGACAGAACAGGCCACAGATGTTAAGTGGCGCCCAGGCTTCACTGTTAACCAAGACCCGACAATTAGTAACGTAAAATCCAATTACACCACACTGACAGAATAGAGCCACATATGCCAAGCAATTATACTGGACTTGGATGAATCAGATCTAACACTGTGGAATAATCCAGATAAATTGAATAAGAAGATTTACATCCGTGACTGGATCACTACCCAGGAAAAGCGTCAAAGATTGACATTTTCTGGGAAACCCTTTCTGGAACTGAGAACGTTAAACTCTCTTCCCAGACATCTTGCTCTTTTCCCAAACTGGTACTTCAGGGCACAATTCTTGAGGTTTCGTTTAAACTTATTTCTGACGAGGGTAAGTGGAAGAAAAGGCAGTAAAATAGAGAACTGGTGTAGGGTGTGCAACGAGAAATCTGAAGTTGAAACATTTTAACACCTTGTACTAACCTGTCCTGCAATGCGAGAAACTAGACTGAACTTGATGACAGGTAACAAAGAAGTATGGGGCCCGGTCATTGGAAGACTGGTGGAGAGAACTTGGTGAAATTCCTCGACAAAATATTTTTTTTAAAAACAGAATGGGAAGTGGACCATAAAGAACGAGCCTCGGGATAAACTGAATCCGATTCATGTGAACTAGATATATAAGCTAAAAGCTTACATGTTTAACTTGTGCTTAATGTGGACAAAGGTTACGTTTATTGTTTAACCAGATAAATGCCAATTAAAAAAATGACGTAAAGCATTTCATTGTTAGCACCTGCCTTGCGATGCATACATTTTTAGGCAATTGAAATCGTGATGCAGGGTTAATAATTGCATGCCAGAGGAGTGATTCTAAGGGTGGAGTGGTGACAGGGGGCCCTCATTCTCACAGCAGTCCTTAAGTGGGTGCTTTCCGACTTAAAGGAGATAGTTAACTGCTTGAAGCTGCACTAGAATAAATAGTCTCATTAGAACGCATACAAAACTTGTGTGACTGTCTCTGAAGTTTGCGCCTCTCTCAACATTTGAAGGGTTAGCCCCCACACCCAGCTATTTAGGTTTCATTACGCCCCTGACTGCACTCAAGTGCTTTTGATGACGATATATCCAAGATACGCTGCTGCAAGGTATTGGGTCCCTGCACCCTGCTGCCATGGTCAAGAGGGCATGCAAAAGTGGGGTCTGCGACAACTGCACTGTGTGGAAATACACAGTGCCAAAAGAGGGCGTCCCCAAGCAAGTTTAGAGCTTGTTCACAGAGCCTGTTAGACATTTGTACGGGCTTGTGGGGCCCATTTCAATATGTTTGCCCCCCCGCCCCCGCCCCTGGATTGCTTAAATAAGAATGATACCAAGAAATGCACCATAATCTCAGGGGTGTTAAGGATTTCAATCAGGCAAAGCACACCTTGGTCTCTGCCTAGTATGCAGCGCACGATTGAAATGCTTATCTCTTTATATTATGCATATTCAATTTTGGGATGGTACACCGCTCATATCACACACCCTTTTCAAATACCCCAGGTCACAATGGACCATGAACCAGGCTGGTTGGTAAAATGTAATATTTATTTATTTTAAAATTCAAAAGTAATCATACACTTTTTAATATGGGGCAGCTATCACCAATGGGGTGATAATTACAATGAGAATGTGAGCTATGCACTGGGTTTAACCTTCTAGTGGAACAGATACACAGCACAGCGGAATAGGAGCACTTTTTGGTTTAGGAAAGATAGCACCCAAGTTAGGATTTCCCCCTGCAATGTTGCCTCAACCCGCAAATAATCAATTCTGAGTGGATAAACAGAAGCAGCAGATAATCAGGAATAACAAACAGGAGACGGAATCCAAATCTGACCTTCCCTCCCCAAATAAGAGAGAAACATGGATTTTAAACCCCTTGCAATGTTATGAAATGATACTCTGAAATGGACAAATAAATAATGAATGTGTGTTAAAAACCTTGAAGCAAATATAATTCCTCACTAAAGCAACAATGCAAAGACACCAACAATCACAAAGAATGGATTACCAAAAACATACAGTTCGAAAATGAGTGGAAAGTTTAAAACAGATATGAAGCAAAATGACACGTGTAAAAGTTGCATTTTTCAATTCCCGCCTTAAATTACCCAAACAGACTTTTACTAAAAACTACACTGATTTTGAGTGTGGTGTTTGGGCTGGGGATATAGGTATATCACAGGGATAATATGGACGTAAAAGTAAGTCTCTAGCTTGTAAATTGGATGAGTTATGCAAGATATAAAAAGGTGCGCACAGAGTAAAATGAAACCGTGAAATAGGAAAGGAAATCCGTTGTGACAAGAACAGTTTTACTCGACACTAGAGTATTCAGGCTAGATCACCAAATACGGACACAGTAAGATCCAAGGTTGATTCGCGACTTCAACCCTATCACCCCAGCGCCCAACCCTGGCGGAAACCAGTACGATCACTCGAAATATGACTAATGGCATAGGATTACACAAGACAAAATTGAAAAGAGTTTGGCCCTAGCACTAGAAATCAAGGGCAGGGTTGCACGGATAATTCTGACAGTTTTAACAAGTTATCAGTATAAGGATAGGATTACTTAGTGAGTGAGATACGGTATACTATGGATTTCTATGCAGTGGTGATTTATACTTACAGTCCACTTTTAGTTTGGGGATTTTTTGGCCGTCAATGGTTCTGGTCAATACACGGCGGCGCGCCTGCCAAACAGCTGGGCAGTTCTTGTCACCGGATGGCACTTCTGGAATGGCAATTCTGGTCACTGGATACTTAAGGTCAGCTGGATGGCAGGATGGCAGCGGGCATGCAGTTAGTAGGCAGCAAGCCAGGCTGGTTCAGGATGCAAAAGGTACCACAGCTTTCCCCTTTTTAATGGGAGATTAGTGGGTTTTCAGAATTGAGGCCTTGCTAGGAATGGGATCAGCACTGCTTGTGTTTTGAAGTGGGCCCTGGAGTAGGGTCAGCAATGCTTTGGCCTTGTAGTGGGTCTGGAATCTGGATGATGAATGGAACAGGAACAGTGCAGGAACTTCAGGAAGAGTGGTATCTAGAGTCTTGTCAGGGACTCTTATTTATAATGCATAGTGACATCATCGAAATATATGGCTTGGCAGGGTCTGCTAAACACGCCTCTACCAACTGGATTGGGCAATCAATGTTGGCTGCCTCCCCTAGGATGTGACTCAGTTTAGGGGTTGTACTTTTATGATGTGAAAAAACTTCCCACAGACCTTTTTGCCAAAAATCAGTCATAACAGAATTTACACATTTGTTCAATTGTGGCATATTACCCAATGACATGAGCAGGTTACATATTTTATGCAGACCATTCCATTCCAACTCTGAGAAACATTGTTTCGCCCCACTGATACATTTTGGTAATTTTGACTATGAAAGATTCGGCCTGCAATTCCATAACTTTATACACATGTGTGGTTTATCACAAGGGATGTAAGCGTAAAAATTTGCATTGGTATCATTGACACTTCTTTTTTTATAATCCCCAATACTTTGCCATTTCTATTCCCAAGGTGTCAGTGACTTCTACAATGTCTCAAATTATAAAAACACAATCACTTTTAAACTGCAAGATTTTTACATTTTTACAAAGTCTTGCTGCAGAGATAAAAGTCTTTAAAGTTTATTTATAAAATAGTCTTTGGAAGCAAATGGCAGTCCTTTGTCCTGCCACTGGACCATTTTTTTCTTGTTCAGCTACCACCAACTGTCACTTCCCCCAAAGCAATGTGGGTTTTTTTCAAGCTTGATTGAAGGTTTATTGCCCCTTATCCACTTCGCACTTTGATGTCCCAGAATTTCTATTGAAAGAGGCCCCTGCCCAGACTTAAGTCTGATTAGTAAGTGAAGTTTCTTTGTCCTGGTCAGTCAGTTTTCCAACCTAGCAATTATCACTTTTGTGACCTGGAAGTTTATGGTGGCTCCCTTCCTTGGGGGAAGCCTTAGCACTGCTAACTAGAATACTTGTTTTTGGAAGCTTGCAAAATCTAGCCAAAGTTTAAAACCTTTATTTTAATTTATTTGGTCCCGAAATCAACAAAACAAGCCCGTGGAATAGAAATAGCCCATATGTGTTTCCCAGCAGCCAACCCCTTCTCATTGCTAGGCACAGACAAGCTTTCATTCAACATATTACTTTCCTTTTAAAACAGGCTTTTATTTTTCTTTGGTTTGCAAAGCCCATTTTACACATGGGGTGAAAACTGCTAGCATTTCCTTTCAAATTCAATTTTGCCATCTGACTTTCCAATATTGTCTTGCAGCCATAGTTAGTTTCTTGTACACAACAGCCTGTACAAGGGAAAGGTCTCCTGGAATGGACATGTGCACAGAACTATGATTTCTTTTTCAGGGTTCATTCCTTTGACACTTTGCAGCACAAAATAAAGTGTTTCCTGTGCACGTCAGAAAGTGAAGTTTCTTGGGCCTTTTTTCAGATTTGGCTTAACAGAGCTTGTCATTCAGGGGTCATGTTGGTTTTGCTGAAACAAAATGGGGATATAAATGTGCATGGCAGGTCCTTATTAATCACAGTGGTTTAAGAAAGAACAGATGGAATTAGCGTCAAAGCAGCATTTTTTAAAGGTGAAAAAGTTTCCTTTTCAATGGGAATTTTGGGGTTTCAGCAAAGCAATGCTGCCTTTTCACTTTATTCCATATGTATGTGTCAGAACACACTGGCACGCTCCTTCAGTGTGTCCCCTTGTTCCATCCTGCCTGATGTGTGCTTGGCAGGACGGTGCAGCCATTCTTTTTTTGCTGCAAAACGCAGTTTGAGGCCATGGTGCTAACAGGACCAGCGCAGCCATTTTGCTGTATTTATCCGCAAATGCAGCTTGGTGATGTGGAGAAATACTGTTGAGTGGGTCAATATATCCCCACAGGGGGCAGTCAGCCAGAGGCCAGCTGAAACACTAAACTGCCACTGAAAAGCTAAATGCTCTTTCAGCAACGTGGTAACACAGACAAAACCACAGTAAAAGCTGATGGATGCCATCAAAGGCAAAATGTAACCTGCTGCCAGACACACATTTGAAGTCTTCAGTTAAGGCAGCAGTCTTGAAACTAGGGGGCCCCGAAGGATGTCTGTGAAAGCAGGGGCATTTTTATACAATTATAAAATACTCCCATTGGGACTTACTTTTTCCTCCTCCAAAAGTTATTTTACTCCCAACTTTAAAAAAATGGTCAGTAAAATAAACTCACTTAGACATTTCATCTAGATCCCTGGTTATGATTGGGCAAGCATGTTTAGGTGAGGGAGTGAATGCAAAGTGATTGTGTGAGTGAAGAGAGGATGTTTCAGTAGAAGGTAGGATGGAGTTGTAGTGTGGAGGAGGGAGTAGTACTAATGTGAAGGAGGGAGGAGTACCAGTGTGAAAGAGGGAGGAGGGAGTACCAGTGTGAAAGAGGGAGGAGGGAGTACCAGTGTGAAAGAGGGAGGAGGGAGTACCAGTGTGAAAGAGGGAGGAGGGAGTACCAGTGTGAAAGAGGGAGGAGGGAGTACCAGTGTGAAAGAGGGAGGAGGGAGTACCAGTGTGAAAGAGGGAGGAGGGAGTACCAGTGTGGAGGAGGGAGGAGGGAGCACCAGTGTGGAGGAGGGAGGAGGGAGCACCAGTGTGGAGGAGGGAGGAGGGAGCACCAGTGTGGAGGAGGGAGGAGGGAGCACCAGTGTGAAAGAGGGAGGAGGGAGCACCAGTGTGAAAGAGGGAGGAGGGAGCACCAGTGTGAAAGAGGGAGGAGGGAGTACCAGTGTGAAAGAGGGAGGAGGGAGTACCAGTGTGAAAGAGGGAAGAGGGAGTACCAGTGTGAAAGAGGGAGGAGGGAAGCGTACCAGTGTGAAAGAGGGAGGAGGGAAGCGTACCAGTGTGAAAGAGGGAGGAGGGAAGCGTACCAGTGTGAAAGAGGGAGGAGGGAAGCGTACCAGTGTGGAGGAGGGAAGCGTACCAGTGTGGAGGAGGGAAGCGTACCAGTGTGGAGGAGGGAAGCGTACCAGTGTGGAGGAGGGAAGCGTACCAGTGTGGAGGAGGGAAGCGTACCAGTGTGGAGGAGGGAAGCGTACCAGTGTGGAGGAGGGAAGCGTACCAGTGTGGAGGAGGGAAGCGTACCAGTGTGGAGGAGGGAAGCGTACCAGTGTGGAGGAGGGAAGCGTACCAGTGTGGAGGAGGGAAGCGTACCAGTGTGGAGGAGGGAAGCGTACCAGTGTGGAGGAGGGAAGCGTACCAGTGTGGAGGAGGGAAGCGTACCACCAGAGTGGAGGAGGGAAGCGTACCACCAGAGTGGAGGAGGGAAGCGTACCACCAGAGTGGAGGAGGGAAGCGTACCACCAGAGTGGAGGAGGGAAGCGTACCACCAGAGTGGAGGAGGGAAGCGTACCACCAGAGTGGAGGAGGGAAGCGTACCACCAGAGTGGAGGAGGGAGAAGCAGAGTGGAGGAGGGAGAAGCAGAGTGGAGGAGGGAGAAGCAGAGTGGAGGAGGGAGAAGCAGAGTGGAGGAGGGAGAAGCAGAGTGGAGGAGGGAGAAGCAGAGTGGAGGAGGGAGAAGCAGAGTGGAGGAGGGAGAAGCAGAGTGGAGGAGGGAGAAGCAGAGCGGAGGAGGGAGTAGCAGTAACATCAAAGGGTGGAGGCAAGGCTCAGAAAGGTCAAGAGACATTGGAGTGACAGATGAGGCAGATATAGGGAGTAGAAAGAGTGCAGGTGGGTACGGTTAAAGGATATTAGTGAGACGAGAACATCAGGAAGTAAGAGAGAGGAATAGGTGGGTGTGATGGGAAGGAGAGAAAATCAGGGCAGTGTGTCTAGAGGGCAAAATCCAATACCCCTTTTATACACCTAACCACTGGATAGTGTAGGCACAATCTAGGAAGTCCCTGAGGAAGTGTAGACAGAGAAGGCATTGGAGAAATAAATACAGGGGGGTAATGATTCCCCAGGGCCCGTCATCTGGGAATTTGACTTTGATAGGACCAATATTATCTTGGCAATTGATAAATGGAAAAATTCTAGAGCACGTGGACCAGATGGGATGTTTAATCTGTTTTTTTAAAGAAAATGCCTCCTTATGGTCAGACACTCTATTCAGACTGTTCTCCCATATCGCGGCAGGTGCTGATTGCCCTAGCTCCTGGAAAAAAAGCAAACATAGTGCTGATTTTTGAAACTGGTGATAGAACCAATCCAGCTAATTATCGCCAAATCGTTCCTTATAGACTCCTCAGCTAAAATCTTTGCAAAACTAATTAGAAAAGATCTAACAAAGTGGGCTGAGGAAAATAATTTGCCTACAAACAGGTTTTAAGTAGGGGGTGGGGAGACTGATAAGTGCAATAGCTCTGTCCACCTGCACTTCTCACATAGGCAGGGTTTTTGGTAAATCACTGTAAGTGGGAGTCTTGGATGTGACGGCAGCCTTTGACAATATCGACATTTCTATCCAGGGTCTTTTGAGAATGATCCAGCTGCTCTACAGGAATAATACAGTTAATGTGAGACTAAATGCTCAGAGATCCGTCCAATTCTATTCCTGTTGTGAAAGGAGTTCGACAGGGGTATGTACTGGCTCCTATCCTTTTAATACTTAGTGGATTTGTGGAAGGACTGTTTACTGTTGAACGGTATGGGGGGACCTCAGGGTTAACATTATTGCCTATGACAATGACCTCTTACTCTTGGACTACACTCCAGTCAGCCTACAAAGGCTTCGGGATGGAGTACAATGGTCCTTGGGAAGGAATCACTTACAATTTAACCCTCATAAATCAAATGTAATGTCCTATTCTTCTAAACGTAAATCGCAATCTTATTCTTGGAAGGTAAATCAGATCGGTATTAGGCACGTGTCTACCATAAATTACTTGGGTTTCTTGATATTGTCAAAGAAGCAGTTACAATCACAAAAAGAGAAAATGTAATTGAATATCAGCACAAGAATCACACTGATGAAGGTGCGAAAAAATAAGCTCTGTGCTTTCCCATTGCTGCCACTAACTTAGCTTTTTAAGCTATAGGTTACGGCAATGATTTTATATGGATGCAAGCCGATTCCATTTTCTAATAGAAGATTTTTGTACAGATTGGAAGGAAAAAAATGGAAGGCAGTTTTGGGACCCCCAAGTCCACTCCTATAAGTGCAATCAGACTGGAACTGGGTCCGACATCCTGGTGGGCCCAATACATAAAAAAAAAGTCTGTCATTGCATACACAACTTATGGAGGCCAATGATTACTCTCTGTGCTCCTACCTACATGATCTCCTAAAGGGTAGTCTGGCCCTTATTTCCCTTTCTGTACAAATTTCACAAAAGGTGTGAGGGACACTTGTAATTGATTTCACTGGATAACTCAGAGCGAATTTGTGAAAAAACAGAAGAGAATACGTTGGGATAGAAATAGCGATCATGTAGATCTAAAAAGATGGTTGAGAACAACATTCGAAGAGACAACCAACTCACAGCTCAAATATTAATGGTGTGCAAGGCTCAGGATGGCTTCTCATTTGCTCAGGTTATTCTGCTTTACAAACAATGCTTATGCACAGCAATACTATACGGTCTTGAGGCCTTAACGTTATTAGACTTAACTTGGCTGGACTAGATCGAGGGAGCATTTTGGCGTAAGATTCTGTGGCTGCGACCCTCGGGTTCCGGTTCAACTTGTCCATTTGGAATTGGGCTTTACATCACTGTATGGCATGATACTTCGAGGAAGGTTTTTTTTTTTACACATAAAATCTAAAATGAATCCTAAGTGTGGACTATTTACGTGTATGGGCAAGAATCAAGCGAGAAAGCCCGCTTTTGGGGCAAGGATTTATGATATATTGATTAAGGAGCTTTTCGAACAGATGGAATGGCAGCCTAATTTTGAGATTAACAGGACACCTGGGGAGATGGTAAGGGTTTTCAAAAAGAAACTAATTCGATGGGATTGGTCCAAAAACTACTCCCATTTAGCTAACCTAAAAAAGTTGGGAGACTGTACCTGAGATAATTCACCTATATATGAAGCCGCCGCCTTACCTACTACTATGTCCTGACCCGGAAGTTAGGCATCTTATTTCTAAGTATACATGAATTGCCACTGTTATTTGTTTAGGTCTATACGACAGAGAGCGGTTCTGTCGGATTTGCAGGCTTCCACATAAGCTTGAGACAGCCAAACACGTACTTACAGAGTGTCTGAAGCTGGGCACAACATATATGTATAATCTGGTTAACCTGGTATATTCATACAAGTCTATTAAAACAAACATTTTGGGCTTACTGTCTGAATGTACAATCCACCGCCCCCCACAACTGGCACTGTAAAGAGTATGGCAATGTGTAAAAGAACGTTTGTTGTGAAGTTTAAGCCATAAGGTATATACCTGTCTGGAAGTACGATCAGAAGTCACCTTGTTGCTGTAGAGAAGTCGAAATTGGGGAATTTACATGTTAGCACTGGGAAAGGCTGTTATTTGCCATCTGCTATTTTTACAATTTGCGAACCGCAGATTACTTCAATTGAACCCAGTGAACGATTAATTGTTTGATTATTACTAACTAAAGTGTCCATTTATTGTGGTCATTCCATAATGACTGTGCAAGTACAGAGGACAAGACAACTTATTGCTTTATCGATTGATCGCTTGTTTGTTTTTGTCATCTGTCTTGCTTTGTTTGTCTGTTCACTATTAGGACACATGATGAATTTACGATGAATTAATTACTGAGTTTGATTGGTTTTTAGGAATGCTTTTTTTAGCTTTATTGTAAAGATAATTGTTATGTATGTGTTATGATGTGTATGTTATTTTTCATTCATCACCTTTTAGTGTAAAGCTCTTTGAGCTAAATCACAATAAATATTATTAATATAAAAAGAATACTGTACAAAGATAATTATCATTTATTTCTTCCAACGGAAAAGCTTAGACTATACCTGCAAACATTCCCATCAATAAAATATAGGGACTTAAATCTCAAATTTTGCTTCAATGCTCTGCGACATTAGAAGCCGTAGGTCCAAAAACTGGCCTTCCAACTGAATTTGGGCGGCTGTCGCACATGCACGCTGGCCCCAACAGAATCTCTGGCCCATTTGTTATTAGAGTGTCCATACTTCACGAACCAGAGAATTCGGCTTTTAGGTGGGTTTATCCACTTGACAGCTCGGGTTCTGACCCATAATCGATGGGTAAGACTGATGTTGACCTCTAATCAGGCATTAACAATATCTCTTGTCTAAATTGTTAGAACATATATTTATGGAGTTCAAAAGCAGAATGTCACAGGGGGAGGTGGCCTTGAAGGAGATTTGGACTAATTGGGGGCGTCCTTTACTGGAGGGTTGGGGAGGGAAGACACTGAATTGAGTACACTTTGATTTAGGTTTCTTAAAGGAGAATATTAAATTATAAGGTAGAATTGTGGTCCGCATGGATATTCTTCGTTTCATTTTTTGGTGATCTGCTGATTTTGGAAATGAAAAAGATGTTTTGATTATAATGGCACAACTGCCTTTTTTAAGTTGAAATGGTGTAAACGTTTCTTATAAACTGTAAAACACTTTAAAATAATAATATCATAAAAAACATGTTAAAAAAAAAAAGAATACACACAATTCTCCTGGAGTTGAGGCAGGAACTGTAAACGCAGCCTCACTGGTTAGGCTCCCTACGCAGGGCGTTCGCAAAACAGAAAGGTGATGGCTGGAAGGTTTTGAATTAATCATAACCATGGGTAAAGTTCTGGGAAACCCTCCAGACCATCGTTTTTCAGCCTGCCAAGCCATTACAGAAGGGGAAAAACCATATGCAAATCAGGCTTGGTCCTACCCCAATAGGGGCAGTCCAGCACAAACTGCTAGGTCACATCCCTTCTGCACAAGACCACACGCATCCCCAGACATGTTTCAGCCTTGTTGGGCTTCATCAGTGAGGAGTAGCTTGGGTCTGTAGGCCTGGCAGACTCGGGACCCATGTCTGGGCATACCAATCCCACTCGGGGTGACTTTAGCAAAACAGAAAGGTGATGGCTGGAAGGTTTTGAATTAATCATAACCACGGGCAAAGCTCTGGGAAACCCTCCAGACCATTGTTTTTCAGCCTGCCAAGCCATTACGGAAGGGGAAAAACCATATGCAAATCAGGCGTACAGCCCACGCTGCATGTAAAAATAGAACCTGGCTCCTTTAAAGCACAGATGAAATATAGATGTGGTACCCATAGTGGCATTTTCACACTTTGTCCAGTAGTTCCCTCAACCCCTAGTAAGTTTTACAAGGCCCTCTGAAATCCAGAAATGGAAAAAAATTTTTTTTTTAAAGTCCACGAATCTGGACAAAATATTGGAAATTACCCAGCAAACATGCCCATGGCCACCACAGGTCCCAGGGAGAGGTTGTATTGCCAAGAAGCAAACGGACATGACTAGGCAGGGAACCAGTGTAAAATCGAAGATGGCTGCTAGACAGTCTCACTAGGCCTAACCCAGGGGTAGTAGCAAAAGGAGGGCCAATTACAGACATGTCCTACTAGTCCCTACTCCCAGGAGCAAGCCTTCCTCCAGAGAGCCAACATAGGGGAGGGCCAGGCCACTATATAGTTTGGAGGAAAAATGACAGTAGATGGAGCAGGAGGAGTGAGTTTGGAGAGAGAGCAGTAGGGGGAAGGAGTATGGAGGTTGAAAGAGGGGACTGGAGGAGCAAAATAAGATGAGGGTAGGGTGAGGAGCCAAAGGGGCCAAGATTAGTGGAAAATTAGGAGGTGGGAGATTTATTGAAGGTGGTTGCAGAGTGTAAGAAGGAGGTGGAGTAGATTGAAGTGTGAAAGGAGGAGGTTGTGGAGTGCCAGGAGGAGGTGAAAGAAAGCCAGAAGAAGGTTGTGGAGTTCAGGTAGGAGGTGGAAGAGGTTAAGGAGGAGGTGAGAACATTGTCATGTAAGGTCTAGCGGGCTGAGGAGGGGGGCAATTAAGTTGAGGGAGGCAGCAAAAGACGAGAGGGGCCAGGGTTCAGAATTGCTGGGAGAGCCTGGTTCTCTAGAAACCAACCGCTACCTACGAGCACATTTGGTGCCACACAAACATGCCTTTATCAAATTTATGAAATAAGCACATTTTCAAGAAAATCCACAAGCAATCTATACAAAAACACAAGCAATCCATACAAATTGACTAATACAAAATATTAGATTTAAAAAACAGCATAAATGTTTTTAAAATTGCAACCTCACATACAGCCTATCTACCTTTATGCATTTAAACTTAATCATACAGGGTAAAAGTCCAATAATTCCTTTGCCTTGAGCAATACATGGTGTGCTGCCGCAGAAGTCACAACCAGAGATTCCGTACCAAAAATAGATCCCCAGAACTGGTTGGAGCAGTAGCAAGCAAATTTACTAAAACCTTTAACATATTCCTTATCAAGAACATTGCAGGCCATAAGTACATGCCTTGAGGTGTCAATATTAACTTTGCATATGCGGCACAATCGCTCCTCCAGCTGTTCACCCCTCCATGCTCCCACATATTCACGTATTGGTAAAATACTCATGCGCAGATACATAATAAAGCGTATTGAGGCCGGGCTATGCATTTTCATCATATAACTACAAGGTTTTTCTGAGAACTGTCCTTGAAGTGTATACAGAACATATTGTCTTATGTTTGCTAACCTAGATATGGACTGTTCACAATCCCATGCCACTGTTTTTGCACTTAACATTTTAGGAAAAAGGGCGTGATTGTGCTCATCCGGGGGTGAAGGTCAATTTCTTCTAAATGGGCCTTCACTGTGTGCAGCAGTTCCTTATAAACTATACTACTAGATCTCAGCCTTGCATGCCCCAATGTTAAGCACAGCAGAGATCTTTTTACATTGTCAGAATTACGGATTTTGAGACGAAATTTGCATCTGGCCATTTTCCAAAGGGACATTAACGACTGCAGCCCCAATTCCATCCTTATTACTCTATTTGCAAATGTGTACGAATGAGCATTATGCTAACTATAGAAGACATTTAAGGCGTAACAGGTGGTGTGTAATGGATAAAGTTATTGTGTGCATAACATACTGGAGTTACATTTGTGGCATGCTCTATACTAGTTCCTCGTTCCCTAGAGGAAGCTCCTACTTACTGTGCAATGCTAGATACCCAGGAGCTGATTTTAACTCCTACTGATCAAATGCTTATCTCAATCGCTGAAGGATGGTGCTTGTAGAAGCAAATTAGTGCAACGGTCTAGCTGCATGGAGGGGATGCTTGAAGGAGTGAAGAAGTGCCAGAGTGGGGGCAGGTTGATGGGATGAGCGAAGGTATAATAGAAAGGAGCAGAGTGGTGCTTAGAGGAGCAAGCTAGGAGTGCAAGATAGGGAGGAAGATGGGGCTCAGATGGTCAAAGACAGTGGGTTGGAGGGGAATGTAGGCCCCTGCAGAGTGACAAACAGAGATGGCAACAAAAGGATAAGGCATCTGGAAGAGCTGCAAAGCCCAAAGGAAGAAAATAGTACAGCAAGTAGTGATGGAGGAGGATAATGTAAGAGAGGGTCCAGCACCAAGAGGGCTTCCCAAATGAGGTGGCGGGGAGGTCACAAGTATAGCTATGACCCTCAGTCTTCCTCTACCCGAGCGTTCCAAAACAGACCAGGGGTCAGGTTCATTCAGGACAAGCTGGAAGCCAAACTCCCGGACCGCACAAGCAACAGCCAAACAGACATGATGACCGGGACCAACAGTCTGGGAAGCTTTTCTGGATACCTGGATAGAGGGACTCTTGGAACGCTTGTTGCAGAACCAAATACTTTTTTCTTTACGGCTGTAAGACTTTTGTTGGACTTTGACACAAGAAGCAACTTTACTATGGAACCCTTGGTTAAAATGGGATACCGTAAACTGGAATACTGTAACACAGTGTTTGGAACTTTGCGACACTCAGAACTTTCATCTTGGGGAGCAATGGAGAATAGAAGGGGTGGGGAGTTTACTTTCTATGTTGGCCCGCTCCCTGAGAAGCACTACCAATTCTGTCATACATTACCTGTTCACCGTTTGTCCTACACAGTCCTGATCAGTTCTCAATGTTCTTAATAAAAACACTTAAACCAATATGTTGTTTTGCGGTCTCTGCTCTAGTTACCAGTGGCGTTATGCTCTCGGGTGATGTATGAAAGCTCCAATGCTGAAGAACTAAAATAATGTCAATACAAAGAAAAAACAAGCATTGACAAAGTCAATAGTTTTTGTATTTAATCATTTTATTTTGAAAGGCAGTGCAAGTTGCTGCCATTATATGCTACTAGCAACCACAAATCCTCCCGTCCCCTCATCTTTCAGTGCCCAGAATGTTTCCCTTCCCAGCTTACCCCACCCAATCTCTCTACTCCACCACCTTTTCACAGCAATCAGGATTGGGAGAACTCTCTGATAGAACAGAAAGAAGAACAAATTACTTACCTACAATATTGTTCTTCCTGATGGATGTTCCTCCTGCAGATTCCTCCTCTTAGATATTCTTTCTTGCAGCAGCAGATATCTGAAATCTCTGTTAGCAGGGTGCACTGGGAAAACTGAAAACACCAAGGTCACAGGGAGCTGTGCAAGCTACTTATACCGATGCTGATATGTCCATATTTAACGACAAGAGCGCTGAGGATCGTCAGCACTCTAGCTTCACATCGCCCACTGCCGAGAAACGTTTGTGAGATCTGCTACTTCAGGAAAGAATACCTAAGATGAGGAATTTGTGGGTGGACACAATCCATACGAAAAATGTTTGCTACTCCAACATGAGGTCACCCTTAACTTAGTATTCATTTTTCCCTAAATCTTAGCAGACATTGGTAAGGGACCAAGCATTGCTGTTTGTTAGCATCTGGCCAGCGCATGCGTCAAATGCATCAACTATGAACATTTGGCCTGCCTCGGGTGACTGGGGCAAGGCCACAGGTTTTATGTCAATTTATCCAGCCAACAACAGACTGTTCAACCGCGCTAAAAACTGTCATGGGGTTTTAGGCCCTATGCCCCTCATCTAAGAAGGATGTGATGGGAAGTAACGATATGCACCACCATGGTACACCCTGGAGGAGGTCCAGCATGTGACACCTTATGGACATAAAGGGTGGACTAATCCCTTGAGACAAATACCCCCATTGTTCTATGGAAGGTGGGAATAGTGTGCTGAAAGGCCCGGTAAGTGCCTTCCGATGTCGGGGAGTTGACCATCTGTAATGGATTTCAGGAGCAGGATTGGATTGGGGAGCGGGTTAGTGGGTTGAGAATGGGTTAATGCTAGGATGTTGTTTGTTTGCCTTACAGAACTAACTGTAACACACTCTCCCACTCAATTCATTGCCTGAAATTAAAACCATTCTTTTTGATGTTCACTATACCTTTCAATTTATGAAGTGTATGGTTTTAATTAGCCTCAGAACTTGTACATAGATTTCCTTTCAAAAGATTTTCCTGGGGCGTGGTTAGCAGCACTGACGATGCTTTAATGGCCTTTGCGTGAAGTCCAGAATAAACGAAGCCCATGCTGGCTCTGACTCCCGGTTGGTGCCCTCAGAGCTTAAATGGTGTGCGGCATCAGCTGGTTGAACAGATATAAGCAGCGGTACCTCAGTTGCATCCGCGACGATCCTCCAGCAGAATGGCAGCCGCCTGACGTAGAGCCTTGACACACGGCTCGGCTGCTCTTCTCCTACCCCACCCCCGTTGCTCCTGGAGCAGGGGCTGCGGGGTCTAGGGAGTGGGCTCACTGAGCCTTGAGATGGGTAAAGCCCTGACAGCCCTGCCCGCCCATGGAACGGGATGTGAGCTCCACATCAGCAGAAGCATAGCAGCAGGGCTGCATGGCGACAGCTAATCCGTCCAGGTCCTGTTCAGTAGGAGATGGCGGCACCTGGGGCAGCCAAATAACCATAATCTTTAAGCCTGGGGCCAAACTGCCTACACTTCAGCAGGTGAGGTGCAGCAAGAAATTCCGTTCACAATGTACTGCTGAACGCCCTCTCTGTGGCGCACAGTGGGGGAGTGAAAATAGGAGCCCCCAGTGAGCACTTCAAGGTTAAGGCTGGCGGAGGTGCTGGAGGAAACTCCAGATGAGAAGAAGTAGTAGCCCGTAACAGCTGGTGCATCAGGAAGGGGACAGCCACCCCAGTCCATAACACCCACCTTACCAGCCTACCTTGGAGGCCCACCCTGGCTCCACCAGAACTGCTTTCCCCACTTTCAGCCTCCATCGCAGGGGAAGCCTCCAGCTGCATGTCAGCTATAGCAAAGCAGGGTAAAACCCCCCAAAAAGCAGACATTGCAGCGCTATCACAACCTACAGACAAGATGAAGAGCGAGGACCCAGCCCCCTTCTCCACTTCATCCCATGGGACAACTAGCCACGAAAGAGGACATACAATCCTTCATGTCTGAAATTAAGAGTTCCGCAATTGTATGACAGAGATCTCATCAAAGGTCGACCGCCTGGACCAACGAGTGCTGGACATGGAGAAGAATCTGGGGGAGGTGGAAGACCAAATAACAGACCTGGCAGCGAAAGTAGCGGAATTACAATGAAGGATTCAAACGCTGGAGGGGAAAAGCAATGCCATGCAACATAAGACATGGAAAATAGAGCTCGCAGGAACAACCTCCGGGTCAGAGGAGTTCCCTCAACTGTCTCGGATCAAGCCCTAAACAGATATATCGGAGACTTCTTCCAAACACTCCTCCCACATCCGGACAAGACTATGTTGCTCCTAGACCGCACCCACAGGCTGAGCTCCCACATGGGATCGGCTTCGGACCTTCCACCGGACGTGATTGCAAGGATCCACTTCTTCACGGTCAAACAAGACTGCAAGCCGAACGCATGGATAGCTGACCATCCAGGGGGCATCACTCCAAATCTTCCAGGACCTTGCAACAGCCATGGTACAGAGGAGGAGAATGCTCAAACCGCTGACCACCCTTCTGCAGGATCAAAAGGTCAGGTACCGCTGGCTGCTCCCCGTTAGATGGCACAACCCGCACCATCAGTTCTTTGGATGAGGCGGAAGGTATTTTGCCAGACGCCCGTCCGCAAATGCAGGCGGGGGTTGCCCCTCCAATTCCCTTACATCATCAAAGATAGACGCTCCCTTGAAGAAACACAGCACCTGCGTGGAAGTAACAAGAGGACGAAAATCGAAATTGTTCTCCCAGCAAACTTGAATTAATTCTTGCTAAACCATTAGCGGAAATGCCTTGGCGCATGACCACCCAGCAACCGAACCGGCACAACCAATCAATGAAGCTTATCTGGGTACCCGGCTTCACGTGGCTTACCCCCAGACGTGGGTAAGCTCTCACACAGAAACCAACCAACGGGGCGCTAAGCCCATTCCTATTGTTGTTCTACTGTTTCAGTTTACCAGTTGGAGTTCTAAGTTAAAAACCCAGTTGCTGAATGGAGTTGGGGCCGTGACAAGATTAGATGGTGGATGAGATCTACCCGGATCGCCCTCACACGGCGGAATCAGTCTCTTGTGCAATGCCTCCACCCCACCAGAAGCTGAACTTCATATCGCTCAACGTTAAGAGCCTAAACGCTCCTGCAAAGCACAGATCGATGCTTCAATGCCTGCAGGACCTTAATGGCTCAGTGGTATTCTTGCAAGGGACTCATCCTCTTCCACCTGATTTTGTCCACCTCCGAAACAGACACTTTCCAACTCAATATCTAGCCACCAGTGGGTCGAAAAAAGGCGGCACAGCAATTCTTCTGGCGTGAGGGGTTTCGTTCAGGGAACTGGAGACACTGTACAGCTCGGAGGGCCGCGACACAGGGGTCAAGGGTATGTTATTTGGCCAACTATATACATTGTTCTCGGTCTATACCCCCAATGAGGGGCAAGAAGCCTTTCTCCTGGAATTGGAATATAAGTGTCTCCCTTTTCTTGAGGGTCAGGTGGTCATCGTGGGAGACTTTAATGGGGTTCCGGAACCCCCTGATAGACAAAACACACCCACCCACATCAAAATACTTCCAATTTGCTATGGGTCTCCTTCACTTATTTAAAGCTTTGGGGGTGGTTGATACTTGGAGCGTGCAACACCCGGGAGAGAAGGATTTCTCTAATATTTTATTTTTTTTACATGTTTTAAAGCGCTCACACAGCCCGCGGGCATCGAGGCGCTGTTACAGGAATAGTTTTTTTTTTAGTTGCGGAATTGTGTTTTTTTTTGTCTTAGTTGCATATTTATAATGCGCTTAAACACCCAGAGGTTTCTAAGCGCGGACCCAGGGATCAAACCTGTGTTGCTTTGTGTCTTCTTGCTTCCAAGACGCGCACGTTGCCGCTGAGCTATCCTCCCAGGACTTACTCCTGTAACCCCCCCCCCCCCCCCCAACTCATGTCCTACGTCGATGACGTGATTATAAAATCTAGGATTTTATCTGACCATGCTCCAGTCCTCTTGACATCCTGATTTCATTACGCTATCACCCCCTCCCCCCCGAGACCCCGTCCACCCGAGAACCCAATGGAGCCTTTTTGACCTGATCCTGAATGACATAGTGCTTAGGGATGCAATCACCAAAGCCATTCGGGCCTACTTTCAGAAGAACCCCACATAACTTACCTCACCTGCAATCACATGTGACGCCATGAAGGTTGTGATCAGAGGGGAACTCATAGCCCACGCTGCAGCCTATCGGAAGCGCAGGCTGGAGGTCCGAACCTGGTTAGAGAGGGAAATAGTAGAAGCGGAAGGGAAACATAAAAAGGGGCCGTCTCCTAAAGCCCATCGTTCCTTGCAGGTTGCCTGAAACAAATTGGAAGCCCATTATGCCGAAGAAACAGTCAATTCCCTCCTCAAAACCAAACAAGGATAGAATGCAAAAAAATCACAAAGCTAATAAATTCCTGGCTAAGAAATTAGCAAAAATAAAACGGTGAAATATAATAATAGGCCTATGAGACTCGCAGGGCAGTGTCCAATATGCAGAAGAGGCCAAACTACAGTTACCAGCAGCCCACCTGACCAAAACCATGACAGCATCCCCCCGCAACCCGGCTGCACAAACACGATACATTGAAGGGGCTACCCTCCCACACCTCACGGAGGTAGACAGGGAAGCACTAGACTCCCCAATTACTAGTGAGGAAATCCTTAAAAACAAGAGCCTGTGGCCCTGATGGGTTCTCAACTAGATTCTACAAGTTCTTTCGTTCTCAAATCCCAGCCCTCCCTTACGTCCCTCTAACTCTTTTTGGCAATTGGGCTCTACAACCCCACTGATGCAGATCTCCTCATCCATCCTGCTACTGAAACCCAGCAAAGGCTCAAGGGATTGTGCCTCTTATAGGTCCATTTCATTACTCAATATAGACGCCAATATTTATTCTAAAGTGTTGGCCAACCTTTTATCTTCAGCCCTACCTAAAATAATTGACTCAGACCAAACTGGCTTCATATTAGGCAGAAGAACAGGAAGAACCACAGGGGATAACGTTTGTGTGGCCTTGAACTTGGTTGAGGTAGCGGCCTCAGACCGCCACAAAATGGTGCTACTGGCGTTTGACAAAGTTGATTGGTCCTTCCTGCAATTAACCCTTGAGGCCTTTCAGTTTGGCCCACTCTTTCGGAACTAGCCAATTACAGATCACCAGAAACTGCTCTGCGGGTTAACCAAGGTCAAACGGCGCCCATACCGCTATCCTGTGGGACTAGGCAAAGGTGCGCTCTATCCCCCTTACTCTTGGCCCTAGTAATGGAGCACTTAGCCCAGCGAATTCGGAACAACCCTGCTATCGAAGGGGTCCGGGTACGCCATACACACCATAAGCTCTCCCATTATGCGGACGATGTGCTGCTCACCTTAGCAAATATCCAGCCCTTTCTTCAACAATCCCTTCTGGAACTATATAGGTTTGGTAGGGTAGCGGGGTTCGCTATTAATTATCATAAATCGTTAGCCTTGGGGGGCTTGAACTCAGAGGAAACGGATGCCCTCCGAGCCCCCAGTCCTATGCACTGGAACAAGAAATCTATAGATTACTTAGGGGTGCGAGTCCCAGCCCTACCGGGAGAGGTATATGCAGTAAAGGTTCCTAGTGACTATTTCGAATGACATTTTTTCGAATGCCATAATGTCGAAAACATTTCACCGAAAAAAAAATTCAAATGTTTTTTTATTATTTTTTGTTTGCAATGGGGGGGGGGTTCCCCCAACCCCTTTTTAAACCCTTTTTTTTTTACTCTCGAAAATTGTAAATTAAAAATAATACATTCGAAATCTTTTTTTCAGTCAAATATTTTCGACATTTTTGTCATTCGAAAAAATGTTTTCAACATATTAACTGGATACCTGCAGTAAATCCCCCGACCCCCTTTAAAAAACTGGAAACCGATCTAAAGAGGTGGGCCACCCAGGAAATCTCACTAATGGGGTAGATTAGTGCCTGTAAATTGAACTTACTTCCACGGTTCCTATACTTCTGCTCCACTCTTCCCATGGCAATCTCACTACCCCCTCTCCTTCGCCTACAACAGAAAATACTACAGTTTATAAGGAGGAGTAAGAAAGCCAGGATCACACAAAGGTTAATGATGGGCAATGCTTGTTAAGGTGGGTTGGGGGCTCTAACCTACGCAAATATTATGTAGCTGCACAACTGGCATGCTTCCAGGAGTGCCCCTCTTCCACCCAACTGACCTGCCAAAACAGATACATATGGAACAGTGAAAACTGCCGCTGCCTCTCTGTTCCCTCCAATACATCCCCAATCTTCATGAAAATTCTGGCCCGGCATTCTCTCATCCACAAAATCCACAGTGAGTATCTGGACCTGGGCGATTGAATCCAAAAGCATCCCAAGTGGATTGGATCCGCACACCATAGTCTTAGACAATCCAATCTTCACTCCAGGTATGCACCCTCAAACTTTAAGAACTGGACGAGGGGAGGGCCACAAACCTTGGCAAACGCTATTAAAAACGGCCAGTCACGTACTTTTGAAAACTGCAAGGGGACATTTCAGCTAACCGAGATCGACAGGTTTCCCTATGTCCAACTCCGTCACTGGTACACGCACCCACTGGTTCGACAAAGGGCCACACGTATCCTTGGCCTCATTGAACGCCCTTTGCAGGAGGGACTAACTGGGGGAACATATCCACATTATACAAGTTGCTGCAGGAGGACCCTCCGCCCTGCATATATGACAATGTAAAAAAGACCTGGGTTGCACGATAGAGGACCATACCCTGGGTGGATATCTGAGCGAGAAACCAATCCTCCTCGACCTGTGTGACAAACAAAGAATGTGCCCTTAAATTGTTTCTTTCTTGGTACTATCCCCCAACTCGGCTCCACTAAATTCAGAACTCGCTGGACCCACACTGCTGGTGAAATTGTGGGTCACAAGGCACTTACACATGTAGTGGGACTGCCCTACTGCTCAGGCGTTCTGGGAAGAAGTAATCGTCGTAATTGAAGTCATCACCAGGCCAAACCTCCGAAAAAACTTGAAGTGATCCTCCTAGGTACTCCGATCCACGGGGTTTACCCAAAATCCAGGACTACAGCCAGGCTTATTACTCAACTCCTACTAGAGGGGAGGATCGCAATCGCCCATACTTGGAAAACTCCTGAGGGCCCACTAATATCCCTATGGTGGGTCAAAATATGGCACCTCCTGGTGGCGGAAAAGGTCACAGCGGTCTAAGAGGGCTTACTGCACCGATTCACAGATGGATGGCCAACAATCCTGGAATATGATCAAGACTTTTCTGCAGAAACAGACAAGCCGCAGCATCCAAGCCTGTTCTTCCGGCACAATAACAGAAGTGGGATCTTCCTGGCCAACTTCTATCAGACTTAGGGAGAATCGGGCACAGGGGCGGCAAGTTCTAATGGTGGGGAAGGGGATATTCATATTTTGTATTGCTTATTGAATGACTTGCGCCAGATATGTAGTACTGTACTGCTCACCCCATGACTGCAACCAAATAAAATAAAGTGGTTAAACAAAAAAAAAATGTTCCCAATTTGATGTGAAGCTTAAAGATATCATCTTGGTTGTTTACTGAATTTTAAAGAACCAAATGCAACCATAGACAGGACATGTTATGTTATGCTTTATTTTGGTCCGCTGACCATAAAAGTAGTAAGACATACAAGTCACAATCAATCAATTTCATAATACATTATCTAAACAATTTACTTATTTATGTGTATTTGATTCTAAAAGAATCTTTACAGAAAAGATTTAAAATTGTAATTAAAAACAAAATATCACCAATTCAGTTTTGAGGGAAACATTAAAAAATATACACATTAAATAATCATGTTACAAACATCACATGCATCGTCTCGGACGGGCCACTTATGGGCAACGTAGGCAATAAGGGCTTACGAGTATAGGAAATTCGACTTTAAGAAGATTAAACACTAAAACGTTAAGAGTGCCAACATTATAAAATAGTAAAAACAGTTAAAAACCACAACTTCCATGCCTACATTGCCTACCCTTCTGTATTAAGTACATGTTACGTAGTCATTCACCAAACAAACATTTGCTAAGCCCCATCTACTCAATTAACTGGCTACTAGTCCCTCCTGATGTGAAGCGGTCACAATGTGTCTCCACATCCAATATAGATCGATATGTACCCACACTGTCTCAGAGTTTAAGCAGTAATTCCAAAATGTCTTTGTTCTAATAGAATCTATATTGTGGCCATATTTGCCCCATATACGCATGTAAACAACCCCCAGGTCTTTACACTCTGTAAATACATGTTGGGGGGGAGGGGTTTCAAACTTGCCTGGGAACTTAAAAATACTGCAAGTCCTAGCCTCCAACGATAGTGCTAATAAGGCACCAGTTAACACTAAGAGGGGCAGCTGGTTTATTCACAGTTTCAACATTATGTTATGAATTGCAGGGCTGGGGCTCTGTCGGAGGTAGGTTTGGGTCTTCAGGTAATGATGTACTACATTGGCCTTGTACCTGTAGGATCGAAGCGTTTATAGATCTGAGTAATTCTTCACCCTCTCTTCCTAAATACCTTCCTTCTCGAGCTCTTCGCTCATCTGCCTCCAATTCCCTCAGGGTCAGTCACTTCTCAAAACAACGAGTTGGTGGTAGATCTCTCTCTTCGGCTGGGGCCTCCCTCTGGAACAGCCTCCCTGAAACTTGAGGAGAATCATCTTCGGTTGCGTAAACACCTCAAACCTTTCTCTTTGCGTCCGCTTTTTCTCCTCCTCTCCCTTGCTGATTTCCTGGCTGACACTGAAACTGCACTGATTACCTGGCCGCCCTCTGATCTCGGGCCCAGGTCCACTCCCGCACCAGTCGCACTCCTGCACTGCCTTCCTGGCAACCCCCGCACTTGGTGACTGTTTTCTGTATCCCTACAATCCCACTTCCAGCACTTGACACCGGATGTCTGCACTTACCCTTTCACTTGTCAAATGCTGGCCGTACTTTTACTTATTGTATATTATTGTCTTATCTCATGTACTGCACTGTCCCTTCCCCTTTACCCCCTGCACTTCTCCTTCTTCCCCTTCCCATGCACGTGCGCGATCTGAATGACACCTGGCCTAGTAGGATCGCTGTCTGTCTTCCCCCTGTTCCCCCTCCCTTGCCTCGTCGCGCCTTGAAATACTTGTGTATAGGCGCGTTATAAATGCCATTTCATATCACCCAATCCCATTGTTCAGCCCTTCTATGGAAAATGGCTTTCAACGTTTCATAAGCAAGTACCAAGACTAAAGCCAGGAAACCAATTTATTAACTTGAATAACTCTTCGCTCAGATGTGAGAATATCCACCCCATTACTTCCTATAGTAGTCCTCCTATCTCTACCAGCAATCACTAACAGCTGACATTTTGGCCGAGAGTAAGCTTTCAGGAATAGTTCACCTCTTTTTATCAGCAATAGATCCCTTAAGACAGACTAACCCCAACTCAAATCTGAGGTATTCCACCGGAGTAGCCACCAGTAGTTTTAATAACCGTCTCCAAAATAGGCACTCCAGAGTGTCTAGCCATCTTAGATTGTTCATAACCAGGGCCTCCAGCCCATATAAGATTGTCAGGCAATAATTTTGTTAATATAGCATAATTATCCCCTCTAACGAGTAGCCGGCTGTCTTGCAAGCACATTTATCAATAATAGATTTCAATCTCCTAGACTTTCCTTTTTTTGATTCAATAATATAAGAGTAATCCTTCTTATCACACATTTCTAATCCCAGGTAAACATATCAACGTGATTTAGAGTACCCAGTCCTGTATCAGAGGAAGGGTGATTCACCTTCCCGGGGGCTATCAACATAACTTTAGTTTTCTCCATGTTGATTGACAGATCATTCTCAGTTGCGAACACTAGGAGTTCTGTGAACATGTCCCTTGCAACACAGAAGGTATGATTAAACATGAAAAAATTGTCTGCGTATAAAATACACGCTATAGGGACTCTCCCAATTTTCGGGAAACAGCCTCCAGCCTTAGATAGGCGCGTGGTTAAACTAGCCAAGTACAAATTGAATTAAAGGGGGGCCATGCTACATCCCTATTTAACTCCAGTGTTAATCTCAAAACATGCTATGGTGGTCCCCGCGCCATCCAACCTCACTCCCTGCCCCCATATTAGAGTGCAGGTCTCTCAATTTCGTCAATTACCAACAGGGGCATCCCCACTCCTTCAACTTGCTCCATAGCTTCTCCCAGTTGACCCTGTCGATTGCCGCCCAGAAGTTGACGAACACGATGTATAGAGCCGACCAGCCCTTCACGTCTGCAGCCCTTGTGAATCTATGCAAGACCCTAAAGTTGTGCGTGGTAGCACAACCTGGTCTAAATCCTGTCTGAGTGAATTGCAGCAATTGGTTTTCCTTGATCCATTTCTGCAAGTCCTCCAGGACTAATGACGAGAAGATTTTCCTCGTCACATCCAAAAGTGTGAACAATCTGTAATTTTCCAGAAGCAGTCTGTTGTCCCCCTTTTTATAGACTGGTATGAGGATTGTGGGATATTTTGATGCACTCAGCTGTGCTATGCTGTATCACTTTGCTGCAGTGGTGCAAGAAACAGCAAAATGGCCGCGCTGACTCCTGTGTGCGCCAAGATCTCTAAACTTGCGTTTTTGCAACAACCAGAAAATGGCTGCATCACCCTGCCACATACATTTCAGGTGGGGTGGGACAGAGTACTCACTGCAGGAATGTGCCAGTGTGCTCTGCAACATTTAACATGGAATGAAGTGAAAGAGGCAGCATTACTTTGCTGAAAACCAAAACGCCTCTTTAAAATGACATCTCTGTCAACATTTAAAAGTGCTGTTTGGCGCTAAATTCATAAATTTCTCATGAACCACTGTGGTTAAAAAGGCCCTGCAATGTCCAGGATCATTAATTGTATCTCAAAGGAACCGGGCCTCATTTGAATGACAGCTCCTGTCAAAAGTATCTTTGAAGAATCAACCAGGGGCTTTGTTTTCATTTTACACTGGGACAAGTGTCTATTTTCTTTGCCAAAGTTTCAAGAATCAGCTACTCAGAGAAAGACTCTAAATAGATGCCTGTTAAATGTATCCATGCTGCAAAACAACTCCACCACTGCAGAAAAGAACTATAGCTGCAGAAAGTGTGTATTTGCTGGAGGTGAAAACCTAATTTAAAGAAATAGTAAAATGTGCTTTTTCTGATTGAAGAGATAAAATCGCCTATTTAAAAGTCAATTGTTTTGTAAAGGCCTGCTTATTTAGAAATATGAAAGGATTTGTTGCTGGTAAAAGTACATCTATAGAGGAGCGCCAGCAATGAGGCTGCTTCCTTGATGGCCTCCGCCCGGAGCCCACGGCCACCAGCTACCATTCGATGGTTTCGGACCGGATCGCGCTGTCGCGCGGATCAATGGCTTCCTGAAGTCTCAGAGCACCTGATGTGAACCGGCGAGGCCCCGTTTCCCCCTGCTAGCCCCTGAACCGGCAAGGCCTCACTTTCGCGCCGGGCACATCCGAGATGTGGGACGAGACGAGCCCCTCGCCGTGACGAGGAGCGAGCGGGAATCCATCCCTGCCCTGTCCCAGACGCCGAAGTGGAGTCCTGAAGCAGCCAGAGGCAGCGGCTGCGACGGCGCTGCGTGGGGGTCCGGCCCACCGACTCGTGGAAGAGCGAGTGCGGCGGGCGGTGTGTGGCCTCCGTCCCGCCCCTGGGATCTCTGAGAGCGGCGGCTGGGGTCCTCAGGCCCTGGAGGAGGTGAGAGCGCAGCAGCAGGGCTCTGGGGGGTGCTGGCATCCCGTGGTCGCTTGAAGCGGTCACAGCCATTTTGCCTCCGGGCTGTGCATTGCTGGGTCTCCCTTCACATCGTCCAGGGGCACCCCGGCCCACCGACCCTTGTCCTGTGCACAGCCCGGGGCCCCGCACCAGCGACGGCAGCCCCCCCCCCCTTTTCTCCCCCCTGGATCCAACAAGAATCTCCTGGCTCCCTGCCTGGCTCCGCCGCCCCGAGGCGCTGAACTGGCGATTACAGCGCCACTGGGATCCTAACATCATAAGCCTCTGAGATCACTATCCTCGCAGCGCCCCGCCACCCAGTGGCTTCCTGGGGCGCCCCTGCCCATCAGTCCTCGCTGCCCCTTGAGTGTCCTGGACCTCCATCCCTACGACAGTGGGGCCTCTCCTGCCAGTGATCGACGCCTCGCGTTCACCCTTGGGACCCCAGTCTACTGCCAACTGACGGCTTCGGAGCCTCTACCACTATGGGTATCCCCTGCGGAATAGCTGACCGGAGCCACCCCCAAGACCGCCGCCCCAGGAGGTTCGGACCCATAATCCACGCAGAATGTCGAAACAGCCTAAAGCAACCAAGTCCTCGGACATCACCGCCATGCTGCTGGCAGCAGACAAGACGAAGCGGTCAGCCCCTTCCCTGAAACTAGCCCCACAGAATGCCTCCGAAGAACAGGGAAAGCTAGCCACTAGAGATGACATCCAGGCCTTCATGCAGGACAAAGCCGAGTTCCGGTCTTGCATGACTGAACTGTCTACACGGATGGATCAAACAGACCACCGACTCACAGAAGCGGAGCAGAGACTGGGAGAGGTGGAGGACCAAACCCAGAGCCACGATGCCACTTTAATAGAGCTGAGACTAGACCTCCAGGTGTAACAGAACAGGAATGAGGTACTCGAGTTTAAACAGGAGGATCTGGAAAACAGGGCTCGAAGAAATAACCTGCGTATCCGAGGGGTCCCGTCATCGGTCCCAGACAAAGAATTACCAGAGTACATAGGCAACTTCTTCCAAGCCCTCCTTCCACACATGGACAAATCCCAGCTCATCCTAGACCGCACTCATAGATTGCGCCCAAGATGTGGAGCGGACTCTGACGGTCCTCCAGATGTAATCACCAGAGTCCATTTCCACTCCACCAAAGAGGCCATCTCGACAATAAGCTGTACTTACGATGAGCTCTTGTTCATGAGCACTCAACTTCAGATCTTCCAAGACCTCACGCTGATGATCCTGCAGAAAAGAAGTGCCCTGAAGCCCTTAACAGGGTTCCTGCAGTCCCAGCAAATACACCATCGATGATTGTTCCCGTCCACGCTTCAATTCACGTTCCAAGGCGTTCAGCGTAAGATAAGTCATCTAGAGGACACGGAGTCCATTTTGCATGCTAACTCTCCGGAGTCCTCAACGGCCCATAGTCCCACACGTCCCTCGGGAGAGGCGGAGCAATCACCCCAGAAACAGCAACAGCAACCCTGGTCCAAAGCTCAGAGACGCCGGAAAGTAAAGTAACCCTACCACGCACAGCGATCATGAAATTTCCGATTCGATAAACTCAAGAAAATGTCAGAGACGCCGCGGGCCCCGAGCGGCCCATGCCCCACTCCAAGAAGTATGTCACCGATCCACCCTTGGAGACAAACCTAATTATGCGGTTTGATCCTGGCCCTGTTGGCTGGGAGTGCAGTTATGGCCCCGTTGGCCGTGGATGGGACCGTGTTGGAAATTCCGGCCCCCCACCCGACTAAAAGTTTTCCCTCCCGTTGGAGGATATATAAAACGCAGCCACAGGAACCCCATGCTGAGTCTAAGTCTCTAGATGATGACTGAGAACTGCCGTCCCTCCTGCTCAGACCAGCTCCCTCCACCTGGAAAGACCCAGGAGGCCCCACCGCCGCACCAGAAACTGAAATTCCTGACAATGAATGTCAGGGGCCTCAACGCCCCACAGAAGAGGAAAGCGATCCTGAGGCGCCTACAGAATGACAAGGCCTCCGTTATCTTCCTCCAAGAGACCCATCTGCTCCCGACCGACTTGACGCGGCTACGCGACCGGCAATTCCTGCTGCAATTCCTAGCATCGAATGGAACAAAGAAGGGTGGCACAGCGATTCTGTTTGCCAGGGGCCTCAGACCACAAATCCTAGACTCGATGCTCTGCCCGGATGGCCGCTTCGTGGCGATCAAATGCCGAATCTTCGCCCAACTCTACACGCTGATCTCGGTGTACGCTCCTAACGAGGGGCAGGAGGAATTCTATTCAAGCCTAGAAAATACCCTCCCGCCATTTGCGGAAGGCCAAACTATCATTGGGGGAGATTTCAACGCAGTCCCTGACACATTGACAGGCAGGTCACACCCCCCCCGGCTCGTAGAGACTTTGGCCTGGCAACAGCGATTCTCAAGCTATTCAGAACTTGACACTGGTAGTTGACACTTGGAGAGTCCTCCATCCCGAGGAACGGGACTACTCATTTTATTCTTACGTACATAGAACGTACTCACGCATCGACCTCCTCCTGGCTTCCCCTCAGGTTCTAGCATTCACAGACAAGGTTTCCATCGGGCCGAGAATCCTCACAGACCATAGCCCAATAATCCTAATGCTCAGAGCCCACGATCCTGACCCGGCCCCACCTATGCAGATGGTCCCCTCTATGACCTTATTTTAGGCGATATGGCAACCAGAGACGTGGTGGCCAAAGCTATTAAGGAGTTCTTCGAAGTAAACAGGAACGAAGATACCTCTCCAGCGAACACGTGGGACGCAATGAAGGCAGTGCTGAGAGGGGTCTTGATCTCCCGAAATGCAGCCTACCATAAACAAAGGCAACAGTTCCGTCGTGACCTGGAGGACAAGGTGCAAGAGGCGGAGACAGCATGTAAAGCTAAAAATTGGTCCCCACGAACTTATCGAGTCTTGCAGACAGCCCGGAACAAGTTGGAGGCCCACTATGCAGAGGATGCCGCTCAGCTCCTAGCCAAAACAAAGCAAAGCTACTATGCCAGAGGTAACAAAGCTAACAAATTTCTTGTGGACAAGCTAGCGAGAGTCAAGAGAAGGAACACGATTATAGGCCTGCGGGACCCCCAGAACATAGTGCAGTTCGCTGACCGGGATAAATTGCGGGTTCCAGAAGCTCACCTCGCAGAGACAATGTCAGCTACCCCGAGATCCAAGGAGGAACAAGAGGCCTACCTGCAGGAAGCTGTCGTACCTCACATCACCACCGCAAGAAGAGAAGAGCTGGAGGCCCCGATCACCAGCGATGAGGTGGACGAGGCTATTAAAAGCCTGAAATCAAGGGCCCCGGGCCCGTAAGGGTTCTCGCCTCGATTCTTCACAATTTTCCGGCACCAGCTGTTGGCCCCCATGACGACACTCTTTAATTCCTTCGCGACCTCGGGCTCTATCACAGCGTCAATGCAACAATCAATTACGGTGCTAGCTCTCAGCAACAATCAATTACGGTGCTAGCTCTCAAGCCAGGAAAAGACCCTAGAGACATCACAGCATATAGACCTATTTCGCTATTAAACCTGGATGCAAACATTTACTCGAAGGTCCTGGCGAACCGCCTGGCGAAGATTCTCCCAGACCTCATCGACCCACATCAGACAGACTTTGTGATGAATAGAGCAACCAGGGAGAATACCCGTAGGGTCCTTAATCTGATCGAAATCGCCAGGCGAGACTCGCGAACGCTGGCCCTACTAGCCTTGGATGCAACCAAGGCGTTTGATAAAGTAGATTGGTCGTTCCTCCGTCTCGCCCTGGAATCCTTCCGGCTTGGACCACTCTTCTCGAAGCTCATCCTAGCGAATTATCAAGCTCCAAATACTCTCCTCCGAGTGAATGGCCCATTATCCAGCTCGATCCCCCTAACATTCGGCACGAGGCAGGGATGTCCTCTCTCCCCTCTGCTCTTCTCTCTGGTGATGGAGCCTCTGGCCCAGCGGATCCGTCGTAACCCCAGAATTAAAGGCCTCCAAGTAGGCCCTACCCAACATAAAATTGCGCTAAATGCAGACGATGTGATGTTGACCATAACAGACACCTCCCAGTCGTTGAGGGCCGCCCTGGCGGAAATCCACAGGTTTGCCAGGGTCTCGGGATTCTCCATAAACTTTACGAAATCAGCAGCCTTGGGAATAGGCCTGGATCGGGCGGACAAGGAGTCCTTCGGAACCCATTGCCTGATTCCATTAAGTGATAAATCTATCCCCTACCTGGGAGTCCAGATCCCCGCCCGCCCGAAGACACCTACCAGATAAACTTCCCGGCCCTGTTTAAGACCCTGGAGAATGATTTGGATCGCTGGCTCTCACAGGAAATTTCGCTGATAGGTCGCTTTGCGGCCTGTAAGATGAATCTCCTACCGCGGTTCCTCTACGCCTGCTCCGCCCTCCCCACCATTATTCCCCGCCCCCCGCTGCAACAATTACAGAGGAAGATCTTTAGCTTCATCTGGAGGGGGGAAAAAGTCACGCATCCCGCGGAGCACCATGATGTGCACCCCAACCCAGGGAGGCCTAGGGGTCCCTGATCTGCAAAGGTAGAAGATGGTGGCGCAGATAGCTCATACTCGAGCCTGGACCATCGCGTCAGGGCGGCCCAAATGGATGGAAGTAGAACAATCCCGATTACCCCTTCCCCTCAGTTTTCTGCTGCACCTGCCAGCCTCAGTGCGACGAACATGGCCATCTCTCCTATCGTCGACCAAACAAACACTAAAGGCATTGGATTGGGCAAGCAAAGCTAGAAGCATCCCAAGAGACTTAAGCCCTGCCCAGTGTTCTACAACCCAGCCTTCTCCCCGGGGACCACAACATCGAACTTTAAAAACTGGATCACCAGGGGCCTCAGCTCCTTAAGTCAGCTATTCGAAAGCTCCCAGCCTCTGACGTTCGCCCAAAGTAATAGCTCTTTTAGCCTGACTGAGACTGATCGATTCTCTTATATCCAAATCAGACACTGGTGTTCGCAACCCCAGATCCGCACTGCAGCCACTCGAGATCTGGATGCCCTCGAACTAACGGCCGCTGATCCACCAAGCCGAGGGCGAATTTCCACACTACACAAACTATTGCAGAGGAATCTGCTTGCAGCCAAAGCAACTTATATGGCGCAGTGCAAAACGGACCTAGGACATCCGATTCCAGACCAGTCGTGGTCCGACATCTGGGCTCGTACGCAATCGTCCTCCTTCTGCGTGACCAACCTAGAATGTGCACATAAACTACTGCTCAGATGGTATTACCCTCCCCTGCGACTACATCGCTTCAACCAGTCCTTGAACCCGCTTTGCTGGCGCTGTTGCGGCATGGAGGGCACCTACCTGCATATGTGGTGGTCATGCCCAGTGGTGGAGAGTTTCTGGTCCCAGTGTATAGCCACCATTGCAGACATTACTGAGATCACGTTACCGTTGCAACTAGAACCAATCCTACTGGGGACCCCTATCGCAGGCATATACCCGAGATCTGGCAGGTGGGAGACTCTCATAACGCAACTGCTCCTAGCTGCGAAAATCACGGTTGCCCGAACATGGAAATCCCCAGAGGGCCCCCTAATGATCCTGTGGTGGCTGAAGCATTGGGACATTTTCATTGCTGAAAAAATAATGGCCGCAAATAGAGGCCACCTCCACCGCCTCACAAACATTTGGTAAAAAAAAATAAATAATAAGTACATCTATAAACTGGTGATTCCATAGGTTTAAGTCAAGATGTTAAAACCAATAGGCTAAGTTGGTAAACTATATAAAAAAAACTTGCTCTGCCAGTTGCTAGCCCTGAGAAAGGGTGACACCTCAAACTTCTGGCACAGGAAAGCGCTAATTGCTAGTTTGGTGGACTTTGAATGCACCGGGAACAAAGGGACTTCCCCAGCTCATCAGACATTCGTCTTTGCTCCAGGCTGGAACAATAGCAGGCTGTGACTCTCACCAGTCAAGTGTGAGGGGCAATATAAACTTCAATCAAGAGAGAGGCCCCTCATCCTGCTTCAAAGGAATTGACAGCTGCTTGCAGTTGGGGAAAAGGAAAAAAAAACTGATCAAGTGACATTTGGTTTTAAAGGTTATTTTGTAACTGAACTTTAAAGCCATTTAACTTTACAGCAAGAATAAGAAAAAATATGAAAAGTGTGTAGTTTTAAATCTAATGTTATGCTCTTTCTTTGAAAACTTGATAGAACTCATTACTGCATAAGGAACAGAAGTTGTAAAAAATGACAGATTGCTGGGAAAGTATTTATGTTGCGAACATAACATTTTGTCCACATATCCCAGAGGTAAATGCACATCTGTGTACAAAAGTTGGGAATTTTAGGCCACTTTCATGGTTAAAATTGCCAAAATGTAGCAGAAAGGCAAAAACCAGGTCCCACAGACTTGGGATTTGGATTGAAATATGACGCACAAAATATGTAACCTGTGTATCTGATTTTCTCAGAGGTTATAACTGCATAAATATGTATTTATGGCAAAATTAGATTTTGGTTCCAGTAGCTAGGGGAGTTTTCTAGACATTGTAAAAATCACCTAATAAACATGACACCCATTTTCTGTGATCCAATCAGCTGTGGGCAAGGCGGAAACTATGCTCTTGCCCAATCCTAGCATTATGGGTGTGGGAAGTAAGCCTGCCTCTAACATATACTATAGTGATGTCATCTTGCATGATAAATAAGGGAACCTGACAACACACAGACACACTGATTCCTGACTTTCTTCCTGAATTCCTGTGTGGCGTCCTGTTCCTGATTTCTTCATCCTGTTTGATCCCGATTCCAGATTTTCATTGCAAAGCCAAGGCCTATGCATTGCTAAACCCCTTTTCAGCTAGGCCTCAAATTCTAAAAATCCCAAAAACGCAAGTGAAGCATCCTGATCCAGTCTGGCTTGCTGCTACTAGATGCATGCCTGCTCCAAACTCACCATCCCGCTGATCTTGCCAGACCAGTGCAGTACGGTGACCATAAGGGCCCAGCTGACACTGTTCCGCCAGATTTGCCCAGCTGTCCTTGGTTAGACCCGATCAGTGGGATGACCAGAAACCTTGACTGTCCAAAATCCTAAATTAAAGTGGACTAAGTATTAATAGGAATCATAGAAAACCATAGCATACCTTGCCTTGTCCTATCCCAATCTCTAAACCATCCTGTCCTTACCTTAACTTGTAACATTGTTATAATCCTTATTGCAATACTGTCTTGATTTATCTTGCTAAGCGCCATTTCTTTAGTCATTTTTATTTTGTGCAAATCCTAAATTATCAATCCTATTTCGAGTGATCCGACTGGTTCCACCAGGGCGGGCGCTGGGGATCTGGGGTTGAAGTCCTGAATCAACTCCAGAGCTTACTGTGTCCCTCTTTGGTATTCTAGCCGGAATGCTCTAGTCTAGAGTAAAACTATAGTAAATATTTTCTTGTCCAAACTGAGTTTCTTTTCTGTTTTCACCACCCAATTTTTCTAAAAACGCCTCTTACTCTACACTGCATATTTCCCTCTGTTTAATGGCTGGATACCTCATTTTAACTCTAAGACCTATAGCTACATCCCAACCCAAAAACCACACACAAAATCAGAATTTCACCCTTTTTTATTAAAAAACGTTTGGTTATAATTTTAGGGGGGAATCAACATTTTAGCAAAGTTTTACACGTGTGATTTTTATTCTAAATTATTTTCAACCTTCCATTCAAATTCAAAGTATTTACTTTTGCTCAAACTATTGTTCATGACTGCTAGTATCTTTCCAATGTTGGTCCCATAGAAATTTGTACTGATTTAAGGATTTCTGCACATTTCAGTGTTTTATTCAGCCATTTCCGAAATGTCATTTTAAACAGTAGGGTTTCAAATCCGTTTTTCTCTCTTGTTTGGGGAGGGAAAGCTGGATTCGAATTCTGTTTACTCATTATTCCTGATTGCTTGCTGCTTCCTTATATCTATTTAGAATTGTTTATTTGTGGGTTGAGGAATATTGCAGGTGGAAATCCTAACTTAAGTGCTATCTTTCCAAACAAGCTAAAAGTGTTATTTTCTCTGGTGTTTTCCATCTGTGTTGCTAAACAGTGAATTTAAGTGCATTACATTCCTTCTTGTTTGTTATTACCACATTAGTGATTGCTGCTCCATATCTTAAAAAGCATATGTTTGATTGGAATTTTAAATAAATAAATATTACCTTTACCAACCAGCCTGATTCCTGGTCCATTGTGACCTGTGGTATTTGAGAAGGGGTGTGATGAGTGGTGTATCACTCAAAATATTGAACCTATATATATATAATAAAATAAGCATTTTGGTTGTGCGCTGCATACTAAGCTGAGACCAGGGTATATCGCCTGATTGAAATACTTAACAGGATACACTCTTTCCAGGAGGTAGATATTTATTGGTCCAGGCAGACCCTTGCAAATAAAATAGAAAGAATCTTGGCCCATCCTTGCGGGTCGAATTTTAAGATGACATTAGCGAGGCCATTGGGAACCAGAGCCTTAGAGCTTTTTAATTTTCGAATCATCGGCTCAAGATCGCCCTCGTAGAGTGTCAATGGCCAGCCTTCCGGGCATAATACTGGGCCTCTATCTTTGTAAGGAGTGAAGCCTGGACCAAGGTGCATTAACCAGTTTTTTCCTTAATAGGATTAACAAGTTTGTGTGCCCTTTCGACTTTAGCTGAGGCTAATATCCTCCATATTGTCCTACTCTCATGACTCTACAGATCAGCAATCATGTTTTGCCACTGGCTATTCATAATCGAGCACCGGCAATGCTTAACCCAATTTCTTTTTCAAAGCCATTTTAGCATTTCAAATGTTTCTATCAAACGTGTTGGAGTGCTTTTCAGTAATTACTGTGGTGCCTTTGTGTCCCATCCAGTTTCCGTAGTTAAAGCCTTCAGCCACAGCTCAATCTCGTTGCCAGACATTCTGCTTAAGTATTTCTCTAGGTGTTAAATTGAGAGATGGCACTATTTGCCTTACTTATGTGGCCCACCGTATACAGTTGCCTGAGTTGTTAGAGACAAACCCAGGCGCCTCAAGGGTTCCCAAAGTGCTGTTGGCCTATTATTGTTAGGGTCAAAATAGAATGATCGCTAAAAGTGTTAGGCACAGCCCTCCACTTAACTGCCTTTTCCAGACAATCGTTATTGCCAAAAAAGTAGTACAGGGACTTTTTCCTTTAGAAAATTCACCCATTGATAGCCCAAATAATTACTGCCCTTCTGCATCATTTCATTTCTTTCAAACACATTTTGATACTGTGCTGCCTCATGTTCGTCCATGCAGTGGACATTCAAATCTCCACCTAGGATTATTAGTTAACTGTCACTTGCTCCCCCCAACCCCAGTTAGCAGTTCCTCCGGGGGGTTGTGTGCAAAATCCAGGAAAGTGGAGTTAGGGGGTACATATATATATATATATTTACAATCACAGAAGAGCATTTCTCATCCCCTTACCCCAATCTTAGTTCAACTGCTTGTACTTCGCTACTCTTGGTGGTTGGATTAATGTAGCTGGATTCTAGCTTACGCCAATTATTAATCCCCCATAAGGTCTTCCGCGCTGTCCCTTGTTGGCCACTGTCTGATAGAGGTGGTATCCTTCAATATGTATTGTGGAATCAAGCCAGGTTTCTTGCAAGAGGAACACGTCAAATTTTCCCAACAGTGAGGCTGATCCATCTGTGTTTAACAGGTGGGAAAAACCTCTTGTGTTCCAACTTGCAATGTTATAATTTCATCGACCCTGCTCCCCCAGTTAAGTGTTTGGCCTTGTGGTCGCTTAAATGGCTCCCCACTTTTAATCACATATTTCTCTGTGGCATACAAGGGAGCGAAAGGTCTAGCTACCCCAGGGTATTTTGCCGACGAAACAGGGGGGATGTGAGGTTGACCAAAATCAACATAGGTATTGGCCCTTTTAACTAACCGCTCATAACCGACAGACAAGTAAAAACCCAGGTTTGCCAATTGGACCCCACAGAAACATGCTTATGCTACTATCGTCGCTGATGCACATTTAATCAATGCCCAGTTTGTACTACTGTCCCATTTGGGTAAGTCAATGACAAGCAGATCTGTAGTGCTAATCATGGATAGGCGAGGGATATGCTCCCACAAGTCTAGCAAGGTTGTACGATTTAAGAAAGGGCTGGGCACCGTGGGGTTCAATTACTCAATTTTCATGTGGTACCTAGGTTAGGTGCCATGTAAATGGTGTCCGGGGTTGAAACACTTCCACCACCTCTTTACTGTAGCAATAGGGCTCTGTGTTATACTGGACAGGCTTTTGGTCTCCCCAGTTGGGTAGTCATGCTGGCCGGATCACTTCTCCCGGCATTGCCATCATCAATCAAGGTAACTTCCTGAGTCACACCCCTCTGTACTGGGGCTTTCATAGTCTTGGGGCACCGGACTGTATTCTTGTTTTACTGTACCCAGCTTCAAACCTTACTCCCCTTCCTTGATGGCGCCATAAGCAATGGCTCTCCTGCCAGGGGTGACAAGTGTCGAGGGCGGACCCATTTGTCTAGCGGGCCTCTCAGTAGCACCCATCTCGAAGATCCATCCTCCGGGATCTTACAAATGCATAAAGGCAGCTGAGAAGCCACGTCCGGGGGAGCAGACACACCGTGGTATACACCTCTAGCCTTTTTCTCGGGAGTCGATGTGCTTTTCATCATGGACAATTCATTACAAGCATCTTCCTTGTTACAGGTGGCTATATTTATAAAGTCCAACAGACAAGTAGAGGAGTCCAAGGGTAAGACTCTCCCCCTGGGTGTTGGTGATACCATTCTCTGGGTTGGCTACTTCAGTGATACATGATGTGGTCCCGGTGGCATCCAATTTTCTCCCTGGGGGAGAGCAGAGCTTGCAGTTTTGGTGTACTTGATAGGTTTGTCCCTGGTATGTTGTCTTGACCAATGTCACCGGGACAAAGTGGCTTACTTTTGAACTCTAAACAGAGTTAAAGCAAAGAGCCATTATTATCAATCTCGGGTGCTGGGCTTGTGAGGTGATTGTTTGAAGACTCAATTGGGGCGAGTGCGGCCGCTCAAGGAGCTTGTGCCATGGCTGATTGACCGTCAGTCATGGCTCGTGGGAAAAGACTGGAGGTTAGCTTGTGAGTTACCTTCCAATGAACTCACTCCTTTACTCACAACGTCGAAAATCCCTGCTATCTGAGGTTGCCGCAATGGGGACGTGTTATGTGTATATGTCGACACTTTATTCTTTTTCTGCTTTAGGAACTCCTTTACGTTGGAGGTGACTACGTAGGAGTTTGCCAGCCTTAGTTATTTCACTGCGCAATCTCAGCCTCTTCGAAATGGTGTTTACGCTTTGCTCTCTGTTGCACGGACAGCAAGAGAGAGAAGTACCTGATACAAGCACAGTTTGGCCGTACCGCATCACACCAAGGCAAGCCAAGCCGCACTGGGCACTGTGCCTGCAACTCACGTTCTCACACAGTTACAACCGCTTCTGACTTTAAGCTAACCGCATCCGGCAGATGAGGAACATATAGGAGGAGGGGAGGGGTTGGTGGGAGGTGGGGGGTAAGTAACTCCTGAATTTGTTCAGGTGCTGCTTGCACTCACTGAAGACCGCCAGAAAGAACTGGTGAAACCCCCCCTCACCACCATTCTAGCGTGGCATGCCACAAAAGCCCAATACCGCACTTAGCTGTTTGCTGGTTCTTCAGTGGTCCTCAGCACTCCCCAATGCCCCTCAACGGCTTGGGCTGTGATGGTTGCTCTCTCTGTGGGGACCTGAGAGGCTGCCGGAGATGCTCCGTACCTGAGCCCGCATCCGTGTCCCTCACAAGCGGGCTGAAGGAAAGGACTGTAGCGTAACTAACACGCTGAGCTCGTCAAGCCAAGCTGCCATTACAGGTCTTGAAAAATCTACTAGCCCACTAGCATTGGCGAGTAGTTTTTATGAAGGGCGAGCACCATTTGCAGGATACTCGACCTTGCTGGCAAGAGTGGGGACTTTGTTTTCAGAGACTGGCAAATGCAAGTTTCACTGTGCATGCTTGGCAGCATTGCACCAAATATGAAGTGTGCTTATGGCGGCATGCACAATTTTACAAAAAGCACAGGTAAATATTTTGTCACCAGTCAACTTGCCGCATTTCTTTGAGGTCGAGTATGTAAACTAAGGAACTCGCCCTGCAGGTCTCGTGGGATTTTTAATGATTTGCAAGGCCTGCATCACTATCGGGAATCGGCGAACAACAAAAGCAGCCGCTCCCGACATTTAACAATTAACAGCATACATTTCACAAGGACACAACATATAAAAATAGCAAGGATTAAAAACAATCATACAAATTCATATTAAATCTCTAAGATGCAGGTTTAAAAAGTACGTAATATAGCTAAAAGTGATATGCCCAATAACAGTGTAGTTCTAGTAAAATAGTAAGACTCATAATTACAAAAGAACAGCTTTCACAAAGTGACTCCCAATCTCACCCCCATTGTTATGCAAATGAAAGTGTTAGGTAATGCAACATAGTCTTGCCCTCCAAGCACTCGCTAAATAATTTACAACCGTGTGCACTGCCAGATCAAATTTACAATTAACACACAGTGCCGAATCATTCTTTACAGTTCATTGATTTGAGTATTTATAATGCGTATATGTAATTTTCTGATTTAGCAAGGACTTAAACAGCTTTCTTTAATATAACCAGAAGTTTTTCATTTAAACAAATAGGTTTTTAACAGTTTTTGAAAGCTGCATTGAGATTGAGTTTAACGCAAACATTGCGGGAGAGAGTTACAAACACGGGGGGCCAAAAAAGAGAACCGCCGATCTCCCTGCGTAGATGTTCTAGCAGGAGTAACTACTAATAGTCCCTGTCCTTTAGATCATAAACTATGGGTTGGCTGGAAGTGTAGAATCTTTGAAGGTACACAGGGCCACCCCAGGAATACATTTAAAGACAAGACACAGAATCTTAAACTCTATCCACTGCGGTACCTGCAGCCAATTTAGACTTCTTAGAAACTCTGAGATAGAGGCTTTCCGTGGTAAAGAAGAAATCATACGTAAAACTGAGTTCTGGGCCACCTGTGGACGTTGAACCTGATATTTTGGGATGCCAGATATTAAGGCATTACAATAGTCCAACTTTGAGTTAGTAAGGACGCCTACCACTGTGGGATGATCTTTTACAGAAATGAAGGGCAGTAAAGGTTTTAGAAGCTTAAGTTGGAAATACATGGACTTTATTATTTGATTCACATGTAGATGACAACCTAAGCAAGCCTCCCATACACAGCCCATATTTTTTACAGACTGTATCTGGTAGGCAGCCCAAACAGATCAGGGCAGGGGATCCCAGATGTAACCTTAGACAATTTATTTTTTGGGCTTAGAATGACAACCTCAGTTTTTGAGGGATTCAGTTGGAGTTTATTTTCAAGCATCCAACAGTGGATTGTTTCAGCGCACTTTACCAGTCGCTCCACTGCCTCTGCTTGTTGGTTTAAGCAAACATAAATCTGGGTATCGTCTGAGTGATACTGTAAGTTAAATTGCCTAAATATATTAAGCAGGAGATAAACATAGATATTAAAAAGCAGAGGTGAAAGTGACGAATCATGTGGAACTCCAGAGGTGATATGTAGTGCATCAGACAAATAAGGACCAGACTTAATGTGCTGTCAGCGATCGGTTAAACATGATTCACACCACTTAATGGCTTCCTTCGATATATGTGCAAGTGATGGAAGTCTGGTTTTAAGCAAATCAAAATCAACTGTGACGAGTGCTGCAGACAAGTCAAGCATGACTAGCATGGTAAACTCGCCCTTGTCTGCAGCTTCAAGGAGGTCATACTAGTCTCCCACTAGGGCCATCTTGGTGGCATGACCTGACCTAAATCTGTATTGATTTAACCCTTAAGTGCCAGGCTATTATGCAAGTCTATGCAAAAAGGACAAGCAAACTCGTCCATTGCACTTAAGGGGGTTAATTAAATTCTGACTGCTATGCAGCTAAATAACAGCTTGATATATTTTTTCCTAGTGACATGATAAGAAGGGCAAAATAAAAGAAAATGCATTTCGTTTTCACAAGAGGGGCATTTTTGGGGAAAATCACAGTTCCATTTGTGTAGTAATTCTGCCAAAGGTAACATGTCCAACCGAAGCATAAGGTATAGAGCTCTGGAGAATTTTGGGCATACGACGTCCAAGAAACTTTCATAACCAAAGATCTGCTTCAGGTCCCAGTATCTCCTTCCACTCTCATTACGGCTTGTATTTGCTGTTCCAGCTTTTTCTGGCTCTGTAGTAGAGAGTCCAAACTTTATTGGCACTCTTTCTTCCATCCAGGCCTCCAGAGAGACCAACGATGCCTTGGCGAAAACCTTCCCCCAAACCCTCCGCATCGAGCAGGGATATTGGGAGGTAGTGCCCAGGGTCCTCTCCATCGCCCTTTTTGTACAACGGGATGATTTCCGGGCCGCGTCCATGTCTGGGGAAGATTTGCTGGCAGGGCTGCATTAATAAAATTGATGAGTTAAGGAGCCCATATCAAGGGCCCTGATTTATAGTAATCAGGCTGTACCTTATCTGGGCTAGGTGCTTTTTGACTATCGAGAGCAGTGATAACTTCACCTTGTGTTAGCCTAAGGGGGGGGGGGCAGGATCTTCTTCACTATCGGCTGTAACAGGATAGCCTGGAGCCATAAAAACTCTATAATCTGCATACAGCGATGAAATGTGCGAATACCAGACTGATTCCGGAATGTTATACTGGATTTGCTTTTGGCCCTCAGTGCTTCCCGTCCCTATAAGGCTCCAGAATCTTATTTAGTCTATTTCTGCATTAGCATTCAGGAGGGCATTCCAGGTGTCCCTATAGTGCTCCTCCCTTGATCTTTAGCCTGTTCATATAAAGGGAACGGCTGTTACTGCCTCCCTCCCCCTTCAGCAACATTTTTCACACTTTTGATCAGATTCTCTTTTGCTCTCCTACAATCTTGATCAAACAATGGATTTCTTTATATTACATTCCGACGATTCAGTCTGGCATTGGCCGTGAACAGTGGTCTTATTTCTTGTGTGATAAGTTTGCCTTCTTTCAGTAAGTTAGACACAGACTTGCAGATGGTTATTCCTGATATGAAGATACAACTTTGGACACTGTAGCAAAAACAACTCTTTTTGATAAACAGAAATGTGGGCGACTCTTCGATCTTTCCACTCAAATGTCCTGCATGAAAAAGAAAAACCAGGCAATAGGCTAAACAATGCCATCACAATGTTAGAAGGCAAACTCTTTCACTGAAGATAGTACAGTACTATACACTGAGACAAGATGATCTGTCTGGTATCACAGTATAGTCCGGTGGCAAAGCTGGAAATTGGCATTGGCGCCACTGCATCCAACTCTAGTACGCAATCACCACTTATGACTAATGCAGTATGATCTTCATTGCAAATGGCTCCTCTGTGTTTACAAACCATGTTAGGAGGCACCAGGTCAAGACCTGCGCCATGCTGATGCTGTGTTTATTATATCTAGCATAGGGACGCTGTACCTACATTTTATAGACCTGAAGACAGCCTTTGATGCTATCCCTCGCACAGAACTGCAGAAAGCACTCCAAAGCAAGAACATTCCCAGTTCGCTGCTCAGAGCAATCTTGCAGATGCACATTAGTTATACTGCTAAGGCCAGGTACAGGAACAATGGGGAGGTGCACCAGACAGTTCTCAGTGGAGAAGGGTGTGAGGCGGGGCTGTGTTTTGTTTCCCACACTCTTCCCCATTTATTTTAATGATATTGTAAATTATAGATCTCCTGATCACGCTAACGCACCCAAACCAGGAGGAAATAAAAATAGTATTCTCATATTGGCGGATGACGCAGTTTTGATTTCCCAAACGCCAAGTGGTCTTAAAAAACGAACAGGCTAGTTTGTCAAATTCTGCAATGTGAAGGGTTTAACTGTTAATCCAAGCAAAACCAAACTGATGACATGTGGCACATTGATGGTGAAATATACCAGCCTATCCATACAAATAGGAAGTATTAAAATCGATGAGGTAAAGATATTCGATCATTTGGAATTTAGATTTTCCAATAATGGTAAGTGTGGCCAACACACTAACAAAACAAATCTAACCCTCGAAGATGCAAAGCCATCCTAAATTTTGCTAAGAAGTTTGGGAATAATACAGTTCCTCCGGCAATGGAAATATACAGATCACAGGCTGTGGGGCAGCAATATAAGGAGCAGAACTATGGAGCCATTCGAGAATCTCTTGTTTAAATCCCACAAAAAACATTATTTAAAAAGCTGCGTATTCTCCCGAAGAATGCACCTAGTCTGCTTGTGCACTTTGAACTTGGTTTGACCCCCATCATTAATTGCTCTGAAAACACTGCTGTATTGGGCAAAACTGTGGTCTAACCAGGACCTGATGAACTGTGATGTAGGCAGTAACCTCCCATGGTTGGCCTATATCAGGTCAATATTGCATTCTTTGAACCTGAAACGTTTTTGGTTTAACCCAAGACTAATCCAGTGAAGTGGTAACTCGGTCATTAAAGATCCATACAGAGAGTGGATCCTTAGCAAAAAGATAGCTAGCTGACTGTTTATCTTTAGCCACCAGTTGGTTGTATTTGGCAAATAAAATGGCATGGGAGTTTGAGAGTTACATAATGGATATAAAATCGCCATATGCGGGTGCACACTTCATGAAATTAAGATTGAACATACACCCTTTGATGAACCTGTGGTACAGAACTGAGATTGTCCCTTCTGTAAAATCATTCATGTATCTGTCCAGCACTTCTTGTTCATTTGCAAGGGGTGACTCTAGAATGTGCACAAGCAACCCAAAACACTTTCTGAAGAACTATGGTATTAGTACGCTAGACATTGTCAAGACCTTCTGTAGGAGCTTGTGCCAACCAGATGTGGTGTTTGCAGTCTCAGGGCCTGGACAAGAAGAAGGGTCAAACCTAAGCTCCTTGATTAACTGAGCCTTTAAAATCCATTCCTTTCCATCTATCACCTTTTTAACTTGATATATGCTGGGCTTTTAATGTATTTATGTACAGTTTTTAATGTTTTCTGCTTTTCTGGACTATGCGTAAATAAAGTATTTTGAATTGGCTGATAACTAGGCTTTGCTGGCGCAGGTGCTCTGTTCTAGTGGTAAGGTAGGTGGTGTTATCAAAGTATCCATTAATCAAGTTTATCAACCTCAAAGATGGAAAAGGCAAAGTCTGCCTCACCGGGATTTGGAACTGTGATCCGACTGATTTTGATCTGATTTGGAGAATTTGTAACGTGCTCAAAACAGAACAAACAGTATAATGGCACAGATGACTTTTGCTGAAAATTCGATCACATTCATCCATAAGTGCAGCACAGTTACGTCCAGAGGACATGACCATTGTACAAAACTGACTAGAGTTTATTTAAACAAAAATGTTTTCAGGGTTTTTTTCCAAATTGACACAGGGAAACCATAGTCCTAAATTCCCTCGGTAGGCTGTTTCAAAGTCTAGGTCCAAAAACCGCGAATCTTCTATCCCATCTTGACACAAATGTAGATGGGGGGATGACTAAGAAAGCCTGATCCCGGAACATAGGAATCTGGACGGTTCATACTGCTCAAGTTTATCCTTCAAGTAATCTGGTGCTAAATCATTCAGACACTTGAATACCAGACAGGCTATTTTAAACTTAATGCAATCCTCAACCAATAGCCAGTGAAGCAAATGGCGTGACGGTGATGCATAGGAGGTTTTGCTTAACCCACAGACCAGCCTGACCGCTGCATTCTGCACCCTTTGCAGTCTGCTGAGCTGTTTTTTTGGGACACCCACCAATTTGCTGTTACAGTAGTCTAGGTGGGCATTTGTAAGTGCTCCCACCACCATAGGATGATCCCCCTCTGGAATAAATGGGAGAGTTTGTCGGAGGAGTCTCAAGGAGTAGAAGATGGCTTTCACCTTGGATCCAACCTGGCTCTCACTACCTATATTGTCCTGTCAAATGCAGCCCAGATTTTTAACTTTAGTTGAAAATTTAAGTTCAACTCCCAATAGCTTGGGAAGTGGCTGGTTTTTTTATAATAGCTGAACGTTTCCCAGAGCCAAACAGAATAAATTCTGTCTTGGCTGCATTCAACTGCAGTTGGTTGGAGGCCATCCATTCGCTGATCTCCTGAAGGCAGTCACCGATTTTAGCAAAAGATACCTCAACCTTATTAACTGTGATAAAAATGTGAGTATCGTCAGAATATGATTGGAAACTTATTCCATGACGTCTCAAAATTTTCATAACCAGTCGAAGATATAAGTTGAATAGAAGTGGCATCAACGATGAGCCCTGTGGAACCACACAGTCCATGATGCACGGATCTGGCGTGAAGGCTCCTAATCTAACACATTGTAGGCGCTGTTGTAAAAAAAAGATCCAAACCACCGAATGGCATGCTCAGAAAAATTCCCAACTGTCCTTAACCTCTCTAAAAGGATTGTGTGGTTGACCGTATCAAAGACGGCTGACAGGTCAAGCATCACCAAAAGTGAAAGCTTTCCCTGATCAGCCACCTTCAAGTGTTCATCATAGACTGCCAACAAAGCCGTCTCCGTACCGAATTTCAGACAGAACCTGGACTGTAAGGGGTCCAGAAGGAATTCCTCTTCGACAAATGCTTGCAGTTGTTGAGACACCACCGTCCCCGGCCATGAAATACCAGCAATAGGGCAATAATTTTGGAGAACCAGTGGGTCCAAATTAGATTTATTTAGGAGAGGGGTCAGTGTAGTGTATTTGAGCATGTTAGGCACTGATCCTTGATCTAATGATTTATTTACGAAAATTGTAACAAAAGGAGCAATTTCCCCAGCCATACGTCTAGCCGCAACTGCTGGTTAGGGAAATAGGCAGTCATTGGTTGGTTTAAACATTCTCATCATTGCATGTATATTATCTACTGTCACATGATGAAATTGAACTGTTTTACAGGATGGGCCACTTGCTCGTGATCTCCCATATCTAAATTTGTGCTCAAATGCACTGAGGAGAAAGGAGTTGAATTCAAAGCTCCAATATTGCTCTTAATTGTAGCAATTTTATCTACAAAAAAGCTATTAAAAGCATTGGCCTGGGTCAATGATGGAATAATAGACAAATTATTACTAGTCAGGTGTTGGAATTTGGAAAGGATTGAAAAAAGTTCTCTTGAATGATTTCCAGCTTCACAGATTTCTTTGTGGAGGAATTTATTTTTGTTTTGCCTCAAACAAAGCCTTTTTATAAATCTTAAGAGATGTTTTAGCTTTAACGCTATTTTCTTCTGTTCAATGTCTTTGCCAGTTAAGTCCTGTCTGACTAACTTGTTTACGTAGTGGTAACAGGTCTTATGTATACCAGGACATCGAAATCCTTTTTTTGGAGCTGCCCTAGAACAGATATCTTCCCTAACTTCAGTTCCAGTAAGAAAGAACTATTCACTGGATAATGTAGTATCAAACAGAGACAATGAGTTCCGCAATTCCAACGCAGATATTTTATCCAAATCTTTGCATCTCCATATTAATATCCCAGCGTCCAATTTAGGACTACAAGAGTCCTTCAGTTTGGCTACCAGTACAAATAATTGGAGCGTATGATCTGACCAATGAATCGGTATATTGTCTAAAAAGTACAAATACCTCTTACTATGATCAAATCTAGGCAATGACTTATTGTGAGTAGATGTTATTCCTAAAGGCCCAAAAGCCATGATTTTACAAAATATCCCAAACTTCCGTAGAACCTGTATGGTTGCGATCATCCAACCATAAATTCCAGTCCCCTAATAACAGTAATTCATCATGTTTACTGCCCACTGTAGTTAGAAACAAATCAAGACACTCCAACAATTCTTTAGGTGGTCCTGGGGGCCTTTAGCCTAGTATTACAGGAGTGGCAGAATTAGGAGATAGCTCAATAGTAAATTGCCCCACTTGTGATTCATTTCCCCAATCAAGTGTTTTAAAATGGGAAATGCACAGTACATCTTTATAAATAATGGCAATGTCCCCATCCCGTTTACCCACACTGTCTAAATGTTGAATTAGAAAATTGTCTGGGAATAAATCATGAAAAAGTACATGCGACAGCTCTGCGAGGCATGTTTCTGTTATAAATAGAACATCAAGAGCTTGTTCCTCAATCAAGGTAGCAATCTCAGTAATATGTGCATACAGAACTGGCACTATGAACACAGATCGGAGCAACAAGTGCTTAGCGTGCTTAGCCATCTTCTTCTGAACCACTGTGGAACTCAACTGAACATAGATTTCAAATTTGATTTTGGCACACAATCAATATATTCCCCAAAGAAAGGTGAAAATGTGACATAAGTGAGTTATGGTGAACACACAAACTGTATGTATTACAGTGGACACAGACTGCATTAAAGATATGATTGATTCAGACCTTGACATTAACAGCCTGACAGCGCACCCAGTGCGTCAGCAGTGCACTACGCAATATCATATGTTATTTTTATTTGTAAAATGTACACTTCTTTCTATCAGGCAACACGGTGGGAGCACTCCCAGAGTTTTAACTGTGCTCACTTATTAGAGCAGTGATCAGTATTCTAGTTAACTCAAGAACAGCAGCAGCTCCCAGGCCACACTCATCACCTGCCCTGTTTTTAACGTGACAGGTTGGGCCTATAGAAACTGACCGTGGGCCACAGCCTGGTAACGCCACTGATGGGGATCACCTTCTGTACTCATTAATTTAACAGTTAAGTGCACCACAGCATTGGGCAGTGGTGTGTAACTTGAATTCACAGACATTCAAACTAGCAGAAGTACACAAAACAACTTTCAGCAAATTGAAGCAACTATTTCAATGTAGACATAATCAGTGCAAACGTGTCCCAATGGTTGTCTGCATCGGCACTGAGGAACCTTTGCACTAACCATTAATTTAAAGTTTTCCTCTGCAGACTTGACAATCATGGAGTCACACTTGTAACTTAGTGCTGCCTCCTCTCTCTGTCTGTTACAGACACCTCAAATCTGCACCTCAAAATTACATGGTATGAACTTAAGCAGTAACTAATTTCCCTGAAACTATTTACTGCCCTGCAGTCAGGATTTGATTTTCTTCCTTAATCTCTCAACTTCCTCATAAATGCTTAAAAGACCCCAAAGAACTATTCTTACTGGAGAATTTCGCCATTAGACCGTTTCAAAATAATTGCCAACTTTAAAATCCTATATAACTCATGCATTCCCTTCCCTCCTCTCCCCACCACCAGGCCTAAATATAGATTCCCCCACTACACGTGAGATCGCTCTTAAATTATAAGTTACTCACCGTAGTGACTAATGTACTCTTAGTCCATAGTCTCCTTCCTCCATACTGCATGGGCGTCCCTCGCGAGGGACAGGAGACGGAATCAGCATGCGCTGCCCTGACTCCGTCCTCCGGCGCCACACTTCAGTCCCCAAAGACGCATCGACAATAGATATATCATTGCATAATGACACCAGATTATTAGGGGGGGAGGATGGTGGGACGTATGGAGGAAAGGGGACTATGGACAGAGTACGTTAGTCATTACGGTGAGTAATTTATAATTACTCTTACGTCCCATCCCCTTTCCTCCATACTGCATGGGAGATTACAACTGAAGGTAGCCCCTGGGTGGAGAGGATACACTCCTTAAGCAAACAGGTTCTGGAGAACCACCTGTCCGTAAGGCGCATCCGACCTGGAGCCGGCATCCACACAGTAATGCTTGCAGAAAGCCGATGGGGTGGCCCACGTGGCCGCCCTGCTTATGACCTGCCAGGGGACATGGCGCTGAAAGGCGATGGCCGTTGCCTTGGCCCTGACCACATGGGCATGCATATTCGCCGGAAGGGGTCTATACTGGCCCTGGTACGCTTCCTTGATGGCCGAGACCATCCAGCAGGAAATGGAGGCTTTGGAGGCCTGATGGCCTGGCGCCTCCAAAAGTGATGAATAGGGCATCTGAATTGCGGAAGTCCTTGGTCCTGTCCAGATAGAATTTCAGGGCCCGCCTGACATCTAGGCAGTGCAGAACCCTTTGAGGCTCGTCCTTCCAGTCAGCAAAGAATGTAGGAAGGACGATCTCCTCGTTTTAAGTGAAAGGCTGATGGCACCTTAGGTAGAAATGCCGGATGGGTCCGCAGGACCGCCTTGTCCTTGTGAAAGGTAGTGTATGGCTCTGAGGCGACTAGGGCCTGGATCTCGCCGACCCTGCATGCAGATGTGAGGCTGACTAGCAGAGCCATCATGATTGGTGACCAGTCTGATGTCCGCGGATGCCATAGGCTCAAACGGATTGTGCGCGAGGGCGCCCAAGACCAGGTTCAAATCCCACACGGGGTGTGGCTTTCTGATGGGTGGGTAGAGTCTAGAGAATCTGGCCAAATGTCTCCTGACGATCAGGTTGGAGGAGGAGAAGACCCCTTCCTCCGAATTCCTGTAGGCCCCAATGGCTGAGAGGTATGTGTGGCAGGTGTCCACCTGCACACCTGAGTTGGCGAGGTGCGCCGAGAACGACAGCACGTCGTCCAATGAACAAGCCAGTGGGTCGATATCTTTGGAGTGCACCCAGTGGCAGAACCTGGTCCATTTACTTTTATACTGGGCTCTGGTAGCCTTGCTCCTAGCCCCCTGTATGATTTCCAGATTGGCTTGGGATAGGTTGAGGTGGCTGAACGTCACCTGCTCAGGAACCACGCTGTGAGGGCCAGCTTCTGAGGGGCGGGGTGGACGACCCTGCCCCCCTGCTGAGTCAGAAGATGTGCTGAGTCTGTCGGGAGGTGGATTGGAGGGACCTCAGAGAGGCTGAGCAGCTCCGAGAAGCACGGCCTGGCTGGCCACCACGGGGCTATCAGAATGATGTTGAGTTGGTGAGACTCCTTGAACTTGCAAAGCACTCTGTGAATCAGTGGAGGGCGGGAAGGCGTATGCTGACATGCCGTTCCACTGGATCCATAAGGCGTCGCCCAGGGAGCCTAGGCCCTGCCCCTACCAGGAGGCGAACTGAGGGCATTTCATTCCCATCTGTGGAAGATCGCCTGTGCAACGAGGTAGTTCAGCTGCCACTCTTAGTTGTCCGCTCCCAACCTGCTGAGCCTGTCCGCTTCAAGGTTGGATTCCACCAGAAGATGGACTGCTGTGAGGAAAATCTCGTTATCCAAGGCCCATTCCCACATGTTTATCGCCAGTCTGCACAGGGCAGGGGACCTGGTCCCCCCCTTTGTTTGTTGATGTAGTACATACTGGTCGAGTCGTCTGTCTGGATGAGGACAACCCTTCCTTTGAGACGTGGGAGGAAGGCTCTGAGCGCTAACCAGAAGGCGTTCAGTTCCAGCCAATTGATGTGGTAATCTGTTCCTGACAGGTCCACGTGCCGTGGACCGAGAGATCCTCCAGGGTGGATCCCCAGCTCTCGAGGGAGGGGTGTGTGGTAATCGTCGCCTGCTGAACGGGGGGCCTGAAGGGCTTGCCCGTCCACAGGTTGCAGTCCTTGGACCAACATGTGAGGTCCGGGTGGAGAGAAATGGGGCTCTTGATGATTTGTGTCCCAGATGAGGCCCCGGAAGGTCAAAGACTTCGTGGGTTGTAGCTGTGACTTCCTGAGATTCAGTGAAAAGCCCAGGCTGTGTAGCGTGTTCATCAGTGCCTGGGAGGAGTCGTGAACGGCTTCTTGAGATGTAGCTCTGACGAGCCAGTCATCTAGGTAGGGGTATATATGGAGGCCCTGGGCCCGGAGGAGGGCTGCCACCGCATTCATGAGTCTGGTAAAGACCCTGGGGGCAGAGTTGAGGCCAAAAGGGAGGACCTTGTACTGAAAATGGCAACCCATGATCCTGAACTGGAGGAAAAAACAATGGGGTTGCCAGATCGAGACGTGTAGCTATGCATCCTTCGGATCCAGGGAGCACATTCAGTCTCCCCTGCATAATGTCTCTGCAATAAAAGCAGACGTCACCATCCTGAACCTCTGGAGAGTTAAGGCGAGGTTGAGGGTGGAAAGGTCCAGTACAACTCTCAGGCCAGCCTGGTTCTTTTTCTGAATGGGGAAGATCCTGGAGTAGAAGCCAGAGCCTTGCTGGGAGGCTGGGACTTCCTCCACAGCCTGGCTCAGGACGAGTGACCGAATCTCCGCCAAAAGAGTTGCTGTCCCAACTTGCAGAAGAGGAGGAGAGGCAAGAATAGGTAGACAGTACCCCGAGGATAATACTGACCGGATCCAGGAGTCCACAAAGTTATGTCGCCAAAAGTGTGCGTGAAGAGCAAGCCTGCCACCCACTGGCGACACGTGGACCCGAGTGGGTCTGTCATGACTTTTTACCCTCGGAGGCCGAGGTGGAGGAGGGGGACTGGAAAAAGCTGTTGCCGCGCCCCTCTCCCCCTTTTGATGCTTGCGCCGACCAGGTGTCGGTGAGCGTTTCCGGCTGCCTGGACCTCCGTTCCTGGAATCCGCGGAAGCCTGCAGATGAGCGACCCTTATCCGAGCGTTGCTGAGACTGGGAGTACGCTTTGGGTGGGGTCTTTGTCAGAGTGGATAAAAACTTAGCTGCGTGGGAGCTATTCTTCTTCTTGTCCAGCTCTTCGTCTGTGCTGGAGTGAAAGAGGTCACTACCCTCGAACGGCAGGTCTAAAATATGTTCCTGGACATCCGGGTTGAACTTGGTTGCCCGGAGCCAGGTCATCCTTCTCATGTCCGTGGCAATGCAGATGGCACGTCCAGAGGAATCAATGTGTGCCAGCGTGGACTCCATGATATCCTGAGCCACGAGATTGGCCTTGGCTAGCCCCGCCTTGACACGTGATTGGCTGTGGGAGAGGAGTTCCGGGAGGAAGTCGGCAATTTCCCCCCATAGTCTCTTGTTAGTGGCTGCCAGCATGGCGTCTGCGTTGGCCTGTCGCAGGTTCAAGGAGGCATTGTAATACAGCTTCTTACTGTATGCTTCCAAGATCTTCTCCTCCGTGCCTAACAACGCCGTTGATGACGAAGACAAGGATGACTGAGGCTTGGAGTACAGCGATGCTGCAGCGATCACCGATGAGTGTGGCTGAGGATGGGAGGAGAGCAAGAGTGTATCCCCCTCCATCTGCCTGCACTTGGTGTCCAGGCGGCGGTTGACCAGCTGGACGGAGTGGGGTTTGAGCCAACCCTTCTTGGCGAGAGAGACTACATTGGTTTGCAGTGGAATTCCCGTTCTTGCAGAAGGGTGCCTCGTGAGGACTTCAGTGAGGCCGCCCTCTGCTGGATGTTTTACCTGGGGCTGGGGGAGGCCCAGGTATTCCGCTGGGGGATCCTGAGGAGGAGTATCCAGAGCCGGAGGCAGGGGCGAAGGGACCGCTGCCTCAGGCTGAGCAAGAGGAGGCGGCTGGTATGGAACCACCTGCGGAGTAGGCAGAGGAGCCGGAGGGGGCGTCTGTGGTGCCGCTAGCATAGCAGGAAGGACTTCCCTGACTGCGTCCTTGATGATAGCCCCCATATCTGGAGACTTCATGAGGCCGAGGAACCTCTTGAATATCCGGTCCTCGCTGGCCGAAGAGGAGGAGGAGGGGGACTGACGGGTTAGCTAGAGGCAGCTGAGGCCGCTGCCGACCCTGTACATATGGACGCAGGGGAAAAAAACCTTGCGCATAAGAAGGGTAGGCCATAGGCCACGTACCTGGTTGATGCCAGTCCCACCTCGATACTCGTTCTTCGTCAAAGTCCTGCAGAGGCATCGAACGGGTGTCTTTCTGGCACGTTGGCCATCTTGTTCAGCTGCCTACCATGTGTCTGCGACGAGTTGCTCGGCTCGTTGATGCAAGCCTCTGCCAAGTCACGTATGTGAGCAGCGTGCGACTTGCCCCGCTCCTCGGGCCTCGGGCCCGTGCCCGGTAGGTGTATCCACCTCAACCCGGGGGTCGTTAGAGCTACGTTCAGGCACCCCCTCGGACATGTTGCCGGTAACCGGGTGTAGCCCCTCTGCCATGATGCCGGTACAAGGGCGGAGCCCCTCGGGTGCAAGCCCGGTAAAAGAGCCTAGCGGCCCCTCAACACTGGCACCGGGGGGATCCGAGGACCCCTAATCCCTGAGACCTGTAGCTGTGACAGCCTCAGTGCGTGTGCTGGTTGAAGGACCTGACCGGCCCCTCCCACGCAGGAGAGTCCGTGGGAAGGAGTCTCCCTTGCGGGGTGCGGATGAAAATAAAGGCCCTACTTCAGCCCTGGATCGAAGCGTCACGAAGTTCTTGAGATCCTCAGAAGGAGACAGCTGAAAGAGCTCCCTCCACCTGGCTAGTCTGTTCTTCAGCGCTTTCGAGGACAGCGAGCCGCACGCCGAACAGGCTTGCCAACCGTGGTCTGGGCCAAGGCAACATAGGCAGAGGGCGTGGGGGTCTGAAGTTGGAAAGGGCCTGTTGCAGGATGAGCACCTGCTGAACCCTGTCGAAGTCGACATGCGCCAGGGAGGAGCTGTGGCGTCTGAGGACCGAGTACCTATTGAAAAAAGACAAAAGAAGCTACAGAGGAAGAATCCGCGTGTAGAGTTACATGGCCGAAGCCAAACCCAGGAGCGCTGGTGAATTCGGCCCGTCCGTGTCGAGGCGGAAAAGGGGACTGAGGTGTGGCGCCAGAGGGCGGAGTCAGGGCAACACATGCTCCAAGGGCCGCGCCTCCAAATTTAGAGGGGAATTAGATTTTTCTGGTGAAAAAGGTTCCGTCTCCCGTCCCTCGCGAGGGATGCCCATGCAGTATGGAGGAAAGGGGACGGGACATAAGAGTACACTACTGATAAAGTGAAACACTCTGGGTCGACAGCTGATTGCTGCTCTCCAGACCTCTCAAATAGGTAAGCTCAGCACAATTCCCGATTATCTCCAAACTTTGAAACCTCAGCACCTTTCACGGGATCCTCCCTGACTTTTTAAAAAGACCATGGCTCAAACCATATTGGCTGTCCCAGATTTGTCTGTCCCTTGCGACAATCTCAACTCTAAAACTCTACTAAGCAGCCTAATTTCGACAGCCCATGGCATATCTCATTGAACATTCGTCAGGTGTAAGACTGCTCCTTACCCAACTGACACCCAAGTTGCCAAGGGCCTTACTCAGTCCCCTCCGCTATCTCAGTCCATGGTGCCCCCTCCCAACCCCTCCACACCACCAAGTCTCCCTACTGCCCTTTGTCCTCTTTAGCAGACCAGATTTCTTCCACTCTTGTCGTGCCCAAAGCCTGGATGTCCGATAACATGCTCACTTTAAACATCAATGCAACAGAATTTCTCACCATTAGCTCAGCGAAAGTCATTACGACCCTTCACTTCACCTTCAATTAAACTGCCAAAAACAAAAAAGCTAAGAGAATGGGTGTCACTATCAACTACTTCCTTTCTTTTTAAGTGAATATAAATGCCATCCTCTCTGGACGAAAATCTCAGAGAACACATCATGTGGTACTTCTCCAACTCTGGCATGTGCACAATTCTTCAAGCCTTTATCACTCCCAAGCTGGACTAGTGCTACGCTATGCTATCTAAACTTCTTCTGTACTTTCCTGCCAGAATGATCTCCAACATAGATTCCAATTAAAAAATCCATCTTTGGAAACACTGCAACTGATCTTGAAAATCTCATGTCTCCACACAAGCCTGCACCACCTCTAACTCTACTCGTCCACGAATCTACTATATCCTCCCCATTCAATTCATCTTTTATGCGAGGCAAGAGATTTCCAATACAAATTCAAATCCAGAGACACAAACAATTCAGGATGATGAAAATCGGCAAGCACTTCCCCCACATTTGTCGGACTTCCCTTCCCCTCCATCAGACATCATGCCAGTTATCTTAATTCCTTTTGTGATAGGTTGCACCTTACAAATGTCCAATATATGACTTCTCTCAAAGTGTAGCTATATGAGAGCAAGTTGAAAAGTTACAAACGGCAATGTTACATGCTTGAAAAGCTCAGTTCCAAATTGCACACCAAAAGGCAGTCCCCAAAGTGAATACAAACAAGTAAGAAATCCAATTGCAGTCCCTTTCCTGAAGGCAGTACTGACATGTTTTGATAACATTACGAAGGCAATGAAGTATGACTGAGGAGGTTTAAAAGCCAACCAAGTGTAAGGCGCACACAGAATAGGGGAGCAGCCAAATCAACGAACAGGCAGAGTATTGGGTTGCAGTGCCTGCAAAGCCTGATGCGAGTTTTCACAAGAGAACCCATAGAATAGATGACAATAAGCATTGGGTGTTAAACATGTTTCATCTGTATCCAGATTTAACCATGGCGCTTGCACCATACATTCACAGTCCCTGCATCTCTCTCCTCCTCCTCCTCCTCCTCCTCCTCCTCTCATGTCTCACGCCCGTCTGGTCGCGGAGGCGTCGTCGGCCTAATTTATCACCCTAAATGTCTTTCCTCATCCCCTACCCTCACCCTCCCCCACCTTCTCTTCCTTTGAATTTCTTTTTAAATCCTTCACCTATCCTCACACGATCTCCTTCTTAATTATTTACAGACCTCCTGGTCCCCTCTCTTCCTTCTATGAAGACCTTGACCATCTTCTCTCTCTCATCTCTCCTTCCCCCACTCCTCTCTCAGTCCTTGGCGACTTCAACCTCCCTCGCTCATCCACATCTAATTCTTCTCCTCTTCTTTCATTGCTTGACTCCTACCTCCTCTCTCCCCTTCCTACCCCCCCCCTACCCACTCCTCTGGCTCCACACTCAATCTCATCTTTCTCTCTTCTTACTCTTCCTCCCCTGTATCGTCTCTTCCCAGCTATCTCTCTGATCACGCCTTGCTCTCATTCTCCCCCCTTATATTCCCCCACCTCTCCCTCCTTCTCTCGTCGCGACCTCTGCAATTTTAACACCACTCTCTTCCACGACTCATGTTCTTCCTCCCTTCCCCCCTCTCTGATTTTGCTTCCCTCTCAGCAGACAACGCCCTCTCCTCACTGTCCTCCTCTATAACCTCCAGTCTTGACCAACTCTATCCTCTCACTCCCTTCTCCCCTTCTCACAAGCCTTCCCAACCCTGGCTCTCTTCACACCTTCTGTCCATGCGCCGCCCTCCTCAGACGCCTCGAACGACGCTGGATCAAATCCCCTTCTCGGACTAATCAATCCTCTTATTTCTCATATCACTCTCTCTACAACTCTTGCCTCTCATCTGCCAAACGTTCCTACTACTCTAGCCTCCTCCACTTGCGAGCCTCTCATCCTCGCCGTATCTTCCAGACCCTCTCTCGGCTTCTCTCCCCTCCCACTCCCGACCCTTCCACGAACTCTCCCCTCTCTCCCTCTGACTTCGCCAGCTTCTTCTCATCCAAAATCCTCTCTTCTTCTTCCTCCTCCCCCAGCTCTGCCAAGTTGTCCACCTTTTCTCCTATCACCCCTGCATGTGTCTCACACCTCCTGTCCAAAACTCACCCTACTGCTGCCCCCCCTGACCCCATCCCCATCTCCCCAAAATGTACCCCCTCCTTATTCACTACCTAACCACCTTCAACATGTGTCTCTCTTCCGCCACCTTTCCCTCAGATTTCAAACATGCTACCATAATCCCCATCTTCTTGCCTCCAACTTCCAGGCAATCTCCCTTCTCCCCTTTATTTCTAAGCTCCTCGAGTGCCTTGCCTACTCTCAACTTTCTGCTTTCGTCTCATCCCACTCCCACCTCTCCACCTCTCAATCTGGGTTCCGCCCTAAACACTCCACTGAGACTGCCCTCACCTATGTCCTCAACTCTCTCCTCACTGCTCGCTACGATAGGCAATCTTCAATTCTCATCCGCCTTGATCTTTCTGCAGCTTTTGATACCGTAGATCACCCCTTACCTCTTAGCACTCTGTCCTCCTTCGGCTTCAAAGACTCTGTTCTCTCCTGGCTCACCTCTTACCTCTCCAATCGATCCTTCACTGTCTCCTGGGGCGGCCGCACCTCCTCCAGCATCCCCCCGAACTATGGCGTCCCTCAGGGTTCCGTGCTGGGACCCTTTCTCTTCTCTCTCTATACCTCCCTTCTCTCAGCATATCCCACCACTTCTACGTTGATGACACCCAACTCTTTCTTTCCTTCTCTTATTTCACATCTGACCTCCACCTCACTCTTTCTTCCTGCCTCATGGCCATAAAAGATTGGATGTCATCCCACTTTCTTTCCCTCAATACTGATAAGACTGAGGTGCTTTTCTTCCCTCCTAACTCTCTCCCCTTCTCCCTCTCCCTTCATCCACTTTCCACCTTCCAACCTCCCCATATCTTCCCATGCCTGCAATCTCGGCCTCCACCTCGACTCCTCTCTATCCTTCTCCAACCACATCTTTCTAACAACTCGAGCTTGTCGCCACCACCTCTATAACATCTGCAAGATCCGCTCCTCTCTCACATTCCATGCTTCCAAACTCCTAATCTCCTCCCTTATTTTCTCCCGCCTCTTCTACTGCTCCTCTATCCTCTTTGGACTCCATGTCTCTCACCTAACTCCCCTAAAATCCATCTACCACTCCTCAATCCATACTCTCGCTCTCCCCGGCCCTCAAGACGATTTCTTCCTCCCTCTCTCTCAACTTGACTGGCTTCCCTTCCTCTCAACTGAAATGTCAATTCCTCTGTCTTGTCTTCAAATCTCTCCGTGACCTGGCGCCCCTTACCTTTCCTCCCTCCTCTCATTTTACGCCCCCTCCCGCTCTCTCCGCTCAGCAAACCTCTACCTCCTCACTGTACCCCATGTGCCTCTTCACGCTTCCGCTCCTTCCAACTCTTGGCCCCCCTACACTGGAACTCCCTCCCGCTCTCCATCTGCTCCACCCCTACCTACTCATCCTTCCGCCACTCCCTGAAAGCCCATCTTCTTCACTACCCCCTGACTTCCCTTCCCTACACCTCCCCTTCTACCCTTGCCCCCCCCCCTCCTTTCCCCATCCTCTCTCCTCCCCCTCTGACCTTAAATTGGTAACAAATACTACTTAAGGGCAATGAGGACACCTGATCACCCCCCTCCCTTCCCTTCCACTCTAGCTCGAATTCTACACCCTAACTCCCTTCACCTACCCCCTTCCTCTACCCCCTCGTCTACCCTCCCCCCTGCCATCCCCCCTTGTAAATAGTTCTACTTATTGTTCTAATGACCTGTTCATGTTTGTAAATATGCTTCTGTCACTATTGTGTCTGTTATATTGTAAAGCGCTTTGGCTTAAAGCGCTATATAAATTCAATAAACAAACATACATTCGGATTGGGAGAGGTACATATATATGACACGTTGCCATAGCAAACTTGTGTCTTGGGCTAGTATTGGGTACTTCTGCTAAGGGAAAGATGGAAATTATGAAGTTACATTTGGATAGAGTTGCATCTCATTTTAGAATTTCACAATGCCCTTTACAAAACTTCTATTAAACACAAATCGAGGCAAGATATACATACCAGATTGTAGCTAGTGACAGGTTTATTTCTGAGGGCTGGTGGTCGATATGCCTGTGCAGCCTTAGGTTCGGGATCTGGCAAACTGCCGGCAACTGCCTGGTAAACTATTGGCTTTGCTTTAAGCACTCCATCCAAAAAAGGCTGCCATGAAACTTGCCATAGTTCTTCATTTGGGGGAACATCATATTTATGCAGAACAGTGCCACTGTAGTGCCAAATCTTGTAGCCATTACCAACCCTCAATCGTGGGGCACATGTAGCTGTAACAATGTGTTCTCCATCTGGGCACCAGGCAAAAAATGTAGAATCAGACGCCTGGGGTTTGGAAATAAGTTTATAGTTTTTAACATCCCACACTTCCATTTGTCCTCTGAGATTTCCAAACCCAGCCAAAACTAGAATATGTCCTTGAGGGCTATAATACGCAGCATTACGTGGTCCTGTGCCAAAGTCAAAAATTGGATCACACTTGAGATTGTAAACTGTTGCTTTGGCTGGCATAAAACCATACACAACACAAAACTCTGTTGAATTTGAGTTCCACACTACATCATAAATGGGTCCGTTTTTTGCTGAAAAACAAAAGCAAATTGTGAAAAGTCAAGCATGTACATGATCACTATTTCAAGAGATACCCCTTTCAGAATACAGTTCCTGTTTCCATAAATATCGCCCAGTGGAAGCACAGACTCAGAATTATACAACAAAGAACTGGGAAACACATTTAGAGTGTCTGCGTGTGAGACCCTCTATCCACATGACAAAGCTGATTGTCGTGTGATTTGGACTAGTCAAAAATCAAAGTCTTTGCCAACAGCACAGAAGCATGAAGAACATCGATCCTACACACAGTCCACCTTTCCTTAGAGTATCACATTGTTGGGTTATAATTTTTCAGTCTAAGTTTACAGAGACCTGGGACTTACTCTAGCTGACTATACAAAGCCAATCCTTTGCCGAAAGGGAGTTAATCTTAAATACACAATGTGATTCTCAGGCAGCAAAATGATTAATCTAGATACACAACAACATTGTCAAACAGTTAAGGAGCATGATTTGACTATTCAATGTGATTTACTACAGCAAGATCGTTATATTAACTGTACAACGCCATTCTCTGGTGGAGGAAGAGGAATTAATCTAGCTATGCATTAAAATTATCTGTTTGTAAAAAGCATATGTTTAGCTATGCAATGAGAATCTCTAGTAGCAGCATGATAATCTAACCAAAATATGCAAATTCTGGTAGAAAAGGAACACAATCTAGCCATGCACTCAGATTAACTGATAAAATATGTATTTCAAAATGGCTATTCAAAACAATTCTCCAGTCGGAAAGTAATCGAACTATAAAATGAAGTGCTCAGGCAACATTGCAGCAGTTAATCTAGCTGTGCAGTGAGATACTATAACAGAAAAATAAATGAAATTGGCAGTAATAGATGGAATAATGGTTTTATGCAATACCTGGTTGGAGATGCTGTAGGTAACAACGAGTGGCAGGGCCAGGGTTTGGATGCCACGCAAACAGTAGTCATCCTATGCCTTGTCCCTTTGCTGGCTCCCTGGAGAAGTCAGTAATGTGAGGTGTTTTGGATGGGATAGGCCAAAAATAGAAAGAGCAGCAAAGGCAAGGGGTTTGGGAGGAGTGGAGGATTGGGGGGAGGCGGGGGGCAAGTGAGACCAACACCGGCGCTCAGATCATGTTTGGAGCTGCAATGCAGGGGAAATTGAGTGTTGCTCCAGATATTACTTTTTAAATCTGTTAAAATTGTGTATTTGACAACATGTTGGTTAAAAATGCATACAATTTAACAATAGGTTATCTAGGGTAATGCATAATGTAGTAGATGCCATGTCACCAACATTACACAGGAGCATTTCACAACCTATGCCATTTTGATAAATGTAAATAACTAATGATGCTGCAAACACAATCTAGGCTTGTATGGTCAATGTAAATCATGTTGTTGAAGCGACAGCCACAATCTATTTCAAAATGATCAGTAAAACAAATTGGATGATGTTGCAAACACTAAGTCAGCGCAGTCACTATTAATAACTTCCACTATTCAGCCCCCAAACACATGCTTGCATTGCGCACACTCGCACATCACCCACACAAACATCACTGTCACAATAAACCAGAGGCAAGAAGCAAGTACATGTGCTGACTTGAACTCTGCCTGTGCAGGATGGAAAGAACCAGAAGACAGGCCTTCTCCAGAACTCCAGACTCCAGAACTCCAGACTCTGGAACCTCCTCCTCGTCAACACCAGATGCGCCCCTTGCTTTTGCATTTCAGGACAGAGCTCAATACCATCTTCTTCAAGCAATGGCTTCTCCTTAAATCCTAGGTCCAGCCACCTCCACTCTCCATCTAACCTGAGACTGGGAGAACTTCTCCCTCATTTTCCTCCGCTGGTTACTTGCAGAAGCTTTGGTGCCAAATTGCCCACGTATTTGGTCTTCACTCCCTTGTATTGATCCCTTGCAATCTGCTTCCCTCATTGTGTAGCCCACCCCCATGACTTGTAAAGGGCTCTGTTGCTGCTTATAAATTAAATAGTCTCTCACTCTGTATTTAAACAATCCAAAACAAATCTCCCTCATTCAGTAAACTAGCCAATGGGAAAGGGTATGGGGATAAAGGCACATTAGTTCTTGGCTGCTTTGCATAAAATAAAAGAGCATTTTAGAAACACAAACATTGACATAGATTTATATATTTAACAGATGTCTGAGAATGATGCAAGCATGCAACTCTTATGCGCACAATGCACAGTGGGGCTTGGCTTTCCTCTGTCTCAATACTCACCATAACTGTAAAATGCCTGCAAAATATGAGTGACGTACCAATTTGGACATGCATTTCTTTTGGGTATGAAGCTTGCACTGAGCAGAAAATGGGGAAAAAAGCTTGTTTTATAGTCTCTTTTAGAGACTCCCTCAGCGCCAGTGAGTTACAGCATCTGAAGAATGCACTCTTGCTGGTGTGGCCCATTAATACAAGTACTGCCACCATAGTACATATCCGCACAAGACCGCCAAAATGTACAGCCTCATGTGTTTGATTGACTCCCACAACAGAGGAGCTTGCGCTACTGTTACATACATACTAGCGCCTTACGTAGACCCCTGTTTGATTGAATTCATGTAGCAACATCAGAAGCAAGACACATAAGTTGTCTACTTAGATAGAGAGGCAAAATAAATTGTAATGTTTGTAATCTCTCTGCTTTATTAACTGTTCAAATAGTTTTTTGGGATTGTATTAACATTTAGATTTTCCTTTTTCTTTGATTTACCTACAGTACTCATTCTAGGTTGAGCCTGTATTAAACATTTTTTATACATCTTTGTTTTTTACACGCGTATTGATGTCTAAAAACATGTGAACATTTTTTTTGTCGTATATCAATTTAATAAATGTATTTGAAGTGACATAGCAAAGGATAAACTATGACCTTTTCTGCTTAAATATATGCAGAATTGCCAAATGTCTTCCCTAAAAAATTCAGGTGAGATACGTGTAAATAAACTCTGTGGATTATTTACACCGAGTTCAAAATCTAGTGATTTATCTCGCTAGAGCAATCTCTTGTTTCCCTGCCAGGACATTCTGTTGTATTGTACCATAGTACACATTGGCTTTGCCCAATATAGCAGGATTGTAACTGTAAATAATGCCACTATTAAGAAGACATTGTAACCATCGCTGTGCTAACATGGGCCATTGTTGCACGGTAACACTTTGCCCTACAGCCAGCAATCAGATCTTGGATTTCATCACCCCGAACTCCAGCCCATCTCAAACCCCGTACTGTGCTTAAATAGAAGAACTTCCCATCCTTTGGTGGGAGGGATCCAAACCACATGGCTCTGAGACAGACCGGTTGCTACCCGATGAGCCTACGGGAGGCTGGATGAAGTGGAATTTACTGGACTTGTCACCCGCTCTGAAACACAGTATCTACAATTCCGCTTGTGAACACGGGCACATCAAATGTTGAATAAACTACAAGTCCCAACAGTCCTGTATCTTGATGGAGGCATACAGTGATTAAAGCTTTCCCCGAACAGAGTGAATACGGTGGAACAAACATACGTGAATATTCAGAGGGAAGAAAGAATCCCAACCGCATCATGCGGTCAGGTGAAAAAACCATACCAGCTGTCTCCACGTAAATCAACAACTGTGAAGCTGCAAACAGGCACACCACTGATTCCATGATGGTGCCGTGGTCACGAAGCACATTTAAAGCCTGAGAGAAGGCAATTGAGACCAAGACAGACCAGTTGCCATTCACCCAATATGAAGAGGAGAACAATAATTTGACTAAAAATCAATTAAAGGATCAATGGAGAAAGGGCCAATCAAAATACCTGAGACAGGTCAATTACAGGAAAGTCCAATCCCAGGCTGGCTTGCACAAAGACCCTTGGCCCAGGTGTATAAAAAGATAGGAAAAACTATTACAATGAAGAAGCTGAGAGGAAGCAGACATGTTGTTCGCAGCTCCCCAGGGAAACAGGTTGACTGCTACCTGACCGAAGCAGGGCATCTGCAAGCAATACTGGAGCAGAAATGTTGCCAAGTACAAGGCAGAAGTACCGCTAGTAGTACCTACAGGAGGTTGTACCCACAGATACCAAGGGAGGCTGAAGAACTGAACTCCCAAGAAAAGCCCGATTAAAATCTGAGAAGGAGGGTCCCCTGGGTGGCAACAGGTGTATAACATTTCACACTGGAGCCAAATAAATCTTTACTGCTCGACTCACTTGTCAATGGAAGGAGACAATGAAATCAGGGTGCAAAAATTGTACCCGCCATTGGCTAGTGATATTTGACTCTTAGCGAGTATGAAATGGTGTGCTGTGTGTATGAATAGCATTGAGGTGGCAAGTGACTTATGGCTGGCCAGGAGCTTGCTACCTGATATTATGAATTATTTCTGAACTACGCGAGGAAAAGGGGGAGGAGTTGAATACTACGGAAGCATTTATTACCCCATTCTGTAGTACAGCCTACTAGTTAAGGGCTATAGTCTTGCACAACAGGCTGAAACAAAGTGATTACGACCTGTAGCATATTTACAGTGTTTCTAAGCTCTAATGTTAATTAATGACAGAGGGAAAAGTAACATTCACAACAAACAGCATACTAATAACATTTGAGGAATACATACCAAGCTGTACAACAGCACTTTCACCATTTGTTGCAATATAGTGCAGCGTCTGTTCGCCATAATACGATGCCCCAGTTTTGTCCACCTCTGTACTCGCAGTCACTAACACGGCAGTACCTGTTGGCCAAGAAAACTTAATTGGTCAGATGATTATCAACAGATAGATGTAAAGAAATAGCCTTAGAATGAATTAGAATACTTTCACATGAAATAAGAAGCAACACATGGACATATAGTGATTGGTAGAAATGGGCTGAAAATCCGCAGTTCAAAGATAGCGTTGAACTTAAAGAAACATCACATTTTACCCAAAACAGCTTGGATCAATGAGCAATGTCCAGGGATGCCGACCTGAGCCAAAAGAGCTTTGTCCCGGCCTCATACTTACAGTCAAAGTGGTTGTTTTTGTCCCTTACTACCCCAGAGCTGCTCATGAGGAAAACTGATCAGTTCTGCTCTGACGACGCAGCAGCGGATCAGCCGAAATCAACCGACTTGCATAGAGTCCGACTGAGACAGGCGCCTACATGGGACAGTGGAAGTCTTGTGTGTGCCCAGACAGGGCTTGACATCCCACAACGCCTCCCGGGATCCGCAGGAGTAGTCGCACAGCCACACCGTCACCGAAAGGGGAAACGCAGCCTGGTGGTGTGAAGCCTGGTTGCGGCAGGGATCAGGACCATACGAGAGGTGAGGTGGAGGGGGCAGTGAGAGTTTAACTCGTAGTGATACAGGAGATCGCCCCTGAAACCAGGGGTGTGCTACCACGCAAGTCCTTGCCAGCACAACCCCATGGCCGTGTATCAGAGCGAGATTGGCAGCACCCCGCGGAACCTGCTGTGCAGGGAGCCTGACCCTGGGATGGCGGTGTGAGAATTCAGCACTGCCCTGCCAGCTGCAACGTCGAGGCCACAGCAGGAGGGAAAGGTAATATCACCACTATGCACTGTAATTGGCATCTTTACTTAACATTAATTAAAGGGATCCTGCGAGCTGTGGGTGTGACTTTCCTTAACAGAGTCTTGCCTGTTATCCCGCCTCCGAGGCCCCCTTTTCGTTACCTGCTTCCAGGTGCTGATGTGTGCACTGCTGGGGAGCGGAGTCATGCTCTACAGCAGGCATAACAATATTTTCAACATGAGTGCTGTCGCTGTGCATGGCCCTATCTCTATTTCCATCCGAGTATTTGGAGATCTCTATGTTGATGGTGTGATGCTTAAATTGGTTGAGCAGACATGGTTCCAGTGAACTGCAAATCCCTGAATCTCTGTGGGAGCAACTGACAAATCCCAGACTGGGTCAAAACAATTGAGAACCAAGGAACACTTCAACCAAGACCCAATGTGAGCCATGTCCTATCGCAATAGCGACCCAGAAAAGACTAGAACAGGCTACAACAGCAGAAACATTTATTTGCTGGCTCACAGCCTGACAGATTAACAGCAGGGAAACCACCAGTGACTGTTGCTGGAAACGCCACCTATAAGAAAACCATAATTTTCAGGGAACATAGTATGAAGTTCCTCTGAGCTCACCTTCCTTCCTCCTCTGTTGCAGAGCAGTGCAATACTCTGTTTTCTGCGACCTGTGGGACATCGTACATCTGATTTGTATGCTCCCTGTCTTGCTGCTAGGCCGCCTAGTGAGTTCATCGTGCAATGTGCTGTCTGTCTTTCTGTGTCTCTCTCTCCCCATCCCTCTCTCCAGCCCTCTCCAGCCCTCTCCAGCCATCTCCCTCCAGCCCTCTCCCTCCATCTCTCTGCCCTCTACCTCCATCTCTCTGCCCTCTCCCTCCATCTCTCTGCCCTCTCCCTCCATCTCTCTGCCCTCTCCCTCCATCTCTCTGCCCTCTCCCTCCATCTCTCTGCCCTCTCCCTCCATCATGCGCTCCATCTCCCCTATTTACTCTAATGGCTCCTCTATCACCAATCCTACCTCTCTTTCGAACCCTGGAAGGAAAAAGTTTAAGAAAGATCTCCTGGTCTCCAACCCAGGCCTGCGCATCAGTGACGTCAACTCTTCTTCCAGGCAGACTGTCACCGACATCCTCTGTCGATCCCTCGCCTGACCCATGGACTCTTCATTTAGCCTCAGTCCTCTCCCCTTTCTCCTCTTTGCCCATTAATGGTGGCACCAGATGGGAGGTGCTCTTGGCACACTTCACATCCTTTAGATGCATCATTTGGCCCAGGGCTCTCAGCCTAACCTCCTTCTTGATAGGCATCTTCCGTCTCTCATCAACTTCCTCTCTTCTCCTGCCACTCCTCCTCCGGCCGCCCCTTCACAGCCACTGACGGGTGTACCAAATCCTTGTAACCCCTCCATGGAAGACCTTCAAATGTGGTAAACAGCTTCACTTAGCTACCATCACTCCTCTGACATCTGTCACCTCCTTGAACACTTTGACCTTGACTGAGACGTGGTACACTGCCAGCTCTGTCACTGCTTTTTACACTCTACAAGATCCTCTCTAAGGCCAGGCCTAAATGGCCTGGAGGTGGAGTGGCCCTGATCTCCCCTGAATGGGTCCCAGCTACTATTCTACACACTCAGTGCTACTCTTCCTTCGAATGCCTTGTCTGCAGGCTTGGTGTCTCTCCTATCCTTTCGCTAACTCACGCCACCATCTACAGGACCCCTCGCCCGGTATCCCTCTTCCTTTCGGAGTGGTCTGAGCTCACCTCCTCTCTCCTGGCCTCTACCTCTAGGCTGCTCCTCCTCTTAGACTTCAAAAATCACCTCGGCTCTCTTGATGTTTCCACTGGATTCTTCCGCAGTCTCTGCGACACTCTTTAACTCACCAATCTCCCCTCTGGTCCGACCCACTCAGTCAGACACACCTTGGATGCTCTTATCTCAGCAGACATCCCCATCTCCAACCCTCTCACTACACCTCTCACCTGGTCAGACCATGCTCTCCTGTCCTCTCTCTCTCTCATCTGGATCTCTTGGGCCCTCGGCTAAGCCTCTGACCGCATTGCCAGTCTCCTTTTTTGTCATTCGACCGATGAAGCAAGTGTCATTTGCTGCTTTCGCCGCCACTTTCATTCCCCTTCCCGCTCCAGCCACTGACTCTCACACAAACACAGCCCTTGCTAACCTTCAAAATCTGCAAGCCACTCACCAATCCTGCTGCAGTCTCTACTTCTCCTCTGCCTTCCCAGGCCCTCTGTACTGCACTTGCCTCCCACTCCACATACAAAACTCAGGACATCCTGTGCTCACTCTCTTCTACTCCCCTCCCTCCTCCTTCACCCGCTCTCTGTCCTCCCTTGGCCTCTTTCGTCTCTTCTCTCCTCCTCATTGCATCGGATGAGGTCGCTAAACAAGTCCTCTCTATGAAAGTCTCCTCCAAACAGGTGCTCCCCTGCTCCTCCACAACTATCAAGGGCAATACTGCCTCCCGTGCTCCAGCCTTGGCTGATATCTGCAATCACTCCTTTGTCACTGGCTCGTTCCCATTACCCCTCGAGCACTCCCTTGTTCACCCTCTCCTTAAAAAGCTTCTGCCCACCCTTCCTGCCTGGCTAACTACTGCCCTATCTCCATTATCCCCTTTCTGGGCAAACTCTCGGAGAAGCTGGCCATCTCCCAACTGATCCACCACACCGAATCTGTTGGTTGTCTCCACAACCATCAGTCTGACTTCAGAGCAGCCAGAGGCACGGAAACTGTTCTCCTGAACACCTGTGAAGACTCGCTCTCTAATCTCAATTCCAACTCTCCTTCAATTCTTATACTTCTCGATCCTTCCTCTGCCTTTGATACAGTCAAATATGCCACCCTTATAAATCTGCTCCATGATACCCTTGGCATCACAGTCCTGACAATGGACTGGTTGACCTTCCTTTCCGACCGACCTTCCCAGGTTTAACTGGGCCCTTGTCTCTCCTCCACCACACACTCTACCTGCGGTGTCCCTCGGGCTCTATCCTCTCGTAGTGGCTCTTCATCATCTACCTTGCCACTCTGGCCCACTTGATCTCCACCTTCTCTCCTCAATTCCAGTGTAATATGGACGACGCGCAGCTTTCCTTCAAGCCTCCCTCCACTGCCTCCTCTCTCATTCCTGACTGTCTGACTGCTATTCAGGCATGGTGCACTGTTAACGATCTCTGCCATAATGCCAGTAAAACTGAGACCCTTCTCATTGGGACCCCTGCTCCCTTCTTCCCTCCTAGTCTCTGGCTGCCCTCCATGGGTCCACTCCCCTCACACTCTGGTGAGGCTAAAAACCTTGGAGTCATCTTCAACCTCTCTCTCCTTCTCTCCTCACATCACAGACCTTGCCAAGAAGGCCCACTTTCAGCTGCACCTCCTCAGAGGCATTCTCCCTTTCACACCTTCCCCCAAAATCTCAATGTCTCCAGAGTTTTGGTCCTCTCCAGGCTGGATTATTGCAACAGCCTCTTCCTCAATCTGCCTTTATACTCCCTTCGCCCCCTTCAACTAATCCAGAACAGGGCTGTAAGACGTACCCTTGGCCTCAAGCCCAGGGACTGCATCTCACCAGCCCTAAAATCTCTCCACTGGCTCCCAGTGGCTTTGAGGATCAAGTTCAAGACCCTCTGCATCATCTACAAGGCTTTATGGGGCCAGGGACCCCACTACACATCCAACTCTCTCGCCCTAAATGCCTCCCTGCTAGAGCCCTTCAGTCTTCTAGCTCCAACTATCTGCAGATCAGACGCTTTTCCAAGCAGAGAGTGAGGGGTAGACCTCTTTCCTCGGCAGGAGCCTCCCTCTGGAATTGTCTCCCTGCCCCTCTCAGGCTTCAGCTGGATCGCATTAAGTTCCAGAAGTTTCTCAATACCCTCCTTTTCTCTTTTTTCGTTCCCTCTTCTCCTACCCTGCTAATGCCCCCCTCCGTCGCATTGACTGGCTGCCTGGTCCCTTGTGAGCTCCACAAAGAACCAGGCCCCTCCTGCCCAGTCTACTCCAGCACCCGGTCTTCCTGACCCCTCCCCAACTCCTAACCTGCACTGGCCCTTCCAGACCCCTTTCCCCTGAGAAGCCTGACTGGGTATGCATCCCTACTGAGCCTGGTCCACCCCTGTCCTCGCACTTAGCATGTGGTCCTCATGCCCTGCATCCCATGGCACTTGTCCACCTGGCCTCCCCTTAGCACTTGCCTAGCCTCATGGTGCCTCTTCTTCCTCTCCCTCCTGCCCTTGGATACCTCCTCTTGCCCCACTCCTCCCTCCCGCCAAGCACTATCCCTTCCGCCCCTACCTACACCTGTCCCTTCCCCAGTCCTTCCCCCCTGCACTTCTTGTAACTGCACATGCATGACCCGAATAACACAAGCCCTAGTCGAACCATTATTGTTTTCCTCCCCGTCACCCACGCCCCCGCTTTTTGTCTTGCGGTGCCTTGAAACACTATTTGTTGTATAGGCGCTTTACAAATAACCAATAAATAAATAAAATAAATACAAATAAATATTCACAAGACCTTAGTTAAAGAGCAATGCAAATAGTTTTCTTTATGCGATAAAGACAAAATTACTCAATGTTGTGCCTCCTGTTCTCCTAGTCAAAGTCCTCTTCATCCTCTTTACTCCAAATGTTAGGGCCTACCGCATTGGGAACAGGACCAGAGCCATTTCCACTGCAAGAGTGCTTTCCACTTTAAAATGAACGGCACGTGTGGGAGCGGCCAGTGTTTCACTCATGCTCCCAGCTTCACCCTCTAGCACTAAACAGTCTGTCCCCTTTTTACACTCGACGGCTTTGGTAATATTAACTAACTCTTTTGGGGAAGGAGGGTTTATGGGGGAAAGGGGACTATGGACTAAGAGTACGGTAGTCAATACAGTTAGTAACTTTCCCTTACTTCCATGTTATTTTCCCTTTCCTTTATACTGTATGGGAGATTTGAAAGCATTAAGCCCTGCACCTCCAATGGGAGGAAGAACAAACTACATTAAGAAAAAGGTTCCCTCAATACTGCCTGGTTCAAAGCTGCATCCGCATGGGAGCTAGCATCCATGCAGTAATGTTTGAAGAACGAAGACAGGGTGTGCAAAACTGCACCCTGCAGATCGATTGCCAATGAATGAGCTGCAGGGCCCCAGGGTGGTTCCCGTTTGTGTGTGCAGAAGGGCAATGGAAGCCTTAGATTTCGGATAGCCCAGAGATGTGTCACCACAAGTAACACAGAATGCATCCAACTTTCGGAAATCCTTAGGGCGAGCCAAGTTAGTGGCGTGTCCTCGGGAATTAAGCTCAATAAGGATTCCTTACATATATTTTCCTGCTCTATATGCATAGTTTTTTTTAAAACATGGGAGACATGATTAAGCAGAGTTCAGGGAATACATGTCCTTATTGTTTGCCACCAAGTTTGATTTTTCTGGATATAAAGGGATGGCATTCTGTTCCTAGATATATGGGGTTTCTTGGTCGAAACCCCACAGGGTAAAAGGAAAAGTTAATGTCAAAGGTCACAACAATATAACCATCATTGACAAAAGCAAAAGTATTGAGTTCCTTGAAGTGAGCACCCTTTTCTGACTACGAGGATGTGCTGAATCTATACTTTTGCTAAATTCTGCACGCTAAAAGGTACCTCCGATACATAAAGGTGCAGAACTGACTAGCCATGCAGTTGGTTCTCTCTTTTTACAATCCTGCCTAGGTATGCAGAACACCAGCAAGCAGTGTAAGAATCAAGCAGTACTTCTCAGCAAGGCTGCTGTACTTTTAATGGCAGAGCATCTACATTTCTCATTAGTGCTGCTTTGTCTTCATTTCCTTTCTATGTGTTCGGGTAGCCAAAATTTCAATATTACAGTAGACGCATTTGTAGAAAACATTTTTGGGACAGTATGGCTCTTTTAAAAGAGCTGCCATACTTTTAATAGCACAATTCCAGAACTTGCTGGTGGGTTTAGCAGTTAAAGGGATAAAGGCCATTGAGGCAGAACACCTTTCTTGCCCTACTGAGCAAGCATGATGCAAACTAAGTTAACGATCTGCGAAGCCTGTAATGCAGTGGATTACATGACAGCAGAATGCTCTCAATCATACTAACCTCTGTAAACGACCATTATTAAGGTTTGAAGCCCTTCAAGTTGTCTGGGAGTTCGAACAACCATAGTCTGAACATACATGGAAAAGCAGTGCTTTGCTTTGCAGAAGGACATTTCATTAATTTCTACATTGACCATTGCATGCAACAGACATTTGATGGCAGAGATGGCAAGGAATGCAATGTTCTAGTCACCAATTGTATGTGTTGGGTGCAGGACGCTATGTAATTTGATACGTCAGTAAATATGTGGTTCCTGGCATGGACCAATTTGTGGAATCGGGATGCTGCACTAACGAGTTTGGTAAGCAACATGTATAAAAAGGACAATCTATATTCCAGACACTGCCAATTGTGGGCTCTAATATTGTACAAGCACATTTACTAAAAAATCACATGTACACTCATACACATTTGGCAATTACATGCACAACGACGGCATGTACATATGGCCATCATTACAAGTTCAAATTATACAGCACAGTAGGCTCAACGTACAAAGTAAACTGTGAACCTCAATCCACCATGCCTTGGCATATATGGATTTTGGCATAGACTGGGTTAGGCGTGCAACCCAGCCAACCACTAAGGGGATGCCACTACAGGAGGCGGAGCGAGAAGTTGCAATACCAATCATCCACTCCAGAACAACTGGCTGGAGCGGAGACTCTGCAATACTACTCATGCTCTAAATGAAGATAGAAAGGGTCTGTGAACTATGTCTATCCCTTTCAAGTTTCTACCTCCTATGACAAGGCTAATTACTCAATACACACAGCATAATACTCACGAGAACCTTTTGTCATTCACATCACTGCCCATTTCTATATCCACATCAACACACTTCCCACATCTCCAGTCACATGACAATTCACATTGCCACAATACTTTTCACATCTATTTCAAGTCCATATCCTAACACATCACCACCATCTGTATTCACATAATTCTCCACATCACCATCCAAACAAACATTATTTACATCTACTTCATCATCCACATCTACATTAATGTTTATATCCATGCCACGGTTTTTGTCCACAATACTAGTGAAGCATCTAAATCATCATCACTATCCACACCACCATGTCCTTCATCCTCATTATCTGCATCACTACCCAAGGCCACATGTACATCCTTCAAATAAACATCACACCACCATCCTTGTCGAGGTCATCGTCCCCATGACCAGCAACATTCACATAATTCGCCACATCCTTATCCATGTTCACATGCATATCTGCACACATCACAACAGCATCCATGCCTGTATTCTCATGAACATTCTCTTTTCATGACACAAAGTTGCAAAGCCTGGCCACCCTTCCCAAAAACGCCACTCTCCCCAACCACTGCAGTGACCAAACTCACAGGAGCATTCCGTTGTTGCAGAAGGCTGAAAGCAAGGCCACCGTGATATAACGCCACTAATTTACTACTGTGATGAATTTGGACTATTCATCCCTTCTCCCCTTAGGGGAGCCACCGCCTTTGAGTCTAAGGAGGTGAGGCCACTAAGCAAGACCCTCCCTAGGGTTCTGGGAAAATGGGACCTCACTGGGAGTGACTCCCCTCTTGGGGACAAGGGCTCCCATTCCTGTAAGGAACTCCCTGTCCAGAATACATGGTCTGTGTACTTGGAAAGACTGTAGTTACTTCTGTTTTGGATTCCCCTGGTAGTAAAATGGCTTCAATCTCTTTGGCTTCAAGTAATGCTGGATCTCGCCTGAGCTCCACAATCAAAGAGGAACGACACACCCCTTTTGTTTGTGATGACATACATAAAACGAGGAACTTGCAATGGAGGACAGAATCCTACAAAAAGACGAGCCTCTGAAGGGAGGATGTCCTGGAGGCGCGGGGCCACGCTGGACTGCATAGCAGGCGGTAGGGTGTGGAGCGTATAACTAGCAAGACACCAGAATTCGAGAGAGACCGAGACAGTAAAGAGACCATCACATCTGGTGGCGCGACCACATACAAGCTGTTAGACACCGAGACCAGACCGCAGCAGAGAGATTGGACGCCCGATCTCTTCAAGAGAAGTGCATCAGCTGCTCAGCAGGGCAGAGCAAGGGAAGCAAATGCTCCTGAAGAGGTAACGCAGCTGAGAGGGGCAAGCAGTTGTATTCAAAACTGGGGAAGGAAAACCTGTTATGTGACCCAGGAAAAGCCAAATGCTCGATATGGGTATACGCCCAACTAAGGCCCAGCTAATGTAAGCTGACCAGAGTCCAAAGGGCTTTGGGGAGCCCTGGAAAATAGAGAGACATTGATACCCCATGCAGGAGAGCCAAAACGTTTACAGGAGCCAGGAATATCCGAATGGGGGCGGGGTCCAACAGAAGCCCTGCTAAAGCAAGCCTACTAGAGGGCCAAAAGGGCTTTGTGGAGTCCTGGAAATATAAAATATATCAAGTAAGACTGGGAACAGTGGACCTCGAGGGCTCACATGCTCAAGCCCAAAACATTTAAAATGATCAAACACAAGTCAAAAATTGTGACATTGTAATAAGGAGACCCTTTTTCCCTGTAAAGAAGGGAATGTGGCAGAAGTCTATAAAGATTTAAGACTGGCCGTTCAAAACCTGTGAAGAGGATGGAAGACGGAATTGTGAGAAACTGAAGAACTTTTAAAACCTTCTCTGGAAAGAGATCCCAGAAGTTCAGCCGAGCAAAACCCAAAACAGAGGCTATTACTCTGGTCTATATTTTTGTTTCATTTTTCTAAGTGGTAGGTGTTGCGTAATACGCACAAGTTATGCGCATGCGCGAGCCTCGTTACGGCTCGCGCATGCGTGGTGATAATAAACGAGGGCCCGGGACGGCAGTTGTCTCTGGGAGCCCATACCGACAAGACGTGTCCTGCGTATCTCTACCTGGTATGCGTGTGTATGTGTGGGGAGGCCTGGGGCATGGCTCAAAGCTAACACTGGCGACGAGGTAGCCCTGCGTGGGTGGATGCAACATCTTTTGAAGACACTTACAAGTCGGAAGAAGTATTTCGTCACGCTACGCAGCTACGGACCCGACGCGGGAAGCTGGCGGCCATCTTAACTCCTTTGATCACGACGGTTGCGGCCCGAAAGGGTGCTCGTGCGCCGTTCGTGGTTGGATGAAAAGCAATTTTTGGAACCCTCATGGCCGTCATATGTCTGATGGCCGTGGCAAAGACTTTTTGAAGGTGTTACAGACACCCCACGTGTGCTGGCTGGCAAACAAGCTGTCACTCTGGCAAAACTGCCATACAGAGCTGTTGGATTGCAGTCTCTTGCCTCAAAACACAGGAGGGGAAGGTCAGTTGGGACACACTTTTTAGCTGAGAGGCTACCACTGTGGAGGAGGAGCCCAACCACAAAAAGAGACAGCATACACCATCTCAACAAGGGAGTGTGGGCACCTGGCCGTTTTGGGACTGGTAACACAGTGAGGTTTTTTGTGCAGTCTACTGATATGGGTGAGCAGGATGATGGAGCTGTCGCACCTGCGCCAGTACCATGCAGGCAACAAGGTACTTTGGCGTCTATGCCAGAGTACGACACGTCAGGGCCCCCTTCCAAACTTGGACCTAAATGGCTGCTGTGCGTGAAAAAACTCGAAATGTTCTTCAGAGCCACAGGGGAGACAGAGGATGATGCAAAACACTTGTGTACTCATCAGGAACGGAAGTAAACAGAATATCTGACTCTTTAAACCTACAGGTGACCACATATGCTGCTGTCAAAAAGGCCCTCCAGAACTATTTCCTCCCCATGGCGAATATGGATCCTGATAGATTCGTTATGTGCGCTGAGAAGCAGCTGGGAGAGGAGTCCCTAGACCAATTCTGTGCAAGACTAAGGCACCTGGCGAACACCTGTAGGTCGGTGAATGAAGAAGAGATGGTGCGGAATCAATTAATCCAAGGTTGCAGCTCAGGGGAAACTGCGGAGACAGGTCCTCCAAGAGCCTGACCTGGCGCGAACACAGATCCTGGACACTGGGCAGGCGTATGAACTGGCTGAGAACAGGGGAGCTAAAATGGACGCTGCGGTGCGCCCAGGTAGGAGTGAGGAAGCTTTCGCTGTTGGTCGGCCCGCACTAGTGAAGTCACGTTGGGCCGAGAAAAGATCTGAGGGCCGTCTGACATCTTCTAGCCCGCAGTCCTGCCAATACTGTGGGTATGACCAGCCTCACGTGGGAGAATGCCCGGTGAAGGCGAGAGTTTGTGGAAGATGCAGCACACCCGGACATTGCGCAAGGGTGTGTAGAGCATCTGTTCCGGTGACCACATCGAGGGGGCCAGCGAGAGTGAGTGGGGGAAACCCCAGAAAATTTAGGAATGTAGCCGACATCGAACAAGGGGTGCAGGAACTAGACATTGCAGAGGAAGAGGAGGAAGTCTTTTTCATCTCCAACATTGCCACAGGGGCAAATAAGAGAAGACAACCAACATGCATGGTAAACATTGGGGACATACCAACGCCCGTCTTGATCAACACGGGTGCGTTGGTGTGTGTCTTGGCAGCAGAGCACTATGAGGCCCTCCGAGACCCTCCTGAACTTGAACCTTCCAAAGCAAGGATATACACTTTTGGGGGGGGGGGGGCACACCGCTGCCAATCCAGTGTCTTCGTAGCTCCCTTCTCCCATGGACAAAACACAATCAAGGCAAGGTTCTTTGTTACCGATGTAAGCCCACATTCTCTATTAAGCTGCGCCGCCTCAGAAGAATATTCCATGGAGTAGTTAAGCTGAAAGGAGACCTGATCAGACTACATATCGATGGGTCTGTGAGGCTGACAGCCCTAAAACATAGGAGAATACCATTTCATCTAAGGGCACAAGTATAAAAGGAACTTCAATCATTGATTGACATGGATCATTGATTGACATGGACATCATTGAAAGGGTAGAATGCCCGACACCATGGATGTCCCCGATAGGAGTGTCACGGTATTAGTTTTATAACGGTACGATAACCTTCTTGCCAAATGACGGTATATCATGGTTATCGCGGTACAGCAGGTGGAGTTAACTAATCTTAACAAATATTTTCTAAAAGGTCATAAATTGTCAGATTTATCATCACAAACAAAACCAGGCACCCAGGGCCAGAATTGGGCTTTTCAACATACTTTCCACTGAAATGCCACCCCTTGCTTCCACCAAACACACGTGTGAAGAGGAGGAGGGGATTGTGGGGGGAGCCCTGCTGCGACTGGCAAAGCAAACTGAATAGTTTTTCTTAAGTGGTCATTTAGGCTTTTAGCCCCCCCACTGGCTACTGGTGAAGATGAACATGTTGCCATCTTGATAACCTGCATGCCACAGATCAATGGAGGCTGATGGTAGTATACGCTTGTGCGCATACGCACACACGCTCTCTTTACTTTACAGCCTTTAGTTTACTTGCGGGCCAAAAGGTGTTCAGTAATCACGGACATGTTACCCTTTGGTATGGCAGCAGGGAATACCCAGAGAGCTGAGTGAATTTCGCAGTGTGACTGATTATATGTAAATTCAATGATGGAACCAGGGAAATCCCCCATTGTCATATGTTTAGCAAACAATATCCATTATAAATATATAAATCCCAAAGCCGCCATCCCAAAGTAAACCCTTTTCCTTCTTGGCACTATATTTATTCTTCCTATTGCTAACATATTGATTTTATGTCAGGCAAGTGTGGTTTATGGAATGGCATTAAAAACTGCTCCAACTGAAACTACTTGGCAGACGGCACATCCAACAGTGCAAGACCAAGACTGTGCAGCACTTGCTTACTGCAGCCTTTCCAAATCAGATTGAAAAGCACACTTAAAGGTATAAACGGTATACCGGTATAAACAATGTGACGGTTATTATTGTTCAATTAAGTGGTTCACGGTATCTTTAACGGTATACCGTTACACCGTTACATCCCTAGTCCCCGATTGTAGTGGCGCCCAAGCCCAAACAGCCCGGAGCAGTCCGCATCTGCGTTGACATGCGGCTACCAAACACCGCCATCAAAAGGGAAAGACACCTCACACCCAGAGTTGGACGACATCGTGGGTGAGCTGCAAGGGGCCAAAGTGTTTTCCAAGTTAGATTTAAGATCGGGATATCATCAGCTGGAACTTCACCCAGAGTCCCGTTACATTACCACCTTTCACCACCCACGAAGGGTTATATCAATTCAAAAGACTGAGCTTTGGAGTCTCGTCAGCGGGAGAGGCGTTCCCAAATGTCATTTGTGGAGCCCTGGCGGGACTAAAAGGGGTAGTCAACATGAGCGATGATATCCTGGTCCTTGCGCCCCCGGAGACCGAACATTGGAAAAGATTGGAACGTGCACTGGACAGACTAAAAGGTCTAGGCCTGACGCTACATAGCAAGAAGTGCAAATTCCTCAAAGACCGCATAGAGTTCTTCGGTTTTGTCTTCCACGCCAGAGGCGTCTCTCCGGAACCAGAGAAGGTGCGAGACCATTTGCGAAGCGGCCCCCCCAGAGTCACCATCCGAGATTAGAAGCTTTCTGGGCATGGTGAACTACTGCGGGAGGTTCATTCGTGACCTGACGTCTCTATCAGAGCCCCTGCGGGCCCTGATGAAGAAAGATGTAGTATGGACATGGACTGCCAAAGAACAAAAGGCATTTACAGACATCAAGAACGCGCTGTCTGGCCAAGAAACAATGGCCTACTTTAGCCCAGACAGAGAGTCGGAAATCTTTGTAGCACCAGCCCAGTGGGACTGGGCGCTGTACTGATACAAGCGGACACACATGGACATATGCGCCCCATAGCATTCGCAAAAAAAGCTCTCACAGAAACAGAGAAGATACTCACAAATTGAGAGGGAGGCCCTGGCCATACTATGGGGGTGCAAACACTTCGACTGTGCATCTTGGGCAAACCCGTGGTGGTCATCACCGATCACAAGCCACTCATACCCATCATGGCTGGGACATCCTCCAAACACCGCTGCGAATTGAACGGTGGATGTTGTCCTTGATCGAGTATGGAGTAAGACTGCAATACCGGCTGGGCACCCACAACTCGGCAGATTACTTGTCCAGGCACCCTGGGGCTGGTCGTGATCGAGACAATGTCGAAGTGGTGGATTGCATCGAAACGGTCCGCAACATTGTGGAGGCTGCCTTGCCGGTAGCACTGGCACGTCACGAGATAGCTGAAGCATCCGACAGTGACGAGATATTTCAAGTCATCAGAGCAGCAATGTGCAGCGGCGAGTGGAGAGACGTGCCAACCAACAATGCCAGGCGGGAGTCCGGTGCATAGAAAGTCCTGCAGGCGATGTGGAAAGCACGCAGTTTCCTTAGACCCAATGGGAATTAACCCGGCAGTAGCGGTGCTTCGGACCTCGAGGGGTACCTCAAGAAGCTTTGGCGCTAAGTGCAGAAAAATCTGGAAGTTGCCGAAGGATCTATGTAAAAACTCCCAGCCACTGAAACTTCCAGGGAGAAATTCCAACTGCTAAGGTATCCTGAAAAACAAGTGGGCACTCACCTTGTTCGTTCTGGTCTTCTTTCAAATTTCTTCAGATGGTCTGGAGAAACATCTGTAAAGTAAAAAAAATCTCCCTCCAGCATTGTAACAGGTTCGTTAGGGCCCTTCATTTGAGCAGTTCCATGTTGTTTTGCCAACAGGACGTACTTCCTTCGAAAAAACTCATAGCATTTTATTTTTTAATTTGGGTGGTTCCCCCCACACCTCAATTTCCCTATACTAGAACCCCTACCCCAAACCCCTCCCCAACCCCTATATATTTCAATGTGTTTTTCAAAGGAATTACTTCAAAGTAAATTATTTAGAAGTCATTCCTGTCGATAAAACAACAGGATACGGTGTAATGTCACATGCTGTGCAAGCGTTCCACCAGGGGTCGGGCCGGTGGTACTCTAGGCGGAAAAGTGTGGGTCAGATGCCGGGAAGGGGGTGTAACACAGCACACTGGGAGAACATGAGCCGGGAGGGACCGAGTTTCTAAAAGCCAGGAGACCGAAATCTTAAAATGGAAAACAATGGAGGAAAGCACATGCAAAGAAAACAAAGCACTGCAGTGAGAGAAACCTTTCACGTCAATGTGAAAACAGTACCGACAAGTGGTGCTGTAGGGCAAGGAAAAGTGAGCGCTGCATCCGCACTCCTGCAATCCTTAAAACTGAAGGGTGAAGGCACTGTAGTAGCGCAAATGGCTATGGTACCTTCCCAATGGGGTGACACCCATACAGTACGTAGCAGTATGTTGAGAGAAAAAAAACACTATTTGTGACCGACTATAAATACCTCATGGAAAAAGCAAAACAGACAGCGGAGGAATGTAGGACAGCATGGTTATCCCCAAAGTATATTTTGTACTTTCTTTAACTCCAGTCCTCAATTTCTGACCTGTAAATCTCAGCAGACAAAATAGTCTGAGATGTTAAAGAGAAAAGGTTTACTCCTGAACAGAAATTAACATTTGAAGAGATATCTCCTTAGCTAAGGAAGTACATTGTAAAGAAAAGTATAGGCAAAACAACACAGTCTTGAACATACCTTTTTTATTCCACAGCATTGTCACCCTGTCAGCTTTAAAGAAACTTTTAGTGCCCAATGCAGCCTGTGGACCACCAAAGTTGGGATACTGGTACAAACGCACAAAAGAGGGTGCACCCTTGGTTCCAGGCACATAAACTGCAATCTAAATGGACAAAAAATGAAGTATGAAACAGGTGACTATTGTATAAAAGTACTAAATAAAGTGGCCATGTGCTCCGAAAGAGGAGAGAAAACAACATGGAAAGGCATTTAGTGCAGGCAGCATGTTTACCTTGACTGGCGGTGGTCCGGGTGACAATTCAAACTCGCTAACCTTCTGCAGAAGTAGTTTATTTGCAATTGTATCTGAAAAAACAGAAATGCAAAAGTCAGGTCTTGGCACAGAGAATGAATGTACTGTTCGGTACTGCATTTTTGTGGTGCTTCTCCACCCATAGTGCTGTGCTATGGCAATGTTCTTTGGAACGCACTTCTTGCATTTAGATCAATTGCTTCAAATTTGTTATTTATACAAAGGTGTTCATACTCAAAATGGATTGCTGATTACTGCCTGCCAAAAAGACTCTGGAAACAGGGTATTAACACTAAGCCTTTCTAATTTTACTCTAAAGGTTTTGAATGACAAATTGGTGAACAAAGTGCAAAAGGTTGAATCTGAAGAAGTGGTGTCATCACCTAGATATGCTTAACATTAATTATTGCATTTTGTGTTTTAAGGAGATCATATATTTGTGTTCTGGCCCCTCCATGTGGGGTTTATTTGACTCCCGTTGGATGGACGTCTACAAACAATGTTAGTGGACGATTGGTTGATGGAGCAATTGCTTTTCACCAGGACCAAATGAATAGTACTTAGGCTGGAAGTAACAGGTACTCTCATGTAAGCTGTAATCATGATGGACGGACCAAGAAAAGAGAACAAATTGATTGCAAAGTTTGGAGTAGGACGCTGGTTTGCATGCAAAAAAACATTTAGCAAGGTGACTTGCTAGCCTCGCCTACCGAAGTGACAAATGCACACCTAGGCCATAACGGGCACCCAAGTCACTGCCACGAAAAAAAAAAGTGTGGTTATTTACAGAAACAAGATGAATGGTGCAACACATCGCCAACCACTGCTAAAACATGTGACGGGGGATGTATTGGGTACATACCATGAATACATAAACGGTCATACTCCAAAAATGAGGGTCAAACATTTGAAACATGCGCAAAGGAAGACCCGCACACCGTTAATTCAGGGAGTGATTGTTGGTCTGGGAATAACAGATAAGCTTATGAAAATGGCAACATGGCCCATACAGGGAAGCAGGACTAATGCAAACAGGTAAAAATAAAAGCAAACTTCAAAGAATGGAAGAATGTAATTCATTACCAACACAAGAGGCGGAAGTAAGTCATTGCAAATCAAGGATTCGAAAAGGAGGGATGCTTACCAAAAACTATTTTAGAACGATAAGGAAGTCAAAATGAAAAGAAAGGGGAGAAAAGGCATAACAGAAGAGGCTGTGCCAAGGCAGCTGAAAAGCCTCTGAGTGAAGTGGGCTCCAATCCCATCAAAGACTCAAAACTGGAACACTTCACATTCTCACCGGACGCAGAGGTCGAACACAACTCAGAGGGGGGCGCAGAGCAGGTGCTCCAATTGCTTCCTCAAAAGGACATAGCAGTGGCATTGTTTAGCTGAATCAGGCTCCTTTTACCTCAAAAAAGCATAAAACAATCATGTGAAACCAAGAAGACTGCTTTTAGCGCTAGCAGATTAATATTGAGCACGCTGCTGTAGAGCAGCTACAATTTCTGCACATGGAAATGCCCAGTTGCTACCCACCTGAACAAGTCAATTAGTTAATCGTCAGAACATACTGATGAATGATAGTAATGCAGATGAAAAAGGTTGGTTTGTAGCCCACCACTTCAAGTCCACCAAGATTAGAGTGAAAATCACTGTCCTGGCAAAGTTCCTCCTTAGGCTTCCCCCAGTTCAGCTAGCCACGCCTAAATCCCCTCTTCAAACTAGTCTTTCCCACAGAAATCCACAAAGCATTCAAGCAAATGTAAGTCTCAGATTAGCAGGTCTTCTCCTACCCACCAATCACTACAAAAGACAACATTACTATATTGGCCCATGTGCTAGCTGCTCTTTGTAATAGGTCTTGCCAGGCTGGGATCTTTACCTAGGATCTATCTGACATTGCTCAAGAAACCTCCAGACAATGTTGCTATCTTGGCTATCTACCACCCCATCTACATCACTTGGTTTATTGGGAAATTCCTGGAGAAGATAGCCATCTCTCAACTCTGGAACATCTGTGCAGTGAATGCCCTACTTCAATACCATCCATCGAGAATTTGGCAAGAGGCACTGAATGTGCACTCCTCTAATAAACTGAAACTGACGATCTGTCCTCATTCTACTGGACCTACTGTCAGACTTGGGCAATTGTTGGCCATGCCACCCTGTGAACATGGATGAACATGAACCCTGGCCTCAACCCAGAAAAAACAGAAATAATCTATATATGCTTAACTGTCCACATCTATCCTGTCCTTCCTCTATGAGCCCCTTTGGACCACGCAGCAAGGAACCTCAGTTATCTTCAACCGTGTTCTTTTCTTCCCACCACAGGTGCTTGAATTCACACTACAACAAAAATCACACTGTCCGCTCCATTGAATCCAGAAGTGGGGAGCATTCCGCAATGTCACCAATTTTTGATGTATGCTCCCTAGTGCTAACGGGGAAGAACGTAGTGTCGGATGGGCCTGAAAGACCATATCTCCCAGGTGCACTGGTGGACGGGAACCTCATCTTGAATACGTGACCAATAGAAGGCAGGCAATCTGCGGACTTGGAAATAAGTGTTTGTCTGGGATCGCGTATGCCACTTCTCCATAAAATTAGTCTGATTGGTGTCGGATGTGTTCCAGGAATCAAGGCATAAAATGAGCAGTGTTGTGTAGCAATTTGCTATGAAATTCTGTAGGTTTGCTTATTTTATTGGCACGTGTAGCAAACCTAGCTATTTAATGTACCCTGTTCATTGACAGCACAGATCACCCTACATTCCTCTCTTGCCTTCAGGGCTCCCTCCAACCTCTTTTCTCAGTTCACTTCAAGTTCAAAAGGGCTAATGGAGAGAGTGCAGCAGTCTCCTCCACCCTTATGTGCCAAAGGCATGTGTGAATATGCAAGCAAGGTTTGTTTTTCTTTTTCAAATAAATGCAAACTAGAAGTAATCGGGATAATACCTTTATTAAGCTAACGGTATCTTGTCTGCCAAAGACAAGTATGTGTTAACTTCATTTTTTTCAAATGCAGTCATTCAGTTGCATTTCTAGAATGTTATTTGTTGCATAATGCATAATTACAGTAGTGCAACCACTGTAAAACACTGCATTGTCTCCATGCTTTACAGTAAAGTGTAGATTAGTGTATCTAAACATCATAGTGTCAACTATATTTCATTTTGTTGGGGAAGATACATCGTATTGACGAGTGGACACTTTTGAAAATGTACATGATCAAACAGCCAAATGCTTTTGATGGCAAACTTAGTTCCGTAACCTGTTGGTTACATGCAGCTTTCAACTGGTGCTCAACTCACAAGCTGATCCTGTACTCCTTGACATTTTGTCTTATATAACCCTGTTGCTTTATACCAGCTGCCCTGAAAGTGAGATAGCCACTAACAATATTCCACCTCGTTTGCCCATTTCTATGCTTGCTAAATCATCCACTCTGATTAGTTTCTTACTTTCTTTCCTCTTACATAATGAACAGACAAAGCTAACTAGATGTTTACGCATAGCAGTGATCAATAGTTCCATCTAGTCGGTACATCTACTGCACCACTAGCAATGTAGCCTCCAGGATTATGATTACATTTAAGGCTCCAAGTCTTTTGTTTTTGCACATAAATACAGATGGACATCACTACGTTTCCTTTTAGTATTTATATGTAAAAATAAAAAGCAGCAATTAAGATCTCTGACTTAGCCCTCTAGGTTGTCAAGCACGTCTTTTAGTTCAATATATGTGGAAAGTAACACAATGGAGAGACCTAAACCATTCATTTCTTTCCATTTCAAAACCTTTAAATGTCTGCAGGGATGCTTCTCCAGGTGAAAATGGTTTGTGGCTTGATGTACATGACCCAAGCACTGCGTAAACTGTATTAAAGACACTTAATTTTTCAAATTTTAATATATGTGGAAAAATACTAGTAGCGACTTTGTCCACACAGCAAAAAATAATTATGGATAAATACAGATGGCAATGTTGAAAAGATAAATACAGTAAAACAGGGAGCCTTAATTACATTATATATTAGCACCTGCAGTAGAGAGAGCTGGCCAAAATGTCTTGAGAGCCTTTTTATCAGATCTATTGTTGTCTATTCATGAAGCTAACCTTTTAGAGACACTCATCCAGGGCTTGCAAAGTATATTCACCCACTCACATAGTGAAGTAGATTTTAAGTAGGCCCAGTACCATTTGCAGGGGATGTTTGAAACTTTTATTTAAATGTTAATTTGTTTGCAGTAATTGTGAAAATAAAAGCTTCCCTGTACAGGGCTGGCCTCTGTGTGGCGCAAATTAAAGTGGGATTGTGGTGACATGGCCAATTTTACAGAAAGCACATTTGAATTTGTCATTTGTTGCCATGGGTCTAATGCATGTCTCTTTGGTCGAGTGGGTAAACGAAATTACTCGCCCTGCAGGTCTAGTGGAATTTTAAAGAACTTGAAAGGTCTGACTTATCCCTCTAATGTCCAACTTTAGTGTTAAACTAAATTGCTACGTTCATTTGTATGGTATAAGTAACTTCTGGTGGCATTACAAATATTAATACAGTAGCAAACTTGGGGAGCTTTTCTGGCTGCACTCTTGAACCTCCGCGACTTTATACAAAAGTGATAACTTAATCGTGTCGCAATGATGTGTATAGAGAACGAAGACACAGAGTTCCCCCACTTCGTTTGTCAAAAGTGAAACTATAGAAATCCACACACATCCATTACTCCGCCACAATAATATATTGTTCAAGATCAGTTTTGTTTGTTCATTTTCAGCCTTATTTATTTTTGATTGCAGCCCATATTGATGACACGTGTTTCGGCACTTTAAAATTGCCTTTCTCAAATCTGGGCAACTTGTCTTTATTAGGCTTAGTAAACACACGACGCTTGATGCTGGAATTGTGACTTTTCAGGACGTACTTCGTCCACGAGTCTGACGGGACTTTTTTCACATGTCTCACCCACGGTATTAGAGAAATCATGAGCAACGAAAGATTGTTTTGAAAATAATTTGTAAAAGAAAAATTGCACAGATTTGAGAAAGGCAATTTTAAAGTGCCGAAACACGTGTCATCAATATGGGCTGCAATCAAAAATAAATAAGGCTGAAAATGAACAAACAAAACTGATCTTGAACAATATATTGTTGTGGCGCAGTAATGGATGTGTGTGGATTTCTATAGTTTCAAATATTGATACAGCATTGCTAATCAAATGGGTTTGTTTGCTAATCAAGACGATTTTATTTAGCAAACTCTGCTTATCAATTTTGGAAATCTAATGTATGCCTTGCTTGCCCCTACTCAGATCCACCTACTAAGAGGTCAGACGTTTTTGGTCTGCTGGCCGAGATCAAAAAACAATAAAAAGACAGCCCATCTACTCTGACTTAATCAATTGCTGACCTAGATAAGTAAATGATGGCGCTTGAGAAACATGTAGATGAGGTGGAAACAACCATGTGCAAGCAGGGATTCGAGCAGGATGAACTGGCCAACCAAATGGATACAGCAACAACTGGATATGGTCATGAATAAGCAGGAGCATGCTGAAAACAGATTGCGGAGCAATAATATAAAACTGCGAGCAATCCCAAAGTGTGTTCCAGACTCAGATCTCTCTGAATATGTGCACGTGCTTTTCCGCCAACTACTCAACACTCCTGCGGACAAACCAGGTCTATACCTCTTACCAGCAGACCAAAAACTTGATACCGGATGTGCTTAGGAGAGTCCATTTCTTTCAGGTGAAAGAGAAGGTAATGAGGGCAGCAAAGAACCAGGAACAGATACGGTTTCGGGACTCTTCTATAGCGCTATTCCAGGACCTGGATCAGGCAACTCTAATGAAACGTTCGACTATGGTGACTAGCTGGATCAAGGCAAAGAAAATTCGCTATCGATGGACTTTCCCATCAGGCTTACGATTTGAGCTCCAGGGCAAATCATTCAATATCTCAAAGGAAGAAGAGATTAACATTATGGGGCACGAGGTAGAGCTACAGTCTGCTGAGGTCTCACCGGACAAGGAAGCTAATGGGCGCAGTTCCCGCTGGTCGAAGGTGGGAAGGAAGTTGGGACGTCCATATCTCAAAGGCAAGGGGCGTGGGCCTTCCATGGATGCCACCTGATTTGTTGCTGTATAACGATATCTTATTTTTGAGGTGCCTGTGGGGGCTTTGAAATGGGCTGGTGAATGGTGGGCTGAGGCATTACACTTGATGTAGTTATGTGAAATTGTGCTCATGGGTTGGAATAGGTACTCTAGGGAAAAGAGGCTTATACTGTGCAGGGGGATTCCGACAGGGTGAAAAGGAGGGGTAGAGGAGCACAATCAGATGGGGTGCTGGACATTGCCTCGGATGACACCTGGGATGCATATCAAGACCTGGAGGGAGAAGAACGATTGCAAACTGTTGGGGACGTTGTTTTTCTCAAAGATTGGGGGGGGGGAGTTTACTGTTTGTTTTTACATGTGGCATAGCAGGTGATTTCATGGGTTGCACTGACAAGGTGGTTCTGGGAGGGTTCTCCACCTGGGAAACGGGCATTATTGTTGACAGCTGATTGCTACGCTGTATGTAGTTACTCTGAATGTCCAGGGTTTAAATTCACCTGATAAAAGATGCTTGATCCTGAGGCGGGTTGCTGACAGAGCTGAGAGACTTGGTTGTCTTTTGCCAAGAAGTGCACTTACTCCCAGAGGGCGAAATTAGTATGAGGCATAATTTCCTAAACAATATTTTGCCCCCAGTGGAACAAAGAGGAAAGGGGTGGCGATCTTGTTGGGCAAGGAACTGGGATTCAAATAGCAGTTTCTCTATAACGCCCGGAGGAGATGTTTTTGTTGCTAAATGGGCTATTGAGGGGCCACAAGTTAACGTTGGTGGCGTCTATGCCCCTAACGAGTGCCAAGACCAATTCATTGCTACACTGCTTGTGAAACTTGGCAGGTGGTTATGGCCAGTGATTTCAAATGTTTGATGGTTCCATCCTTGGACAAGATGCCGCCCCTCGCCCACGGCTAATAATAATAGATGTCACCAGGCTCTCTCAAAATTCTTTAGCGATCTGGGTTTAATAGACCAATCCCACTGCCACACTGCAGAGTTTACTTTTAACGGATTGCATTCCAGATCTATCAAATTACTTCCAATTTCCTACAATATTTCATTACATTGCCACACATTTTCTTAAGAAAATTTGCCTTACTAGTGATCACATGGAGATTCTTCTGTATCTCGCTATACGACGACTTCTCATGTGGACACATCATTTCCATGTACAGACCCAATAGTTGCCACTTAACTGTTGCTTGTAGCAAAGAGATTCCTAGCTCGTACAACATTGCTACTAGCAGGACAAAATTTGGAACTCCAAGAACCTTTCTCTAAACAGTTCCCTCAATTCTGTCCAAATGTATGTACAGCGAAGATCCCCACAATACCATTCCATATGTCATTTTCGGGCATGCTTTCCCTTTGTGAACATTTTAAACAGGCCAAATAGAGAAGCAACCATATTTCCTATTTATTTTCTTCATTTTATAGGTCAACAACGTGGCTTTACGATTCAGACCGGAAATAATACGCGTTTTATGCGGTCGACTAGAAATCATAAACGCCAAACATAAAAACACTTTTCCTTATTCAAGAGGGTCTTGTTCAAAAAACACGCATGGAGACTATGCTTACTACCCTTTGAGAATTCTAATATCTTTGTTTCATTGGGATTGTTAAACAATTGTCCTTGGCAAAACATTCAAAAGCCCTCAAGAGACGCTGGAGACCTATACACATCCTATCAAAAAGTAGGAAGTCATCCGCAGAGATTCTTCCACCCAAACAGGAGGGATTATAAACATTTCTCTGCAGCACTTAAAGGTTTTTCCAGGTTGGATATGATCCTGGTGTCAGCAACACTCATACCGCAGGTGTTGGAAATAGAAAAAGGAGTATGATATTTAACGGATCACGCCCCGGTCACACTCAGGACTGAATTAGACAGACCCACCTAGGGAGGAGAGGAAACAATGGAGACTCAATGAGCTGATATTGAGAGAGACCGCGCTGAGGGCTCATATTGAAACAGTGATGAGTAATTTTTTCAGGAAAATGACTCGGGGGGGGGGAGGGGGGGTGGATATGAATTGGAGGGTGGTGTGGGACGCAAGTAAGACTGTAGTGAGAGGAGAATATATAGAAAAGACCTCAGCCTTCCTATGGCGGCAGGAACTGCAGCGCAACTTTTTTTATTTTATTTGCATATGGTTTATTCAAACCTTTACAAAATTAATTACATTTAACAGTTAATAGAACAATATACTCAGACCAATACACTTTCAAAAAAGGAAGTAAAAAGACAAAAAAGCAGCACGCCTCTTACATCAATCACTTAATATCACAGTTCCACATAAAATCATCCAAGGATTACAGAATCTATGAATTAACTCCATCATCTAGTTCTCTTAAAACACTCCCGCAGACCACCCCGCATTATTTAAAGAAATACAGTACAGTTGATTATCTCAATGCAAAGATGCATGACCTATACACAAATGTCTTAATTAAAAGTCTACAAAACCATCCTCTCTAAAAACAAACTGCAGTGCAATTAAACCAAGGGTGCCTCAGTATTACAGACTATGACACACACATCAATTAATCAATTTTAAAATCACTACCACCCAGAGAGCTATATCCACTTTTCCTGTTTATATAATGCAAGATATTTCACAAAACCCAACAATGCTATACCTAGTGAGGTCGGGTGGACCTTACAACATTTACTCCAAATAAAATCATCATTAACAAAATTTAAATTCAATCCCAAATTCTTAATATAACTCATTCTCAGAGAAGAAAGAGCAGTACGGTTAATTAAAAGATGTCTCAAAGTTTCCACTGAGTCCTTATCACCACAGAATCAGCAATACATATCCTGCGCCTCAGTAGTACCTTTTTAGTATGTAGCACTCTTTTTTTGTGTTCCAATGATAGATGGATAAGGAAGGAAAACCTGTGGAATGTGTCCACAGCATTTGACCAATCCCACTGCCACAAAGCAGATTCCAGATCTATCAAATTGCTTCCAAATTTATCCAATATTTAATTACAATGGCCACACATTTTCTAAGAAAATTAGCCTTACTAGTGATCACATGCAGATTCTTCTGTATCTCGCTATATAATGACTTCTCATGGGGACACATTTTCATGTACAGACCCAATAGTTGCCACTTAACTTTTGCTTGCAGCAAAGAGATTACTAGCTCGTACAAAACACTGCTGCTAGCGGGACACAATTTGGAACTCCAAGAACCTTTCTTTTTTGGAACTCCAAGAACCACTGTTTGAAGGATAGCAAAATAAGTCTTTTTCAACTTTAAAGGATAGAACATTGATTGGTTTTCACAACTACTTCATAAATGACAGGAGTGCAACAATTTCTCTTCCACACTACTTTTCCAAGTAGTACACTCCTCTGCCAGGAATTCTTCCTTTGACTCTTCAGATCTCCTGATGTACTCTCCTGCCAGGGAGCTTTCTCTATGTTTCTTTCTTTTATATGCTTTATGTATTAACTGATATAGTCCCCTGCAAGGAATAGCCATTTCTTGAATTTGTAGATCCCCTGGTGTACTCTCCTGCCAGGTTACTTTCTCCAAAATAGTTAAATGACTGATGTGCTTTGTTCATCAGGTCTTTCTACAATGTTCACTTTCTTTCCAAGTAGAACCCAGTTACACATCTTCACTGCTTATACCTTTTTTACTTCAGGTACTACTTGTTCCAACTTACCCCACATTGACATCTCATATATGGGGGTTTGTTCAAGTACTTTCTGTTAACCTCTTCATTAACATGAAGATTAGACATTCGTCCGATTTAGATAGAATGTGAAGATTATCCTTGCATCACATTTAGATCGTGGAGATTTGCCACCAAGAAGAACTTTGAGAGTACCCACTGTACTAACCACCCTTCTCCTGCCCCCCTCCTACACACCTCCCTTGTAATATACACAACATCGGCTAGCCAAACTACACACACCCACACACAAACACAACTAACACTCGCACTACTTGTGTACTTACAATTGTCAGTGGCAGAAGTACCATGTGATTACGCATGCAATATTTCCCAATGCATACAGCTTTATGTGCCCAATTCTAATGAACACTTATCTATCATTGATACTTAGGTTGTTTGTGTAACATTGGTGGAGACCGTGTTAGTCAAGAGCAAAACCAAAAGGTGATGGTTGGAAAGTTTAGAATGAATCTCATTTATTTTATTTGTAAGGCATCTATACACCAAATGCGAACAGCTCTGGGCAACCCTCCACGCCATTGTTTTTCTGTCCGACAAACAATTACAGAAGGAGAAAGACCTCCCAGCCATCACCTCTTATTTTGCTGTAGTCACCCAAAGTGGGTATGCCAAGATGTGGGTCCCACGCCTGCTGGGCATAGAGACCCAAGCTACTCCTCATGGATGAGGCCCAACAAGGCCTAAAAATGGTTGGGGATGCTTGTGGTCTCATGCAGAAGGGCTGGACTGACCCTTTTGGGGTTGGACCAAGCTTGATTTGCATATGGTCCTTTCCCATTTTGTAATGGCTTGGCAGGTGAAGAGTGGTGGTCTGGATGGCTGCCCAAAGCATTGCCAGTGGTTCCACGTATTTCTAAACCTTCCAGCCATCACCTCTTTTGTTTTGCAACTGTGTTTAGTCAGCACATCTTATTTGGCTTTTGAATTTATAGTGCACAAATCTATGAGGAACCAGGCAGCGACTGCATCTAGGCGCAGGTGTAAAGTTCAAACAGGAATAGAAAATGAAGCAACCAGGTAGGCAAAGTCACTGAAACAAATATTTTTTCAGCATTTTCTGAAACAGAGGCAGAGAGTCGATTTTTCAAAGTTTGGTAGACCGGGGATTCCAAGCACGGGGCCACTGATTGAAAAACATCTGTCTCCACGATGCACAAAGAAAACGGAATGGATAAAAGATTTTTACCAGTCGATTGAAGGGAGCGAATTGGATAATGGGTAGAAATTTTAGAAGCTAGATACCTTGGGGCAGTGCCATGAACACACTTAAAAAAAATAAGACGGGGGATCTTAAACAGAATCATCTTCTGGACAGGCAGCCAGTGAAGGTTCATGCAACACAGAGAAATAGGAGCAGATCTAGGAAGATTCTGGAAAGGACTAATGCAGCGTTCTAAGCAACCTGGAGGTGATGAATCTAACCTGTTGGAACACCCAATAATAGGGTGTTGCAAAATTCCAACCTCGAACTGACCAGGGACTCTATGATGGCAGAACTGTCTGATTCTGCAATAAAGGGAACCCATATATGCTGTTAATGTTACATGAGGAGCAAATTTCTTGCTTTTTTCAGGCATGGTTATTATGTGCTTCCTTTTTAGCCTCGCGGATGGCCTAGTGACTAATAGATACTAGGAAGATCCGGCTGTTATTACGCGGGTCCTAGAGGGAGCCTTGGTTGGTCGCATCCTTTGGAGGATCTCCAAACTGCACCATAGGTGCTTGTAAGTGTTTTTACTCTTATTATATATTATGTATGGTTACAGGTATGCACACTGAGTATTCAGCTTCTTTTAAGAACACTGAGGTGTGTTTCTGTTGGTTCCACAGGTACAGCATATACACTGTTGCAAGTGGAGGATTACTTTCCGCTGTCCCGTTCATCTTCCCTTGAGTTGGAACTTGGGGGTGAGTAGGGGCCTATGTGTTGATTGAACTCTAGCACATTGTGACATTATTAGTCACCGACTTTAAGAAATAGGGATGACACTTTGTTTTTATTATTATTTTTAGATCTATTACGGGCCCATATACGCTGAGAATAGGGCAGAGTATTCTCTCCAAGCCCTACGTCCTGAAGAAGGTCTCCGACCGAAACACGTGTCGACGTTTTGTTGTGAGAGATATCTGGCCAAATTTGGCATCGGATATAGTACGACACCTGATACTAGGGACTGGGTCATTGGTTATTGTGATAACCGAAAAAGAATTGGTGTAACAATTTCTCCAATGTGCATTGATGTATTTAACACGTGGTTGTTTTTATATGTGAATGTTGAATGAGTCCGGTATGTGGTTATGAATGATATGTATCAATTGTTTATCGATTTTTATGATATTAAGATGAATTTTTCTTGTGATGAGTTTACTGAATAAAATTTGATATGTATTAAAATTTAGTTAGTGTCATCCCATTCTACTGATCCAATCTTGAATATTTGATTCTGCAATAAGAAGCAAAATTGGTCTCAACAGTCTGAATTGGTAATAAATTGATTTAACCACTTCAATATTATGCAAATTGCAGCATAGGTTTGCCTGCCAAATACAACCAACATTTTTAACCTTAGTAGAAAATGTGATTGGGAAGTCAAACAGGGCAGAGTGTCACAGATGGAAAACTAGTTAATTGATTTTTTTGGGCCGAACACAAGAACCTCAGTCTTAGAAGGATTAAGCTGGAGCTAATTTTCAAGCATCAGACTAGGTAACTCGTATCGTTTCCTGAGGAGATAACGTGTTGCCTCTAAACAGAACTAGGTCCAAACAGTGGGCAAGGTTATGGGAGGCAGAAACTGTGAGTAACAAAAGATCATGGTCTTGAAGAATACCAGTAAGCTTCATACAGTCTGGATTGTCGGAAACGTCACACCAAATATTAAAGTTGCCAATAATTAGTAAATTAGAATAATGAAGGGCGTCAGTGCCAAGAAAGAACTACACAGTTAGTGTGTCCTGGCATCCCACTCACCTGTACAGAAATATAAGATGCTGGAAAATTATATGTTTATGACAAGCTCTTCTGATAAAAGAAACATTCAGTAATCCCCAATGTGGTGCATGGGGGATCGGTGTTCCAGGAACCTGCCCTAAAGCACTCGCATAGGGTCTAAATGGGCAAATCATCCAAGTAGGATAGGGGTTCTGCCTAGGGCTCTTGTCCCATTTACTGTTGGCAGTGGTTGAGCTGCTAGACCAAGCAATCACTAGGGGAGGAACAGGGGATCAGCCAAAAACAGAGTACCATCAATAAGACTTATATGCATGGACTATGGTATTATTTAATAATCTATATTTATCTCTTCCATCAATAAGACTGCCACACTAGCATTAGGGTAAGTACATCTTCATCTATAGCGGCAGGTAAACATGTATCTTAATAGCTGGAGATACAGACCGAATTCTGATTAGCTGAGCAGTCAGTGGTCAGTGGACCTCATGCCGCACGGTTGCATTGGATGGGAATAGAACTTGTGCTTGGGATTAGTCAGGCAACTTTAAAGGCGCCTTCAATTGCTTCAGTTCATATGGAAATAATGTTGGCTCCTTAGGACTGGCACAAGCTTAGGTGTCCACTGTCAGAGATGCTGAGGGTTTCTTGGCTGGACATAGTCGATGGATATTTCTGATGGGTACCAGAGGTTGTAGAGGTGTGGTTCAGGGTGTCCAGAGGTCCCTGCAATGTTGGGAAGCAGATGCAGGTGGATCCTCGATAATGAGGAACACGAAGACGATGGTGGAGGACGAGACCTAAACTTAAAGTACAGAACAGCCTTGTCCAGTTGGCCGGGATGCGCAACTGTGGTGGTGGAAGGTTGCAGAAGGGCACCAGCAACGGCACTCGGGAATTAACACATTTCCCAGGATGCAAGCTCTTTCCTTTTTAGTAGATCTCATTTCAGTTGTTCATTGCCTTCAGCTGCAGGTCACACACTCAGCTACCAGGCATGTAGGTTCCTATGTTCTTCCCATATCATTGTCAAAAATCTGTGCAGAGAGGGCAAGCACAGTCTACTTGAGGGAAAACGTTTAAAGACATACACAGGGTTGGTCTCCCCTAGTCAGGGAAAATGAGCACAAAAGGGTGGTATCCGCAGTTACTAGAGTACAGCTTTGCTCTCAAGGTGGATCTTGACAGGTTGTAGGTTTCTGAAGGCTTCCGTCAGTATTTAGGACAGTGACTTCTTCCTCATTCAGTGGCTCACCAGCAAGGCTCCACAGGTGACTGGAGCAGACCCTCCACATTTATAGGGAATGGGAGCGGGTAGGCTGCCAAGTCTTCACTCACATGGCTTCATCCATTTTGAAATGCTAGTGGCTACCCAATCAGGATTGTCACATTTAAACTTTGCAAACTACTCCTGGCCATCGTCACTTGGATGTGAATTCAGGGCTGAGCCCAAATAGTGTTAAAAAAGACAAATACAGCTGTATCTCTCGCTGGTGTTGTGGCTTTGGAACTCAGAAGCAGAAAAAAACATTGATATAGAGGTCCACAGTCCAATCCCCTTCTCCTTCCGTAGGACAATTGCCTGGCTGCAGCACTCTACATTAGGATCTACACAGGCATCAATAGTAGGCTTAAGCCAGAATACAGAAGGATCCTACGCCCTAGTTATGGAAGGGGTTCCACCAAACAGTGGAGTACCATACCCAGCAATGTGAGATTAGCCACATAGGGAAAATGGGGTGTGCCGACCCGGATGGATATCCGGTCTCTCTGGGGTGCACATACAGTGTTTATGTGTCTGGCGAGTCCTTAAAGCAGGATATGTAAGCCCTGTGATAGAGCCTATGACTGTACCATGGTATTCGGGTACCATTTAAATATCTTGTGTGGATCCAGGTGATAGCTGTAGTGTGCCACTGCTTTACATCTTGCTGTGCTTTGAAGTTAGCTATTGTGTTGAATCCAGGTGAACTCTGCAATGTGTTTAAATTGAGCTTTGCATTAGAATATAGCTTTCATTTTGAATTTAGCTGGATATCTGCATCCACCTCTACTATACATTTTAGCTGTACACTAGATCATTGCCTATGCTTTGACTTCAGCTGGATTTCTGAGCTTGCCACTGCTTTTAAACTTAGCGAGATATTTGAGTTAGCCACTGCTCTAAATTTTAGCTAGACATCTGAACTACTTAACCTAGGGAGACATCTGAGTTTATCTTAGCTGTACATTAGGACATAGCTTTTGTTCTGAATCTTTGCTGGACCCCTGAGCTAGCCACAGCTCTACATTTCAGTTGGACATTTAAGCCAGCCACTGCTATAAAGTATCAAACGTATTGTATCTAGATGGATTTTAAAGTGTAGCTAACGTATCAAAACCGGCCGCATTCTAGAGTGTAGCCAATGTATTGAATCTAGGTAAAATGTACTGAAATTAGCTGAATTTATTTTAGAGTGTACCCAATGTATCAAATGAAGTACATTTTATTTAGCCAATGTTGTAGAATGTACCCACGTGTTCAATTCACCCCCTTATAAATTCAGCTACATCTACATAACCAAGAAACCAGTCAGCACACATGGGTACGTATCACACTCCATGCTTACGGAAACTAGCCGAAGGCACCATCACCCACCCACACGTATCTGCTATCATACACAACTCTAAGACACTTTGCAGAGCACCTCACCATAAGAATATAGCTATCCCCCACAATATAAATTCATTCTAGCTGCACACATAATTATTCTCCTGCTCTCGCTTACTCTCCAGACAACCTCTCAGCACCCATCCAGATGGAAGCTTGACATGGGTAGCTAGCAGGGACTTGGCCACCCTTACCTACCATCGTATTGGCTAAAACACAAACACACATTCTAAACTCTTCTGGCGAATTTCCCATACCTGGACTATGGTCCTCCCCTAGGGCGTTCAGACTACAGCGTGTTGGGACCATAACAATGGTGAAAAGTGCTATACAAATGATGATCTTGAATACTATGCAGACTCCATTATTTTATGGATGGGTGGATTCATTTTTTTTACATAGCCATTCAGAAGGTATAGCATGTCAGAACGTATAAAGGTACATGGAGATAGTAAACACTGAACAACAAATAACTTGCCCACAAAAACACTCTGATATTCCTCCCACTGATTCCTCATCTAGACACACAATCAGCAGTTGCAATCAGAAATACTTTTCACAATAGTGGCGTAGTGTCCTCCAGCAATCAATCCACTTATTAACTTCAGAAGTGATGCCACCAGTGTATGTGTAGAGCACACAACGCAACATGATCATAATTCATTTTTCTCAGAAAAAAGTTGGACTAAAGAAAGTGTTTATTTTATTTTGAAAAACTTCTCTTCCCCCAGACTCAGATGCGCGATGAGCACTCCGGTAAGCGAGGTAGGCAGTGAGGGTAATGAAAAATCTATGGGAGGAGAATCCATCAGAAAGAACATTACTAGAGATATGTAATTTGTTTTTCGCATGGATTGCGACCTATGCACATGTTCCTCGTCTTAGAAACACCCAATGGCTCCACAACTGTCCTGGACGAATGAAGGGAGCGAGGACAGCCCTACTGTACAAAGAAATTCTGAAGCGCCCTTCCAGAAACAGCATTTAAAGCTGACTGGGAAGCCAAACAATAACACTTCACAAACGTATGTAGCAAGGACCACGTCACCACGTGCCAAATATCTAATGCCGGCACCCCCACCTTGCAGCATTAGATATTTGCCCCTTGCGACCATCCCAACCTACTGTGGAATGGGCTCAAAGTCCTCAAGTCATTTTCTTGCCCGCCCAAGCGTAATACTTAGATGCACAAAATCTAGACAATGTTTGCATAGACACATCCAATCCTTGCCTGACCAATAGAAATGTAGTCATCCTTATGAAACTTTCACTGCAGGCCACATATAAGCTTAATGCCCTTCTCAGGTCCAGCCTGTGTAATCTCTACTCCGCTTGAAAGTATGTGGTGGAGGGTAGACCAGGGTATGGTCAATCTTGAGGGTTCAGACGAAACAGAGACTAACTTGGGCAGGAAAGTGGGGCGAACCTGAAGACTTCTCAAAAAGTCAGGAGGTTTCACCACCAGGGCCTCTATCTCACCAACCCTCCTTGCTGAGGTGCTAGCCACCAGAAAGAAAAAACACCTGTAGTGTGAACAACTTCAAAGCAAGAATGGAGAGGCTCAAACTGTGAACCCATCAAGAATGGCAGAACAAGGTTCACATCTCACACCAGAACCACAAACTGATGTGCTGGGTACAGATTGACTAAGCCCCTTAAAAAGTGAATGACTGTGGGAATGGGAAAATAGTAGTCTCATTCAGGCATACTTTTGAAGACTGATATCACTGCTAAATAGCCCTGATCTGTGCCAACCGGTAAACCTTGCCGGGCCGAAAACAGTAAAAATTGCAGTGCTATGGAACAGGTCAAAGTGTCCAGATCCCTCTATCTGCACCGGGAGCAACAATTCCTCTATCAACAGCTACAAATAGCTTTGGTGACAGACATCCTTGCATAAAGGAGAATCTAGAAGACTCCAGTAAACCCAATTTCCAGTATCTCAACCGCTCAGTAGCCAAGCATACAAGTTAAGAGAGTGTTGACAATCAGGAGAAAGGTTTGCCCTCAATTGGGAGACTTCAAGAAGGACAGATAGTCCATTAGAGGAGATCAGAGTACCACATCCTTCGAGCCCAATCCGGGGATATCGGAATCATTGTGGTCCAGAACCTCTAACATCTTGAGAACCTGTGAGATGGTGGGACTTGACAGGCATGCATAAAAGTGATACCAGTCCCAATCCACTCGAAACGTGTCCTCACTGCCCCTCTCAAGAAAAATTCCCTGGATCAGAACAACTTCCACTTCCTGTTGACACTGGAGGCAAACAGGTGCACCTAACACGGTTACGTAGAGATTGAAGTTCCCTAGAAGGACCACATGGGACGGCTCCCACAGTTGGGATGCTGAGCCCTGCTTGTTCTGAACATCTGCTACCACATTTTTTGTTCCATCAAGATGGGCCACTGACAGAGATATGGTCCATGTCCCAATGTCACAGTGCTTCTGTTTGCAGGGACAGCGACCATACACCCGCTTCCTTGTTGAGATAATTCATGGCTACTGCCCTACATCAAGGACTCACTGTGCTCCCCTTGTCAAGACATGAAGGTGGTCTGTCATGTTGTCCAAATACTGGGACCAGCGGGAACAAAAAGTCCATTCATTCAGTGGCCTTTCTCAGTCAAGCCTCAGACACCAGGAAAACGTAGGCTACCTAGAGGTCCAATAGGCAAAAGAAGGTTGAGGCTAGCAAGAACGGATTGTATTGGAATCATCCTTTGACCATCTGGGAGATATCTGAAACCCTGTCCTCAAGTGGAGAAGCCTTTCACTGGGAAGTGTCAAGGACTGTGCTGACGAACTGGAGCTGCAGGAACACAGTAATGAGAGGAGACCACCCATGTTCCGGAGAACAAGCTCTCATGAGCCAATTAGCCTTCTTGAGACAATCTTCCACCACCAACATCAAATTAGTGAAGACCCTCAAGCCAGAGGTCGACCCTAAGGGTAGAGCTCAACTAACAATGAGTGTTGCCTATCATGAACATCAGGCACTTCCTTTGGATAAATAGGCCCATGAAAATAAGTCTTAGGGAGGTATGACAACACCAGCCAATGCTGGATCGCTAGGGCCTAAAGGATCTTGAACATGATCACCACCATGAACTTGTCTTTCCCAAGTAACCCTTTCAAGGGCCTCCGGTTCAATATTCGGACACCGTTCCTTTAGTTTTGAACCAAAAAAATAGGGCGAGTACTACCCACTTCCCATTCCCCGTATGCAATCTATTGCAGCCTTCTCCAGTAGGGACAGTACTTCCAGTAAAAGCAAAGCGTCATGCGGAGAAGAGCCCAGCGAGGTGGAATGGTCTGGAGGTCTTTTCAGAAAATGAAAGCAGAATCCTTGTGACACTGTTCGGATTGCCCAAACATCTGAAGTGGTAGCCCCTATCAGCATTGGCAGAGGAGAGGATGCCTCAAAAAGAGTTTGGTGTTGAGGAGGAAGACGGTACAGTGCCATCAGAGGACTGGTCTTTCTGTGATCCCCTGCCTCTTCCAGAATGGATGCATCTTTGCTGAACACTTGTGGGCTACAAAGAAATTAGTCTTAATCATGTAGCCTTACATGAGGTGAAGTGGCTATAACCATGGCCTCTAGAAAAAGGCGAGGAGGCGGAAAAGTCTCTGATTGTTGCACCACTAGACTCAAAGATTGTGCCATAGCCCTGGAAGCCTTAAACCTCTCAAAGGATTAGTGTGCTTTAACGGCAAAAAGATTCACCCCATCAAAGGGCACGTCTAGCAATTTCACCTGGACATCGAGGGCAAATCCTCAAGTCTGTATCCATGAATACCTTATAACTAGGGCTCCCGTTTTCATGGTATTTATTTTTCAGTCATTTCCGTCTGTATTTATCCATATTTACTTTTTGGGTCTTTTTTTCTGTATTTATCCACATTTATATTTTGTCATATAAAAAGATAATTTGCAACCAGTGTGTTTCTATTCCAATAAAAAAATGCATTTATTAAAGCACACATGCAGCCATACAGGAAACAATTGCTAGCTGCATGTTTTCCATAAGAACAAACAGTTGCTCCTTTGTCTGCTGCTGCCTTCAGATACATGCTGTCAGCAATTAGAACAACTTTAATGCTATTTTTATACAACCTTTACACTCTCCATCCTGCCAATGTGAAATGAGATTGGCATGTGATGTGTGAGTGATATCATAGTGAACAAGAGAGAAACACCTGTTTTTCCGTTTTTTAATTTTTATAAATAAATCAGTAATAACGGAAATCTGGAAGCCTTACTTATAAGTGATGCTGCAAGCTTGCAGCGAGCTGCACAGTCAACCGTATCTCGAACTGGCTGCACAGTATGGAAAGCAGCTTCTTGCTATCCACTACCTTCTGGCAAATATCTGCTGCTTCTGAGGTTACCTTCAATGGAATATGGGAATATGAGCAAAACTAACAGCTCCTAGAATCTTTTTCCCCATGGCATCTAATTCTTTAATTTTACCGCTGCATTTAAATCTTGCACTACAATGCTTTCAGGTGTGGCATGTTTAGAGAGATAGGCCAGGACATCCAGTGCAACCAATGCTTTTTTTGAGAAGTCTTTGTCTACTGCTGATGTTGAGAACAGGCGCTGCCAAAGCTCAAGCACCGGATCTGCAATTTCAGCACTGAAGGGAAGCCGCATCTCCCTGGATGGTCCTTTTTCGAGTTTATTATCTTAATTCACGCCATACTACTAGTCTCGAGGGAGTGCCCGGGTCTAGTGCTTCCACAATCTTGTCTGCAGTCATACGGAAGCTGCATTATATATAGGACTTGCGTAGTGACCAGGACAGTGGCTTATTTGAAACCAGCCATCAGTTCTATTAGGCCACTCTCAAAGATGAACTCTTTGGGGTTGTTCAAGAGGTCATTCCATGGGTTCTAACCAATAAGGAATACCATCTCTCTTCTCATTGAAATGCCCTACATTGCCACAAAATACTTTTCGCACAAGACTGCAGTTTAGAAATCAGCATCTTGCAAGAGCAGAATAAAATTCCTCTTTCGTCTACATCAAGGTCATTAATAGAGCGGCACTCAAAGACTGTCAATCAGACTCGTCCCTTCAGCCCAGAGAAGTTCCGAAGAGTCTTGTTCTTCATGATCATGTCGAGCTGCCGAGCATTGGCTGTCGACAACCTAGGATCCTCTGCCAGCCTTCAGAGGCGTGGGGAGTCCCTGCCAAGAACGCAATCATTGGTGCCAAGAACTTCACAAACATTTGTAGGCAGAATTTTACCCACTACACAGCAGGGAGGAATGTTTCTTTTTCTTATAAAAAGATGAAGAATGAATTGATTCACTCATCGAAAGGAAATGTTTCTGGTGTTTTTTATGTAGGTTTCCATGGACCCGCTCAGAAGAGGGTTCTTTCACTGGTGTGTGTGGTGGTCCTACCCTCCTCGGAGAAGGGTCCTTTGGGGGTTGTAGGGGGGGATATCCCATGATTTGTGCAGGAGCCTACCAAAAGCCAACTTCATTACATGTTCATATATGGCCTTCAGGGCCAACACATGGCAAGAACAGCAGTTCGCCACATTGTAATAGGTTCCCAAACACGTATGGCCTGGGTGAAGGTTATAGATGGGATTGAGAGACCTCTGACCCCTCCTTGCTGCTTCTTTTTGGGTTAAATGATGACAGGGAGACCTACTCCAGACTCTCACACATGGAGGGTAACTTACTACTGGCGGCTAGGGCATGTATAATGATGGTACATTGGAAGAGTTCCTACCCCCTACACTCAGAGAATGGCTTCACAAAGTACACAACCATCTATGACATGGAGAGCATGTCGACAGCCCTCCCAGAATCGCATAATAATATTGATGCGGAATGGCTCCCCTTTTTGACTTATTCCAGACAAAGATGATCACAAGATCAACCAGGGTCCCCACAGGATCACGTAGGAGCAACCAACTCAAATGTAGTCTCAGACGGGGGACCCGTGGGTCCTTGTAGTGCCCTATGTCTGGAATGGGTAGACACAAAAATACCCCATAGTGACCCCAAGGCCCTCAGACAACACAATTGCTACCTAGAGTAACCAACCAACCGGGCAAGCATAGACATTGGACATCACCAGATGTAGTGATGGTTTTTGATTTACAGTTAAGAGACCGGAGTGCGCTTTTGCAGAGCCCCATTCGCGGTTTGGTGGGAGGGGGAAAAAAAACAGTTAGGAAGTATACTGCAAATTATTTTTTGACGCGAGTTACGGCTGTGTCTAGGTCTTGGGGACACCTGATAAAGCATGCAACAGCTAAATACTAGATTGTGCCTTATTGCTCCCCTCGACCCGGCTAACCATAAAACCTTGTATGACTTGAATAGGTTGATGTTACATCTTGTAAAACGGAATAAAAAGAATTGAGAAAAAAAAGGAGATGTGGTGAGGGTCTGTATGATTGATTGATATTTTATTTCTATCGCGCTCATACACAAGTGTTTCAGAGCACGACAAGGCAAGGGAGGGGAACAGGGGAGAACAAAAACAGCGACCTTACTAGGCCCAGTGACATTGAGAACGTGCAAGTGAATGGGAGAGGGGGGGCGGGGAAAAGTGCATGGAAGGGGGGAGAGGTGGAAAGTGCGAAGCAGAGGATAAACAGATAAATAACAATAAATAAATAATAAAGGCAACAAACAGTAGTAATGCAGCCAGCAATTTGCAAGTGCTAGGTTTAAGGCAGCAGACAGGGTAGGTCTGATAGGGGGGCTGTATGGATATAGATACAGACCCCAGTGCAAGGGGTGGCCCGGAGGCAGTGCAAGGGGTGGCCCGGAGGCAGTGCAAGGGGTGGCAGATGAGCAGGTACCTGGGCCCAAAAGACAGAGGGTGGCCAGGTGCACGGTGCCAAGAGAGAACAGATCAGCAGGGAAGAGGGGGAGCGAAGGCAGAAGAAAAGAGGAAGGTCTTCAGGTGCTTCCGGAACGGAGATGGTTCTCCTCAAGTTTTAGAGTGGCACGGAGGCTGTTCCAGAGGGAGGCCCCAGCCGAAGACAGAGATCTACCCCCAGCTCGTTTCTTAGAAAAATGACTGACCCTGAGTGAGTTGGAGGTAGAGGAGTGAAGAGCTCGAGAGGGGAAGTATTTGCGGAGGGATAGCTGAAGGTATTTTGGACCCAGGCCCCAGAAAGCCTTGTGGACAATGCAGAGGGTTTTGAATGTAATCCTTGCATCCACTGGGAGCCAGTGGAGAGATTTCAAAGCTGGAGAGATACGATCCCAGGGCTTGAGGCCAAGGACAAGTCTCAAAGTCCTGTTCTGGATTATTTGCAGAGGGCGGAGAGTAGAGGCAGGTAGATTTAGATAGAGGCTGTTGCAATAGTCCAAGCTAGAGAGAACTAGAGCTTGAGATACCATGAGCTTCTGGGGGAAGGAGAGGAAAGGCAGAGTACCTCTGAGGAGGTGCAGTCGGAAATTTGACTTTTTAGAGAACTCAGAGATGTGGGCGGAGAAGGAAAGAGTGGAGTCAAAGATGACCCTGAGGTTCTTAGCCTCGCAGGTGGGGGTAGGAGGAGCGCCAAGGGAGGCCGGCCAGACAATGAGGGGAAAGGATGGTGAAGGTGTGCTGATGAGGAGGATCTCCGTCTTGCTGGCTTTCAGACAAAGATCATTGGCGGCACACGAATCTTGAATGGCAGCAGTTAGGCAATCAGAGATGAGAGAGGGAGAGGAAGTGGCAGAGGGCAGCCTGAAAATTAGTAGTGTTTAAATCCCAAGGCCTTTTTACTATCAAGCATAGTGTGGGGCACGGCCAGGAGTCGTTACCCTGTCAAGCGGGCGGGTCAGGGGGCCCCTTCTCAACCTAGGGCAGGAGGATCACTAAGACCACAGCCAGAACCAGCCCAAGCCCAGATATGGAAAATGACAGATGGAGGTGACCAGTTTCTGGACCCTCACCAATCCATGTGCCACAGATGTTAACAGTGTTTTCGCTCTGTCTCCCCCAATACAGATGCTGGCCACGGTTCCCTCATATCTATATTTGGACTCCATCCCCCAGAATGTAACAGCATGCAGCCCAAAAAATCCAGACGGGAACCAAACGACCAGGAAAACGGAAACTCATGCTGACTGAGGTGGCACCATGTCCCAACAACAACGGGAGGGAGCGAATGTTAGGAGAGAATGAGGCTAATATAGAGGGATGTAGGAGTCGGGTGCTAGGAGAGGGGTACTGTGGGGAGGAGGTGAGAGTAGTTACAGTGAGTGTAGTGGAAGGGTGAGCAGGGTCCCACATCCCTGAGGTTAGGGAAGAGTAGTACAGTAGAGAAGAGAGTAGTAGTAGTTGTGTGTTCAGGGCAGCAAAGTGAAGAAGAGCAGGATTAGTGCAGAGGGATTGGTAGCAGGAAGGATGGATGGAGGAGTAAAATCAAAGGGTGGAGGTGAGGACTAGATGTGCGGAAGTTTGGGAAGAGTACTAGTAGTGTGGAGAAGGTAGAGTAGTAGAGGGGAGAGTGGTAGGAAGGTATAGAGGAGAACGACATGGGGAGGCTAGGTGAGTGGAGTGGAACTGAGGAGGAAAAGAGTAGCAAGGAGACAGGAGGGGCTTGAAGATAAAGTGGCACAAATATACACCACCCCCTTTAGCAGTAACCATCGATAGTGTAGGGCACGTTAGGAAGTCCCTGAGAGAGTTAGTCAGCCAGCATATAGAGATACCACCATTAGGAGAAGGTGTCCAGCCAATAGGGGTTACCGGTTACCAGTCACTTGCACTAACCCTGGGATACGGACACCTGGGGGCTAGGGAGGGAACCCTTCCGGAGGTAAGAGTAAGCTGGGTGGCCCTAGCGCCACTTCTCAGATCCCTTTTGCAGCCGGCACATCCAATTGAACTATTTTCTATGATGAACAACCTAAGCTAATTAAAGGATAGTTCCGGGACTTTTTTTTTATTGTCCCTACGGTTCGGCCATGTGTTTTTAAGCATAACTCGGTAGATCGTAGAAAACTTTCCTATGGACCTTACCCGACTTTCGTCCATTAACGCACTCGAAATCAGCCGCCATTTTCTGATAATCCTATCATTTCCCCCCATCGACCTGGCTCACCTGCTTTTGCGGCACTAAATCAAATCCCCCGCCCCTGAAACAGACTATCAAAACATTCATATTCCCCGCCTCTATCCGTGACGTGACTGTGCTGCGTAGGCAAACGCGCCCAGGCGTCTTCTACGCGACGCCACACAGAACCCGGAAATCAACACAGATCAGCTCACAACACAGCGTGCCACAATTGGGAATATGAAACTGTACTTTTAAATCAAACCGCAAGATTGTAAATTTGGTAAAGTACATTTATTTGACATCAAATGTTTAGAGAATATTCAGCGATTTTCATTTTTATTTGCTCACGTTCCAAAAAGTTCGTTTTGAGGCACGCGATGTTCCTTTGCTGTACACAGGGTCTTAGATCATCTCACAATACAGCGCCACAATTCGGAATATGAAACTGTGGTTTAAAAGCAAACGGCAAGATTGTACATTTGGCAAAGTACATTTATTGGACATCAAATGTTTAGAGAATATTCAGCGATTTGCATTTTTCTTTGCTCTCGATCCAAAATAGTTCGTCTTGAGGCAAGCGATGTTCGTGTGCAGTACACAGGGTGTTGGTTTACGATAAAATGAGTTCTTCGGTCGCACTGATAATCGCATGGCTGTTCCAACAACGAGGCACTAGGCCACCACAACGGTCTGTATGCTGCATCTAGCCGTTAGTACCGCGTAAGGGCATACTTGTACTTGGCGATCGTCCCATAAAATGGTCAGGGTGGTAACGTTGTTCACGCGGAGAAGCAACTGGCGGTTGAAAAACCCATCCGCCGGTGTCTGGTACTCGTGACACATACAATAATGAAGGATGTACCTGTTTTGAAAACATAAAAAATGAAATTAGTCTCACCATCAGATCTTTATTAAAATTATTCATTTTATATATTAGGTCGGGAAATTATTTCATAGCTAGGACAGTGCAACTGGGTATTATACGTCATTTCCAGTAACCCACCCCCTCTCCTCCGCCTTTTTCAGAGCCGCCTGAGCGTCAGTGGACCACTTTGTCACTGATATGATATAATATGGCATTTGCAACGCGCCTATACACAAGTGTTTCAAGGCGTGGCGAGGCAGGGAGGGGGGGGGACAAGGAGAAGACAGACAACGATCCTAAAAGGCCAGGTGTCATTCAGATCGCGCAAGTGCAGGGGTAGGGGGAAGGTAAAAGTGCAAGGGGAGGGGGGAAGTGGAGTACAAGGTAAGTAGCATAAAATAATAAATACATAGGGCCAGCTTGTGGCGAGTGCAAGGTAAGTGCAGAACAAGTGCTGGGAAGGGGGGCTGTAGGATACTGAGACAGTCCCCCAGTGCAGGGGTTGACAGGGAGGCAGTGCAGGTGGAGAGTGGAAGGGCCCAGGACTGAGGTCGCAGACAGTGGACCAGTTGTAGCAGGGGAGAGGGAGAGAGAAAGCAGAAGCAAAGAGTAAGGTTTTGAGGTGCTTCCGTAAAAGGAGATTGTTCTCCTCAAGATAGTGCGCGGTACAAAACAATATGCCACATTGAACGAACAAGTACAACCCGTCTTTAAAGCTACTGTATAGTAATTAAATTGCGGTATAAACTCATCTAAAAAGAGTTACTTACATTATATTTGCATTTTCCATTGTGTCTGTGCGTAGGGCAGCCCCGAAATACCACTCCTTCTATGCCGACGTTATTTCTTCTAATGAACGAACATTAAATGGCTTTCGTTTCTGAAATTATATTCATTATCGTTTCTTACGTTATTGCCCCACACCCCCAAAAAGAAGTCTTTCGGGATGGTCCCGGCCTGTCAAGGTCAAATAACAATAGAACCTTATACTGAGTCGTGGGCCATTCCGGCACCCGAGCAAAAAATCAAAGCAGCTGACCTTCACTTTGAACGAGCACACATTCCTAGTAAGCTACATTCAGTGTAAGGCCATCTCACAGGACTTGAAATTTACACTCCATCTTTGCATTTTGTCTGCGTGCATTTGCAGCCCCAGCGAACCATAAATACGGAGACATTCTATATTTTTTGAAAAATGATTTATATTACTGTTTGGTTTAATTTAATGCGCAAATGAACAAGGGTGGAGAGACACATTGCATGTACACTGAGCAATCACTTTTATTTACACAATACATAGCTACACATATTCAATGGGCCTGCGACATGAGGAGACTCGAGAGCAAAGTCACAGGTGACACCCGGGTGGTTTGCACTACTGCACGGTGAAGGGAGGGGCAAGGGTGGAGAGACACATTGCATGTACACTGAGCAATCACTTTGATTTACACAATACATAGCTACACATATTCAATGGGCCTGCGACATGAGGAGACTCGAGAGAACAGACAATCAAATTACAATCATTTAAACCGTGATGTGTATTTCTCAATGAGCTCTGCTTTAGGTGGACATGGAACAGAGGCAATGTTGGGTGGCAATGCAGTTGTCCCCTGCACAGGTTCGTTCACAACTCCATGTATGTGCCTATCTAGGACATCAACAATAAGTCTCTCAATAAACTCATATTGCATATCCTCAAACACTGGTTTGATCACCCATTGTTTACTTCTTTTAGTGAAGGCCTTATTGTAGCGAAGCGTCCCTAAAGTTCCGGTCGTCCTACTTTGCTGACGGCCAACATTAGGGTTATGTGCCAAGACCGCTAGAAGAGTCCGATTTATCATGCCCTCCATGCCAAAATGCAATCGTTTTGGACTGTACTTTAGGCACATATTGTGGAACACCTCCAAATCTCCTGTGTGGCAGAATTCCGTGAGTCCCCTCAAATCTCTTGTTATAGTTTTATCAAATACAATCTTTTCAATGGCTTTGTGAGTGGGTGATGAAGGAATCAACCACTTCTTCTTCCGTGCCTCCTCTGTGGACAAATGGCCATGTTCACAATTGTGGAAATGTTGGTTTGTGTTCCAGTGGTGAACGTTGCTACAGTGTAGCATTACTGACCGCCATTTTTCCAGTAGAATTTCCAACGACCCTCCACATGTTTTTGAGCTCCACCAAAGATGGTTGCTGATTGACTTGGACCACTGTGAAATACCTTGCATATCTTTTTTTTTACCTGCAGCCGACATTTTTTTATTGATTGTTTTTGCAAGATGCCAAACGTCAAATTGGTGATTTATATTTTTGTACTCTTCTCTCATTGTCTTGGCAATGGAAACGTGTCTGTCCGTGGCTATCAGGTCGATCACCATTCCCCGCGATTGTAGTTCTTGCAATGATGCTACAAAGCCAACTTTCTCCATGGCCACTGAGGATGTACTTTGCGACACCTGCACGACCACCGAACTCACAATTTTCTTACTTTCCATGTCCTGAAAGTGGTAGGTGCAGTACTTGGCTGAAAATCCTGGGCTGTCGCACTGTCCATCACCGGCTAGCCTGAACCGTTTGCCCGCGAATGTACTATCAATAGACATTTTTTCCATTCTCCAAGCTTCGCTAATGGCTGGAAATAGATAATCTGTTTGGTATTTCTAGAACTGAGTTTTCACAATGAAATGGATTCCCACAAACTGAAAGAAAGACTAACTTTTTAAAACTTGAACCACTAAAAAGTGCAGCCGCTGCACAAAGTAGATTGCCTGCTGGCAGTTGCCCCAGCATGGGTTGTGCAGACCATGAGAAAGGATGATATTTTGTACAGGTGGCATGTATTTTAAGGTTAGTGCCTCGAATTGCACGAGTCACATTAATCAATGGCTCCCCACATACTTCCCCACCAACCGAATGCCCACATTTCATCCGAATAATAATATCAATCAAACAACTATCGAATACAATGAATTTGGCCTCTTTCCTTATACTGTCACTCTGCATCCCAGCTGGTTCGGCCTGCAACGTTGAGGACATGTCACTCACATGAAAGGTAGAATCTCTGATATCGTCTTCCGCTATGTTCAGTGATATTGATGGTGTTTCATTGTCGTCCACTTCATTCTCTTCCATTGCATCATCTGTTCCTTCTCCGGTGATGGGTGAATAAAACAATTTCTTCAACTTTCTCGCGGTCTTAGTTTTTGCGGGTGTGGATTCTGTGAATTGATCTCCGACTGCATCCGAACTACCAGGAGGACATTCACTATCAATGGCTTGTGGTGGTATAGCTCCGTTGTCAATCACTTCATATTCTTCCCATTGGCACGATGCATCTCCAGTCTCAAGTCCCTGCCAAAAGGTTTGACAAGCAACATCTCTTGTTCGCTTCACTGTCTGTGTAGATCTAGTTGGTACACCCACTCGCAACTAGAGGACAGATTTGAAAAGGGATGTTCAGTTTAAACACAACTTACAGTATAGAACTATTAACAGTGAAAAACAACATAATATAGTGACCAGGACACTAACCTTCTTTTGCTTTCTTTTCTTTGAAACTTTCTTGCCTCGAACTTCAACATCCGGACGCTGTTGCTCCGACTCGTGTGTGCATGTCTCCACTTCCTCTTGCGCTGCAACGACTATATTTTCATGATAAGCACATCCATCACGCACTGACGCTCCATCGCCTCCCTGAAACATAGAACTTTCATTAGTATGTATAATAATATTGAAAACACAAAAATGTACTTGGGGACCAATACCCACGTACATCTCAATAGCAAAACACGAATGAACGCTTTGTGTAGAACATTCAAACGACAATTATTCACGCATTGTTGATCTAGTTAGATGGAACTGTCAAGATCCATACCTCGGGCTCCTGATAGACTTCCATTGATGATATCATGAAGATGATGCTTCAGTAACTCCCTGAAACACAGTAATTGCATTAGTATGGTTTTCTATTTTGTTAAAAAGAACATAAACTTTGTGCAGGCGTCAACGGCTCATCTAAATAGACCTGCACAAACGATCAGTTGTCTAAAATAAATAATGGATATGTAAATATGATTCGATTTGCTCGATCGTTGGAAGTGTCACCACCCAGAGATCTGCATCAACTACTAGGGGTGATGTTCTTGTAGAAGAAGCTCCGTCATCTCCCTGAAACATAGTACTTGCGTTAATAAAGAAGGAAGTATAGCGGATGTAATCACGTCATATGATTTCGCTTGATCGAACTGTCAGTATCCATACCTCGAAATGCATGAGAACATCAAGGGACGATGTAACTGCGGTGCACACTTCTGCAAGCTGTTGCACCGACCCGTAACTGCATGCTCCCCCTTCTTCTTGGACTAATGCTCCATCGACTCCCTGAAACATAGGACTTTCATTAGTAATGAACACAATATTGAAAAAAGAAGACACATAGGAGGGCGACGACAGAAGGACATATCAATGGTTAAAAACGAAAGAAACATTGTGTGTAACAATCACGCTACAAGAATGCAAGATCTGATGATCTCCATCGATGGAACTGTCCGGAAACGTACCTCGAGCATCTGAGTGACATCAACGGTTGTCGTCAATACGTTGGACTCCTCAGCATCTCCCTGAAAGACAGTACTTGCATTATTTTGGATAACAATAATTATAACTGAAAACAAAGACTAGAGGACGAGTACAAGGGTGTACCATTAGGTAATATAATTACACGATAAATTAAAACTATTGATTTACATGCCTAAAACAAGTCAGTGGCAGAATAGCCAAGTAAGATTACCCGATAGGCGCTTGAAGTGGCTGATGACTGCAATAACGACACGGATGGAGAATCTTCCGCCTTAATATTGAGTGGATACATACATGGGGAAATTATTGTTAGCTAATGCTACACACTACCGCAAGGCCGAGAGATAAATACATAAACTTGACTCACCAGTGGAGGGATGTGGACGAATAGAGTGGGAATAGCGGTTGAGAGCAATTTTCGCCTCGCTCGCGTTGTGTTCTTCTTTATTAGCAATGATGTGGAGTACATGTCTGAGCTAAAGTGCCTGCTGCAGATGCGGTATCGATCACCCCTCTTGTCCGCAAAGACTTCTAGGACTCTACTTTCAAGCTCAGACGGTGGATATCCGCAATATCGGACCCATTCTCTTATCTGATCTATTGTCTTAGGGAAAACATGCATTATAATACCTTCAGATTTATTATGGGTCTTCGAAGGGCAACCGCCAATGGAACAGGCAGGCATTGTGGAAAGTTCTGAAAAGTAAAGATCAACAATTCTCTATGAATACCAATGTGTTAAAAAATTAAATGACACATAAAAGGTTCAATGCAAGGTTCTTTTTGGTTCTTGGAACTAAAATAATTTCACTAAACTCAGAACATGTGACTAGTTCCTTGCATGTACTGTCTTGAACGAAAAGAAATTGGACGCAAAATGATTATGGTACATGGCCTTACCTTGACGAACAAACAGTTAGATGCAGGGATCAGAGTAGTTTCTTGTCGTAGAACAGGGAGCAGTTCACAGGTTGCAAACTGACGAGTTTCCTCGAAGTGGTCACGGAAGTTCACAGAGACGAAGAGCAGATAACCAGCACCTTCACGGGTTGACTAGCAAAGCGCAAAGAAGTTCTCATTAGAAATATGAAGTGGGTTATAAAGAATTCGAAACAGGGGTGTGTTTGTGAATGAATGACGTGTATATGTCGTGGCATTATGCGGTTTGCAGGGGGCCGTCCATCGTGAGGGGGGGATGCTTGGCAGGAGACACGGGGTCTGGAGGTAGACATGGGAACAACAACCCATGCTCTATAGACCACTTTGAAGTGTACATGGTCTTTGGCACCTCTTGGCCTTTATCGCTCCCTGACAGCTCCACTTGCCAGCGCAAGTACCCCGGTGCGAACTGCCTTTGATAGGGCGGGGCGTGGATTGGGGCGGTGGTCGTGCAGACAAGACTCGTTTGCCGCAGGGCCTCACCAAGGAGAGGCCATCTAACTGCTTGTAAGAGGCAGGCTGCAGGATCTAGTACATGGAAGGCAGGGGGGTGAGTTTATAAATACCTCACCCTCCCAGGAGAATATATGGGTGCAGTTCACCCTGGAGACCCTGGATGCCTAGGCAGTTAGTCAGCAGCAGGCTGGCCTGTGGTGGCAAGGCGGCACGGGCCAGAGGGGGTCATCTCTGTACCCGGTGCCCAAAAGGATGATTTATTATGATCAACCATATTGATTATTTACCTATAACCATGTTTTGTATCAATAAAATCCAACGGCCTTTTATTGCCAACGATTGAACAAAGTGGTGTGGTAAGTATTTTTGGGGGAGGAGGCAAGGCCGGGAGGCTTGATGCCAACCCGCAAAATAACATATGTATGTCTGCTGCATATGGGTTCAACGGTTATGTGGATTGAAGGTGGGCGGCCAGCGTGAGGGAGGATGCTGGACGGAGACATGTGGTGTGACAAGACAAGGCACAGGAAGACTATTCAATGGAGACACACTAGATTCATTTAAAAATCAAAACAACCATTGTTAAAATATATGTTGGGTTTTATTTTAGATCTTAATTTCAATGACAATAATAAACATTACACATTGTAAAGTTCCGGTTGTAGCACATCTAGGGAAAATCTGCGGTATTGTCCACTGTCGCTGGGGAAATGTTGTCTAATGGCAAGTACCGCACAGGCAGGTATTACTCTCCGAACGCGGTGTCCGAGCCTCCCGTGAAGCCACCAAGTGAAGCAACGATAGGCCACCAGCCTGTACCACCTGTGAAAATGAAAGATGCAAACTGTATTAAAATGACAAAACTTTCCTATCACTGTCGATTCAGGTAAAAAAATGTCATTCTGCTGTGAAAAAAATTCTATCTAGAAAATGCACAATATGGAACCAATTTACATGCGTTCGAATGATATGTAGATGTAATTTTATATGTGGGAGACGACCATGAAATAGTAGTGGCATCACTGACATCACAACCAGAGTATACTTACTCGTTACTCGGATTACGCGGACGAACAGTGCCGCGAAGTTCGTGCATAAGCACCATCATCATCCTCAACACGGTCCGTGAGAGGCAGGCTTCCCTGAACTCTGGCAGCTCGGTGATGCATTGCGGACTTGGCTCGCCTTCCGAAATGTAGGCCAAGCACCCGGAATTTTCACGGCAGCAGCAGTTCTCCTCCTCAGTTGGCATTAGCTCGCACCGATTGCACGTGCACCAGGTGGAGACGCCGTCCATGCGACATGGTCCAGGCTCTTCATCCGTTGACTGGTCCCCCCAACTGCCGCCCGAATCCCCATCGTTTTCGCGTGCTTGCCTTTCCAGTAGTTCTTCCTCGGTGTACTCGGGCTCGTACATATACGGCATTATTGTAGCCATTGTGTGGTAAAGAAAGTAAAATAATTTACAGAGATGGTACAGGTGTTCACAAGGCCTAGAAGCGGCGAATGTAGCTGACCAGAGCACAGAAACGAGTCACAGAATACTCAAAGTAACACAGAGAGAGGAATGGAATAGAAAATCTGCTGCTGTGTGTTGTGAAACGGTGTGTTTATACTTATTGAGGAAAGAGGCGTCCTGCCATTTCCATGGCGACACTTCATTAGCTGAGGCGCAGCGATTGTTGACACGAAACGTGCTTTGGCGTTGGGAAATGGGCGGTACGCGTCTGCTGATGTCAGGCTCAGGGGCGGGGGATTTGATTTAGTGCCACAAAAGCAGGTGAGCCAGGTCGATGGGGGGAAATGATAGGATTATCAGAAAATGGCGGCTGATTTCGAGTGCGTTAATGGACGAAAAGTCGGGTAAGGTCCATAGGAAAGTTTTCTACGATCTACCGAGTTATGCTTAAAAACACATGGCCGAACCGTAGGGACAATAAAAAAAAAGTCCCGGAACTATCCTTTAAGGAAGCCAATTTAACCCTTTGTTGCCTATAATTCCAAATACAACCTGTGACGATTCCTGGCAACTGTAGTTAGGGCATTCTGTGACAAGTGATAGTTGAAAAGGTCTCTCAAGAAATCCTTCTGTTGCAGCATGCTGAGAGCACAGAAAAAAGAAATGGAGGTCATATGTTTTTGGTTCACTCACTATATGCACTGGCAGCATCACTTACATTGCCATAGAGTGGATCGTTGGAAAAGTTGGTGCCAAAGCACACTACTATGAGAGGTTTTTTGAATGCCAACTGCTACTGCATATTGTGTATCTAAGATGCATCTGTGGGAGGCTACAATGCTCTAGTCTGGACAGATAATGGCCTGGGCTTTGTATTCCAGGGAGGCTGTACTTGCAGTGCATTCAATTGCTGCAACTGAGCATTTTCTGAAGCGATCTATACAATAAGAATATGTTGCTGTATCCCCTATGTCTACATCAGCCCCTGCCAACATCAAATACTGCGGACATCAGGCAGATACAAAGATATGGCTTGAAGGGGGTGTAGCGTGATGCAATGGCCCAATCAAAAGCAATTTACAATTTGCTGAGTGGTTGGCTGACACTACAGTTTTCCAAAAATGAACATGCAATGGATCTAACAAAGAGCTTACCCGAGCTCTATATTCAGACATTAACAGGAGGCTGGTGTGGTGTAACTAGTGACAGAATAATTATAATATATTTTTGGTTGTTCAGAAACGTTTCAAATTTGTTATGCTTTTCATTAAGACAACCTGCAAAAAGGGGACAGTCAGAAGAGGATATTTCACTTTGCAATAGTTCATTAACTTGGTGCTACGCCATTAGGCGTTTCCTCCCATTATACAGCTGTCCCAAACCAGGTACCACTGTACTTCACTGCCTACAAATCTAGGTGCCAATCTATTTAGTGTCTAGTCTACTGCTGTACCCCAGTAAGGTGTCTCTCCCACCGCCCAGCTGTTCCCAAATCCAGGTGCCACTGCATTCAACCATTCACTGTTACCACACCCAAATCCCAAAATCCAGATTCTAAAGCGCCATACTTCCTTCTGTAATACCCTTTGTTAGGTGCCCCTCCCTCACGCTTTGCTTTCGCAAAAGCACTCCACAACAAACTTCCCTCTCCCCCTATCATCCTACTCATCCCCCACACCCTCCCTCATACGGGACTCGCCCTGCTGCTCAAACTTTCGCTCCAGAGAGAGCACGAATAACGAGATAATTCCGTCCACAATGGACAAAGAAAAAGAACACTGCAGCCAAACTACATCAAAGCATACGGTACATATACCTTACACCATGTCTGGATACAGGCCCGAGGCACGGCCATCCATCCATGCACCACAGAGTGCAGCTATGGCTCGGCCATTCCGGTCTAGCAGCGCACTTAGCCGTCCACACTGAAACCCCAGAAGTACCTCAAAACCTCTGCCACTAGCATACAGAGACTTCCAACAAAAATAAAATTTGGTATACAGCTGGGCACACATCGAATCTTCAGCAATAGCACTCTATCCTAAACCACCAACAGCGCCCGCCCACGTGCCTGACCTCTGGGCTTCTTACAGGAGCCTAGCCAGCCACTTAAGTCCTAAACCCGCGAAAATGCACACAAGCATCTCTTAATCTAAACTCTTAGAACCTCCTACACATTGACTGCAGTCACCGAGGGCGTTCCAACCACAAAGCGCATTGAGGTCATACAAATGGGGAAAGAGCGCTATATAAATAACAAATACAATACAAATATAAGCACAGATGTAAAACAGGATTGCACTATGTGCCAAAGATAAAGCAGGATGTTGGTATACCGAAAGTGTTGTTTTCAAAGAAGTGCACTTCATTGTTTACATTCCTGGCGCACAAACATTCGTCATCTGACCAACACGGATACCTGCGAAGAACAACAAAAAAGTAGAGGTTAGCTGAACATTCGATTTTCACTTTCTGCATACTATTAAGCCCACCACGTCGAGCATAAAACTACATTTATAGCATGTGACTGTTTATGTCTTAATCAATTTGGATGAAAGTACGCGCATTAAGTACGTGCTCTAAATGGAGCTGTTTGCTGGAACTCCACTCTGCCCTGCAAGACGTCGTACCTGCATTGGACTTACTTGGATACTTACTTGGACACTTCCTGGATCTTTTTGGTGGCCCGCCCCCTCCACCCGGAAGTCCTCTTAACCACCGAGCCGTGCGCATTTGCGCTCGCACATTAAGTACGCGCCCTAAGCAGCACCGTTTTCTGTTCGCTGGCTCGGTGAGAGAACGGCATGTTACTCCACCTCCCTTCTCCTACCATTTCATTCCCCATTTAAATACAACATCAAACTGAACACTCGCGTGGGCTGCCTCACACTAAAAGTAAGCATTAATGTTTCCTTTATTGTTTGTTCAGCATTTCTAATAGTTTCCTGATGCCGCGTTAATTCTCTGTTAACTATAAGCACAGGCAACGGAGATTATCCAATTACTTATTACAACTCTCCTGAGATATCACGTTTGATCTCACAACCCTATGGCGACTGGGTTGCGCAGCCGCAAGATGGACACAGCAGCTCCATTAATCACAAGCACGAGTATTGATTCAATGCTTTGTGCAGGAAAATCCTGCTATGTCGAGCCGATTGCACAGGCACTCCTTTACTAGACTTAGCGAACCCCTCTATGCAGCTACCTTTGATGCACATTGCCAAATGCATACAGAACCTGTACTAAAAATTAATGCTGAAATTGAGGGAAAAACAAATGCGAGAATCTTTTAAAGACAGTACAAGTAAAATGGCAATTCTTGACTCAAAAGTGAGAAAATCAATTGGGATGTTCACTCCACTTGTCTCACTCCCCCGAATGGAGACACCATCCCAGTAAGCAACTATTTAAGACTCCAGTTGAGTCTACTCATACATACGAGGTAAATAAGGAATCATAGATGCTGAGCTCTCCCCCGAGTCCAGCCATCCTCAAAAGACCCATTCTGACTATGAAGACTGCATGCACTCTTCTCACCAGGACATTATAGAGGGGAGAGAACCACATACATTCCCAGTCATAATCAAAATACTCAACCTTTTGGATAAGGGACAATCTCTCATTTAGAATTGCGCAAAATAAAATCCACAATGAGACAGATGTGTTCTAAAATGGATCGTATTGAATGTTTCATACTGGGATGGGAATCAATGATCATGAATAAACAGGAATTTGAAAGAAAACAGACCCATACCAACAATCGATCCAGTGACCATAAGGCATCACAATGTAATTTCCTACCTGGGGAAGAAGTTACAATTATACCACTTGTAGCCCCATCCGCTTTAATTCCACCTCCTACGTAATTGAACTCTTGTGACCGTCTTGTCATGGTAGAATTGGAAAACTTGAGAATGGCCATAAATGAGCTAAAAGTGGCCTTCAATGTATCCACTCCGTCTTCTCAAGGTAACGTTGAATCTCCAAACAGTCCCTCAATATTATTAAAAGCCATGGAAAACCAAAAGAATGAGGAGCAGATTCCTTGTGAACCTGAAGCAAATAATGGGTTTCTCTCAAGACATGCCAAAAAATTCATTTATGTGCTGTAAAACGCTATGCAAAAAGGCGAAAGGAGGCACTTCAGAATAAAAATACACCTCATCCTGAAAACAAACTAGTAAGTGACGCCAAAACTATACCTTCAGGGGTTCCTGTTAGTGAGACCGAAACAATAATGATTGAGGTTGACCCCATTGATGTTGAACAGCTCTGTAAAGAGTCAATATATGTTACTCCCAGCGAAATGCATTCCCATGGCACAGCCCCCTACAAATAACTTAATTTCCTCTAAGAAAAATGCCGCCAGAGCGACCTAGTGCTACACAAACACACAACTCATGTTCTCGAACTAAACAAACCAAAGCTGACTGGTGTGAATTACCGCTAAAAGCAATAAAATCGAATTTAAGTGCTTACTTCCCAGTAACCGGAAGAAGTTGCACCTCACACGATCCTCAACTAAGTGATTTGAGTTCCCAAATTTCATCCCTTATAGTCCCTGCGGTCATACCAGCTCAAAGTCTGCAAGCGAAAAAAAACATAGTGCAGCCTGCACTACAGACCTAAAGAAGAGTTTAATACCTCCGCTAACTGAAAAGCCTGCCTCAATGGTCATCAATGGAAGAAGTAAAGTCCAGTTTTTACCAGATGAAGCAGTGATGTTGAAATCACTCGCGGAAAAAACAAATTCTGATAGCTTCAGCTTTTGTCCAACTATCGCAAATACACCTTATTTGCCTTCACATGGTACAAGTTCTTCTAACACGCCTCCATTGACGGATACAACATGTCCAAAAGATGAAGTTGGTGAATCAATTCTAGGATCCTTGAGAAAAGCAATTGAAAATGAGGAAATCGCTGCTGAGGAGATTTTAAAACTCCTTCCATCTAAAAGCTCTTTGCAACCTCCAACAGTTATTCCCTCACTTAACACTCCACATCACGAGTCACAAATAAATAATTCCCAATCATTGAGAGAAGAGCTCTTGATGGCACTGGGTAAAGTTATCCAAGATGGAGAAACAGCTACTGGTACAACCAGACAGCCCGTTTCTTTGAAAATTTCTACACAGGCTAACCCTGTAGCAGTCCCTTCTATTATTAAAAAAACGTACACCCGATCCAATGAGGCTCCTTATAGCAAAGGAGACCTTTCTCAAAACTCACATCCATTAGCTCAATCTCCTGAGGACATGCATTACATTATTGGCTTTGAACCGCTTAGTCATGACCCACGATCCCCTCCCTTAAATCGTTGCAATTTGCTGGGAGTACTCTCTCATATTCTCCAACTTAGAAACCTGAAATCTGAGGACATTCTCAGAGTCTCGCTTGCAATGGTGAATACCAATTGTTCAATTTCTTTGTCTTCGGAACACATACTCCAATTTATTTGGTCATGCAGAGCAGAAATTAGAGACCAAGGTCTTGCCCTCTCTACCTTCCTGGATGAACTTACTGCCCAAGACTATCTCGCCTATATTCCACCAGATACCAGGGAAAACGCAGAATCCAATAATGCGGGGAATGTAGCCCATGTTGCTAAAAATGTCCTCACCGATGACCTCTTGGCCCGTCTAGCCGAACATAAACACATTGCATGGCTTGAACCCATGCTAAAGTCACTATTAACTACACAATCAAACATTAACCAACAATAGCCATCGAAAACAGGTTTCCTAAAAATCATATTGTGGAACTCATGCGACTTTCACAATTTTTTCAATTGGTTTAGCACTTTTCTCCTGCAGATTATCCCACTATAATTCTACTTCAAGAAATGATGAAATTAGAGGCTTTTATTATAGAGGGTTTTACCACATATTGCTCCCTTGCAAAACATTCAATATTGGGACGTCCATCTGGAGGATTAGCGATCACAATAAATGATGTGTATGGAATTGACTCCAAATTAATATGGGAAACATCGAATATTTTAGCGATTGTTCTGACATTTTCTAAAAAGAAATGCAAAGCGATATTAGCTATAAGCTTATACTGGAATCCTCCAATGTTTCGAGACAGAGTTGATAAAATTGGGGGATTGTGATATTTTACTAGCGGGAGATTTTAACTCAGACTGTCGTATTGGCCTGAAAGACCAACTAAAAAAAGGTAAACACTTAATGAGAAAGAGGGGTTCTCTTTGGAACTCATACTTTGAAGATTGGGACATTGATGTGATGCAAGGTGCTGATCGAGATGACCGCCCGACATGGAGTAGAGGAGATATCTCCTCAACGATTGATTATATATTCCTCTCCCATCACATTATGCAGCTAGCATCACCGTTGGACATTAGTCCTATCCTCTATGGTGACCATGCCCAGCTATCTATCTCATTCAAGCTTGATTGCACCCTTTTACCGTTAGACCTTTCTATAGTCCACTTAGAGATGGACCGCACTCTGATTTCACTCAGATGGACCACAAAAACTTATGCCACCAATTCTCTGCATATGTATCGAAACACATTCACGATACTATAAAAGATCAGACTATATCCACTGTCAATATGGAGATAATCTTCTCTGGGATAGTTCACTCCGCCCTACAATACTTCCATACTAAGTGCAAGCACAAATGTTATACCCATTCCTTTGACCAGACCAATAAATCTTAAAAACGTGAGAAAAACAAAGAATTGAGAACTCTAAGGAAACGGGGCTTCAGCTCTCTTAACTGCCAGAAAGCGTACAAACAAATAACAGCAAAATATAAAAAGAATCTTAGACATCTGAGAATTTCAAGCTACAGCAGAGTGCACTGTAACTTAATAAAAGCCATATGCAGACATGATACGAGAAAAATCTGGCAAACCATAAAAAGCAAAGATAATGCTGTGATATCTCCTATGATGAATTGGATTTCTGAAGACATTTGGTGCAATTACATCACACGCAAATTTCAATTGCCAGAAGCATTTAGGAATTTTCCTAATATATTGCTCTGTTATAACGACCTTATTCGATACCAATGGTCAAACGCCGATATAATATGGGCAATAAGCAAATTATCCTACACAAAATCTGCAGGACCGGACAGATTACCACCGTGTATCTATAAGAGTGATGGTCCTCAGTCTTAAATAATAAGTTTGATAACATCATTACGACTGGACAGATCCCGCAATCATGGACTTCCTCTTATCATACCAATATTTAAAAAGGGTGACCCCTCACTTCCAGAAGATTATCGTCCTATTTCACTCATCAATACAGAAGCCAAGATTTTTGCAAAACTACTGCTGTTTGAATTAGAAAAAGAAATCAAGAATTTGGATTTGTACTCTAAATTTCAAACAGGCTTTCGCAAAGAAATGAGCACCATTCTAAATGCAACAATCATGGCCCATATAAAAGCAGGCACAAAACTCAAGAATTCATACCCGGTCTATATGGCCATGATCGATATGTTGGCAGCTTTCGATAGCCTAGTACGTAACCTGCTGTGGTAAAAAATGTTTAAAATGGGAATCCCTGGTGGTCTAATTTACTGGTAGGATACGTATATCACTGGAAGGGAGAACAACTGCTCTGATAAGAACCACACTAGGCTTGAAACAAGGATGTAATCTAGCCGCTTGTTTTTTCAATCTGTACATTGCAGACATGGATGCATTTTGGTCTGAAAGAAGTCTCTTGTCAGTAAAACTGGATACATTACGTCTGCAATGGCTCGCCTTTGCAGATGATATAATCATTTTTGATCCAACTCTAATTGGTTTACAAAATAAACTTCATTGTTTTGAGAATTTTGCACGGGAGCACAATCTATCCCCCAACCCAGCAAAAACAGCCATTATGAAATTTGGCACAAAGTCAAAAATGAAAAACATTAGATGGTATTTACAGCAAACTATCCGACCATTACTTGAGGATACTATACACCTGGGTTATAATATAAATGAGGCGAACAATGGAATATTGGACAACTTTATTAAAACTTAAAAGCCGCCCATTGCTCTCGCAGTTGAAGTTAATTTATGTAAAATATTGTAAACATTCATTAATTCAGATAATAGACTTCTGGACCTTGACAATTGAAAGTTTTCTTCTGTACACATTGGATAACTGTCTTACGGCGATGGATAAGTGCTTAGATAGTCTCCAAGGATCCTTGTTAAAAAGCACTGAACCTTCCACTAAGCATTCCCAACTGTGTCTTAAGACATGAATTGGGTCTAATAGCACTGTCATCAAGAAGGAAATGGCGTCAACTTTGTAACTATTCCAAAATGTGCTTCCCTCAACCCAATTCTTTATATTATGATTTTAAAACAAATATCCAATTTGCGAACACTCCCTCGATCAATACTTTTCATCGTCAAATGCAACATTGTCTCGATGAACTCAATATAACAATTGATGACCTATCGCTTAGACCAGCCTATGCTAAGAAGAAACTGTTTGAAATGGACTGGTGTAAAACTATCACAGCAATTGGAAAGTACAAAATGTATCATGAGTACTGTAAATATACCAAGAAACGTGTTCCTAGATACTCTTATATTGAGACTTTCCCTTGTCAAAACTACAGAAAGAAGTATATGTGGTTTAAATTAAATTTGCTTCACACACGTGAAAGGACAAAACACTGGAATAAGGATATTGTCCATGAAGTGATTGAAAATGTCATTTTTTCCCCTGTGTAGAACAATCTGAAACGTTGAAACATCTGATCTTATACTGTCCCTACTTTAGAATTAGGAGATCTAATCTATTAATGAAATTCTGCAATATAAATTTTGAGCACTGTGAAGAAATACTCTGGCAAGAATGATGGCTGGTGAATACAAACCTCTAATATATGCACTACTCCAACTTTGTGATTACATTGAATGTGAAATAACCCGATATGAGACCTAATGAGATTTCTTTTACCTTTATAAATGGGATTTTATGATTCTTAATTTGATGTTTTAATTAGTCGCAGTCTGTTGTGCCCGAGTTATAATCGGGTCCAAACATGCCTGCCAGTATTTTAAAATTTTTTATAGGTGTAAATAGTCAAATTTACTCATATGAACACATGAATTAATTGAAAGAAGATGTTATTTTCTAATGTTTTGTTTATGTGTATTTGTAACAATTGCTTCTTTTGTAAAGGTCCAAGTTTACTTGAACCAAACGCAAATAAAAAATAAATAAAAATAAAATAAAGATTTGGATGAAAGATATCCAGATGGTTTCAAAAACTGAATATTTGTTTTATTCTAAATTTGCGATAATGCATTGTGTGTAGTAACATTGGGCCATGCGACTACTAATCACATGATATTATAAAAATTATAGTGTACATACACTCTGTATAGCATCCACAGAAAGACGGCCCAGGATGCCCCACCATGCATTATGAAATCAAGAACTCTAGGTACCCTAAAACCCAAAATAAGCAGAAATTACTTTTGGTATACGGTTTATTAATTGAACAGGGTAAGAGGGCATAACCCAGTAAGTCGGGTAAATGTCCCTCCATACAATAAGACTAAAACACCATGCCCAAACTTCACAAAAGGAGATATTGACCTTTCAGAACCTTTGGAAAAACTGGCTAACAAATTACAGGAAAGAAATATGCTAGTACACAACTAAAATGAAGCAGAGACTGGTGGAAGTATGGACATACCCAACCTACTACAACAGGGCAGCTGCTGGCATAAAAGAAACTGAATACAATGGACAATATCCCCAACCCAGACAACACAACAAAGGATATGGGATATGAGCAAGATACCCCACTGCTATACCTAGAAAACAGGAACTTAAGGTACCCTTAAAACTGGAAAGAAGCATAGATGCAACATCACACTCCACAGTGCACCCAGGATAACTCCCAACTTGGGGATTACAGCAAAGGTCATGTACCACGAAGCAGAGATCCCATACCCCCTAGCCTCCCTTTGATACTGGAAAGTACAGAGATCCAATTGCTAAACCAGCAAAAACCAAAGAAAACACATCTGTCCTGTTGCACTGTGTCCAACTTCAGGATGTTTGAATCAGATGCCCCATCAGACACCCATCAAGACCACGAATTCTACTAACAGCTCATATGCCACAACTCAGCGGCCCCATCAGATTCCCGCTAAACCTGAATCTGCAAATATACTTGGGTCAAGAAACAAACGTTGAGGGTCAGGCGCTTCTCCAAGCAACGTGCTGGGGGCAGATCTCTCACTTCTGCGGGCACCTCCCTCTGGAACAGACTCCCTGCCTCTCTGAAACCTGAGCAGAACCATCTCTGGTTCCAGAAGCAGCTCAAGACTTTTCTCTTTGCTTCCGCCTTCTCTCTTTGTCTTCCCTGCGGACCTCCTGTCTGATTGCTGCACTGGTTACCCTCTGAAATACAGGCCAAGGCCCACAGCCCTGCCCTCTCAGCTGCACACCTGCACTGCCTCCACGCAACCCTGCACTTGGGGCTGTATCTGTAACCCTACAGTCCCCCTACCTGCACCATCTTTCCCTTGCTGTTCTGCACTTAACCTTGCACTGCCACCTGTTGGCCGCACTTCTTGTTTCTTGATGTTTAGATCCTATGTCCTGCACTTGTTCCTCCTCCCCTTCCCCTGCCACTTTTCCTCCTTCCCCACCCCGGCACTTGCCCGATCTCAATGTCACTGGGCCTAGTAAGATCATTGTCTTGTCCACCCTTGTTAACCTTCCCCTGCCTCGTCGTGCTTTGAAACACTTGGGTATGGGCGCGCTATAAATAAAATGTATCATATCAAGAAAATGCATTGAAACATAGAGGGAGGTTAAGGGGTTGGGAGGGATTGGGGTAGGGTAATATAGGAAAGGGAAGGTTTGGGGGACCCCGACCCAATATAAAAACACACATTTCGATGAGTGTTTTCAAAATAATTTCTTCAAAAATAATTATTGTGAAAAAATAATGTCTGTAAAACGACATAGAAACCTGAGATTTTATGGAGGTAGACACTGATATATCACCGAATATGTCTAAATGTGGAGCTAAAGGCATTCAAACATCACAGGTGAGCAAAAATGTTTTGGGCACTTTATTAGGCTGCCCGATACCTAGAGGACCCCCAATTCAACAAGGTACTAGATGTTCCATTTCTTAGCGAAGAATGTGACCTCTTGAATCAACTTCTAATTGCCATTAGATAGGCTGGTGCATTATATAGAGGAGTGTTCCACCCTTTCAAAACATTATCACTGCCCAGTACTGACTTGTATTGCTCTGAAGGCCAATGTAGCTAATAGGGCTGGGTGGAGGTTTCAAAGAGATGTGTTGACAGACCAGGCATTTCGAGAAACTGCATAAGACAAAATTATGTTTTTTCAACACAAACACAGGCTCAGTTTAGTCCAATGCAATTGTTTGGGAAGTACGCACAATTTTTATCAGGGGTATTTCCATCTTTAAAAAGGCTGGGGTATACAAATGTTGAGCTATAGCATGGATGTGATAGGAAAGAGTAATGGGTCAGAGGAGTTTATAAACATGGCTAAAAGGTTAAAATCATAGTTGAAAAGTAAGGTAGCTGTTAAATGATACATGGAGCGCTCTAGTCTGTACTGAAGAGAAAACTGTCTTTATTGTTAACATTTTTTTTTAAATTATTCAACAAACAGACTAGCTTCACCATGTCATTCCAGGTATGCAGTGTTATTAAGGAAAACAAATACGACACATTTTAAATGGCACCTGAATAACAACAAAAAAGAAAAAAGTCGGATTTATTTAGTAAAAGTATATATGGGGGTGGGTTAAGGGATTAAAAGGGGTGAGGGTAGTTGGGGGGAGGGTAAAACCGCTAAAGAAACAGGTGGATTGGAGGGGGGTCCCCCCAAATAAAAGAAATTAGTCTTTTTTTGTTATTAAAGTGTCACTGAAAATGTATGCCATTATTTTGGTTGTCATTATAAACGCATGGAACCGTCATTCCAGGGATACAGGCATATATCGATTCAGGTGTTTCCCCGGGGGAAGGGGTGGGGGGCGGTGTTGTCGTTTGACCCCAATCTCAGCTTTCGGGCAGGTCAACCACTTCCCACAACAATTCCTTCCCACCAAACTGCATATTCCCCCATCACATCTGTTCATCCCAGCTCTTGCAGCAAGCTCCCCCCACGAACATGCAGCCTTGAAGTCTCATCTTCTCCCAGGTCGAACATGTTCTGTACCAGTGCGTTCCAAGCCTCATTCCCTTCATGCGTTCCCTTACCATACAGCTGACTCTGCTAGTGACCATCGCCTTAGATCCGCCCACCAGGCTTCTATATTAGGGCTTTCAGACAATTTCCACGCCATGGCAATTCTACGTTTCACTAATACACAAACCAAATCCTTAATTTTGGTCAAGTGAGCCTTTGGTCTCCCACCCCTACGGAACAATCCCAATAGACCATACTCTGGGGGCCAAATCTGGATACCACCCTGTGCCACCCTCTCCGCTACGTCCCCCCAAAGAGTCCATATTACCGGGCACACTCAAAACATGTGTATCAGGTCCGCTCTCTCCTGTGTGCATCTGAGACAGGCCTGGTCACAACGTTTTGCCATGAGGGACACCCTGTATGGAGTCATATATGCTCTGAGTGACATACAATTGGGCGAGTTTAAACCAGGCCTTTCTTGATATTAGCTTGGTGTAGAGCAGTGCCCTCTCCCATTCCGCATCTCTTAGTGCTCTTCCTAATTCCGTTTCCCACTTACTGTGCACCTTCAGCTCTGGCGCACCCAACCTGCCCAGGAACAAATCATATAGTCTAGAGACCATGTGTCCCCTCTTCTGACACGTTGTACATGGTGTCTAATTTCCCGTTGGTCCCCACTTCACTCTGCGGACCAAGCCATCTTTTCCCAATTCTCTTGACCATGCCTAAGTATAGCAGTAATTGCCCTTCATGTATACCATATTCGCTGACCAGGGCCTGGAAATCTTTTATTTTATCTTCTCTTATTAGGTCCCCAATCGTGGCTATTCCCTTGTCCTCCCATTGTCTTCTATTTTGCACCAGTGCATCTCACAGTTAACCAATGATTCCCACCAGGGGAATAGGCACAGAGAAAGGATCTGAGTCACCTAGGTGTTTCCAGCATCTCTGTCATATGTCTTTGCCCCAGTTGCAACAGCAGAGGTGGTCTCTCTAGAGCAAGCTCCTTGTATTCGGGAGGATAGCTCAGGGGCAACGCGCTCGCCTTGGAAGCAAGACGACATAGAGCAACACAGGTTTGATCCCCAGGGCCACGCCTAGTAACTTATGGGTATTAAGCTTGTTATAAATAACTAATCATATTATATCATGATATCATAACCCAAAATACTTCCCTCAAACAATATTGCTTCAGCAAAGGTTGTAATAGCAGAATGTCCTGTGAAGCCTTGTCCCCCAGCAAGCGCACCACATGTTGCAGCTGCCCCACCAGGTAGCACTCGAATGGGGGTACTTTCATCCCGCCCGCACCATAGTGTCTCTGTAGGGTGCTCTAAGCAATTCTATTTCTCCCTCCCTCTCACAAGAAGTCTCACACCAACACGTTCAGAAGATTGCACGTATGTTATAAGGGACATTAGTGAAATAATACAGGAGGTGGGGGAGTATGGCCATCTTCAAGAGGGCCGCTTTTCCCGGTACTGCCAGGGCCAGACTCTTCGAGAACTTCATGGATTCGGCCACTGGGTCAAGCCACACGTTAATGCCTAAATAGTGAAAGTTATTAGTCTCCCAACGAAGTCCCAGTCGGGACAGGTGCTGTTCGTCAAGGTCTCTAAGCCCTGCAAGCAGGAACAGGCAGGACCTCCCCCTATTCACCCTGATCCCTGATAGCTCAGCAAACTGGTCAATGACATCCAACAAGTGCGGTAAATTGTCATCTGGCCTGTTTACATACAGGAGCATGTCATCTGCGTACAAGGAGATTAGGAGCACCACTCCGCCTAGCTTTATCCCGCCCCCTCATACTCCTTCCTGAGGAACACAGCCAGTGGCTCCAATGCTAGAATATACAGCATCAGCAATAGTGGACAGCCCTGCTTGGTGCCCTTCTGCGCTTCCCACACCTCAGAGGTCTGTCTGCCTGTCTTCACACGGACCCTGTGTGCCTTGTATATCGGCTTTACCCATCTCACGAAAGCTTTTTCAATTACGAAATGTGCCAGAGCCTCAACCATCCAGTCCCAGCGGACCGAGTCACAGGCCTTGACTGCATCTAATGAGGCCACTGCACTTAAGTCCGTCAGATGATTAGTGCGGTCTATGACGTGGTGTAGTTTCTGTACGTTCCATGTGGTATTCCGCCCTGGACATACCCAGTTGGGTCTGTGTGTACTAGGTCCCCTATTACTCTCCTCAGTCTGTTTGCCAATACTGCCGTCAAAATTTTGCAGCCTTGGATCACCATAGAGATGGTCCTGTACGATGCACAGCATTGCAGTGATTTACCCGGTTTAAGGATTGATATGATAGTGGCTTCCCTCAGACTGCTGGGTAGTACTCCTAGCTTGTATGCTTCTGTATAGACATGGAGCAATCTAGGTGCTAGTATTCCCACATATGTTTTGTAAAACTCCCCTGGGAGTCCATCCAGTTCCTGGGTCTTGGAGGCCGGGAGTTCTCTTAACACTTCCCTGATTTCTTCTAGTCTCAGTGGGGCATCTAGTGCATCCACCTGGTCTTCTCCCAATTTCGGTAGGTCTATTTGCCCCAAGGCCTCCTCTATGTCCTCTCTCCTTTCTGTTGTCTCGTCCGTGTATAGGGTTTTGTAGAATCTAAAAACCACCTCATTTATCCCGTCCCGCGTTCTGACTAGCTCCCTGTGTACATCAGTGATGGCGTTAATCCAGTCTCTTGGTTCTTCCCGCATGCATAGCCACGCCAGCCGTCTCCCCAGTTTGTCCCCCTCTGCATGCAGATTTTGAGTGTATTTTCACAAAGTCAAAGCGTCCCAGTCTTTCCCATGCTCCCACACATTATTGTCTTAGTTCCATCACTGGCCCCGACACAGCAGACAGTCCTCCCTCAACTTTTTCTGCACTTGCTATCTCATTCTCGATGTCTCCCAGGGTTTTTAGTATATCTGCTCTTAGGCCTCCCATCTTCACTATCGCCTTTCCCTGCAGGACCGCCTTAAATGCGTCCCATACTGTGCTCATTTTCGCTATGCTGTCTGTGTGAATACTAAAGTACTCCTCTATCTGGTCTCTCAAGTAGTCATTAAACAACTAATCTTGCATGGCTTCCGCACTCAGGCACCAGGTAGGTATCCAGGGTCTCGGGGCCACACTCTGCCATGTTGCTATCATTGGGGCATTGGATCGTGTTCTGGCGTTATATTCTATGTACACAAAGTCACCCAGCCTTTCTGATCTTGTGAACATGTAATCTGTGTGTATGGGTACCACGTGAGGAGCTGAGAAGTGTGAGTAGGCCCGCTCTTCCCTGTGCCTCGCTTTCCATATGTCCACCCATCTCAAATCATGCAGCAGGCTGCCTAGAGCTTTGGCCGGTGATGCCCGTTGTGTGTGTTTGGTGTCTAATCTGTCTAATACAGGGTTAAGGGTACAATTATAATCTCCTCCCCACACCCATGTCGCCTCTCTATACATGGTTGCACAAGTACAATGACCCGAAGAACACTGTGGCATCGTGATTTGGCGCGTAGGTGTTTACAACACACATTTCCCTGCTTTCCCACAGTTCATGCACAACCACCAGCCTCTCCTTATGATCCTTTTTAAACTCCAGCAATTGGAAGGGGGCTGTCGGAGCAATCCAGACTAGGACCTCCACTGCGTATCCCGAGAAAGGTGAGCCATATAGCTTGCCTCCCCACTTTCTAGCCTGCATGACCTGCCTGTCTCCGGTCAGGTGTGTTTCTTGCAACAGTGCTATTTGAATACCCTTCCTAGCCAGGTAGCTACATATTTGCAGTCCCTTAACGTAGTTATTGAGGCCTCTCACATTCTAGGTGATTACAGTCACTTCCCTACGCCCTACCAAAGCCGCACGCATACAGGCCCTTTGATTCCCATCGCCCTAGCAGTCTGCCGAAGAGCTCTTCCTGTGTCCACACCCCCCTCGCCACACCCAATCTGTTACCTTTCACTGTTATGCATTCCTCTCCGACCACCCAATTTCTACGTTTCCACTTGTCTGCTAACACCTGTACGTCTTGCACTTCTGCCCCCTTTGCTATTGGCCTCAGACAAACCCCCCCCCTCCCCCCAAATCCCCTGCCCACCGCCGCTCCAGTCGTTTTGTAGCTCCATCCCCCAGTCCCCAATAACTGTAACAACCCAATAACTACCAACCAAACAACAGCCCAGCAGTAAATTGCTTGCTCGGGCCCAGCCACCTCTCCTGTCCCCGCCTCCCCCCCTCCGGTTGACGTGCAGCTGCTCGACGCTGCAAAATTGGCATCTTAAAGTACAACTAGGGTTTGTTACAGTCGCATCTGCAGCGGCCGTCTGGGTGCCCATGCTGGTCCGGTACCATATGCTCCTGCGTTCTTTCTCATATTTACCAGCCTTTTTGCAGCAGGACTGTAGGATGAAAAAAAAACTAAAGGCTGCTCCCCTTCCACCACATTAGGGCGCGTTATTGTCCTTGCTCGTGGGCTGCAGTATCCCCTGCACGTCCATCCAGGAGTGTGCCTCTGTAGTGGTTTCAAAAAAGTGCGACCTCCCGTTATGCAAGACTTTCAATTTGGCCGGATAAATCAACATGTAGCGCATGTTTGCTCGTCTTAAGCGATCCTTCGTTGGATCAAAAACATTGCTCTGCGCCATTGGACTAGCACAGTGTAGTGTGGATAGATTGGCAGCTTTGACGATCCCCTGGTTATAGTTCCTCCTTCTCTGAAGAAGGTCAAAATCCTTTCCCTGTCCTTGTAGTTCATGATCTTTGCTATGATTTGCCTCGCAGGGGCACCCGGTGGAGGCTTCCTCATCAGAGATCTGTGTGCTCTCTCAACAGTGAACCCCTGCATCAGTGTGCCCGGGCCCACTTTCTGCTTGAGCATGGTCTCAATATAAGCCGTAGGAACTCCGCCCTCCCCTCCTTAAAGGAGCCCTAATATTCTGACATTGTTACTGCATGCGCTTCCCTCTGTGTCTTCCGCCCAGTGTTCTAGGATCTTCCCTCGCTCAAGTACGTCAACCACTTGGGTCCGAGTGCTGGCGATGTTGGTCCTGTTATCCTGCACCCTTCGCTCCACAGTACTCAAGCGATCTGCCAATGCACGCACGTCCTGGCGCAGTAGACCGACATCCACGATAACCGAATAAATGTGCTCTAATGACGTCTTCAGCGCAGCTATTGCTGCCAGTATAGGGCCTTCTTCTTGCAGGGTCACCTGCGATGGTGCAGCCATTACCTCCAAGTTTCCCTGCTGTGCTACGTTATTTACTCTTTGCGCACATAGACTTCTATATATGTCTGTCTGTCCTTCCCCTTGCGACTACCATCAGGCATCTGGATTCGTAGACAGAGCCAACTTGGTGCGGACGACACAACAGCGTGTCCGTGGTGGTGTTTAACTCGCAGGAAGAACTCTACCCAGTCTTCCTCCTAGTGCTGCAACAACCCCTCCTGCGCTCATACCATGCTACGTCTCGAGGTGACTTGTATGGGGTACGTCCAGCAGCAGCTTGAGTCTTGGTCTGCTAATGTTGGACTGTTCCCTCCCAGTCTTCACCACTTCACAGCGAGGGAGGATGCCAATACTGCTCCTCCAGCCCCAGTGCCTCCGTGTTCTTGTCTCGTCCTCGGGGCGTTTTCACTACACCTCGGTGTACAGAGCCGACACAACCCACACACCTTGCGAACACTTCTCGTTCTCCCTTCACCGGAGCGAGCGGGCAGGCACCCTCACCCGACTTCCACCTCAAGCTCTTTCGAACTCCTCACAGGCACTCCGTCGCGCGGACTGGCTTCGTGCCCACTTTACCGCCTTCTGGTCCGCTCTGTCACTCCAATCGCTTGTCAATAGAGAGCTGTTAACTCCTTGCTTCTCTGACAACTCTTTGGGACACAGTGGCCACCATCTTGGGTCTTCTCGCGGCAATCTTCAACCACTACGCTCTCCTGCATGCTTTGTGTTTCAAAGTCGACCTGCATGCAGCACCAGTCCACACAGCATCAAACCCTGTTTTCTTGCAATTTTGTGTGAAATTGGGCTAGTACAAGTATCAATGGAGCAGGATCATGCGGGAGCTGCACAGATAGCCGACCTCAGGCCATGGCCGCTAGCCACGCCCCACTGTGATCATCTTTATATTAAAATTTCTAAATGAAGAAGGGAAGATAAACATCCCCCCTCCTTTTCTGACAGAGGTCCTTGAGCGAATGGGATGAAACTTAAAACGGCTTCTATATTGGATTGATAGCTGCCAGAGTTGCTAGGCACAGGGCACTAGGTAGACTTGCCCCTACTTTTTCCTACCAATGGTCACCCTTGCAGTCGAGGCCCTGGTGAGCTCTACCATTGAGGTATATTAAGGTTAGGGAAATTCCCTTTTATAAGCATAAAATTAATGTTCTTGTATGCAGATGACATTTTTCTTTTTGTCAAGAATCCAGCAATTAACCCCTATTGTATGCAGTTGAGAAATGTGTGAACCTCTCTGGCCTGAACATTAATTGCTTTAAGATGTACCCATTAACAGATATGATCAGATGTAAGGCAGAGGTAGTAAGAAACCTTTGGGAATTTGTCAGTAGAGCTATATAGCTCATGGTTAGAAACAACTTTGGGTCAGCCGTCCTGTGGATAGGGCAATTAACTGCAATGGTGGATTAAACTCCCTTTGTCAATTATTGGCAGGGTCTCACTGATTAAAATGGTAATGCTGCTCAGATTTCTTTATCTCTTGATCAAAATCCCAAGGGATTTTCCCGAACATTTTTCTGTCAACTACCAAGTTAAATAACTACAGGTTAAATGGGAAATCGTGTGACTGCTACGTTCTGATGGGGATTAGCTCTTCTAGATTTAAAGCTCTATTTTTTGACTGCTCAAGTCTAACACCGTGTCAATCATCTGTACCCCCTTTAAACATTGCCATTTTACCAATGAAAAGGCATTAGCTGCGTCAAGGATACCTAAAGCTAAGCTCCAGGATAGTTCAACCCAGATTGCTGAGTGTTCTTGTACCAACTAAAAATGAAATACCAACCATGAATATGAAGTGCCCCTGTTGGGTTAATTATTTAATTTCACATTAAAAGGTCTTATTTGTTGCCCACTTAGAAGCAAACACATGTTTCGACCCGCTTGGGTCCTTTTCAAGGCTGGGCCTATATAACACAAGAAATACAATACATTTCTGAATAACAATGGTTAAAATGCCCCATAAATTCACAAAAACAGAAAATCCCATATTCCACGGGAAAGAAAACAGGGGGGGGAGAAGTCCGAGGGGGTATGCATGATAAACCATAGTTGGTTGAAGTCAATAAAGATGCCACATATTAAGAATACACATCAAATATTGAAAGCATATTTAAAAATAAAGATAGTGTCAAAGCAATGGTCAGCACCAGATAAGAAATCTATTCCAATGTTTTTCCCACATCGTGCAATTCAATGTTCAATTCGCAATTCGATACATATGTCACAGAGAAAAAATGAAACAAACGAACCCATGGTCCTTTTAAATCAGTATTCATAAAAGATGAGATGAATAATGAATAGTAAATAGAAAATCGTAATGAGAAAAAACAGGGAAGGAAGAGAAACGAAAATAAGAGAAAAAGAAAACAAAATCAGTACATTGTATTGCCGTTTGGCTTCCTCAAAGACTAAATAAATCATGTGGTCCAGTGTGGTATCACCTGAATGTGCACAAGCAACCTTCAGGTGCCTATCACCAAAAAATCAGTGGTTGTCATCCCCCAAAGCAGTATCTGCGAGTACGTTTTGAATAGCATTCAACCTCTAAACGTGCACTCCCTTACTCTTGCACTGTGGTTCCTACTTATCCCCAAACTCCATGCATACCAAAGATCATGTGCTTGGGCACCAACGAGAGTAACTGTAATGACTTGCACATACTTTTCATGTTCCAGCTAAGCATAAGTGCCTGGTTCATATATAGTCAGCCAAAGCGTATTCCCATGCAACAAACTTGCCTGGCGTAGGCACAAGATGTTCAATCCTCTACCGAAAATTGGTGCTTCCCCAAAATCTATTAGGGACAAATGAAGCCATGATATAGAATACTACAGACAACTTGATACAAAGGTCAGTGATTTATCAAGACAAATAACGTTCATAGTTACCCTGAGCTCTTAGGTCATTGTGAAAATCATATTAGATGCAATTCCAATTGCGCTGTCACCCATCTCTTATCATCCACACATGCACAATATATTACCCTCTGCAAAGGATATAAGAGTCTCAATTAACATCTTAGGTCTAAGTCTTTTGTATTTAGAGAAAAGTGAATCTTTGATGGCGGTATCAACTCAACCCATACACTGCACGTCATGGTTTAAGCAGGCACAACGAGTGAGAAGGAGAACCCAATTGCCCCTCTATTTTGACTAACTAGTATGTCTGGTCTGCCTCTAACACACGAGGCCGAGTTTATGACTTGTTTTTGGGATATCTTTGAGGACAGTGCCTTTAGTCGCTTTGAGAAGTTTAAACAGAAGGAACACATCCGAAGAGAGGCGTTACTATTCTAGGCTAAATCACTCTGATTGGAAATCAGCATGCAAGATTAACATATTTGTCAACAGGTGGAGTGTAATTTGATCAAGCATCATACACATCTCCACTTCATATACATTCACAGGGTGTTTCACATGCGCCACAGTTTGCATGAAATGCAACCAGAACAGTCTGACAGATGTGGGAGGTGGGGCACTCAGGAGACAGACTACCTTAAGTGGGTACGCACCTCGGTTCGGTTCTTTTGTGTTGAGAGGTTATCAGTGAGACAAAATATTCAAGAGCAGTATTGTGCAATAGGAACACTATGTATTACCACAGGCACATCTAAATGAATGTTGAGAACGCAATGGTTGTGGGTGTACCATCTGTTTATTGCATTTCATATAATGCTTATTTGGGGTGTATTGCAGAAACATGCCTTGCGCTATAAGAGTGCTTTATCAAGGTCAGTGGTAGGTAAACTGACTGCCTAAACATGGGCAAACATAGTGAACACTATTCTGTAACAACATTCATCACCTAAGTGTTTTAAGAAAAGGAGCGTGGGCCTGCACGTCAGCCTTGACCCGAGGATCTCCTTTGAATTGTCTGAGGATAAACTATCCCCTTCTTTGGCAAAAGAAGTCAGTCTAATTGCAGTTCGAGTATCACAGTGCAAGATCCAATGTTTTAAAGTTTCTGTGCTGCTGATTAAATTGCAAAAACGACATGACATAGAATGCAGGTCTTCACCCCAATGTTTGGTCCGGTCCTGCGACTGTATCTGGTTGACTCTAAATCGCATGTATGTAGTGCAGGCCTCTGAACATGGAAAACATTTAAGATATACTAAAAGATTACCAAACCTTTGAGGAAACCCGGCATATTATTGGTAAGATGTATAAGATCCCAGGGCTTCAATAGTCAATCGCCAGTCATCCCAGAACAGTTTGGCTTTCACTGCCTCAGGAATTCCAGCCAATTCGACCTCAGAGGACCCTATACGATCCAACAACTTCCCCATCAGACCTATGACAGATTTTGAAGAACATTTAGTCAATCTGATGGAAATCCTCAAAAAGGGAATTGCGAGAAGGAAAAAGAAGTGTGAAGAATTGACAACTGTTTCCAGTGGAATTAGGCATTAAGGGAGATCAAATTCAGTTCATGACTAATAATTGCACATGGAATTGTGCTCGAAAGGCCCAATACATTTTTCCACACCATACCCTGGATATGATTCAGGCAAGGACCAAGCTTTGTGATGCAATGTCTAAACCGTAAAATAAGACTGTCTCAATCTTACCAAGGCAGTACTAACTGGTAAACAAGTGAAAATACACAATTTCTTAAAAATCATCTTCAAGTGAGACAGTATGGGACCCATCTTGTTTTTCAACAAGGTTCTCCACATGTCAACCGACAATGTATTAGTTGGAGTATAGCCTAAATAGCGAATACAGGCAACCTGCTCAACCCTCTCAGTCCCCAAGGACCACCACATGGTTTTCGGTTATCGGTTTGATGAGAAAACCACTATCTTGGATTTCGAGCCACCAACCCTAAGATTATTCTTTAAGTTATCAAGGTGAAAAAATGTCAATTTCATTTGAAGGCCTGCGGAGTTCTATCAAAAATAATGTCGTCCGTGAAGGTCAGCCAATGAATGTTCAGGTGACCCAGTTTTACAGCAATCACCTCATAAGTAGGCCACAGCATTTTCACCCGGAAAGCTTTCCACTCAGCGAGCGTCGAATGTTTGGGCGGGGCAACGCACCCTCTCAGGGTGCCGCCTGAAGATGATGACGAAGAAGGCGACCAGCGGTGCCTTCTTCTCGAGAGCTTCGACGAGGACGAGTGGCCGGAACCACTCCTGGACCTTGAACGCTTGGCCTTCTTCCTCTGAGGAGAGTCACAACTCGACTCATTGGTCTAAGTCCCAGCAGGTCGGGACTTATGGGGCTTGGACACCTTGCCTACATTAAGTTTGCCCTTTTGTTCCCGCAAGTCCTTTCCAGTAATCGACTGTCACTTAGAGCACGTGTCCGTGTCATGGCCCCCGCCGATGCACCATAGGCAGACACAATGCGGATCTGTGATGGACATCTTGTATGCGCAGTCCCAGCATTTCTTGAACCCGGACTGAGGTGTCGTCTGAGTGGAAGACAAAGACATTTTGAAGAAAATCTTCACAGCAAATAGAAAGTACGAGGCGTGCTGAGTTTCACGAAGCAAACAAGTTTGCGGAAAAAACAACTGAGGCTACGGACGCCGTGAGTGCTACTTATAACATCCGATGACGTCACCCTCGACAGAGGCCTTCGAGGGACATCGACCCAACGCCATTGACGCAGGGCACCCTCTGCCAAAAAATGTCCAAAGCAGCCGAGCTATGGACACTACATGTCAAAGATGAGGAATGCGTTGGAGGACACAATCCATTTGAATGAAATAGATGGTTAGTCAGTTTAGCATAGAGCTTAGTATCCCAACGACAGGTTAAACCATTTCTATCCACTTTGACCGGAACCAACATGGGACAGAGATCATAAGTATGAAGTGATGTATTCCATTTGAAATTAATTATCAATGATAACTAGCTCCCGGATCACAAAAATCCAAATTGCTACATTGGGATTTAATAAAAGAAGAAACAAAAAAGTAATCTATCCAGGAGTCCAGTTCGCTTCTATGCCAATAGTAAATATGCTGATTTTTTCTACGAGTTGCCTCCAACTGATGCAAATCCCATCCTGACATAAAAGTATTCCACAGCATCCCCCTCGTCAAGGTTAGTGAACACTTAAGGGGAAAGCAGGAAGGCGCGCTGTAACCTTGTGCCTCAGCACAATGGGCATTAAAATCACCTCCAATAATCATAGCGTGCTGATGATCCACCGTCAACCAGGAGTAAAATATATCTGTTAGGCGGGAGTGAAAACCTTCTATGGAATCCCTCAAAGGGTTCCAATATACAATGATCAAGAGAGCCTCTGTCACTGTATAAGGAAAAATCACCTGTAGCGCCAAGATTTTCTCCCCTGCAAACCATACACTAGATTTAAGATTTGTCTATGGCTATCGTCATGCAGCCCCTGGGCCTACTCTTTTTCCCCAATCAAAGCCGGAACAAAAAAGTAGCAGTACCCCTCCAAGGTAAAGTTACCCACATGCATGCTTTCCTGAATGAAAAGAACATTGTAGTAGTGAAAGTCTGCCAAAGCATACCATACACGTAGATGTTTTTCAAACTGCAGACATTCCATGGGGCAAATCTAATCCCAGAGAGGGTTTTAATGGCAGACTCCACCCATAACCAATCTTGACCTGCCTTTGTTGTAGAGATGGATGGCAACTCAGATTGGATGGAGGTCAAAACCAACGTGTTGAATCCATCCAGGCTCGTTGGCAATAGAGGTGCAATAATAGGCGGAGCCAAAAACATCTTGGCTGCATCCCCAGATGCAAAGTTAATCAAGTCATTGCCTAGACCTTGTAATATCTCCCTCTGTCCCCAAACCAGATTTGCCACAATGTCCGAATAAAAATGAGACACCATGCGATTATTACAAGCCAGAGAGAAATAAATAAATTTGATGTCCCTGGAGTGCAAATATTACAAGGTAGGAATCAAAGTAAATTATTTACTTTTCACGTACCATACCATGCTTTTGTTTATTCACCTCCCTTCTCAATATCTTGGGAGAACAATTTGTAGGGGGAATAGTGGAATTCAAGTCTTCACCACTAAGTTCTGTCACTTCAATTTGTGCAAAAGGTGTCTGAGAAGTGACTTGAGGTAGACCAATTATAGATGGTAAATTGCCTGAGGAGACCCCAAAGTCGTCACCACTGGTAGTTGTCCTAATGGAATCATTGATAAATCTGCCTTATCAGGTTTGAGAATATGTTACACATTAGAGGAGACAGAGAAGTCGCAGTAAAATCAATGACTTTACCATTAATAGACTCAGAAGCCCAGAAAGAGGTTAATTTTGATGGTTGTCCTCTTGCTAAAGATTGAAATTCTGCAGTAGCAGTGGAGGTTGTTCCATCGGAGGGATGGAAATAATTGAAGACAAAGAATTTGCCTCACTGTCTTCAATAATAATGGGATCAGAACCCATCTCTCTGTCTGCACATGGAGCGAATGAATACCCACTTGTCTACCCATGTTAGGCAGTGCATTGTCTTTCCCCTGCTTCATTTCTTTGTTGAATTAGCAACCCACACGCCTGTGTATTAGATGTACCAAACTGCCCGCTTCCCTGGCCCAGAATTTCACTAGATTTCACATTTAAAACGATAATGTTATCAGTTATAGATAATTGAGTCACATGTTTTTTGGAGTTGTTTGCAGATCTCGATCTTGGTGGAGACTGATTTTTAGTTTTTCTTTCTTTTTTTACCCTGTGCGACCCTCTTTTTTCTGCTGCTCTGTTGTAAAATTAATGAAGAGGAGACTCTCGCCACACCCTCTTGTGATGGCTCTTCCCCCATTATTGCCTGCAAGACACTATTTCCATATCAGGGGCAACAACCCCCCCCATCCATTCCATCTGATCAGTGTGGTTTAAAGATTTAGGAGAGAAATGATTTGCAACAGGAACTTCAACACAGTCCTCCACCGTATTATGCTGCACCTCCCTTGCCAAATCCTCCATCAAGGAATCCCCACTCAATAACATGGGTGAGGTAACCAGACAATCAACCAAAGGTGAAGGTGAGTCAGGAGAGCAATAGCATGTTCCTTGATACATTCTCCCACTCCCACCATCACTCCTGGGTTGTTTGGTATTGCCACTATTCCCTTAATTTCACATCCTGCCCCATATTTAGGGGCACAGCAAAATGGTTCAGAATTAAACTCCTTTCTGGATGAGTGACCCCCCCAGAAATCCCTCCACAAATTACAGTTTCTCATTTAGCGAATTCAAAATAGCAGTATTAGTTCTTACAGCATTAGAAACCAGTTCTTGCTGTTCATACAACGCTATTAATTCTTTGTTAGCATTTGTCGCAAACTGACCCGAGGTGTTTCCTTGTGTCAGGCCTTGATTAATGACCACAGGATATTTGTTCCTAAAGTCGTCTGTGGGAGATGTTAAGCTTGGGGATTGAGACATTTCCCGTACTGCTGGTTATCTGTGTGAAGGCCAGACCACGGTCTCTTGACTCTGTTTTTATTCTTGATCACAGTTTCATTGATCATACCTTGATTCGCAATTCCAGCTTCCACTACTCGCCGTCCAGTTGTTTTGGGAGTTAATGGGGACCCCCAAACCCTTGACTCATATGGACTCTCCTGGGCCAGGGCCGACTTGTTGGTCCCACCGACCCCCCCCCCAACCCCCCCTGCCCCTGATGGTTCCACCCGAGACTCAGATAAATGCTGTCATTCAGAAATCTGGTACTCTGGTGAGATCCCGAATGTATTCGCCTCCAATGGTCTGTAGCTTTCACAAGTTATTGTCATAAGTATTGCACTGGAGACCAGTAACTTGACCGCCTCACATCCCGACAGACGTTCTAAATCAGTAATCTCCTTTGAAGTACCTCTCCGTTCAAGAGACAGATTCGCAGACAAAGCCTTGTTTAAATTCTGTGGGGGAACCCCAACAGTGCCAACCTCCCACCATTCATACCTCATATTAGAAACCCCAAAATTGAGACCATTGTTTTTTCCTTAAACCATCCTTAAACAGAAAAGTATGGACCTGGCGCAATTTAAAAACAAACAAATCAGTGGATATTTTCTGTTGTCGTAGATTCGAAGGTGCTGAGTGTGGACATAGTAGTGAGGTATCAGGAAGTTTATGAGTAGAAGCTGGCTGCACCGCATGAAAGCGAATATGCTTGCCTGTAGGAGAGAGATTCTGAGTTACTAGAATGAACCGCAAAGTTTCTGGTAAAATGCATCTCATGGATGTTGGTTTCAATTTGTTTCGGCAGTTGGAGACTCCCAAAGTCAAAGCAGCCACCTTCTTGCCGCTCCCTGATCAGCCATTAGATGGGGTGAAACAGGAAGAGCCAATTTCCTCAGTCCATTGGTTTCCCAAATCCGGCGAAGTTCTTTCAATCGTTCTGGCAACATGAGAAGTAAAGTTTAATTGCAAATGGTTAGTCTCTCCCACCCACTCAGGAAGATGATGAACCTCATCACCTTCCCCTAGAGTCGAAAGATGCATTTTTGTTGTCATGACAGGCATATGCTTGGGGGTGTTCACAGAGGAAGCAGCCTCTCCCCTCTCCAAGTGGAATACTACACCCGACCGTAATGTACATTTTGACATAATATCAAAATGGTCACATTTTCCTTTTTTTTCTCTTTACCTTTTATTTACCCCCTATTGGTATGTATCTAATCTTCTAACGCGCCTAGATACCTCTGGGTTTGGAGCGCTATATAAATAAACAAACAAAAGGAAACTATGCCTCCAACATACAAAAGAGTCAAATGTAGTGGCCGCACTACCCAATCTTCCCCCAAATTAACCCTAGTGCACAGACTCAAAGGCCGATGCCCAACAGTCATCCGTGCTCAGTTGTAGATCCTTATCAGATCAAAACAACTTGGGTGCAGGTATCAGTCCAGTCCCATTCTCTTTAAAGCGTTTGTGTAATATTTGTAATAACTTCAAATAACGTCACAAAAATCTGCAGATGCCGAAAGCTGAGCACCCAGGAACTGGCTCAAAGGCAGAGACCCGCAGTCATCAGTTCACAAAAAAGATTACAGAGGAAGAAAAATGATGCCAGAACAGCAGTAAAAGATGATTAACATCACTAGGAAAAGAAGGGGACATGATATTTCCTTCAGCCAGAGCAGCTGTGGTAGAGAATGTAACTCCTGATGCACTCATTGAACCTCAGTCAATGCATTATCTTTTGAAATCCTTGAGCAATTTGAAGTATTTGTGTATACAAACGACTACACCCAGATTCGAGTGTAGACCACCGCAGGCACTCCTGCAGCACCATCTTGTCCGTGGCTGCAATCCGATGCGGACACCTCGAAGACCAACTTTACCCAGGTAAGCCCTACTGGGCTCACTTCATTCCATCCTGCACAGCTAAATTGCCCTTTGATGCCATCTAACATGGAAAACACAAATTCCAGCATCAGCAGTGCAAAGCCGACCAGGCCGTTACCATTGTATGCCTTTATATCACTGGAGCACAAGCTCCCTGCTAAAATGGCCGCTGCTGCCTCGCATGAAGTTGTCCAACACCTTGACTGCCTGACCCAACCTGGGCCCAGGCTAGAGGCGGATTGGCCGCATCCCGCAATTAATGGCCCAATCTTGGGAAGCTGACAGGCAATGCCTGCCCCTCCAAAGGCCCCATCACAAGGCCTTCTCATCCGTCTGGCCATAGCTGGCCCATCGCCTACTCACCCTGACCACCTGCCCACACCAATAGACCCCCGAACACAGCCCAGCACTGAAATGCCAGGCAATTCTGCTCTGAACAAGAGTACCGACAGAAATCCCAGACACGTGTTTCAGTCTCGTTGGACCTCATCAGTAGGGTGGAGCTCTGCCAGCAGTCAGCAAGGGGTACACTTCTGGATTACCCTAATAACTTAGGGTGAGACACAAAGTAACTTTAATTATGCAAAAACAAGGGGGGTCCTGGGAGTCCTTGTGCAGGCCAATAAGTCCAGGTTTCGAGAGTCTTACCCAGATTATTTTTAGTTAAAAATACCATGCCTGACCCTTGGACCCCCACCGCCATGCATGAAGAAATACTCACATTGTGTGAATCTGAGGCGCTGGAGGGGGAGGGGGCACAGGCACTGCATTTTTGTACTAGCATGTATATATGAGAGAGAGAGAGAGAGAGAGACACACACACACACACAGGGGGCTAGTGTGCAAGCATGACAAGTGTTATTATGTAGCTAGATTTGTATTAGGCATCTATGATAAATTAAGCATAACTGGTATTACGTTGCTAGACTGGCATTTTGGTGCAGCCAGTATACACCTTTCTCAATGTGGCATGACATTTTGTATGATCAGTGTTATTACGTGGCTAGATTGGCATTTTAGTGCAGCCAGTTTGGACATGGTTTCATACTGTGGCATGACATTTTTAAAGCGAAAGCCAACTTGAGTATGGTCTTGTGTGAGGTACTATTATATATTGGCAGAAAAGAGTGGACATGTTTTCTTAGTGTGTCATTACTGCCATTATGTGCAAAGAAAACAGGAGTATGATCTTATATGGGAATACTGGCATACATTGGTGCAGCCAGCATGGAAATGTATGGGCATAGCATGAAAATGTTTTTATACTGGCATATTTTGTCAACAAAGACATCATGAATGTGTGTTGGGGAAATCAGGGAGCGAAATTAAGAATAGATAAGCAGCTGCTGTGTATACAACATTAACCAGGGACCAGGAGCTAATAACACTAGGCAACAGGGAGCTAGTACAAAGCGTTCTGCAAATTTAACTTCCACATAACTTCCACATAAGATGCAAATATAGGACTCTGTCCATTATTTATGGCACTATATGCTTTAATTGTCTTATAGATGTGTCCTAATGTTTATTTATCGATTGTCCTAAATGCACAGATTTAAATTCACATATGTGGGGGCGTGGCTTGGAGCCATGATGGTCAGATCAGCTCCATAAGAGCTCCCGGTTTATGCCATGCATCCAACCGTAATGCTCTGGTGATAGGCATTCTATAGAGCATCCCGACGAGGTTCCAGAAGATGAAAGTGGCCCTGCACAAAAAGATCTAACCCCGGGCACCTCTCAACGCCTGGAACGGATGGCGAATCAAGTTTGAAGCGGCACCGGAGGGCTGAGGGGGCTGAGGTTACCTGCTCTCAAAACGTCGGGCGGCACCATAAAACCCGCCTAGCAGCTACGGAGGTGCACTGAGCCATAAGCAGCCCCCGGAGTGGGTGAACCACCTGCCTGCTGCACACTACACCCAAGCGGAGGAGTGCACTAGCCATGGACGGCTCCAGCCAAAGAGCCCAGACGTTATAGCAAACAACAAACAGGCGCCGCCAGCCCGCAGCAAGCGGCTGCACCAGACAGCGCTGCACACCGGCGTGGGGGCCACTAGACCTCTGAGCCACAACGAACCAGGGGAGCCACTGGGCCTGAGTCGGAGACGCACCGAGCGCCCCCTGGGAACAGGGACCAACAGAGACGCACCGTAGTGCAGTGGGGCACCACTAACGAGTGGAAACTGAAGAGGAGGTCGGCACCCACCTCACTCCCCAGGGTATCCAGAGAACTTACAGTACCCAGCGCAAGACACTGAGTGATTAAGATGAGAGGCGGAGGGTCAGGCAGCTGCAAGCTGTGGCCAGGTGATCCCCCCACCCCGAAGCCCTACCCGCGGGAGTGAACAGCAGACGGGAGGTTGGGGTGGTCCTGGTCACCCACCCCCCCAGCGCAGAGATGGAACTGAGCCGTAGCGTGGCTGGGCACAGCTAGCAACCCTCGCCTCCACCCACTGAGCTAACAGCGGTCCCCGACAGCTTGTGAGAGGCAGAAGCCCAAGGATCAGCAGAACCCCAGACGGGAGCAGCCGCAGCGGCCCCGGGCCTCCATCAATACGGCATACACTAACCCAGTGAAGCACAGTGAGGCGGGCCACCTCACCAACATCCGACCTGCGCTCACCGCTGAAGGGAAGCCAGATTCAGAAGCAGACGCGGGCCGGGCCCCCCCTGCAGCACTATCCCCACCCCCATCTTGCAGGGGCAGTGAATGCTCACCTGCAGGATACAAACCTCGCAGGAACTGGGACCGGGGGGTCTGAAGATTCTCAACTCCACAGTGGGCTAGGGGGCTGTGCGGAAGGCCCAGCCAGCCGCGCAGTCCTAGCACCTGTCATGTTGCAAACTCATAGCAGGAGGACTAGCCCGCCCAACGGGGCCCCCTACGTCCCCACCCACACCCCCGGGAATGAATTGAGCAGTGGGCAAACCTTTCTCAGGAAGGACCCGGGGCCATCACCATACAAGCCCACAGGGGCATCATAAAGCTACGGACACTCCGAACTGACCCACAGCCCATGAAGCACGTCATCTGCCAATAGCCACAGGCCCAGATCATTCGCATTAACATCAAAGGAGGTATTTGTTTTATTTGTAACGCGCACCGTCCGGCCCGGAGGCATCAGGGCGCAACTTAGACATGGTTACATAACGGGCATACATAAATTCAGTAGATACAGTACAAACTCTTCAGAGCATACAGCAATATACAATATTTATAAAGTAGGGAATAGAACTGGTGCTTTGCTAGGGCAAGGCTCCCGGGTACATAAGAGGTCTGAGTTTCAAGGCTGAGTGAAGAGCCAGGCTTTCGTTTTGGCCTTGAAGGCACTAAAACATTCTTCTGATCTAATGGTGAGGGGGAGAGCATTCCAGAGCTTGGATGCTAGGACAGGGAAGCTTGATCCACCCGCTTTTTGTAGTTTGAACCTAGGTATAGTTAATTGGTGGGTCTGGGCGGTTCTTTGTGGGCGGGTAGGCGCGTGGCGGGATAGCCGGCTGCAGAGATACATGGGGGCTTGGTTGGCTAGGCATTTGTGGGTAAGGCCTAAGGCTTTCAATGATATTCTGTTTGACAGGTAGCCAGTGTAGATTGGATGTAGATTCCGAGATGTGGTGGTTTCGCGGGAAGTTTACAGCCGCTCTTATGGGGTTGTTCTGGATGATTTGCAATTTGTTCGAAAGTTAACCTCCTAACAACGGTGAGCTCCGGCCCGTGGAGGGTCCCATCAAAGGCAACCAGGCACACACGGACACAGCTCAGTGCCCCAGCCTAACGATTGAACGCTTGACTAACCTTCGCCCCGATAACCCCAGCACGCTGCACGCCAATCCGCGTGTCACCCCGGAATCCACTATGGCCAAAAAGTCAGCCAAGCAAGCGGACATCGCAACCCTGCTAGCCACCCCCGCACCAGATCGATGCAGAAGAGAGGACCGCCCAGAGTTAGGTGAAACAATTGCCGAGAGCACACAAGTGGAATTACATCGGGAAGTCCCAAACCAGGCGGTCACGAAATCGGACCTCCAGGACCTCCTGACAGCATTAACCAAGGAATTCCAGAGGGGCACCGGAGAGGTGAAGAGCACCATCACGCTTCTGGAGGTGAGAGTGGGGGAACTGGAGACCAGGACAGCAGAGGTCGCAACATCCATATGCGAACACAGCTGTGAGATCGAGAAGGGGGCGGACAGGCTAGCCATGTTAGAAGCTAGGTGTGAAGCACTTGAACTCAAACAGGAGCACTCAGAAAACCGCTCCCACCGCAATAATATTCGCCTGAGAGGTATCCCCACATTCATACCGGAGGCGGATTTGGAGCATTATGTAAGCAACCTCTTTCGCTTATCCCGACACTACCGGACGACTCCCCCCTGGTGCTCGACAGAGTCCACCGAACCAGAGTTAGGGCCAACTCCTCAACCCCGCCAGATGTCCTAACCAGACTACACTATTTCAAAGTCAAGGAAGAAATCATGCTGGAGGCAAGAAACTCTCCACGAATACTGTTCAGAGATGCTTCTATCTCCCTATACCAAGATCTCGCCTCAAGCACACTTCTGAAAAGAAAAGCACTAAAACCACTCACAGAATGGCTGAGGGAGACAGGCACACCGTACCACTGGGGCTTCCCCACAGCCCTAATCTTCACCTGGAAGGGAGCGTCCGCCACATACGCAAAGTACACAAAGCAGAGAGACTGTTGAATCCAGACACGAGAGATGGAACCAACAACGAAGACGATCCCTCAGAACAGGAAGAACCAAAGGAGCCCAACCGCTCATGGTCGCGCACTGAGGGGCGGCGCAGGAGAATCAGGGGCCCCCCACTCAGAGGCCAACGCCCAAGTAAAGTCGGCTAAAGTTGGGCGACACCGGTCTCCCCGAATCTCCAGACCAAACACGCACCACCAAATTCCAGATGACAGCCGCGACCGCGAGCTACACATCGTACCCCCGAAGCAAAGCAATACACTAATCTTACATGCAGCTATCACCGCCATACAGCAGAGGGCCAAGGGCCTCATACTCAGCAGAATGCGTTGGCCCAAACTACCAAGTTTTGTTCTACGAGGGGGAGGGGGGGAGGAATGGGGTGGACACTGAATGGGGCACAATTCACCAAAACAGGACCCAAATCAATCAACGGCCGCCCGCGCAGGCCGGTGAGAGACAGCGTTTAACAGCACCCACCATCCGCATCCAGATCATCCCCAAATGGGTTCACACCATAAATAAATCTGACTATGACCGCCTGGAATGCCCAGGGCTTATATTCCCTCAGAAAATGGAAGTCTGTGGAACACTGCCTCGCCCAACTAGAGGCCGAGATAGTCTGCCTACAAGAAACCCACCTCCTGGCCACGGATGAGCAACATGTCAAATACCAAAGATTCCCGAAAAGATATGTTGCATCCTCTGGTCAGAAGAGAGGAGGGGTGGTGATCCTGCTCAGCCAATCAGCAGGATTGGAGGAGGAAGCTGCAGGGAGTTTGTTGAAGGCTGTGATTCGACTCCGGGGCAGTATCCTAGCAAAGACGGGCTGAGGCATGCCTAGCTGCTGAAAGGGAGATCACAAGCCAAGTGTGAGACAGTGTTTCTGAAGGACAGCCTAAAACGAGACTCATTTGCATGGTGAGTATAAATAGGCAGACAAATAAGCAGGCCCCCTTTTGCAGGGTGCCAAAGTGAACACAAAAGGCACACTTCCTTAATCTTTAAGGTACCAAAAGATTAATGGAGTAGCCAGGGTTTGAAGTCTTGGGTCGGGGTTTGTCCTTTCACACAAAGGAGGCAATAATTAGACATACTATCCAATGATAAGTGAGGGGGGGCATCAGTGCACTGGAAAAGTAATGCTCATATTTTTTTGGTAACCTTGAGGTTAAAAAGAAAAACCTGTACATTTGAAACGTCATGCTAATATAAAATGTTTTTGTACATGTGCTTTATGGTGAATGCTTTGTTGTGTTTTGTATTCCTGCTCAGTAATTGAAATAATAGAGTTGACCGTCTCTTGCTGATGGGACTGAAAAATATAAAGTATCTAACTGTGAAAGGGTGCGATTGTCTTTATTGCGTCCAGTAAGTAAATTAGTGATTAGCAAAAGGGCACAGTGTGAAGCCTGACTATGCATAGGTAAAGTCCTGAGGTATAATAAGAGTGGCAGAAAGGAAGAATCAGGTTATTTCTTCCTACAACTCTGTGCCTGTAGGCAATATTACATCTGTTAAACGGACTGTCTCTGACTATCATTTGACAATTAGGTACGAGTTAAGCTCTCTTTTTGACGTGCTATTATTTAAAGATGAGCTGGAAGTGATGTCTCTTCTACTAAATACCACCCCCAACAACACATTATTTGAAGCTGTGCTGGGAGTGATGTCGGAGTTAAACGAATGCAGTTTCTTGCTGGATGCATAGGGATTTTTTTTTTCAACTGTTGAACAAGAGTTAACATTTAAGGATGTATATTAACTTGATGGAAAACTTTGATGGTCTTAAACCTACTCTGAACATGCTTAATGTCAAATTTTTGAAACCTGTTTGGTAACCTATAGGTATATTTAAACAAGTTTGGGCTGATGATCTTCAGCTCATGTGCCACCGCCCCACCTTCCCCATGTTCTATTTTTCCCCCACACCCCAATAATGATTTCTAGTGACGCCACTGCCAAAGGCCAGTCATGCACAGTGCAACTTGTATTTGCTATTTACAACAAATTAAGTTTGTTTGCAGTAAATAGCAAACACAAGTTTAAAATATCCCCTTACTCGCCAGCAAGGTCGAGTACCATCCAAATGGCACTCGCTCTTCGTAAAATCTCCTCGCTAACATGAGTGGATTAGTAGATTTTGCCAGCCCAGAATAGACATCTAATTAATAAAGAATTGCACACTATCTGGCCCGGTTGTAAAACATACTATTCAGGCAGGCTTGTTTAACAGGAAAAAAACATTTTGAATAACCAAGACAACAATGGCAAACTTCCTGCAGAGTTTGGTATCTGAATCAAATATTGTAGCAGCATTAAGACTGTACATGAACAGTTGGAAACCTCTTTTAGCACAAGAACCACCACACATAGATAGAATTAGCAAAATGCTGCCCTTGGCAGAACATTTGTTTGGCTCTCCTCTAACCTAATATAGACACTTTACCAGCACTAAAGGATTGCTTTTCCACTAGGTGTTCCCAGAACTCTGCATTGAATCAATCAACCTACAGATTACAAATGGTTAAAAATATGCATTAGGGATACCAGTGATAATATAAATCAACCTTATTAGTATCAGCAAGCATCTCTTAATTGTGTCAAGTAGACCAAATTATGTTATAGATTACAGTAAAACATTACTAGTACATTTTCTTGTTAGTAACATCTGTCAAAGGTGAGATGTTCTGTATGTTGAAGGGTCACAATATAAACTCACAAAACGTAAAAAAGATAAGCGTTAAATGATACTGACATGGCCAGTATCACTATCTATTCAAGACATTTTGAAGTAAGATGATGTAAACATTCTAATGACAAAACTTAAATTTTGTTGCAACACAATGGTGCACACCCATGAAAAATGAAAAAGATGTTCTATTCTATCTCATCATTGCTACTGTCATGCTGCTTTTACTAAATGATTGGTATGCTTACTTTTGGCAGACCATGTATCAACAATATACAACTTGCTTTTTACTCATTTTTAAGGGCATACTTTTATTGGTCCAGTTTAAGAAGCCATTAAAAATAAGACTAATTTCAGAGGTGAAAAGAAATTCGCTAAATCAAGGCTTTATGCGTTACAATCATTTAAATTGATCAATGCTCCACAAAATAAATGGGCTCTGATGGACGGCTGGAAATGTAGTAAGATGCCCTCTGAGAACTAGAACGCAAGGGCGACTAATCAAGTTTGCAAACATTGATAGCATCTACTCACAAAACATATTGCTGGTTAACAAAGACAGCATTTTAAAACATCTTTACAGGTGTGGGTGAAAGTGTCAGAATTGTGCACTGCTTACCAGCCCTGCATCTTCTTTTGGATAAAGGACCGTAAACATTTTCCAGTTTTGAGACAGTAGAGTTGAAGGTTAGGTGTTCCTGATGCTCCATCTTTACCCGCTACAAAAAAGAAGAAACAAATTAGCCACATTGGTCAGTACTTGTAACCTCTCATTTATCTTAAAAACCACCACCAATGAATCAAATGTCTGTATGGTGGGTTTGATGCATTTCACTAGACATATATTTCTGTCTCAAGAGGGTCACAACATCCAATCCACGTAACAGCTCTGATTTTGTCAGAGAAACTCCTGCTATGTCCATGGGGCAGAAAAAAACAAATATTGAGGTTTACTAAAGATCATACTAAGACGAGAAACAAAGGGAGGTGCTGAGTGCATAGTTGAGCCTATGACGCTCAGGCCCTGGAAAATCAGACAAACCAGGCAATCACCTTTGGAAAAGATACTCGGAGGGGTCAGTCCTTAACGCGAAAGGCAGAGAGAGAATACTAGAGGTGAAACCATTGGACTGATCAGAAGCAGAATCAACATAGGCAAGACGAACTGTGCGAGAGATAGTGGATCACTTGCAGTAGAAAATCACTTTGTATTGGAGAGCCATGTGATGAATCCAATGGAGTCATCACTGATCCCCCGGCGGTAACCGCCTGCCAAGTGGCCAGGAGATGGCAGCCGCTACCTGGTCCTGGGCGTGGTTTTATGAGGGAGGATCACATGGGAGGAGACAACTACCAAGGAGACAACTATAAGGAGACGTTTTGGCTCCATTGGTCAAGATGTGGTATTCCCCCCTTTTCCTATGAGGAAGACTCTTTGATATCCTAGTTCCTAATGGCCTATTGTCATTCTAGTCAAGCTCCACCATTGGCCCAAAAAGCCACAACTCAGAGGTACCACCTTCTGTTTCTAATATGCCTTATTGCAAACATCCTGAGGAAAACCATTTGAGAGGTAGAAGCCCAATCACATTCATGGATTCCAACTCGCATAATCGCTCAGGTACGCGAGGCGGAGGATGAGAGAGTGTGTGCAAAGTAACAAGTGCCCAAAGATCAACGTGCAGGATAGTTGTTTTGCAAAGCCCACAGTGCATGGGACATTTAAAATATGGTGACCGCAAGCAGAAGTCGAGCATGCAGGAATGGCCGGTGAACTCCAGGCAGAGCATCACGAGCACGAGACGCACAGAGATGGTTACCGGAACAAAAGGAGGGATGATGCAGACAAGCAGAAAAAGCCACAGAGATGTGAGGAGCTGCGCAGAAGCTCCTGGAAGTCGGGACACTCTTTGAGGCAGCGTTCGTCAGTCCAGAGCGAGAGGGGAAGCCAGCGTGTGACCGCGGTGCCGCAAAGAACGCTGGAGAGACTGCCACAGACTCCAGAGTGGAAAGCGAACAAATCCACTGTTCCACAACGGCACAGGCAGAGTATGGGGATGCTGGAAGAGACCGGTGCGTCTACCCAAAGCAGCTGTGGATCCCTGGCCATCCCAACAAGCGCGCCAGCTCAAGTTTGATAAATATGAGATTGCTAACGATTAGAAGAGCATAAGAAGAATGTTTACATGCAGGTAAGATACAGTCAGAATAAGGAGAATGTTCGTATGCAGACAAGACACAGTACAAAGAAAACCCCCAAACCAATACAAGTGCATGAGATACCAGTGTGGGGGAGATGTTTGAACAAGTGTTACCATAGGCAAATATATCAAGTACCTCATGTTATAGGCCATTTTGGTATAACCGAGGAACTGTGAATCAATTAAGAGAAGTCCTGGCAAACTAGCACCAGCCAGCTGAGGTTAGGTAAAGATTCCTGGCAGGCGAGTATACCAGGTGATCGAGATTGAATGAAATCTTACAGAAAGACTGCTGCAAAACCTGTGGTTTAAACAAGAACTTTGAGTCCAGTGAAGAAACAAAGTAACTAATAAGTAAAGTGGACATTTTGCCATCCTATTTAAGAAACCCAGGGAAGGCACGCACCCTCTGAATCCAAGGGTCTCTATATTGTAGAACATTTGTGTTGGCATCATTATTACATTTTGGTTTTGAAAATTATTGCCAACATCAAGAAAAAGATATGTCCTTGCACCCTTTGTTGTTTTGTTTCAGTGTGAGGGTCAGGATAGGACGTTTGGACACAAGGACGGCTTTTCAGTTACTAACTTCCTGACACAGACTGATCCTTAGTTTTGATTTTTAAGGAGGGAATTCCTCCTAGGATAGGGCCAGTTAGGCAGTTTTCCCAACTCATTTTAATATTGAATAAATGTCTTTACTTGAGAATATGAATACCTTGTGTCCTGACTCTCAATTCTTTTTAAAACTTTGTTTATTCAATGGTCATGTTACCAGCAACACAATACAATGATGTAAACATATAGTGTGCAACAGTGCAACTTATCAACATCTGAAAGTTTTCTGCAAGCATAACATATTGGGTTCAAACACTTTCACTATCAGAAGCCATTTCACACAGATACATCCTGAACGGGGTCAAAATGTCCTTTGGGCAGCACGTTGTGGGTACAGAGAGAACCAATCGCTTTTCAGCCTCATTAACATAGGTTAACTCGCGAAGCCAGTTATTTATTTTGAGTGCATGTTTATATTTCCAACACTTTAATATGCATTTCTTAGCCACAGCACAAGTAAAATTAAACAACCTTCTTGTGGTTTCAGAGGATTTACCAATATCACCAAACAGGTACTTAAGCGGAGCCAGACAGGATGGAATGTGAACCATATCCTTTATGCCTCAGCAACACTGCCCCAGAATGATGCAATTAGAGGGCACGACCAGTACATATGGAAAGCATCTGCATGTGGGCTACCACATTTTAAACATTCGCCATAACAGTCAGGCATGAATTTGGCCATTCTAGGCGGGGTGTAGTGTAGTTGGTTCAGGATTTTGAACTGAATCAAACGCAACCCAGCATTCAAAGATACTGATTTGGTTAGCTGCCAGTATTTGTGCCATTTGTCATCCCCAATCAGGGTTCCCACACTAGTTTCCCAACTTAATTTAATGGAGTTTTGAGAAGGGACATGAGATTGCAGTAACCCATACAGCCTGGACACATCGCATTTCGTACCCTCCCTAGACATAATGGCTCTTACACATTCTTGTGATTCAGGAATGATGGCCATCTCTTGTGGAATGCAGTCCTCATTCGGTGGTATTGCAACAGGTTCAACTATCCACCCCCAATAGTATTTACAAAGTCTCGTTGAGTGACATTCTCCCTCAGGATACAAGTCACCTATTTTCATTTGTTTAATAGGATCCCAGGACTTTTGTAGGGTCTCATCAAAAGTGGGTAATAGTCTAGGAAAGCACCATAATGGCGCTTCTCGGTCATAGGGCGTCTCCATATTTAGTTATACGAACATTTTTGACCATGCGCCGACAGTGGTACTAACCGGGTCTAATGCGCAGGAATCTCTATGATGTGCACTAAATATAACTGTACTTAGGTCGGTGGGGGACACGGCATACCTCTCGAATGGTATGTGTGTAACCGTATTGTCAGGATTACACCAATGCCTTGCAAATTGGGCTTGTGATTCCAAGTAGTAGAGCTCAAAAATCTGATGCTGCTAGGCCGTCACTTGTATATGATTCAGCTAGTTTATGCCAGTTCATCCTCGCCATCCCAGGTCCCAAGACAAATGTAGTAGCTATTGATTTAAGCCTGGTGAAGAAGGTCCTTCCTGGCCACAAAGGGATATTGCAAAATAAACATAACAGCTGTGGGAGGACCACCATTTTTAAAATTGCTACCCTCCCATATAGTGAGATTGTGAGCTTTGCCCATAGCTGCAGCTTTTTAGATAACTGTTGCATGTACATTTCATAATTGTCTGTATACAATGATTGTCGGTCACCTGATAACATAATACCCAGGGATCAGAAGCGAATGGGTGCCCATGTAAATCCACCAATGTTGGGTGGCAGTGTGGTAATGGGTGTGATAGGAAACAATTCTGATTTGGAATCATTTATTCTATAGCCGGAATATTGAGAGAATGTGTGGATGTCCTGCATGATGGGGTCAAGATTGCGTTGTGGGTCTTGGATATATAGGAGTGTGTTATCAGTATACAATGATATTTGTGGAGACCAGCTTATTCTAATCCCCCTACGTCCATGTACCTGTCTCGATAAGGGCAAAGAGTATGGGGGGGAAAAGGGGCAGCACTGTCTGGTGCCTCTTCCAAGGAGAAATAATGCTGAAAGTGTTTGGCTGGTTAGGACTCTTGCTCCTGGATTGTTATATAGGAGTTGTACACAACTAAGGAAGTAAGGGCCATCCCAAAGCAGCGGAGCACCTTAAACAAACATCTCCACGGCACAGGATCAAATGTCTTCCCGGCTTCTAGGGTGGCGGCAGCCACTACAGATTTTGCTTCAGGACTCACCTGAGCCATCACCACAAATAAGCGGCAGAGATTCAAAGCAGTCGACCTTGTGGGAATGAAACCCGATTGATCCGGATGTACTAACTGGGGAATACTGGGGAGAAGCCTTGTTGCCAGGATTTTCGCGCAAATGTTTGCATTCGTATTGATCAATGACAGAGGCCTGTATGAGGCCATGTCAAGTGGAGGTCTGTGTGGTTTGAGCAACACAGTTATAATGGCTTCACGCATCGACGGCGTGAGTGCGCCCTGCTCCATGGCCTCTTCCCATACCCCCAACACGATATGAGCCAATTCCTGGTGGAATTCCTTATATAGCTCAATCCCAACGCCATCAGATCCAGGAGCCTTCCTGGATGCCAGCGACTTAATGGCACTAACAATCTCATCCTGTGCTATCAGTTGGTCAAGAGTGAGTTTAGTTTCGGGCGAGATAGTGGGGAGTCCCAAATCCTCTAGATATATAGAAAGTTCATCTTCCGTGACCTCATCTCTGTTGGAAAACAGCATGCAATAAAAATGTGTGAATGTGTCATTTATATCCTTTTCCCGGGTCATGGTTGTACCGTCTGCAGCTTGAATCCCAGCAATAGTGTTGCAGTAGTTTCTCTGTTTTTAATAGGTTGGCAAGTGATATACAAGCCTGATCCCTCCCCTCTCCATATCTGCAAGCTCTCACTGGGGTGGCCATATACAATATCTCCCTGTCTGCTAACTTATGGAATTCACCTAATAGGTCCTGAATGCGTGCTAGGGTCTCATCCTTATGTGTTGTGCTATAATTGTTTTCGTGTTCCCTGAGCTGCCAGATTTGACCTAGTTCTCTTCTAATATTTTTAAGTGATTCAGTAGATTTGGACATGATAATACCCCTGATCCAAACTTTGAAAGTCTCCAAAAGCACCATATGGGTATGGACGGATCCAACATTATTGACAAAAAATTCTGCAATTTCAGTATGTAAGGCCTCGGTCACACATGGGTCCTCAAGGATTGCAGGAGGCATCCTCCATTGTGGTGCACGTGGAGGCAGATCAAATATTTCAAGAGTAAGAGCGACTGGGGAGCGGTCAGACAGCGTGTGTGGGAGTATATCGCAGCTCTGAACCATATAGGCAATAGAAGTGGTTAATAACCAATAATTTATTTGGGAATCCATGTCATGCATTGTGGAATAATACGTGAATTCCTTACCATGTGGGTGAAGTGTTCTCCACACATCAATGAGGGGCAGATGCAACAGAATTTGATGTAATGTGTTAGCTGCCTTTGTAAGCATCCGTGGGGCCGTAGAAGATCAATCCAATTACGTGCCAAGGATGGTGTTAACGTCGCCTCCCCAGATTACCCAGGTCTCATCAAGTGGAGTAAGCATGTCCACAATTTCCTAGTAAAATTTCTAGTCATACAGGTTAGGCCCATAAGTATATATTAACACAGTTGGGTGCACGGTAATCTCATCCCACACAAGTACATATCGTCCTAGAGGGTCAACCTTGTTTCTCGTGAACCTGAAGACCAATGAGGGAAGGATAAGAGTGAGAACACCACTGGCTTGTGTCGAATATTCTGTGTAGTGGGCCCCACGTGTTGGCAAGATGGTGTTAACTTTCTGCAGAGCATGTGTCTCCTGTAACATCAGGATCTGTGGAACATGTCTTGACACATATGAATTGACTTTCCGTGCCTTGCCTGGGTTGGAAAGGCCCCAGACATTCCAGGTCAGCAGCTTTATCTGCAAAATTTTGCCTATGGGACTTGTACCTGCCATTTACAAAGACCTCGTCCACCCAGTACATTGTGTGCACACTTATTTTTCTTGCATTTCTTCGCAACATGACCATTATTTTCAAAACATTTAACATCCCCGAACAACCCCGACCTTGCCCCCCCTCCCTACTCACCCCCAAGCCTTACCAACAGCCTGTCTGAGGGAGCTGTTCACGCCACAACTCCCGATTAACAATTCAGGCAAATCCTCCTCTAATTCGTGTGATTTAAACTGTGCAATAATCGGACCCAGCCCACCACCCACACCATCAACCCCAATTAGATGATGAACCCCTCCCATGGAGGGAACCATCCAGAGGCGCGTATGCTGCAGCAACTATGTCAGCCACAACCGCTTCCCACCGACCGGCCAATTCTAACTTTGCATGTATTGATGCTACCCAATTGCTCCATCTCACATTGCAACGCATAAAGTATATAACATCTTACATAGGTCAGTTTGCTGGATCCCTCATCAGGTCTTGGGACTCTGTTCTGGTCTATATCCCGGGTCCGGGGGGGAATTTGGATTGAAGATTCAACATAGTTCATAGCTTCAGTGGGGTTTTCAAAAAAGTGTGCCCTGCCACCATGCTAGATCCGTAATTTAGCTGGGAAGATCAAAGCATACGGAATCCGACGCAGTCGGAGCTGTTTCTTTACCGGATCGTTATGACCTCCTCTGGGCCTGTACCCCTGCAGCAAAGTCCGGATACAGGTGCATATTACTTCCCTCATACCTCAACGTTCCCATCTCTCTGGACATCCTAAGGATCAAGTCTCTGTCTCTGTAATTCAACAGCTTTGCTAGGATGGTGCGAGGAGGGGCCCCCGGTTTGGACGTTACGGGCAGGGTGAGATCGGCCCGCTCCACCAGGAACTGCTTGGAAAATGTCCAAATCTTTGCATTTTCCTCTTATCTTGAGCAATGCCTCCTTTAAGTGTGTTATGTCACAATCGTGCTGATCTACCTTGTCCTCAGTCACACTTATTCTAGCTTCCATTTCCGATATCCGAGCACTCTCCTTCTTTAGTTTCGCCTTAAGTGACCCAATTATTGCTACTATATCAAGTTTGACATTTACCGATAAAAAGCCTGTCTGAACAGTAATAGGTGTTCTTCTCTAGAATTCCCACTTGAGGATGGGGCATAACCACCTGTGGGCGCCGCAATGTTTGCTGCCGGGGTCTGGGAGTTGGTAAATGAAAACAACAAGGGGGGGTGGTCCTGGGAGACTTTCTGCCAGACATGAGTCCTGGTTACAAGAGCCTTACCCAGAGTCTTTAGCTCACTATCTTTCACAGAAAAGAAATATCCCAAAATCAGTCTTTGTCCTGCCCTAAGGCAGTCCAGCACCGAAATGACAGGCAATTCTCTGAACAAGAGTACTAACAGCAACCCCAGACACGTGTTTCGGTCTGGTTGAACCTCATCAGTAGGGTGTAGCTGTGCCTCTCTAAGAATAGTGAGCAAGGGGTACACGTCTGGATAACCCTAGTAACTTAGGGTGAGACCCAAAGTTTCAATATGCAAATAACACTGCCCCAGGGCAGGACAAAGACTGATGTGTTTAGAATATTTCTCCTCTGTGAAAGATAGTGCGCTAAAGCCTCTGGGTAAGGCTCTTGTAAACCAGGATTCATGTCTGGCAGAGTGTCTCCCAGGAGCCCCCTTGTTATTTGCATAGTTGGTAAATGAATACATAGGGCCTATCTTCTTGCCACTGGCAACTTTTGTCATTGTCGATAGGTGGCACCAAGGATGCCTTTCTGTTATCAGTTTGGTTTGCTAAGTAATTCCACAAAGGATCTAACTTGTATATAGCTTAGCAGTCAGCTGGCCCGGTCCCTCTCCCTCAAGTTTTGGGCGAAAAGTATATGGGCTACTCTGAATTTTTTTGCAAAGTTTGGTGATTTTTGGTCCAGGGGGGTCCCAAAACCTCTTTTTTTCCCCCATAGACTGAATGGGGGAAAAACTTTGCGCACGTCTACAGGCCAAATCGCTGGATGGATTTTCACCAAATTTGCGGAAGCAGCAGGGGCTTGGTCCCGAAAGCATGCTTTTGTAAATTTGGTGACAATCCATGCAGTAGTTTTCTGTAAAACGACCAAAAAGTAGGTCTAAAAAAATTAGTGCTATCTACGTCCGCTCCGCGGTCACACTTCCCTGTTCGCTCCGCGGACAAGATACCGATTGGTTAAGGGGCTGGCGTCATGACCGCGGACATGCGACGTCTCTGCCGATTGGCTGCAGTGAGGCTTGTTCTGCGTTAGATTGTTTGGATGCGCCCGACATTTTGGATCTGCCGACAGCACAGCGGCAAAATGCTATTTCGAAAACTGTTTTAGTGTGTCAGAGTGCTTGGGGAGGTTCAGAGAGTAAGAGTAGGGTGAAATACTGTATTTGTTCAGGCGGTAGGTGTTAATGATGTATTCCCTATGGCCGCCTTGTTCGGGATGTTTGTAAGTACAGAAAATGAGGGGTCTCATAAGGATGGTTGTTACGCTCACCTGGCTCCCACAGGGGCGTCGGTCGGACCAGGACTGCTGCGGCCTCCACCCACGTGATGCGTAGTGCAGCGATGACTGACTGGATCGGCCCTCCTAATTTTGGCTGCTTGGCCCGTAGAAATATTCTCCTACAAGTGGAGAGATGGATTTAGCCACTTGTGGATTCAAGTGATAGCACCCCCACTGTCCTCCCCACTAATCACCTCTGAAGCGCCCTCTCAGCAATCTCACCTTATATTCTTGAAGGATGAGCCCTCCATCCTGCGAAGCACGCAGGGGCGCGTTGATGACCAGTTACTTCACTGGCCTGAAGATATTGGAAGAGTTGTAGACGAATCCTGACTCCAAAAGGTCCTGGCGAAGAGCCGTAAGAATATAGTTCGTAAGAGTTCAAAATGTCTTGAATTCACTCCTGTCCAATTCTTCTTTTATCTTGCAGCTTTGACCCAATAAGAAGATTGACAGCTGAAAGCGCTCCGGTAAAAGTCTGTGTTACCCAACACTGTCCGGTAAATAATGCCAAGGGTTAAACTTGCTGCTTTCTCCTTATCTTACAGGTGCGGCATAAGAAGATGTGGCGTGCTGATGAATTATACCTCCGGCGGTAAAATCAGGTAAGCATATGGCGGCTAAAGAGATTGTCTCTGTTTGTTCTCTCTGCTCACCTTGTTGTTTCTTGTCCCCCTTAGGTGCCGGGATTCGGCGATGTAAAGATGGAGACAGCGCCGGATCGAAAAGATGCTGCGTGGAACGGTGAATATGGTGCGGCGCTGCTGCTGGCGATGCGACGCGTTTAAAACAAAGTCTTTCCTCTGGTTTGAAGATGCGATGAATCCGGAATCAGGTAAGAAATCAGGTAATACTCTTGTTCTCTTTGCTTCTTTCTAGGTGCTCCAGGTTCGAGGTGGGCGTGGCTGAAGGCTGGATGCTGCTGCTGGCACGGCGAGAGTTACGCTGCTGGATGCAGAATAACGCGAAGCGTGTGCTGCTCTTCGGGCATGCTTTAAATAGCCTCCAAAGCAGTCCCAGGTCGGTATTCCTCCCCGACCACACCCGAGTAACAAAATAGTCCCTAAGGTAAAGTAGTCCCTTCCAGGCCTCACATGGGCTTGGATCTTCTTGCAGCATGGTCTGCATCAGGTAAGTGTGCACCTATGGCGCCAGGACTGATGTCCCATATGAGCCTGTCGCCATAGGCGCCAGGACTGAACCCAGTCAGCCCCTAGCAGTTGTTGCTGGGTTTTCTCAAGGTGACATGATGCCTGCTCCCGGGGCTGATGGACGTGGTCTGGATGCCCGGGGGTATGCATCATGACATAGTACTTCAGTCTGTGCTGTGCACAGGGAACTTGAAACTGTTCCAAGTACACGCGTGGTGTTAGCGAACATTGAAGTTGCGTACATGGAGTAATTATAATGTTTCATTCTATGGGTGTGCTAATGATTTATAAGCGACCATGGGTGTAATATTATGCAGTGGTTGTGGTCAGGGTCAAGTGTCTTGGGTGCATGGCCGTAGGCCATACTTCCAAGACTCTAGGCCCTGGCCACAAACATCGCAGCATGTCACAGATATGGATACACCTGTAGTATTGCTTATCGATCAGATGGTTGTGGGGAGTGTGTACAGTCTTGGGTGCATGGCCGAAGGCCATGCTCCCCAGAACAAAGTTGTAAGCACTTGCTACAGTTATAATGTTTCATTTTATGGGTGTTGTAATGATTTATAAGCGTCCATGGGTGTAATATGCTGCGGTGGTTGTGGCCAGGGCCTAGAGTCTTGGGTGCATGGCCGTAGGCCATACTTCCAAGACTCTAGGCCCTGGCCACAACCACTGCAGCATGTCAGATATGGATACACCTGTAGTATTGCTCATCGATCAGATGGTTGTGGGGAGTGTGTACAGTCTTGGGTGCATGGCCGAAGGCCATGCACCCAAGAACAAAGTTATAAGCACTGGAGTTATAAGCCACTGCACACCCATGCATTGAAATATCTATGGACATACACCTAAGACTCTAGGCCCTGGCCACAACCACTGCAGCATGTCAAAGCTATCGATACACCCGTAGTATCACACATCACTTAGGTGGTTGTGGGGAGGGCCTGCAGTCTTGGGTGCGTGGCCGAAGGCCATGTACCCAAACCCAAATTTATACATAGTGAAGTTAGAAGCCAGAATGGGTGCGATATGCTGTGGTGGTTCTGGCCAGGACTGAGAGTCTTGGGTGCATGGCCAAAGGCCATGCACCCAAAACTGAAGTCATGAGCAGTGAGGTTTTAAGTCAGCATGGGTGTGCTGTGGTGCGGTGCGGTGGTTGTGTGCACGTCATACAGTCTTAGGTGCATGGCTGCAGACCATGCACCCAAGAGTAAACTTATAAGTAGTGAAATTATAAGCACCATGGTTTTGATATGCTGCGCTGGTTGTGGGTATGACCTATAGCCTTGGTTGCTTGGCCGCAGAGTGTAGGTGGTAGGTTATACATCAAAGATGGTAGGCCCTGCCTACAGCCACTGCACCATATTACTACCATAGATTAGACGTGCAGATTGGAATATGTATGCCATGTGTGCAATTATGTTTGCAAAGGTAGCGGGCGCCCCTCTCTCGACAGAACAAGGCCTGATAACCTGTTCAGTGGTTATTAACCACTTGAGAGTTCGCAGCCACTGCTTTTACTCACTGTGCCTTTCACAGATGGGAAATATCCATTTGCATATCAGTCTTTGTCCTGCCCAGGGGCAGTCCAGCACCGAAATGCAATGGCAATTCCAACCTGAACGAGAGTACCACCAGCAACTCCATACACGTGTTTCACCCTTGTTGGGGATCATCAGTGAGGTGAAGCTAATGCCTCTCTAAGCACAGTGAGAGGGAGACCACGTCTGGTTGCCCCCAGGAGACCTAGGGTTACCAATCCCAGGTTCCTTGAAATTTAGTTTGCAAAGGTAGCGGGCGCCCCTCTCTCGACAGAACAAGGCCTGATAACCTGTTCAGTGGTTATTAACCACTTGAGAGTTCGCAGCCACTGCTTTTACTCACTGTGCCTTTCACAGATGGGAAATATCCATTTGCATATCAGTCTTTGTCCTGCCCAGGGGCAGTCCAGCACCGAAATGCAATGGCAATTCCAACCTGAACGAGAGTACCACCAGCAACTCCATACACGTGTTTCACCCTTGTTGGGGATCATCAGTGAGGTGAAGCTAATGCCTCTCTAAGCACAGTGAGAGGGAGACCACGTCTGGTTGCCCCCAGGAGACCTAGGGTTACCAATCCCAGGTTCCTTGAAATTTAGTTTGCAAAGGTAGCGGGCGCCCCTCTCTCGACAGAACAAGGCCTGATAACCTGTTCAGTGGTTATTAACCACTTGAGAGTTTGCAGCCACTGCTTTTACTCACTGTGCCTTTCACAGATGGGAAATATCCATTTGCATATCAGTCTTTGTCCTGCCCAGGGGCAGTCCAGCACCGAAATGCAATGGCAATTCCAACCTGAACGAGAGTACCACCAGCAACTCCATACACGTGCTTCACCCTTGTTGGGGATCATCAGTGAGGTGAAGCTAATGCCTCTCTAAGCACAGTGAGAGGGAGACCACGTCTGGTTGCCCCCAGGAGACCTAGGGTTACCAATCCCAGGTTCCTTGAAATTTAGTTTGCAAAGGTAGCGGGCGCCCCTCTCTCGACAGAACAAGGCCTGATAACCTGTTCAGTGGTTATTAACCACTTGAGAGTTCGCAGCCACTGCTTTTACTCACTGTGCCTTTCACAGATGGGAAATATCCATTTGCATATCAGTCTTTGTCCTGCCCAGGGGCAGTCCAGCACCGAAATGCAATGGCAATTCCAACCTGAACGAGAGTACCACCAGCAACTCCATACACGTGTTTCACCCTTGTTGGGGATCAATTATATGTGTGCAATTATACTTACTGTTTACTTTGCTGAAAATCCATATATTTCTTACGTGACTTTAGTACTTGGCGGAAATATCCTTTTTTAATTTCTGTGATAAAAGAAAAGAGCATGTTAGTGTTTGTATTTCATGAAGACTTATTACATTGTACAATAGACATTTTACCTTTTTTTTGGACCCTCATATTTAGTTTACAAACCAGTGTACTGTTCATTTTGCTCAGTTTCTGTGTTTGTTTTTCTAATCCTTGGGACTGGGGGAAAAAATCCTTGTTGGATTAAAAAAACCCTTTCTTTGCTATGCTACAAACTATTTATTTGTTTTCTTTGAGTGTTTCTGATTAATGTTATGTCTGTTGGCTTGTTGCAGATTTTTAAAAACAGTTACATACCTGTTGGCGTATTCTAACTGTGCATTTTTTCCTACCGATCTGCGGTATTCATTTATCTGTGTGGTTGTTATACACTCTTGGGCAGTTAGATTCCTGTTGGCGTATTCTAACTGTTTATAGTCGTTTAATTGAATTTTTGTTACTGTTGTAGTACACATTAGTTATTAAATTTTGGCTTTAAGAAGATTAAATATGCATTGGTAAGATTAGCTGGCAATCTCTGCTTTAGAGTAATGGTGCTATTACATTCGAACCATCCACTTTTCTTTTTAATATCTGCAGTGTAGTGACCTGCATTGGTTGTAGCTCCTGCGTGGTAGATTATACCTATTGTTGTAAAGGTTTTCTTTCCAAGTGACACTTGACCGTGTGTGAATCCAGTCAGTTTACAGTTGTTTTTGGTACCATCTGAATTGTAACGTAGAAGCATAAGTATTATGTAGTTACTATGTGTTTGTCTCATAAGGTGGAGTGATTATCTGAATTGCACATAGCACATAATCTGCCATGGTTTGCATTCCATACAAGTTGCTGAAATGGAATGGATTCCCAATTAGGAATGGATATATATACAAATCGATAATTTGGGATTTGTTCCTGTATCACATTGTTACAGAGAGTGCATGTATGTTTCCATATGTATGAAATCCGGAAGATTTCATTTACAGTTATGTTTTTGTTTTACAGTACTTGTAGTAAGTACATTAGAAATTCTTGTGGATCTTCTTGTGAGCTTATAGTGAATCTCACCATTCCAGCACAGTAGTCCAATTCTTGTCTTATTCAGTGAACACTGTACGTGTAGTCAGGATTGTTTGTTGCGTTTCTATGAAGGACTAACATTTGCAAACACAAATGGTCTGTACTGTGTAAGTAAATATTGTTAACACTTGGTGGCAATTGAAATAGAATATTCATTGCTACATTTGCATAGCAACTTACACCAGTTTCATTTGAAAATTTGAATGGAACACCTAGTTCTGTCTCTGAGTGCTTTTTTCTGAGTTTTTGTTCCTTCTTTGAAGTAGTACCTGATTTACTTTCCCTAATAGGTTCTTCTTTGCTTGTGGTAACTGTTGACATTTTCGCTTCTTTTGTTTTATTTGAATGATTTGCCGTCAGATTTTGTTGCATTTCTGTTAGAATTAGTTTTCTTTTACCACGTTTTACTTTTTCTGGAACAGGATATTGTTTCAGATGGGGGTGTACAGTGAAAGCAGTCCAGTGTGTTCTAAAATGCAAGGAATATCAGCGTTCAGTTTACTTGCATCAAGTTGATAAGAAACAGACCATCAAGTGTACTTAAGCATGATAGTGCTACGTAGCTCATGCCTTCTTTAAAGACTGTTTCTCCTATATCTATTAATGCTTTGTCTAGGGTAAGACCTTTGGATTTATGAATGGTGACTGCATATGCAAGTGTTAGAGAAAATTGTTCTCTACGTACATACATGTCTTTGAAGAGAAGGAATCGAGCATTTGAGCGCCCTATGCTTTTCACTTCTAAAAGTTTGTCAAAGCGAATATTGACAAACTGAATGTTGTCACGTGGGTATGTTGGAAAGCCAACAACTGTACCCAGTGCCCCATTAACTAGCCCTTGCTCCACGTCAAGGTTACGTTTAGGCATTACTCTACAATTTAAGGATAATTTTAATATTTTTTTCCAAACCAGCTGTGTTGGAGATTGAATTTTCTAAAGGTATTTCGTCTTGTTGTGGCTTGCTCACAAATGGGTAGTGTCATAACATGTACGTCTAGTTTGTCTGTGGCGCAAATTTCCATTATTGATTGCATTTCTTTTTTTAACATTGTTTAATTGAATTTGAAACAGCTTGCAAGAGTTGGCATTAAGGCCATACAATTAACATTTTTGTGCGCTAATTGTTCCATAACATCAGTAGCACATGCATTATCGCCATAAAGGGCACAAATGTGCCGGTTTTTCAATATTGCTTGTGCTTCTTGAGATAGTACACCAACTCTAATACTTTTTAAAATGTTGGCATAAGTGAGATCTGTAGATTGACGCATGTTTTCTGTTAATTCTCTGTATTGGAAATGTTGCCAAAGATTGACATTTCCTATGCTGCCAACAGTTTTACGACAGAGTTTGTGTCCTAAGGTTTTAAAAATAGGTTCACCTTTTACTGTTGTCAATTATAGAAGATCTCCGAAAACGATAATGTGTTTCCCTGCAAAGAGTTCTTCGTACTTTGTTTTCCGTACCTCTTGCAATCTGAGGTGAATCAAAGCCAACATTAGGTTGGAGACCATGCTCACTTCATCTATTAGTAGCATTTTCATTTGTTTTAATATTCTGTGTAGTTCCATTGCAGCTTCAGTAGAAAGTTTGTAATAATCTCATTTGTTTTGGTGTTCTACTGGAAGGAGTAGTAATCAGTGTAAAGTGACACCGCCTATGTTGTAGGCAGCTAAACCTGTGGGGGCAGTTACAACAGCTGACAGTTTGTCGTTTGTCAATTGTTGAAGGAACTTGCTGATGATTTTGATTAAGAATGTTTTGCCTGAATCAGCTTCACCATTGACGCATAGTAGTATAGGTTTGTAATTTTGGCAGGTACATTCTTTATTTTCGTGTTGTACACCATGTGCAATTTGTTGTGTTACTTCTTCAAAAATGGTGCGCTGATCTTTGTTAAGTTTTGCTTGTAGTACTGTTAAGTCTTCTATAGCTTGTTCATAGTGAAACATGGTGTATCCACTTCTGTCATAGCTAATTCTGCCTCATTTGCTATTAGTGGCTGTCCCAGTGGTTCTTGGCTTCCTGTTACTGAAGGATGACTACTGTCGGAAGTGTCCTATCTAGTTGGGCCTGAAGTAGTTATTCGTGTTGCTATTCATTGTGCAACATTGTTTTGTACTGCGTAAAGTTCACATCAATGATAGCGCTTTCAATTGCTTTGAAAGCATCTTCATAGCAGTCATAGTTATCTAGTATTTCTTCCTCTTTTCTCCATGGTTTAAAAAGTTGTAGCAGAGACATGTAATATAGTTCTTTCTTTTGAGGAGTTTTTAATGACAATTTGACATGATTAATTAAGCTTCGTTTGTTAAGTTTCACTAAGCTGCCTTCACAATCTGTCACTCTATATGTACCTTTGCTTTCATCGGGTTTTATATTATTTTTGTATGCAACGTTTTGACCTATGTGGTATAGACACATGCTTACCAAAGTGCAACTCCTGTTCGGATAGAATGTGTCCAGTAAATTGTTTTTTAAAATGTCTTGGCTGTTGGGATCATTTCTGGAAATTGTTTCTATGTCCTCATATGATTTTAGAACTCTTTTTCTAGATTTAGCAGGACCAAGACTTAGCCATACTACGTTGTCTGATTTTCCATACAAAGCAGTACCGGTTAAACAATCTGCCGCTTCATAGGCGCGACATTCTCTATAAGAGAGCATTTTTATGCCTAGGCTGTACAATTTCTGAGATAGTGTTTTGTCTGATGATAGGTCATTCCAGAGGTCTTGAAGCTCTGTTTTTTCTGCTTTTGTTAAGTAGGCTGTAACATATCGTGCAACTGCAGTGGAATTGTCTGCAATGTATTGCACATCTATGTTTGCATTCCATAAGAGGGCAATGATTGTATTGTAATCATTGATTTATTTTGATTCTTCTGTTCTTTTTATGTAATACGTGTTCTTAGGTGATTTACCTTTAACACTATGTCGAACTGAAGACATGAAGTTGTTCACTTCACCCGTTTCTGTAACTGGTCTAGGGAAACCAAAGCAGCATTTGGTGTAGTATTTCCCTTCGCTTTTGTATATGCAACAATATTTGCCACATTTGTGTCTTTGAAATTGTAAAATCTGTCCATGCAGGTCACTATGTGTCTGTTGTGAAGGGATTTCACAAGTGACATTTTTGGATGAACTGCAAAACAGTGGCATCACTGTTGTGACCAAATTTAGGTGCACCTTTGATCCATAAAAGCATGTGAATATGTGGTGCTCCTCTCGCTTGGTATTGTTTTCTCCAAAAGAAGTGTTGCACTTCTCCGAGGGGAGGAACAGTTTTATTACAAATAAAGTGTAGCATAGCAATGAAAAGATGATGGAAATATCTTGACACATTAACTGGATCTAGAGAGCAAAGTTCTACAGGTGTTAATATATCTATGTTGGTTTTGTTGTTGTTTGATATGCCTAGGAACTCATGAAAATCTTCCCATGCATATTCTGCATAACTTAGTGTACTAAACCAAGTCGGTGGCCCAAGGTTTCTGATCATGCACCATACATCTCCGTGCCGTCGGAACCAGTATTCTTTTTTTTGTACCACGCATGTTTGCAAACAGATTTGTTATACTTGATTGTAAAGCATCATCTTTTTCTTGTACTTTTTGTATTGTGTAGCTGACATATTTTGAAAGTGGGTTCCAGATTTCAAAATGTGTGCAACTCCGTAACATAGGGTTGTTAGTTCACTTTCAAAGAGTAGGTGGAAAATGTATTCCACATTTTGTCTAAATCTGGGATCTTGCGAATACATTCGTAATGAGAGGTATTCTGATGCCGTAATCTGAGTGGGTCTATCATCATATTTTACGCCTTTGACAGTAAGAAATAGCAGTGGAAAAGCATGTGCTTCTATACTTTTTTCCCATATGCTCATTGGTGACCCTTTGGTTTGTCACATTTGCTAAGTTTCTAGTGCATCATCTATGCTTTCATTGGAATGCAATGGATGAATTGTGTAATGGTCCAAAAGAGTAGATACTGCAGCAGGATCCAGAAGTTCAAATTGACCAGTTTCTGATGACTCTTGAATTACTTCAGTTGTTTCCCTTAAGCTTTCTTCAATATTTATTTCTTTGTAGTATTCGTTATTGTCTTTCAGATATTGCAAGGCTTGTCTAACTTTATGTAAGTCCACCAGTTGTTGCCAAATTGTTTTGTCTTTTGTTGGTACACCATTTACCAAGACAATTAAAGAATGCTGTATTGGACGATGCACTCCTAGAGCGTGTACATTTTCTGTTAGATCTAATGGCAAGTAAACTACTTTGCCATGAATGCCTTTCACCAATTCAGAGGAAGATCATTTTGCTGTTTTTGGTTGAAGGCGTATAATTGCTTGTAATGGGTGAACTGTTCGAATTATGATGCTCTCATATAAATTGAGTTGTTGCAGGGGTTTTGGTAGTGGGAACAATTCCAAATTATTTGTGATCACACGTGAAGGAGTTTGGTTGTTGTCCAATTTTGTAGTGTAGTAACTGCAACATATTAGGGATTCACTTATTTGTCATTGTTTTCTGCTGCAAGGTAGAGAGCTAATTCAAACCATTTGGAATTTTTATTGTCTTCTATTTTGTATGATACGTCTATATTTTTTGTGTTTCTTTTGTAAAACGTTCTGCAGCAACACACACACACGGTTTGGTAGTTCAGCTGATGCACTTTTACATTTTACTATTTCTTTTTTTCTTTATTTCTTTTTTGTATGTGTGTAATAGAAGGTTGCTATGTGCGGAATGGTTGCTAGTCTGTTCTAAAATGATTGCATTTTGTAAGTGGCTTTCACTTCTGAAATATTTTCTCTGGATACGGTTGATTTCTTGTTGTAGGTATTTGGGTGTACCATGCAGAAGAGTGTTATTTAAATTGGCTAATACTAAAGCTGAACTTTTAGCATAGTACATTTTATACACTAGATCTTTTACATTTGAATGATGTATTGCTATCCTTTTGATATCATGGAAGGTGCTTTTGCAAATAGGTCCTGAAATGCAGGCTAATGAATGTCCTTGTAGTCCTGCGTATTTGCGCACTGGACAGATATCCATATTTTCCAGCACTTTCATTTTAATTTTATCTTTACCTCTCACATACTGATTGAGGAACTGACAAAGATTTGTTAGGAATGTCACACATTGATGTGCATGGCCATTTGTATACTGGACTGTCTGGTTCAGTCGAATCGAGAGGTAATTCTGAGTTTTCAGAGGATACTTTTCTAAGCAGTGTTCCTTGTTCAATGATGGTATTATTGATTTTTTCATACCCTCGTCCACTGCTATGGATGGCAATTGTGTTTGTTTGATTATGTTTCTATGCTTCTTCATTAAAATATGGTTCTGTGGTTGTTGTGCGACTCCATTCACCTCCACAAATATTTAAGAAGTTATTTTTGTTCACATTCCGTTTATTGACAAGTTTCTTTTGTAGTTTAGTAATTAGTTTTGTTAGTGGTTTCATCCTATTTAACACTAATCTAAACAACTTCCTTTTGAGAAGGATTGCACTGTCTACGAGAGCTTGTAGGATTCATTTTCTATGGTAGATTTTAAGTGTTGAGGATGATTTCGGTCCTCTTCTTATTAGATTATGAAGGACTCTGTGGCGAAGCATTTTTGCTAAAATACTTTTTTTACTATGGGTTCTTGTTACTATATCAGGATTAATAGGAGCATTGTTAGCAGTACTGGTAGCCGATATTTTGTGAAGCATTTTGTGTTTCGTGCCACATTTTGATAGGAGGTGGTACAGTTTCGGTATTAGGTGTTTTGTTCCAACGTTCTCTACAAATTCTGCTATAGATGGATGCTTACTTGGGACACTTTATTTTCATTTGCTCTTTTCATTTGCTCTATTTCTGCGTTCCTTTCTACGGACTTGCTTTTTGGTAGGCATTCTTTGGGGTCTGTTGAAAAAAAGAAGGCATGGTTTGATCTGTTGTACAATGTATGTGTGCTGTGTGGATGAGTGCATGAATTTGATGGGGAAGCTGTTTGTGGTGGTGTGTGAATGTGCACTGGCCTGTTATAATGAGTTGGTGAGCCTAATTATATGTTTGTATACTACTACACTGTGCTTCAGATGAGAGTACAAAGTGAGCTAGTGGTGAGGAGAAGCATTAATAGTAAACATAATGGTATAAAATTGAAACAGCTATTTCTTTTCTAGTACTAACATTCTAAGGCTTCTGTATGTTATTTGAGTTCCAAAAACAAAGGGATTTGTGAGCCACTCTGCCCGTTATTCTTTGTTCAATAAATGGGGATTTGTGGGTAGAATGGTTCGGAAATCAATGTTTGTTTTGGTGCGCAAATAAAATAAATAACCCAAACAGTCTCTTTGAGGAGCAGTAAGAATATAAAGGTCATACTGTACTTACTTTTTTTTGAGGATTGACCAGGTTTCTTCGTATATGTCGTTTGCAGTGTAGATGCTGTTGATTTTCAGGAGAGTAGTCTTCACTGTGATTGTAAAAAGTAGAAGTTAGTAACTGTGTGTTTAAAGCAGTGATGTTACTGTGCACGTTAATTTTGCATCTTTCGTCAGAGTATTCTCCTTTGACATCTCAGCAGAGTGTATGTGTGCATTTCACTACACTATGTACTGCCTTTGTATGTTATTTGCAGTATGTTAGTTGAACGTGATTCGCAAATGAGTACAATTTTTAGTTTATGAAAATGCCTTGTTTTTGTTAAGCTGTGTTGTCCATAGCAGAGAGGTTTGTAAGTGATAGGTCATTGTAGTAGATGGGAAGAAATCCACTACTTTCATATTATAAGTACGCATCTGAAAAATCGGGAGACCCTCAGAGGGAGATGTCACCACATCAATTGGGAGCGTTTATTTTTCTTGTACGATCGGATTGGAGGTAGCATGAATGTAGGCGGTACACAGTAAAACATTGTGACATTTTCTAATGGAAAATCGAGTTTCGCGCTAAAATAGGGAGTGTTACGTATGTATAGGTTATGCGGGAGACAGTAAGAAGTAGTGCGGTTTGTGAATGAAAAATCGGAAATCTTGCACATAAAGGGGGAGCGTTGGTATGTATTGGCTATTCAGATTTAGTGGCATTAATTTTTTTTACATGAAATCATAAGGGTTGCACATGTTCTCTGATTAAAATATACATACGTCCACTTTATACTCATGCATGTGTGCATGCATGGAGATGTACGTAGAAATCCGCGACACTTGCACAGTAGTTTTTGAAGTAGGTGCTTTCCAATGATATGCGACTTGCATTCAGAGTGATCAATAGTACATTTGAAGTGCGAAATTTTGATGACGGAGTTAGATGTAGAGATGTTGCATGTGATTGGCGGATTGGTTGTGTGACTGCTTAGCTGTGTCCAATGAGGGAATGGATTCGCGAGTGATGTTGAAAGGGTAGAAGGACTGGCTAAGAGTTACGTGCCGCACGTAGACAGCGCTTGTCCGCGGGTAGGGCGTGTAACATACGGGGTTCTACAGCAAATCCAGCACGGAAAGGGGACTGTAGGCATCAGCTAATCAGATGTTCACATTGTTCTTTTGTGTCGAAAGACGGTGCATATACTGAAGATGGCAGAGGTGGAGAGAGTCAGGGTTTTGGTCCTTGGAGATGTTTTTGTGCACGATTTACAGCACTATTCCGAAAGTAGGCATGTGGCACACAATTTCAATGTGGGAGGAGTGGAGGTGGTGTGGCGCGCTGAGAGTGATCGCAATGTTGCAGCAATTCTCCAAGTTTGCAGAGACATGCGTAGGATGACCACTCCCCATCTGGCACTTTTGCACTACGGTGCTTGCCATTTGGGCTACGTGGGTTCATGTACTTTGTTGGAAGATTTGGAACAGTTGGTGCAAGCAGTCATTAACATCTTTCCAACTGTGTAAGTAATTTTTTCTGGGTTACTCCCAGGAGGAAAATGGGACAACAGTTCTGTTTTCTGTCCTTATCAAACTATTGGGAGGTGTAACATCAATCGCGGCATGCTTGCTTTCATGGTACGAGCTGGTATGTTTTTCTGCAGCCACGAGAACATTGTTCCCAGTAATGCGGCTTATTTTGAAGCAGATGGTATTGCGTTATCTTCTTTGGGAAATGCCATGTTCTTTTGGAATGTAAGGCTTGCTTTGGAGAAGATTCTGTAATGATTTTAGGAGTAAAGTAAGAAGAAAAAATATTTTAAAAATAATACAAAATAACAGGTGCCAGGTAAGGCATCTGCCCAAAAAATAAAAAAAAATGAAAAAAGAAACGCCTCTTTTCAGAGCCCACCATAAAGGGGAAAAGGGGAATAATATTTAAATGTACAGTCGTCACGTTCTGATCCTCTACGTGTCCCTGGACATGGCGGTAGTCTGGAGACAGCGCGTATTACCAACGGGGATTCTGGGGTGGAGATGCATGAGAATGTGCGATGGTAGGGATTGGTCTGTAAAGGTCAGTGGGTGTGTTCTGAACGGAGAAATTTACTGGAAATGTCTTCTCCCTGACAGGACACCAGACAGCCATGGCTCTGTGTGCTCGAAAACAGATTATCTGGATTTTGGGAGACTCATGGATACATTGGTTTATGGTGCATGCAGAAAGTTGCAGTCTATCTGCAGATCTTGGATTTCCTCATGTGGAAGTGCACTGGCAAGGCGTGCGTGGAATGAGGTGGCTGGACTTGGTAGCTCTCTGTGCTTCTTTACAGACAGAGCTTCATCCTGATATAATTATCATTCATTGCGGAGGAAACAGTTTAGGACATGTCTCTGGAATTTCTTTGCAATTTGTGTCATGCTGCTAGGCGGGTGGAGCCTGTGGAACCGCTGGCGGCGCAGATACTAGCCCGTCACACGCTCCGCTCACTCGTCACGTTCTTCTTTAGCACCGTTCTAGTGTTGCGCGCTGACGCGACTCGGAAGCTTAACGCCTTTCGCTTCCGGATCGCGGACGCGTTGCAATGCTTCCGGTTTCCATTTCCGAGAGTGCTCTACGCTGGGTGCTTTTCGCAGCTTTCACGCTCGTGTATTTTCTCTGTCGGTCCCCGATCCCTATCGGGTTCTGTTCCTCCTCTTTTACTTGCCTGCTCCTCATTGCTCTGAGCTTTTTACCCCCCCTGTTTTTTCTGTTCCTCTCATTCCCCCTTGCTCTCCTTCCAGTCTTCTAGCCCACCCTCCGTCCCATCTTACCTTCACTCTGTGTACCTTACCTTTTCTCTGTTCTGTCTTCCTATACCCGTCTCCTCCTTTGCTTCCTCTCATCTTCCTGCTGGATTCCCTGTGTACCGACCCCGGCCTGTTAATTTCGGATTGTCTACTATACCGCTTGGACACCTTCTGTTGCTTCCCAGTGTACCGGATCTTGGCCTGCTATTGGACTGCCGACTTGGTTCTTTTTCCTTGAACTGGGTTATTCCCAGTGATCGCCCTTTATCTCTTGGACTGCCTTCCTCCGGAGCTCCTCCAGAATTTCTCAGCTGACCATCTCTTCTGCCTGGCCCCGCCTCAAGACTACATCTCAGGGGACGCTCAGGGTTTTTTTGTGCCTTAGTGCCTTAGTGCTTTTTCCCCTTTTTTGGCGTTCCCGGAGGGGGGGCCCCGGGCACCCTTTTCGGGTAGCACAGTGGCTTCCTTCCATGGCCGTCCTTATCTACACCAAAAAAAAAGGAGCGACCAAGAAGAAAAGGAGAGAAGGGTACGTAAAGGAAAGAAGAAGGTAAGGAGCTAGGGGAGGGTGGAGAATCGGAAACAACGTTCTCTGACGAGGATATCTCTGATCCCTGTGACGCCCAAAGAGTGAGATCACGATGGCTACGCCGCAGCAAGTACAAGAACTTGTAGCAGCAGTCCAGAGTCTAAATGTGGAGATGCAGAATCTAATAGCCGCTAATGCCACCCTACAGCAAAGGATGACAGAGAGAACGACCCTCGACTGACTTACCACTGCTTCGACTTGTTTCGGGCAAGTTTGATGGCTCACCAAAAAGGGTCAAAGAGTTCTTGGTTGCCTGCAATGTACACTTCTCATTTCACCCCCAAACCTTTGCCTCGGACCACGCCAAGGTGGGGTTTATGATCACTCATATGACAGGTAACGCCCTTGCATGGGCCACCCCGCTTGTGAACCAGCCTGACACAGTCCTGCAGGACTATGACGCGTTCAAAGCTTTGATGCAGCGGACCTTTCTGCATACAGAAAGCACTTTCTTGGCATCAGAAGATCTTCTTGATATCCGTCAAGGAAATTGAGATCTGCTGACGTACATTACCGCCTTTAAACAGGTGGCAGCGAAGCTGGTTGGCAGGAGCAGGCTCAGTATGCCATTTTCCGGCGAGGTCTGAGAGAAGACTTAAAGGATGAGCTAGCCAGGATTAAAAGACCCGTATCCTTTGCTGAACTCCTGACGGCTACCCTCCGAATTGACTTCCGCATGGCGGAACGACGCATGGAAAAGAAAGGAACCAAGATAAATGTACCCCCTCTTTCAGAAACTCACCCAGCTACGTCCGTACCCTTCCCACGAACCACCAAGGAAGAGCCAATGCAAATTGGAACGACTCGAGCCCCGCTCACACCAGAGGAATGCAAACAGCGCAGGGATGGCGGCCTGTGCATGTATTGCGGGGCATCTACACATGTTACGTGACTGCCCGGATGTTTCACCCAGGAGGTCGGGAAACGCTCGCCCTCGGTAAGTGCTGGGACTCACTACCGAGGGGCTGGTCCAAGTCCTTATGCTCCTCTATCTGTCTCCTCGTCGGAAGTCTCAGAAGACTCCCGTTTGATGGTTCTCACGGTTACTCTTAAATTAGAGTCAACTGAAGTGACTACCTTGGCTCTACTGGATTGTGGGGCAGCCGGCAATTTCATAGATACCCAATGGGCTGAACAAAAGGGTGTTAAAAGAATTGCCAAACAAGAAGGCCAGAAAGTAGAAGGGGTGGATGGTGAACCATTGAGCTCTGGCTTGATCACCCACACCACAGAAGAACTTACCTTGTCGATACAACACTCAAAGGATCGTTTTTGACATCATCAGAGCCGCGCACTTCCCCATCATCCTGGGAATATGCTGGCTATGCAAGCATAACCCCAATATTGACTGGTTAAGAAACGTACTGAATTTTCAGTCCACCTATTGCAAATCTGAGTGTTTACCCGAACCAAAATTTGAAACGGTCAAGACTACTAACAGCTGTTGGACCAAGACCGTCCATTGCTTGCCCCATTACCTAAAGGAGTTTACGGAGGTAGTTGCAGAGAAGAAACCCATCGAGCTACCTCCACATCGCCCTGAGGATTGTAGCATTGAATTAACTCCGGGAGCTCTGGTACCATTCTGCAGAATATTTCCATTGTCATTAGAGGAGAAACAATATCTCAGAGAATATTTGAACAGCAACATGGCCAATGGCCTCATAAGACCTTCAAAGTCTCCCGCAGGGGCCTCCATGTTCTTTATTTCCAAGAAGGAATTCAAGGAATTGAGGCCATGCATTGACTATAGAGGCCTTAATAAGGTCACTGTGAAGGATCGATATCCTATGCCTTTGATAACAGAAATCATACAAGCTGTCCACGGAGCCAAGATTTTTACCAAACTTGATTTGAGAAACGCCTACCTCCTTCTCCGTATACAGAAATGAAACAAATGGAAAATTGCCTTCCGGACTCCGTTCGGACTCTGAATATCAAGTGATGCCGTTCGGGTTGGTGAATGCACCTTCAGTTTTTCAATGTTTTATGGACAGACTGTTTTCTGATTTGTTATGTCAAACCACTCTAGTATATCTCGACGATATCCTAGTATACTCCAACAGTCCTGAAGAACACGAAGGCCATGTCAAGGAGGTTTTCCGAAGACTTAGAGATAACCATTTATCGGTCAAACTCGCTAAATGTTATGTTTTCAGCTTCGTCTATCCCCTATCTGGGGTTTATCCTGTCTAACCAGGGTATTTCAATGGATCCCAACAAAGTGTCTTCCATACTAGAATGGCCTTCACCCTCTTCGGTAAAAGAAATCCAAAGGTTCTTGGGTTTGGCTAACTTTTATCGGAGGTTCATTTCTAATTTTTCTCAGAAGATCCTACCCATTACTTCACTTCTCAAGAAGTCCTCGAACCCATTCAGATGGTCTGCTGAGGCCGAAGACAGCTTTAAAGACGTTAAGAATGCATTTTGTACTGCACCCATCTTACTGCAGCCCGATCAAGATCTGCCCTTCGTCCTTGAAACCAACGCCTCATCAGCTGCCATAGGAGCTGTCCTACTTCAAGAAATTCAGGGAGTAGAGCATCCAGTCGCATACTTCTCTAAGACTCTTAACGACAGTCAAAGAAACTACTCTGTAATCGAACGTGAATTACTAGCCATGAAATCTGCCTGTGTGGAATGGCGTCATCTCCTTCAGGGAGGCAGACATCCATTTACCATCCGGACCGACCATAAGAACCTGCAGGTCCTGAAGCAATTCGAGTGTTATAACACCCGACAGGCCCGTTGGGCTCATTTCTTCGCCCAATTTGATTTCCACATCACTTACATCCCTGGGAGATTTAATGTGCTGGCAGATTCTCTTTCACGTCGTCGTGATTATTCACCAGATTCAGACTCTCCTCCTGAACACATGTTCCCTCAACCCAAGTGTATCGGAGTGGTTTCCACATTTCTCAGACAGGTAAAGTAAGAGTCGGGAGGGCGTTTTGAGGTTGAGAGACATCCTAAAGATCTGGCGTATGAAATAAGAGATGGTCTCTACTTGGTAAAGGGCAGACTCTACTTACCCACGCCCGCCTTTCGCAAGAAGGCCTTGAGCTGATGTCATGACTCTAAACTTGCAGGCCATCGAGGCGGAACAGGCACCCTTGAGTATCTACAACGACATTTCTACTGGCCGAGAATGAAGGAGGATGTGGATCGTTATGTCCAGTCTTGTATCGTCTGTCTTCGAAGCAAGTCTTCCCGCCAATGACCGATCGGATTACTTGAACCTTGTGCAGTACCTGAAGGCCCTTGGAGCTCTGTTTCAACCGATTTCATAGTGGATCTGCCCATTTCTCAGGGATGCACGTATATTATAGTGCTAGTAGATTCATATTCCAAGATGGCTCACTTTTCCCCTTTGCCCGGAGTCCCTACAGCCGCCAGAATGGCTGAAGTGTTCCTCCAAGATATCTTCAGATTGCACGGAATACCCTCTAAAATCATCTCTGACAGGGGCAGTCAATACACCTCCCTCTTTTGGAAAGCCCTCTGTGAGCGGCTGGGTATTGAAAGAGCTCTCACTTCGGGTTTTCACCCGCAGTCCAATGGACAAAGTGAGCGGCTAAATGGAACTCTTGAACAATACCTGAGGTGCTTTGCCAACTCCCAGCAGGACAATTGGTGCTCATTATTGGCTTTGGCTGAATTCTCCTACAATAACTCTTTACATTCTGCTCTAGGGTTCAGTCCATTTTTCTGTACCTATGGCTACCATCCTCGGTCTATTCTTCCCATCTCCTGTCTCTCTACCAACGTGCCATCTGTAGATTCCTCTCTCCCTCTACTTAGAGAAATACATAAGAAGGCAGGGGAAAGCCTTAGGGCAGCGCAAGATCGATACAGGTCTCAAGCCAATAAACACTGTCAACCTGTCCCTGGCTGCGGAGTGGGAACTCAAGTTATGCTTTCCACGAGATACCTCCCACGATGGGCCCATCCATCCAAGCTTTCTCGTAAGTTCGTAGGGCCCTTCAAGATTATACCAAAAATCAACCCTGTGTCCTTTCGTCTCAATCTTACAACCACCCTTAACCGGATCCATCCGGTCTTCCATTCATCACAGCTAAAAGATTTCATGTCGACCCCTGAACTCGTCAAGCTGAGGGAGTCACTATGCCTTTGGCTTCCACACAGGAGGAATATGAGGTAGCTCAGATTTGCGACTCCAGGTACCGCAGAGGCAAATTGGAATATTTGGTACAATGGAAAGGCTTCCCATCCTCGGAGAACTCCTGGGAACCCATCTCCCATATTACAGCCCCTTCCCTCCTGCGCAAATTTCATTTATTTCATCCAATTAAACCAGGCGGAGGAGCTATAAGGAGGGGGCATACTGTCATGCTGCGAGGCGGGTGGAGCCTGTGGAATCGCTGGTGGCGCAGATACTAGCCCTTCACACGCTCCGCTCACCCGTCACGTTCTCCTTTAGCACCGTTCTAGTGTTGCGCGCTGACGCAACTCGGAAGTTTAAAGCCTTTCGCTTCCGGATCGCGGACGCGTTGCAACGCTTCCGGTTTCCATTTCCGAGAGTGCTCTACGCTCGGTGCTTATCGCAGCTTTCACGCTCGTGTATTTTCTCTGTCGGTTCCCGATCCCTATCGGGTTCCGTTCCTCCTCTTTTACATGCCTGCTCCTCATTGCTCTGAGCTTTTTACTCCCCCTGTTTTTTCTGTTCCTCTCATTCCCCCTTGCTCTCCTTCCAGTCTTCTAGCCCACCCCCATCCCATCTTACCTTCACTCTGTAAACCTTACCTTTTCTCCGTTCTGTCTTCCTCTACCCGTCTCCTCCTTTGCTTCCTCTCATCTTCCTGCTGGATTCCCTGTGTACCGGACCCCGGTCCGTTAATTTCGGACTGTCTACTCTACCGCTTGGACACCTTCTTCTGTTGCTTCCCAGTGTACCGGATCTTGGTCTGCTATTGGACTGCTGACTTCTCCTGGTTCTTTTTCCTTGAACTGGGTTACTCCCAGTGATCACCCTTTATCTCTTGGACTGCCTTCCTCCGGAGCGCCTCCAGAATTTCTCCACTGACCATCTCTTCTGCCTGGCCCCGTCTCAAGACTACATCTCAGGGGTCGCTCAGGGGTTTTTTGTGCCTTAGTGCTTTTTCCCCTTTTTTGGCATTCCCGGAGGGGGGGCCCGGGCACCATTTTCGGGTAGCACAGTGGCATCCTTTCTGTGGCCATCCTTATCTACACAAAAAAAATTAGCGACCAAGAAGCAAAGGAGAGAAGGGTATGGAAAGGAAAGAAGAAGGTGAGGAGCTAGGGGAGGGTGGAGAATCGGAAACAACTTTCTCTGACGAGGATATCTCGGATCCCAGTGACAATTTGCAACGAAGAAAGGACTTGCAAAGGTCATGGACATGTTTGCAAATTGCCAAATACTTTTTTTACAATGACAAAAATGGCTGCGTTCTTCTGCATTTGGTCCACAAATGGATAAAGCGAGGCGCAATGTTAATAGGGCTGTTTGTGCCTTTCTAAGAGATGTTGGCATGTCCTCATTCCACAATGAAAACATTTTGTTTTGCAGCACTTTCATTTTTCGCAGAGATGGAGTCCATCTCACATATGCTGGCAATCAGATTTTTCTTTGAAATGTACAAAATGCATTGCGACCTTTTTTGGATTCATAGTCACCTATTTGGCAATCCATTTTTTCCAATCCATAGTTTTCGAAATACACAAAACGCCACTGAAAGGCTCTTTTCAGAGCCACCACTTACTCCCAGCGAAAGGTGCTTTGGTTTTGCTCCGCTTGCACCCTCCATTTTTGTGCGTCCTACGACTGTCTGCTGACTTTTTGAGAAATGCGCGGGGGCCTACAACCGTTGCTTGATAGTTCTACTGTTAAACTGAGAAAGGCGGCTCTGAAAAGAGCCTTTTTTGTACTTTTTGTTGTTTTCCAGTTTATTGCTTTTCAGCACGCGACACTAGGAGAGGAGGGCAAAGGAGGGTTAGGAAGGGACACCAACCATAGGGATAAGAAAGGGCAGGTGGAGAGAGAAAGATGTAGGGTGGCCTTTACTTAGGTAGGGCACAGTTCTTCTGGTGCTCTGTGACCGAAGCCTCAAAAGCACTTTGAAAACTCTCCCTCCTGCAGAGAACTGCATCGCAGTACATACACAATATTGTGACCCTCGAAAAGGTAAGGGTCGACAGCATCGCGAATGGCGTGTGAGGCAGTTGGAGGGATGCGCTCCCCCACAGGAGTGTCTCTTGTGGTGAGAGGATCGGACATAGAGAATGCTGTGGAGGAACTCAATCTAATACGTTCTTCACATGGTACCACCTTGCGAATGTCCGCACTGTGCAACTAAGTTAGGTGTCGCTTCATGGTTGTCGTACCAAAGCTGTATGCACCAGGTCTCCTGCGACTCAGCACCAAATGGCACTGGTTACACCTGACCAGGTTCGCACGTGCTTTTGGTACGTTCCCAAAAAACGGAAAACAACCGCCTGTTATGTCCACCTGGCTCCCACAGGGGCGTCGATCTGAACTGGACAGCTGCGGTCTCCACCAATGTGATGCGTAGTGCCGAGATGACGGACTGGACTGGCCCACCTAGCTTCGTTTGCTTAGCCCGTAGGAATATTCTTCTGCAAATGGAGAAAGGGAATTAACCACCCGTGGAGTTGAGCGTTAACCCCCCCCCACTCCCGCTGTTCACCCCACTGATCACCTATGATGTTCCCTCTTATAGTCTCACCTGATGGTTTGGAAAGATGAGCACTCCATCCTGCATTGAGCGCAGGGGCGCGTAGATAACTAGTTGCTTCACTGGCTCGAAGGAATTGGTGAGTTCCAGAACAATATTGACTCTGAGATTCCCGGCAAGACGCCGTAAGTATGTAGTTCGTAAGAGTTCAAATGTCTGACTTTCACTCTGTCCGATTCCTTGCAGGTTGCAGCTTGACCCTAGCGAAGAGTTCCTCATGGCAACCGGTAATATTCAGGTAAGGATTTGCATTATCCAACACAGTTCGATAAAATAATGTCAATATGTAACCTGTTGCTTTCTCCCTTATTCAGGCGCTGAGAGAAAGTATGAAGTCACGGGGAATAATGCCTCCGGCGGTAAAATCAGGTAAGTCTATTGTGGTGAGGAGGTTTCCCCTTGTTTGTCCCTTTGTTTCACCTTGCTGTCCTTTTGTTTCCCCTTAGGGGCCGGGGTTTGGCGAGGATGCAGTGGAAGCTGCGCCGACCCGTGAAGAGGAATAGTACCCCCGGTGGTAAAATCAGGTAAGTCTATGGGGGGTAACTAATATTGCCTCTGTGTATTCCCTTGGCTCACCTTGCTGTTCTTGTCTTCCCCTTAGGTACCGGAGTGAGGCGGGAACATGCAGAAGGATGCTGGTGGAATGTGAAGATGCTGCGAAGGCCAGTGAGTTCAGCGCGGCGCTGCAGCAGGCGAGGCGACGCGCATAAAATAACCTTTCTTCCAGCTCGAAGGCGCGATGGATCGGGAATTCAGGTAAGGATCAAAGGTATTGCTCTTGTTCTAACCTTTTCTCCTTCTTTCTCCCTTTTTCTAGGAGCTCCAGACTTGAGGCAGGCGTGGCAGAAGACTGGATGCAGACTTGCAGGCACGGTGAACGTTACGCTGCTGGATGCAGAACAACGCGAAGCGTGTGCTGCTCTTCGGGCGTGGTTTAAATAGCCTCCAAAGTAGTCCCAGGTAAGTATTCCTCCCCAACCCCACCCGAGTAAAAAATAGTCCCTAGGTAAAGTAGTCCCTTCCAAGCCTCTTTTGGCTTGGAGCTCTTGCAGCATGGTCTGCATCAGGTAGGTTTGCAGCATGGTCTGCATCAGGTAATAGGCGCCAGGACTGCACCCAAATAGCCCCTAGCAGGGGTTGTTGGGCTTGCTTGGAATAACTTGATGCCTGCTTCCGGGGTTGCTGGACTTGGTCTGGGTCCCCAGGGGTAGGTATCATGACACCGCCACACCCCCGACTCCCGGCGAGTGCTTGTAGTGCCGAGTTCCTCCACCTCATTCTCTTTTTCCTCTTCTTCCTCGCTCTCTATATCTTCACCCGTATTTCCCTCTGCAGGCCCTTGAGGAGGTGGTGGCGGTGGAGGGTTTGGGGGTAGTGCTGAGGCTAATGAAGCAACAGTAGCCATGGATGCCATAAGGATTAGTCGGCTAAAGTTCGCTACAGCTGTAAAGGCAGCACAAGTGAATCTGCTATAGCCAGAAGCACAATGAAGATGAGCTCGGGGGTGTGGCCATTTATAGGGGTGGAGGGGTGCGGCTCATGACCTTATTGATCACTCAAAAGCGTTGCACAAATTCCAAACACTACATTCAAAGGTAGGGCCATTGTATGGGACATGTGAAATGGTAATTTTATACTGTAAAATAATTAACCATGTTTACATAGGTTCTTTTGAAATGTTGCGGAAGCAGACAAACTGCGTAAATGAGTCCACACGCTCAGCGTGGGTGTGGTCACATGATGACGTCCTAAACACATCCGCAAAGGAAATGCGTGCCCGCTGGACAGCAAATGCAGAGTAACGGACGTGCGCATGCGTGTGGGTGTGGGTGTTCTACTGACAGTGTTTGGGTCCTGAAAGTAATTAAAAGTGCGACACAAGTGACATGGACAGTTACGGACAGGCGCGCTGTTCGCAGTATTTATGGGTGTTGTGCGCATGTACGTACATGATCTGCTGACTGTACGGCCAGATACAGTGTCCTTGGGACACCTCCATTTTGTTTGCCTACAGACATGCCGGCCACCGCGCCTGTTCTACGGACAGTTCGATCTTAGCTGCGGACGGTACGGACAGGTATAGTGTCCTTAGGACACTCCCATTTTGTTCATTTACAGACATCCCGGACACCTGGTGTGTTCTAAGAACATTAATTATCTTGTTTGTGAGCAGTACAGAGAGGTATAATCTCCTTAGGACGCCCTATTCTGCTCATTTACGCACAACTTGATCAGATGGTGCGTTCTAAGATCCGTTCCATCTTGGATGCCATTGGTAGGGGTATGTGTATTGCCGTTAGAACATCCATATTCTATTGTTTACGGCCAGCTGGAACAGGCGCGCTGTCCGCGAACATTTTAACTTTTTAAAAAAAATGTTTTGCCTCACACCCTTCCACTGCAACTAACATGAGAACATTTCCAATACATACATACATACATACATACATACATACATACATACACACACACACACACACACACACACACACACACACACACACACACACACACACACACACACACACACACACACACACACACAAATCAAAAGAAATACTGGGGGAAGCAGATACTGAAAAAAATATAGGGGAATTAGGGTTTAATACGGGCTGGTTCTGAGGGGATGAGTTGTGAGGGGATGAAGGGATGGATGTTTCATCACAACGTTTTTCTTCTTCAAGGTTTGGGGATGGTTCACTAGGAAATGGAGAAGGGGGGCAGTGATATCATATTTTCCTCTAACAAATTCCTCCACAAATTGCCTTAAAATTGTTAAAATTGTCATTTAGTATGTCCATTTTCAATTCCATCCTTTTCAGCCTATCTTCCTCTGTGTTGTTTGTTGGCCTTTCTTCTTTTTTTACCTGGTCTGTTAAAAATAAATAAATATATATATATATATATATATATATATATATATATATATATGTTAAATGACCATAAAATACTGATCATTAATTTGCTTATGCAGAGTAGTGTGTACCATTATTATCGCTATCTTCCGACATTTCCCCATGCACAAAATTCTCCTCCAGCCACTCCAAAGTACTGCACATTTCTGTGTCAAAACAACAGAAATACATTACTTTTTCTGCGTCTCATACAAATAAAATACACACACAAGAAAAATGAAGTTCACTTGCTATTTTGTTGTAATTTCTCTTCATTGTACTGTGTGCGTCTACTGTCCCTCCTGGTTGCACAGTTTTGTGAGGTAATTACGTTGGAGGCATACCTTTTTGTTATGGTATAATACATTTTATTCTACATGGTCATTAAATGCATGATTATTGTTTCAGACGTTTAGGTTCACTTATTTTTTTATTAGTACTTATAATGTCTTTGTGTGTCCTTTTTCAAAGTTCTGCAGTTTCCATATAGCACAATAGTACAATTCCAGATATCCCCCGACTGTTTGGGTACTGTTGACCACGTCCGCGCCCGTCCGCAGACAGGCGCTCAGTCCCTGCCTTTCAAATATCATTAGCGAGGGGGTTCAGTATGTTCTATGTTACATCTATATAAAGTAAGGAAATTATAGTACATAACACTCCCAAAATCACCTGATGAAAGTGTATATTCAGTAAAAAAAACTTTGTTAAAGAGATGTTATGATCAAGTTCCCCTTCTAAAAACTTGTGAAATTCACTAAAAAAAAAAAAACTTTATAAACGTGACATTATGGTTCAAAGTAAAACCGAAAAACCCCTGAAATTCGCCAGTTATGGTAGGCTAAGCAACCATAACTGCCCGCACCACTGTGCCCTGCAAACGCTACCACCCAGGACATGAAAGATGGCATCACAAATGTCATTGATGACATCACTGATGACATCACATGTGTAGCCCCTTCGTTTTTGTTCACTGACATATCTAGGCCAGGTGGGTTTATTTACTGACTGTCAGAAACTTAACTTTCAAAAGGTATTACATTTATAAATATTGCTATTCTCACATGTTCTTACACTACTTTCCTTAGAATTTAATCACATTTTATGATGTACATATATAGCGGAAGAAGCAGGCCTGAAACACAGACACCATTTTTGTGCGTGAGTATAATCATGTAGATTACACACAGTTGGTAATGATACTGCGTCTCGTATGCTTACTTTACTCTCCACATGTAAGCCCCATCTTTGTATGCATTGTAGTCCATTTATGTTTTGTGTGAATTACTAGACATATGTAGCAAGTGATGCATTATTAGCAACTTAGTACATGTTTCACAGACTAGAAAAGTGTGATACAGAAACATTCACCTTTTTAGTATAGAACTTTGGAAAGTACAAACTTAGCACCTTGGTGGTGTCTGCTGCAGCCAATACCTACATTTCTCTATGATTAGGTTCCTGTACTGGAAAGAACACTGCAATGGAATTTTCTTTAAAACACTACATTGTGTGATGAAGTATGTACTTTATTACACATGTCCCGATAATCCCTGATATTTTTTTGCTAAAATTACATTCACAACCCCTCGTCTGAAAAGTAAATGGACCTGTGACGTCATAGTACATAGTAGAGGATCGCCCTACGCACATCTAGTGTGTGTAGTTTCACCTCAGCCGAGCTTTGTGGGTCTTGGAAGAAAGCCGGAAGCTCGATGGACTGGTTCACGTGGAATTTGGAAATAAACTTAGGTGAAAACCTAGGGTGTGTGCGCAAAACCAGTTTATCTTTATGGACAGTAAAGAAGGGATCTTGCACTGACAGAGCCTGAATTTCACTGGCTCTTCTTATAGATGTAATTGCTACTAAGAAGGCCGTTTTGTAAGTCAGGTGTTTGAGACTGCTTTTGTGCATGGGCTCGAATGGGGGGCCCATGAGCTTAGATAGCACCACGTTAAGGTCCCATCCTGGTGGTGGTTTTGAAATAGGAGGGTGAAGTCTCTTTACTCCTTCCATGAAGGCTTTAACTACTGGTACTTTCCATCAGGACACCTTGTTATGGGAAGTGGTGTATGCTGACAGGGCTGCCGGGTGTACCTTCAGTGAGTTAAAAACCAGTCCTGCGTCCAGCAGGTGGGGCATGTATGTAAAAATAGTGGAAGGAGTGCAATCAACTGGGTTGATTTGTTTATTCTGGCACCAGATAACGAATCTCTTCCATTTGTCAAAGTAGCAGTGCCTTGTGTTAGGTTTTCTAGATTCCTTTAGGATGTCCATACACCTCTGTGGTAAATTGAGATGTCCGAACTCTTTGACCTCAGGAGCCATGTTGCCAGGTTCGTTGGGTTGGGGATGCACTGTTTGACCTTGGTGCTGGGACAGTAGGTTGTACCAGCCCGGAAGTTTGATGGGTTCGCACACCGCCAATCTGCGTAAGTGTGGGAACCACGGTTGTCTTGCCCACATGGGAGCAACTAGGACGAGCGTCATCGACTCTCTGTTCATCTTGTTGACCACCTTCCTGATTAGAGGAGTTGGTGGGAAAGCGTACGCAAACATCCCTGACCAGTTCATCCACAGGGCGTTCCCCTGGGAGACTGGTTGGGGGAACCTGGATACACATCCCGGGCATTGTCTGTTTTCGCTTGTGGCGAATAGGTCTATAGTGGGGAAACCCCACTGAGAGAAGATGTCTTGTACGACTTATCTGTGTAGACACCATTCGTGTTCCTCTTGGAGGGGGGTCTCTGCTCAGAGCATCCGCTAGGGAATTGAGATCCCCTGGAACATGTTGCGATGACAGGAAGATGTTCCGTCTGAGTGCCCATATCCAGATTTTCTGGGCAAGCTTGGACAGATTTGGCGACCGAGTCCCTCCTTGCTTGTTCAGGTAGAACATGGCTGTAGTGCTGTCCGTCCGGATTTGCACTGACAGATTTAACAGGTAGGGCTCGAACGCTTGAAGTGCTCTGAATACTGCCAGAAGCTCTAACAGGTTGATGTGATTCTTGGCCACTGAGTGCGACCAGAGACCCTGAGCTGTGTGGTGGAGATGGTGAGCTCCCCACCCCGTCAGACATGCATCGGTTGCGACTACCGCCTGTATCTCAGGATCGTAAAAAGGGTTTCCCCTTGGACAGATTCTCTCTTGTCCACCAGTGAAGGCTTTGTACAAGTGTTGGCTGACCACTTGCCTGAGACCACTGTTTCGCCACCCATTCTTGCATGGGACGCATGCGCAGGCGCGCGTGGGGGACCAGGTAAATACATGACGCCATCATGCCCAGCAAACGCATTGCTTTGCGTACCGTTAACTGGCAACCGGACTGATATTGCGGAATTTGCAGCAGTATATTCCGAATTCTTTCCTCAGAAGGAAAGGTCAACCCCTCTTGATTGTCTAGGATAGCTCCTAGGAACTGTTTGGATGTGCTTGGCACGAGACTTGACTTTTTCTCGTTTATTGAGAAACCCAAACGAAAAGGAGGTCGATTGTCCTTTGAATGTTTGCTCTGCAAATTACTGGGGTCTCCCCTGTGATGAGCCAGTCGTCCAGGTAAGGGTACACCGGGATTGCCTCCCTGCGTAGGTGTGCTGCCGCCACCGCCAGTATCTTGGTGAATACCCTTGGAGCCGAAGCTATCCCGATGGGCAGTACCTTGAACTGGTAGTGCCGACTGTCCAATGTTGCCATGTAATCCCCCCTTTTTTAGGAGGGTAGTCATGCGAAACTTTTGGGGCTTGACATACATGTTTGCAGGCCGTAAATCCAATACTGGGCGCATTGTCAAATTTTTTTTGGCACAAGGAAGTAAGTTGAATAAATACCCTTGTTTACCTGGTGTCCCGGGACGAGTTCTATCGCGTCCTTTGCTAGCAGATTGACGATCTCCTCGAGGAGGATCTTCTGGTGGTCCAAAGAATATATTCTTTTCTTTGTCGTGGAGGATGGTTTCGGGGATGCTCTAACAGTTCTATGCAGTACCCTGTGGATACTGTGGACAGCACCCATCTGTCTGATGTGATCCCTTCCCAAGCTTGGGTGAAGTTGGAAATGCGTCCCCCTACTGGGGTTGCGTGAGAAGGGACCCTGAACTGAGCGTCACTGTTTTGGTGGAGGCGTGCCACCTCCTCTACTGGGGCTGCCTCTACCTTTCCCACGTCCTCTCTTATTACCCCTGCCGTAACCCTGGGTAGACTGTTGGTTATTATTGCTCCACGGTGTACCCTGCCCCTGGGAATAGTTAGATCCTCTCTGGGAATTTTGGCCGAGTGGGCGACGAAAATTGCCATTCCCTCTCTGATTAGGGGGTTTATTGGTTAGTTGGCCTAGGGATTTGAGTGTTTCATACTCGTCCTTGGCATTTTTCAGCGTGTCCTCGACCGCCTTACCAAACAACAGATCCGGCTCCACCGGTTTATCTAACAATGATGCTTGGGTTTCAGCCTTGAATCCAGACTGCCTTAACCAAGCGTGTCTCTTGACAACAGTTCCTTCTGCTATCAATCTGCCGGCGTTATCCGCGGCATCAAAGGTTGCCTTTAGAATGCAACCGGACACAGCTCTTCCCTCTGCCGAAACTCGTGCCAACTGGCTCTTTAAGGGTTCTGGGGCAGAGTCTATGAGTGCCGCGACTTCTTCCCATTGATGGCAGTTGTAGCTGGCCAAAAGGGTGGTGGAGTTGGCAATCCTTGCCTGGTATACGGAAGTGGAGGCAACTTTCCTAACCAACCCATACAGTTTCTTGCTCTCCTTGTCGGGAGGAGCTTCGGACGATGACAAGGGTGTTCCAGCCCTCTTACGGGTGTTTGTAACAACTAGGGAGTCCGGCTTCAGATGCCCCCTTATATACAGTGGGTCTGTTTGGGCTGCCCTGAAAAGTTTCTCAATCCTGGGGTTCACTGCTCTGGTGAGGTTAGGATTTATGAGTGAAGGGTCTATTCTCCTTTGAAAAGACTTCAGGATAGGGATGGCCTGAGCAACAGGCCTCCTTTCTCCCACTAACTCTTCGGCAAAGTCCCTCTCCTCTTGAGCACCCTGGGTGTCAATGTGGAAATGTTCAGCTGCTCGAGACAGCACTTCATTCAGGAGAGGTTGGTTGTCGACAGGGGAGTCGGTAACCGGGGGTTCCTTCTCTACCGGGGAATCTACTCTGTAGGTTTCCAGGTCGTCCTCATCCTCTTCTTGGTCCTCATCATCCCCATAGTAGCCCGTACCAGTTTGTTCTTCCAACATGCCCAAATCTGGATCCTCACAAAAGGATGTCTCTCCTTGATACTGAGAGTAGGGCTGTACATAGAAGGGGTCCGAAGACCGTGTTGGTGTTTCAAACCGGGACTTTTTACTTGGAGGTATAGGATCCTTAGAGCCTGAGGGTGCTGACCCATCGCGAGTATATGAGAGAGAGTGTTCTGGGTTTTTTGCGTAAAAATCTGCCTTGACATGACCCTGTCTATGTCATCACTAGACTATTCTCTAGAACTGGGGATGACCCTTTCTGGAAGTTTCTCCGACTTATCCTGACTAGACTTGGTTGTCTGAGTAGGGGGTTTTGTGATCGCAGAAAACCTGGAAGTAGGCAGAGGCTGCTTCCTTTGTTGTTTTTCCCCCTCCCCGTGAGTGGAAGAGTGTTTTCCCTGTTTTTTCGCCCCTACAGAGCCTTTCGACGCCTGGCGTCGAGGTTCGGGGGTAGTGTCCCTATCCTTCGAGTGTGGAGGTAGGGGTTCGGGAGCCGCCGTATCGCGGTCTGCGGGCGCCGACTCCTGGAGTGCGATCTGGGGATGGAAGTCGGCTTCGTCCTCCGACGATCGAACTTCCGTTACCTTGGGGAGCGAGGCACTCTTGGCAACAGTCGATGATTGCCTGGAGCCATGCGGCGATCGCGATTGAGAACGCCCAGAGGACGCTGATTCGGACCGTTCTCTATGTGCCTCTTTCCGAGAACTCGACGTGCGCGTCGAGTCCCGGTTGGACTTCATGTGTTTTGTGGAAGTGCTGTGGGAAGCGCTTGTGTTGCCGGGGGTCTTCCCCATAGCCGCCCTGCCGGACGACCTTCCGAGGTCAGGGACTTGCGCTTGGCTGTCTTTCGATGCCATAATGCCCTCGCTGTCCGAAAGCACGGTGTCGCTGCCATTGCTGAAGGCGCCCCCCGCTGCCATGGCCTCTTGACGCCTGGCATGGTGGGCTCAACGCTTAATCGAACGGTCCTTAAGTGTTTTGGGTTTAAACCTACTACACGCTCTGCAGTTCGCCGAGGGTTGGTCCTTCGACAAGCAGAAATTGCACGTGGCGTGCCTGTCGACCAAAGGGTATTTGCGGTTGCACTTGGGGCAGAATTGGAAAGGGGTACCCTCCATACGCGCCTTATGGCAGCGGGCTTGTAAGTGTAGGAATATATAAGAATGTACCTATCTACCAAAAGAGTGTAGAGTATGTTCACCCCCACTCTCCCTACTTGCAGGGCCGAGGCCAGCAGCCTTCCAAGGCCCGGGCCGAGGCCAGAGGCCTTCCTAGGCCCAAATCTGTCGTGCAGCTGTCGACGTTCGAATTCTTCTCCGGGCCGGCGTCGAGTGTGGAAGTTCGGTGACTTGACGTTGGGGTGGAGAAATGGGTAAATTTAACAATATTTAGCAAAAGTATGGCTAAGGCCAGGGAACTCTGCGAAATGCTTCCGACCAGAATGGCGGAAAAAAACAATCTGAGCGTCCTAGACGCGTGAGGGATCATGGGTACAGTGGACGTCACACTAGAGATAGTATTACTGGCACGCCCTGTGTCGACGCCCTTTTTCGAGTTTCGAAAAACAAACTGTAATACTCCGCAGCTTCCACTAGATGTCGGCCTATGCACAGCATATGATCTAAGCAGATTCCACAAGCCTCAGAAATATGTATGTATTAGTGGCCGTGTAGTTATGGTTAATTTGCTGTTTCCATAGCAAGAGCACTTTTTGGGCGGCTTATAACTCCGCTCCCGCTGGACGAATCCACACCAAACTTTTCAAAATAAGTATATGGGCCACTGTGAATTGGTTTGCAAAGTTTGGTGATGTTTGGTCCAGGGGGAGAAGTTAAAGGGGGGGGGGTCCCAAAACATCTTTTTTTCCCACAGACTGAATGGGGGAAAAACTTTGCCCACGCCTACAGCCCAAACCGCTGGATGGATTTTCACCAAATTTGCGGCAGGAGCTTAGTCCCGAAAGCGTGCTTTTGTAAATTTGGTGCCAATCCGTCCAGTAGTTTTCTTTAAAACAACCAAAAAGTATGTTTCAAAAAATGTGTGATATCTATGTCCACTCCACGGACACTTCCCTGTTTGCTCTGCAGACAAGATACCGATTGGCTAATCCGTAGCGTCATGTCCGCGGACATGTGGCGCATTCACTGATTGGATGTTGAATGGCGTGAAGTGCGTCAGATTCTTTTGCTGCGCCCGCCATCTTTCATTCGTGTTTTGGTGTACGCGGACATCGCCGCTAACACATATAAAACAACCCACCTTTGCACTTGTTAACCTTATGAAATATTGTTTCTGAAGGTGAGGGTTAATGAGGCTGGGATGAGATGTGGCAGCAGGAAGTCAAAAAGTGGTGTTTTCTTGTCACCAAAGTCATACGGTAAATTGGAAGTTGCTGCTCAATATAGTGTCCACTAAGTTTAGGTGAAGATTTACTGCGTCTGTGTTACAATGTATTTAAAATAATATTGCAGTCAGACTGGCGTCCTAGAGTTTGAAATCTGAGGAAGCCACCTACACTGTTTGATTGAAACAGCGGGTCTGCACATGTATGGGAGTAGCAGTTCTCATGCATGCATTCAGATATGTTGTTGCAAAGTCAGAATGTATTTTCATTCTGAGTGAAGGTCACTTGGCTTGCTTTTTGATTGCGAGCTCAGTAGGCCCACGCATCCGAATGAACCCATAAGGGTCAATTGTTTTTTGACCTTGAGCGAAAGGGAGAATTCAGTAAGAATGCAGTGAGTGAAAGTTTGGAAAAATACCATTTGATAAGGTTATGTATTCAAAACGTTTGTAAGACACACGTAATATCAGTTCAAGAAGATTCTTTGGGGCAAGTACATTGCTGTCTGGGTTTAACTAAGACAATGGAGACAGTAAATATTGTGTAAGTTTACTTTTGACGTCCCTACACCGGAACGAGTTTTAATTTTTTATTACCAGAACAATAATTTTGGCAATGTAATTGAGGTACTATCTTTTTATGTAGTTGTCATTTTTTTTTTACTTACTTATGGAGAGTGCAGATTCTCGACGTTTGTAGGCTATTACTAGGTTCACCCATGTTCAACGCTATTATTTCTTTCCAATGTCATGTATGACCACATCGATTTGTGTATCAGTTTCCACGTTCTTTTTGTCTTTTTTTAAATTGTTTGGTAAAGTTTGGGTATTGATACGTATTTTCTGTTATGTTTTCCGAACAGCTACATTCTGCCGTACTGTGATTGCCATGGATTCCAGATGCCAAGTAATGGCTTCTTTGCACGCCAGATGTACGTACGTGACCTGCTGCCTAACCATCACTGTTTTGTGGGACGACCGGCCCGGACCCATTTGTCCATAGGCTGGAGTGGCCATTAGGAGTAAATTAACATCTTTTATGGTGGTGTAGGCTGAAGTTCATGCAGACGTCTTGGAAATCACTGTGCGTCCGAAGCGGTTGCTTTATCGAAAGCGAATACTTTGTGTATGCGAAAAGCTCAATGTGTGCCTCACGATTAACATTTTCGATGACGACCGAAGAAACAAAGTTACTATTTGATTGAAAATGGGAATAGTCCGATGGTCTCAGACAGTTTATTGTGAAATAAAAGTACTTTACAAACTCTAAAATATTAATGTTTTCTTTTAAAAACCAGTTTATTATTTCAAAATGTAACATGCTATGTTGTACGTCGCTGTGTGTTCATTTGCAGGTTCTGCGTCACGGCACGTAGGTGCTTATAGGTGCATTTGGCTACGCTGGAGAGGAACGTCATCCAAAAAAAGTGTACAATATCATTAGGGTTGGTTATGTGACGAGATGTGTTTTCGTATTACACAAGCGTCGTAATGTAGTTAAAAAACATAGGGGTATACGTTTATTGACTGAGGGGTAGGCTGCAGCCATGGGGAGTGGGCAGAATGTCGGGGTCATGGTAGAAGGTCATGATCCGCACAATGTGGCTACTGGCCATGACCAGAAGGGAGAAAAGATAGGATTACAGTGGCCATGTCCACCTGGGACTGGCTTTGTAGTAAAGTTTTTCGACATTAGGATACATTTGAAAGGGAGGAAAAAAGTGCTTGTTGTAATACGTTAACAGCACTTCCTTTTTGCTTTTTGCAGGCTGCCATGGAAAGCAAAGAGGGGCAGTGTATGGAACAACCGCCTTCCCTTTCTATGGTGGCCATCTTGGAAAAGGATTTTGTTTTCTAATCCGGGACGCCAGAGGCGTCCCAGGTTAGAACGACAAATCCTCTTTTAAGTAGCACACGTTACTGCTTTGCAAATCTAGATTGTTAATGGCAAATCTTATTGCGTATATGTCCTTTACTGGGAAATATAAAGTAGAGTGTATGCTATTTTAAAAAAATATATTTTTAAACTGTGAAAGGTGGTTCTTAAAAGGAACATTTACTTTGTTTATGGATGGCTTTTTTTTTGGGAAGGACAGCTAAGAAGGAAAGTTGCGGACGGAAATGAGCAAAGAGGCACCAAACAGTAATATGGTGGTTAGGTGGACGGGGGAAAATGTTGTGCGTGTGTTATTTGTAAGGTAGGGGCAGTGTTTCTCATGCTCCTTCATTACAGCAGTGGTGCTGTTTCTTGGGGAGGAGGGATGGCCTTAGCTCATGTCGTTTTCAGATAACTAGTACTTTTGCTAAAAGTATGTACTGGGTACTACATTGTTAATGGCTGACTACGAATAAGTGTTGGAGCTGTGCAAGGGAAATGTTGAAGGTGGAAGTTCCTACATCAGTAAAAACATTATTTCCACACTGTCCACAAGGCATACATCTTATTGTTAAATTATTGTTAAGTGTGTACGGATTCTCGGACACATCACCGTGCTGTGCGCCAGCATATGGTCATGTGGCATTCTCTGCAAGGTGTGCAATGAAGTCAGATGTTACTTTACATTATGGTTACGTGCCACTACTACAAACCGATGAACTTTAGCAAAAGAACTTTGTTAAAGGGACGTTATGGTTAAGTTGCGCTACTAAAAACCTATCAAATTCAGTAAAAAGAAAACTTTGTTAACGGGAGGTTATGGTTCGAAGTAAAACTGAAAAACCCTTGAAATTCGCCAGTTATGGTAAGATAAGCAACCATAACTCGCGCCACCACCGTGCACTGCTAAGACTAACACCCAGGACATCAAAGATGACATCACTGATGACATCACATGTGCATTTACTTTTCATGAAAAGTCTGTACAAGGGATGATTCTTATAATGTATACAAAAAAGTGTTAAGGGTCATTGGAATAAATATCATGAGCTAATTAGTGCATTAAGCAATGCATTGATGTAACTACCATTCTATTATGAAGTTCTATCCAGTATACTAAGCTACTCATGCAGAAATATAGGTATTCTGTGTAGCATACATGATGAAGGTGCACTATTCATAATCTTGACATGTTGAATAATGAAATGATAACTGCTTTCTTATTAGAGTTTTGCGTACTGTGAAACATGTAATAGGTAGCTAATAAAACCCACTTACTAGATAATTGCATTATTACAGACAAAACACAAAGAGACAACAACACATACAAATATGAGTATATACAGGGAAAGTGAACTCAGCAAAAAAGCAGCAGTAGTACCAGAAAGTGTTCATAACGTGGCTGATTATCTTTATGCAGAGAAATGATTGCTCCGTTTCAAAGCTGCTACTTCCCCTATGTATAAGTATCACATTATGTGACTGGACCCTAAGGAAAGTAGTTTGACTACAATGTATACAAATATGAGCATACACAGGGAAAGTACAGTAATAAAAAAAACAACAGACTATCCGAAAGTGCTGATAACCCTACTGATTATCTTCATGCACAGAAAAGATTGCTGTCTTTCAAGTCTGTGTCTTCTCCTATGTATATGTTTCATATGGTGTGAATGGACCCTAAGGGTATTACTGTAAGAACATACTTGAAGGATAAGTGTACAAATATAGTACCTTTTCAATGTTTAGTTCCTGACTGTTACTGAAGAAAACCATGTAGCCTACATATGTCAGTAAAGGAAAAAAGGGGGAGCCAGACATGTGATGTCATCAGTGATGTCATCAATGACATTTGTGATGTCATCAATGACATTTGTGATGTCATCTTTGATGTCCTGGGTGTTAGTCTTAGCAGTGCACGGTGGTGGCACGAGTTATGGTTGCTTAACGTACCATAACTGGCGAATTTCGAGGGGTTTTTGGTTTTACTTGGAACCATAACTTCCCTTTAACAAAGTTTTTTAACTGAATTTCATAGGTTTTTAGTAGCGCGACTTAACCATAACATCTCTTTAACAAAGTTCTTTTGCTGAATATACATTTTTATAGTGTAAATTTGATGGATGTGTACTAGGGTTACCTTACTTTATATACAATTAACTTAGAACATACCGAACACCCCGCCAATGATTTTGATGTCCGCGGACGGTCACAGACGACATCAACACTACCCAAACATGCAGGGGGTATCTGAAATTGTTCTATCATACCATATAAACACTACACAAGTTGAAAAAGCAGCACATATACACATTATATATATTAATAAATAAGCAGTGGAACCTACATATTTAACACATAAACCAGCCATTGAAACACAATATGTAATAAAATGGATACCATAACAAAAAAGATATACCTGCAACATAATTACCTCACAGAAACTGCAGAGCTAGAAGCAACAGACCTACACAACACAACAAATACAATTTACCAGAAACTAGTAAGTAAACTTCATTTTTTGTATAGATTGCTCTACTTTGTGTGTGAGGTACAGTATAAATAATATATTTTTGTTTTTCACACAGAAATGTGCAGTACTTTGGAGTGGCTGGAAGAACATTTTCCACATGGGGAAATGTCTGAAGACAGTGATAATAATACATAGGAAATTTATAATCATTACCTAATGTGTACTTAACATATATATGCTTACTTTTTACAGACCACAAAGATTGAAAATGTGACTCCAAAAGACACAAATGGAAAAGACTCTCGAACGCATTGAACAGAAGGTAGACATGCTAAAGGAAAATTTCAATAGTTTGAAGCAGTTAGTAGAGGACCACAGCAAAGACAAAATTAAGTACCATTGTCCCACCTGTACCTGTGCCCCCTCCCCTCTCCATGTCCCAGTGAACTATCCCCAAACCGTGAACAAAATAGACGTTTGGATGAGACTTCCATCCCATCATCCCCTCCCATCCATCCTCTCGAAACCCCTAAATCCCTTAATCCCCTATTTTTGTATCAGTTTCTGCTTCCCCCTCTCTTTCATAATTTGTATATATGCATATAATTAAAAAAATGTTATCTTGTAAAGAGATTCTTTGTATCTTATCATTTTTTTAAAAACAGGTAAAATGTCTGGACAGCGCGCCTGTCCGGCCTGTCCGTAATTAACAAAATGTGGATGTCCTTAGGACACTACACCTCTCTGTACCATTCGCAACCAAGATGGAACTGTTCTTAGAACACACCAGGTGTCCGGGTTCTCCGTAAATGAACAAAATGGAAGTGTCCTAAGGACACTATACCTGTCTGCGCTGTACGCAACCAAGATGGCACTGTCCATAGAACAGGCGCGGTGTCCAGGATGTCCGTAGTCAAACAAAATGGAGGTGTCCTAAGGACACTATACCTGGCTGTACAGTCTGCAGAACATCTACGCACATGCGCACCATACCCGCAAGTCCTGCGAACATCGCGCCTGTCCGTAACTGTCCATCTCACTTGTGTCGCACTTTTAATTAGTTTCAGGACCCGAACACTGTCCGTAGAACACCTGCGCGCATGCGCACGACCTCTTCTGCGCATTTGCTGTCCTACGGACACCCGTTCCCTTCGTGGACGTGTTCTCGACGTCATCATGTGACCGCACCCACGCTGAGCGTGTGTCCTAATTTGCAGACTCCGGATGCCCAACATTTTAAAAGAACTTAGACAATCCAAATTATTTTACAGATTGACGTTTGCTGCCTTTAGTGCTGTAGCTGAGATTACCTCACCAACCCTAATGTTGCTACATCAGCCTCAACACCACCCCCAAACCCTCCACCACCACCACCTCCCCAAGGGCCTGCAGAGGGGAATACGCGCGAGGATGTAGAGAACGGGGATGAAGAGAATGAGGAACTCCCTACTACCAGCACTCGCCGGGAGTCTTGGGTGTGGCGGTTGTTTACCGGTCATGGTAACATACCAAAAGCATGTGCGAACAAGGTCACCTGTAACCAGTGCAAATTGGTGTTGAGTCGTGGGAGACATGGTTCGTACAACTTTGGTACGACATCCATGAAGCGACAACTAACTTCGTTCCACGGTGTGGACATTCGCAAGGTTGTACCTTGTGAAGAACGTAGTAGGTTGAGTTTCTCCACAGCATCCTCCGTTTCCGATCCTCTCACCACAAGAGACACTCTGTGGGAGAGCGCATCCCTCCAGCTGCTTCACAGGCCATTCGCGATGCTGTTGACCTTACCTTTCGAGGGTCACAATATTGGGTATGTACAGCGACGCAGTACTCTGCAGGGTGGAGAGTCTTCGAAGTGCTTTCGAGACTACGGTAACCGACCACCAGAAGACCTACCTACCTAAATAATAAGGCCCACCCTACATCTTCCTCTCTCCACCAACCCTTTCTTATCCCCATGGTTGGTGTCCCTTCCTTACCCTCCTTTCCCCTCCTCTCCTAGTGTGTTGTGTATAAAAAAGCCAAAAAAATATAAAACAACAAAAATAATTTAAAAAAAAGGCTCTTTTCAGAGCCGCCTTTCTCAGTTTAAAAATAGAACTATCAAGTAAACAGTGCAGGTCCCTGCGCATTTTTTAAAGGTCCGCGGACAGATACAATTTTGGGGTGCAACCCTAGCAAAACCAATGTACTTTTCTCTGGGAGTAAGTGGTGGCTCTGAAAAGAGCCTTTTGGTGGTGTTTTGTGTGTTTGAAAAACTTGGATTCATCAACATGTAATGCAAAATTGAGGACTATAATTACAAAAAAGTTGTTGCAATGCATTTTGTACATTTCAAAGAAAAATCTGATTGCCAGCATATAGAAGATGGACTTCATCTCTGCGAAAAATGAATGTGCTACGAAACATAATATTTTCATTGTGGAAAGAGGACATGGGAACTACTCTTAGAAAGGCACAAACAGCCTTATTGACATTGCGCCTCGCTGTCTCCATTTGTGGACCAAATGAAGAAGAACACAGCCACATTTGTCTTTGTGCAATACGAGAAAACATTACTTGGGAATTTGGAAACATGTCCATGACCTTCTCAAGTCGTCCTTTCATTGCAAATTGCAAAGAAATTCCAGGCACATGTCCTAAACTGTTCCCTACACAATGAATTATAATTATGTCAGGATGACGCTCTGTCTGTAAAGTAGCACAGAGAGGTACCAAGTCCAGCCACTTCATTCCACGCACTCCATGCCAGTACACTTCCACATGAGGGAATCCAAGATCTGCAGATACACCACAAAGTTCTGCATGCACCTCCAACCTATGTATCCATGAGTCTCCCAAAATCCAGATAATCTGCTTTCGAGAACACACAGCCAGAGCTATCTGTTCTTCTCTCAGGAAAAAGATGTCCTCACTAAATCTCTCCGTACACAACACACCCACTTAACTGTACTGACCAATTCCTAGCTCTGCTCATTCTCATGCCTCTCCACCCCAGAATCCCTGTATGTAATACGCGCTGTCCGCAGACTACCGCCATGTCTGCAGACATGTAGAAGATCTGAGCGTGGCGAATGTACATTTAAACAGTGTTCCCCATTTCCCCTTTAAGGTGGGCTCTGAAAAGAGCCGTTTTTTTGCAGATGCCTGACAGACACATGTTATTTTGTATTTTTTGGGGGTTTTTTTCTTCTTATTTTACAACTAAAATCTTCACATAACCTGTTCCAAAGCAACCCTTACATTCCAAAAGAACATGGCATTTCCCAAAAAAGATAAAGAAACACCATCTGCTTCAAAATAAGCCGAATTACTCGAAACAATATTCTCGTTGTTACAGAAAAACATACCAGCTCTTATAGCATGAAAGCATGCATGCCTCGATTGATTGCAAACCTAGCAATGTTGTGCTGAGGACAAAACACAGAACTGTTGTCCCATATTGCTCTAGGTATTAATCCAGAAAAAATTACTTTTGCATTTGGAAGGATGTTGATTACTGCTTGAATCAACTGTTCCACATCTGCCAACAAAGTAGGGTAACTCACGTAGCCCAAATGGAAAGCACCATAGTGCAAAACTACCACATGGGGAATTGTTCATCCTACGCATATCTCTACAAACTTGGAGAATTGCCTCTACATTGCAGTCAGTCACAGCGCTCCACACCACCTCCACTCCTCTAACATTGAAATTGTTTGCTGCATGCCTGCATTGAGAATACTGCTGTAAACCATGGACAAACATATCTCCGAGCACCAACACCCTGACTTTCTCCACCTCTGCCATCTTCACTACACACACTCTCTTTCTACACAAATCAACAATGTCAACATCTGATTGGCTGATCCCTACAGTCCCCTTTCCATGCTGGATTTGCTAGAAAACCCCGTATGTGGCACGTCCTACCCGCGGACAATTGCGTTGTCCCCGTGGCACGTACCTCTTAGTCAGCCCTTCTACACTTTCCACATCACTCACGATTCCATTCCATCATTGGATACAGCTAAGCAGTCACACAACCATCCACCAATCACATCCAAGACCTCTACATCTAACTCCATCATCAGAGTTCTGCACTTCAAATGTACTGTTGATCACTCTGAGTACAAGTCTCATATCATTGGAAAGCACCTACTACAAAAACTACTGTACAAGTCTCGAAGATTTCTGCTTACAGCTCCATGCATATCCACATGCATGATTACAAAATACAGGCATGCATATTTTATTCAGAGTACATGTACAACTCTTATGTTATGTATAGTAATGCCACTAAATCTGCATAGCCAATACAAACATGCCAACGCTCCCGATTTAAACGCGAGACTCAAGATTTTCATTGAAACATGTCACAATTTTTTACTGTCTCCCGCCTAAATTAATGCTAATCCCAATGCAATCGTATGAGAAAAATAAATGTTCCCGATTGCTGTGGTGAAATCTCCCTCTCAGGTGCTCCCCATTGTTCGCATGTCTAGTTACAATATGAAATTATTAAAGTTTTTCCTATCTATTATAACTTCCAAACTTCTCTGCTATCTACAACACAGCTGTAAAAAAACAAGTGAATTTCATGAACTTAAAATTCGACTCATTTGCACTAACATACTGTAAATAACATATAAAGGCTGCACGTAGTCAAATGAAATGCATGCATACACAATGTTCAGATATCAAACAAGAATACTACCACAAAACCATAAAAATCAACGTGTACATTAACATCAGTGCTATAAACACACAAAATTACTAACTTCTTCCTTTTACAATTGCAGTGAAGACCACTCTCCTGAAAATCGGCAGCATCTAAACTACAAACATATCCGAAGAAACCTGCTCATTCCACAAAAAAAAGTAAGTACAATACTACCTTTATAGTCTTACTGTTCCTCAAAAACACTGTTTCATTCATGTAATTTGTGCACCAAAAAAAAAAAAAAAAAAAATCGATTTCTGAACCATTCTGCCCACAAATCCCCATTTATTAAACAGAGATTAGCAGGCAGAATGGCACACAAATCCCTGTTTTTTTGGAAAACAAACAACATACTCAACCCTTAGAATGTTAGTACTAGAAAACAAAGAACTGTTTCAATTTTATACCATTTAATTTACTATTAATTGTTCTCACCACCACTAGCTCACTTTCTACTCTCATCTGAACCACAGAGTAGTAACATACAACAGAATAATAGCCTTCCCAACCCACTGTTTAACTGCCCAATGCACATTCACACACCACCACATACATCTTCCCCATCAAACTCATACACGCATGCATGCACACAGCACACATACATTGCAAAACAGACCAACCCATACCTTATTTTTTTTTCAACAGACCCAAAGAATGCCTACCAAAAAGCAAGACCGTAGAAAGCAACGCAGAAATAGAGCAAATGAAAATAAAAGTGTCCAAAATAAGCATCCATCTCTACCAGAGTTTGTACAAAACGTTCAAACAAAACAGCTAATGCAGTCATTTAGCGAAACAAAAGAAGCTTCTAGTACAGAAACGTTGCCTCCTCCATCAAAATGTAAAACGAAACAGAAAATGCTTAACAAGAAGTCGGCTACCACTACTGCTAAAACTGCTCCCATAAATCTTCATATACAAGCAAGTAACCATATCAAAAAAAGTATTTTAGCAAAAATGTTCCACCACAGAGTCCTTCAGAATCTTATAAAAACAGGAGCGAAATAATGCACAACCCTTAAAACCTACCGTAGAAAATTAATCCTAGAAGCTCTCGTAGACAGTGCAATCGTTCTCAAAAGGAAGTTATTTATTTTAGTTTTAAACAGGATGAAACCACTAACAAAACTAAGTACTAAACTACAAAAAAAACTTCTCAATAAACGGAATGTCAACAAAAATATCTTCTTAAATATCTGTGGAGGTGAATGGAGTCACACCACGACCACAGAAGAACAAGTTACTTTCTTACCTGGTAACGTTCTTTCGATGGGATGGTCCGACGACGTATTCCATATCTATGACATGTAATCACCACAGCTGTGCTGCTTTGGAAACTTTTTTCGGCGTCTGCGTCCTGCGTCGATGACGTTGATGCGCCGTCGTCGAGGACCTCCTCCGACGTCATCCGATGTGATAAGTAGGACGCACGACGCCCGTAGCCTCAGTTGTAGTTTTTTCCCCCAGAACGTGTGACATTAGTCAACTGCCAGTCAGACACAAAGCCTTGCGGAACGTAAGCTGCAATCGCAAAAGAAATTCTGCAGCGGGGAAGGCAGGGCGGGAGCGATATGGAATACGTCGTCGGACCATCCCATCAAAAGAACGTTACCAGGTAAGAAAGTAACTTGTTCTTCGAGGGGATTGGGTCCTCCGACGTATTCCATATCTATGACAGACTCCCAAAGCAGTACCAGAGCAAGGAGGAGGGAAAGAATTTAGAATCCAAATTTAGAATAGCCAATCAAATAGCAGAGCAAAGGACCGCCTTGCCAAAGGCCAGATCCTGTCCTCGGATGGAATCGAGGGAATAGTGACGTACAAATGTATGTACTGAAGCCCAGGTGGCTGCATCACAGATGCTGTGAATAGGAACACCCCTCTGCAGGGCAGTAGATGCAGCCATACCCCTGGTAGAATGGGCCCGCAAGCCAGCCGGTGGGTCCTTACCCGCCAAGCGGTAACACTCCGAGATGGCCAAAATAATCCAGCGAGACAAAGTCTGTTTCGTCACAGCTTGCCCCAAACGCAATCCAGCGTAACCAATAAAGAGTTGATCGTCCACTCTGACCCGGGACATGCGTGAAACAAAAGCTTAAAGCTCTCCTAGGATCAAGCCTATGGAGCCTCTCCTCTTCCTTACCAGGATGCGGAGGAGGATAGAATGCCGGAAGAACAACCTTCTGGGCCAAATAAAATTCCGTCACTACCTTCGGAAGAAAAGAAGGACGAACTCTAAGGACAATCCTGTCCTTGTGAAATACAGTGAAGGGTGGCTTAACTGAAAGTGCCTGTAACTCACTCACTCTGCGAGCGGAAGTAACCGCAACTAAAAACACAGTTTTCAGAGTTAACAGCCTCAAAGGGCAAGAATGTAAAGGCTCAAACGGAGCACCCATAAGAAACTTAAGAACCAGGTTTAAATCCCAACCGGGCACCAGGAAAGGTGACGGAGGGAACACATTAGTGACCCCTTTCAGAAACTGTGAAATTAAAGGGATTTTAAAGTAAGAACACTCTTCAGACGAACGCTTAAAGATGGACAGCGCCGCCAGGTAACCTTTAACGGTACCCACTTGCAAGCCCCTGTGGGCCAAAGAAAGTAAAAAGGACAGAACCATGGGGATGTCGCATGCAAAAGGATCCACATTCTGAACTCTGCACCAGTCGCAGAACTTACGCCAACGGCTACTGTACAGAGACTTTGTTGCTGGCCTTCGGGCCGAAAGCAACACCTCCATCACGTCTTCAGGGAGGTCCCAATCCTTATACCTCAACCTTTCAGAAGCCAAGCGTGAAGGTTGAGGGATCTGACCTCTGGATGGAGAACCTGACCCCCCCCCCTCCCGTGAGAGCAGATCGTCTCGGTAGGGAAGACGACGTGGAGGGCAGATGGACAAGTCGAAAAGGTCCGGGTACCACGTCCTCCGAGCCCACGCCGGAGCAATGAGGATCATCCTGGAACCGAACTTCCGTAACCTCCGCAGCACTTGCGGGATGACGGGGACGGGAGGAAACGCGTACAGCAGCGGGAATGACCACTCCACCACGAACGCGTCTACTAAGGCTCCTTTTGGAGGAAATTCCTGCGAGCAAAACCTTTCGCACTTCCGGTTGACACTGGAGGCGATGAGATCCACTTGCGGGGTCCCCCAAAGGGCGAAGATCTCCAGGAGAATCTCCTGAGCCAACTCCCACTCGTGAGAGATCGCGCTCTGCCTGCTCAGAGCGTCCGCCGTCACGTTTTCGTCTCCGGCCAGATGAACTGGCGAGATCGAGACTTCCTGCTGGATGGCCCAGAACTCGAGCTGCATCGCCTCCCTGCACAGAGGAAGTGACCCTGCCCCCCCCTTTTGTTGAGGTAGTGCATGGCCACTGTGTTGTCCGTCAGGATCAGGACACACTTTCCTCGCACAGTCGGCAGAAAAGCCTTCAGGGCTAGCCTGACGGCCCTCAGCTCCAACAGATTGATATGGAGTCTGGACTCCGACGGAGACCAACGACCGCTGACTGTCAGCCCGTTGGCATGAGCTCCCCATCCCGTGAGGGATGCATCCGTCACGATCGTCACCTCCGGCCAGGGAAGCCAAAACGGAGCCCCCTTCATCAAGTTGCCTTCGACGGCCCACCACAGAAGGTCCCGGGTGACCGAGGGCGGCACCTGAACCGGGTCCGACATCCTGCCGGAGGACTGCGACCATTGCGTCTTGAGTGCCCACTGCAAAGATCTCATCCGCAGGCAAGCCTCTGGCACCAGAAGAATGCAGGATGCCATGAGGCCGAGCAACCTCAAGAACTAGAACGCTGGGAGCGTCTGGGCATGCTGAAACTTGTGCACCATCTGCTGACTGTGAAGAGCCCTCACCTGGGGAGGAAAACACAGCCCCAGGGAAGTGTCGAGCACTGCTCCGATGTACTGGAGCCGCTGTGTTGGCGTCAAATGGGACTTATTTAAATTGAGGGAGAAGCCCAGCCTGTGAAGGGAGTGGCAGGTGACGGACAGATGATCCAGGACTTGCTCGGGAGAGCTCCCCTGATCAACCAATCGTCCAGGTAGGGGTAGACGTGAATCCCCGCTTGCCTGAGATGCGCTGCCACCACCACCATGAGCTTGGTGAAAACCCTCGGGGCGGAGGTCAATCCGAACGGCAGGACCCGAAACTGAAAGTGCGAGTCGCCAACCGCGAACCTCAGGTACTTCTTGTGCTTGGGATGGATCGGCACATGGAAGTAAGCATCCTTGAGGTCGAGTGACACCAACCAGTCCTGAAGCTGAAGGGCCTGGAGGACTTGAGAGAGAGAGTAACCATCTTGAACTTGTCCTTCCTGAGGAGTTTGTTCAAACCTCGCAAGTCCATGATGGGTCTCAATCCCCCGTCCTCCTTCGAAATCAAAAAATAAGGGGAATACCATCCCTTGTTCCTCTCCGCTACAGGCACCAGTTCTATGGCGCCTTTCTCCAGCAGGGCTTGAATTTCCTACGCAAGGAGCGGATCCGGACTCTGCAAAGAGAGGTTCCCCGGTGGATTGTCGCGAGGCCTGTGCCGAAAGGGAAGACAGTAGCCGTGGGTTATGATCTCCAGAACCCACTCATCTGAAGTAATGGCTTGCCACTCTACAAGATGCTGCGCCAGCCTTCCCCCAACCGACGAACCATGGGACATGGCCTCATGACTGAGTGGGAGCGGCTGCAGCGTTACCTGAGGGCAAAGAGGCAACTGCTCGAGCGGCCTTGGCACCACGGGTACGCTGTCGTCCACCTCTGGTACCCCTGCGTTGGCCTCTTTGACTGCCAGATCCTCTCGCTTTACTGAAGGACGAGTAATAGCGAAAGGAACCACCCCTCCACTGCTGTCCCCTAGGACGAAAAGGCAGAGGTTGGCGAACTGCAGCGCCCAACGACTTCGCTGCAGCTTTTGAGGTCTGCAACCTCTCAAGGCTCTCGTCAGCCTTGCTGCCAAAAAGGTGTTCACCGTCAAAGGGCATGTTGAGGAGCCAGGACTGCACATCAGGAGCAAACCCCGACTTCCGCAACCACGCAAACCTGCGTATCACGGTGCTCGCCGCCATGGACCTACTGATGCATTCAGCTAAGTCCAAACCCGACTGAACGGACTCGCACATGGCATCCTTACCATCCTGGACCATAGCAAGGAAACCATCCCGTTCGTTCCCTTCGGGAATATGTTCAGCCGCTAACGCAACACAGTTCCACAGAGAGTGTGTGAAACGAGACAAGGCACAAATGGAGTTGACCGCCTGAAGCGCCATAACACCAGAAGAAAACACTTTCTTCGCCCAGCCATCAAAACGTTTGTCGTCCCTATCAGGAGGGATGGTAGGGTACGACGCCTGCTTTGCCGGGGCCGTGGCCGCCTGCACCACCAAACTCTCCGGAGTGGGGTGCCTTGTCAAGTAGCAGGGGTCGCTACTGGCTGGACGGTAATTTCGCGACAAGGATCTGCCCACCGCCGGGAGACTCTCCGGAGCAGTCCAAGCCGCCGCCACCCTTCTCTGTAAAGCCATATGGAACGGCAGTACCGGGTCAGTTGGGGGACCAACATCAAGGATGTCCATTAGATCATCCTGCACAAACTCCCCTGGGGGAGCAGACCATCCCAAGTACTCAGAAACCCTAGCCATAAGGCGCCGGTACGAGGAATCGGCATGAGAGCCAGGCTCAGGCCCACAAAACTCCACCTCTGGAGAGGTGTCCCGTCCACTGGCATCATGCAGTGACTGCCTCAAATCGTCAAACTGACTATGGCCTGAGACAATTTCATCTGGAACCGGACTAGGAACCAGGCCATCAGAATCCTCATCCGCCTCTGAAATATATTCCAGGTGGCGAAAAGAAGGCACCCGAGAGTGCTTGCTATTAACCAGAGCATTTCTAGGGGGTTCTCCCGTGCCACGGGGTACCTCCGACACGAAAGGCGTCGATGGCGTCGAGCGAATCGGCGCCGGCGTCGAGAGAACAGGCATCGGCGCCGAGAGGATCGGCGTCGACGTCAGATGCAGCACCGCCAGCATCGGCGGCGTCGACACAGCCCTCGAAGCCGGAGCCCCGAGCGTTTTCTTCGACGACCTGAGCGTCAACGGCTTCGACGACTTCCTCGGAGCCGGAGCCTCGAGAAAGCCTGTCGACACCCTCGACGCCTCAGACGTCGATGTCTTCCTCGAAGACCTCACAGGTGCACACGGTCTCTAACGCGTCGAGGACCGGGACCTGGAACGTGTACGTCGAGAACGAGTCTCCTTGTCCGAACGGGACCTCTCCCGTGACTCGTGCCGACCACTCTTGCGAGCGGTGTCTCTCGACCGCTCACGACCGACCCCACTCGGGGGCGCGGACGGCTTAGTACCCTGCGACTCGAGAATCGCCAGCATTTTCTTCCCGAAGGAAGCCCATTCCTCCGGCGTCGCACGGCTGGTGGGGTAAGCGACATGCCGGGCAGAGTCCTCCGAAGAGGACCTGGAAGACGACCGGTGTCGGCGCTTCCGAGAATGCCTCAAAGAGGCTGAGGAGTGGCGAGACCGACTCCTAGAAGGAGACCCACGAGACTTCCGACGATGACGCGGAGAGTCACCCCTCGAATCATCCGTCGAAAGCCCAGCAGACTTCGACTTCCGGGGCTTGGACACCCGACCTACCGACAACAACTTCTTACGTTCGCGTAAGGCTTTGGACGTGAGTGACTGGCAGTCGATACAGTCATCCGTGTCGTGGGCCTCCCCAAGGCACCAGAGGCAGGCGTCGTGCGAGTCCGTCACCGACATCTTGGACCCACACTCCCCGCACTTCTTGAAGCCCGGACGCGGGGTCGAAGACGAAGTAGAAGACATCTTCACACGAAGGTTTTTCACAAAAACGAACAGGTTCGAAGAACAGAACTCCAAAGAGTCGAGGCGTTAACCGAGATTCACGAAGCAACACATTCGCGGAAAAAATAGAACTGAGGCTATGGACGTCGTGCGTCCTACTTATCACATCGGATGACGTCGGAGGAGGTCCTCGATGACTGCGCATCAACGTCATCGACGCAGGAGCCGAAAAAAGTTTCCGAAGCAGCACAGCTGTGGTGATTACATGTCATAGATATGGAATACGTCGGAGGACCCAATCCCCTCGAAACATATTTTAATGAAGAAGCATACAAACAAAACCAAACAAACACAATTGCCATCCATAGCAGTGGACGAGGTTAGGAAAAAAATTAATACCACCATCATGGAACAAGAAACACTGCTTACAAAAATATCCCCAGGAAACTCAGAATTACCTCTCCATTCGACTGAACCAGAACGTCTGTATACCAATGGCCGTGCACGTCAATGTGTAACATTCCCAACAAATCTTTCAAATCTTTACACGCGTTCCTCACTCAGTATGTGAAAGGTAAAGACAAAATTAAAATGTAAGTGCTGCAAAATATGGATACCTGTCCAGTGCGCAAATACATAGGACTACTAGGACATTCATTAGCCTGCATTCAGGACCTACTTGTAAAAGCACCTTCCATGATATCAAAAGGATAGCAATACATCATTCAAATGTAAGAAATCTAGTGTATAAACTGTACTATGATAAAAGTCCTGCTTTAGAACTAGTCAATTTAAATAACACTCTTCTACATGGTACACCCAAATACCTACAAGAAGAAATCGACGGTATCCAGAGAAAATATTTTGGAAGTGAAAGCCACTTAAAAAATGCAATAGCTTTAGAACAGACTAGCAACAAATCTGCACATGGCAACCTTCTACTACACACATAAAAAAAAAAGGAATACTAAAATTTAAAAGTACATCCACTGAAATACCAAACCGTGTGGTGTGGTGTGGTGTGGTGTATGTGTGTGTGTGTGTGTGTCCGCAGAACGTTTTACAAAAGTAACACAAACTATAGACGTAACATACAAAATAGAAGATTCAAAAATTGTTTGAATTAGCTCTCTACATTTTAGCAGAAAACAAATACGAAATAAGTGACCCCTTAATAGTTTGCAGTTACTGCACTACAAAACTTGACAACAACCAAACTCCTTCACGTGCTATCACAAATAACTTGGAATTATTCCCACTACCAAAACCCCTGCAACAACTCAATTTATATGAGAGCATCATAATTCAAACAGTACACCCATTTCAAGCAATAATACGCCTTTAACCAAAAACAGCAAAATTACCTTCCTCTGAATTGGTGAAAGGCATTTGTGGCAAAGTAGTTTATTTACCATTAGATCTGACAGAAATTGTGCACACTCTGAAAGTGCAATGTACAATAGAGCAATCTTTAATTCCTAGTAAATGGTGTACCAACAAAAGACAAAAAAATGTGGCAACATCTTGTGGACTTACATAAACTTAGACAAGCCTTGCAATATTTGAAAGAATGAATACTACAAAGAAATAAATATTGAAGAAAACTTAAAGGAAACAACTGAAATAATTCAAGAGTCACCAGAAACTGGTCAATTTGAACTTCTGGATCCTGCTGCAGTATCCAATATTTTAGACCATTATAAAATTCATCCATTACACTCTAATGACAGCATAGATCATGCACTAGAAATGTACCAAATGCGACAAACCAAAGGATCACCAATGAGCATATGGGAAGAAAGTATAGAAGCACATGCTTTTCCTCTACTATTTCCTACTGGCAAAGGAGAAAGGTACGATGATAGACCCACTCAGATAACAGCATCAGAATACCGCTCATTACGAATGTATTCTGAAGATTCGTATCCCAGATTTAGACAAAATGTGGAATACATATTCCACCTACTCTTTGAAAGTGAACTAGCAACTCTGTTACTGAGTTGCACACATATTGAAATCGGGAACCCACTTTCAAAATATGTCAGCTACGCAATTAATACAAAAAGTGTAAGAAAAAGATGAGGTTTTACAATCAAGCATAACAAATCTGTTTGCAAACTTGCGTGGTACGAAAGAATACTGGTTCCGACGTCACGCAGATGTACGTTGTATGATCAGAAACCTTGGACCACCCACTTGGTTTGTTACATTAAGTTGTGCAGAATATGCATGGGAAGATTTACATGATTTCCTTCACATATCAAACAAAAACAAAACAAACACATATATACTAACACCTGGAGAACTTTGCTCTCTAGATCCTGTTAATGTTTCAGAATATTTCCACCATCTTTTCATTGCTATGGTACACTTTATTTATAATAAAACTGTTCCTCCCCTCGCAGAAGTGCAACACTTCTTTTGGAGAATAGAATACCAAGCCAGAGGAGCACCACATATCCACATGCTTTTATGGATTAAAGATGCTCCTAAATTTGGTCAGGACAGCGATGCCACTGTTTTGCAGGTCATCCAAAAATATGTCGCTTGTGAAATCCCTTCACAAACGAGACATAGTGACCTTCATGCACAAATTGTACAATTTCAAAGACACAAATGTGGCAAATATTGTTGTCGTAAATACTAAAACAAAGGGAAATACTACACCAAATGCTGCTTTGGTTTCCCTAGACCAGTTACAGAAACAGGTGAAGTGAACAACTTCATGTCTTCAGTTAGACATAGTGTTAAAAGTAAATCACCTAAGAACACGCATTACATAAAAAGAACAGAAGAATCAAAATATATCAATGATTACAATGCAGACATTTCCCTCTTATGGAATGCAAACATAGATGTGCAGTACATTGCAGACAATTCTGCAAGATATGTTACAGCCTACTTAACAAAAGCAGAAAAAACAGAGCTTCAAGACCTCTGGAAAGACCTATCATCAGAGAAAACACTATCTCAGAAATTGCACAGCTTAGGCATAAAAATGCTCTCTCATAGAGAATGTGGTGCCTATGAAGCTGTAGATTGTTTAACCGGTACTGCTTTGCATGGAAAATCGGAAAATATAGTATGGCTAAGTCTTGGTCCTGCCAAATCTAGAAAAAGAGTTCTCAAATCATATGAGGACATAGAAACAATAGCCAAAAATGATACCAGCAGCCAAGACAGTTTGAAAAACAATTTACTAGACACACACTACCCGAACAGGAGTACCACATTGGCAACCATATGTCTATACCACACAGCCCAAAACTTTGCATACAAAAATAATATAAAACCAGATGAAAACAAAGGTAGATATAGAGTGACAGATTGGGAAGGCAGCTTAGTGAAATTTACTAAACAAAGCTTAATCATATCTAATTGTCATTAAAAACTCCTCAACAGAAAGAACTATATTACATGTCCCTGCTACAACTTTTTAAACCATGGAGAAAAGAAGAAGAGATACTAGATAACTATGACTGCTATGAAGACGCTTTCAAAGCAAATGAAAGCACTATCACCGATGTGAACTTTACGCAGTACAAAACAATGTTGCACAATGAGCAGCAACACGAAAAAGAACTCCAGACCCAACTAGATAAGGACACTTCCGACAGTAGTCCACCTTCTGTAACAGGAAGCCAAGAACCACTGGGACAGCCACTAATAGCAAATGAGGCAGAATTGGGTATGACAGAAGTAGAAAACACTATGTGTCACTATGAAGAAGATAAGAAGACTTAACTGTACTACAATCAAAACTTAAAGACCAGCGCACCATTTTTGAAGAAGTAACAAAAGAAATTGCACATGGTGTACCACACGAAAATAAAGAATGTACCTGCCAAAATTACAAACCTATATTGCTGTATGTCAGTGGTGAAGCTGGTTCAGGCAAAACATTCTTAATCAAAATCATCAGCAAGTTCCTTCAACAATTGACAAACAACAAACTGTCAGCTGTTGTAACTGCCCCCACAGGTTTAGCTGCCTACAACATAGGCGGTGTCAATTTACACCAATTACTACTCCTTCCAGTAGAATACCAAAACAAATTAGACTATTACAAACTTTCTACAGAAGCTGCAATGGAACTATGCAGAGTATTAAAACAAATGAAAATGCTACTAATAGATGACGTGAGCACGGTCTCCAACCTAATGTTGGCTTTGATTCACCTCAGACTGCAAGAAGTAACTACAAAGAACTCTTTGGAGGAAAACACATTATTGTTTTCGGAGATCTTCTTCAATTGACACCAGTGAAAGGTGAACCTATTTCTAAAACCTTAGGACACAAACTCTGCCGCAAAACTGTTGGCAGCATAGGAAATGTCAACCTTTGGCAACATTTCCAATACAGAGAATTAACAGAAAACATGCGCCAATCTGCAGACCTCATTTACGCCAACATTTTTAAAAGTATTAGAGTTGGTGTACTATCTCAAGAAGCACAAGCAATATTAAAAACCCGGCACATCCATGCACTTTATAGCGATAACTCATGTGCTACTGATGTTATGGAACAATTTGCGCACAAAAATGTCAATTGTATGGCCTTAATGCCAACTCTTTCAGGCTGTTCCAAATTCAATGAAACAATGTTGAAAAAAGAAATGCAACCAATAATTGAAATTTGCTCCACAGACAAACTGGACGTACATGGTATGACACTACCCATGTGTCAACAAGCCTCAACAAGACTAAATACCTTAGAAAATTATGTCTCCAACACAGCTGGGTTGGAGAAAATATTAAAATTATCTGTAAACTTTAGAGTAGGAACAAGTGATTTACCTGTAACTGTTGTTCTCCAGCATGGGTCTGGCATGGATTCACATGCTCATGAATATTCCCCGTCGTCAGGCTGGGAATCCTCGGTAAAGAAAAAACCAGTATCAGTTTCGTTTCTGATCTGTCTTTCGTAGTAATAACCAATCACTGGTCTCTGCGTCATACTGACCACAGCCAATGACTGCCCTCTACCTAAGCACCGCCTCTGGCAGCCATCTTCAGATTTGGAAGCACGTGAAGTGGCAGTATGACCAAGTGAAGAGCCGCAGAGGGGTAGGCGGGAGGGTTCGCATGTGAATCCATGCCAGACCCATGCTGGAGAACAACAGTTACAGGTAAGTAACTTGTTCCTTCTCCAGCATGGGGTCTGGCATGGATTCACATGCTCATGAATAAAGAATACATAGCAGTACACACATGCACAACCACGGGAGGTGGCAAAGGCTCAACATTAAGCATTACATCAAACCCAACATTAAGCATCTTACCTCCTCACCAGGCTCACCTCAGGCGAACAGGTTGCGCAGCACTGCTTGGCCGACCCTGGACTCCTCCCTGGAATCCCGATCGACGCAGTAGAATTTCGTGAAGGTGTGCGTCGACCTCCACGTAGCAGCCCTGCATATGTCCAGCAGGAGCACACCAGAAAGGAACGCCGTGGTGGCTGCGATCGCTCTGGTGGAATGGGCTCTCGGACGGCCAGGCAGCGGTCGGTTTGCCAACCGATGACAGTACATGATACAGCCGGAGAGCCATCTGGAAATGGAAGCCTACGAGAGAGCCTTCCCCTGATTGACAGGTCCAAAATTCACAAAGAGTTGTGACGTCTTCCGAAAACACTTCGTGCGGTCCACGTAGAACTTCAGCGCTCTAGCCACATCCAGCGAGTGCAAAGTCCTCTCAGCCGGCGACGAAGGCGACGGGAAGAACACAGGCAACACCAAGGGTTCGTTGAGATGGAAGTCCGACGGTACCTTGGGCATGAAGGAGGGGTGCGTCCTGAGCACTACCCTCGTGTCGTGAAAAGTCAAGTACGGGGCCTTGCAGGAAAGGGCCTGGATCTCTCCCACCCGTCGTGCGGAGGTGATGGCCACAAGAAACGCTGTTTTCCACGACAGAAACTTCAACGGGGCCGAGTGCAGAGGCTCGAACGGAGGTCCCATGAGCTTGGTCAGCACCACGTTGAGCTCCCACGCCGGGGCCGGAGCCTTCACCGGCGGGAACGATCTGAACAGTCCCTTCATGAACTCTTTCACCAGACGATGAGACCACAAGGACGTCCGGCCCGTGGTTCTGGTGTATCGGGAGATCGCAGCAAGATGAATCTTGATGGACGCGTGTGCCAGTCCAGCTTTGGCCAGCGTCAGCAGGTACGGCAGTACCTGGGGAGCCGTAATCCGTAGAGGGTTAATCTTCTGTGCGTGGCACCAGACAGAGAACCTCTTCCATTTGTGTCCGTAGCATTTAAGAGTCGAGGACGCCCTGGCCTTTGCAAGAACCTCTCTGCAGTTGGCCGGTATGTCGTATCCTCCAAACTCTAGCGCTGCAGGAGCCAGGCCTGCAAGTTCAGCGATTTCGGGTCGTGGTGGAGGATGGCGCCTCCTTCCCTGGAGAGTAGATCCGCGTCCACCGGCAGCTTGATTGGCGGGGACGCTGATAAGTCCAGAAGGTCCGGGAACCATATCTGCCTCGGCCACGCAGGTGCGACGAGGATCATCCTGTACCGTGACCTCTTGAGCTGGTTGACGAGCCGGATTAGCAGTGGCAAAGGAGGGAACGCGTAGAGGAACAGGCCCTCCCAGGGGAACGAGAAAGCATCGCCCATGCTCCTCGCCTGGGGAAACCTGCTGGCGAACCTCCGGCACTTGGAGTTCGTCGCCGTCGCGAACAGGTCGATCTGGGGTGTGCCCCACCGTCGGAAGAGGCGATCCACTAGATCCTGCCGTAGTTCCCACTCGTGGCACGAGCGCAGCTCCCTGCTGAGTGAGTCGGCGATGGTGTTTTTTATCCCTGCCAGAAACATCCTTTGGGCGACGGCCCAATGCCACAGGTCCTGCGCCTCCTTGGACAGTGCTGGGGACCTGGTTCCGCCCTGTTTCCTGATGTAAATCATGGTGGTGGTGTTGTCGGTGAAGATCCTCACCACCTTGCCCTTGAGGGACGGAAGGAAGGACCTGAGGGCCCAGAACACTGCACAGAGCTCCAGGACGTTGATATGGAGGGACTTCTCCGTCGGGAGCCAAAGGCCTCTCGCGTGCAGATTTTCGGTGTGCGCTCCCCACCCTTCCAGGGAGGCATCCGTGGTCACTGTCTCCTGGTGGTCTGGGGTCTGGAAGTCCATGCCCGCCGTCAGATGCGCGCGGGTGCCCCACCACCGGACCGCTCGGCGGAAACTCTCGTCGAGTGTGATCCCCTCCTCGAAGCCGCCCGTCGTTTGGATCCAGCGCGCGTCCAGGAACTCCTGCAACGGGCGCATCCGGAGCCTGCACATGGGAATGAGGTAGATGCAAGAAGACATCATTCCGAGGAGGGACTTGATGGACCTCACCTTGGCCGCGTCGGAAACCAACATCCGCTGTACCTTGCCCAGGATGGACCTGGTCCTTTCCTCCGACGGGGAGGCCAGAAGGGACACTGTGTCGAGCTTCGCTCCCAGAAACAGTGCGTTTTGCGCGGGTACCAGGTGGGACTTGGCGTAGTTCACAGAGAATCCCAGGTCCGTGAGAAGTTGGACGGTCCTTGCCGTGTGATCCACGGCGAGCTCCCTCGTCTTGGCTCGGATGAGCCAGTCGTCCAGGTAGGGGTAGACGTGGATCCCCTCGCGGCGCAGCTGCGCCGCCACCGGTTCAAGGCACTTGGTAAATACCCTGGGTGCCGTCCGAAGGGGAGGGCTTTGAACTGGTAGTGACGCCCTTGGACCACAAACCTGAGGAATTTTCGGTGCCCCTTTAGGATGGGAATATGGAAGTAGGCATCCTCCAAATCCAACGACGACAGGAAGTCTCCTTCCTCCAGCTGACCCAAGACGTGCTGGAGGGTGACCATCCGGAACTTCTGCGCCTTGATGAACTTGTTCAGACGTCGCAGGTCTAGGATGGGGCGCCATCCTCCCGTCTTCTTCTTCACGAGGAAGTATCTCGAGTAAACTCCGGAGCCCCGAAGCCTCTTTGGGACGAGTTCGATGGCGCCCTTCCTGAGCAACACCTTTACCTCCAGGAGAAGCTGAGGGACGTGAAGCTCTTTCCTGGCCACGGGGGGGACGCGCGGGCACCTTCTTTGAAACTCGAGCGCGTGGCCCCGGGCTAAGGCGTCCAGCACCCAACGGTCGGTGGAGATGGACTCCCACACGCTGACGAAGCTCGCCAGCCGGCCTCCCACCGGGGTGCTTCGGTGGGGGCCCGACCCCACGGCCGGTTCAATCCTGTTTCGACGAGGCTTTGCCGCCTTGACCTCCTTGGCGACGACGGCGGGGTCCGCCAGACTTGCCTCGTCCTCTGTAGGCCTCCTGAGACGACGAGCGGGCCGCTTGACGGTAGGTAGAGAAACCGCCGCCGGAACCTTTGGAGGCGCCCTTGCCTCCGCTGCTCCGAAAGGGCGTCCGTCGTTGCTGTAGAACCCCCAGGGCCCGGGCCGTCTCAGTGTCCGCTTTAATGGCCTGAAGGGAATCGTCCACTGTTTTCCCAAACAGGTTGTTCCCATCGAACGGCATGTCCAGGACTCTGGTCTGTACGTCTTGATGGAAGTCCGTAGCCTTGAGCCATCCACGCCGCCTAAGGCACACGCCGTTGCCCAACTGGCGAAACCCAGTGTCGGCGATGTCCGTCGCAATAGTGATGGCGTGGTCCGACGCCACCTCACCTTCCTGTAGGATCTCCAGGGCATCCGCCCTCTTGTCGTCCGGTAGGAAGTCCAGCAGGGGAGCCAGTTTGTACCATAGCTCCCTGTCGTAGCGGGCCACGATAGCCAAGGCGTTGGCCGCTTTAATCGTCGTCGCTGCAGACGAGATGACCCTGCGTCCCATAGCGTCCAATTTCTTTCCCTCGCCGTCCGGTGGGGAAGTCGATGTGGAGGCCGCACCCCCCCCGCTTTCTTCCTGGCCGCCGCGGAGACGACGGAGTCCGGGGTAGGCTGCGCCCGGAGGCACAGGGGGGCCGCGTCCGGGACCCGGTACTTCTTCTCTTACCGGTCTCTTCTAGCTGGCGTCGTGGAAGGGTTCTTGAGGAGGGCGAGGCCCTCATCCCAAATGTCGTCCAGTAGAGGCACCGCGAGGACCGTCTTCCTCTTGGCCTAGCGCCGTTGATAAAGGAATCCTTCCTTTTTCTTCTCCTCAGGGCAGAGTTGGAAAAGCTCGGATGCCCTGGCGATCATGGAGTGGAACGATCCAATCTCGTCGGGCGGAGAAGCCCTGGTGGGAGGTGACGACGGGAGATCCTCGTCGTATACCTCGTCGTCCGTACCCGTCGCTGCCGTGTCAATCCCCGTATCATCCCCTCGGGTGGACGGGGAGGAGGGCTGGACGGATCGCGACGGCTGAAAAGGAGGTGGAGGGTGAATCCTCCTTTTCTTGGGCGGGGGAACACCAGAAGGTCCCGGTTCAGGATCCCCCGACGGGAGAGGTTCTTCCGTCGGCAACGGTAGTCTCGTCCTTATCTCTGAGCATAAGGACTGTATAGCCAACAAAATGGCCGCCGAGTTGTCTTGCGGCGCTGGCAGCGGGGAATCCGACGGGCGATCAGGGGCCCCGTCGGCACCCTCGACGATGTCGTCACCTGCGTCGGGATCCATCCCGACGGGCCGGTCTTCATCCACGCCAAGGCCATGGCTTAAGACCTCGATCAGCTCTTCTGAAGCCGAATCTGCGACGCCCTGCCCCCCCTTTTTCTTCCCCGCCGGGGATTTCACGGGGGTCCTATCGATGGGCACAAAAGAGGACTCCCTCCGAGGTGGCAGGGAGACTCTGAGCCCCGAGGTCGCCACCACTGGTGTAGCCTCCACAGGCTGAGCCAGGGCCGCCGCGACAGTATCGATAGAGGGCTTGGCCGGATGGATTTAGGCCTTCACCACCTTAGGTGCGCTCACCGCCTTATCCTTGAGGGGGGGGGGACACTGCCTCGCTCCCCCTCCGATGGGGCTTTCGAGCTCGACCGGGGCCTCTCCAGGAGCTTCGCCGGGTGCTCGCCCTTCCTCTTACCCGACCCAGAGCGTTGGCTCGTGGCTGAAGGTGCCGGGGAGGGTGCGCCCTGCCTGGCGCCCGTAGAGCCCGACCGTTCGGCGCTCCCGGTGCCAGCGGACTCGCGGTGCTTGGCCTTGTGTTGGACCCCCGTCGCGTCCTCAAAGGTCTTAGAAGACCGCTCGGATTTCTTCCTCTTCTTCTCGCCTGACGGGCTCTTCCCTTCCAGCCAGTTGGCGAGGCGTTGGTGGCGGTCCTTCATGGTCCGCTCCGACATATTGCCGCAAAACGCACAGTCCTTCTCCACGTGCGTCTTGTCCTCATCTAAGCAGTAGAGACAAAAGGAATGTTCGTCCTCCTTAAAGACGTTCTGCAGCTGGCATCCAGGGCAGACCCTGAACAGCTTTCCGGGCGTCGAGCTTCCCTTCTCCTGGGCCATGTCCGGGCCTGAGAAGCTTCTGGAGTCCTCCAAAACGTAGCTCGACGAAATCTTCACCCTTGAGGGGCGCAGACGAATCCGACACGGGTCCCCGTTGATCGGATGGAGAGTCGGTGGAGCTTGAGGCTCTTTTGACTGGAAAAAACGAAGTTTTGAGAAAAAAACGTGAAAAAATAGCACTAACGCTCGAGAGCAATAGCACGAGGATCCCAACACATGAACGTGCGGTAAAAATCTGAAGATGGCTGCCAGAGGCGGTGCTTAGGTAGAGGGCAGTCATTGGCTGTGGTCAGTATGACGCAGAGACCAGTGATTGGTTATTACTACGAAAGACAGATCAGAAACGAAACTGATACTGGTTTTTTCTTTACCGAGGATTCCCAGCCTGACGACGGGGAATATTCATGAGCATGTGAATCCATGCCAGACCCCATGCTGGAGAAATGCTTAAACGTAACCTTGACGTGGAGCAAGGACTAGTTAATGGCGCACTGGGTACAGTTGTTGGCTTTCAAACATATCCACGTGACAACATTCAGTTTGTCAATATTCTCTTTGATAAACTTTCAGAAGTAAAAAGGATAGGGCGCTCAACAGCTCGATTCCTTCTCTTCAAAGACATGTATGTACGCAGAGAACAATTTACTCTAACTCTTGCATATGCAGTCACCATTCATAAATCCCGAGTGTGATGCTGGAAATGCATCTGAGGGACAGGGCCTCTGAATCCTTGTCCTTTTTCTGTTTTTACCGTGTGTTCTGTCATGTTTTTTGCCCAGGAGTCTAGTTGGGACTCCTAGGCAGTGCAGCGCTCTCTTTTGGTTTGGTGAACAGACCCATGGGATACCCTTATGGCACCCATGGGTAGGGGTACAACCCTGTGCCCCTAGTGTATGTTTTTGGGCACCTGTGGGTGGCCCACAGAGCAGGGTATGGGCTGGTGGCAGCTCCATGCTGAATTTGACAGGTGCTCTGGGTGTCCTCCATTTTGGGATACCCAGGCCCTGCCATTGGAATCAGTTGATTCCTGATAGGAAACAAGATGGCCCCTGTGGCCTCTTGCTTTCTATTGCCTGTTATCTTGTTTTTCCCAAAGTCCTGGGAAGCCCTGACTCTGTCCCTTCCCCCTGACTGGCTGTTGGGTGGAAGTTCCATATATGGTATTGTTGTGAAGGCCCAGCTAGACTGACTGGAGCCTTCCCAGTGACTGTATGTTGTGGGTACCTCCTGTGGGTGGGACCTGGGTGAATGGAGTGCGTGACCAATATACACTCCTTGTTGTGGTTGTCTGGTTTCTGGCATGTGAGACAAAGACTGAGACAGCCCTGCCCGAAACTGGCCTGAATGCAGTGTGTAGTGTTGAATGGCTGGGTACTTGTCCCAATCCACATTCCTTGTTGTGAGTGTCTGAAAGGGAGGAGTGTGGCCTGAATGCACTGTGTGCCTGATTGGCTGACTGACTGCATGAATGCCCCTCTGTATTATTGGCTGCTGAGTGTAGGCCAGCAGTGTGGATGAGAGACAGAATAGTATATCTGGGGACCTCTCACCACTGTTCAGGGTTCAGGAACGTTCAGGAACGTTCAGAAGCATCCTGGAGCTGAGTCTCCACTCTAAGAGTAACTGGAACTGCTGATCCTCGACGTCCAGCTGGAAGAAGAAGACTTGCTGTGGCATTTGCTTCGACCGATCCGAAGGCTGTCGAAATCGTCGACGACTGACCCGAGAGAGGACCTGGTAAGGCGCCCTCTTCCCGTGCTCCGAGGGACCATCGAGCACCGCTCCATCTTCGCCGAAGCGCCCTGGAAGACGGGAGCGCCGAGGAGATTGAAGTGAAGCACCCGGACATCGACGCCGTCGAAGTCCATTGCCGTCGACAAGGGTTCGCAGGTTTGTGTAACCGCTGGAGGCCCGTCGAAGTTGTGTTGCCCAGCCCCGGGAAGCACTTGACGCCGTGCCGCCGACGACCGGAGCTGTCCGCTCCTTTGCCTAAGAACATTCAATCAAAGGACTCTCTCGACCGCATCGTCGACCGCTTATCCTGCCGGAGAAAGTCGAGGACGACCAATGCGCCGAGGAGAAACCTGCCGGTGGGTTTCCCGCCACCCAATGACCTCAAAGACTCGGACGACCCGACGCCCTTGCTGGGCTCCCGTCTCTACAATCTTTGCGGTCCAGAACTATTGTCATCGAGGTGCCCCGCACACCTCCGCCTTGCAGGACGCCGACGAGCACCGCTCGGACGAAGCTGCCGCCTCTTCGACATCGTTCTACCTCGTTCGTCGACGGACGTTCGACGCCCCGTGCCTCCCGCTTGAAAGGGAAGGCATTCAAGAAGGGCCGTCGATTCCCCGTCGCCAAACCCCGAGTTCTTCGACGTTTCTCGACGCCTCTCGACGATCCGTGACTCCCGCTTGAAAGGGGGTCGCTCAAGAAGGATCCGTCGACGCCTCTTCGAAGGACTCGACTCCACCAGGTACATTGGGGGGGTAAAAACACTGTAGGAGAAAATAAGACTATTGAACAACATATGGACTGGGCTTGTGTTAGATCTCTTTCTTTTACAGGTTGCCCAGGTGGGGGGATCTCCACACAGAACTGTGTCTAGAGTTAGGGGCCAGTATTTTGCCTATTGTTCAACCCCCTTATTTTCTCTCTTCCCTCTATTGCTGGTTTCACTTATTGATCTGTGTGACATTTTTGTGGATGCACTTTAATGAGGTCTGATACTAGTGGTACCACTTTAGAATTGTAGATATTTACCATTATTGATTTTCCTGAGCACAAGGTGCGTTATTGTGATAAGTGTACATAACCTTTGAATTAATTATATAAAGACTGTGTTTTCAGTAATACAGTGTGTGGACATTCCTTTGTGGGGGCTTGGGGAATACACTGTACTTAAGAACCAGCCTGCATCACCTCCTGAGAAGCTAGGCCTTGATTGCTCGTCCATTGCTACCATATTAGAGAATCTTGGCTGGGGTCTCCTGTGCCTCTCCTCTACCATATAGAGAGCAGAAGTACAGACACCCCCTACCGGTCTTTACACCGAGGTCTTACCATAGACAAAGCATTGATAGATATTGGTAACACAGTCTTTAAAGAAGGCATGAGCTACGTTGCATTATCACGCTTACATACACTTGAGGGTCTATTTCTAATCAACTTTGATGCAAGTTAACACTGATATTCCTTGCATTTTATAATACAATAGACTACGTTCACTATACACCCCCCATCTAAAATCATATCCTGTTCCACAAAAAGGAAAACGCTTTAAAAGAAAAGTAATGCAAACTGAAATGCAACAGGATCTGACTGCAAATCCTCCAAAGAGAGTAAAAGAAGCCAATACTTCATCAATTACCACAACCAAAGAAGAACCTATTAGTCAAAGTAACTCAGGTACTTATTCAAAGAAGCAACACACTCCGAAAAAATGACTTGGACAGAGAACTATCTGGTCCATTCAAGACTCTAAGCCCTGGCCACAACCACCACAGCATATCACAACCACAACCACTGCACCATATCACGCCCATGCTGACTTAGAACTTCTGTGCTTATAACTTCGGTCTTGGGTGCATGGCCCATGGCCATGCACCCAAGACTCTAGGTCCTGGACACAACCACTGCAGTATATGAAACCCATGGTGGCTTATAACTTCAGTGCTTATAACTTCGGTCTTGGGTGCATGGCCTTTGGCCATGCACCCAAGACTCTAGGCCCTGGCCACAACCACTGCAGCATATCACACCCATAGAATCGAATATCTATCAGGTGGTTGTGCACAGGGCCTAGAGTCTTGGGTGTATGGCCTACGGCCTGTGGCCAGGCACCCAAGACTCTAGGCCCTGGCCACAACCACTGCAGCATATCACACCCATGGTGGCTTATAACTCAGTATCACACCCATAGATTGAAAAATTTTAACTGCGCCATATACTCAATTTTAAAGTCTGCTGACACCACGCGTGTCCTTAGAACAGTTTCAACTTGCCTGCGCACAGCACGGACGGGAATACTATCCCCTTAGGACACCCCTCATTTTCAGTAATTACAAACATCCGGGACACTGCGGACATGGCTAATACATCAGTAGCACCTGCCACCTAAACACATACAGTATTTCACCCATCTCTACCTCCCTAAACCTTCCCAAGCACTCTTGCACACCAAAACACTCCCCAAAACTGCATTTTGCCTCTGTTTGCCGCCACGCTGTTGGCAGATCCAAGATGGCGGGCGCATCGGAACAATCTGACGCACATCACGCCTCACTCCAGCCAATCGGCGAACACGTCGCATGTCTGCGGACATGACGCATGGCCATTAGCCAATCGGTGTCCTGCCTGCGGAACGAACAGGGAAGCGTCTCCGCGGAGCAGACAGATATCACTAATTTTTTTAGACCTACTTTTTGGTCATTTTAAAGAAAACTACTGGACAGATTTTCACATGCTTTCGGGACCAAGCCCCTGCTCCTGCCGCAAATTTGGTGAAAATCCGTCCAGCGGTTTGGGCTGTAGGCGTGCGCAAAGTTTTCCCCCCAGTCAGTCTATGGGGGAAAAAAAGTTTTGGGACCCCCCCCCCCTGGACCAAACCTCACCAAACTTTGCAAAACAATTCTGAGTGGCCCATATACTTTTTTTGGAAAGTCTGGTGAGGATTCGTCCAGGAGGAGCGGAGTTATAAGCCGCCCAAAAAGTTCTCTTCCTATGGAAACAGCAACTTAACCATAACTACACAGCCACTAGCGTGGCTGTGATATATATATATATATATGGGATACATTACTCACCGTAATCGTATTTCTGATGCTTGTATCTGCTTAGATTCACATGCTGTGCATAGGCCGACATCTAGTGGAAGCTGCGGAGTATTACAGTTTGTTTTTCGAAAGTCGAAAATGGGCGTCGACACAGGCGTGCCAGTAATACTATCCCTAGTGTGACGTCCACTGTACCCAAGATCCCTCACGCGTCTAGGATCCTCAGATTGTATCTTTTTTTCCCGACATGAGGAAGCATGAGGAGTAGCGTGAGTACAGATAATCCAAGCAGATAGACAGAAAGGTAAGACTACAAGTAATCATGCGCCTTCTCTCGGAGGGGAGGAAGGGTGGGTCGCATGTGAATCTAAGCAGATACAAGCATCAGAAATACGATTACGGTGAGTAATGTATCCCTTCTGAGGCTTGTGGAATCTGCTTAGATCACATGCTGTGCATAGATTAGCGAGCAGTACCAGAAGAAGGAGGTGGGATGTGAGAAGGGTCATGAGCAAACAGGTGTCTTAGAACCGCTTGTCCCACTTGTGTATCTGTCTTGGAATGAGTGTCAATGCAGTAATGCTGAGTAAAGGTGTGAATAGAGCTCCAAGTAGCTGCTTTGCAAATGGTGTCGAGGGGAACATTTGCAATGAAAGCCAGAGTGGCGCCAATGCCTCTAGTAGAGTGGGCCCTTGGCGTAAAAGGCAGAGTCTTTTCAGAAAGAGAGTAACAGCTGTATACAGTTGATAATCCACTTCGAGATAGCGCCCTTAGAGACGCGATCCCCCTCTTTGCCTGTAGCTACGGAGACAAACAGTTGATCTGTTTTCCTTAGCGGTCTGGTTTTATTTACATAGTATAGGACCGCCCTACGCACATCTAGGGTGTGTAGTTTCACCTCAGCCGAGCTTTGCGGGTTTTGGAAGAAAGCCGGAAGCTCGATGGACTGGTTTACATGGAACTTGGATATGAATTTAGGTGAGAACCTAGGGTGTGTGCGTAAAACCAGTTTGTCCTTGTGGATAGTAAAGAAAGGATCCTGCACTGACAGAGCCTGAATTTCACTGACCCTTCTTATGGAGGTAATGGCTACTAAGAAGGCCGTTTTATAAGTCAGGTGTTTGAGACTACTTTTATGCATGGGTTCGAATGGGGGTCCCATGAGCTTAGCTAGCACCACGTTGAGGTCCCATCCTGGCGGTGGGTTCGAAATAGGAGGGTGAAGTCTCTTTACTCCTTCCATGAAGGCTTTAACCACTGGTACTTTCCACCACGAGACCTTGTTATGGGATGTGGTGTAAGCCGAGAGGGCTGCCAGGTGTACTTTCAGCGAGTTAAAAACCAACCCTGCATCCAGCAGGTGGAGCATGTATGTCACAACGTTGGAAGGAGTGCAATCAACCGGGTTGATTTGTTTATTCTGGCACCAGATAACGAATCTTTTCCACTTATCAAAGTAACAGTGCCTTGTATTTGGTTTCCTGGACTCCTTTAGAATGTCCATACACCTCTGTGGTAATTTGAGATGTCCAAACTCTATGACTTCAGGAGCCATGCTGCTAGGTTCATAGAGTTGGGTTCCTGATGCACTGTTTGACCCTGTTGCTGGGACAGTAGGTTGTACCAGGCTGGGAGTCTGATGGGCTCGCACACCGCCATCCTGCGTAGGTGTGGAAACCATGGTTGTCTCGCCCACATGGGAGCAACTAGGATGAGCGTCATCGATTCTTTGTTCATCTTGTACACCACCTTCCTGATGAGAGGAGTTGGTGGAAAAGCGTACGCAAACATCCCTGACCAGTTCATCCACAGGGCATTCCCTTGGGAGTCCGGCTGGGGGAACCTGGATGCAAATCCTGGGCATTGTTTGTTTTCGCTTGTGGCGAATAGGTCTATAGTGGGGAAACCCCACTGAGAGAAGAGATCTTCTACTACGTCTCTGTGAAGGACCCATTCGTGTTCTTCTGGGAGGGAGTCTCTGCTTAGAGCATCCGCTAGGGAATTGAACTCCCCTGGAACATGTTGCGATGACAGGAAGATGTTCCGTCTGAGTACCCATATCCAGATTTTCTGGGCAAGCTTGGACAGATTTGGCGAACAAGTCCCCCCTTGCTTGTTCAGATAGAACATGGCTGTCGTGCTGTCCGTCCTGATCTGCACCGACAAGTTCAGTAGATGGGGCTCGAACGCCTTTAGCGCTCGGAATACTGCCAGAAGCTCTAGCAGATTGATGTGGTTCTTGGCTACTGAGTGAGACCAGAGACCCTGAGCTGTGTGGTGGAGGAGGTGAGCTCCCCACCCAGTCAGGCATGCATCTGTAGTCACCACGGCTTGTACTTCGGGATCGTAAAAGGGTTTCCCCTTTGCGAGATTCTCTCTTGTCCACCAGTGTAGGCTCTGTACGAGTGTTGGCGAAACGACCACTAGATCGTCCCACTGACCACTTGCCTGAGACCACTGTTTCGCCAACCATTCCTGCATGGGACGCATGCGCAGACGCGCGTGGGGGACCAGGTAAATGCATGACGCCATCATGCCCAGTAACCGCATAGCTTTGCGTACTGTTATCTGTTGACCTGACTGATAATGCGGAATTTGCAGAAGTATATTCCGAATTCTCTCTTCCGAAGGGAAGGTCAATCCTTTCTGAGTATCTAGGATAGCTCCTAGAAACTGTTTTGAGGTGCTTGGCCCCAGACTTGACTTTTTCTCGTTGATAGAGAAGCCTAATTCGTGGAGGAGGTCGATAGTCCTCTGAATGTTTGACCTGCAAATTCCTGGGGTTTCCCCCGTTATGAGCCAGTCGTCCAGATAAGGGTACACCGGGATTGCCTCCCTGCGTAGGTGTGCAGCTGCCACCGCCAGTACCTTGGTGAATACCCTTGGTGCTGAAGCTATCCCGAAGGGCAGTACCTTGAATTGGTAGTGGCGACTGTCCACCTTGAAGCGCAAGTACTTTCTGTGCGCTGGGAGCATGGAAATATGAAAATAAGCATCTTTCATATCCAAGGTTGCCATGTAATCCCCCTTTTTTAGGAGGGGGATTACCTCTTGTAGCGTGGTCATACGGAATTTTTGGGGCTTGACATACTTGTTGGCAGGCCGTAAGTCCAATACTGGGCGCATTGTCAAATCTTTCTTTGGCACAAGGAAGTAAGTTGAATAGATACCCTTGTTTACCTGGTGTCCTGGGACGAGTTCTATCGCGTCCTTTTCTAGCAGAGTGGCGATCTCCTCGAGAAGGATCCTCTGATGCTCTAGGGAGTGCACTCTTTGTCGTGGAGGATGGTTCCGGGGACGCTGCAGTAGTTCTATACAATATCCTGCGGATACTGTTGACAGCACCCATCTGTCTGAGGTGATCCCTTCCCAAGCCTGGGTGAAGGTGGAAATGCGTCCCCCTACTGGGGTTGCGTGACAAGGGACCTTGAACTGAGCGTCACTGTTTTGGTGGGGGCGTGCCACCTCCCTTGTTGGGGCTGCCTCTGCCTCTTCCACGACCTCTCTTGTTACCCCTGCCGTAACTCTGGGTAGACTGCTGGTTGTTATTCCATTGTGTACCCTGTCCCTGGGCATAGTTGCCTCTTTGTGAATTTTGGCCGCGTGGGCGACGAAAATTACTGTTCCCCCTCTGGTTAGGGGGTTTGTTGGTAAGCTGGCCAAGGGATTTGAGAGTCTCATATTCATCTTTGGCATTTTTAAGTGCGTCTTCGACCGCTTTCCCAAACAATAGGTCGGGTTCCACTGGCTTGTCTATTAAAGAAGCCTGGGTTTCTGTCTTGAATCCCGACTGCCGTAACCACGCATGTCTCTTGATAACAGTACCTTCTGCTATCAATCTCCCTGCGTTGTCCGCGGCGTCGAAAGTTGCTTTTAAAATGCAACCAGACACGGCTCTCCCCTCTGCCGAGATTCGAGCCAGCTGGCCCTTTAACGGTTCTGGAGCAGAGGCAATGAGCGCCGCGACTTCTTCCCATTGATGGCAGTTGTAACTAGCCAACAGGGTGGTGGAATTCGCAATCCTTGCTTGGTAGGCGGACGTTGAGGCTACCTTCCTGCCAAACCCGTAAAGTTTTTTGCTCTCCTTGTCGGGAGGAGCTTCTGATGAAGATAAGGGCGTGCCAGCCCTTTTTCTAGTGTTGGTAACCACTAGGGAATCTGGTTTAAGATGTCCCCTTATATACAGAGGGTCAGACTGGGCTGCCCGGAAAATCTTTTCAATTCTGGGGTTGACCGCTCTGGTGAGGTTAGGATTCACCAGGGAAGGATCTATTCTTCGTTGGATGGATTTGAGGATAGGGATGGTCTGAGCGACCGGTCTCCTCTCTCCTACAAACTCCTCCGCGAAGTCCCTTTCCTCCTGTACACCGTGGGTGTCGATGTGGAAATGTTCCGCTGCTCGAGCGAGAACCTCGTTAAGGAGGGGCTGGTTATCAACTGGAGAGTCGGTAACTGGGGCTTCGCTTTGTACTGGGGAATCTATTCTGTAAATTTCCTGCTCATCTTCTCCCTCCTCCAGGTCCTCATCATCTGCATAGTAATCTGTCCCGGTTTGTTCTTCCATAATTTCAAACTCCTGGTCCTCTTCAGGGAAAACCTGTCCCTGGTAACTGGGGAGTGGAGTAGAATATGGAGTGGAGTAAGGCTGAACGTCGAAGGGTTCAGGTCTTTCGAACCGGGGCTTTTTACTTAGCGGGATAGGATCGGAGGAGCCTGAGGGTGTGGCCCCTTGAGGGTTATATGAAAGAAAATGTTCTGGGTTCTTATCATAAAAATCAGCCAAGGACGACATTCTAGACATAACCCTGTCTATGTCTTCACTGGACCATTCCCTGGAACAGGGTATTACTTTAGTAGGTGCTGATTTATGGGACTTTTCAAGGGTAGACTTGTGTTTGCTTGTCTGCCTAGGGTGAGAGGATGGCTTTACAGGAGTGGAAGGCTGTGCTTTACGCTGTTTCCCCCCCTCCCCGTGCGTGGAAAAATGTTTTCCCTGTCCCTTGGAGGCCCCAGAGACTTTCGACGCCTGGCGCCGAGGGTCTGGAGAGGTATCTGTGTGCTTCGGGCGTGGGGCCTCACTGGTGTTAACCGCGGTCTCGGTATCTTGGAGCGCGGCCTGGGGGTGGAAGTCGTCTTCGTCTCCCGACGATCGACTTCCGTTAATGTGTGTAGCGAGGCACTCTTGGCAAGAGTGGATGATTGCCTTGCGTCGTGAGGTGATCTCGATCGAGAGCGCCCAGAGGACACCGAGTCGGACCGTTCTTTTTGTGCCTCTTTCCGGGAAGTCGACGTCGTCGAGGTCCGGTTGGTCTTAGTGTGTTTAGTGTGTGTTAGGTGTGTAGCGCTTGCGTCGCCGGGGGTCTTCCCCATAGCCGCCCTGCCGGACGACCTTCCGAGGTCGGGGACCTGCGCTTGCCGGCTGTCTTTCGACGCCATAATGCCCTCACCGTCCGAAAGTACGGCGTCGCTGCCATCGCTGAAGGCGCCCTCCGCTGCCATGGCCTCCTGCCTGGCGTGGTGGGCCCAACGCTTTGTCGAACGGTCCTTAAGTGTCTTAGGTTTAAACCTACTACACGCTCTGCAGTTCGCTTCGGGGTGATCCCTCGGCAAGCAGAGATTGCACGTGGCGTGCCTGTCGACCCAAGGGTATTTGCGATTGCACTTGGGGCAGAATTGAAAAGGGGTACCCTCCATACGCACCTTAAGGCAGCGGGCTGCTAAGTGTAGGAATATATAAGAGTGAAGAGTATGTACCACCCCCCACTCTCCCTACTTGTAAGGGCCGAGGCCAGCGGCCTACTAGGCCCGGGCCGAGGCCAGCGGCCTTCCGAGGCCCAGATCCGTCGTGCAGCAGTCGACGGTCGATGACTTCTCCAGCCGTCGTCGAGGTCGAGGGTCGACGTTGGGGTGGGGAAGGGAATGAATAAGAATTATAATTATAATAACAGCAAAAGTATGGCTAAGGCCAGGGAACTCCGCAAGATGCTTCCGACCAGTATGGCGGAAAAAAACAATCTGAGGATCCTAGACGCGTGAGGGATCTTGGGTACAGTGGACGTCACACTAGGGATAGTATTACTGGCACGCCTGTGTCGACGCCCATTTTCGACTTTCGAAAAACAAACTGTAATACTCCGCAGCTTCCACTAGATGTCGGCCTATGCACAGCATGTGATCTAAGCAGATTCCACAAGCCTCAGAAATATATATATATATATATATATATATATATATATATATATCTTTTTTTTCTTCCCTTCCCTCCGGCAACCCTTCCACCAGCCGATGAACAAGTTTTCGGGTCAAAAAACAAGGGCGTCAGTTGTACAGTGATATCCTGCCCCTTATATCCAGCGTCTGTTGTACACATTCTTTTTGGTGGTCTCTATAGGAACAAGGATGTATTTTAGCATACGCTGGGACAATGGTGGGGTAGAGCAGAGGGCTATCATTCAGGGGACAATTGCCTAGTCGACGCAGGACAATCGGGCCATCCGTTGTCCTCTCCGGGGGTCCCTGGGCACAGCACGTACCTCCAGCGGTCATGGCCGCATCAGATCTCATAGAAGTCTTGCTCTGATCAGGCTTTCTGCAATGTCCGGTATTCACAGCAGGATCTCCTGGACCTTTCAAGCCTTAGGCGCTCTTTTTCGGTATCCACAGTCCAACGTATGGACGTGGCTCACACCACCACAGCAGTGGTGTACACAGGGATGTTACTATGTGCCTCCCCGGGAGACCAATGGAGGTTGAAGGGTTGTATGGCAGATCAGCCGGCCAAGCAATTATCCATTTCGGGGGCCTTTGGGCGCAGCTCCGACCTCCTGCAGTTATAGCCCACATCAGGAAATTCCAGCACCACTCTCCAACAGGTCTTTCCGAGGTAGCGGGTACTTATGTCAAGATCAGTTGGGTCTGTTAGGCAGCAGAGATGTTCAGCTGCAGCTCAGCGTATGTTCTTATTGCGTGTCCCCTACAGCGTTCCTCTGTGCTATGCTATGCTTGCAGTTGCTCCCCGTGTGTTGTGGGGGCTGCCACTCGGAAATCCCAGTGAGAGCTGCGCCATCCCACTGTGGTGTTGCAGTCTTCATTAATAGGGGTAATCCGCTCTGTAATCGATTGGGGCTTCGTAGCTGGGGCAGATGCAGCACTGATCACCACACGTAGGACCTGCTCAGCTCCGTCGACCGCGATTCTCGTCAACGCTGGCGGCTGCATCAGCCCATAGACAAGGAGGGTGACTCCTGGCCTCACTGCACCTCGCTACTGTCAGCTCGGCCCATGGCACCATGTTCTTTCTTTCAGCAGGGTGCTTCGCACTATGGATGGCTCAGGCGGCCATGCTCTCTGTCTCCGTCAGCAACCTTTTGTGTCCGAATTTCTCTGCCACCACAGAACTTAGGCGTTTTAAAACGTGACAACCTCAGCTCAAAGCCTTCCGAAGCAAGTAATTCTTGCTTTCGTGATGAAAGGTAGCACCTGTTAGGATGTATATTTGTTCAGGATATAGCCCGGCCCGGAGCTTCACATTCAGGCAGCCATTTCTTAGCTGTGCAATAGTCCCCACTCAGACTCTCAAATCAGACAACTTACAGCCTGCACATAGGATGTGAATGCGCCCATTAATGTCTTGCAAACGTTTGCCCTTTGATAGGGAGATTTGTCCACAGAATCTCTGGTGAGGGTTCTGAAACCATCGATCTTAAGGGTATACAGTTTTTCAACCAGAATATAGACCACCCTTTGTATTGGTAGCTATGGCAGGGCAGTCGGGCTTCACTCAATGAGAAAGGAACGATGGTGGATGGGTATAGTCCCCCAATAGAGCCAGCTCCCAAAGAGAATATACTATACAGATTTACTGAAATACATGTACTGTAATATAGGGTTACACATAAAAACACAGGCAATCACGAATTAGGACACCAATCAGAAGGAATCGCCTATTCCCTGCAACAGCAGGGACAATATCAGTGAGACCAACCACTGATGGACTAGGCGATAAGGGGAGAAGAGATTGTGTCATTCCTTCTGAACTTCCTAAGGGTGTCCAGCCAGGGACATCCCAGTGAAGGGTGGAACAGCTAAGGGTTAAGACCAGCCTCTGCCTCTTAACCTATGAGCCATTGATTTTGCCTTTGTCCCTGTTGCACCAGTGTGAGAAACCAGAAGGTGTCTCACCCGCTAGTCCCCGGAGACCTGTCGTCCAGATGGCCAGGACACGGCCATCGCTATCGAATCTAGTTCTTGGGGGTGGACCAGTGGGGGAGGATCACCCGGGCGAGGGGTCTTCGGGGAGTGGAAGTGGGACACCGAGGGTTGAAACGGGGTTTCCCCTTCCCTGTAACACCTTTTCCCCATCCTACCCGGTAGGATATTTGGAAGCTCTCCCCCCCAAACCACCCTTCCCCACACAAACACTTTCTTACATTATAACAGACAGCGCACTAACACCAGAGCTGTTTACCTGACATGTCCCAATGCACAGGTCATGCAGTCAGACAATTGACAACCATGCATACCTGATGGCCCTTTACCATTCCCACTCAGATAAAAGGCGGAGAATGGAAGCACACTTCAAGCAAGGGCGAATGCACGAGGGGACAGCTACACTAAACCGGTAGTTCAAACCGAGAAGAAATGCGGTGAGACCTGGAAGGACGACGAAGGGGGAATCGCCTTTGCCCTTCTCAACTCAGAGATGCAAATCCTCCACAAGGAAATCATAAGACCGAGAATTACAGCTGGTGTGCAAAGCCGCAGATGACACGGAGGCCTCCCACATTGATAACTCAGGCGGAAGGGAAAGCTGGCTACCGTGGTAACATACTTGACTTCACAGAACAAAGAAGCAAATGGGTTCAGCACAGCCGGTGAGTCGGAGGAATCCGATAGCAGACCGAACTGTGTTGAGCCCAAGGTTGCAAGTAGCAACATTTTGAATGCAAGAGAAAGAACTTGTGTATTGGAACTTTAAAGAAAGCCCAGTTGAGGTATAGGTGCCACATGGCTGCTCATTCAAAAGACTCCAACTGGGACCTGTTTTTGAAACTACAAGAACCAGAAGGTCTTAGGAAAGGGTGGCGGGAGGGGTCAGAGTGGTCCTACAAGGGTCACGTTATATCCTTAGTACAATCGGAAGTCTCTGACCCCTTACCAGAGGAAAACTAGAAGAAGGAAACCCCGCTTTCTGATAAGATTGTGAACTGTGGAATAAGGCAAGTAGTGTGACCCTGATAGAGGGATGCCAGAAGAAAGCTAGGAGAAGGAAAACCCTGCTTTCTGATGAAAATGAGTAAAACAAACTGTGGAAGCAATACATGAACTGTGTTAAGGAAAGGCTGTTGTGAACCCGAAGGAGGGAGGCCCAAACTGCGAGGAGGATCTTAGCCCGGTGGAAGAAGATCCTGAGGGACAAAGAGCAATCGCCCAAAGTGCAAGATCACAGAGAGAACGTCTGTTTATTATTCTGAATCAGCACTCCTTCTAAGGCAAAAGACTTTTTACAGGAAAGAGACTTAGCCTCTGAAGGTTTTGATATGATTGAACTGTGAACCTCGTGTTGACGAGGTCAGGGAGTGTGCTGTGCTCAAGAGTCCCGTCTTGTCCTGTGCTTCAAACGTGGAGAAGGGTGTAATGATGCCTACCCCCAGGGACCCAGACCACGTCCAGCAACCCCGGAAGCAGGCATCAAGTTATCCTAAGCAAGCCCAACAACCCCTGCTAGGGGCTATTTGGGTCCAGTCCTGGCGCCTATGGCGCCAGGCTCATATGGAGAGTCACTCCTGGCGCCATAGGCGCCAGGCTCATAGATTAAAACTTACCTGATGCAGAACATGCTGCAAACTTACTTGATGCAGACCATGCTGCAAGAGCTCCAAGGCAAAAGAGGCTTGGAAGGGACTACTTTACTTAGGGACTATTTTTTACTTGGGCGGGGCTGGGGAGGAATACTTACCTGGGACTGCTTTGGGGGCAATTTAAACCACGCCAGAAGAGCAGCACACGCTTCGCGTTATTCTGCATCCAGCAGCGTAACGCTCACTGTGACTGCAAGTCTGCATCCAGCCTTCTGCCACGCCCGCCTCGAGTTTGGAGCTCCTAGAAAAAGGGAGAAAGAAGGAGAAAAGGTTAGAACAAGAGCAATACCTTTAATCCTTACCTGAATTCCCGATCCATCGCGCCTTCGAGCTGGAAGAAAGAAGTTATTTTATGCGCGTTGCCTCGCCTGCTGCAGCGCCGCGCTGAACTCACCGGCCTTCGCAGCATCTTCACATTCCACCGCATCCTCCTGCATGTTCCCGCCGCACTCCGGCACCTAAAGAGAAGACAAGAACAGCAAGGTGAGCCAAGGGAAAACACAGAGGAATATTAGTTACCCCCCCATAGACTTACCTGATTTTACCACCGGGGGTACTATTCCTCTTAACGGGTCGGCGCAGCTTCCACTGCATCTTCGCCGAACCCCAGCCCCTAAGGGGCAACAAAAGGACAGCAAGGTGAAACAAGGGGACTAACAAGGGGAACCCTCCTCACCACAATAGACTTACCTGATTTTACCTCCGGAGGTATTATTCCCCAAGACTTCATACTTTCTCTCAGCACCTGAATAAGGGAGAAAGCAATAGGTTACATATTGACATTATTTTATCGAACTGTGTTGGAAAATACAAATCCTTACCAGAATACTACCGGTTGCCACGAGGAACTCTTCATTAGGGTCAAGCTGCAACCTGCAAGGAATCGAACAAGAGTGAAAGTCCGGCATTTGAACTCTTACGAACTTTATACTTACGGCGTCTTACCGGGAATCTCGGAGTCAATATTGTTCTGGAACTCACCAATTCCTTCGAGCCAGTGAAGCAACTGGTTATCAATGCGCCCCTGCGCTCAATGCAGGATGGAGAGCTCATCTTTTCATACCATCAGGTGAGACTATAAGAGGGGACATCAAAGGTGATCTGTGGGGAGAACAGAGGGGGTGGGGGGATTTACGCTCAACTCCACGGGTGGTTAATTTCCTTTCTCCATTTGCAGAACAATATTCCTATGGGCCAAGCAAACGAAGCTAGGTGGGCCAGTCCAGTCCGTCATCTCAGCCCTACGCATCACAATGGTGGAGACCGCAGCTGTCCAGTTCCGATCGACGCCTCTGTGGGAGCCAGGTGAGCGTAACAAAGGGAGACCCAGCCATACCATCCTGACTTATTTTGTGAACACTTCTTCATTTCTGGTGAACATTATCCCACACTCTTTTTGTAATTTAGTAGTAAGGATTGGCAATAGGTTTTTCATAGTATAGGCCCTCTTTCTTTGACACGACATCACTAGGACTGCCTTATTATTACTGGATGGTCGTAGCTTGCTCTCATCTAAGATTTAGGTTTAGATTAGGTGTTTATCTCACCCATTATAAAGTTCAATAAACACCCTTGAACTGTGATCACTTGTGTCTGTCTTTACTGTTGCCACAATTAGTTCCTTGCACCAGTGAGTACCCAAAGCTTCCAAATTACTGTGCTATCGCTCTACACTGTGCTACTAACCTATAATGCATCCACTCCTGCTCTTCCTGCTGCTCCTCCTACTCACCTTTCCCTATGCTTTGTCCAGTCCTCCTTCAACCTACTCCTTTCCTATCCCTATTATAAAACTCACAACTTGAAACTCCCACTAGTCCATTTCTCGTCCCTCGCTTTCTAACAAACAAAGCCGACAAGCTAACCATACCTCCTCTAACACCTATACACCTCGTCTCTCTTGCTCCGAGACTCAACTTCTCTTCCTAACATCACAACTGAACATTGCACTCTGGAATGCTCAGACTGTATGCAACAAAATGTCCTTTATCACTGACTACTTTCACTCCAGCTCTCTGCCCCTAGACCCTCATGCAATCACTGAAACCTGGATTTCTCCACTTGATACTGCCACTCTGGCAGCCCTACACGACTCCAAACTAACCTTTGTTCACTCTCCTCGACTGAATGGCAGAGGTTGAGGCGTCTGAGACCTACTCTCTTTCCGCCTCAATGTGTCACAAATCTCCAATGCCACGTCCTCTCCTACCTCTTTTGAATTGACCAGCTCTACTATTGCTCTGCCTCACTCGGTTCACATCATCTCCATCTATCACCCACCTGGTCCCACTTTACCGTTCTTTTATGACCTTGGGCATCTCCTTGATTCTTTTTCCACTAAACAACACCTAATGCTCTTGGGTGACCTTAACCTTTCCTCTCCAACCACTTTTCAGAAATCTGAACTTCAGTCTGGTCTTAGTCACCATGCTCTCCACTCTGTCCATAACCTACCTACCCACACAGGGAGTAACTCTTTGGATCTCTTATTCATCACCACCTCTCTCTCAGCCACTAATACACTGTCACACCATCCATATCTGATCACTCAATTGTTTCCACCACCATCTCCTTTCCACCCACTGACCTTTTCCTCCCCACTTGCTTCACCTATTACTAAAAGGAAATTTAAACCTTCTGCCATTCCCCCTTTCTCTTCGGCCTACAGTTCTTACTCGCCCTCTTCACATCCGATACCTCTTCCACCAACACTGCCTTCTCCAGCCTGCAATCCCTACTATACAACTCATTCTCCTCTCACTACTTACTTTCACCCCTAAGTCTCAGAATCGTCAACCATGGGTCACGCCATTCATACGCTCTCTCTGAACAGAAATGTGTCGGCTGCTGTGCAAATGGAGGCGTACCCACTCGCAGGAGGATCTGCAACTCTACCTCTCTGCCCTCAAGGGGCGGAACCACAATGGGCCGTGGAGCCAGCTGCAGCATGCAAAGCGATCCCCAATGCTAGCCAGATGCCGGAATGCTGGCGTTTCCCCCAACCTCGAAGTCCAGGTCAGAGGAAGAGGAGGGAAGAGACAAATGCAAAAACTACCGGTTTACTCTGGTGGTGTGACCACGACACACTGTGGTGGGCTCAGAGCCAGTAACAGACATTGTGACCAGCTCGCGGGGAGAGTCTGGTTCCCTGAGCTCTATGCCCAAAAGACATTAGCTGCAAAGAAAAGTAGCAACCAGGAAGCAAACGCTCCCACAGAGAGACTACCACTGGGAGGTATAAACACTTTGAAGCAAGGCTGGGAAAGCCAACAAAGTCATGGGAGCCTGAGAAACCCAAGTGGGCAGGTGCCCACGTGCATCAGAACGAGAAAGGTACAAACATTGTGAATCAAGGTTGGGAAAGCCGACCAGGTTAAGGGAACCTGAGAAACCCAATCAGGCAAGCGTCCAAGGTGAAGCAGAGTGAAATAAATACGAACATTTTGTATCAAGGTTGGGAAAGCCGACAAGGTTGTGGGAGCCTGAGAAATCCTGAGTGAGCAAAATCCCTGTGTGCGCATTACGGGAATTGAGAGAAACCAAGTGTGCCAGAACGCTGTAGGGCTGTACAACTTTGGGGATTCCAGGAGCACAAGGCTGTGATAAAGAGAACTGTATTACAAGGGAACCTGGTGAGGTCTTGAGAAAAAACGTTTCCGGAGGAAGAGGAAATCATACAGGGGAACTTTTATTTGGACTAACAAAGCCTGCAAGACAGCTGTGAACGTGTTTGTTTTGATAGTTATGAACTTGAAACCATCGACAGACCATCCCAGTGATAGGGCCAGGCAGAAGCTGAAGGTAGAGGTCATTGCTCCGCCCTCTCTTTTAGTTCAGTTTTCCAAAGTGGTAGGGCCAGATTAGATGGATAGGATTTTGGACCAAGGACTTCTTTCTTTGGCAAGCACCATTAGTTTTAGTTTATAGGTAGGAAATTCCCTCATGGAAATAGGGCAAGTTAAAAGTTCTTTTATGTTTAGTAAAAATCCTTAGAAAACATGTATGCCGTTGTTCCAAGTCCTCCTCCTGGTTGCCACAGGAAGATAGATATAGATGTGTATGGCCCTATACCTTACAGTGGCAGAATTACTACTCAGTAAAGTCTAAATGAAAGTGTATTGCCCCGAAGGTTACATCTATCGTTTTCCTGTTTGATAATGTAAAGAAATACACATTTCTGAAGCTGCTGGTGGGGGGAGGAGGGGGCAGCTTTCTCTGTATCTATAATCAGTGAGAATTTACTGAAAAGGGATCTAGAAGAGGTTTTCCGTTTTGTGACCCGCTTTCCTGCCATTGTGCTGTTGAAAAGGCAGAGTGCTTAGCAAACATAACTCCGCCACCCGAGCTCATTTAGCACCAGATTGGAACTAAATTTAAATTATGGCGATGGAATCCCCTCCTCTTACCCTACAAAGTCTCTGAGCAATTTAAAATGGTATTTCTTTTTGTTAATAATTTGGTTAATCACGCTGAGCACTTTTAAGGACATCAAATCCTCTGCGATCGCCAGGCACGATAAACTTAGTCTACTGGCCACTTTGACTGAAAATACATACTATACAAAATGTCGAGTGTTTGCACATCGGTGGCATGCAAGGATGAAAGGGATTGTACTATGAATCTGGTTGCACCATTAACCTTTCCCCAGATTTCATATTGGATAATGTTCAGCTTTCTCCCTATGCAAAGGCTAGTGCATCAGTTGCATACACTTTAAAAAAAAGCTTTGACTGCTGTTGCATCAGAAAACAAAGCATTTAAGGATTATCACGTGGCTAAACTTCAGAACACGAGACAAAACTCGTGCGTGGAGCAAATAGTTGGCTGAACGCATTCCAAACCGGACGCCACAAATGTACAGGATTAGAGGAACTTGTTTGTTTATCAGACTAAGGCCGCATGCTGCTTTGTGTAAAGCGGCAAGGAACCAAAGCCCATCTGATGCAATTCCACTTTGACAAGCAAGCTGTTTGTTTTTCCACGTAATTTACAATTTACTATGCACCTACAAATTCAATGCTCATTGCTTGCATAACTGACAAATGGCCACGCGGCTTGAGAGTTTACTCACAGTTTTCTACACAAACGTACTATTGCCTTTAAAATATCGATTTTTACAAACGTATTTTAAACGAGACAACTTAATCAACAGGTACTTACAAACATAGGTCTGCCAAGTAGCAAGGACACTGTTCTTTGGGGAGATTTCAAGGCCAACGACCTTCGGGTTATCAAAGGAGTGAAGCAGTGCGCCATCAGCAACATTCACAATGTTTATTCTAAAGGAAGAAAAAGTTATTTTAGTTCAGAGAGATTGCACGAGTTAATTAAAAGCCAAGCCATCATAACACCCAGCATTCACATTGCAAATTCATGTTCTACAACAAACAAAATATCAAGGAACAGCCTGAAGAAAAAGACTTTCAAAAACAGAGGGAAAATATTACAGTGACAATTGGAGGCAATAGAAGAGAGGCATTTTTCTTAAAATAAGGTTCTATGGTAACTTAACTGCATTATAATATCTGTTGATTCTGCTGGCATAATAGCTGATTGAGGAGAGGACATGGGTCATGTACATATGCAACAAACGGCCATACCACCTGGCATTTGAAAAAAGTCAAATCTGGGAACGCAGTGGCCCAAGAACCAAGTGTGGTATAGGTGTGGAAGAACAAAGGGGTGGGGGAAGGGGTTAATGAGGGAACACAAATTAAGGGATGTTTTTAAAATCAAGTTTAAAGTGTCATAGGACATTCTGTGTATTTAAGATTGTTTTATAATTAGTTTGCATTGTCATTGCAGGGATTTCATGCTTGAATAATCTTGGTGCTAAAACAGGATTATAGAAAATACTGGTTTGGTGACCATGAATCTTCCAAGTTGAATCTCTCTGGGGGGGATGTAAACAGAGCACCAGCCATCATTATTTCCCACTCCATTTGAGCTCATTCTTAAAAATGCATCATTTACCCTGAGTCTAGAGACACACAAATTCCAAGTGGGAAGATTTTCGCAAACTGGGACTCTCTTTCATGGCGGAGTCAAATAATTTAATGGAACGTAAGGCAGACTTTGGCTAAGAAGGCAAAGCCAGATACCAGGATTTCCAGTTTAGACACTGCTCAGTGTACTAATATAAAAGATGAGGTGGTTCTACACTCAACAGTCCTATCAAAAAGACTCAAAAGGAGCTGTCTCAAACAAGGTTTCATTTCTAGTTTATATAAAATATTGATCATCACAATACAATTAGGTCCCAAAAAATACATCCTGCATGTCAGAGGGATTTAGCAAACTAACTGCACAGGACTTTGAGAGATTCTGGAAGGGATTGCGCACAGCAACGATATTGGTCCCAGCCCTGGATGTACAATTCAAACTTTCCCATTGATGGTCCTGCCACACTATGCTACTTAGATCAACAGTATGTTCACAGATCAGTCCTCTCTTGGATGCGATGTGGGAACAGAGGGTCCTATTTTCATGTATGTTTGGAGTGCTGCGCTCTGCAACATTTTTGGTTTCACATTCGATATATCATTTCAGCGATAAGGGGGCTTCCTATCCCCTTTACCACAGCCTACCTGTTACTAGGCTATAGTCCAGAAAAAAACATTGCTTAGGATCGTTTGGGTCCCAGTTTAGCTTCCAAACGTCTGCTAGCTTAAAGATGGTGTATACCACAATTTTGGAGTAAACAAGATTTACCATTGAACGCAATGCATTTTACCAGAGTCTGGCACCTCTTAACCGTGAAATACAATCACTAGTGATGTATATAATGCTTCTTTTTATGTCAATGCCATCTGGTCGCCATTCATGAAATTGGACTTAAAGGAGCAGTTCACTCAAAAATAGTTTTGTTTAAAAATATGGGCCATAATCAAAATATATATAAAAAATGTGTGTAAAGAAAGTTCCTATGTAACATTTTGGGGAAATGAGGCTCAAAGTCTTGAAATGGGGGCATCCATTTTGTAAAAGCAGCAGCATCCTCTGATCATGTTAAGCTCTGCTCTCGATGCACTAATCAAGCAAAAGCTCCCCTACTGGGAGCTTTGCTTACTGCAAAGAGAGCAGTGCTTAACATGAAGAGGGGAGGCTGCCACAGTAAATGCCTTCACTTTCATTTTACGTTTTCTGTGCTCCCCAAGCACAGGGAAGTACAGAAAGCATAAAATGAAAGGCACAGCAATTATAAATACTTTGCCGGCCGAGTTTTCATAATTGCAGTGTCTTTGTTTTCAAGTTTCCTGAGCATGGGGAACTGAAACAAATGTTACAGCAATTATGTACTCTGCCGGCGTCCAGCAAAGTATTCATAATTTGCACCTTTGGTTTTGAGTCTCCCGGGCTCCCTGCTGCATTTATAATTGCTGGTGCTTTCGCTTTGAGTCTCCTGGGCTCCTCCGGGCCGACAGAGCTCGGGAAAGCAGACAAGCAGAAAAAAAAACCTCACCTGGAACACATGCAGGGGCTGACAGAATTCTCTGCTCTCTGGCTGTAATAAGAAAAAGCTCCCAGTAGAGGGCTTTTGCTTTATTGTTGCCGCAAGAGTAGAGTTTAACTTAAGCACAGGAGGCTCATTATTTCACAAAATGGATGCCTCCAAGTGCTTAAAATGAGTCATTTCCTTAAAATTTTACATAGGAACTTTCTTGAAAAATATTTGTTATATATATATATTTTTGAATATGGCCCATCTTTTTAAACAATATCATTTCAGAGTGAACTACCCCTTTAATAGATGGATGTGCCGGCATAGGCTCAGGGCTTTGGAATGGAATGATTTTACTTGTAGAATCCTCCGTTGATGCATTTCTATATTAGCGCATATTTAATTTTCCAAAGACAACAATATTTGAATTTTGGGTAAGGAAAGGAGGCTGGGATAAAGATGGAGATAGTATTTTTGTTTACTTAAGTTTATACAATTGAAGATTTAAGCCTGTACTGAAAACATGATCAGCTGTTGTGGTCATTTCTTTGAAGTCTCAATAAAATTTGGTTGAAACAAAACATAATGGAGATTAACAGATATAATCAAAAATTAACACGTCCTCCAGTAAACCTTCTCTTCAAATATAAAACCAACATTAGGATTAGTGATTGAGTTATTGGGCTCATTCCACAGAGTCTGTGCTCAAAGTTGGTTGATTCAAACTTGGGCCCTGGTTCATAGAATCCAGCGCAGAAAAGGTTCAAGCGATGCGCGCCGAGAAGGAGCGTGTGCCAGCCATGGCGCAAAGAAACTATTGCGCGGAACGCGTATTCATGGATTTACTGAGGCATCACTAGCCGTGGTGCAAGGATCATCAAGCAGTGCTACTAACGCCCCCACGTGCAGTAAAAAGTAAGTAAAATGCCCAACACAGCGCAAGCCCCTATGCCATCCCTAGACCAGCATACAGCGCCCCCAGCCAAATCGCGAGAAAACTCAGTGCGGACGGGGTACGTGCTGAGTTTTCATGCGATTTGGCTGGGGTGCGGACTGGGTACGTGCTGATTTTTCACACAATTTGGCTGATGTGCGGGCAGGGTACGCGCCGAGTTTTCACGCGATTTGGCTGGGGTGCGGACGGGGTACGCGCTGAGTTTTCACGCGATTTGGCTGGGGTGCGGATGGGGTAATCGCCTCCGTAGGAAACAGACGTGTGGATGTCCGGTGCAAAGAAAGGACCCAGAGGTACTAAGGAGAAATAGCAGGCGTTTCCAAAATACTAACACGATGAACTGCAGCTACCCTTGATTCCACCACGTGAACTACCACAGGGTGATACAAGACCATATGGTGTTCCTAGAAAAGAAACAATAGGAGTTGGGTGACAACGCATGAGAGACTCCTGAAATTAATGCACGTGAATCACTACACGAAAAGAACTAAGGGAAAGGTACCGATATGCAGCGTGATTAGGCGACACCTCTACACTACACCCGGTCTCTGCTTTGTCCACTGAACAAGATTGTAAATTAACCTGGGGTTAAAAGACTTAGGACCATCCAAGCTTATCCATCTTTGTCCTGACGAAGGCCCAGTTACAAACGACAAGACCACAAAGTTTGGATGTGGTCCATCTCCACCGAATGGGCCGAAGCGCACTGCGTCGACATTATATTTGTCTATACATCCATCAAAAACCACAAACTCAATAGAGGTGACAGGAAGTTAGCACCTCTCAGAGATAATAAAGGGGGTATAGCAGAGGAGCTCTAAAAAATTCTAAAAACAAGGATTAGGGCCTTTAACAAACATCCAATGACATCAGTCTAGATGCTTTAGACAAGAATAAACTATGCCTGTCTTTCCTTGTGTCAACAACTGTACATGCGATTATTCTGTTTTTTTTAATCCCCTTATATGTTACTCTGTGTAAGAAGTCCGATCAACAAAATGAACTTCTGTAATTATTGAGATAGAGTAGTTGCTACTCTATGGCATACTGCGGATGCCATGTGTTATAACTAACCCAGAACAAATGTGTGAAAAGTAATTGTGTCAAATGTGATTTTGTCATATGTTACATGTTTTTTAAGTTGAGAAAGGAAACTTTTTGGAAAAACAGGAACTTTGATACACAAATGAATAAAATACAGTTCCTTGTTATATTCATAAAATTGTGTTGTTTTGGTCTACAAGAGGAAAACGAATTGTTAACTCTTAGATACTAGCTTGGTACCGACTACATAGAGTCACGATAACGCAGGAGTAGAAGGAAGTCTGTGATTCCTATTTTTCATAGTATATGTGCCCTTTTACATCACAGACTCCTCGAAAATAAAATATTAATGGGTATGGCCTACTACACACACTCTCTCTCTTGTGATAAGCCTGGCTGCTCAGTCACACTACCAACTTGTGTAGTACAGGCAATTGGTGGATTATCTAATACCAAAAGAACAAGGGTTGTGTAGTCTCCCACAGGGTTACTACATAAATTCTTGCCTAACAGGGCCTCCGGCTCCAACTTTCACATGTGGTGGGACTGCCCGGTGATAATACTAGGGACACTTCTCCCGGAGATCTACCTCAGAACCGGTGCGACAGCAAAGTTAAGCAAGATTAATCACCCAACTCCTCCTAGCAGCCAAAATCACTCTCGCCCATAGATGGAAAACACAGGATGGCCCGCTGCTACAACTCTGGTGGGTTAAGATCAGGGATATCCTGGTAGCAGAAAAGGTCACAGCAATTAAAGAAGGGACACTCCACCATTTTACTAACATATGGACACTAGTCCTGGACTATGAACAGGACTACCCAGCCCAAACTCATCAACCACAGACAAAAAGACTCTCCCTGAAGACAACCGCATATCGAGAACCTTCACCCCCACACCCCTGCCCGAGGAGAGCCACTTGTCTGATTACTAAATGCCAAATGTACTAATATGTTCCATCAAGCTATCTATGTTGTATACCGCAACTGTTTAAATAAAGTTATTAAAAAATGATAATTCTCCATATGGCAATACATAATAAAATGTTCTGTCTGCCCACAAAAAGTTTAAGCATGGTCAAAATATATGATCCTCAATCTACTGCAGTCATACAAAACAAGGCCACCTGCACCGAATCCCTTGGGTTAGACATCAACACACATCTCTCCTTCAAACAGCCCATGACAAGGAATCTGCTGTCCGAGTCTTGACCTCACCCCCTCTCTTACCTGGATGGTGGCAATGCTGTTTTGTAAGGCCTTTCGGCGACTACCCTGGTACCTCCGAGATATGTCCGATATGCTGCAGCACAACTCCTCAAAATACTCCACAAATTCAACCACATCACCCTGTCCCTCATCAAACTGTACTGGCTCCCGCTGCAAGCATGTATCATCTTCAAATCCTGCTGCATAATCTACAAGGCTGTCGTCCTGAATTCCCCAAGCTACCTCACTGAGCAACTCAGCATCTCCGAAGGCTTAAGGTCCACCAGGAGTAAGGACATGTGCAGACTTGGACTCAGCCAGTGCAGGAAGGAAAGAACCAAAAGACAGGCCGACTCAGCATGCTCCTCAAGACTCTGGAACCTGCTCCCATCAACACCAGATTCACCCTCTCACTTATAAAATTTATGTAAGGAGCCCAAGACCCTTCTGTTCAAGGAATGGCTACTCCCCAACACCTAGGTCAACACACACTCCACACTCTATCTGAGACTGGGTTATCTGCTCCTCACCGTTTCGTCATGTGGTTGCTTGTAGAACCCTTGCTGCCAAATTGCCAGCCCTCACCCTCCCGAGTTGTTAGCTACCCGCTCCCTTGCATATCTGCTTCCCTCACTGTTTCATTCATTCTAGGAGTGCTTCATTGCCTCCCGAAGCTATGTCTGGGCTAAATACCTTAATAATAGTGAAGGTCCCAAGCATTACCTACGATAATCCAGCACTGTCTTATGAATCTGGGGGCCTAAGAGCACCAAACGTAGAGAAATATTGTTAAGCAGCACAGGTGCAGTACGCCGTCTGGTGGTTTGGAGAACACAATGATATCCCACAATTATTTATGGAAAGGATGTCAAACCATCAGGCATGCCATGAGGTGATGCCATGAGGTGAGGCTAAAATGTGTAAGGGGGTACTGCAACCATGGGATAGTACTTTGAAGGCAATACCCACTGCAGTCAAATGTTCTGCAGATTAATTTTCCACTTTCACCACTCTATAAAACACCTGGCTTGCATATTACTTTCGAACCTAATTTTCAACACACCTTGGGGCATTGGGGGTGGGTATGCTTGGGGATGTATTTGTGGAGGGTGTTTCTACAACGCTCGACCAGTTAGGTACACAAGAAGGCCCCCATCAATATTTTGCTAATCCTTTTGCTAATCATCTTATATTACAGGCTAAAACACACTCAAGGGCTACATTCCTGCTTTTCCCTCTGAGTCAAGGTACTCAGTCATTACACACTTCCTAGTGACAACTGAAGTTAAAACTCATCTTGTAGCTCACATATACAATAAGGTGAACCCACGTCTGTAGACTCTGGCTTCGGCCTAAGCAAGATGGGAGGTGGGCAGTTCTCTTGCAAAATGATGAATAAAGATTTTTTTAAAAGGAGGGTTGATGGGAAGGATCCCGATGGGGACATTTTAATCTACAAAGACTGTTACTGGCAGAATCGATCATGTGTCACCACGTTTCTTTTAATGACAAACGTTTCCCAGAGTATCACAGATAGGTTAGTTTCAGAGTTTATTTTATTAGTTTGAAACTTGGCTGATTGAGATTAAATAAAGAAATGAAGAAAAAGGCTTGCTTCTGGGTCATTAATAGAATTAATATTTTCCTACACCAATAAGTCTGGAAAATCTCTGTTCGAGGCCACAGTGCATATATGGTCAGTTAAACCACCACCCATTCCGCCAGCATCAATAATAATGTGGCCGTGAAACTAAAGAGTATACATTCCTACTGAATGCAAGTACATTGATGTGGCATCTCATTAAACTTAACAGATTGCACAACCCAGGAGGCATGAATGCTGTCATCATGCTGCTGACATTATCTGTGCTGGTAACAATGCATTGATCGATATTCTAAGACACCCCCATTAGCAACTCAAATACAAACGCCTTTATCACGCACAATGTTAGAATAAAATGATGCTGGAGATTACTTCTCTGCCTTGAAAATGCACCAGTGTCTGACGCAAGCGTCGGCACACAATTCCAAATATCACCCACAAACATTAATATTCCACTCCTTGGCCCTGGTTCATGTTTCTACCACCCCTGCATCATCTGGTCTTATTTCCACATCATCTAATGCATTGTTGAGGACACTGGTCCTCCACTCCGTAAATCACCGTAAAATAATTGTGTACGCATTTTTGGGGCAGAAATGCACTGTTTTCCCTGTAATTTTCATTAAATAAATACAATAAATATAAAGTGTTGCACTATGAACTCAGCGGTTCAATTCGAAATACATTTGAAAAGAACAATTAGGTCTTTGTATTCTTATAGAAAATACGGATTTAACAGATTTTATAAACGACACCACCCCTTGCCTTTAACTTTATACCAAAATGCTGCACAACACATCTTCAAAAGGGCCATCTAAACAAACAGTTCTAAAGCACCTTTTGAATTGCTTTTTCTTAAACCACAGTAAGTAGGATGCAGCATCACCCTCTTACCAGTTGTGGGGACAGATCTTAACTTCGTTGTTTGCACATTGGTGTGTATTTGCAGCTTTGTAATAATTATTAGTGCAGAGGCACTGTTTTTCTTACATATTTATACAAATATATATACATGTGGGCGTGTTAAGGTCCAGTTGTACAGATATAAAAAAAAATGGAGGTCAGCTTGGGAGGTTTCCCTCCGCATTTGTACACTTAAAAAAGCAACGCGCCAGCACCAATGAGTTCACAAAGTTACTCAACAAATAACCTACCAACCATGTATGTATGCATGCATACCTAATGTTCAAATGTTTCCTATGTTGTTTGCCTATTATCTATGCACTAACTGCCTTCCTGTCAACCTTCTTATGCCTTACTACTACTGTACTATTGTCCCCTTCTGTTACCTGTAACCTGATGTTCAAAGCGCACATATACCCCTGGGTCAAGAGCGCTATACAAATAAATAAACAAACAAACAAACAACCACACAATGAAATAAAAGGAAAGATGTAAAGACATGAAATCCTCGTTGTATAAAAAGACCCATTCATATTTTCCTCAATAAGTCAACAGTGAAACTATATCATGGAACGTATTATGTTTTATGCTCTGTAAATTACCTCAATGCATCCATAAAAAGTAAAAATTAACAAACTCCCAAAGGTTTGAGAAACTCCCATAGGTTCAAAAAAGGACATCTCACTTCCAGTAGAAAGGCAAAAGAATAGATCAATCAAAAAGCATTCGCAATATTAGAGACTAAAAATAATTTTGAACGTTAAACATACAATGAGCAGAAAGAGAACAACACCGGGGTAACGTCAAATAAGGCATCCCATTAAGGATGAACGATCTTACTTTGGTAATACAACTGAAATAATGTCCTTGTGTCCATCTGTAAAAATGTACCATGGTAGGCCTTTTTCAGGAAAACACGATTGCTCAAAAATCATGACTAAACTTGTGACACTGGATTGATTTTCGCCTCTAAATTAGGAGTCCCATAACCACATGCAATAAGAATCTGGTGCCCAAGCCCCAACAAAACTTATTTTTCCAGCAAAGTGTTTTTTCTTTTTAAAGAGGCATTTCCGTTATTAGTGTTTATAGATTTGTCTTTTCACATGAGAAAAAAAGGACTACCTAGTGACAGAATACCACAGATCACAAAGAGAACTCTGCTCCAAGCAAACCGCACTCATGGTAATTCAATATATCCAGTGTGAATAATTCAATGTATCCAGTGTGAATAAATCTGGTAATAATTTGCCAATTTCGACATAATAGCATAATTTGTTTTCTGCAGCTAACAATGTGTAAAATGAAAAAAATAAATATATAACCCCAAAAACATGGACTCTACCATGTGCATATAAAATAAGAGGTGGGTCGGAAAACGATCCATAAGTACGAGATTAAAAACGGACAAAATAAGGGCTCCAATAAAAAGCATCTTGGAGAATCTTAGAAATTGGCACACATTCTCAACTCCTGATTTCTGTCAAGAATACATGAATTGAGTCAAGAGCTAAGTGAACCGAGGGATTCACGCATCAAAGGATACCTTAAGAGTACATCGGCTCACCAACGGTAGAGTACTTAAAATCATCTTGCACCATTTAGAAGCACAGCAATTTGAGTACTTAGGACCAAAAGAACTACTACAACCCAACAGAGGAGATCAAATATGAACATTAACCTAATTAAATTATATACACTTTCTATTTAAGGAGAAATGTACATTGATCATCTTTAAACAATACCAGAGTGGAGAAATGTGTAGAAAATGTTTCACTAAAATTCTTTGGCCCATTTATAAAAAATGTAAACGGAATAAAAAGTGAGACTTTAACGTTTCTTATTTTCTTCACAACTTGCTCACATTACTATGGTCGTACTGAGCATGTCACCAATTTAATCATAAAAGCAGCAATTCAGTCCAATGTGCAAAAGAGAAAAAAAACTTACTTTTCTCCATTACTCCAAGCAAATAATTTTCCATCTTTGCTAAATGCATACACTTTGCAGCTTTTTCCAGATTCCCTGAAAGATAAAATCCAAAAATGAACCACAACACATCTTAGTTCATACTTTATTTCAAGGCAATCTGTGATACAGAAGCTAGCTTTCACACATATAGGGATTCTTCATGTCAATCTTTGTGGTTATTCAAAATGATCTTTGGGCTGGGAAGATTGTTCCACACTGCAGGCTGCAGTTAATTGAAGCACAACATTTCTTATAGTAATCTCAGGGATCTAGCTTCACCTAGCAGGGTGCACGAACTTCAGGTCTTGTTCTGCCAGATCTGTTACATTTTGAGTCTTTCGACCCCAAAGTATCTTTTTACCCTCCTAAAGCATGTCCAGCACGTCGAGATCCTGGGCATATCACTGACGCTCTAAGGTATCTCAGCCTAAACACAAAGGAAATCGCCTTAATTGAACACGCCAGAATTAATCAACAATTCACAATGTATGAAAGTGTTTCCTCTTCATTTGAAATAGGTGTGTCTACATTAGAGTATCCATCTTGTACACAAATGCATGCAAATGGACACAATGCAAATATTCAAAAAGGCGGCAAACTATTAAGCAAATAAAACATTCTTGTAAATGTAACCAGCTATTATTGGAATCATATCTTAATATTAGAAATGTTTATAAGAATATAGTGCTGGACTATCTAGGCAACAAAGTACAAGTAACTCACCATACTACCTGTTGTACTCTAATAGGCCTCTATAGTTAAGAAAAACAAAAAAACACCTGGTACGTTTAATCTACTATATTGGAAAGACTGAAGCATTTGACAGGGCAAGCAGAATAAAGTAAAAGCACACGAGCAGCCATAGCTATGCCCATGCCTTGCTTCAAGTCCACTTCATTCTGCAAAAGGCAAGAGCAGCAGAGCAAAGGGTACAGTGCGCAGATCGAATCATTGACGGCGGAAGACAAAGAGGACACAAGCTAGTTTGTCTCCAGTTTGCTTCACCATGTCCCTGCAAGGGGTAAGGAGAGAGATCCAGAGTCACTGGCCCTTGTAGGGTGGGGCTTTCCTCAGAGGTGTCTCCCTCTACCAAGTACCCAAGTGAAACACGCCTTCTGCTAATTCCTGCTCAGGCCACTTAAGAAGGAACTTTGTCTACTTCTGAAACCTTCATAACGTCCTGAATGACCATTTGTCCTTGTCAGAGAATTTAGCAGTCTGAGTACCAAGCATACATTTTGTAAATCGGTCATTGGTGGTCCTTTAATCAGTTTCTTAACAGCTAAATGGGAGGTCCAATACATATATTATTTGTTAAGGTTGCCAGTTTGGCAGACAACCACTGTGAAGCTCCATGAAATGGGGGTGAATTTGAAAAGTCTAAGATTGGGGGAAAGAAATGGCAGTAGGAACTTTTTATTTAAATTAAATTGTTTTATTGGTTAGTAAACCCCAATCTTCAACACTAGCTTAAGACAAAGATCAAAAAAGATGAAGACAATACATTCTATAACATATTCCATTGCAATGACATAAAAACAAACATTCCTTATTGCATGGTTCCGCAAAACCCTTTGGCATTTCCAAGTTAAAAAAGAAAGACATTTAATTTCTTATTAAAGCATAAACTAAAATGCTATGCTACAGTCGTGTCTTATATATTCACAACAATTCTATATTACTTTTCCCTGTGCCGCCATAATTTTTATAGCTTCTTTCCATATGTGAAATGCCGCTATTGCAATGACAGTGCACCCCGCCCCTTCAATACTGATCAGAATCAAACTCTGTACTGTTATGTATAAAACGGCGATAGCTCCACCTTTAATTCTCTAAATAATGGTTACATTGGATGAAGACATGCCTAATTGTTTTCCGTAGCCTTATTGCACATTCGGCAGTGCCTTTCAGCTTCCAAAATCACAAATCTTAAGGGTAGCCTAAACAAGATGGAACGAGCACAGGTCCTGCATAAGGAACAATAACCCCAATTCAGCTGTGGCGAGACATTAGGATGACAGAAAACACAACCTGGTTCAGATCCGATTTGTGATTTTGGAAGTGGTAACCAAAAGAGATATCCACGAGAACTTTCAGAAAAGGATGGACCACAGAGAATCCTTTTGGATTGACCGCCTGAGCTCCTTGACTCCAAGGGGGCTCAACGAAGAAATTAATTTCATGTGCTTTTTGTAATGCTTGTTACATTGTAATGTTATATGGGTGTAAGTCGCAGAACAGATATTTGTTACTCATGATATTCTAACTACACAACTAGGACCGAAGGGTGCTCTACCCGGTGGCCTGTTTTGGCTTGACTTGCAATTGTGACCAACGTATAGCTTTTGTACATGCCATGCACAACTAACTACACCCACGGATACTCACGCGGTGAAACTTGCCTAGTTCCCCGAGCACAATACAATCTTACTATCTTCCTCCCATGATACCGCATTTTTTTGATACACGCATTTATACATGTTACATCACACGCACGCTCTTTAACTTATGTAGAATACGAGTACATTGATTCCTGCTAAAGGCGTTTGTTTCCATGGAGACATCCCCGCCCCATGGCTTGCACCCGGGGGTGGGGCGCAAGGCGTACGTACTCCAGCTGGACTACGACGCCTCGTACCGTCTCCATGGTTACATACAAAAGGAAAGTGAACCCGCCGCGAGGGCGCTTTCCAGCGGCTCTCTCCGTTCACAAGACTCGCGAGCAGAAGCTGATCGGTAAGAATGGCTTGCACAATAGACCCATTGTGCGGTCTTCTTTTACACTAGAAGTAGGGTGACACCTGGTTTTTCTATCTTATAGATACATCTTTGTACAGGCACGTACATAGACAAGAATTTAACATGACTCAGGTAGGACAAGTTTATTAATTGAAATCTCCGGACAGAATGCATCATTCTGCAAGCTAACTAATCAGTGTTTCCATTTTGTTTTTCTTTTCCTATGCGCATGAATGTTTTCTACACATGATATGGTATGTGTTTCCATATTGATTCAATTGAAATGTTATGGTTTGTTGTCTGAAGTTCTACAAGATATGAATATAATATGAGTTACGTAACACTGATTTTGCCGTAATACCGTCCTGAAGAAGGTTTAATCCGAAATGCATTGGCACTCGTGTATTATAGGCAATACAAGATGGAAACCCATTTGTCGATGTGCACAATCACGTTATTTTAAGGAAAACTTCAGGAATGTGAATAAAACATATCCTGCTTTAAGAGATACACTTTTTGAATCAATTACTTAATTTTGATAAATACTGTTAGGCGTACCTAATATTTTATAAATCCAACAGCAAACGCATGGGGCTAATGGAGAAGCGCCATTCCTAACAAAGTAGAGTTACTTTGTTTTTGGATACTTCAAGTTTTGCTGGTCCTTGTGCTATGGGACCATTACGGACTGGCAGTTCCAGGCAAAAACATTTTGATTATTGAATATGACTCATTCAAAGAATCCTACTACTAATAGATTGAATATAAGTGGGGCCCTCCTCTCCCTCCATACATCCACTCCAATCTGTTACCATTGCAACTTGTCGTCATATCAGCCATTTATCGGGTAACTTTTACTTTATCGTAGTATAGTCAACAAAAGCACGGCACAGTGACTCAACCCGTTATGACTCACATATTTGATGATATGTTTTTTATTAAGTGATTGGCAAAGATGTAATCTAGGTGAGTAAAGGCACATCTTTTGGACTAAGTGTAAAGCTTGACATCTTCCTTCTCGTTGGACATTTCCATGAACCTCAGATCAACTCTGCAAGATAGTCTGCCCATTCTCTGATTAGCTTCCTCTTGTCTATCTCCAAAGCAGTTCTGTGGATGCTCTTCGAGGCAGTATAAGAGCCATTTTCATTTAACTCCGATTTAATCGATTCTGGGTAAATAATGCTCTGGTCATTAAGGTCTCCCATGACGATAGAATGGGGTTCTTTCATGGTGCCATGCCAATTATCTAATATGGCCTTTATCTCATACTGAATTAATTTTTAGGCTGTGCACTTTCCCTGGGGGATCATACAGATTAATTATTAATATCTCTTTTAAGTGAGAGGGCAATAATTTTACCACTGCGCTAAATCACAAAAGGACAATATGGCCCTGCCTCGAATTTTGTGAGGCCAAAATCTGACTTGGCGCAAATGCAAAGGCCTGCCACCGGTCTCCCCTCTACCCTGGGTGCGTGCTCACTGATGTATGAGGTTATACCCATCTATCACAGGTGGAGGTAGAGAACGTTTCCTGTAAAGTAAAAATAGCATTACTCATTAATTCTTTCAAACCCAATTTAGCACACAGAAACAAACGGAAGCCCTTTGAGTTCCATGAAAGAATTTTGCACTTGCTTGTAACCACACTTGATGGGGAATTTTCCCCGGCATCCATCTTTCAAAAAGGTGGCATCCTCGTTTAATAGCAGAGGGCTTCATCATGCATGAAAGAAGGCTGGATCTTTCAGTTCCATGTCCCTTCTTATTATGAGAGTCCATACTCCATTTAGGTGCAATAATCTCTGTTGGTTCTGAAACCATCAGATGGTTACAGCTAATTATCAAATTGAATCACAATCTATGTATTATTTCAAAGTTGGCACAGAGAAGTTCCACAACCAGGGGGGAAACAGACTCCACCAGTCACCATTTTTTTTGGCAATCCAACTCTGGAAATTCTACATGGTCAATGTCTGTCGTTGCAATCGATTCTAAAGAGGGAACTTGGTTTAGTAGATTTAAAAGGATGCTTCTATTCACAAAAGGGCTTTCAATCGTGGGCTTGATGTCAAGACATTTTACCCATTTCCCGATGGGTTGCATTCCTGGGTCATGGGCCCCTTTACTGTCGCCATTTACCTTGTTTCCAAAAGATCCCTGTGTTTTTAAAAGGTCGGACCAATTGGCTTTCTATGTTCTTCCACCTGTTTTACAAAGGTCCCTGAGATTGAAAGTCCAGATCCTCCTTCTCTTTGATCATCGCGAAGATTGGCTTCCTTGAAGTGCACCCACTTGTCCAAGGTTCCTCTGGGAGACAATGCCACCTGTCTTTCAGGGGGCATTCCCTTATTGCAAGAATCATTTATTTTCCTAGGGCAAGGATTAGGGGAGATCAAGTTAACCAAATCAGATGAAGGTTTTTTTTGGGGTCCAACTATTTTGTGTGACCCACATTCCCAGTGGGCTGGACTGCAGCTCTTTCAACCTTATATTTTATTTTCCTCCTACCTCTTTGTCTTCTCCCTTTTTTTTGTTCATCCAATAGACACATCCCCATCTATGTAATCAGACTGGTCAGATAGATCTAGTGAGGTATGTGTCTCCAAAATTAGTACATCTGAGACCCTCGCAGATTTTTCTTACGTGGGGAGGTTTGCTTCCCTGTTGACATTGATCTCACTGACAGTAGTAGGACATTCATAATCAGTGGTTCCCCTTCTCAAACTCTGGTCAGAGCGTGGAGTAGATGCCGGAATAGAATAGCAGTCCCAGGACGTGTTACTTAAATTCAGTTTTTCTGCGTCGGTAATGTTTGCTAAAATGATGCCCACAACCGTCGCAAGGACAATATTAAGGTCTCTGTTCCTTGGCGATTGACGAACAGAGGGGAACACTCAGTCAATCGCTGCAGCGATCGTGCTCATGTGGGTGGTTGTAACCCCCTTCAATAATGTTGAGAGTATTGATTTTGTAAACGGTTCTATTTCACTATCCGAAGTTGCCGTAGAGGTTGTGACCTCTCTCAGACTAGAGATGTCTGGGGATGCAAGTAGATTAATACCTACGATATTTTCAAAAGCCTGTGACGGTTCTTGTGTCTCCAATAAATGATCAGTGCCTCCAGTCGTGTCGCCACATAGGTTCAGGCACATATTAGCGGCACATATTTAATAGCGAATTGTTGTTCTCAATTAGCGGCCAACTATGTACACTGACTTAAGGATCATTGTCATGGCTTGGGGATGTCATCCGCAATACTCTGAGTTAGCCCTGAGTGCGGATGCTTCCAGGTTGGTCTTTAAAAAGCCAGTGATTTTGTATGATTATACTTCCATTGGGTCACCTATTTGCTCCATTATTAGATGATATTGGATCCTCAGAAGTCGCCTTACTGAGATTTGCGGTTAGGTGTTTTATTATTCCGCTAGCGCCTTCTAAGGTCAATATTGACCTTACTCTTTGGTTTCATCTTTGGCACAAAGACAAAATCGAGTTGTCGCAGAAGGGATGATTAACACACAAGGGCGCATATTTACAATATGAGCTGAAAATTCCTACTTACCACAGAAATCAAAGTAAGTGTTCATAAGTTTGTGGATTCACCAATTTGATCCAGTAAAACATATTGTGAAAATTCAGCAATAAACACAACAGGTGCAAGTAGAGTCCACCAGTGTACAAAACAGAAAATGCTCTACAGTGTAGATGGAAAGTAAAATGCGTGTGCAAGATGATGACTCCATCAATGTTTAGGTTTGATTTTCGGCCTCCCATGTAACAGTATAACTGCACAGTATGTGAAAACTTGTCTGAATCGTGTGTTTTGATCCCATAACTAGTAATGTTCTCAAACCATGTCACACCCTCATATGGATTTGTAAATGTATTGAGCTTTGAAGATTTTCTGTTCCTCTTCGGGGAGGACTTGGTAATGCCCAAGTTGAGGGAGGAGAAATCCTTTTTCTTAGGCTTTGCTGTATTAAAGTGTCTTGAATCTATTATTTGGTCTATTAATTGAGAAGAACAAGTTACTCTCTTACCTGGTAACGTTCTTTCGATGGGATGGTCCGACGACGTATTCCATATCTATGACAGTAATCACCACAGCTGTGCTGCTTCGGAAAATCTTTCTGCGTCCTGCGTCGATACGCTGTCCTCGTGGGCCTCCGTCGAGCCGACGTCACCTGGATGTAATAAGTAGGACGCAAGACGCCCGTAGCCTCAGTTGTAGTTTTTTCCCAGAACGTGTGGCACCAATCTTCTGCCAGTATGACCATAGAAAGCCTTGCGGAAACGTAAGCTGCAATCGCATAAGAAATTCTGTAGCAGGGTAGGCAGGGAGGGAGCGATATGGAATAAGTCGTCGGACCATCCCATTGAAAGAACGTTACCAGGTAAGAGAGTAACTTGTTCTACGAGGGGATTGGGTGCTCCGACGTATTCCATATCTATGACAGACTCCCAAAGCAGTACCAACGTAAGGAGGTGGGAAAAGAATTTAGAATATACAAATTTAGAATGCCCAATCAAATTGCAGAGTAAAGGACCGCCTTGCCAAAGGCCAGATCCTGCCCATGGATAGAATCGAGGGAGTAGTGACGTACAAAAGTATGGACCGAAGCCCAGGTGGCTGCATCACAGATGTTACGAATAGGCACACCCCTCTGCAGGGCAGTAGAGGCAGCCATACCCATAGTCGAATGGGCCCGTAAGCCTACTGGAGGGTCCTTACCCGCCAAGCGGTAACATTCAGAAATTGCCAAGATAATCCATCGAGACAAAGTCTGCTTAGTAATAGCTTGTCCCAAACGCCTTCCAGAGTAACCAATAAAGAGCTGATCGTCCACTCTGACCCGGGACATGCGTGAAATGTAGAAGCTTAAAGCTCTCATAGGGATCCAGCCTATGGAGCTTCTCCTCTTCCTAACCAGGATGTGAAGGAGGATAAAATGCTGGAAGAATAACCTTCTGGCTTAAATGAAATTCCGACACCACCTTTGGAATAAAGGAAGGACGAACTCTAAGGACAAAACCCTGTCCTTATGAAACACAGTGAAGGGTGGCTTAACTGAAAGTGCCTGTAACTCACTCACTCAGCGAGCAGAAGTGACCGCAACTAAAAATACAGTTTTAAGGGTTAACAGTCTCAAAGGCCAAGAATGTAAAGGCTCAAATGGAGCACCCATTAGAAACCTGAGAACAAGGTTCAAACCGGGCACCTGGAATGGTGACGGAGGGAACATATTAGTGAGCCCTTTCAGAAACTGAGAAATTAAAGGGATTTTAAAATAAGAACACTTCTCAGACGAGCACTTAAATATAGACAGCACCGCCAGGTAACCTTTAATGGTACCCACTTGCAGGCCCCTGTGGGCCAAAGAAAGCAAAAAAGACAGAACTACAGGAATGTCACATGAAAAAGGATCCACATTCTTAACCCTGCACCAGTCGCAGAACTTTCTCCAACGGCAACGGTACAGGGACTTTGTTGCCGGCCGTCTGGCCGAAAGCAACACCTCCATCACGTCTTCAGGGAGGTCCCAATCCTTATACCTCAACCTTTCAGAAGCCAAGCGTGAAGGTTGAGGGATCCGACCTCTGAATGGAGAACCTGACCCCCGTCCCGTGAGAGCAAATCGTCTCTGTAGGGAAGACGACGTGGAGGGCAGATGGACAAGTCGAGAAGGTCCGGGGTACCACGTCCTCAGGGCCCATGCCGGAGCAATGAGGATCATCCGGGAACCGAACCTCCATAAACTCCGCAACACTTGCAGGATGACAGGGACTGGAGGAAACGCATACAGCAGTGGGAAGGACCACTCAACCACGAACGTGCCCTCTAAGGCTCCTCTTGGAGGAAATTCCCGCGAGCAGAACCTTTTGCACTTCCGGTTGACACTGGAGGTGAAGAGATCCACTTGAGGGGTCCCCCAAAGGGCGAAGATCTCCAGGAGAATCTCCTGAGCCAGCTCCCACTCGTGAGAAATCGTGCTCTGCCTGCTCATAGTGTCCGCAGTCTCGTTTTCGTCTCCGGCCAGATGAACTGCCGAGATCGAAATTTCCTGCTGGATGGCCCAGAACCAGAGCTGCATCGCCTCCCTGCACAGAGGAAGTGACCCTGCCCCCCCTTTTGGTTGAGGTAGTGCATGGCCACTGTGTTGTCCGTCAGAATCAGAACATTCTTTCCTTGCACTGTCGGCGGGCAAGCCTGACGGCCCTCAGCTCCAACAGATTGATATGGAGTCTGGACTCCGACGGAGACCAACAACCGCCGACTGTCAACTCGTTGGCATGAGCTCCCCAACCCGTGAGGGATGTGTCCGTCACGATCGTCACCTCCGGCCAGGGGAGCCAAAATGGAGCCCCCCTCATCAGATTGCCTTTGTCGGCCCACCACAGAAGGTCCTGGGCGACCGAGGGCAGCACCTGAACGGGGTCTGACATCCTGCCGGAGGAATGTGACCACTGCATCTTCAGAGTCCACTGCAAAGATCTCATCCGCAGTCGAGCCTCTGTCACCAGAAGAATGCAGGATGTTATGAGGCAGAGTAGCCTCAAGAACTCGAACGCCGGGAGACTCTGGGCATGTCGAAACATGTGTACCATCTGCTGAATGTGAAGAGCCCTCACCTGGGAGGAAAACACTGCCCCAAGGAAGTGTCGAGCACTGCTCCGATGTACTGGAGCCGCTGAGTTGGCGTCAAGTGCGACTTCTTTAAGTTGAGGGAGAAGCCCAGCTTGTGGAGGGAGTGGCAGGTGACGGACAGATGATCCAGGACTTGCTCGGGAGAGCTCGCCCTGATCAACCAATCGTCCAGGTAGGGGTAGATGTGAATCCCCCGTTTCCTGAGATGTGCTGCCACCACCACCATGAGCTTGGTGAAAGCCCTTGGGGCGGAGGTCAATCCGAACGGCAGGACCCGAAACTGAAAGTGCGAGTCGCCAACCACGAACCTCAGGTATTTCTTGTGCTTGGGATGGATCGGCACATGAAAGTAAGCGTCCTTGAGGTCGAGAGACACCAACCAGTCCTGAAGTTGAAGGGCCTGGAGGACTTGAGAGAGAGTAACCATCTTGAACTTGTCCTTCCTGAGGAGTTTGTTCAAACCGTGCAAGTCCATGATGGGTCTCAATCCCCCTTCTTTCTTCAAAATCAAAAAATAAGGGGAATACCATCCCTTGTTCCTCTCTGCAACAGGCACCAGTTCTATGGCGCCTTTCTCCAGCAGGGCTTTTATTTCCTGCGCAAGGAGCGTACCCGGACTCTTCAAAGAGAGATTCCCTGGTGGATTGTCGTGAGGCCTCTGCCGAAAAGGAAGACAGTAGCCGTGGGCTATGATCTCCAGAACCCACACATCTGAAGTAACGGCACGCCATTCTACAAGATGCTGCGCCAGCCTTCCCCCAACCGGCCAACCATGGGGCCTGGCCTCATGACTGAGCTGAAGCGGCTGCGGCATTGCCTGAGGGCAAGGAGGCAACTGCCCGAGAGGCTTTGGCACCTCGAGTACCCCGTTTTCCACCTCTGGAACTGCCACGGTGGCCCCTTTGACTTGCAGCTCCTCTCAATTTACTAAAGGAAGTGTAATAACGAAAGGAACCTCCCCTCCATTGCGGTCCCCTAGGACAAAAAGGCAGAGGTTGGCGAACTGCACCGCTCAACGACTTTGCTGCAGCTTTTGAGGTCTGCAACCTCTCAGGGCTCTCGTCAGCCTTTCTGCCAAAAAGATGTTCACCATCAAGGGGGGCGTGGCTACGAGAGCCATGTAGGAGGACGCGTCCTGGAGGAGCTCCCGAGATCCTGCAACGATCCGGGCAAATATGTGCGGTACGACGTATCGCTGACCACCGACGACACACAGGATGGTGTGTGAAGGTATTGGCCACGCATTGTGAACTTTTGGAGAGAATCGGATTAAGAGCGACGGAGATCGGTGGCTATGAGTTAAAAGACTCCGTGAACAAAGGGCGACTCAAAATGGCCGACCGGGGCCCGGGACTGGAATAGAGGCGAGTTGTGCGGTGGCCTAGCTGTGACGGTGCACTGTACACAAACTTGCTATTCTAGCAACCGATCGATTTTCTGAGCCATGTCGAACAGGCCGGTGCGGCCGAAGGGGAAACAGTCTACCTTAGATGACTTCACTAGAACTCCCCCGAGCCAGGACACTACCAAAAGTAAGGAAGCGCTGGCTGGGAGTGGCACGACATCTTCGTGCACCAACCAAGAAATCCTGGCGGCGATTGTGGAACTGAGGGCGGCCTGGGAATCCAAGTTGGAACTGGCCGTTACGGAACTGAAGATTGCACTGGATCGCAAGGTTGGAGAGGTCCAAGAGGACGTTAATCTGCTACGACAAGATGTCAGGACCCTGGCGGAGCGCACGGAGGCCCTCGAAAAAGAAGTTGGCCCGAATACAGCAGATTGCGCCACTCATAAGGCCGACTTGCATGCCCTGACACAAAGGATGGGCAACCTGGAGAGCAGAGCGGAGGAGGCTGAGGGACGAGCCCGCCGCAATAACATCCGCATCGTGGGCCTACCGGAGGGGATGGAGGGCCGTGACCCTACGGATTTCATCGAATCCATGCTCTTACAGGAGATATCTGGAGGGGCCCTATCTCAAGGATTTGCGGTAGAAAGAGCACATAGAGCCCTAACTAGGAGGCCACCTCCCGGGAACCCGCCTAGGCCTGTGATCGCCAAAATCCTTAATTACCGCGACCGGGAGGGAATACTGGAATACTTCCGCAAAGGAGGGACGATCACGAGAGGAGCGGCAAACATCACGGCTTATCCAGATTATACTTTGACTGTACAGCGTAGTCGCATGAACTTTGGGTCTGTAAAGCGGAGGCTGAGAGAAGCGGGCCACAAATATATGTTACTCTATCCTGCAAAATTGAAGGTCTTCCATGCACATAAAACCTTGTTTTTTGAAACTCCGGAGGATGCCATGGGATGGCTCGATGCGCATGGATGCCCCCAGGAACCAGAAGTTCGGCCCAGAAAGGGCTCGGAAGAGACACGGGAATCATAACATGGCGTTGCAAGATGGCGTGGCTCGTGGGACTTGAATATAGTCGGTGTGACACTTTCGGTAAAGAAGGTCAGATGACCGCACTATTTGTCAGGACACTGTGAATTTTTATTTGATTGGGAGCCTTACGGGGCGATACGCTCTACCCCACAATAGTTTTAGTTGGGTGACCACTAGGGTGACCTCACCCTACTGGGCTCCGTTCGCCGATCGGTGTTTGCGGAGCTAGATGTGCCTGAGCTCTGAAGCTGGAGCTGGGCAGCAGTTGGGGTGTGTGATGTTGGGGAAGGCACGGGTGGGGGGAGGGGAGTTGGGATTTAGTTGTGTATATAGTTGAAGGGAGTTTGAGTTTATATGAGGGGGTTACTGGACCAAAACGTTATCTGTGTCATGGGGGCGGTTGGGGGTCGCTACATGGGAGACAGGGGGGAACGAGCTTGCCATGGGAGACCTTAAGATTGTCACCTGGAATGTTAGGGGACTTAACAGTTATTTAAAAAGGAATAAAGTTATGTTGTACCTCAAAAGGCAGAGGATTGACATCGCACTATTGCAAGAAACACACCTGAACCGACACAAGTTAGAACTGGTTGAGAAAAAGTGGAGTGGCATGGTGGTGGGCTCCCCGTACTCTGCCTATGCCAGGGGAGTGCTAATCTGGGTAGCACCGCACGTTCCGTTCAGAGTCACGTGGCAGGAGGTGGACACGGAGGGCAGGTTGGTTATGCTCAGAGCCCTGGTGGAGGATAGAGAGGTTTGCATTATTAACACATATGCCCCCAATCAGAATGCTGCCGCATACTTCAGGACCCTATGCACCCGTCTGGGCACATGTGTGGGGGGAGCGATTATTTGGGGAGGGGATTTTAACTGTGTTCTCGACCCAAGGGCTGAAAGGTCCGATGATAGGATTGATCGGCCCACCCCGGCGGCCAGAGTACTACAGACATTACTGGGCGACTTTGGGCTGGCGGATGTTTGGCGACTGAAATACCCTGGTACCTCGCAGTATTCTCACTACTCTGCCCCACAGCGCTTACACACGAGATTGGATTATTTTTTTGCCACGTCAGAAGTGGTGTTGGCGACCACTCAAATTGAATATAAAGCGAGGGTCCTATCGGACCACTCGCCCTTAGTGCTGACCTGGCAGTATGGCCGCCCTCGTGCACGAATACCTACATGGCGCCTCCGTGCGGAGGCGCTTAAGGACACGGTTTTTAGGGAGGACATCAGGGAGGCGATCCAGCGGTACTTTGAGGTTAACACGGGCAGTGTAGATTCGGCGGGCACACTTTGGGAGGCATTCAAGGTTGTGTTACGGGGGGATGCTATTTCCAAGTCGAAGGGCCTGCAGGGTGGGGTTCTGATGGAGTTAGAGAAGGCGGAGAGACAACTGGAGCGCGAATGTAGCAAGGCAGGAGGGGATGCAGACCTAGTACTTGAGTTGCAGCAGCGGTGTTCGGAGCTTTGGGAGAGGCTTTGTAACCTTAACTATAGAAAATATGTTGAGAGGCAGCATGCGGGTGGAGACAAAACTGGCCGCCTACTGGCTTGGCTATATAAGAGAGAAACCCCTAGGCCCCCGATCAGGATGATGGTTAGAGAGGACGGAGAGGAGGTAGACACCCAAGAAGGAGTTAATGCAGCCTTCCTTGATTACTATAAAGCACTGTATGAGGACATAGGGGGAGAAAATCAGGCAGAGATCAGAACTACACTGGAAGACATAGAGCTGCCCAGGATTAGTGAGGAAGAAAGAGGAGCTGGACGCGCCTATTACACTAGAGGAACTGGAGGAGGTAGTGAAGGGATTGCCCACTTGTAAGACCCCGGGCACGGACGGACTCCCTAGTGAGTTTTATAAAGTGTATGGAGCAGAGGTACTCCCCCCAATGCTAGAAATGTTCAATGAATCTTTCGAGAAGGGTCGGTTACCGGAAACGCTCAGAGGCGCTGATAGGGCCGCTCCCCAAGCCTAATAAACCCCGACAAAGCTGTGGATCTTATAGGCCGCTGTCGATGTTGAACCAGGACAGCAAGATCCTTACGGCGGTCCTGGCCAACAGGCTACGTAGGGTCATCAGTAAACTGATACACCCGGATCAGACGGGCTATGTCCCCAACAGGAACATAACTCACAATCACAGGCGACTTCACCGGGTGATTGAAGAGGGGAATAGAAGCGATGAAGAGATGGTGGTGGTGTCCCTAGATGCAGTTAAGGCATTTGATTCAGTGAGGTGGCCGTGGTTGCTGGCGGCCTTGGAGAGGTACGGGTTTGGGCCTGGCTATGTGAGGTGGGCGAAACTGCTGTACAGCGAGCCACTGGCCAGGGTGCGCACGGGATCTGTGATATCCAAAAGGTGGCGACTTAGCAGAGGCACCAGACAGGGATGCCCGTGGTCCCCGATGCTGTACATATTGGCCCTGGAGCCCCTGGCGGTGTACCTCAGACAACAGTATGACCTGGTTGGCATCGAGGTGGGGGGAGAGAACCATTTGATATCCTTATATGCTGACGACCTGTTGTTGTACCTGAGGTGTCCGGAGGAAAACCTCCAGTACATTTTAGAGGTCATGGAAAAGTATGCGGAGTTGTCCGGCATAGCGGTTAATCCCAGCAAATCAAGCATGTTTCCGTTGGGGAGCTTTATTGGAGTCCCTCTGGAACGGTTGCCGGTGTTGCCCGTGCCCTGGGCGACTGAGTCTTTCCGCTACCTCGGAATCGATGTATATCATGCTGTGAAGGAAGAACACTTGCACAATGCCGAGGCGGCGGTAAAGAAAATCCGCGAGAGTATGCGGTTTTGGGAGAAGCTGCCGCTGGCAATGGTGGGCCGGGGGGCGATGCTTAAAATGGTGGTCCTGCCCAGGCTTTTGCACTTTTTCAGTAATACACCATATTTCATACCCAGGAAGTTCTTTGTCAAACTTGATAGTGTATGCAGGGACTTCCTGTGGCACGGCATCCGCAACAGGGTAGCCTTGTGGAAACTGCAAAATTTCCACGATAGGGGAGGCACCAAGCTGCCAAACTTTGAGGCCTATTATGTGGCCAGCCAACTGCAATACGTGACCAGATGGCTCTCTGATGAGGAAACTCCTGAGTCTAGGCTGGTTGGGAGGGACTGCGCCCCGTTTTATCTAAAAGAGGTTGTCTGGGTCCCTAGGTCGGACTTGCAAGGATGCCCAGGTATGTTGCTGCTGGGGTGGAGAATTTGGCGTAGAATGTGCCAGCTGATTGAGAGCCCGCACCCGTGTTCCCCGCATGTGCCATTGGTCGCCCTAACTATGGGGGACAGCCAGCTCAGGAAAATTATCAGGACATATTGGGAAACGGTTGGACTGGCCACACTGGGAGACATATGGCAGGATGGGGCCATTAGAGAATTCGTAGACCTGGGTTAAGAAACAGGGTTGCACGGGGGCCAATATGTTACATATCTAAGGCTGGTACAGATCATTCGCAAAACTTGGCCGGAGACGGTGCTGGCGGAAGATCCAGATGCACTGATCGGAACGATATATGATATATCAGAGGGCGGGCATGAGATCTCTAGACTATATGAGGTGGTGATGACCCGGGTGGGGAAGGATTTGATGGATTTGAGGCTTGACTGGGAAGCGGAAGTGGGGGTACAGATGACTGACGGGATGTGGGAACGGGCCATGGGATACCATAAGAAAGTGTCCAGGAATGCTAGATTGCAGCAAATACAGCTGTACATCACGCACAGAGCATATATGACCCCGAAGAGAATAGCTAAGTTTGCGAACGCAGGCAGACAAGCATGCCCGAAATGCGATGAAGTAGACGCAGGCATGACACATATGTTCTGGTCCTGCCCAGTGATTGAAGGCTTTTGGGGGGAAGTGGCACAGAAATTGGCAGATAAGGGGGTTCTGCTACGCATTGACACGGCCTGGGCCTGCCTCCTGGGAGGGTTCCCTAGACCACGGAACACCAAACATCTTGGGAAACTGAGAGACCTGGCGTATGTACTAGCTAAGAGAAGGATAGCTATGAGTTGGAAGCAACGCCATTGGCCAAGAATAGAGATATGGTGGCGGGACCTGCAGAAGTGGGCGGAGGCTGAAACGGGGGTATGGCAGGAAGCGTGTGGTATTTGTGGGGAGGAAGAAATGGGCAACCTGGCGGCTTGGAGAATGTTAATCACGGGACTCTTTGGCGCGGAAATGGACCCTGCTGCTTCCAGGAGGGGCGGCGCCCGGCCGCACCAAGCGTACACAGAACTGTAAGGCTGATAAGCTCCCGGGGGAGGGGGGGGGGGGGGGGTTTTAAGTGCAGTAATACGGTATTAATTGATGTTTACAGTTTGCAATGTATAATGCTGCAAGTTTGGTTTGTATTGTGTTATTTTGAAAATAAAAAATTATTAAAAAAAAAAAAAAAGATGTTCACCATCAAAGGGCATGTTGAGGAGCTGGGTTTGCACATCAGGAGCAAACCCAGACTTCCGCAACCACGCAAACCTGCGTATTACAGTGCTCGCCGCCATGGACCGGCTGACACAGTCTGCCATTTCCAGACCCGACTGAACGGAATCAAACATGGCATCCTTGCCATCCTGTATAGTATCAAGAAAACCATCCCGTTCGTCCCCTTCCGGAATATGTTCAGCCGCTAAGGAAATACAGTTCCACAGAGTGTGCGTGAAACGTGACAAGGCACATACAGAGTTGGCCACCTGAAGAGCCATACCCCCTGAAGAAAACACTTTATTCGCCCAACCATCAAAACGCTTGTAGTCCTTATCAGAAGGAAAGGTAGGATACGACGCCTGCTTTGCTGGGGCCGTAGCCGCCTGCACCAATAAACTCTCCGGAGTGGGGTGCGTGGTCAAGTAGCAAGGGTCGCTACTGGCTGGACAGTATCTTTGCGGCAAAGACTTGTTCACTGTCGGGAGACGCTCCGGGGCAGTCCAAGCCGCTGCCACCCTTCTATGCAAGGCCATATGGAAAGGCAGTACCGGGTCAGTCGGTGGACCTTGGTCGAGGATATCCTGCACAAAATCCACTGGTGGCGCAGACCACCCAAGTAATCAGTGACCCTCGACATAAGGCGCCGGTACGAGGACTCGGCATGGGTGCCAGGCTCAGGCCTACATAACTCAACCTCGGGAGAGGTGTCCAGACCGCTGGCGTTGTGCAGCGACTGACCCAAGTCCTCAATCTGGCTATGACCAGATATAATCTCGTCTGGTACCGTGTCCTGAACCAACCCATCTTCAGAACCCTCATCCACCTCAGAAATATAATCCAGAGGCTGGAATGTGGGCACAGAATAAGGGATAAAGACATTTTTTTTCACCTTGGCCAGAGCCTTTGTAGGGGGTTCCACCGTGCCAAGGGGTACCTCTGACAAAACAGCCTCGAAAGGCGTTGAGGGCGTTGACAGAATCGACGTTGAGCACGGCGCCGACAGCATCGACGGCTTCGACAAAGGCCTCGAGGGCAAAGCCCCGAGCGTGTCTCTCCACAGCCTAGGCGCCGATGACGTCGACGACTTCCTCGGAGGCGGAGCCTCGAGAGAGTCCGTTGATGACCTCAGCGCCGCAGGCCTCGATTTCTTCTTCGAAGACTTCACAGGTTCACGCGGTCTCGAGGGCGTCGAGGACCGGGACCTGGAACGGGCATGACTAGAACGATTCCCCTTGCCCGAGCAGGACCTCTCCCGCGAATCGTGCTCAGAAGAGTCGAGGCACGCCGAGATCTCCAAAGCGAACACGTTAGCGGAAAAAACGGAACAGAGGCTACCGGCGTCGTGCGTCCTACTTATAACATCCGGTGACGTCAGCTCGACGGAGGCCCTTGAGGACAGCGTATCGACGCAGGACGCAGACGCCGAAAGATTTTCCGAAGCAGCACAGCTGTGGTGATTACTGTCATAGATATGGAATACGTCGGAGGACCCCAATCCCCTAGAATGGAGACATTTTAGGGCAGGAGCAATTGAATCAAAGGTTTCTGGAAAGATAAATATCTAACAGCTGAAGCTGATGCAACAGATTCAAAATGATAGGAGTTATATGACCAGTGAGTGGCCACCAACCAATCGAAAAAGCATACTCTTTAGAAAGGCAAGGCTGCTGTACTTTAAGAGGAACCACAGATCAAAATATCGTTCTTTGGGCCATTCACATGTTTTGGGGTACCCCATCCCAACACTTCTGTTATCACAGTGTGATCCGCGCAAATGAAAATCTACCAGTGCGTTATTTTCTGCTACAATTTGGGGCAGTTGAAACAGATTAAAATGTAATATGTAGTTATTTCAAACTGTAAATTGCATTTATGTGATTGGTTGGTTAAGCTGCAATGAAGCTGAAAAGCACATTAACAACTAAAGTGTTTAAACTATGCTCGATACATATGTTGATGAGCGCCTGAGTTTATCACAAGGCAATGTCATTTGGGTCAAGAAAATAAATTACTGGAAAAGGGGGAATGTCAAATTGGTAAAGGGTTAGAAAAAAACATCCCTACAAAATGCCCAGCCTGTCTGAGGAGGGAGTAACTATTTCATATAAAAGAATATGCCACAAGACAAAGTTAAAAAAAACAGGTTGAAACCTTTTCAAAACATTTCAGGAAATGGTTGATAATGATCAGCTGAACACAAACATGAACATACTTGATAAGTATCAGCTAGCACAAAATGGGTTATTTTGTCAGCAGTAAATATTATTGAGAAGATGGAGAAAACCGCATTCCCTGCTTTAGTTTAAGCAAAAGTAACAAGTATGTCGGTTTTCAGACGAAAAGAACGAGGCAACAAGTAAAGTTATTAATTCCAACACATTTTCTTTTCAGTAAATACTTCTGCCTCTAATATTTGTGAAATTACGTTTCTAGTTTATACCCCTAAAATTCAGTTTAAAAAGAACATTGCCACAGTATTTCCTTAAACTCGTTGATTATAATGAATATAAAAAACAATGATGTAATCAGTTCAGCAAAGGTAAACATTTTACGTGTACGCTGGAGAAAATAATCTTTTATGAACAAAAAGAGGTGGAAGGATACTCATTCTTTAAAAGGAAGCATTAAAATAGCACAAGAAATAAAGGTTACCAGTCATCAAGTCATGTGAAAGAATTGTATGTCACGTGTCCGATCAATACCCAGATGTTAAAGATTTATGACAAAACACCTAAATGTAAGAAATTGTATTAATAAATGCAGAAATAGAAAATGCCATTGCTGTGCCGTTTCTGACCCCGATTCACAGCTTTGATGATAAAATATTAAAAAACAACAACAAAAACACAAAGCATCATTTGTGAGAACTTTGGATAGGTCCATCTCCATCTCTTTCTCCCTTCGAAACCATTCTTCAGGCATATCTGTAACAGATTGGTCTTTTTTAGGCATGACAGATACATCTAGAGGGATGGTGATGAGGCTACCAGCACCAGAGTCCCAGTATGGGTAACCTGCATGTAAAACACTCATATGTCATTAACCCAGTAGCCTATTTCCCCACATATGGACTATTTAAAATCATGAGAGCTTTGATTTTGAGGGGCATGTAGCACATATACATATATAATCCAAGTTTAACTGTATATGTTTTTATAGGCGACTTAACCGATTGGAGCATCCAACTTGGTAGCAGACATATCCATGGTGAGGTACTCATGTTAAATGTGAAAGGTATTTGTACCGCGCACTGTCACCAACGGAGTTGGTCCCCAGGCGCACTGGCGGATCTGCAAACAAGAAGGTGGGATGGGTTAGTAGGTGAAGTTGGACTAGGATAGTGAGAGGAGTAGTGTTCTGTTGGCAGCTTCAACTCGGTATACACCAGGTGCTGAGCTTTGGTGAAAGTATCGGATCGATGTCAGTCCTCATGTGCTGTTGCAGTGTTGTGAAGTGCGTGCGGGTTGTTGTGCGAGAGATGGTTGTGAGAGTTTTTTGTTAGTGGGTTCTATGAGGTTTAACATGCTAACATTCAGGACGCTGAGTGTGGCGCTCGCCAATCCTCCCAATCTCATCAGGGTGGGCAAAGGGGTTACGCCTTGCAGGGTTTTAGGTTTGTGTGAGGCGCTCCTTGTGCTGTTCTAACGCGCTCTTTAAGTGTTCTAATTGCTCCTCCCCATTCTATTCTAGTGAGCGCTGTAGGTGTTCTAATGCTGATGAATTGATTAATGTGGGTTGGGTGTCTATTCTCCTCCTTGGGTGCTGGAGCTGGTGTTGTGGTCTACTCTCACAAACGTTCTATCTAAATGTGTCTGCTTCGGGTTTGGATATGGTACGGCCGGGAGGCAGTGGATGAGTCATTTAAGGGCTTTCGTCTCGGTCCGAGTATGTGATCAGTCTATGGTGACCTCCTTTTGTGGCTATTTCCCATAATATCTTATGGTCTGTCGTGGGGTCCGTTCTTTGGGTTCTGTGTATGTCCATTTTGGGAGTGACTGACGTCAGTGTTATTTTCATCGTTGTTTAATGGGGTGGGCATTCTAGTGCGTCGCTGTCGTGGTTACGCTGTGAAGAGCCATGATTTGAGGAGTTTCCTGAACGCTAGGTGGTTTGTTGTGTTCCGTATATTCTTAGGTAGGTCATTCCAGGTTTTCGGTGCCTGGTGAGAGATAGAGGATCCTCCGAGTTTTCTTCTGTTATAGGGTTTTGGTTCCAAGCAGATGTCGGTGCTTGATCTCAGTGTTCTTGTTGGTTGATGTAGGCGTAGTTTTTCGCTTAGGAATTCTGCGCCTTGTTTGTGTATTGCTCTGTGTGTGATGCACATGGACTTGAACTTTATTTGCTGTTTTAACGGCAGCCAGTGTAGTATTTTTAGCACGGGTGTGATGTGTTCTCTTCTGGGTACTTTGAGGAGGAGTCTGGCTGCCGCATTTTGTATGCGTTGTAGTTTTCTTTAGAAGTCGTTCGGGCATGCCCAGGTATAGCCTATTGGTGTAATCTACTCTGGACATGATCAGAGCGATGATAAGTTTTTTGTTGGCGAATGACAGGAACGGTAGGATCCTTTTTGCTGCTCGCAGGAGGAAGACACATTTCTTGAGAAGAGCGGTTACTTGTGGCTCTAGGGTGAGGTTATCATCCATCAGGACCCCTAGGTTTTTTACAGTTGATGGTGCTGGTGTGGAGCCGAGCTCTCTTGGCCAGGGGATGTAGCTGATGTCTCCTCCCTTTTTTGAAACAATCATTATCTCTGTTTTGCCTGGGATGATTTTGAGGTGGTTGAGGTTCATCCATTTGAATGCATCACGAAGGCAATTCTCTAGTGTAGTCTTTTCTTCTCGGGTGTCTTGTATGTTGAAGATTATTTGAGTATCGTCAGCGTAGTTGTAGCATGTGAGGCCGTGTTTTTTGATGAGTTTGATTAATAGGTACATGTAGATGTTGAATAGAAGCGGGGAGAAAGATGATCCTTGTGGTACTCCGCACGTTGAGTCTCTAGGTTTGGATTTAAAAGGTTTCATCCATACGGTTTCGGTTCCGTTTGTTAGGAAGGATTTGATCCATAGTATGGCGGTGTCTGTTATTCCTGGTCCTTCCAATCTCTTTATGAGGATGTCTTGGTTGACTGTGTCGAATGCTGCGGATAGATCAAGGAGGATCAGGGAGGTGCTGTTGTCCGAGTCTGCGTTCGTTTTTAGGTCGTCCCATATTGAGAGGAGAGCTGATTCTGTTCCTCTCATTGGTCTGAAACCAACTTGTGCCTGGTCTAAGTAGGCACTGCTCCTTATATGAATTCTTGGGTTATTTTGTAGACGTACGTTTCTAGCAGTTTGGCTATGTAGGGTATGTTGGAAATGGGTCTGTAGTTGGATAAGTCCTCTACGTTTCCTGTTGTGTCTTTGAGTAGTGGCTTGATGTAAGCCGATTTGAAGGCCTGTGGTACTTCACCTGTTGAGATTGAGAGGTTGAGGAGATTCCTGTGGTATTCCATGGGGGTTCCTTATTTGAGAATTGTTTTGTATATGTCCGGGGGGGCAGGGGTCTTCAGGGGAGCCTGATTTGTTGCTTTGGTTTACCAGTTTGACAAAGTCTCCACTGATATTTCTGGGAAGCTTCGTAGCTTGTTTGGATGTTCCTCGTAGGTGTCAACGGGGTTTGAGGTGTGATCGCTTGGTCTGTTTTGTATGGTGTGTTGGATGGAAGTTATTTTGCTTTTGAAGTGGTCTCCTAGGTCATCGCAAAGTTTCATCGATGGAATTGGCGTGTTGTTGCAGGCCAGTGGGTTTTTTATTTTGTTTATGATTTTGAAGAGTTCTTTTGGGCGTTTGGTGCTCTGAAGATTCGGTTGTTGTAGTGTTTCCTCTTCTCTTTTTGTATTTCCTTTTTATATGAGCAGATCTGTTGCAGGAATTTCAATTTGTTTGCAGTGGTGTTGTTGGTCCTTCATTCAGATTCTAGTTTTCATTTTTTTTCTTTTCATGGCGCTGAGCAGTGGGGTGAACCATTTTGCTGTTGTTTTCTTAAATGATGGGGTGAAGGGCTTTTCTTTGGCGATGTCATCTAGAGTTGTTGCGATCCAGGTATGGAGTAGGGTAACTTTTTTGGTCTAGGTCAGCTTCTTCCATGGTGGTTGCTTGTGGTTTGCTGAGATCCAGGAGCTCGGTTAGGTTGGATTTTTTATGGTGAAAAAAACTCATGAAACGCAAAAAGTTGAAATCCACATAGCTGATCTACAAATTAAATACTGAGGGGCTTGGCATCAGAGGGACAAGGAAGCAGGCGTGGCCTCCAAGCACAAGCATGCATCCTTGAGAGGACCTTTCCCTGTCTTAGCATAGCATTCTAAGATGTGAGACACCACCCTGAGATCAATGGGGGACTTTGAGGTCTAGATGCTAGGGCCTAGGGATATGACCACTATAGGAAACAAAGCACCTTTCTGAAGATAGGATGCCTTTTGCGTGGTCTGCCGAACCTACGATGTCTGAGAACATACAGTTTATACACAGTTTGCTTTGCATCAGAGCAAGCACAGAAAGAAGACAAAATGATGTACTGTTTGGAATAAAAATCGAACATATTTTCCACTTTATTTATTTGTATATTTATAGCAGCGTACAAAGCCAGTGGGCATCTAGGCGCTAGTTACAGGCAAATAGACAAAAGTGGAGAAGTGGTGGGGAGGAGTTAGTTGAAAAGCAGAGTTTTGATATGCTTTCGGAAGACAATGTAGGAGGGTTCGCCTATCAAGTGAGGGGGAAGCTTGGTCCAAAGTGACGGTGCCCAGACTGGTAAGCTGGATCACCCAGCTTTTGAGCGCTTGATCCTTGGTACAACCTAGCAGTGTCTGTAGGTGGATCTTGTAGGTCTTTCTGAGATGTGATTTTTGAGTTTGTCTTCGAGGTATCTGCATGCATCGTTCAAAAGACATTGATGGGTAAGAGAGAGAGAATTTGGAAGTTTATTCTGACCTTGACTGGGAGCCAGTGGGCTGCTTTTCTAGCATCAGATATATGGTCCCATTTGCCAATGTCAAGGGCAGCTCTGAGCGCATTGTTTTGAGTTGTTTGTAGTTTGCGGCGGTTCTTCTCAGAGGTGCAGCAGAGTAAGGAGTTGGAGTAGTGAAGATTCGAGCCTACCAGTGGCTGGGCAACTTCCAGGCGATTAGTGGTAGAGAGGGGGGAGGGGGGGGTTTACTGGCCTTTTAGCATATCCCGATGCTGATGCAATGTGGTTGGCCTGGCGAGTCAAAGTTAGAGAAGATTTGAGGTAGACCAAGGTTCTTGACAGAGGGGAAACAACTATTGTGTGGCTGTCAATGATGAATGATTTGTACTCCTGGGGTAGGTTCTTCAAGCAGGCAGCAGGCCCAATGAGAACAAGTTCAGTTTTTTCATCATTGAGGCAGAGGCTGTGTGTAGCCATCCAAGATCGGTTGGTTTTGTTGATTCTGAGTGGGTCTGTCCTTTGGTCGCTGGAGAGGGTTATAAGAATCTGGGTGTCGTCAGCGTAGTTTGTGTACGATATTCCAAGGGAGTTGAGGGGGTGAAACAGCCGCTTGGGGACGCCCATGAACCTTGGGGTACTCCAGAACAGTTGGGTGAAGGGGCCGCAGTGGCTTCCCATGCAAAACTCTAGAGGATCTGTTCGACAGGAATGAGGTGAACCAATTGGTGGCTTCACGGGAGAAGTAGGCAGCACACGTCAAGACTTGGCAGAGGGTCTTGTGGTTTAAGAGGTTGAATGCTGCTGACCGGTCATTCAGTAGGAGCAGGGAGCGGGTGCCCATATCGTTGGCATGGTCAAGCTGTTTTTTTTTTTTTAAGTCAAGGAGTGCTGTTTCACTCCCATGTTTTGGGCAAAAGCCGGATTGGTGGGAGCCTAGAATGTGGTGGTGTTCTAGGAAAGGTTGTATTTATTTGTATGTATGCCACTCTGTCCATGGTTTTGAGGAGGAAGGGGACTGTGGTAATGAGGCGGTAGTTCTTGGGGCAGGCTGGGTTTTTTCAGGACTGGTGAGATCCAGAATTCCTTCAGTGCAAGTGGGATGGAGCAGGTTGTGGAGGAAGAGTTGATGATTGGGGCAATGAGAGGGAGCAAAGGTTCAGCGCATTCCTTGGCCAGGGATGCTGGGAATGTGTCCCCCTTGCAGCGGGATGGTTTAAGCCCTGCAATGGTGTTTACGAGGGCACTGATGCGGATAGGATGGAAGGTAAACAGAGGTATGTCTTCCCAAGCTGGGCAAGGTGGGTGGCAAGCCACAGGTAGCATGGCTTATTTCGTTTGAATTTTAGATTGAAGCTGCATAATTTTGCTGGTGAAGGTGTCTTGGATCTTATTACACAAGGCTTTGTCTTTCAGGATGGCATCCGGTGGGGAAAAGGGGGGGGGGGGGTTCTAGCTGACTTATAGCGAATACAACTCAGTTAAGCAGGTTTAAACAAAAAATACACAAGTCATGCATCAACATTACAGCACATGCAGCTTATATTTCTAAGTAAATTTTTTAATTGCAATATTTATTTGAAAAAGAAACACACTTGTGGTAGATATGAATGGACAAAGCGCATTTCTCCTCTCATGGTACATCGGTTTCCAAGTATTGTTTGCCAAGTGTACATTCTATTGTTTTCTGCTATAAGTACCCATGTACCTTCAGAGATATAAAAATGTCTATCAAGCTCAAACATTTTTCCTATGCTGCATTGCCGGTAAAGCTACAAGCATCATATTTTGGGGAAAAAGGAAGGATGCAAATTAAAGACTACTTTATTCTAATAAAATACGGCCTAGGTTTACATAAGGACAGAGTTTCATTATTTTCCATTCCGGAGTAACAGCAACCAGAACAGGCCTATGAGAAAAGCAGAAATAACCTAAACTGGATGAGGCTTGTTAATGAGGCAAAAGGATGCAGAATCTCCCTCAAAACGGCACCCAGAAATGGTGTTCTGTAAAGAAATCACAGACCATCAAGTACCAACAAAAATCCCTTTTATTATTCTGTGAGTAAGGGGAGGGGCTGTTTTGCTGCTACCCTGCCAGCATACTTTCCATAGCCCTTTTCTGACCTTACCTTCATTTTTGCATTGTGCTTACCCATTCGCCTTTAACCCCTACCATCACACTAACCTTTCCTTTTTCGGTCTCGTAAAGTGTGATTTAACTCTGTCAGAGCTCGTGAAGCAGTGTGTGTAGAAAAACGCAGGGTTAATCAGCTGCTCTGTGATGCAGAAAGAGTGCATCAACGGGAATGCTCCATAGAGCATCATCGACCATTTCTAGAAGCAAGTGCAACTCGGCAAGGTGCAGTGAAGGTTGGATCTTCTATTCGGTATATGCTGCTTGATAAATTAAATGCAGCAAAAAAGTAGAAAACCCATCACAGCGTTTTTGAAGAATATAATAAAAGGTACCCAGAGATGAAATCACCAATATAAATAATGTTATCGAAACTATTTCTTACTGCACCCATGCAGCAATCCAGCACTCTTCCAAATATTCTAGGATTGGAGTTAGATTAGTAAATAAACTCAGTCCTTGAATAAGCGGCTAGTGCTTTTTGTATCAGGGAATCGTTTCATAAACAGTATTTATTCCAGCGTTATTTTCACATGAAAGCATAACACAAATTCCAATCCATAAATAGCAGCTGCTCCATGATTCAGAGAGTGCCTTTCATTAATAGATTACATTTCAACTAAAGTTGTAGTTTCATGCATGCCATATTAAAACGCCACCAATTCACAGTGAGGGATGTGTGCTGCGCTCCATTGTCTTCTCCCAGACCAGCCCCAGTGCATCCGCACAGGTTTCTTACAAAGGCTAACTCACAAATGGCCCCCTGGCCAGCTCTGTTAAGGCACGGCTATCCGACTGGCACGTTGAGCGAGGAGGCATTACTGGGAAAACACCAGATAGATGCCGAAAGGCTATCTCCAAAGTAACGGTATTTATTTGATCGAGTGCACGATACAGGTAGCTCCACTGGGTCAGTCAGAGCCTAGGAGTCTCCAAATCCATCTAGCAGCGCTAACCTCCGGCACTCAAGCAATCGAGGCCCCATTTTGTCATCTAAGCAGTGGGACGTAGGCCTCACATGTTGCACTCCACCTCCTTCCTTGCCAATGTTGCTCCTATTCTCTTGGGGTGTTGGGGGTGCTAGGAGAGTTCTGCATGCAGTCCCGATTCAACTCTAACAGTTGTCCTCTTAGAGAGAGACAGCTTCTCTTCCCCGCCTTTCACTACAGCAATCCCCCTCTCAGGGAAGCTGGTTACAGCACATGACCCTACTGAAGGGTTCATGGGCGGCATCTGCCGCCTACTCCTCAATGTTAAGGTGGATTCGATCACTGATTTCAAATCCCCATGTGCCTCTCTCTCTGATTAAAGAGGAATTCCCCAGCCTCCTCAACACTTTGCCTTCTCGGTCATAGCCTCACAAGGCCATGCCCACCCCACTCCACCCCAGTGATCCAGAAGGGGGAGGGGGCAGAAATTAGGCCTGTACTGGAGCTCTGCCAAGAGAGATCCTCCACACACGCCCAGTTGGCTCCGTTTTTTGTATCTTCTGTTGTACTCTTTTGTAGCCAATATTATGTAATGCGTTTATCACATTTATAAGAAATATATATTTTTCTCAGAAATAATTGTCACATTATTATTCAAAAGATAATACGCATATTGAAGTTGATGACAGAGCAATAAAGTTAACAAGCACACTGCAAAATGCCTTTTGATTCCTAGCGGTTTTAAATACGTTTTTTTAGGGCAAAACGACGACTCAGCTGCCGCTTGGTCAGACCAACACATCACATACAGCTTGTAGGTTCATTCTACCACTTGTGCGACATCAGTGTGCGATTGTTATTTCTACTGCTGATAGCTTTTCACTCGTTGGACGAATTTGGCTGGCAATTTCTACGTTGAAAAAAGCTGTTTCATCCTGCACTCCCCCACAGCAGACCCCCATGAAAGCGTGTGGGGGAATGCATAATCAGAGAGTGTCGGGAGTCATTTACACAGGGGAGGGGTTGAGAGGAACCTAAAAAACGAGGAGTGTTCAAATAGAGTGGCAGTGGGGATGGGAAAGGCCCGTTTTAAGCGTTATCTCATTACCACGTTAACAGGCAAATGCTGCATTACTGCAGAACTATGACATCGGGAATTCAAGGCAACCCCACTGTCATCATGGATATGTTTCCATGGAACATTTTGGGGGAATATATCATGGAAATGAAATAAAGGAGAGAGAGCACTGGCCATGGACGGTGGGACGCGGTTATTTATTAGTGAGGGGATAAGGGCCACGGCCGAAGACCAGGGCAAGAGGGCAATTTAGTCTTTAATCCCAATTGCTGCCTCTTGGCCAGACGCCATGGCCAGGAAGGGTCTGGTTATTTACTAGGAGGGGATATGGGTTACGTTCTTTTAACCTAATTGTTGCAAAGCGGTCAGATTTCTGGAGAAGATATAGCATAACAAAAACTTTAGAATTTTAGTGAACAGATTTGAGGCGATCCAATCCATTGCAACCAAACGCATGAAACTCGGCAGATGCGGGAAGTGACATTGCTCATCTCCGAGTCATTCCCCCTACTCAGCCCATAATTACATACATGAGATCACATCAGGAGTCACCAACGAGATCAAAAATGTACATCATATGTGACTCAGAGTTCAGACTGTTCTCACTCTCCTTATCCACCGAATTTTATAGGTGTTGTTGAATAGGATATTCTTAACTTACGTTTATTTCACTGAAAAAAAAAACACATTTTAGGGATGCCAGGGTAGTCGGCGGAAGGCCTTCCCACCACCCAGGTGCTAAAATCAATGGCCTGGCTTTGCAAATTGTAGGTAAACCTTCGTTTGCCAATAGGGGATTTACAAAACAATACTACCCTCTAAAGTTACAAAGCAAAGCCAGTTATATTGGCTTTGCCAATACCCGAGTTCTTCTTATAGAAGTCTCTCATTACCTTCCCACTAACCCCAACTCTAAATATATCCTTCCCTTTTTAATTGCTCATAATTTCCCTTTATGTCTGATTACTACAATCAGCCTTTTTACATTACTGTTTCCAATGGGATATTTACTCCTCTGTATTACCACTGAAATATTCCCCACCTGGCATGGCTGAACTTTATGAGTGTCCGGCTTCCTACCCACTTCTCGTGCTATCCAGTAATGACATCTCATTTAACCATACCCTCCCTCATGGTCGGTTATTTTGCTCCCTAGCTGGTTTTGGGACCCACCCTATTGTCAGGTCAGACGCGCACACACCAACACTACTGACCTCGAGATACATGACTGTGCCTTTGTGATAGTCACTCGTGCTCCTTTCCTTTTGCAACTCTGCACTTTGTACTCCTAGCTTGAACCTGTTGTTTACAGCAGACTCCTGAAAGATGGCGATACCGTTGACCTTCTGCCTTCACTATTCTGTCTGTTGTCGGCACCTTTTTCTTTTTTGCATCTTGTGATTTGCTACAGATCTATATGCTACACCTAGTCTATGCTGGAGATTCAAATGTACTCCAGGGACTCGGCCTAAACCAGAATTAACCCCATAACATCTTTTGAATATATATATATATTCACTGAAAAAACTTTGTTAAAAAGGGACGTTATGGTTAAATTGCACCAATAAAAACATGAAATTCTATGAACAAATGTTAAAGTGGCGTTCATAGTCACAAGTAAAACCAAAAAATCTCAGAAATTCGCCAGTTATGGTAATCTAAGCAACCATAACTCGCGCCACCACTGAACTGCTAAGACTAACACCCAGGGCATAAAAGATGACATCATAAATGTAATTGATGACATCACTGATGGCATCACATATCTGGACCACTTGTTTTTGTTTACTGCCATGATTAGGCTAGTTTTTTGTTTTTACGGACCATGAGCATTTGCAAAATTTAAAAAAGGTGCTATGAAACTACATATTAACCTTTTTATATGTTCTAAAAGTACTTTCCTTAGAGTTTAATCTGATCTCATAATGCACATACATGGGCAATAAGCATACCTCAAACACACAATTTGTGTACATGATGATTTACTCTAATGTTATTGTCATTTTTTGGTGCTGTTTCTTTCTTCCTTACTTTAGTTTCCCTGTATGTACCTCAAATGTGTATGCATTTTGCGTTTTTATATGTATTCTTTCTACTAAACCTAGTGGGAACCTCTTCCAGACCAACTAGAACAGCCAACGCAAACTGCCTCCAAGTCCCGCTCTTCAAACTCTCCACTATAGGAGGAAACAGCTTCCCTGTCAAGGCTGCGCAATTATGGAACTCCCTCCCCCATGACATCAGAGAACCTCAGCCTTTCGCCAATTTTAGACAGAACCTAACTAGGTGGCTGAGAGCCAATGACAGCTAACTACTCTAACCTGCTTGACCTGATATCCCACACTGTACATAACAGTATATTACTTTCCTATGACCATGCAGGAGCATGTCCCTTGCTCCCCTTGTTCCTTGACCTCTCCTTGTACATACCTGCCTACTGTAACATTGTTGATGTCTGTATTTTTTTTCCTACTTTCATGTACTTGCAACTAGCTGAGCATATCTGTAACTAAGCTCAGCATATCTCTGTATTTTTTTCCTACTCTCATGTACTTGTAACTAAGTTGAGTATTTCCTTGTCTGCTTGCGCCCTGATGCCCCAGGGTATGGTGCGCCATATAAATAATAATAAACTAAACTAACACAAGTGTGGCAAGTTTTCAATTGTTACCTATTCACTCAAAAATCACACAAGGTAGCATTTATTATTTTACTCTCAGAAATTACCAGATTAAAAATATTATACTTCTATGGTGCATGCTGCAACCATTGACTATATGCATGCATGATTAGGTTCCTCTACTAACACTAGAATATCATTTGTTTTCATGAACACATTCTTTAACACAAGTAGTTCATGATAGTTTTCCTAATCACCCCTAACATCTTGTTTCCAACATTATAAACTCAACCCCTTGTAGGGACGGTTTATTCAAATTAATGTCATATGTGATGTCATCAATGACATGTGTGATGTCATCTTTCTTGTCCTGGGTATTATTCTTAGCAGTGCACGGTGGTGGCACGAGTTATGGTTGCTTAGCTTACTATAACTGGTGAATTCTGTGTTTTTTTGGTTTGACTTGCAACCATAACGTCCCTTTACTAAAGTTTGTTCAGTGAATTTCATAGGTTACCAGTGCACCCTTAATATCCTACAATTTACTAATATCATACCCCAATATAGCAACAATTTTGTCCAATTTACAAAGTTTCACGTCAAGACTCTGCCATTCCCTACCTTCTAGCATCATTTTGAACACTTCTATACACTTTTTGCAACTTTTTCTGTGTACGTCGACATCCGCGAATGTCTCATCATCGCAGACTTTTCGGGTAGTGTCCACACGCGGCATGATGATGTGTCCGCGAATGCGTCCGTGCTTCGCGAACGGTTTGGAACTGCATTTTCTGCTGATCTATGAACTTTCAAGATCAAAATGTACCCTTGCACAGCTTCTACACCTATTACTCATTATCCATTAACAATCTAGCACAGAGCACATACTTGCAAGAATATTATCAAAACTACTACTTATCTTATAAATGGCATCAGCTATTACCATCCCTCCTCCCCAAGACCCACCACCACCACCACCACCACCACCACCACCACCACCACCACCAGCTGGAGGACCTACACAACAAAAAAAGCACAGTACATCCAAAGACAAAGTAGAGGAGCAAGAAGATAAGGTACAGGAAGTGCCTACCTCTAGCACCCACAGAGAATCATGGGTGTGGCAGTTCTTTACCACTGTTCGGAATGTACCAAAGGCTAAAGCTACCAAAGTAAAATGCAGTGAGTGCTCAGTCGCGGACTACCGGGACAGTACTCCTATGGGACCACCTCCATGCGCCACAACACCAAATCCAACCATTGCAATGCTCTCAGAAAGGTTGTTCTTTTTTTTTAGCAAAAAAAAAAAAATACAAGATTCCTTAAGGAACCACCTTTCACAGTTAAAAATAGAACTAAAAAAATAACCTTATAGACACTTTACATTTCTCAATAAAATAGATAGACTCAATATGATGCATTTTGTGTTATGCTAAAAGGAAATAATGTGGCGTTCATCTCCCGTTACAGCCTGGAACAGGGGATACCAGAGCAGCAGCCCAAGTTATCGGCCCAAGAAAAGCAAGGGTGGATAATAAAGGCTCTGGCCCGTTATCCTCTGTTCCAGGCCCTGCAACGGGGTTATGAAGGCCATTAGGACCCTGGGTTGCCAAAAGAGTAACCCTGGATGCTAAAAAAAATTATTTAAAAAAAAAGAAGGATTTTCCTTCCTACAGTGGGACGTGCGTGAAATCCCTCTATAGGAAGGAAAATCCTTTTCCAAGATGGCCACCATTGAAAAGGAAAGCGGGGCTCCATACAGAGCCCCGTCTTCCCTTTCCATGGCGGCCTGCAGGACGAGAAGAGAAGAAGCAAATGCGACAGCGGCACCCGCCACCACCGAAATAGGGTAAGTAGAGAGGGTGGGGATGAAAAAAATAAAATGGGACTGAGGGTTGGGGTTTAAGGTGGAGATGGCGGCGGGGAGAGCCAGCCATCAGGCAGCTTGGAGCGCAGGCTTGTGCCGGCGATTCAAGCCTGCCATTGAATCCCATTCTCCCCCCCCCCAACAAGCTCTGATCATTTGTGAACCAGGTACCCCCGAAATATTTAGAATTCAGTGATGTTTTCGATGCTAAAGAAGCAGATAAACTTGCGCCGCATCTGGAATATGACTGTTGCATCAAACTCCTACCTAATGCTAAGATTCCGTATGGTCGGATATACGCATTATCAGAAAAAGAAAACCGAAATCTCAAATATTATATTGATGCCAATCTTGCTAACAGGTTCATTAGACACTTCACCTCCCCTGCAGGGGCCCCATCTTCTTTATTCCAAAAAAGGACAAGGAGGAACTATGGCCCAGTGTGGACTATCGGCATCTAAATGACATCACAGTTAAAAACTGTTACCCTCTGCCTCTAGATCTAAAAGGGGCCTATAATCTAATCCGAGTGGCCAAGGGGGAAAAATGGAAGACCGCATTCTGCACCAAATTCAGCCATTTCGATTATCTTGTGATGCCCTTCAGCCTTTGCAATGCCCCTATGGTTTTTCAATTCTTCCTCAACTAGATCTTTAGGGATCTTTTAGATATATACATGGTGATTTAGCTTGATGAGACATTGCTCTTCTCAACGTCCTATGATCTGCATGTGTGTCAAGTAAAAGTAGTACTTCAACGTTTGAGGAAACACCGTCTATACGCAAAACCCTCCAAATGTTTCTTTCATCAGTGTCGCATTTCCTATATGGGTTATATATTGATACCTGAAGGTATTGAAATGGACTCCAAGAAAATCTCTTCTGTTCTAGACTGGCCTAGTCCGCTTTCAGTTAAGGAGTTACAACGATTTTTGGTCTTTGCTAATTTTTACAGAAGGTTTATGCCCGATTATTCAGGCACACTGGTTCGCCTTACCAAACTATTGAAAAAAGGCACCACATATCTGTGGACCTTGGACACAGAAACAGAATTTCAACTCTTAAAGAGGAAATTTACGACAGCCCCGGTTCCGAGACTAACCAAACCTGACCTCCCCTATGTTGTAGAAACAGATGCATCCAAATTTGCCTTGGGGGCATCCTAACACAAACAGATACCAAAAAATCTCACCCCCTATCCTATTACTCCCATACCTTCTCACCTACACAGAAACATTGCTGGCTATCAAAGAAGCCTTCCTTAATTGGAGACATTTATTAGAAAGTGCTTGTCACATGATCACGGTCTTCACTGATCATAAAAATGTAGGATTTTTAAAGACTGCTAGGTCCAAGAAGCAGCGTCAAAATCTCTGGATACATTTTTTTGCCAGGTTCGACTTTATTGTTCCATTTAAACCAGGTCATTTGAATACTAAAGCCGATGCCCTCCGACGGGCTTATAAACCTGAGGAAGACGAGGTGGAAGGCGTACCCTTATTACATCCTGAAAAAATCATAGGGGTCCTTTCACCGGCCCTCTCCTCCTATGAAGAAGCCCTTAAGAAGGACTATGCCCCCCACTCCCCCAGATAAAGCTTCATTCATCAGTCAGGACCCTGATAACACTAAAAAACAAGGCCTTCTGTTTCATAGAACTAAACTATGGTTACCTACAAAATAAAGTCAGGAAACTATATTGTCATGACCTACCAGAGCAGGGCATGTTGGTGTAAAGAAGACCTTGAAGAAACTGCAAAGGATTGCTTGGTGGAATACTATGAGAAAAGGCATCAGGGATTATGTTAAAGGGTGTGGGACATGTGCTTGGGCTAAGGTCCTGAGACACTGACCCCAAGGACTACTGCTACCTCACCCAGTCCCCACAGGTCCTTGGCATACTTGTTCACTGGATTTTATCATTGATCTCCCATCGGACAAGGGTCATACTTCCATTTTCACAGTTGCCAACTCTTTTACAAAAACAGCACATTTTATTGCCTTGAAAAATGTACCTTCTGCCCCCGTTTTTGCCAGCCTATTTATTCAACACGTTTCCTGTCTACATGGCATACCTAGAGTCCCGATTACAAATCGGGGATCACAGTTTTTCGGTCTTCTGAAGAGAGGTTTGTAAAAGATTGGGTATCGAACATCCCCTCTCAACAGCTTACCATCCTCAGACGGACAGTCAGAGTGAGAGCGTGAATCAACCTTTGGTCAATACTTGCGATGTTATACCATGGAAAAACAAGGAAGAGTGGGCAGATCATCTTCCACTGGCAGAATTTGCTTACAATGACTCGTATAGCATCTTGTTGAACGATATGCCTTTTCATGAATATTTTAGTTATCACCCCCTTTCCCTGCCTATGTTGAGAACATTCGATTACAGGGTACCTTCTGTCAAATAGCAGATACTGCGTATCTCTGCCGCACTTCGTTCCAGTCAAAAACATTTACACCTAGCACGAGAACATGCTCAGCATTACTTGGCCAAGAAAAGCATACCCGCCCCTCCGTACAAGAACGGCGATCGGGTGTGGTTGTCTGCTACTCATATCAAACTCCCATCCAGTACCAAGAAATTCAAGCCCCGATGTATCAGTCCTGTTTCTAATCTCTGTGTCATCAACCCTATTGCCATGGAATTACCCTCTCAGTATAGAATCCATCCAGTTGTTCATGTTTCCTACCCTGGGTGTATCCCAGGGTTCCTATTCTCGTCTCTTTCTGCCGTGGGGGCCCAAGATGAAAACAAGGTGCAGTACACCGTTGATTCTCGATATCGGGGTCATACTCTGCAATATCTGATTCGTTGGGAAGGGTATGCGGTAGAGGAACTGTCTTGGGTGTCTCACCATGATGTTATGGCACCACGCCTGGCTAAGAGATTCCATGATCGATATCCTGGCAAATCGGGGCCATGTTCCTCCACAGGTCCCTCGGGACGGGGGTGGCCTGTGGGCGGGGTGGTTTGGAGATGTTAGGATCCATCTGCGGAATACGTGGATACACACGTGCACCTGCCTGAAGTCGGGCGAACAGTCCGTTTCTACAGCAACTCACCAGTGACTGGCCGCCATCCCTCCCGGTGGGCACAGCAACCCGGGAAGTCTTTCCATGTCCGCTAGATCGTGATGTGGCATCTGGGGGATCCCCGACGCTGCAGTCTCCATTAATGCTTCCACGGCTACGGGACGCAACGCTTGACGTCACAGAGCGGAACGCCCTTTCTTCTTGCCTCACTTTGCATGCTTTTGTTTCCACATAAAAGGACCTCAGTAACACTAAGTGGTGTCTCGCAATGGTAATGTATCCTTGTTACTGAGGACCCGCGCATCTAACTGCCTTCTAATTCCATGGTCACATGTAATTAGGCTTAGATTAAAACATAGGCTTTTAAAAGGCACTTGGATCATTCGCAGGAGTTCCCTTGAACCCAGGAGCTGCAAAGTAGCTGGTAAAACCCCCTTTGATTATCTCTGTTACACTATTATTGCATCTACCTTGTGTCTTCCAGGACACTTACTTATATTTAGCTCCTTGTCATTTCTATAGCTCCTGTTTCTCTGCCATTAATTCCAGATGGGGGGCTGGAGAGGGGCAGGGTCCCATAGCACTCCTGCCTGGCAGCCCTAGTCATGCAAGCTGTTTATTGGTTTCTTGGGCTTGGCCCTTCGGCAGGTGGAGCACGACATCTCAAGACTTCCGAGAGTCATGGTCTAGCCAAGAGCAACCTGACAGCCGGCCGTTGCGGGAAGATCTGGCTAGTGGATGAGTGCCGAGATGGACTGTCTATAGAGTATGCAGGTCAAGGAGACTATGTTTCCAGCTAGACCGAATTCTTTCATGGGACTTGGCTGCATTCGAGTGGCAGAGGTGATGTGCAATTTGAGTACGAGTAGCGGATTGTTGCAGATGTATCTGGGTGGGTGGGAGAGGGCGCTAGAGAGCCTACCTAGATGGCCACTCCCTAGCGAGCTCCCGTGTGGCTCCCCATAAATCCTGTTTAATCGCAGCAAATCTGGTGAGGAAAGTACTTGTCCCCTGACTCCGACCCAGCATCGGAACTCCGGCTGCATACTACACCTCGGGAGAGAAAACCGAGCAACCAGACGCAGAAAACGCGACCGAGGAAATTGCAGGCCACAGAACCCGACCTCGCATGGCCGACTTGGAGGGCCACGGGCAGAGGAGTGGCTGAGCGCCGATTCGGACCCCGCGAGACAGCCATCAAAGGAGGCGGAACCAGAACTCCAAATGCTAGCCCCCGCATGTACAGGAGGCCTGCCTGCTCTGGGAGCTACGGAGTGATCACCCGGCGTACTCTCCTGACAGCGACGCAGAGCCCAGCAGTGGGACAGGACAGCCCTGTTCGGAGGCCCCGGCGGGAGGCATAACCCGGAAAGCACATAACAGAAGCTTACCCAAGGAAAAACACTCGGCAGATTGCCGTGACCAGCCCTCCGCTGGCGGTTTCTTTAGGTGGCTGGGCGCGGAGGAGAGGAGTCGGCAGCCAGACAGACAACACAACCGATGTGGACGGACTCCCAGTGACAGAAGGGCCGGATCCAATATAGAAGGCGAGACGCTGGAGCCCCCATCCCTCGGCGCCTCAAGAGGCTCCAGAACACTGGCAGAGACCAAGCAGCAACACCTGAGGCACCCCAGAGAACAAAAGGTACGGCGCCAGCACCGCATGCCCTGAGACGCCACTGCGCGCACCGTGCCTCTTTGCTGCCAGCCTCAACCCAAGCCCGGGATCAGAGACAGCGCGCCAAGCGACAGAACCCCCAGCCCACCGGGAGAATCTCAGAGTCGGTGGCAGTCCAGACATAAGCCCATTACAGCACCCCTACCACCACGGGCTGGGAACAAACAGCATCAAACTGAACTGAAGAAACCCCTAATGCCACAAGCCAATCACTGGGCGACACCCAAAGATCCAGCAGCCTACACAGTGCGCGCAAAAAAGCTCCTAAGCTGTCTCCCAGAAAGGGCCACTAATACGGCGCCACCCTGACACCCACCCAGCACAAAGCACGGGGGACCACTACCTGCAACAGCACACCAGACCTAAGCCAACTCCCCCCAAAACAGAGAAGAAACACCAGCGCCTGTTAAGACGGATTTCTGAACTCTGTCCTGGAGGAGCAGAGGTTCAGAAGGCCAGCTTAGTTTCTTGGAACAGGGTAACCTCTGGACAAGCCAGACCAATCAGGGTAGCGATTGCGGCGGTCAAGACTAGGTCTCAAGAGGGGTGAGAGTGACAAAGCCCGCAATGAGCACACAAAGCAAGGACGCTTACAAATTACTCCAGACAGGTGTTATATTAAAAATATAGACACATTTATTACAAGGCCTTTGTAACATCGACCATAGTAAAGAATCACGGTAAAACTCCAATAAACCAACACATCACAAGCAATACAATGTATATACAATATATAGACCAAAGGGTCTAAAGAGTTAGAAGCACGAAATATGCAGACCAGCTAGATGGGGAGGAAAACAGGCAGTGCAAGTAATCGTTAGACCCAGTTCGACAACAGAGGCCACCTAACTAGAAGGAAGTCCGAGCCCTACGAAGAGTGGAGCCTTGTGCTCAAAAGTACCTGCACACGTGGGTGCCAACGGGCAAAGGAGAGTCTCTTCAGGGAGATCAGGCAGTTCAGAGAGGTGAACAAAACGATGATGAACAGTTCCCCGCTACTCAAGCGCGGCCTCCACTTGTGGGCAGAAGCAGGGCGCGAGTGCGGAAAAGGGTTGCTGTTTACGACAGCGGTGGAGAGCCACAGGCTCCTGCGGGAGGGCGACTGGTTAGGGTATTGACTACTCACCGGTCCCCGATGCAGGCAGACCCAGGCTTCTCCGGTTCCGTTTCGGTACTGGCAGGTTCAGATGCGATCAGCAGGATGTCTCGACGCCGTGTAGATTCCGCGACAGCAGGAGTCAGGGTCGAGGGTGTCCCACATGCAGCGAACATGCACAGGTTTGTTACCATAGCAGGACAACTCGGCAACCGCATGTATTCCGTTCCCAAAGCACATGTCTCACTTCAGACCTGGGGATGCCAAGTGTACGAATCGTGTGAGAGTGCCGAGGACACGGGATTAGCAGTAAGCCAGGCGGCGGTGACAAAGCAAGGTTCCTGTGTAGGCTGGTCAGTCCACTGGCTGGCCCAGGGACGCTTCTGAAGGCTTACGTACAGGATTTGGTGAAGATGCCGAGAATAGTTGTTCCCACTATTGTAAAGGGTCGAAGCGCCAGTACACGCCTACTCGTTCGATCAAAGGCAGAGGGGTCTCACAGGACGACAGCAGTGCAGGGTGCCAAACCTTCAGCGGGTCACCAGCGATTCCTCGACTCAGCTTCTTAGTTGCACGTGAGAACTCAGGAGATCGACATGGTAGTGGTGTTTCCAGCCTCCTCTTATCCAGAGTTCCATTCGCGCCAAAACGGAGAGGACCCAATGGGAGATCTGCTCACAAAACACTCACACCATACGTGGACCTATCGCAGACCACGGTGGTCCCAGGCATGGACTCTCTGGCACCCAGGATGTGTATTGGGAACAGACATCCCAGCCAACATCCTGGAGGCACACACAAGGCATGCAGAAGCCAGCGAAAGCGTTGTTTCGCGGGAAAGTGCATGACCAAATAAGGACTGCCCTGGGTCGGCTCAACCTGGGGGAAGGTGAAGGGGCAAGACGGTCAGCGGTCAGGACAAAGAACCTTGTGGCATGGCCATTTTGGAGGCCAGGCCACCCATTTGGGCCAAACGCGGGAAGCACGGTTAACATGGCAAAAAGGGGTTCAAAACACAAAGAAACGATAGCTACCACCAGTCCCGTCTGTGACACACTTGCACATTTAATGATAAGTCCAGCGAGAGTTTCTAGGGCCATTGGAATGACTAGAGACCCAAGAGCGCGGTAATGTAAGTTACGGTGCATTCTTGTTTCATGTTGCTCAAAAGCTGCAACATGAGGAAAGGACTAAGGGAAACAAAGTCTCCCGGTACTGACTGTCTTAAGGGCATGTCAGTTTCCCCGTAAGAATGGAGCAAAAGCCCAGAGGAGTGCGACGGAAGGCTGCGCTTCTCCGGCAAAGTCTAGATCAGAGTGTAAAACAAAAGCAAAAAGTTTGGGGGTTGCCACATGGAAGGAAAATTACCTACAATTATGAAATATTTCCTAACAGCGCCCAGCAAGGGAGCCCCGAAAAGCGCACTGGCAACAACACAACACCAAAAGCCCACACTCTCCGGCGTGCCATACAAAAGGCACAGGCTAGGGCCTCATCATACCCGCTAAGTAATGCTGATCCACAGCATCCATGTCTCAATAGTAACTCTCAAACAGCACCGCGGACATACATGAGATTGTGAAACACCTGCCCCCTCACCGTGGCTGTGGTGGACAACGACTCTGTGGTGCAACATTGCCCCTTTCCACAAAGTAAATAGCACGCATAACTACCACAACTTTGTGGAATAAAACGCTCCCCAACCTGCAGAACTGGCTAAAAGACGTGGCGTACTGTCAAGACACAAACAAATTCCATGAAAACACTACCATTCCATGCCCGGCCTCCCGATATCTTGGGTCCTTATGTCGCATACCTGATGTCCACCACTGACTCAATCTCATCACAAAACTCAGCCCTGAGATCAACACCCGGATCCCGATGAAACATCATACCTATCAAGGACTGAACCGAAAGTGAACAAACCTCCTATGAACACGATCACTGCGGAGCTACTGGGGGAGGAGGGAGAGGGGAAGGGGCTGCAGACTAATCTGTGCAAGGTTATTTTTTCTTTGATTATTTGTTTTGGTTTACCCCTTTCTTTCCATGTTGAATTGTCGTTACAAAATATTAAAAAAAATATGAAAAAAAAATATCTGGGTGGGTGTTACGCTCACCTGGTATCCACGGGGACACCACCCAGCCAGTTGGTCGTTGGTGCCCTTCCCGATGATTCCCTGGTGTGGTCTCGGAGTCGATGGGATTCCACCTGGAAATGAAGACTATATTAGGACTGAGCGGCCAAGCTAAGTTTTCCCCCACCTCCCTTGTGTTTCCAGCCCCTGCAGGTTCTCTTCTCACCTGGTTGTCGGAATCGGTGGGCTCTCCGTCCTGCTCTCTGGGCAGGGGCGCGTTGTCTTTTGTGGGCGCCGGCAGTCCAGTTACTTCACTGACTGCTGCCCTTTGAATGTCTTTCAGGTAGGTCTTATTGCGATTGATGGCGTAATTCTTGCATGCCTTTTCTCTGTTCTAAATGTCTTTTTTTTATCTCCCTAGGAGCGCGGAGTGTCCACTTGGAGAACTGGATATGCTGGTTCTCACCGGGAGACGATGGCGCGCTATAGCGCTATGATGCGGTAAGGAGGCGCTTTGCGTAGCGCAGCGATGTCTTGTCCTCACTGACCTGTGCTTTTCTCTCTTCGTAGGTCGCGGTGAGTTCCCAGCGCAGATGGAGTTCCGGAGCTATGCCGGCCGAAAAGCAACCAACCAGGTAAGTCTAAGTGCTTTGTGGTTGTAATGTCTCCACTACCTCCTTTAATGATGTCTTTCTCCTTTTCTCAGATCCTTCGATCCAGGCGGTGAACTCCACCAACAGAGCTGCCCAGGAGCTGCGAGCAGTGAAGGATGATGAATGCAGGTAAGATTCTGCTGCTAACTATGTTCTTGGTTTTTCTGCAGGTCCGGAATTCACCAGGCTCATGAGAAAGCTGGACACGGTGAGCGTCACGTTGCTAGAAGCAAAGTAACGCAAAGCGTTTTGTCTTGTTCGGGTGTGGTTTAAATAGCCACTGTAAAGTAGTCCAGGTAAAGTAGTCCCTAGGCCACCACACCCAAAACACTAGACCGCATAGCTTGGCTCTAGGAATCAAGCTATGTGGATGCCTCCATGTTGGCTGGAAGCCTAAATAAAGTAGTTCCTCAAGCAGATGTCTTTCCTTACTGATGAGTCTGGCGCCAAAGGTGCCAGACTGGCCCCAAGAGGCCTGAGAAGTAGATGCCAGGCCTTATTAGTGATCCAAGCCCTGATTCCACCTGGCCAATGGGCTTGCCAGTGGGGATCAGGGCTGAGGGTAGTGACAGTGGGTGGCCATGCGCCAGGAGGGACACAGTTATCCTCCATTGAGATGGAGTGCGATATGTACCTGGGACTCAAAGCCCCCACCTGCCTGTCTGGGTGTGATAGTTCACCCATGAGCTGGACTAGGTCTGTCAAGATGCAGAAGGGAAGAGCCAGGTCTTGAGTGCTTTCCAGAAGGCAAGGTGGTCATCAATGAGGTGGATGCTGAAGGAGATAAGAGTTCCACATGGTGGGTGCTTGGACGGTTGAGGAGGATCCCTCTTTTCTGGTCGATTTGGCAAATGGGATGATAAATTTGGCATGTGGGGGGGAGGTGAGCTTGTGTTGTAGATATTCTGGACTAGTGGTGTGAAGAGCACAGTGGATGATGCACATAGCCCTGAAGGTAGATTGACGCCCGACGGTAGACAGTAACAGCGGGTGTGAGGTGTTCTCTTGGGCCTAGGGCAAGAATGAGCCCTGCAGCAGTGTTTTGGAACCGTTGCAGCTTGAGATACAGGGTGCCAAAGTATAGAGTGTTAGCATAGTCTAGGGAAGATGCCCGTGATTGCAGCAACTCTGTGTGGGGAAAGTCGGATAGGGGAAGATGTGTCGGCGGATGCGTAGGTGTAGATAGCAGGATTTTGACACAGAGTTAATGTGATCTGGTAGTGTCCGATCTATGTCCATGGTGCATCCAAGGTTCTTTAATGTGGTGAAGGTAGAGGGCGGCTGTGGGGTGGAGGGAGGGAAGAGGGTGGTTTTCACGCAGATCAGGATTTCCGATTTTCCGGGGTTGTGAAGGAGACGGTATTCAGTCATCCAGTAGTCCATTTCCGGGAGGCAAGAAGCAAGGGGGGGTGTTAAAGGGGCCCTTTGATATCATGACGATTATTGGGGCGTCATCTGTGTAGTTGTAGCAAGACAGGCCTCGTGAGTGGATGATAGCGGGGAGGGGGCTCAGGTAGAGGTAAAAGAGCAGGGGCGAGAAAGCGGCACCCTGTGATGCTCAGTTGGTGGCAGGGGGTAGAGTCGAGGAGAATGGAGGCATGTATATTATTTGGGATCTGCTGGAGAGGATGGATGAGATCCACTTCAAGGCTTCATCACTGATGCAGAGGGAGTGGAGTCTGTCCATGAGGGAGAGGTGGTCAATGGTGTCTCGGGGAGGGGCATTGTCTGTTGGAGAAGGGTGTGACAGGGGCGAGAGGGTTAAGAGCTTCAGAGAGCCAATTATCAAATTGGCTGATGGAGAAGTTATCCAGTTGGAGTGGGAGAGAGGTTAGGGAAGCACATAGGTAATCGGCCATGTCCGGGGTTACTCTGTTCATTAAGTAGAACCGTTATCTGAAAACTAGTGCAGGGTTCGAAATTGAGGGGAGCTGGGAGCCATTTAGCTCCAGCTTGCAGCCTAGAAAAGACTGGTTAGCTTGACACCAACAGTTACCAGGAGCTACTTTTGGCTCCCCATGCCAACTGATGCATAACAAACACGCCTGGGTGAATTTATCGCTGTGCCTTTCGGACAATCTCTAAATAAACATTATGATATATCTATGCAACATTTCAAACATTTAAAACATAAGGGGTCAAAAATAATGGTGTGGGGGGAAGGACATTTTTGAATCTTTTGTGAAAGTTAGATTAGTGGAAAGCTACGCACTAGCTCTGTGTCCCGCTGTGGTTGCTTCTGGTCACTTGTTCATGCTGGACATATAGGAGCTGCTTTTAGTTCCTGCTAATCCAATCTCACACCCTGTAGCAGACTCTTGCTTCATTATTATTAATTCCTGAAAGTATTTTAAATTGCACCCAGGAGCTAGAAAAAGACAGAGAAGACATGTAGAGAGCCAACATGTGTACTGGCTGGTTCCTAGGTATAGAATGGACCACATTATGTTTCCATAGGGGGAAAGACACTGGAGAAATGTAACTTCTCCTACATACCTACTGAGCGAATTATGAATAGGTAAGTATGTGAGCTTGATTTGGTACTATATTAAGACCATTAGTCGTGATATTTTTATTAGTTGAAATAGAAGAAGAACAACAGTTACTAATATGTTGTTTGTATACTTTCCATGATACAGGATGCTACAGAAAAATAGGGAGTAAAAGACACGTGTTATAAAGTCCAATTGCTACAAGACCAAAGAATATTTTCTAGAAATAAAACCCTGAAGAAGTTCCAAAAATATCGGTCAATGTACCGCTAGGAATTAAACATGTTGGGTTAATAATAGTCTCACTTCATAGACTATACAATTCTAGTATAGTTAACACTTAAGTCTTGCACTTTAGTAGGGTGGCTGTTTGTTATGAATTGTGATTTGTTTGTATTGTTTTATTTCTTTAAGTATTGCTGTCTAACACTGAAATTGTACTGTACTATATTAATTCATGCACGCTTTACTGTTCACTGAATATAGTGTGCATCTTTAAACTTACCTGTAATTTGGTAACTGGTATTAGTTTCTTCCCTTCCCCTCTGAAGCACTCTCTTGTGCACCCTCTTCTCAAGAAACCCTCAGCCGACCCTTCTTGCCCAGCTAACTATCTCCATCACTCCTTTCCTGGACAAACTCCTGGAAAAGCTGTCCATTTCCCAATTTAATCTTCACACTGAATCTGTTGGTTGTCTCCATGACCATCAGTCTGGCTTCAGAGCTGCCAGCAGCACAGAAATTGCTCTCCTGAACATCCGTGATGACCTGCTCTCCAACCTTGATTTTAATCTCCCCTCTGTCCTTATCTGACTCAAACTCTCTTCCGCCTTTAACACAGTGAACCATCCCATCCTGCTCAATCGTCTCCGTGATAACCTGGGTATCACCGATCAGGCCCTGGCCTGACTGACCTAGTTCATCTCTGATCGACCCTCCCAGGTCCAACTTGAGTCCTTTCTTTCCTTTATCTCACTCCCTACTTGAGGTGTTCCTCAGGGGTCTAACCTCTCTCCCTGGCTGTTCAAACAATACCTGGCACCTCTCGCCCACCGCATTGATGCTCTCTGCTCCAACTTTCAGTGCTATGCGGACGACACTCCACTCGTTTTCAGGCTTCCCTCTGCCACCTCTTCTCCTTCTGTCATCTCCGACTGTCTGCTATCCAGGAGTGGTGTGCCGCCAACGATCTCTGCCTTAATGCCAGCAAGATAGAGAGTTTCCTGATCGGCACACCTGCACCCTCCTTTCCTGTCACTCTCTGTCCGGCCTGCCTTGGCCCTCTTCCTGCCCCCACCCGTGAGGCTAAGAACCACAGGGTCATCGTCAACTACACACTCTCCTTTTCTCTTCACATCTCGGATGTCTCCAAGAAGTCAAACTACCAACTGCACCTCAGAGGCATTCTTCCTTTCCTCTCCTTCCTCCAGAAGCTCACTGTCTCTAGATCTCTGGTTCCCTCTAGGCTGGACTACTGCAACAGCCTCTTTCTAAATCTGCCTGCTTCTACTCTATGCCCTCTGCAACTCATCCAGAACAGGCCTGCAAGACTTATCCTTGGCCTCAAGCCCAGGGATCTTATCTCTCCAGCACTGAAATCCCTGCATTGGCTAGCAGTGGCTGCAAGGATTAAGTTCAACACCGTCTGCATTACCCAAAAGGCCTTCTGGGGCCTGGGACCTGGGACCTCAATACCTCCAACTCGGTCTTTGTAAATACCTTCCTACACAAGCTCTTCACTCCTCCACCTCCTACTTCCTCAAGGTCAGTCACTTTGCCAAGCAAAGAGTTGGTGGTAGATCTCTTTCTTCGGCTGGTGTCAGGATCACGGCCAAAACTCCCAGAAGAAGTTCCAAGAAAACTTGGTCCTGCGCCTACCATTCATGGATTGAGTGCAGACTCAATGGTGATGGAGCAAGCAAAGGAGTCACTTCCTGACTTCCAAACATGGGCGCCTCATTTGTTCGTGGAAGTCACTGTATGGGTCTAGGCATCTTTACTCATTCCCTACTTAAGCCACTCCCCTCGATTGCTCCGCGCTTCGCGTCTTTCTGCTTATGCAGTTAACGCTTATTGCGGTCCGCTCCGTCAGAGGGAATTTCTGTCATAATACTTCCAGTCACCTCAGCATCACAGTTCTAGTATTTCCCCTACTACGTTTAGTTTAGTTCCTGGTTTCCTTCATAGTTTCAGTTCTGCAGTCCTCCGTGCCCTCATCAGTAATTCCTGTCGTCAGCTGTTCCTGTCACCGCTAGCAGACGGTGTTACTCTTGGCTGTCTTTGAAGTGCGCCATTGTTCATAGAGCGCCTTTTCCAGTCATGGCATATTATCACAGAAACTATTCTTCACAGATGTTGTTGCCTTGAAGTGTTCTGTTGCGTATTGAGAGTTTTTTCTGTCACGGCATTGTGTTGATGTTTTTCCTATGTGCGTTCACCTTGCGGAGCAAGTTATTTATGTTCCGCTTTAGAACTTTTCACATACATATTAGAACGTTTATTTGACTGCTCTCCGAGTGTTCTCTTCGCGGTGCGTTTCCGGATGGGTAGGCAGTGACACTGGGTTCGTTCCTCCTAAGGCATTCTCCATATTATAGGTTGTGTCAGCTATTATTACGGGGAAGAATTAGGCCATTCATTTATTGGTTGTTAGGCAGTAACCAGTATAGGACTAGCTGGTATTTTCACAAACCTAAGGTGTTCCTCTGGAATTGTTGCCGACATCCTGTTCCTTTTTCTCCTAGTTTCTCTCTGCCAATTCCCATAAACAGTTCCAGATAATCTCCCTTGCCCAGTCATTGATTTTACTCACACACACCTACCATTTAGTCCAACCTCAGTCCATTCTTCAGAATAAGCGACCCTGCGCAGAAGCAGGATGGAGAGCCCACCATAAACAAGCAGAAGCTAAAGATGAAGAGTGTTACAATACAATTGCAACATTGAGCTAGTGCCCTTGCTTTATGAAAACTTGAAGTCTTTTCTTAGAGGGATTTCTGTGTATTAACAGGCACACCATCGCTGTAGGAAGGTTTCTAATTAGAGGATTGCATCGCTCACTAAGAAGAGTGCTAGTGGTGTTCCCGCAGAGTTCAGGTAAGCGTTACAGCTGGGGCCTCCCTTTGGAACAGCCTCCCTGCCACTCTGAAACTTGAGGAGAACATCACCGATTCCAGAAGCACCTCAAGACCTTCCTCTTTATTTCTGCTTTCTCTCTTCCTCTCCTCTGCTGATTTCCTGTCTGATACTGCACTAGTCACCTGGCTACCCTCTGATTTCGGGCCTAGGTCCCTGCCCACCCAGTTGCACACCCGCACTGCCTCCCAGCAACCCTTGCAATTGGGTCTGTATCTGTAACCCTACAGTCCCCCTACCTGAACTTTTGGACACCTGCTGTCTGCACTTACCATTGCACCTGCCACCTGCTGGCCACACTTCTTGTTATTGTTTTGGTCCCATTTACAGCACTACCCCATGCCCTTTCCCAAGGCACTTTTCGCCTCCCCCCTCTGCTGCACTTGTGCGATCTCAATGTCACTTGGCCTAATAAAATCGGCGTCTGTCCTCCCTCTGTTCCCCCTTCCTTGCCTCGTCGTGCCTTGAAACACTTGTGTATAGGCACGTTACAAATGCCATATCATATCAAGATGAATAAATTGATGATTAACCTTTGAGTGAACATTTGAAAGCAAATTGAATTCTTTTCCTCTCTATACTCATTATCTGGTTGCCCTTATTCATGGAAGGTTTGCACCAGATCTTTGTATTTTGAAGTTTTATGATGATCACAACTACTAATTCCAATCCCTAAGGGGGATCGAGAGGCAGAGCAGACAGTGGCAGATGGTGCTTCCCAGTCATCCTGGTGGCTCGAACCCGCTCGAAGTAGGGGACGGCCGCAGCGGAGGAGGGAGTGAAGGCGTTGTGATGCTTTGGGACTTGGCTAGACGCTGGCCAGATTCACCGGGGGACCGCCTAGGCTCCGGTTGGGGAGCAGCGAAACTCATGGCCCGAAGCATGATCAGAGGCATGCCAAAGCACTACACACAGTGGACCATGCCACAATTACTGTTGGGGGACATCATCATCATCAGTGCCCAGGACGCATGCACTTCTTTACATGCCTTACTGGATAAGGAATGTACTGTTACGCTCACCTGGCTCCCACAGAGGCGTCGATCTGAACTGGACAGCTGCGGTCTTCACCAATGTGACGCGTAGGGCCAAGATGACGGATTGGACTGGCCCATCTAGCTTTGTCTGCTTGGCCCGTAAGAATATTCTTCTGCAAATGGAGAAAGGGAATTAACCACCCGTGGAGTTGAGCATAAATCCCCCCCACCCCCGCTGTTCTCCCCACAGATCACCTTTGATGTCCCCTCTTATAGTCTCACCTGATGGTTTGAAAAGATGAGCTCTCCATCCTGCATTGAGCGCAGGGGCGCGTTGATAACCAGTTTCTTCACTGGCTCGAAGGAATTGGTGAGTTCCAGAACAATAATGACTCCGAAAAGTATGTAGTTCGTAAGAGTTCACATGTCTGACTTTCACTCTTGTCCGATTCCTTGCAGTTTGCAGCTTGACCCCAGCGAAGAGTTCCTCGAGGTAGCTGACGGAGTTCAGGTAAGGATTTGGCTTATCCTACACAGTTCAATAAAATAAGGCCAGAATGTAACCTGCGGCTTGCTCCCTTATTCAAGTGTGGAGAGAAAATATGAAGTTCGGGGAATAATGCCTCCGGCGGTAAAATTAGGTAAGTCTATTGTGGTGAGAAGAGTTCCCCTTGTTTGTCCTTTCGTCTCAACTTGTTTTCCTTTTGTTCCCCTTAGGGGTCAGGGTACGGCGAGGATGCAATGGAGACTGCGCCGAACCGTGAAGAGGAATAGTCCCCCGGCGGTAATCAGGTAAGTCTTTGGGGGTAGTTACCATTGCCTCTCTTTATTCCCTTGGCTCACCTTTGCTGTTCCTGTGTTCCCCTTAGGTGCCAGAGTGCGGCGGGAACGTGCAGAAGGATGCGGTGGATCGTGAGGATGCTGCGAAGGCCGGTGAGTTCAGCGCGGCACTGCAGCAGGCGAGGCGGCTCACGTAAAATGCTTCTTTCTTCCAGCTCGAAGGTGCGGTGGATCCGGAATTCAGGTAAGGATCGAAGGTTTTGCTCTTATTCAAACCTCTTCTCCTTCTGTTCCTCCTTTTTTCTAGGAGCTGCAGAGGCAGGTGTGGCAGAAGACTGGATGCAGGCTTGCCGACACGGTGAGCGTTACGCTGCTGGATGCAGATTAACGCGAAGCGTGTGCTGCTCTTCGGGCGTGGTTTAAATAGCCTCCAAAGTAGTCCCAGGTAAGTATTCCTCCCCAGCCCCACCCGAGTAAAAAATAGTCCCTAGGAAAAATAGTCCCTTTCAAGCCTACTTTGGCTTGGAGCTCTGCAGCATGGTCTGCATCAGGTAAGCTTGCAGCATGGTCTGCATCAGATAAGTTCTACTCTATGAGCCTGGCGCCTATGGTGCCAGGACTGACTGTCCATATGAGCCTGGCGCCATAGGCGCAAGGACTGCACCCAAACAGCCCCTAACAGGGGTTTTTGGGCTTGCTCAAAATAACTTGATGCCTGCTTCAGGGGTTGCTGGACCTGGTCTGGTTCCCCGGGGGTAGGCATCATGACATGTACACCACACAGCAGCTTCTCCTTGCACCACTCAAGTTGGAGAAGTGACTAAATGTGCAGGCAAGAAACAGGACAGCATGGTGAAATATGCCCATTCAGTGCCCAAGCCCAAACCTAAACCCGGGACCACTCACACAGGAAGGCCGACACAGGGGCAGGGAAGCCAGCTGCGAGAACAGACATCGATCCCACCAGATTTGCAGCAGATCCTCACCTCCATGCAACAGTGCTTCTACTCAGTCAATAATAAGTTGGATGATATTACAGTCAATATCGCCTCCATGCGTTCGCAGCTTGAGGAAGGGATTAATGAAGCGGAAGGCAGAATAAGCTCAGCTGAGGACACCATCATAAATATACAAGGAACCATAAATACGCTGGTTAAAGTCATGAAGGAAGTGAAGTGTGATGACCTTGAGTCGCTATCACATCGGAACTATGCCCGCATTGTTGGGGTCCCTGAGAGGGCACTACGTCGGAACAGGGAGCTTGCGGTTGAGGGCCTGCAATATAGAGTCACAGGGCGTCTGGTCACGCATTGGAGCACAGGGACACCGCAAAGAAATGACAGAGCACGAGGAGGGAAACGCCAACAAAGAAAAGGCTATGGCGGTCCATGATCAGAGAGAAGGTCCCTGAGGAACAAGGCTCCCGAAGACATTCTCTTTCAAGAGCGAAGGTAACCAGGAGAACGGGAAGCACGGGAGGCCCAGAGGGAATCATTATACCGCACAAGCAACTCGTCTCAGTAGAAGATATGAAAGAGTTAACCTGGAAACAAATGAACACAAAATGTTGTGATACAAGAGAAAAAATTCTTGAAAATCTGAATACTGAGAGAAAAGAACAGTGGATAACAAAACCCTGGAAGGGGGGGGACAGTACAGTTCGGCTTGAAACCCATGAAGTGAGACAGGAGAAAGGATTACTGAAAATCTGAATAATGAGAGAACAGTCGATAGTAATACACTGGGAAAAGGGGAAAGTAACTTGATATTCCTTATGAAAAGAAAATAATATCAAAGAGAAAGAAAGGTATGAGCCAGAGTTTAGAGGAACTAGACAATTGAGCCACATACAAAGTCAAGTACACCAAAACAAGCTGAACTAGAATTTACTAGGAGGGAAAGCCTAATAGAGCAATAATACCTTGTAAGAATAACCTGAGATCAACAGCGAGAAGCATAGATCATATAAGCGATCCCCTAAGGTATTCCCAAAGAGGAGTAAAAACTCAACAGCCCATTTTAAGAACTAAAGAGACTGATCCAAGAGGTCACAAGAGACTATTTGCAGATTATGTTTTAAAGAGAATCCTACAGACTGGTAGGTACTAGAAGTACCTTTAGAAGAAAAGAGTCATTCTCCTGACTTAAGTTAGTTTTCATAGTGGTAGGGTCGTTTTATACAGCCAACGTATTTCTTTGGACGTTCATGACTGTCTGATAAGCACCTTAGTGAGTGACATAGGTAGGGACCACCCATAGTGATAGGTTAGACCCTATAGTGTTAATTTAATAAAATATTGTGTACCATGTCCTATGAGAGTCCGTGTTTTGAGACTTCTAAGCACTAAAATTCAACCAAAATAGAGCATCTGAGACAGAGTTTCAAGATTGCAAGGCAAAAGTTTAATACACACATATACTACACTCGAGCGGACTTCATGTTCATCGACAACCAGTATTTCATGGAGAGTGGAGAAGTGAAGTGCCTGAATGGTTCACCAGATCGCTTTTTTATACAAAACTAAGCCTGCATCAACATAGGTAATTTGTTATTCATTTGCAAAAGATAACGCAAATATATTTAAACTACATGCACAATAGTTCACCTAATCCCAAGAGGGCAGGACAATATTGCATATTCAACAGATGTTCGTGCTATGTCAAGAGTCTAAACTTTGCTTATGGCTCAATCGCATACTTATCCACCAGTGCACGGTCGGTGACTTATGTTTGAGGTCCTTAAACACAGAACCCACCTGCCCCTCGTTCGAACAATGGTCACCCTATTTGCATAACCTTTAAAAGATACCTTTTGTGCTTTTAACAAGAATAGAAGGGCTGAACATTATGACTAGTGTGTAACTAGCCTTTGCTTAGTGTGGTCACCCTTTATATAGCATTCAGCTAAGAGAATTAAACCATACTGAAAAAGCTTTTCACAATTCGCTGAATGGGAGGTCCTGCTTTAATTCGTATTCCACCTGAGTTTATCAGTAAAGGCCAGGCAGCTAAAACGTGCCCTCCAGATTTATTTTATTTTATTTTTTTACATTTGTATAGCGCACAAACCAGCCCAAGGGTATCGCGGCGCTGTTACAAGCAGGCTTACTTCGATACATGAAGTGAACAGACCTGGGGCAGGGAACAGGGGAAACAAACAAAAAAGACACAGCCCGACTGTGGTTCGTGGTTACAGTGAACCTGATAGCAGTAAGGTAAAAATTAATAGTAGTGTGTGGAGGTGGGATGACTCACAGGAGCAGGTAATACAAACAAAGCCTAATGGAAAAGGACCGTAGGATACAAAACTGGATGGGTTAGTTGAAGAGCGATATTTTTAGGGTTTTCCTGAAGGACATGTGTGAGGTCTCTGCCCTGATGGCGTTTGGTAAGGCATTCCCATTGCTTAGGAGCAATGTGAAGGAAGCTGGCGCCTCCTGCTTTGACCCTTTTTATTGTGGTGATGCATCCAATGCTGGTTGGCGTGGCGAGCTCTCAGGTCTGGAGGAGGTGGCTCTGACAATTTTCTCAGACACGTAGGGGGGCTATGAGCGACAAGCACTTGCGAGTTATGGCTAACATCTTGAAGGTGATCCGTTCTTTGACAGGGAGCCAATGAGGGGCGCGCCTGGCACGCGAGATGTGATTTCTTTTGGGGATGTTGAACGCCGCTCTAAGCGCTGTGTTTTGGATGACTTGGAGCGGTTTGCTTTTTTTGTCGAAGTGCCAGCTAGTATGACATTACAATAGTCTAGTTTGGCTCCAATGGTGGCTCTGGCTATTGGCAGGTAGTTCTACTTGGACAGATAAGGTTTAACTGCATTTATCAGTTTAGTTGTAAATGAGGCAGAGGAGGCGATCGCTCTCACCTGGCATGACATGGAGAGCGTAGAGTCCAAATATACCCCTAAAGACTTTACTGACGGTGAGACAGTGATGATAGTGTTATCAATGGTGAAGGCGCTATATTGTTTACTAAGTTTGCTAAGAGTTTCTTTAGGGCCGACTGTGAGAATCTTAGTTTTGTCTTTGTTGAGACAGAGCCCATTAGCTGCCATTCAGGCTTGAATGGTGGCGTAGATCTTGTGAAGAGACTTGGCGTCTTGTTCCTAAGAGCCAGAAAGAGGAATGAGGACCCGAGTGTCGTCAGCATAGTTTGTGTATGCTATGCCGAAGGTGTCCAGATTGTCTAAGAGGGGTTTGGTGAACAGATTGTACAAGGTTGGTGCCGTCCAAGAGCCCAAAGGGACTCTGCAGTGGATGGTAGTTGGTATTGCATAAGCCTGGTTGGAGAAGATCTTCATGGCTCTTCCCTCTAAGAAGGAAGTGATCCAAGTAGTGGCTTCTTGGGAAAATTAAGCTGCGTTGGTGAGATGTCTACTGGTCCATCCATGTCTTGGGGTCCACCAGATCAAATTCAGCAGATACATTAACGAGGAGAAGAAGGGCTGGGTTGCCTTTGTCCACTATTTTTGTTATTTGTTTTTTAGGTCGAGTAGCGCAGATTCTGTGCCGTGACCTTGGCAGAAGCCCGATTGCCTCTTACCAAGGATGCTATTGGACTAGAGAAAGTGCTGGATTTGATTGTTGACTGCATTGTAGAGGATTTTTAAGAGAAACAGAACCTTGATAATGGGGCGGTAATCGTTTGGGGATTTTTTTTTTAGGAGGGGGGCGTACCCAAGCTTCTGTGAGATAGGGCGGGACAAGGTCAGATGTGAATGAGACATTAATGAACGCTGTAAGAAAGGGTGCAAGGGATTCAGCACAATCTTTAATGACATTAGCTGGACATATGTCACCTTTGCAAATGGAAGGTTTTAGGTGTTTGAGGAGGTCAATGACTTCTGTTTCGGTAACATCTCTGAAGGAGAATAGGCTCTTGTCTTGGAGCTTTGCGTTTTTGATAGGCGACGAGGGTGGGCCGGGCTTGGGAAAGGCATTGTGGTGAGCAAGAATTTTATTTTGCAGAAGGTCCATTTTATTGAGCATGGCTGATGCTTCAATCTTAAACAATGTCATCTGAGCTAGACGCAGGAGTTGGACTTGCCATTTGTTATTCTGGTGTTGAAAGAGTTGGCCTTAGCTTGGATAATGGCCTTTATTTTATAGTGGGCAGACTTTGAATTCATCCTTAGAGGAGTCACTAGGATTAGCTTGCCACTTGGTCAAGGCGTTGCGTTTGAGGGTGCGTAATGCCTGAAGTTCTGCTGTGTACAAAGAGTAAATGTTTATCGATTGTTTGGCTTTTTTTGGTTCTAGTGGGGCAATGGCGTCAACTGCTTTTTTGAGGGTATCATTGTAAAGTTCCGCTAACAAGCCAGGGTCATTGGCGAATGAGGGATTGAGAGCGGGTGCCTCAAGAAAGGGTAAGAGGTTGTGTTGGGTAGGTTTCCGCGCACTTCTAGCCATTACTGGTGGTAGAGGCATATGTGTTTTAGAGGCAGTGGCTCTGGGGATGTTGAATTGAATGAGTTGGTGGTCAGTCCAAGGGCATGGGGTGTTGGAGCCAAGGATGGCGGAGCAGTTGTGGTCGGCGACCCAGTCAACGGTCTGACCTTTGCTGGTGATACTTTGCACAAAACCCATGTCCTTGAGTTCCTTTGCAAGTGTTTTGGCTGATTTATCTTTAGGGTCTTTGAGGCCCATGTTTAGGTCACCAAGTAGAAGGGTTTTGGTGGAAGTTTTATAGTTATCCCCTAGGAGATCGAGTAGGTTACCCTGAAAGTCTGAGGGCCGGTAGACAGTATGTATGGTAATAGTGCAGTTAGGAGATATGGAAAGTTTAGCAGAGATAGTATCAACATATCATTCCAATGGGGAGTGGACTACTCTGAGGGATAGAGCTTCCTTGACTATGATAGCAACTCCACCCCCTTCCATGTGCTGTCTGTCTGGTCTGTGAATGTTGTAGCCAGGTGGGAGAGCTAATGCAATAGCAGGACCGGCTGCATCATGAAGCCAGGACTCTGATGGCTAAGTTGTCAAGGTCAAGATTGATGAGAAGGTCAGGGATCTCGGTGGTATGTGCGGGGAGGGAACGTGCATGTAAGAGGGTGCATTTGAGAGGAGGGAAAGTGGTGCTGTTATTGGTTAAGGGAGAGGCTAAGGGCGCTGTAGGAGGTGGTTAAGGGCCTCCTGGTGGGCAGGGAGTAGTAGAGTGATTCATAGGGAGAAATGAGCTGACCTTAGATGTGGTGTGAATGTTGTCATGGAGTGACAAGACCCCTAAAGGGGTGAATTAGTCGTGATTTTAGGGGTGGTTGGGGCATGGGGTAGTTGGCATCTGGTGCGTGAAGAGCGTATGGCAGGCATGAGGTTCCTCAGAACCATTGGCCTAGGGCACGCCTTAGGTATAGTGGGGGTTTGGTGCGGGACCCTAGCCTGTAAAGTCTGTGAGCAAGATAGTCCGGAAGTCTGGTTATGGCATCCACAGGAAAAGTAGGAGCTATTGTTTTTGTTTGAATTTTATATTTGTAAAAGGTGCACAAGCACTAAAAACAAAAAATAAAAAAATAAAGAAAAGTAGGAGCAATTTTTTTGGGGCAGGAGAGGGAGGGTAAAATGGGGGTAGGGCGATGTCATCTGAGTTACGGAGAGAAATGGCCATCTCGTACAGGCGAGGGTGATTTTAAATGTCATTGATATGCATTTGAAAAAGGCACGCTACTCAGCTATGGCAGTAAGCAAACATGCAGGTTGGGCCCCATAGTAAATATGCAATTGCAGGAAGTACAGTACGGGGTAGGATACCCAACTATGGCAGTGGTGAGACGTGTGGGGCTGTCCCCATACTAATACATGCAATGGCAATGATGCGGTGAGGGTAGAATGAATAGGCTATAGCAGTAGATGCATTATCCAATGGCAGGAGGATAGGCTATAGCACTTTAGGCTATGGTAGTGGACACATAATACAGAGGGAGGGATACAGTGAGGAGCAAGCTGTTCGGCATGGGAAGTGGCAGGCAATTGGGGATCACCTGTGCAGCAGGAGCTACAAAATGGCGTGCATTTAGCACAGAGAATACGTGGCTGCTGCAAGATTAGTAAATGGGCACTCAGTAGCGCAATCTAAAGTCTTGACAGGGCAATGTTATGTAGATGGACCCAGTCTTCTTCTGTCATAACACGTTCTTATAATGACAGAAAAAGCCACAAACACATGTACATTTGATTTACTCTATGAATACTGGCAGGCCTTATCTGATAAAATAGCACTTTTGCAAGCTAAGTCAAAAAAGGCTAGCCTTGCCCCTACTGCCCACACCTGCCCTCTTGCCCTCCATTCCACTTCTCCCCAGTAACTGCGGAAGAAGTGGTAAACATAATTGTGAGCCTCAAACCACCTAACTGCCAAGGAGACTCCTGCCCAGCGTCAGTTATCAAGGAAGGCGCCAAAGAACTGGCACCCTTCATCACAGCAGTGATTTATTCCTCCTTTTAGAATTCTTCAGTTCCCAATAACCTTAAAGAAGCTTGGGTCATGCCCCTACTCAAAAAACCCAACTTGGACCCCAACACACCGACCAACTACAGATCCATCATGACTGTCCCTTTACTCCTGAAGATCTTAGACAGAGTGTCCCATCTCCAAATCCAGCAATATTTGGAGGACAACAACCTCTTAGGCTGGCGACAGTCCGGCTTTAGACCCAGGCTTGGGACGTAAACAGCCCTCCTGGACCTAAAAATGGATGAAGCTAAAGGCAAGGGCAGTTTGGTCATCCTGCTCTTGTTGGATTTATCTGCAGCTTTTGACTTGGTTGACCACCAAATCCTGCCCAACCACCACTCCTCGGCTGCTGCATTCGCTCTCAATGCCACTAACTGGATCCAATCTTTCCTTTCTAACAGGACAACTAGGGTCTTTTCACCGTCAGCTGCGGCAGACCCAGTCAATATCCAGTGCAGAGGCCCCCAAGGGTCTTGTGTTTCACCTATGCTTTATAATACCTTTACTAAGCTCCTTTTTGATCGTCTTGATGATCTGGATGTCACGTACACAAACTACGCAGACGACCCCCAGGTCCTCATTACCCTCGCAGGATGTTATGAAAAAGATACTATAAAACTTAAAAAAAATCTATTTAGAAATACAGTCCTAGATGGATACTCACAGTCTCGGTCTAACAGATGACCAGACTGAACTGCTGGTCATCGGCACACAAGCCCGTCTCCACAAACTTGACCCCCGTTATCAATCTTTCACCGTTGACGGCAATATCATTAAGGTTGCCAGAGGTCAAAACCCTTGGTGTCTACCTCGACTCAACACTTTCATTTAAAAAGCAAATAAACTCCACAGCCTCCACCACAGCCTACACTAACAAACTAATGAATGCATGCAAACGCTTTCTGTCCACCAACAGCTGGCTCACCCTCGCTAGGGCACTAATCTTGTCAAAACTGGATTATTGTAACACTACATTTCTTGGTTCCACTAATCACAACTTGAACAGACTGCAGACTGCAGGTTCTACAGAACAATGCTCTTCAATGCTCTCTAAACATACCACGTGCTAATCACATCTCAACTATTAGACAAGCAGTACGCTGGTTACCGGTAGGTGACAGAATCAAACTACGTACCCTTGTCGTCACTCACAAATGCCTGTCGTCAACAGCACCCCAGTACATAGCTGACATTCTCAAGGCATAGTTCCACCAGACACACCAGAGCTCCTAATTTACACTGCCTTAACCTACCCAAGTTCAACCTGAAAACAGCTGGTGGTTCGAGCTTTCCGGTGCTAGCAGCTAGTGCTGGAACTCACTCCCAACAGACATCAGAGCTGATCCCTCCTCCTGGACTTTTAGAGCCAAAGTGAAGTACCTATTCTTTTCCCAGCAACCTTATCTCTCTACCTCTCAGAACTGCTTCACTAGTAGCCGGACTAAGATGTGTGCCCGTTTTACTATTGTACGTGTACTATCTTGCTGCCTTCCACCATGACCATTCTGTAACCGGTCTAATCAACGTCCCTGCGTTGCTCACATTTTAACATGATTGTAAATGTCTACATCTTGTGTACTGCATCTCTAACATATGTTCCATGTTCAAGTGCCTAGCTACCTCAGGGTTAGGCTGCGCTATACAAATAATAAACTAAACTAAATGTGACCCCTTTTTGAACATTGCTACAAGAACAGGGTTTTGATCGCAAAAAGGGATTTGCTTATGGTTAAGAGAAATACAAAGCATTATTATATTCTAACAGTGTCCTCCTTCTGACTTGCCATAGTACACGCATTTTGTGCAACCTGCTATCCTATGATCCTGTCTACTAAATTGTGGGAATGTGTCTTTGTATAGTACAACACTAATAACTCCTCACCTTTAGGCAACCAGTGTTGTGCTCATAAACAGTTAACCGCTATGCAAACGCATTGGTTTTTGATTTGAATAATGGGTATGGGTGGGCACCGTTACACTGACACAGTATCAGGGGTGGGTGGGGACTAGTTGGGGTGCAAGTGGCATTAACAAAAAATGGCACTTAGTGGTTGATATATGTGAAGGAGATGTTGGTACAGAGCAGGGATGTCAATTGTGTGCTGCCCAATATGGCTGTGACACGTAATGTAACCAATGGGACATTAATTAACTGGAATATAAGAGGTCTGGGCAATGTGACCAGAGCTTGCAAGATACTGGCACACGCTCAGAGGCATGGCACCCAGGTAATGTTCTTACAAAAGGTGCATGCTATTGCGGCTCATGCTGGCGTTTTTTAGAAACGTTACGGGAGTGGGGGGAATCAGAGGTTCTTCACATCCTAATCTTCCCGCGCCAGAAGAGTAATGACCCTCATACATAGATCACAAAAGTTTCAAGTGCTGGGCAACAAGATTGATACACATATGTACTGGTGCATGGTAAACTGAACAAGGCGGAAGTGCTGTTGGTGAATGTTTACAGCCCGAATATAGAGGATGCTGACTTTTTTCAAGGACCTGTGCACTTTATCTATTGGATTGCCCACGGCCGCAGTGATCCGAGGAGGCAACAAGAACACTGTTCTAGATGTTGCACTTGATTGGACAGGCAGAACGCATCAATCATTGACTAATGTAACATGTACCATTGCATGACAGATGGAGACTACATGGACGTGTGGAAAGTCCTATATAAGGGGGGCAGGGAATACACATTTTACCCCTCAGTGCATGGCATGCACTCCAGAATTGTGTGGCTTTTATCATCGCAGATATTAAATATGGTTCGGACATGCAACAGCCTCCCCAAAATTTTCTCCAACCACTCCCCTCCCAGCCCCCCATCAAGCTGATCTTAAACCACTCGAGCGATGGAGGCCGCAAACCTACATGGCGATTTAAAGCATTTGCTCTTTTGGACACAGCGTTTTCTATTAATATGCATGACCAAATGGTTCAATATTTCGAGCACAACGTAGGGTCGATCTCATCCATCACCTCTTTATGGCAGGCTTTTAAAGAGTTGTGTGGGGGATCCGCATGTCTACTGAATTTGGCATCCTAAAAACGTTGAGGAATGATATCCACACTGCAGGAAGCTGGCTGAAATTGCTTGACACCAGACATGCTACAGAGAACACACCACACTTACAATTGGAAATTAAAACTGTATTAGACACTTTCTGCGAAGCGCACCAAAGGGAACTAAAATTTCTGGAGGCCTCAGATGGCCAGACGATATTGCGAGGTGAATGGGCTGGGTAAATTATTGGCCCAGCTGTTTAGGAAAGACTGGTAGCAAAACAATCCCATTCATAACGTCTGAAGAGGGAACAGTACTGAACTCCAGCGCAGATGAAAATGACACCCATTATCAGTTATATTCAGAACTTTACATCTCGAGGAAGTGGTCAATCCGAAATAGAGCAATACCTATATGGCACTGAGATTTCTCTGCTCTCTAGTTCGGCCAGCTCCTTACTCGGAAGTCCCATGTCGCTATAAGAAATTAAAACTGCAATCTGGAATTTGCCTAATGGTAACGCACCTGGGTAGGACCCGAATTCTGTAAAGAGTTTCGCAACCTACTAGCCTGCATCTCTTACAGCACTGGGAGGAATCTCTTTCAAAAGGGGTACTACCTAAATCATTGCGAGAAGTCATAATAATTTTACTTTGAAAACCTGATAAGCCAGAGGATGACTGCAGCTCCTACTGCCCATTATCGCTCATTAATGTGGATATAACATGTACACCAAAATAAAAGCAACTAGGCTTTTACCCCTTATGCCTCATCTAATACACCCGGACCAGTTGGATTTCACCCTGAGACGCTCCACATCACAGATTTTGCACAGACTCTTCAACGTGCTGTCCCGAGTGGACCCAAAGGCACATGCAGTGGTGGTCTCTCTCGACACGCAGATGGCCTTTGACTCTCTGTCTTGGCCGTCCCTCTTCAAAATCCTAGAGAAATGCAGCTTTGGGCCCAATCTTACATCTTGGATTAGATTATAAACAAAGCCTTTCACCAAGGTACGCTCAAACGACATGCGCTCCTTGACACTTCATTTGGCCAGAAGCACTTATCAGGGCTGTCCCCCCCTCCCTTGGAGACCGCTGCCGCCCCTCCTGCACATTTCCACCTGGCTGAGCGGGAGACCGCTGCTGCTGCTGTCCCTCCTACATTGGTGTGCCCCTCGTGGGGATTTTGATACATTGCGGGCCGATTGCCCTGTTCTCCGGTGCCCCAGGCCCGCTCCCTTCTCCTCCCTCCCCGATCCTCTGTTGTGTTTCCCCACCCTCCCTCGCCCTCTGTGATTGGCCTGTGCGTGGCCTTGCTGACGGTAGCAGCTAGCGGTACTCCACGCTCGCCATTTCCACCTGGCTGAGCGGGAGACCGCTGCTGCTGCCCCCCCTCCTTCACTGGTGAGCCCCTTGTTGGGATTTTGATGTATTGTGGGCCGATTGCCCTGTTCTCCGGTGCCCCAGGCCCGCTCCCTACTCCTCCCTCCCCGATCCTCTGTAGTGCTTCCCTGCCCTCCTTTGTGATTGGCTAGTGCCATATTCTTCCTGAACCCCCTGGGCAGCCCTCTGCCCGGTACCCCCCTACAGTAGCGGCTCCCGTTGTGTCTGCAGGAGACCCCAGTTGTCACTCTATCTACCAGGACAGCTCACAAGCTTCCCTTCCTACAAACCCCCGTCCAACTTTCAGTCTCTTAATCCCAGGGTCCCCCCCCTACTTGTTTTTGTATAATATTCACCTATTAGTATTATATTGCACTGTGAAACCTAGGCCTTTTTTCTCCCTCCTTAGGATTCTCTAATTTAGGTATGTCTTCTTTCCTGTCTTAGAATGCCCTGTGCCTTTCTTGCGCTCGCCTCCTAAGTAACATATCATTCACGCCAGACTCAGATGGTTTAAGTAGATTCTCGGAATTAGATAAGTCTTTCTTCTTTTTCATGACATTTGAAAGGGCATCATCACCATCCAGGTACAAGCTCTGAATGCCAAGATCAGTGGAAAGTGCAACAGACAGGCACCCCAAAGCCTTCATACAGACCGTAGGTGATTTTAACTGTGGAGCTTTCAAGTGCCCCGCTACACCAGTTTTTTCCTCAATTAGATGTTTAAAGTCCACATCCCTAAGAAATTTCCTAGATGAATTATTTTTTAGATCTAATCGTTATTTCTGTTTCCCCATTTTTCCCTGAAGTTTTTGTAGTAAGGTTTCCACCCCCATCCACAGGTCCCACCTCAATGACGTCATTGCATACGCCGTCCTTGAGCCCTGCATTCACTGAAGCCTCGGGCGTACGCCGCCCCACTATGTGAATAGGTTTTTACAATTATTTCCCTCTTATCAGCCGATACTCTTGTGGGGTTGGCATTTCCAACTGATAGCCTGTCCTCCTCATTAACAGACTGATTCCCCAAATCACTTGTCTTCCACATTGATTTGTATACGCTGCTGATTATGTTTGGCAACGCCATCAAAATCAATTGAGATTTTTACAAGAACTTCGCTCTGTTTGCGTAATTCGCTTAGAATCAGTCTATTAAAATAATAATAATAATAAAATAAAAAAAGATACCTATCATAGTAGACAGATCAAACCCATTACAGCAAGGATTTACTTCCTCAGTGACTAGGTCAGTTTTGTGTTCGCCATGAGAATCAGCAATGGAAAAGATTATAGGCGTGTCAAAAAAGGATTCGCTGTGTGGCAAGAAGCAACAATCACGTATATCCTTAGATGTGCCAGTTAATGAGTCTTCCAAAAACAATGGTTGGAAATCATCTACCAAGCCTGAGGTATTTTTTAGGGCATTCGAACAATCCTGGGCAAACTGTAAAAATTCCTCCACCTCTGCACCAGGTAGAGGGAGCAGGAGTGCAACAGCCCGTGCGAGACTTGCTCGCCTGATATTTACTGCCACAAAAAAAAAAAAAAATCAGCCCTCGGCTCCTTTCTTGTGGGGGAATTTTATTCCTCTTCATTGTGCAGGTTGCAAAGTACTAATATAGCAATAACAGTTTAAAGGATATTCACAAAATTCAACCTGCAACACGTGTCGACTACGCCACAGTTTCTATTTTATTTCCCCGAAACAACACCCGTCAGCCCAACCAACAAGCTCTTACACAGCTCAAATAGTGAACTTCCAAACCCAGACCCGAGCCACCCTAACAGCCCAACAGCCGACACACTTGCGGTGCACACTTCTGGTGTGCGCGCAAGGGTGCGCCTGAGCCGCGTTCATGTAGCCGTACGAGCCAAAGTGGGCGGAGCCACTCACCGTAACGGCACGAGAACTAAAACACAACAAAGGAAAGTATACCATAAGAGAGCTGCCCAGGGTCCACAGAGAAGTACACGGAGAAGGTAAGTGATGGAGAATAGCTAACATAGAGTCTTCAAAATTACTTCAGAAAGGTCCACAGCAGTTTTGCCGTAGTTAGACAGAAGCAAGCTTCCTCTTGTCCATGGCAACGAGAATACAGCAAAAAACGTTTCCCAACACCGCAGCAGCCAGAGAAAAGCGTTCCAGCTCAACAGCCAACACACTTGCGGTGCACACTTAGGACAATACCTGTAGAAGTCTTTTTCAACTATTGCCTCTGCCTCACTCTGGCAACAATGGTCATAATTAGCTTGCTTCAGTATTACCCGCTCTTGGCTTTGGCAATTACGTTGACCTTTATAGTAATAATCATAACCGTTCCTTTCTTGTCTGTTCGCAAAGTTCTGCCATTCCACTTCAACTTCTTTATGTCAGTATTCAAAATAATCAATAATGGCCAGCGGGCGATTAAGGAGCATACTGGGATTATCCAACAGTTGTGAACTCACTGGTTGCTGCATACGCGTCCGCTCGCTCCACTGCCACAGTGCCTTCCTGCGTCCTCTGCCGCCTACTGGATGACAAACTGCTTCGGTTCACTTCCTGCACCCTGTGCTGGTCGGGAAAGGAGCATTCCTCGCTCCTGAAGCACTCCAGTGCTCACCGTCCACTGGAGCACAACTCACAATAAGGAAAGCCTCTCTCTCCAGGGGGAAAGCTATTCACAGCACCGCATCCCGTCAGGAAACCTCTGCATACAAGGTCATCAAAGGTGGGATGGAGGCAGAGAGGCGGCACCAGCGTCTCTATCACCTATCTTCCACTGCAACCACTCCCCCTTCTACTTCCAATGGCCTGCACCTGAGGGGGTCCTATATTCAAAGGTCCCACTCAGGTGTGGATCATTAGAACCACTAGATTGCGCCTTGTAGTCTAATACCTCTAAATCCCTCTGCCTCGCCCCACTACTTTGGGCATTGTGGGACTTAAAGTCTGTAATGTTCTGATAACTTCTTTTGTTCAGAATATTGTCTTCAACTTTACTCACTTCACTCTTATAATTAATTAACACCTTCAACAAGAGTTTTAAAAGGGCTCAATGGTTGGTTCGAATTTAAAGGAGAGTTGGCTTCATCAGATATTAAGATTTTAATGTTCTGATATCACCTTTCAATCTCCTGTTGATCACAAGAATTTTAACTACTATAAATGTGGTCAACTTTGGGAAGGGAAGTTTTCCTCTTGATAAAGGATCGATTCCGTTTTAAGGGAGAATCAGATGTATAAGAAGCCACAGTATTCATGTTCTGTTTCCTATGTGGATTATGACAATTTTTACAACCAACAAGATGTATAGCCTTGGGAAAGGAAACCTCACTCCGACAACATGCCATTACATATTCTGCAGTCACGGAAATCCCTCCCTCTGAAGAAGACAAATACTGCTTCACTCCCAACGGAGTCCTCCAATTCCCTGGGGGCCCTTCTCCTCCTAGGTGATCCTGCCGACTAATACCACCCCCAGGGTCAGGATCAGGTAACGGGTGCCTTCCCCTGGCATCCTGGGAGGAACCTTTAGGTAGGGTATTTGTGAGAACTCCACAGAATTCATCACAAAATCCAGTGGGATCCACACTTCTTGCATGGAGGAAGCTGTTCCGCCAGGTGGAGATTCTTGCCCCATATGATAAAAGCATCCCTCTGTGGCACAATCCGTCCCCAAGACACAGCACGGACATCAGGATCATCGTAGACTGTCAGGCAGAACAAGTGTGCACGGTAGGTAACATGTGGAGGGTCATTTCATTGACTGGGAGGGAGTCAGGGCTAGGAGTGGGGCATTGCACATATTGCAATACAAACGTATGCATGCTTCAATCAGGGCACAATGGCCTTTTTTTTCCAATCGGAACCCATTCCCCACACATTTATCACACATAATTAATTCGGCAGCGGTGAAGAGAAGGGTATCTGGCTTACATAACCTAGTACCACAGAATGCCCTGCAGTTAGAGTCAAAAGATAGACTCAAATGGAGTCAGTACTTACAGATAGGGTTCACAAACGAACAATGGTCGAGTGTGTGCAGACTAACAAAACAACGGTCTTTCAACTTCAAATATAGACTAGTCTACTTTCAAATCATTAACAGATTTTATTATACCCCTGCCAGAATCGAACTATTCAATTCAGAATGTGGGGGTAGATGGACCAGGTGCAAACCCCAGATTTGCTACGTATGTTTTGGGCCTGCACAATGCTGCAGTCATACTGGTTAGAGGCATGAAGGGTCCTATCGGACATCACTTGTTTTCTGGTGGAAGCGCTTGTTGGTACATCCATGTTTGGAGTTACAGGCAAAATTTCTATTATTACCTGTAGATTGTTAAACCTTGGGATTATCAAACAAAGCCTGATACTTGCATTTCTTTCACACTGAGGATAGGGGAAGAAGTGAAAATTGCAGTTTTGCAGGTGGACATTGACAGAATTTGTTCTCATTACAAAAACGCTCCAAGTCTTCATTGTCTGTACAGGTCATTAATTAAGCCTTGTAAATGATAGAGGGTCATGGGCCTAAGTTATTGCCCCAAACGAAGCTGTGGGCTACAAGTTGGGAAAGGTCATTATCCCATAATCATGACTCCTGCCAAGGCCTGTAAGACAATAAGCGAGCACATATAGTTGCGCAAATGCAAATGAATGAGAATGAACGTAGGGTGCTGCTCAAGACCTAATGTTTGGAATGTGATCTAGAACACGGAATATAGACTGCATTGTGAACATTCTAATAGACCGACAGGTCTATAATATGGCATTAGCACCCCGTTCCAAGGGCTGCAATGGGGTTAACGGCTCGGTAGCCTGAGAGAACGGCACAAGCGAAGTGAGGGCGTTTAACGAGGGCTGTGGGCCGTTACCCCCCCGTTCCAGCCTTTGGAACAGGGTTCTAACGTCCCCCCGGGTTACCAAAGCGTCCCGTTAAATGAATGAAAATATGTATCCAAAATGGCCATCATGGAAGGCAGGACTCTGTACGGAGCCCCTCTTGTATTACCATGGTGGCCGGAAAAGCGAGGCGGGAAGCTTCTGCTGGTGCGGCGGTGGCAATTTGGTAAGTGGGACTGTGGAGGGGGATTGGGAAAAGTAAAGGTTGGAGGGGGGAAAAAAAGGGAGGATGGGGGGCGATGGCAGCCCACGGCGGGAGTGGCAGCCTGCGAGTTCCATAGAACGTTGGCTGAGATTCACAGCTTCAGCCTGCATTTCCTGGAACCCAACTGGCCGCTCCTACCACCCCGGGTGCTAATGGAGTCTTTGTGCGCATAGAGTTTATAAATAAACTTGTGAGACCTATCAAATTTTAACTTGTATCTGACTATTTAGCAATATTACCATCATTGTCTTGCATATTACAGTATAAACTGTTGAAAACATCTCAAAACACAACACTAATCAATTTTCAATTGTGAGTTGACATATGCAAACATCTCAAATAGTTATTCATGGATTTTAACACACTGTTTTCCTTCCATGCATTGGATAATATACTATGGAAAAACGACCAAGATGAATATTCATTCCAACTACTTTTTTTAATTATCTTGTATTGACCTTACAGATGGGCATTCTCTGTCTTGCTCTTTTGTCCTTTTAGAGTGAATACAGCTTATTTTGCCTAACATACCTGTATAAAGACTACTTTTGTCAGGTTGATTTACCATGGCATTTGGTGCTTTACAGGTCAGCTTTATTAAACACAGTCCTAGTTTAGCCTTTGAAGACAACTAAGGAGGAATCAATGACTTAAGATAAAAATGGTTGTGATGAATCCAATGATGTCATCATTTCTTTTCCGGGGTGGCCTCTTCCCAGGTGGCCCAGGGACGGCAGCCGCTACCTGATCCTGGGAGCAGCTATATGAGGGAGGACCACGTGGTTAGTGGCGACCCTCACGGGGATAACATGACATTGTCCGATGAAAACGCATACCCCTTTTCCTTTTAGGCATATCCCCTCCATGTCTCATGCCTTTATGGCTTATTGTGCTAGCTCCCCATCAGTTACCTATAAACATTACTGATAATACCTGTCAAAGTAATATGCCCACAACTGTTTTTAAGTCCCATATACATGGGGGGTTACTGGGATGAGGAAGAGGACCGGAGCAATGAAGATGGCTAAGACCAAGAAGCCAATGCAACAGTCTAGTCTCTGGAAGGTGCCCCACTTTGCTGTGAAGCTTAAATTCACCCCAGCTGACACAGGTGGACAACAAGGAAAAGGAGAACAGGAACGGGAAGGAAAAGTGCCCGAAGCATAGTGACACCGCAAGCTGGAGAGACGCGGGTCAGCACCCTGGAACCCAGCACGCCAAGGAGAGCGGTGCTGAGAAAATCCTGCCAGCATGAGGGGAAAGCGAATGACAAGAGGCCCGCCACCAGAAAGCAAGTGTCAGAGGGAGTCGTGTACCACAGAACGAGGCATGGCAAAAGAACAACTGATGGACTGCATGCTGGGACAGAAACCCGAAAGGAGAGAGAACCAATAAATACGAGAGACCCCTAAATCATCCGGTACGCCTGGCGGAAGGAGAACGGGTTACAAGGTTGCTAGAGGGTGTATGCCACTCCACACAGATAGCAAAAGAGACACTAAGTGAAGCCTGTAAAGAGCAAAGGGGCTTTGAAACAGACCGCAAACAGGTTGCTGGTCCCATATGTAAGAAAGGGAAACAAAGTAATTGAAAGTACAGAAAGCAACGCAAACAAGAATTTTCAAATCGATAATGGGCAAATATAACTTTTATGGGCAAGAAGAAAGAAAGCTGCATATAAGTCCTGGCAGAAGAGTATAACAGGCAAGATCAAGTATTTGAAAGAGACTGCAAGTCAAAAGTTTGGGGAAATACATGACCTGGCAGGGAAGAATACCAGGCAAAGACAAGTTCCCAAGTGTGAGAGTCAAGTATATAAAGAAAAGCCCTGGCAGGAGTATACCAGGCAAAGTTAACTTTATTAAAGTGATAGTGAACAACAAAGAAAGCCCTACGAGAAACTCATGCCCTTGAGAGAATTGAGTTAATATTAAGATCAAAAGGAGCCTGGCAGGGGAGTATACAAGGCATCCTGCGGGTCTGGGTATCGCCTTTGAGTTACATCATTTATTTTTGGAAAAAGGGAATCATAAAGGAAGACATATGCCCTTAACATTCTGATTTATTTGAACTGTTTCTGTTGTTGTGGAAGGAAACCTGAGCAAGGGTGTCATTCCCAGGACTTGAACTGTTTTGTGTTGTGAAACGAAACCTGGGGAAGGGAGTAATTCCTAGGAAGTGTACTGTTTGCGCGTTGGAAGAAAACCAGTGAGAAGGGAGTTATCCCCTGGATCTGTGAACCTTGTTCATTTGGAACCTTTTGTTGGAGTTTGCCATTTCTTTTGAAGTTGAACATTTGTACACGTACTAGGCCAGAGACAATACCCCTAGCACCTTATAGTTATTTTTGAAGTGTGAGGGCCAATGTAAGATTTCAGACACATGACATGACACTGGACAGACACTTAGTTTTGGTTGAGGTAGGGAAACACCTCCAAGCGCAGGGACAGTCGGACATTTTTTCAACCCTTTTTATTATTGCAAGTCTACAGCAATCACTACGAGTCCTCTGTGCCTGCGTCTCATTCAAGGTTCATCACATGGTCTAGCAGTGTTCTACTGGCTGTATTTCAAACTGCAGAACCGGGAAACAACCCTGGCTTCCTGACTTACTGTGTCATCCTAGACAAATACATCATTGTGTGTTATTTTCCTTAGTGCTGAAATTAGGATATGTGAGGGGTAATTTCTTTGTGTAAAAAAGACTCACTCACACTTGGTTTAAGGAGTTGGAAAACAGTGGTGCCCCTTTTACATAGTTTTACTATTAATAGTACAATGCCACCTTACAGGAAGCAGTGTCTAAAGAATATATATTTTCTGAAACTGTCCTGCTATTCCAAGACTGTAATTCTTTCTATGCCCGATTAAGTAATCTGGAGATTATGAAAGCTAGTAAATAGCCTAACATATCACGTTGTTGTCTGTTTTGGATCAACACTTTTTAAATATATTCAAATTTTATCTTGCTTACTAAGGCTTATCGTTCTGTAACCTATTGTACTTTAGTCTGTGATGTCACTTTCTAGGAAGTCATGGTAGTCCATGGTCACATGACATCACTCCCAATACCCTACCCATTCTGGTGACTTCACGTCACTGCCTGGGCCTCACCAATACATTTGAGACATTTTAACACACATAGCTACAATTGCAAGTCTTAATGTAACATTAACAGAAGGGGCGAAAATTCAATAAAGGTCTGCCTGTCCGCCCCACTGTTGAAACCAATGGCAACTGGAAATATAAAAAAGTGAAACTCGCAGAAAATCAAGCAATAACACAAACACACATTATTTTTGCAGAATTAAAATAAAAATCAGACAGAAAGATTGCTACTTATGTTTTAAGATGTTTGGAGCATCAAACCAAGCTATTCAATCAGGAACATTACTGAACATTCCATAGGATTAAATATATAACTTCACAACAAGGTCAAAGCTATCCAGTTCCTAACGGAAACAATCAAAAATTAAAAAAAACATTGTAAAATGCACTTTTCCCAAAAGCTTAATATTACCTTGGAAAAGATGCGTGCTCTGTAAAACTTGGAGAGCCATTCACCAAGTAGATTCCTTCAGAGCCCCGTACTGTTTAAGAAAAAAAAAAGTGTGTGACCGAAAGCAAGCAAATACAAGCACTACACACATTTCCTTAGTCACACTACAATGAAAGCTAGAGGTTACTTTTTGAGGAATATAGTTTACGCTGAACAACAAACAATTTGAAACACTAAAATAAAAAGTAATTGGTCACAATAAGTATTACATTCATGAACACTTAACTGTCCAAGACAATGCAATGGTTTAGAAGGTGCACGATAGATAGGAAAGCACCACCAGACCCACTGAAAAAGTAAAAGTCTGACATTTTCCACACCACAAGTGTAAAGGATTTAAACCCCGATGGCTAAACAGGTTTTAATTTCGTGGCGTGAAAACCCTAAATGTTCCAATTTGTGGTTGTACTTAATTGTGACAAGAGCAGGAAGTAATACACACCAACACTTGAAATCTGCCAAAATCGATCTACCTTTGCTAAAATTGCTAAAAATAAAAAAATAAAAGCAAATATAAATAAATGGTGGCTGCCTCTGTACTTTTGGAATATTAAAGTCAATAATGAAAGTAAGAGCAAACCAGAATAGCCATATGCAGTAGGTTTTATGACAATTTTCTTCTACATTTCCACAAGTAACAGCCATGTAATTATTTCTGTGTAGCCATGCACTTAGGAGAACCTGGCAAAACCCTACTTTCTGAAATATTAACTGGGATTATAAATAGGAACCGGGCTCCCCATGGTTGGAGGATTAAAATAGGTACGGCAACGCAGATTAATTTCAGTAAGGCTATGAAGTACAGTCGTGATTCTACTAAAAGGACAGAGCGGGTATTATGCAAAACTTCACAAAAATCTTACTACTGTGGGCTTTCGGAATTGCATAAGTATACTTGGGTTTGCTGTTCCTCGCTGACGAGCATCCACCCAATCGTGTTTTTGCATCACCCTTACATGGCAGTGTCACGCAGATACCGATTGGATGAATATTCCTGTCACTTTTGTATTTGTTTGTTGCATTTTACAATTATTGGTCTAACAATTGCACAATTGACGTTTCATATGCAAAACGTCCAAGAAGGAAAGCGAGAAGTGTCGGGGAGGAGTTCTAAGTGGGGAGAGAGGAAGGTCAGGGAAGGGGGGAAACATCTTTATGAGTGGGCATGGGTGGGGAGGAGCCAGATAAAAATGCAGGTGTACCGGGTGTGATGATCACATGATGTGATAGATGACGTGGTAGGGAGAGACCACGTGAAGTGGATTAATAAAAGAGCCGGAAAGCCTGCCAAGGGACTCCGCGCTCCGACACTGATGCTGTGTATGTGTCCTGTCATTATCACCGCCGTTTCGCGTCCAGGCCTGCCAGCCCTCCAGAGTTTCACACTGGTGATGAGGCATAGACAGAGCCCACCCGCTGCTGCCCCTGACCAGATGCGGCGCAACGCTGGCTCGCTGACACGCCCCTGAAATAGCTGCAGCACAAACAGAGAAAAGCTGTGAGTAGACACAAGGTGCAGCACTCATCGGAGGGCCCATTCCCTACAACTGGTGCTGATACCACGCCAGCAAGCACAGTGCTGCAGACCACACGCCACCAGGGATAGGCTCAAGAGCGCATGACTGGCCACCCAGGCCCATACCATAGGCCTGCATGCATGCTGTTCACCCTGCAAAGCCACCAGGGGCAGCACACTGCCCAACATCAGTGTAAGGCAACATAACACTGCCAAGAAGGGCCCATTCCATGAGGAGCCAGCCCAGAGTGCTTGGGATACGCACCCCGACAGGCACACGTGCTACCCTGTGCACCCAGCACCACCTATACATGCATAAAGCCACACCATGGTTGAAGACCCAGCTGCGACACTAGCCAGGCCACAGAACCACAACCTGGACACCAGCATGCAGTTAGATACCATGCAGGGCACGTTCATGAAGCCATTTGAGCCTTTGGCCCCTGGGCAGCGCTCCGGCGGGAGCTATGGATCCAACAATTAGAACTGAGCCTAAAATCACGCAAGACCACTGACAAAGAAAAACAGACGTTCCTCATGCTCAACCTTGGCACCATGGCATTGCGACTCTTTAACGCACTTACAAACCGCAGAACCGAGGACGACTATGAGACTGAGAAAACTGTCCTAACAAGAACATTTAAGTCCAACTAAGCCCGGATTGTGAACACTTCAAAATGAGCCAGGCAACACAACACCCACAAGAAAGCATTGACGACTTCCATGGTCGGCTCCGGGAAATGGCAATCTGGTGGGACTTCCCCGACGAAGAATTTGCAGTTAGACAACAAGTCACACATAGCCTCTCCTCCGAGAAGCTTCGTAGAACCATCCTGAGACAAATCTCCCACTAGACACAATCCCCACCATTGGACGTCAACGTGAGAGGACAGACGAGCATGTGGCAGAAATGGAACAGATGATCAGTCGCCTACCACTCGACACAGAAACACTGCAGAACAGCATGACCACCATCAATGCACTGCGGCAGAACAGACCGAAACAGGGACAAGCAGCGAGCATGCCCAGAGATTGCGTATGGTGTGGTGGCCAACTACACAAAGGGGAACTATGCCCGGCATATGGCACCACATGCTACAAGTGTGGGAAAATCAACCACTATGCGTCAGTATGCCTCAACTCCCAAAGAGCCAAAGAACATTTGCCTCAAAGAAAAGCCCAGGAATGGAAAAGCGATCCAAGATCCAGGAACGCACAACCCTTCCGCCCATGGCAACCAGATCACCGCCCACAAAGGCAGCCCAACCGGACCCACAGTACGTGCAGATGGCAAGCCCGAGCAGTCAAAGGAGACAACACCAACAGCAGCAGCAGAAATGACGACCAATTGGGCAGCGAACATTCACCAGACCGTGCACACCGCTACCCAAAATCAAGATGAGAAAAAGGTCACATGATTTCAGCAGTCAAGCCGGATCACCGCAAACAACCCCAGAACAGTAAACCGCAGCTGCATGGTAACAGTCGGAGACATCCCGGTGAAGATGATGATGATTTATACTGGTGCCACAGTGAATGTAATGCCGACCACAAAGTTCCAAAAGCTAAACCCCAGACCAACATTGCAGCGCAAGATCATACAGCTATTCGCAAAAAAAATCCTGCCAGTCGCAGGGTACTTCAAAACCACCCTCACGTACAGCAGGAAGAGCTGCAAAACATGCATTTATGCAGTCAATGCCAGAATTGAGACACTACTCAGCTGTCCAACTATCAAAAGACTAGAGGTGATATTATTCACATTCGCAATCCACTCCAGAGAAGTTGAGCACCTGCTGGCCAAACACAGGAAGCCATTCCAAGGTATCAGGTGCCTAAAAGGGAGGACGGTGAAACTTCATATCGACCCCACAGTGGAATCAAGGGACTGTCCGGCACCGAAGGGTCCCATTCCACATGAGATCAGCTATCGAGGTAGAATTTAACAAACTCAAAGACCTCCGAATAATTGAAAAAACCACAGGCCCCACGCCTTGGGTGTCCCCCCTGGTCATGACAGCGAAGCCCAACCAGCCACAAGCTGTACGCATATGCATTGACAAGCGCCTGCCTAATGTTGCAATAGGGCGGGAAAGGCACATTACCCTGACGGTGGATGAACTTATTGTGGACCCAACAGGCGCCACCGTTTTCAGCAAATTAGACATGAGATCAGGGTATCATCAGATCTGTTGGGCGAAGGAATCAAGGTACATCACAACCTTCTCGTCGCACCTTGTGCTAAGAAGATACCGCTGGCTCAACTTTGGAATTTCCTACGCAGCTAAGGTATTCCAACAAGAAATTAAGAAAAGTACTACAGGACCTCCTTGGAGTTACTAATGTCAGTGACGACATTCTGGTCTATGGCAAAACAGAGGAAGAACATAACAGGCGGTTAGCTGCAACACTGAAGCGACTAGAAGAATCCGGGCTGACCCTCCATGAAGAAAAATGCGAATTCGGAAAATCCACACACTTTGGATACGTATTCAATGAAAGAGGGGTGTCCCCAGATCCCGTCATACCCGACATCAAAAACACCCAGACCCCCACCAACGCAACAGAGGTCCACAGCTTCCTAGGTATGGCAGCACAGCCTTCCAAAAACTCAAAGACACTCTATCCAGCGACGCCACCATGGATCTTTTTGACAAGTCGCGGAAAACAGAAGTACTGGTCGATGCTAGCCCCGTTGGCCATGGAGCAGTTCTCAAACAGACAGACCGGGAAGGAACTGCAGTTCCCATCGCCTTTGCCAGCAGAGCCCTCAATCCCAGGGAGAAATTATGCCCACATAGAGAAGGAGGCCCTCACCATCATATGGGGCTGCAAACATTTTCATGTATACATCCTTTGTCTTGGGAGGATAGCTCAGGGGCAACGTGCTCACCTTGGAAGCAAGACGACACAGAGCAACACGGGTTCGATCCCCAGGTCCGCGCTTCGCTTAGAAACCTCTGGGTATTAAGTGCGTTATAGATAACCTATCCTATCCTAGGCCACCCAGTAAAAATACTGACAGTTCACAACCTTTAGTCCCAATCTTCAAGGAGTCAGCACCGTACCCCCCCAGCCAGGATTGAACGCTGGATGCTCCAACTGCAGCTGTTCGACCTCGAAGTACAGTATCGAGCAGGGGCCAACAACCCCGCAGATTTTCTGTTTCAACAGCCCAGATCCACCATTGCAACGAATGCGAAGCAGCCAAAAAAAGAGATGAGCATGTATGCCACATAATCGCTTGTGCCAAACCAAAAGCAATGAGGCTGGAGGAAATAGCGGTTGAGACAAAGACCCCTTGTCTCCAAATTAACACGGAGGCCATACTAAATAGCGAATGGAAAACCTTCCTCACAGCCATCACCCACCAGACACCCCAAGCACAGGAAATGATGTAAGCTCTATTCGGGATCCGACATGAGCTGTCAGTCTCCCCAGAAGGCCTGATCTTCAAGGGAGACCGCAGTGTAATACCCACCAACATACAAGAGAGAGCACTCCAGTTTGCGCACGAATAACGCCAGGGGATCGTGAAGACACAGGCTTTCCTCAAGTCGTGTGGATGCCGCAAATACAGCAGAAAGTCATAACCCCTGTAAAAACCTGCACATCATGTCTGGCCACATGCAGACGTAGACCCCCAGAGCCCATGGCCTTCCCACCCAGAAGCGAGCGCCGATGAGACATGATGAGTGTAGACTTGTGCACGATTGCCAATGAAGCTTACCTCCTGGTGGCCCGTGGACGAGTATACACGATACACAGAGGTCGGAACTGTCAACTTCACTAGTGCAGCCTTCGTCGTAACAGAGTTAGAGAAAATGTTTACTGTCCACTGCATATCCTCATCACTCAAAATGAACAGTCCTCTGTTTAAAAGCAAAGATGTTCAATGCTTCATCAACAACATGGGAGTCAGCACCACCACATCACACCGTACTGGCCGCAAGCCAATGGAGACGCTGAGAGATTTATGGCATCCATCAATAAGTTTGTACGAATCGACGGCGGCGTGGCTATCCACCATGCAGTGTGGCCGTCTTTTAGACCAGCTCCCCCATGATCCTTAACATATGCTCGGCAAAGTCCCTGTTTTACATCCTAACTGCCGAGGCGGGACGTCGGAGGCTGCCCTGACCAGAACAGAGCACCACTAGAGCAAAATCCTAACAGATGAGGAAGAACAAAGCTGCAGAGACGGAATCCATCATGGCGGCCGCGGCTGCCTAGTGAGCTGTGCGTGACACCTGAGGCCAGGGTCGAGATCCGGAGAGGGTGAAGTGCAGCACCCACAGCCGTGCACCGGCCGACACCCGGAAGACCTGCTGTGCGAGCCCGGAGCGGGGGTGCAGAGCAAGGTGGATACCGCCTAGGTCCCAGCAGGAGCGGGACAAATGCAGGGAAGGAGGGTTCGTACCGCCCTCCATTGGAGTTGCCCAGCCCGCACAGCGGGGACCAGCCCTGTAAGTGGGCGGGCCACAGAGACACCCCTCAAGGGACGTGAGGGGTCCGGGCCCTGCTGGCCAACACCTGGGCACTCGAGAACACAGAGGAAGGGAGTGCTGAAAGCCCACAAGCCTGAGGACCTGGATCCTGATAAAGGCGCTAGTACCCTGCATGATGCAGGAGGGGCCTGCACTGATCCAGCTGGCGCTCAGCCAGCAAGGCACACAACCACTGCACAGCTAAAGGAGGAGTGGATGGGATCCTGGGAGTACCCGGAGAGGAGCAACACAATTAGGTGAGGAGCTGGGCAGTGGGACCACTACATTGAGGAAGCGCGGCCTGCTTGGAACACAGAGGGTGATCCTGGGAGCAACATACACTGTCCAAGCCACCTGCGCTGTCCACTCAAGCCTTCACCCAAAGAGGGGAGCCGCAACTCAGAAGGGAGGGCTATTCCAGAAAGGGTGAGACAGCAAAAAAGGCTATATTGTAGGCTGAGGGGCAGAGCCTGCGCTGTGCCACCTTGGAAGGGGCGGCAAGGACACTCCACTAAACCTTAGAGGCCACCTACGCTGCCAGGCTGACCTGGGAGTGCACCACTAAACTCCAGGACCTGGTAGAGGGTAGCACTGACACAACAAACGCTGACCAGGCGCGAACACAGCCTCCAGATGCCTGATAGGGGCCGCAAACGGAAGGCAAGACAAGCAGTAATAGAAGCCTGCACGGGCCAAGGCAGAGGAGATGCAAAATAGCCCGAGAACCCAGGGGACACGACCAGAAGGCAGCAGGTGACGCAGCAAGAAGAGGGCCCTATCTTGGCAGCAATAGCGACTTTGCAGATGGCGCTGGAGCACAAAATTGACGCGGTCATGGTGGGCGTCGACCACCTGCGCCAAGATATGCGTGCACTGGCGGACCACCTGGGCACTGCAGAAATAAAAGTGCAAGATAACACTGCCAACATCACCACCACCCAAGCCCAGGTAGCGGACGTGCTTGCATGAGTAAAAATCCTGGAACACCAAGCAGAAGATGCAGAAGGTAGGGCACGAAGGAACAATGTTAAGATACTCAGTCTCCCTGAAGGGGAAACAGGCAGGGACCCTACATCCTACGTTGAGAAGATGCTTCAACAGGAGGTCGGACAGGGAACCCTCATGCAAGGATTCACAGTCAAGAGAGAGCACACAGGTCGCTGGCAAAGAGACCCCGATAATAGTACGGATCATGAACTACAAAGACAGAGAAAGGATCCTGGCCTTCTCCAGAGAGGGGGGGTATTATCACCAGAGGATCTTCAAAATAAGCAATTTACCCTGATTATACTGCATTGGTCCAACGACGCAGGGCGACGTTCGGCACAACCAAGGAACGCTTACGCTGAGCAAACTTGTGATGCATGCTAATTTAACCGGCCAAGCTGAAGGTTCTGCACAATGGAAGGTCGCTCTTCTTGGTAAATTGTAAATGCTCTATACACAGGGAAGTGTTTCAAACCGCTCAAGGAGGGTGGGAGTAAGGGGAAAAACAACAGACGCTCAGAGCCCTTGAAATTCTGAGACAATAATAGTCTGCACAGGCAGAGTAAGTGCATACAATACATTTAACAGCAGAGACAGCAAATCGGCCTGCCGGCGATTCATGCAGTTTTTATCAAATGCATTTAGGGCGAGGACAGGGGAAAACAGACAGACTATCTTCATTTGCAGTGTATTCGGATTGTGCAAGTGCACAGACGGTCACAGGGACGGCGAGTTCCAGTGCACCCAGTTGGTGGAGACTGGGTAAGTGCAGAGAGAGCCACTCTCTAGGGTAATTTCTCAAGTGCATTAAGGGTGGGTGGGGTGTAGGGCCCTGAGGCAAGTGCGAGAGAGGACTGGTGGGTGTGCCCGGGATCTGTGAGACTCTGAGGTACACCAAGCAGCCAGTCAGCAAGCTGTAGGGGAGAGGAGGGAGAGTGAGAAAGGACAGAGAGCTAGGTTAGCAGGACAGAGGGAGAGAGAAGGAAGAGGAGAAGAGCAAGGTCTTGAGGAGTTTCTGGAACTTAAGAAGATCAAGCTCAAGATAGAGCAGCAGGGAGGCTGTTCCAGACGGAGGCACCTGCTGAGGATAAGGATCTCCCTCCAAATCTCTGCTTGGAGAACCGGCTCACTCACAGAAGGTTGGAGGAAGATGAGCAGAGGGCTCAAGAGGGACAGTATTTATGGAGTCAGCATTGCAGGTAGGTAGGTCCCAGGCCCCACAACGCATTGTGTGAAAGATGCAGAAGGTCTTGAACTTGATCCTTCCAGCCACAGGGAGTAAGTGAAGGGATTTCAGTGCCAGAGAGATGCAGTCCCTGGGCTTGAGGCCAAGGATAAGTCTCATGCTTCTGTTCTGGATGAGTTGCATAGGTCGCAGGGCAGAAGTCGGGAGGGTGAGGAAGAGGCTGTTGCAGTAGTCCAGCTTAGAGAGAACTAGGGCTCTGGAGACAGTGAGCCGCTGGGGGAAAATGAGAAAGGGTAGGGTACCTCTGAGGAGGTGTAGCTGATGGATAGATTTTTTAGAGATATACGAAATGAGAGAGGAGAAGGAGAGAGTAGAGTCGAAATGACCCCAAGGTTTTAAGCCTCGCAGGTGGGTGCAGGTGCAGGGCCAAGGGAGGGCGGCCAGAGTGAAAGTGGGAAAAGAGGAGCAGGGGTCCCAATGCGAACGATTTCACTCTTACTGGCGTTGAGGCAGAGGTCATTTGCAGCACAACAAGACTGAATAGCGGACAGACGGTCAGATATGAATGAGCATGGAGGAGGAGACGGCTGAGGGTAGCCTGAAAGATAGTTGTGTGTCATCCGAGTAGCATTGGAAGTTAGAGGTGAAAGTGGCAATCACACATGCCAAAGCAGTCATATAGATGTTGAAGAACCAGAGAGATAAGTTAGATCCCTGGGAAATGCCACAGGTTGAGAGAGCGATAGTTGAGAGAAAGGCTCCGAGTTCCACCTGGGATGGGCGGAGATAAAGGAGGTTAACCATGCCAGAGCGTGACCTGTGATTCCCAGGGTGTCACAGAGACATGCGGATCAGGATGTTATGGTTAACCGTGTCAAAGGCAAAGGAGAGGTCAAGGAGAATGAGGACAGAGGGAGTGTTAGTGCCAAGGTTTGAGCGCAGGTCTTCACAGTTGTTCAGGAGAGCAGTTTCCGTGCCTCTGGATGCTCTAAAGCCCGACTGATGGTCATGAAAGCAACCAATAGATTCAGTGTGGTGGGTCAGCTGAGAGATAGCCAACTTCTCCAAGAGTTTGCCCAAGAAAGGAGTGATAGAGATAGGGCGGTAGTTTTCCGGAATGGAGGGGTCGGCAGAGGGTTTCCTGAGCAGAGGGTGCACAAGGGAGTGTTTAGGAGCAGTTGGGAAAATTACAGTGGAAAAGGAGAGATTGCAGGGGAGGGGAAAGGGTAGGGGTAAGGGTAAGGACAGGGGTCCACCATTTGGATGAAGCCTTCATACACCGTACTTGGCCAAGGGAAGCTCCAAGTGTTGGTGTGTGCTGTGACATGGAAGAGTGGGAGGAAAGGATGTCTTGGGTTTTTGTGACAAAATGTGCAGCCAGGGCAGAACAAAGATCATGGGTGGGTGTGATAGAAGAAGAGGCTGCTGTAGGAGTGGCCAGTCCCTTACAGACTTTGAAAAGTTTGGCCATCTTGTTTGATGCCGCAGAGATGCACACATGAATAAAGACTTTTTTTGGAGCGGATGCAGTCTCGGTTTTGCCTTTGAAGGAGGTGGAATGCCAGTTGGTCAGATGGTTCGCCTGACGAATTCCATTTCCACTCAGCTGCCCTACAATTGCGTTTAAGGGCAGCCAAATCAGAGTCGTACCAAGAGTTGTACTTTTTTGGAGCACTGAGGATGCACAAACCTGGATGGACTCGCAGGGAATACTGCAGCTCTCAAACATGAGCCACGCCGATCCGTAGCAGGGGTCTCGGGTGGAGACCATCTACTCAGCCTCTGGATGCTTCGCCTCCTGCACGGCTGGGAGGAGAAGGACGTGAGATTCTGGAAGTAAACTACAGAAGCAAGCTGAAGTAGGGCACAAGGTCAGACAAAGTGCCCAAGCGATCGCTGCCAGTAAAGACTGCCTCACGCCCCCAACGCAATTTAAGATGCCATGTTTAAGGCATCGAGCTGCAGCACGTTACCCAGGAAGGTAGAGATGGGTACAGGAGAAGCGCCTGAGCCCAAGCGGGCAAAGCGCCGGTGGACTATTGTTTAAAGTTCTAAGTTACATTTGGGTGGTTTTTGAAGTTATAACACACCAAAGGGAAGGCAGGCATGGATTCGCACCCAGAGTTGTGAGACGCCTTTTGAGAACAAACACTACCTTAGGGGGCTAGGCAGCGGGAAAGGGGCGCACACCGTTGGCATGGTGGGAGGAAGAGGAGGACTGTGATGATGCCACTGTCTCCCAGTGGCTACGACTGTTCTTTCCTGAACCCTGTGCATTGTCCACAAGTCCTTCGTTATCCTGGGGCCAATATTACTTCAACTCCATCTTAAAGATTTGCTTACCTGTCATAGTCTTCACTCATCCATTTCACAATCACTCTTGGTCAGTAGCTCCTCATTGCAATGAGTTGGTGGTTGATGTCCGTCTTTGGCTGGGCCCTCTCTCTGGTACAGCCTCTCTGGCTCTATGGAACTGGAGGTGAATATTCTCCAGGTATTTAGGCACATCTGAGGCTACCTCATGTGTTGTACTCTCTCTCCTCCTTTCCCCTGCTGGAGTCCATGATGACTGAGATGATGCACTAGTGACCTGGCTACAATCTGATCTTCGACACGGTCCGCCGAGCCCACGTTTTCACCCATGCACTGCATCCCGGCCATCCCTTGCACTTAATGTGTGTTTACTGTATCCCTACAACCCACTACCGCCACTTCTCACCTGATGTGTGTATTTGCCCTTCCATTGCCAACAGGCCACAACATTTGCATTACTGGTGACGTATTAATGTTTGAAATTGAGGGTGCTCACATGTTCTGCAGTGTCCCCTCTCACTTCCAAACCCAGGTATCCCCTTCAACATGCCTACTCACTGGCGTGATGTCAATGTGAGCTTGCATCATGGTATCAGTGTGCTTGTCTTCACTCTATTCCGACACCCTACCATCGTTGCACATTGTGACACTTGTGTATTTTGGTTTTGAGAGTACAATGTAATGCAATGTTACAACTATTGTATATGGCTCTGGGACTATAGCCATGAGGATCCGTCTCATGCTGTTTGGTAGTTCATTCATGTCTATGCGGCATCTGAGTATTGCACGTCAGGTGCTTGTGTGTGACGCAGGTGCTATGCACTGTTGAGCCCTTGATCACACATCCATGGCTGCATTCATAGTTCACTTCCCTTCCATTCCATTACATTTACACAGTGTACTTGCGTGGTTTTTTGTGACATGGCAGGTTAATATGTTGCATGTGAACATTGTGGTAGCTGTGTGAGTGAGCTATGCAATTAACATGGGTCTTCATTTCCTTTTCTGTACATGTGCAGGTGATGAGGCACTTGATGCAGAGGAGGAGCTGGAGGTGGCACAGGATACTGAGCCGCTACCAACCACCAGTGGAGGACGTGGTGTGGTAGCACATGAAGATCCACTGATGCTACAGTCCATCCTGACCCGACTCAGTAGGACTCCACCTCTGATGATTCGTTTGGATCTGGTGGTGAACCAGATTTGGCTTCAACACTGTCGCAGGTGAGTGGATCAAATGTGGGTGCTGTTGTGTCCAAAATGTCTGCAGGGGGGTGAAGACCCCTCACAGGGCCAGTCAGTGTTGGTACATCAGTCTGTGGTGGTTACGGATGCAGGGTCACGCTCCACAGTATTGGCTCCTGGCCCTGGGACAGCTGATTAAGGGAGGGATGCAGTCCTGCAGCCACAGACAGGCACATCACATCAAGGGCCAGGTTCCCTTGGGTCCGACGGGCGCGGGGTCCGCCAACGCGGTGGCCGTGTGTCAGCTGGAAATATTGTGTGGGAGCAGTCCATGTATGGTGTTGCACGGCAACAGTGGACTTCCTATGAGATGTTGGGTCAGGGCATGGAAAGGTTGGCATATTCCATGATGCCCCCAGAAAGACCGGTGGAGCTCCAGCTGCAGGCAATGCGGTCCACATGCCGCTCACACCGGCGGCACATGAAGGCCAGCAACAGGAGCCTATGGGCAGAACTCGGGGGGTCTGCAGGCATCCCTGGATGCAGAGGGTCGTGGACACAGGAACGCCCTGAGGGAAGAGTATAGGTCCCTCAGAATTGCACTGACTGCACTTGAGGAAGCCCGCAGTAGATGGTCTGAGCAGCAGATGGAACTCATACCATCACAGAGGAACTCTGTGCATCCAGTGAGGTGTTGCATGGGGACCTCCGAGCCATCATGTTGCAGATGCAAGCAGATCAGTCCCGCATGACCGATGCCATGGAGGAACAGGCCATGGCTATGTGTGGTGATCCTCCCTTAACACTACCACCACCTTCTAATGCTACACCAGAGGGTGGTGACAACAGCGGCAGCTCTCTCAATCCATCATAGCCATGCGGCTCATGAACCCATGGAGGGGTTTTGTTTTTTTAATCTCAACACCCGCACATTTGGGTGTTGATGTGCACCCTGTCCCTCCACCCTCCTGGGTAGGGCCCCCGGCCACCTTGGCCTTTTATTTATTTTTCTTGTCTATTGTGCATTTATGTGACAGTGTGCTGCTTTGCGTGGCATCCAAGGGCATCCACTGTAGGTTCCAGCTGGACCCATAGAGGCTTGTCTTGTGTTGGTGTTTGTGCCTTGGGTCCAGACACATATGCCACTCCTGCTTCACCTTTCCATGGGCTTGCAAAGAGGACAGCGTGTGACAGTAACTTACACAGACCCATTGGGCTTCCTTTCTATCTGTGGCCAGTCTCAAGTCCGGCCTGTGGATTCATGATTGTATGTCCAGTGCATGGTTGCCATCCCTTTTTGTTTGTACATTGGAATCCATCCTTTAATCAGGTTCCATCTTCATGCATTGGCTTGCCTATCTGTATTATTGTTGGCCTTCGGTATGTATGTGCTTCCCTGCCCACTTTAGTTATCAGGGCCACCCAAAATGATGGAAGGATGGCATGTGCAAGTTACAACATGTTGAGGCACTTGTGCAATTATGATTGGTCACTGTCAGACATTCACTATTCTGGCCTGTGTATCTGGTGTGTTGTACTGCCCAATTGGTGTCCCTGTGTACATTGATAGTTTTATGTGTGAAAGTGACTTGTTTATGAACTGGTTCCGTTGATTGTTGAGCACTTTATGACAGTGGAGTTGAGTGATGGCCTTTGATTTACACTTTTGACATTGCATGCCATGGCAAGGTGTGGCGACCAGGTGACATGGAGTGTAGGATGGTTTAGGTGACATACCGTCATTTAGATGTGTACTTTGCCATGGTGTTAGTGACATGCTACATCTTCCATGTGCTACTTTTGTGCACACCAGATTGCGTTGCTTTATGTTCTAAGGGATGCACACAATGTGGCACTTCCATGGACAGGTTCTTAGGGTGGTAAGGTTGGGACAGATGATTGTCCCTTTGTCATCGATTATCACCTGGAATGTGCCAGGGCTGGGTGCACTCCGCAGGGGTTGGATTTTAGGTGAAAAATTAAGCCACAAGCTGGGTACGGGCAGCCTCCCTATGTGCCCTTCCCCTCCCATGCGCAGCCACCGTGCATGTGGTTGGGGATGTGGGGCCACCACCATGTCCACCGGTAAGCCACGCCATCTTGCAACATTGTGCAGGACACATGCTGCCACAATGATCCTGCACACTACTGGAGGCGCATATATTAGCTCACCACCAGAGTGGTCAAGGGAGCGGAAGCGTGACTTTAGCACTCCGAATGTGCGCTCCATTATGCCCCTTATTGCAATATGGGCTGTGTTGTATCTTACCTGGGGGGGGTGTGGTGGGGTTCCGTATTGGCGTCAACATGTAGGTGCTCAGAGGGTAGGCACTGTCCCCTGTAGGGGTGAGATGGGTTGTCAGTAGTGTGGTTTTGTCTGTGTGAGACATGCATTCATTTGCAAAGGCATTTGTACTCACCAATGAGCCATGTGTTGCTATGCCTCCCAGCTTCCAGGGCCCGGTGTAGGGGTGACATTCTTAATATGAAACCATCATGGGTGGACCCTGGATAGTTAGCATATACAGAGGTAATGATTCCCTTGGTATCACATAAAACCTGCACGTTGATGGAATGCCAGTGCTTGTGATTGCAATAGAAGTGCTCTGTGGCCCTAGGTGCACGTAGAGCCACATGGGTGCAATCGATGTTCAATTCCATGAATATGTGCTGTTAGCACGCGTGTGGGCGTTGCAAGTATTTTCTGTGGTACTTCCCACGTGACGCCCACATTTACGCTTGGTGTTCCCCATTCCACGTGTTCCGCCCCCTTTTTAGGTGACTGCGATAGACGGTATGCGCCTTCGCTGGGGGTCTCGCGCATGGCGTTCATGGTATCGTAGTGACGTGTTGGACTTGCGTGGATTCAGCGCAAGTCTCCGGTAAGCCATGCGCAATGTGTTCCATGAATCAACAAACGGGCGCTTGCGCGCGTTTTGCACGTAAGCGCCCGTTTTTCAGCGCTATTTTATTCTATGAATCATTGTCTTAGTGTCCTTGGGAGTGAGGATGTGGGCTAGAGCATTAGCGGTGAGAGGGCTCACAGACACGTTTTCGGTCCAGATTCCTCTGGTCACACTAGTGGCTGCCGCGTCGCAGGTGAGACAAAAGATACTAGCGCACTGGTAACCTCACGGGGGGCCATGATAGGAGATCTATTGCAGGATGTCTCATTTATTCCCTTAGAAGAATTGGTTGACCACACAGGCTTGGACAAAGGCCAATAGTTGTTGCACAACACTATTAATGCGGAAATAATGCGAAGGCAGCTGGCATATAGTGAATTGAAAGAACAGCATGCCTTTGTAGATACTTGTACGACAAATCGGAAGGGGGGCACGCCATACCAAGGATATATGACTTCCTGTTAACCAATAGGCCTTCCATACCCCCTGGCAATAAGGAGCAAAGGGGTGGAGGACGTGGGAGCCCCTTTCACAGACGCACAATGGGCAGGGGTATTGGTATACCATAAGAAGGTGTCGCGAAACACGAGATGGCAATTGATTCAGCTGCAGATTACACAGAGCATATATGACGCTGCAGCGAATTTCACGGTTTCCAGGTGCTGCAGAGCAGGTTTACCCCAGGAACAAAGGCGAGGAGGAAGGCATGGACGTGCCCGATAGTGGGGGGCAGTACAGCTTAGTCAAGGAGAAAATATAACTGAGATTATGGCATGGGAAGTGGTGTTACAAGCCTTGTTCGAGGTAGAGACCAGAGTGATGGAGAGGGGTGTAGAACCTCAGTAAAGCTTGAGGGTATCCAGTTTCATTAGTAGTGACAAAATTGACACCAAGTAGGGTTTTGGACATGTGTGTGGGGATGGAGTAGTAAGGGGGGCGGAGGGTCTGGAGTAGAGTTATGTAGTAGTGTGATTTGAATACTGATGTCACTGTATGAGGCACGGCCTTGGAACTGCTTTTCTGTTCTTTTTTGTGTTTATATAAAAATTAATAAAAACACATTAAAAAAGAAAGCTGTGGTAGGAGCATGTATACTTTTGTGTGGTTTGTATAAGGTCTCGGTGCTTTAATTGTATACCACTCCAGACAGAGATAGAATATCTTTTGGGGTCCTCTGTCTGGTGACGTGTAGAAAAACTTGAGCTACTTACAGGCGCTGCCAACTTTTTTTTCTTCCTAGCCCTTCTTCGAGTACTGGCCTTATTTGAACAAAAGTTATCCGAAGTCTTGGTGGCGGCTTTTTATATCGAGTCAGTCTGGCCTCTTCATCAGGCATATCAATAAAAATGCACCCGTGGGAGGAGGCTCCAAACTTGGAACAAGATAGGAGAGACATGTGCTAGCAGCTCTCTTGCGTTTCTTTGTTTTTACATTTTGGCCCACCGAATGCAAAGTTAACAATTTGTGATTCTGAAGGAATTGAAACTGAGGCTGTAGCACTTGCAATAACATGTGATGTTTCCTATGTGCTATGGAAAGTGCCAAGTATTATTGTCATCAAAATACAACTCTGAGCCACACCAGTAAAAAGGGGGAGAAGAGCGATCAACCTCCGTGTCAGGCACAATTTCTAGAGATGTATCCAGAATGCACGCAACATTATAAATTGGGTTATGCATTTTTTGTGAAGTAGCTCTTGTCGTCAACATACGGGTGTGTGAATTGTACTACTGATAGCGTCTCATTTCTTAATTAAGACTTTCAAAAGAGATACCAGAGACATAAACTGGGTGACAGAACCTTCAGATTCCACCGAAACTAAGAGGTGGAGTTACTAACATGTGCTGTGCCCAAAGAGTCAGCAAGGATTTCAGAGGTGACTCCACCACCGTTCTCGTCAATGGTTGAATTCAATACAGGTAGAAGGACTCGTTCATGGTTACATGCATCATAATTTCAACCTGAGCAGAGTTGACCGAAGGCTGCTGATCTGCCATCACCGTGACCGATGGGCCTTGTGGTAACCTGGAGGGACAGACCAAGCTATCAGAGGCCATCACCGTTGTATCAGAGCAAATGTTCTGATCAGGTCGCTCATCTGAATGGCTCTGGAAATGCTTTCCGCTGTTTTTGAGCCCTAACACCCCAGTGAGGACATCAATTGGGCGACTAAATCAGCAGTAATCGCGGAATCACTCAAAGTGTGTGCTAGGAAGAATCTAGTCATTCTATTAATAGCGTACACCGAAGGGTGTGAGACAGCTTTGGCAGTACTGGGAGCACACGAGCGGTGGTGCCGCAAGCGCCAAGTATGAAAGACCCCCTCTAGGGGAGCTGGTGGCTTACCTCTAAGTGGAGTTAAGACATAAAGCTCCCCTAGAGGGGGACTGGCACTGCCGCACAGGTAGATGATGGTGTGGCGACAACGCGCAGTGTGTGCCACTTCAGCAGTAGCTTTATTCCCCGATAGAGAGGCAGCTCCAGGGGCCGAGCCCAACAGTCACCTCCGCAGGGAGGCTGGGACCCATAGTCCAGGTAGTTAACGGCAACAGCTAAGACAAGCTCTTTCTTCCGACCAGCACTCCACCAAAAAAAACGAATGCTTTTCGGCACTGGTTCAGTTTATTTAACCAAAAAATTTACCAAATTGCATGCCGTAGTGAAGAAGTCTGAAAACAAGACATTTGCTCTCTGGGCTGTGTGCATTTAGCCTTTGAGAAGGAAATTACACACTGTGTGATATTGAATGCTTTCTGTGATATTAACAAAAAAAAAACAACAAAAAAGTAAATGGTTTCATTTCTAACATCTAAACAACGAGATGGTTATTGGCTCATTCAATAATTTACTGACTTCTCATTTGACCATGAGATTATTTGCATGCAAGGGAATCTCAGAGTCCGTGCTCAGCTGTTCAATTGGTGGAAGGGTGCTGCTGCACTCTGTGCTTTATCTATTTATTGTGAGAGAAACCTGATGTCACATACTTGTTTCTCTCTTGCCAAAGAGAAAAGTCATTTTCACTCCCTTGAAAATTGGATGTACTATCAAAAGTTTAAAAATAGGGAGTAAAATACTCCTACCTCAAAACCTACCTGGAGCACTGGTGACAATTCTGTGTTCCTTGACAATGTGTCCCAGGACAGAAAATACATTGCTCCAAAACTCAAAGATTGCGTCAAATGACCAAGCTAAATGAATAAAGTCAGTGTGTGGGACTTTGCAGTGGGTACATTAATGTGTGACCCCTGGGTAGCATCTGTGTAGTTTGGCTGGGGTGTAGTACGTCTGTTGAAAAAAACAGAATAAAATCGGTTGTACCTGGCATTCAGCAAAATCGACTTGGTTTGCCCAGTAATGTTTGACCTTCTGCATCTTGAATATTAACACCCAAAACATTCGCCCACTTACGCTTCAAGGGTGTCCCTCCTGTCGCGAGAGTCTTGCAAAAAGCCTCCTGTAAAGCTTTGAAACCAATCTACCTTCACAATGTGCCATTATGGTGTGGTATAGTAGTGTATAGATCGGGATGGGGGGGGGGGTGTTGGACTGGTTATGACGGAAATTTTTCTTTGAGATACAAAACAAACACTGGGCGTTGCCGACCAGTAGCCCTGTGCTGCACTCCAAATGGGAAGTAATCGCCAAAGAAATTTCACAACCAAGTGGGGTTCAAAAACTCCTAAAGAGAGTCAGTTAGTCCAGGTAGTTGGTAGCATTTAGTTATTTTCACATATGCATATTCAAACCTTTTCCTTTTTTTTCATTACAAAATAATTTTTAATAAAAAACATTTCAATGTTCACATATTCCTGCCCACCTGCAAGAACAAAGCCAGAAAGCACCAAACTGACTCATGGCAGGTTAAAACAGGTAAGCAATCGTGTTTTATATCACACATTTAATTTCCACCACACTGTTAAGCACACAGTGTGGAATACAACTCCAGACAAGAATGTACAATTGAGTATTTCAGAAAACAGAAACAGAGTTGAGCTGAAAAAAACGCTCAAATTCACCTAAAAGAATATTTAAAAATAACTATGTGGAGATTCTATCATGTCACATGGCATCTTGTTATGTTCTGAGCAATACAATATATGCTGCTCAAACAGTCTTCAACATTGACAAACACTCCTATGTGGTGTGTTCAGATATTTCTCTAGATTAGTCCTACAAGTGATAAGAATATAGTTATTAGATCTCTAAGAGTGAGGAGTAGTTGGAGTAGAAGAATAATTAAAACACACTAACCTTAGTGGTAGAATAAAGGAATGAATTGGTAGTCATTCGCTCTGGAGAACACCTCATAGTCCCCAGGAAGCGAAGTGGTGATGGCGGGTAAAGACTCTCAAATGGATGTCTGTTAATTAGAGGGAACTAGGGTCAGGGCCAGTTACTAGAGTACACTCACAACAAAGATGTCAGAACTCTCGTCCATTGAGAGCAAAAACTTGAAGTTAGATACAAGATGATGTCATATAAATAACGGGAAGATAATGTAGGTATAGTGCAATCGGCTGTTATGGATGCCGTGACACTTGGTCATCTGCAGATGTATGCCTGTATCAATTAAGAAGGTCTGGACCGATCGTGTCCCCCCCTCGCTTACCTGGCAATTCAGAGCCAGAGCAGGAGCAGGAGCCTTTGCTACTTGTAAATGGTCTCCATGGACGCCGCGCATGTGCGTCCCCAGTGAAGACGCCATCTTCGTGTGGGACTTCCAAGTCTGTACTTGGCAGCTGTCTCTCAGGTAATCGTCACACTGTTGACGAATGGAGATTCCCAAACGAGCTGTCTCTCAGGTAATCGTCACACTGTTGACGAATGGAGATTCCCAAACGGATGTCCTAAAATAGTTAAATTTGTAAGATCTTTATATTTGGAGAGCACTAGTTAGTAAACTCATGTGGCCCTTAAACATCCGTGGCGGAGCCATGTCTGCGGTTGCCATGGTAACGATGTGCGTCGCAGTTATGCTACCCGCACTCAGACAGCGGGAGAAAAGCCTGCAACCAACATTGTGGGGGACAGAGTGTCCTGACAATCACTGGAGGTCTTTGTGAGAAAATGTCCATGTCCCAAATGGTGGGACAGGCCCCCAATAGATGGGGCAGTAGGGTTTGGGCACCCTGGGGGCAGATTGGCACACTAATGTGGCCATCTGCGCCAAGCGAACTTGGGTAAACAAAATAAATAATACAAAATCGTAGGCTGCCTTTTACGGGGGGCTAAGGGGCACCCTAAATTGGCAGCGAATGATGTACTGCAATGGGGGATGGTCCTCACCCCCCACCCCAAATGGAGGGCCCCACCTCATGCAACCTCCCTGGGGGCAGATATCTGCTCCTAGGAAGGGGCATCTAACCTCTGGGAGGGATGCATGAGGTGGGGCCTCCCCTATCTGACGCCAGGGAGGGTTGCATGAGGTGGGGCCCTCCATTTGGGGTGGGGGGTGAGGGCCACCCCCCGTTGCAGTACATCATTCGCTGCTAATTTAGGAGGCCCCTCAGCCCCCCCAAAATGCAGCCTACAATTGTGTATTATTTTGTTTACCCAACTTGCTTGGCGCAGATGGGCACATTAGTGTGCCAATCCGCCCCCAGGGTGCCCAAACCCTACTGCCCCATGCATTGGGGGTCCTGCCCCACCTTTTGTGGTGGCCCTCTCCCTCCCCACCCCAAATGGCTGGGGGTGGGGGGGGTGAACACCTCATGCAGCCCTCCCTGAGCCTCCTAGAAAGGGCTGCATGATGTGCCCCCCTCCATTCGGAGTGGGTAAGGAGAGGGCCACCAGAAATGGTGGGACAGGCACCCCAGTGGGTGGGGCAGTAAGGTTTGGACACCCCGGGCCAGATTGGCACACTAATGTGGCCATCTGCGCCAAGCGAAGTTGGGTTAACAAAGAAAATAATACAAAATCATAGGCTGCTTTTTAGGGGGGGGGGGGCTGAGGGCCACCCTAAATTGCCGGCGAATGTTCTACTGCAACGGGGGTGGCCTTCTCCCCCACACCCCAAATGGAGGGCCTCACCTCATGCATCCCTCCCTGGCGTCTGATAGGCGGGGCACCACCTCATGCATCCCTCCCTGGGGTCAGATGCCCCTTCCTAGGAGCAGATATCTGACCCCAGGGCGGCTTGCATGAGGTGGGGCCTTCCATTTGGGGTGGGGGGGGTGAGTGCCACCCCCCGTTGCAGTATAACATTCGCTGCTAATTTAGGGTGGCCCTCAGCCCCCCCCCCTAAAAAGCAGCCTACGATTTTGTATTATTTTCTTTGTTTACCCAACTTCGCTTGCCGCAGACGGGCACATTAGTGTGCCAATCTGCCCCCAGGGTGCCCAAACCCTACTGCCCCATGCATTGGGGAGCCTATCCCAGCATTTTTGGGGGCCATCTCCCCCTACCCCAAATGTAGGGGGGTGTACCTCACGCAGCCGTTTGTAGGAGGCCCAGGGAGGACTGCATGAGGTGCCCCTGCCACCCATTTGGGGTGAAGGGGGAGAGGGCCCCCAAAAATGGTGGGACAGGCACCCCAGTGGGTGGGGCAGTAAGGTTTGGACACCCCGGGGCCAGATTGGCACACCAATGTGCCCCTCTGCACCAAGGCAAGTTTCGTAAATGAAGAAAAAAATGGAAAATGGTGGAACGCTTTTTAGGAGTGGCTGTGGGGCACCCCAAAGGGTCTGGGAAGTTTCTAATGGGATGGGGCATTGACCCCATCCCCCACAGCCGTAATGGAGAGGGTGCCATGTCATGCAGCCCTCCCTGAGACCAGATATCTGCTCCTAGGAACGGACGCCTGAGCCCAGGGAGGAGTGCAGGACAGCCCCCCCCCCATTATCTGCCCCTGGGGAGGGCTACATGAGATGGGCCGCCCCTCCAATTTGGCCATGTGCGAGTTCCCACGGGTATCCTCTTTTGGGAAATGCATGTGGTTCCCTGTTTCCCTTGCTGGCTTCGACACCATAGGCCCAAATCTGTAGGTTGCCCACATGAACAAAATGGGCAGTGGCGAAAGGGTTGGAGTTCCCAGTGGGTTACCCTTTTCCTTTTGCGCCCCCGGTAGGTGCACCCACACATGTGAGGTACCGTTTTCATCGGGACACGTGTGGGGGTGCGGGAAGGTAGGCCATGTGTTGTTGGCGGTGTGTTTCGGTGAGTGGCCAGAGCAAAATGTCTGAGAATTGTCCTAATTTCCAGCCAATTTCAGAGACATTTCCCTGTGTCCACTCACCGAAACATGTCGCCAACAGCAGATGTCATACCTTCTCGCGTTCCCACAGGTGTCCTGACGAAAAAGGTACCTCACATATGTGGGTGCACCTACCGGGGCTCAAAAAGAAAAGGGTAACCAGCTGGTAACCCCAAGCCTTTCGCCACAGCACAATTTGTTCATGTGGGCAACCTACAGATTTGGGCCTAGGGTGTCGAAGCCAGCAAGGAAAACGGAACCCCATGCATTTCCCAAAAGAGGACACTCGTGGGAATGCGCAGAGGTCTGACTTCCGCGAAGCGGCCCAGAATTTATTACCCAGAACCCCAGACAAAGTGAACATTGTGTTTTTTCCCACCAAATATCACACTTTGTCAGGGACTGTGGCTAATAAAAACAGGGGCAATTTGCGCAAAGGCAGACTTCTGTGGATTCCCACGGGTGTCCTCTTTTAGCAAATGAATGCCAGCAAGGAAAACGGGCAACCCCATGCGACACCCTAGGCCCAAATCTGTAGCTTGCCCACATGAACAAAATGGGCAGTGGCGAAAGGCTTGGGGTTACCAGTGGGTTACCCTTTTCCTTTTGCGCCCCCCCGTAAGTGCACGCACACATGTGAGGTACCGTTTTCATCGGGACACGTGTGGGGATGCGGGAAGGTAGGCCATGTGTTGTTGGGGCCGTGTTTCGATGGGTGAGCCGAGCGAAATGTGCGGAAAATGCATTTTTTTTCCCCGCATTTCGGACTTTGCGGGGGTGTCTGGGTAATAAATTCTGGGGCGATGTGCGCAAATCATACCTCTGCGGATTCCCACGGGTGTCCTCTTTTCAGAAATGCATGGGATTCCCTGTTTTCCTTGGTGGCTTGGACACCCGAGGCCCATATCTGTATGTTGTGCCGGTCGGCAGAGCGTCTGAAATTCCGGTCTGAAAACAGACTTGGGGTTACTTGTGTTTTATGCTTTCCCCTTGGCGGCCAGGTAGGTGCACCCACACATGTGAGGTATCGTTTTCATCGGGACACCTGTGGGAACGCGGGACGGTAGGCCATGTGTTGTGTTTGTGTGGTTTTCATAACATTTTGACCTTGGTGCCTTTGTCACACAACCCTTTCATTTCCCAAATGTGACCTATATTTAGTTGCTGCTTTAGGCACCATACACTTTTGTAACCTGCACAAGTCACCTACCCTTGAAAAGGTCTGACTGTGCTCTTTCAAAAAATGTATGCTTGCTGTTCCTCACCACATTGGTTTTCCCGATTTACACATGCTAAGTGCGTCTGTTCAGGCCGTGAGCGTAAAACTCCTGTGTACCATGGCTCAGTGTTTGGCTTGTGGTAGTTCTTGTTTTGTAAAACACTACAAAAAATGTGTACTCTAACTGCAAGAGTCGGGGGAATGTAGCGGAGCATTGCTTTTCTCAAAATTCATAGAAGCCATTGCCGTATCAAGCCAACCATGTCCAACACACCTTTTTGTTCGGTCATTTTCCGGCTTTTCCCCCAATCTATGGCAGTTTCCCCTACCTAGTTGTTGCCTGACCTATGCAAATCACCCCTTCCTAAACTTGCAATTTTGTCTAATTTTCAGAAATATATGCCTTTCCGTCCTCCAAATCGGCTTTCCTACCCTTTTCTTCCATTCCGTCTATGCACATCCAATTGGCAAAAATGGCCAAAATCGCCTACCTCTCACAAAACGGTTGATAACCACATCAAAATATTTTTTTTCCGTTTCCACTCAACCTGTTCTTGAAAGCCAGGAAATTGGGGAATTCAGCACAGCAAACCATTTGTTCCTAGGTCTTACAAGGGAAAAACCACAGGCTACTTTGTACATCAGTTTATTGGCATTTTTGAAAAAACCCAAACAGTTCCCCAATTTTGGTTATTTTCTCTCACCCCCCCCTACAGCAACCTCGGATTCCTGGATGGCGTTACGACCGCCTACATGTGGGGAAAAAAAGGAGCCAAATTTGCCCGAGATATCTCATGTAACAGGAAAGTTACAAGCCATTGAATGGCCCCATACCGAAACCACCAAAAAAGGCCCTGGCACTGGGGAGAAATACCCATGGCACTTAAAGGGCTAAATAGCGAGAGGAGGGGCACCGCAGTTAAAGTAAACTGTGTGGGGGCTCCCCCTCTCGCTGAGTAGTGGGGACCCAACAGGGACGTACGAGAGAGTCCCTCGAACCTATCTGCATGTGGGTCACAAGGTAAGTAGTATACAGATGTGTAAACATCATGTCTCCTGCACACAAAAGCATGAGTTTGTATAGGCCAAGTACCATTCGTTCAGAGCTATATATCAAAAAGTGTACATTGTAGGCAACATAATTACACGCATAACTGTTGGTTCCTAGACCGTTCACACTCTAGGTGACCAACTTCGCTGGGGGTATTAAGCGAATGTCCATGCATAGTACAGTACTATGTAGTACAGTATTCAAGATGTCCCCAGTACCCTCAGAGGTTGAGCATTAGGAATCAATCAAATTATAGGAAGCACATAAGGTCAAACTCGCAATTCATACCCCTGGGAGTAAGACAGTCCAATAAATCAATCCATACGATCTCCCTTTGTAACAGTTTCTTATGGATGTCTCACCCTCTTGGTCCCACCTTCACATGTTCCAAAATCATACGTTTCATTTGGGCAATAGAGCGTCTTGATTCAATAAAGTGCATTGCTACCGGTGATCTGACATTTTTTGTCCGTATGTTGGATTTATGCTCGGTCCATCTCAATTTGACCTTTCTTGTGGTAATTCCTACATAATAGAACACACAAGGACATTTTAATGCATAGACAACATTGGTAGAATCACAGGTGCATGAGTGTTTAAGTATAATAAGTTTTCCTGTATGTGGATGTGAAATAGTGTTGCCGGGCAAGATGTTGCTGCAATGTTGGCAGTTAAAACACAGTTGTGTCCCTTTGTATTTTGTGGAAATTGCCTGTCCATAGGGGTTTCAGTTCTGATCAGACTACTTCTTAAGGCCTTACTGAATCTGTATGCAAAGATGGGAAGCTGTTGGAAGAGTGGTTTTGTTTGAGGGTCCATTTGTAGCATTGGCCAATTTCTATGGATGTTCCTAATTCTCTTACTTTGAGCTGAATATGTGGTCACATACACCATGCAGTCATCTTTTGTTCGATTTTTCGGGGTGAGTAGAGTGTCTCTCTCTATGGAGGACACATTATCTTCAATTCCTGAGATAGTAGATGGATTATATTCTCTTTCCTTGAACTTTTGACGTAGTGTGGCTGCTTGTCTCACATATTCAGAGTCCTCCGAGATGTTTCTCCGGAACCGTAAGAACTGGCTCAATGGTACACTGGCTATTGTCCTGTGGGGATGGAAGCTGGTAGCTAGTAGAAGGCTATTTGTCTGTGGCTTTCGTAAAGAGCCTGGTCTCCAGTTTATATCCCTTGATGTAGATTTCAACATACAAGAAATTAATCCTTGATTTGCTTGTCAGTGAGGTGAATTTAATTTGCGGATGAAAGTTTGAATATGCATATGTGAAAATCACTAAATACTACCAACTACCTGGGCTAACTGACTCCCTTTAGGAGTTTTTGAACCCCACTTGGTTGTGAAATATCTTTGGAGATTACTTCCCATTGGGAGTGCTGCACAGGGCTACTGGTCGGCAACGCCCAGTGTTTGTATTGCGTCTCATTTTTTGGATTCTGAGTGGCCACGAGATCTTCTCAGCTGCACCTGAAGCACATTTTACTAAATTTAAACGAATTAGTTATAAGTCCCCCAGTACTACACGTTCCAGGAGAACCTTTGACATTCTGTTGTGCCTCCCATCCCCCTATTTGTCTACGGAAATTTGTCTTTGAACACATTTCTTAGACGGAAATACATAGCAATGTCTAGTGAAGAGGTTCCTCCCTTTTTCTTGGAAGGCCGCCAAGTGTTAAAAAGGAACCCTGCAGAAAGTAGTCACCGGACGTGGTGATCCGAGTCTCGTGCCCAACTGTAAAAAAAAAAATGTTCCCATGTGTTATTTCCATTCTAGCCACATATTTCATTGGTAATAATGGGGAATATAAATTTACAACGTCCTGTTTGGCTGCTTCCTTCTTTCAGGCTACAATATTTATTTAATTCCTTTTTTTTTTCCAGGGGCAAGTAAAATCACTAAATGTAGCCAAGCCGGTGGTGCTATTGCTCTCTCAATCTGTACATGTGGTCTGCCTGGCCCTTCGGGTTACAGAATAATAGAAGTGGGCTTGTGATGCTATGTACTCATTTTTGTAGTTTGGCAGAGCAAGTCCGCCTTTCTTCAGTGGCATTATCAGCTTACTCTCACCTGCTTTCCGGCCCATATTAATTCATGCAGTAAACTTCTGAGGTAGTACAAAAAGCACCCGGGAAAGATACATTTAAAAACAAATACAGAAGTTTGTGGAGTAGAATCATTTAATCCTCCCAATTCGAGACAAACGTACACAACGCCATTTCTGCACCTGTATTTTCAATTTCTCTATCTCTATCCCATAGTTCTCCTTGAAAATCAGAAGAGGATCTCTTGCAATTTCTAGCCCAAGGTATCTGGTGCTTTCCCATTTAAACCCACATTATTGTCAATCGCCACAGTTCCCTCAGTTAAGGGGAAAATAAAAGACTTCTCAAGACTGATGCGCCGACCAGAGTATCCCCCCCTAAGCAGACCTATTTGATGCATTATAGGCGAATGGTTCTCCTGGGGATTTTTTTTACAAATAACACCAGGTCATCCACGTATAACAATATAATCAATTTGTGGGTGTATAGGTGACTGCCACTATGCCAATGTTGGTCTCTTAGCAGAGTCGCAAGTTGCTTCATAGCCAGGGCAAAGAGCAGCAGCCAGAGAGCACAGCCTTGCTTGGTGCCCCTACCGAATGAGAAAGAATCCAACAATTGAACGTTTATATACGCCTTAGCCTTGGGGAACTTGTACAGAATAGACCGCATATAAACAAATTAACCCCCCGCCCCCAACCCCAGCTTGAACAAGACTGCAAACAAGAATTTTCATTCAATCGAATCAAATGCATTTTCTGTCTCTAGGAGTACCGAAATTGCCAAAACCTCCTCAATGAGCAGATTAAAAATCCCCCAAAACTGCCTTCGGCCAGAAGACATGTCTTCCGTGGATAAATCCTGCTTGATCTAAAATTACAAGGCTCTGCATGCACAGGAGTAGCCTATTGGCCAGGAACTTCAGATAGATCTTATTATCCACATTTATAAGAGAGATAGGCCAATGGGAACAATGGTCCTTTCCTGGTTTTAACAATAGTATAATTCTGGCCTCTATCATTGTTGGGGCAAACATCCTGTCTCAATAGCCTCTTGGTACACCTTCACAGGGTGCAGGGCTAGAGTGTGTGAGATGGCTTTGTAAAATTCCAAAGTCTATATCACATATGCCGGGTGATTCAGAGGTCCCAGGTCAAAATACCTTTTTCTTTTTTCCGAATGGAAAAAAGATAGATTTACACGGAGCGGTCTTTCTAAATCGGACTGTCAAGCCCTGCCGCACGAGTGCGTGCAGGGGCTGACAGGTCTGTGTGACGCAGCAGACTTGACGCAAGAGTGACAGGTAAGTTTGAAACGGTATGCCTGTGTGCGTGTATGTGTTTGTATGAATGTGTAAGGAGAATACGTGTTTGGAAGTGGGTGGGGGGTGAGTGGAAAACAAGAGAATACACAGGAGGGAGGTTCAAAGTAATAACACCGCATTTTTTATGCCTGCACAAAAACGGCCAAAAAACAAATCTTTTTTTGTGTTCAGTCTTTAAAATGCAGGATTACGACATTGAACCGATTTAGAACCTGCAAGGCAATTTATGGTCCTCAATATCTCATCTACTGTGATAGCATGATTAAGTGCCTTCCCTGAATTGGAATTAACCAGAATTACTGGATATCTTGCAGATAATGTTGAATTTGTGCAGGGGACCTCTCTTCTTTGGGCATGCAGAGACCACTGTACATTTTTTTCAAAAATCTCCGATGTCCCTTGGAAAGCCCCTACCATCACTAATATCATCAATATATGTCTTCCCAAATGTAAGCAGTTTCGCCAATAATGCTCCAGGTTTTTGGTGTTATTTGCTTAGGAATTTAATTTCCCTTGCTATGTTCTCCCTGAACTTGCCCAATTCTTTCAGAGTTTCTCTATTCTACTCAATATAATAGTTCACCTGCTCTCTACGTTTCTGTTAATTTGTCGCCAGGTTTGCTCCGATTGTGCATAGAATGCCAACCTCTTTGGAGATGCAGACCTATTTAGCACAAAAGCCTCCCATAGTGTACTATAAGACTTTACCAATCCTACATTCTCAGAGAAGAACATAACTTCAAGTGGAAGGTCCTTTTTAAATGCCTTGTCTTTCAGGGTGTCCGGCTTAAATCACTGCCCCCTTAATGCCTGGTTTGCTCCTGGAATTCCTATCTCCAGAGCCACAGGATAGTGGTCTCAAAGTGCGAGTTAGTATCTCCAATTAGATGTGCGGCCGTTTTGGAGGCTAGGATAAGATTGATGCTTGTGCAGTGTTATGCACCAAAGAATGGAAGGTCTCTGCTAGAGTGCTGCAGCCTCCATGTATTGACCAAATCATATACTTGACATAACTGCTTTATTTTATTAGCTGCCCTAGGTTCTGGGGTGCATTTTAGTGGGTGACCCGTCTACCCTGGAGTCTAGGATGGTGTTAAATTCCCTGCCCCAAACAATCGGAGTCTCCCACCGTCAACAGTATCTGTAGCTCAATCGTAGAATTCTGGGTGTCAGTGTTGGGGCTGTATCATATAAGAAAAGTTATTGGAATACTGTCTATATGTCCACTAACCTTTACAAACTGCCCCTCTTCTTTTGACATTTCCTGGAGCCTGAATACCAGGGAGCTGTGTGTCAGTATTGCTACACCTCGAGCATGGGACGAGCTGGATGAATAGTATCAGTGACATCCCAATTGAGGACCAAACTTTAACTATGTGGCATTCGTAAAGTGAGTATCTTGAATGAACGCCACGTTCATTTTATGGCCAGCTTTATAGTTGCTCGATTTCTAGCCGTTTGCACTCTTTCTGATGAAATTACCCCCAAAAGATCCTGCAAGACCATCAGATCCCCACTTGGCCCTGCATCTTCCGACACTTGTGTGCTCAGAGCACTTGGTGTCCTACCAATGTATCCCCCTGTAGCCATATCTATTATATTGCATGCCCAAAGCCCTAGCCAAAGCCATTGCACTACTTCTTGCAACCAGCCTTTGCAACAAGAACAATAAACCATCACACCAATGACCCCCCCCTGTCCACTCCCTAATGGGCAACCCCATTTCACGGGAATAAACTTCACCCCAAACATCCATCAAAAAACATTGTTAGTGACTGGAAGGGGGCGCTTGATTCGACCATAGCACCAGCCACAACTCGTACATCTATATGCATCGTAGCCATGTTGTAGCGGTCCTGATTTACCCACGTGAGAATACACGAAACTAAATAATCACTATATTTAATTTGGACTATCTTTTCACCCAGTTGTTCATCATGGATTCACACCAGCCAGGCCTTCTGTCCTACGTTGTCCAGTAGCGATCGCTCTCCTGGCGTTCTGGCCTGCATGAAGTTTCAGAGTGTATAGCTTTTCGGAAAATTCACTTGTGGATTCTGGAAGCAAAAATTGAAGCTTGCCCTCATTGAATATTCGTAATCTGACAGGAAACAGCATTGAATATTTAATTTTCTTGTCTTACAACATGCGGTTTACTCCTGCAAAGGAATTCCGAGATGCATGTCACGCTGCAAATAAATCTGTAAATATCTGAATCAGGTTTCCTTCAAGTTCAGATCATACTTCAGTCTCACCAGTCTTAGAATGGTGTCCGTATCCCGATCATAAAGGAATATAGCAATAAAGGACCTCAGGGATGAGTGGAGCCTTGGAACTGGTCTGGTGACTTGGATTCTATGTGCTCTCTCCACAATGAGCAGTGATTACAATCCTTTCTGACCAATAGTCCCTTGCGCATCTTCTCCACAAACCCCTCTGTGGGCCCTAGCATTTCTCCAACGCAGAGATCCTCCCTTTTTCCCCTGGGCACGATTTGCCAGGTTACCACAGCCTACAGTGTGTCCTCCACTGAATTGATCTTGGATGAGGTGGGTGCAGAGACGTCCTCCAGGTCAGATGTCCCATTTACATTCTCGTCCAGCCTACCACCATGTTTATCTAGCCTCATTTGGAGTAGATAGACTTTGCTAGCGAGTGTGTCCATTTTGCTTGTTCTGCTTGCCAATGCCAGCCTTGAGCTACATCATAATCTCTTAAAATCGGCTGAAGAGTGTTTCCTGCTGTGCAGAAGCGCCCTCAAATCCATGCTCCAGCTTGGGGCAGGGGTTGTAGACATTTTCCGCTTCTTGGATGCTGCGTTTATCTCGAATGGGAGCCTCTGCTAGCACACTTTTCCCCCATATTTGAAGCCCCAATCCAGGCGTTGCCCATGTGTATTTGAGCTTGTGCAGAGGATTCCCACGCAGTTTGCTCAGGCCTGTGGGGATCACCAGTGATTGCTGCCCATTATTATGCCAGCGGCTCCAGGCCTGCCCCCAGCAGCAGGCCCATGTGTGGGAGTAGGCTCCGCTCCCAACTGTGATCACCCAACACATTCAGGCATGGTGCTCCTCCCGCTGTGGGTCGGCATGGGCCTCCCAAAACTGTCTCCGGCCCAGAGATGTCCACCGATCCTGGACGTTGTTGTGCAGTTAGCAAGCCGATTTCTGCATGGTGCCACCAGCCGGAGGCTCCAGCGCACAAGGGTGCCACCTCCAGGCAGCACTCCAAAACACGGATGTACAGCGAACTGGACGGCTTGTCCCTCCATATTTGCAGCACCAGGCTGTCCAGGAAGCACACAAAATGGCAGGAGGTGCGGGTACAGGAGGACATTGGTCGATAGAACAGGATTCAGCAGCTAGCGGCACGAAACTCACAAAAAAGGAGCCGGCATATTGGTAAGGATTTCGACCAAAAGATAGATATTAGCCCAGTCGCACAACGGGAGAGACGACTGTTCAAAATCTCTGATTCAGTCCCTCAAGTGCAAGGGTGATATTCACAGAGAACTGTTTCTCATGAAGGTGATATCCCCAGGAAGGTGAGGATTCCATCAGCCCAAGCTAGCAGCCACTGTTGAAAGCCTGACTGCTTCATAGCTCAGGACCAGGATAATACTTAGACATCAACCAATTGTCTTTTTATCTAGATAACTAACCAAATGAGTCAGTCGGGGCTTGGTGGAAGATTTCACTTCTGCGACGGATAGTATAACATATGAAAGTCTTATTATTCCTTCATGTTTATCGTTATGACCCTGTACTTGGGGTGCTTTTCTTAGAGACAAAAACAGAGGTCCAAATAGCAGCGTAGAAAGCCCTGCACTGAATTTCGAATGGATCTGACAAATAGCCACTCACTGCTACTTGGGCCTGGATATCCTTCATAAAGACAAAAGGCATTGGAGAACTTAAAAAGAATCACATCTTACTACTTCATAATGTAAGCGCCCACTTGAAGATGTCTTGCACCATTTTGTATTATATTGAAGGCACAGTCAGATGGGGGTTTCCTGGAAGAGACTAAGAATATATAGCAGCAAGCTCTGCTGTTGGGTCAGCTGTGCCTGGAAATAACAGAGATTACAGCACTTGAACTTGGCTCCAGGAAGATGGCAGCTTGGATCAAACAGGATCAAAACAAGTCACATGCATCAAAAAGAAACAGGTAGACTGTGGCACCAACAGGCTAACGAATGATGGTAGGAGGGGGCACTCAATACTATTAAATTACTGAAAGGCAGCGAATGCTGAGGAAGACTCCGCTCGATGAGGGAGAGATCAACGCTATTATGGAAGTGTTAGGTACAGAGCTCAAGAATTTAAACTTCAAGGTGAAAGAAAGTGAAAGTAGGCTCACTAACTGCTTGGTAGAACCAAAATGTGCTACAGTTCCCACAAAGAGATAACGCAGGAAAACCAACAATATAAAGAGCTATGTTTGAAGGCTATGGAAAAGGAATGACACCTGTCTAAGAGTGTCGAGTGTGCCAGATGGGATAAAGAAAACCAACGTTATGATGTACAGATTTGTGGAGAACATGCTCATGGAAACAGCTTGAAACAAAACCAGCATTACAGAAAGAGTACAGAGTGGGGAAGTTGAGAGAGGACATTGCATTACAAATCCTAATGAGCTTCACATGAATGAAAAAGATGTGGTGCTGCAAGAGGCTATCCAACGCAAACCCTATACAAGGGGAGAGAGTAGCAGTGCTTTCTAACAAGCTTTCACCTATGAGTGATCTAGAGAAGCTCCTTTAATGAGGTCAGAAAGCTTGCCAGATACGTCAATATTAAAACAGTATTATCCACACCACCTCTCAAAATCCATTTGAAATCTGTCATTAAGGAAGAACCCTCAAAAAAGGGAATGGAAAATAAAAAGGGTGCAATGCCAAGAAATTAGGTCTCCAGTAAAGCACATGGCCCAAATCCTGAATACGGCAAGCCAGCATTATACAGCGAAGGCTCCTTTCCCGTTTGATTCACGCAAGCATTCATTTATGTACATTTTGTTTAAACTTTGGGGCTATATACTTAGATTACTGTATTATTGTATATATGTAGTGCATTTTCAGTAAGAGCCCACCTGGGATTGACAACTTTCTGCTCTAACTGCAGGCCCTGCATGTTTATATAGTGTTTTTTTTCCATGACTAGATACACAATTATTATTTTCCAATAGGCCGCCCAAAGGTCGCAAAATTGGGGTTGGTGATTCCAATGCATTCAATTACCTTCACTTGTGGATCAGAATTCTCCACACGGCCTTCTAGTCAGTCTTGCACACAAACAAGGCTTGCACAGTCAGACTAGCTTGAAGAGTCAAGATGGCACTGCCAACCAATGTCTACTATCCTGCGGTCTGAACGGATTGAAGGTATACGAGAATCGGCAAAGAACAATGGTCTGGAGGGTTGTCCAGAGCGATTGCCAGAGGTTAAGATACATTTTAAACCTTCCAGCCATCACTTCTGGTTTTTCTGTAGTCTCTCAGAGTGGCACGGGTATGCCCAGACGTGGGTCCCGTGCCTGCTGGCCTAGAGACCTAAGCTACACCTTACTAATGATGCCCAATGAGGCAGAAACATGTCTGGGGCTGCTTGTGGTCTCATGCAGAAGTGGTGTGACCAAGTAGTTTGGGCTGGACTGCCCCTTTTGGGGTAGGATCAAGCCCAATTTTCTTATGGTTGTTCCCCTTTCTGGAATGGTTTGGCAGGTGAAGAACAATGGTCTGGAGGTTGCTCAGAGCAATGCCAGAGGTTAAGATTAATTTGAAACCTTCCAGCCATCACTTCTATTGTTCAAGGATATTTCTGTACATATATTTTACAGAAAAGTAGTAAAGAAATGTGGTAGGTCGTTAAAATTGAAGAGGTGCAGGAGTATAATAGATCACCTAAGCCAATATTCGTATTGTACAAAGCTGAAACGTTATCCAGCGAGGGCAAAAGGAAGCAACTGTGTTGCACCAACTGATATTGACAGTGAATGAGGAGAGTGCAAGGACAAGCAAGAGAGCAAACGGCCAAATTATAGCTTATGCTTCTACATTCATTAGTCTTCCAAAGTGCATTATAGTGATCAAGTGGCAAGTTTTATCATCATATATGTGCGTGCACTCATGTCGCAAAACATTTTAAGCACTCCATATGGAAATCACAATTCATTTCAAACCAATTGTTTGCACCAAACCATAGTGCATATTTCATGAGCTGCATGAAGATTGAGGTACTTTGACTGACATCTTTGCTCTTTTAACACCAATATGAATGCAGACAACAAATAAACGGTCAGGGACAAACGTGGTACATTGGATAACATGGTACTGGAATTGCCTAAAATGCTCGAAGTCCACAACCTTGTTCCTGAGCCCACTAGCAGGACGAGTAAAAGAGATCATGTGAAAGAAACTGGTCCTTTCCAGGCGCACGCATTCAGGAACCTAATTCAGGATTCAAAATGTCACGTTGCAGACCACTGGCCAGGCATACAAAGTTACTCACTTGATTCAATGTGCCACATAACAACAGGACACCATTTCCTGCTCACCAAGAACCAATTACTAATCCCCAATGGCTAGTGCAAAATGTGAGCCCTGTCTAGTGTACGATTTAACAGAATCACATCAGTCCAGGCAAGTAAAAGGTGTAATCAAAATAGTACACTAAATGAGTCTGGCAACAAAAATTACTCAACACAGGCACAACTCTGCAGTTATATTGCCAACAAAAGGCTCGGTGTTGGGCTAATTCTGTCTGAGTGTCTTAGGCTTTCCAAATCATTCGGACACCTTTCTGAAGAAACACAAAAAACAGGCAGCATCAATATTCATGTGCGCAAACAAGAGTCACAGATATGACATGTGCTGAATGCCTTTCATTGGCTCCCAGAGAGAATGCAATTCATCAGAATCGTATGCAGGGCTTGAAATTGTCCAAATGTCTCAGTAAGCCTGCCTAAAGGCCAGCGATCACAAATAAAATCCAAATTAACCGATTGGATGGTAAAAATAATAATAATAAATGCCCGACAGGCAGGGAGCTGCCTTACCCCAGCAAGGGTGGCACCGTGGATTCACCATCTGAATGGAGCACAGACAGATGCTTTTGATTAATCTAAAATTGGTACTAGCAGAATGAAATAGCTTTGAAACATTTTACCAGTAAGCAAACTGGATTTAACTCTACATCAAAGATGCCGGAAATCACTTTGACATACTGTTTATTTAGTTACACCCATAACAAAAGCATTGAATATGCCAGGCCTCACAATTTGTGTATGTTAAGCTCTAAGGATGCAAGTGAATTTTTAAGCCTAACTAGTAGCTTCGAACTTAACATTTGTACCTCTAAAATAGGTTGTTGTTGGTGGGACACTGAGAAAGTTGGAGAGATGAAAAATGAGAATGTATAGTTGCATAGAGTAGTGTGGGTGTAAAAACAGAATGTGAAGTATAAAATAATAAGATTCAGCTACAGATTCATTAAAACTCGCAAGCCCTGACTGAGTTGGAATCCATCCTGAATTCAAACAAAAAAGAGAAAAGGGAAATGTATAGATTTGGTGCAAGTTACTTATTTTGCCACCTCTGCACAATTAAAATTGCAGACAGTTTACATGCCAATATCCTAAGGGAGAAATCTAATGATAATCCCTCCCCTTAAAATAGTTCAAGGACGGGCTTCAAACCTATTATTGATACTTTCCTTGCCCAGCTACAAGTCCTAATCCGTCCACTAATTGGGTATTTGATCTTGGACTCTGTGGGTCTTAATAGAACACACACCACATTAAGATATTAACTTCACTTTGATGAGATGACCGAAACTCCTGCCTGTAATATTAAAATAATCAATTTTGTAACAAAAGCTGAAAATAGACTGCAATTTATCAGATTATTGTGAAAGTACCACACTAATGATGGTGTTTATATTGGTCATGAAGAATTGTCACTCTAATACAGAGATGGTTGCTCAATTGATTCTACCCCATGTAATTAGATGGATTTTTTTTAGGGTAAAATCTGATTAATGTATTCGAGAATAAAAGGTGGATTTGTCATTTTACTTGGTGTGGACGTGTATATTAACAGGTACCCAACAAAACAAGCTATGTTGATAAGTAATGTGTCCAAAGTATATTTTCCAGTTCTTGACAGTGATGTCTTGTTTTGCACCTCTGGGTATCAATAATGGACAAAGGCAACACCTGAAGGAGTAAAGATAAGAAGCAGCGAAAACACCTTTCAGTGAGCAGTTCAAGCTCTATGGTCGGCTTCATCCATCGGTTGATAAGAAGGTTATTTTCGTTTGAAAACCAGAATTGTGTTGCACGCCCACAAAGGAGTGATCATCCTGTCCTCTCTCTGTTCTCCTTATCTTTATCTGTCCCCGTCTCTCATATGGCCTACTCTCTTTTGTTGCTCACTTCACTCATTACTCTCTCCCTCTCGATCCTTCTCTACCCCCTCCTCTCCTCTCCTCTCCCTTCTTACTTGCAAATTGTTCTAAATACCGATTTTATAGTTTGATTCATATTTACTGTTTTGCTTCTACTGTTCCATGTTTTATGCGTTACTTGTTATCTGTAAAGCGCCTTGGATTAAGGCGCTATATAAAACAAAAATATCCTTTACGAAGCAAATTTCCCTCCGCTTCTCGAAGCCCTCAAGGCTGATCTAAAGAAATGGAAACCACTGAATCTCCTGGATGGGACGCCTAAACCTAATCAAAATGGTGTCCCTCCCGCGGTTTCTATACCCCTTTCAGGTCTTGCCCATCACAATCCCAGAGCATTTCTTCAGACAAGTCAGAAAGGCCATACTAGAATTTCTGTGGAATGGGAAGAAACCCAGAATCCCCTACGATGTTTTAATATTACCCAAAGTACCTAGGAGGAGTGGGCTTGCCAGACATAGAACGCTATTATCAAGCCACACAGCTCAGAATTTTAATCCCACAACTGCGAGATAGGAAGGACCGCCAATGGTTCCAACTGGACAACAACATTTTACCCACCGTAACTCTGGCAGAATGGCTATGGGTCCCCCGACTGAAACTTACGAGAAGACTGCCCAACCACCCGATACTGGGCACAATGTGGAACATATGGAAGAAGGGGAAAGCGATGTTGGGAGTCACCACGTGGCCTTCGCCCCTAAGCCATCTCTGGTCCCCCGGGATCAGAGAAGAAATCCCGGAACACGCTAGATATCAATCTTGGTTCGATGCCGGCCTCGAGAGAGTCGGTCAGCTGTGGAGAAAAGGGAAATTCATCTCAATAACGGAACTAGGGGAAACCCTCCAAATTCACCCAATACCAGTCTACCTGTACCTGCGACTGAAAGGCGTTTTATCCAGAAGGGAATGGAAGGCCACCACACAGAGAGAACTAACGCCCTTTGAGACGATCCTAGACACGACTGTCACCTCCAAAGGCCTCATAGCACGAATGTACAAGGCTCTAATTACTAAAGACGACACGCCAAACAGCTGTATCAAGGTAAGATGTGAAAGAGACTTCGGCAGAGAGTTCGACCAGCAGGACTGGGACAAAATTTGTGAGACGCCATCCAAAATATCAATCGCAGCCCAGTATAAATTACACGCTATAAAATTGCTCCACAGATGGCAGTACGATCCATACAGTCTGTCCAAAATGTTCCAGACCTCCAGCCCGGGATGCTGGCGACAATGTGGTATGAATGCTGACTACTGGCACATGTGGTGGACCTGCCCCAAGGTCTGCATCTACTGGCAAGAAGTCCTGGGATGGATCAAACAGCTGGACGGCATAGAGAGGGAATTGTCACCCCTCCCGATTCTTTTTGGTATTGAGGAAGAAGATGGCAAACTGATCAGGGTAAAAGGTCTAATATCCCCCCTGTTACTCGCGGCAAGAGCAGCCCTAGTGATAAAATGGAAATCCTCACACCTACCTGATAAAAAGGACTGGATACAGATCACCACAAACATTTACACAATGGAATAAATAACGGCAATACTACATGACAAAGCCGCACGACAAGAGGAAGCCTGGTGCGACTTCACTGCACAATATATCTCACGTTCAACCACGGATGACTCAACACAGCAAAGAAATTAGCACCCAACCTACGCCAACAATGGCAGAACGCCGAACGACCCATTGCCAACAACCCATGCCTGTCACAGACCAAGACCATACCGGAGATCGATGACCTAGACAATTGAAGATGAATGTCACGCAGCCTTCCACGATTCAAAGTAGCAATGCCTCGAAAGAAGGAGACTCGAGAAATTGGAGGGAGGGTGGGGGGGGAGGGGGGAGTGGCTTTCATTTTCTTCTTATAGGAACAATGAACGATAATGTTGTTAAATATTGTTAAGGTGGACTGGAACAATTTCGTGAAATAGCTCTTAATGCATAATATGTATCCACCTGTATGTTCGCATCCAATGTCAAAATTAATAAAAGTCAAGTTGAAAAAAAAAAACAAAATACAAATTTCAAAGGAAACACAGATAGCATCTATGGTTTAAGGACAGGAGGAAGAATCATTAATTGGGAAGCAAGAACTTGTCGAAGGAAAAGGAAAAGGGGACTAGCTTTTTTCCAAAAGGTTGAAGGTATAGGCAAGTGGAGAAACACGTGCGGGAGCCTGCCCCACTCCTAGTTCCTCCTTTGCTGCCGATTAGTTAAGAACAAAAACAAGAGTGGCGTTCAACTAGGTGTATGAGTAAGCAACAGGGTTTAAAATGAGCATACTAGGGAAGTCTGGTGGCCTTCAAGTTACACTTTTTAGGCCAAGTGCCCCAAAACATTCTTGCTTGACGCTTTAGATACTTCATCTATTTTAAGCTGACTTAAAGCACTGCTTTATAAACGGAAGACATTCCTGAAAGGCTCAGGGCACACGGTCCAGGAATAAAGAAAGCAACTTTTTGAAAAGTATTCCTGGCAATTTCAGCTGCAGGTTACAGGAAAGCATGACATGTTAAGGGAAATATAAGGGAGGGTGGTCAAGCTTACAAAATAGTCGCAGGACACTTTAGTTGTGGTGCCATCAGAAGCATTGTGGCACGCACGCTTTCAGGTGGCATAATTCAGCACCCCCTTTCATCCACACCCATGCACTTTAAAAGTAACTTTTGGGTTAAAAGGAATTTTAACATGAACACAGCACAAAATAATACTGTCCGTTATGCATACAGAGCATTGACCAGCTAGCTTTCGATTATAGACTGTCCTGGGACTTCTGAGGCCATATGCGACAAAAGACATGCAAATCTCTTAACTTGAATATGTATTGCCATCATCAAAAGTGACATCACGGAAAATAACACCACAAAAAGTGTCAGGAGTCTTTGAGACTCTAGGGCATCATTGGTTACATTAAAATAACTTTCTGCGTTTAAGCCAAGAGATAAATAACTTTGGGTGTGCAATATGTGAATGCTCCCTATTATTAATATGTAACAACTCTACAGTTCAGTAAACCATGAGGATGTTTTAATAGCAAAAACTGAAAACGAAATCACTTCTATAGACTCCAAGTTTTAGCATATCAGGCACAGTGAGATTAAACTATTTGCCCAAGATCACATACATTGCAAAACCAGGAATTGGGTCAAATATGCAATTTAAGCAATTGTCCACACATATATCATAAATATTTGTTGGGGGTTGGATTTCAAGAGATTAAATAATGCCTTTTGGAAGGCCTTCCTGCAACTTCTCTGGCACCCCACCTCCCCCCGAGATGTGTCCTGCATGCTTCAGCATGTCTCAAAGGACTATGCAAATTCGACCACATAACCACAGCGCCTGTATCATCTTAAAATCCTGCTGCATCATCTACAAGGCTGTCACGCTGAAATCCCCATGCTACCTCACTGAGAAACTCAGCATCTCTAGAGGACTACGATCCACCAGAGGCAAGGCCATGAGCAGACTTGACAAGAAGGAAAGAACAAGGCCATCTCTGTCTATGCCCCTAAACTCTGGAACCACCTCCCGTCAACATCAGATTGCCCCCTCACTTCTACAGTTCTGGAAGGAGCTCAAGGCCCCTCCCTCTTCAATGAATGGTTAGTGCCTAACACCTAGGTCCATACACTCTCCACCCTACCTGAGAATGGGTGATCTTCTCCCCACTGTTTCCTCCCCCGATTGCTTGTAGATCCCTTGCTACCAAATTGTCCCCCCTACCCAGTTATCTCCCGGCTCCCTTGTTTCTACTTCCTTCATCATGTTCCTCCAGCTATGATTATAAAGCACTGTTGCTTCCCAAAGGTAGGTCCACGTGCAAATAATACCCTAAAAATAATAAAATCATCACTCTTTACAGCAATGTCTTGAATCAAATCACATCCGAAAGTAAACTGTCATATACATTGTTACAGAAACATTGCAAACAAAAAGGAATGATTATAGCTTTATTTTTCCCCATCATGAATGAAAATTTACAGTAGCAACCTACAAAGGTATGCAAGCTTAAACGAAGAAAATGCAAAGCAATAGGAGTGATCCTGCAGAAAATGCAAAGCAATGAGGGATCCTGCTTGAGCCATTATTCAACAGAGCATGCTGCATTATGCTCCCCTCCCATTTATAATCACCCACCATTCCTGTCTCCTAATGGACAATAGTCCTTCCCAGGCACCCCTGTATCTATGCCCTTGAGCTCCAATATCTCTTTTTGTAAAGTAGAACCTCACAGGAAAGGTGATGGATGAGCTTCCATGCTCTTTGAACTATAATACGAACAAGTGTGAAGTCCGAGCTACGAATTCTTTCAACAGCTGATCCTACTTCAGAGGAGCAAAGTCTAGACTTTTACCCATCGGATAGACTGTGTACAGGACACGGGACACAGCCCCTGAAATCGGGACGTCCCACATACACGGGACTGTTGGCCACCCTTTGTGGAGGCATCATCTGGCTGAGCTGCAGGGGTTAACTGAAGACCTCCGAGATGGGTGGCTTATTTAGCACATGTTGCCGATACTGATCACCTAGCCTGTCCAACCAGTTCACAGCCCCACAACACTCCTGGACCTGTGCTGGGATGAGCGCAAGAAGATCCTGCACAAGCTGGGATTTGTGCTTTTTCATGCACGTACTTTACTTTTTTCAACCAGGCCCCCAGGTGAGTGAACCCTGCTGTTGGTGCACGGCTGCCCCCTAGATTTTGCCCAATAATCCACATTGCAGGCCTCGACCCAGCCCGCTTGCTGGCCCTCTCTCCCCCGACTCCATTCATCTACTGATCCCACTTCCTGGCTGCAGCGGCCTTCCCTTCCTCCACCACACCAACCATCCCGCCCACCCCTGATCCAATTGGTCAAGACGAAAGATTCTGCCCCATTTACAGCTCTCCCAGGGCAGCCCTCTGCCCGGTATCCCATCAGCTAAGGACCTAAGGCAAAGGACAGCTCCAATGTGACGACTTCTGATCGTATCTGCAGGTATCTGCAGGAGAAGCAAGAAGCCAACAATAAGTAAGTGAGGCAAGGGCAGGGACTGAAGCAATTACTTCATGCCTTGCTACCCTACCTCCAAACTGGTGTAATTGCATTTAGAAAATCCGCCTAATAGCATATCGATGTTCTAGTTGCAGTTAGAAAGACTGCCTAATAGCATATCCTGGTGTAATTGCACTTAGAAAGACTGCCTGGTAGCATATCTTCTTGTAATCGCATTTAGAAAGTCCGCCTGATGGCACATCTTGGTGTAATTGCATTTAGAAAATCCCCCTGATAGCATATCGATGTTCTAGTTGCAGTTAGAAAGACTGCCTAATAGCATATCCTGGTGTAATTGCATTTAGAAAATCGCCTGATAGCATATCTGTGTTCTAGTTTGCATTAGAAAGACTGCCCGATAGCATATCTTTGTGTAATTGGATTTAGAAAGTCTGCCTGATAGCATATCTGTGTTCTAGTTTGCAGTTAGAAAGACTGCCTAATAGCATATCATGGTGTAATTGCATTTAGAATGTCCGCCTGATAGCATATCCTGGTATAATTGCATTTAGAAAATCCCCCCCGATAGCATATCTGTGTTCTAGTTTGCATTAGAAAGACTGCCTGGTAATATATCTTGGTGTAATTTCAATTAGAAAATCCACCTGATAGCATATCTGTATTCTAGTTTGCAATTAGAAAGTCTGCCCTTCAGCATATCTTAGAAGTCCACCTGATAGCATATCTGTGTTCTAGTTTGCAGTTAGAAAGCCCGCCTAATTAGCATATCCTGGTGTAATTGCACTTAGAAAGACTGCCTGGTAGCATATATTGATCTAATTGCATTTAGAAAGTCCGCCTAATATCCTGGTGTAATTGCACTTAGAAAAACTGCCTGGTAGCATATCCTGGTGTAATTGCATTTAAAATGACTGCCTGGTAGCATATCTTGGTCTAATTGCATTTAGACAAACCGCCTAATAACACAACTTGATGTAAGCCCATTTAGAAAATCTGCCTGATAGCATATCTTGGTCTAATTGCATGTAGAAAATCCACCTGATAGCATATCCTGGTCTAACTGCAATTAGAAAGTCCGCCTGATAGCATATCTAGATGTAACTGCATTTAGAAGGTCCGCCTAATAACATATAATGGTGTAATTGCATTTAGAAAATCTGCCTAATAGCATATCTTGGACTAATTGCATTTAGAAAATCTGCCTGATAGCATATCTGTGGTGTAGTTGCTCCTAGAAGTGGTTGCATTAGAACATGTCCCTAATAGCATCCTGTGGTATAATTGCATTTAGAAAGTCTGCCTAACTGCGTATCTGTGGTATAATTGCATTTATAAAATCTGCCTAATAGCATATCTGTAGTGTTATCCACATTTAGAAAGTCCCTCTAAATAGCTTATCTGTGGTATAAGTGCATTCAGAATGTCTGCCTATCAGCACCTCTGTGGGGGTAGTCTACATTCAGAAAGTGTACATAATAGCATATAATTGATAGCTTAGTTCCGCTTAGAAAGTCTACCTAATGGCATATTTGCGGTGTTATTGCATTTAGTAAGTCGGCCTATTAGCTAATTAGATAACCTAAATAGACACTGTGATTTAGTTGTACGTAGAAGCAGTGAATAATCCCACCCTGTGGTATTGTTGTACCTAGAAACGGCGAATAATATAACCCTGTGATACAGTTATCATCCGATGGTATAGTTGTAGTGGGAAGGTGTGAACGAAACCATCCAATGCCAACTATAACACAGCTCAAACTAACAAAAGCATGAGTCCACCAAACCCACCAAAGACCTACGAAAGTGCCCTCCTCGTGCCCACCTCCCTTCCCGCCTGCCATACCATCCATACCCCCCACCAAGCCATCCTGCCCTCCACCACATCCCCCACCCACCCCTTATCCAAACACCAAGCCAGAGGAGCACGATGGCGAGCCAACCATCCTAAGACCACTCCTCCTCCCATCCCCTCCTCCCACCCGCCTACTCTCATCATACCCGCCTCCCCCACCCACCCAACCAACAGCCCGCCTCACCTCCCCTCCCAAGCACACCCATCCCCTCCTCCCACCCGTATACTATCATCATGCCCGCTTCCCCCACCCACCAGACCAACAGCCAGCCTCACCTCCCAAGCACTCCCATCCCCACTACCATACACCCCCCCCACTCCCATACACCCCCCACTCCCCTCATCAACTGCCACCATCATCCGCCCACAAGCCCACTCCTTCCCCTCCCTAAAAATTGCACGCCTTGCCCTGGCAAGAACCGTAGCCGCTTCCCTCTCCCCCTCATACCCCCTACCCTCTCTCACTTCAACCACAGCAAAAACACTGAAGCGGAAACGTACTTGGTCTCCCTCAATTGCTCAGTACTCATCGCCACTCCTGTCTAGACCCACCTCCTCATCCTCCCAATCTCGACCAGCATCACCCTCCCCCTGCCTCACCCTACCTAAAACCCTTCTCCCTCGATTTCTCACCGACCACAACCGAAACTCCAAATCCAGTCAACCCGTCAAGCCAGTCCAACCCTTCCCCGCCCAACCCACCAAATCAACTGCCCGCCTACTCTTCCCATCAACCACTATGCCCCCCACACAAGACCCCCATTTTCCACCACCTCCAGCCCCATCCCCACCTCTACAACTCCCTCATCACCCTCCTGTACCGAAGTTAATTGCATCCTTTTTAATGCCCGATCTGTAGCAAAAAACAGACACAGCATCTTTGACCTCCTCGCCTCTGACAAACCGGACCTGGTCTTTATCACGGAAACCTGGTTCTCTGACGACTTCGCCCCGATCGCCAATGAAGCATTGCTCCCAGACTACTCCCTCATCCCACTAAACCGTCCCTCTAGAGGAGGAGGAATAGCAATTGCCTTCAAATCTCACTTCCACGTGACGGTCATCGACAACCAGCCATCCATTCCTTCCTGCAAATCACTCCTCGTAAAACTCTCTCCCCCCCCCCTTTGTTCTCCCACAGCTTCCTAATAATCTACAGACCGCCTGGTTACAATAGACAATTCTCAAACAACCTCTGCGACTCTATTGCCACCCTCCAACTAAACCATCCCAACCTAACCCTCCTAGGAGATTTCAAAATATGGCTTGACATTCCCACCAACCCTATGACACACTCTCTGGTTGACGGCCTTGACGCGATTAACCTCCAACCCCACATAAATGGCCCGACTCACTATAAAGGACACACACTTGATGCCATCTTCAGCTCCCACAACCTGATACATATAAATCCTCCCACCCCCTCATCTGGTCCGATCACTTCATTGTCTCTTTCACCATTCGCTCACCGAACCCGCTCCCCTTACCCGAACCTCCGGATCTACGCAAATGCTGGAAGAAACTAATAATCTTTCTCGACCTAGCCAACGCACTCCTTCAGTCTCCACCCCCTACCTTCATACTCCATGAACAACTAACCCCCCCCCCCGACGCCTTTGACTCAACACCTCACTAATGCGGCTCACACCTTCTTGCAAACTATCAGCCTGCTGTGGCCTTTTCCCTAGATGGTTCACACCTGAACTGAAGACCACTAAACAACTACATAAATCCCTAGAACACAAATGGCGGAAAGACAAAACCCTGCTCAGCAGATCGACCTTGGCCCAGCACCTTCGCCAATACAAGGCTGAAATCCAGAAAGCATAAAAAGCCCATTATAATTCCCAATTCCTAAACTGTACAAACCCCAGCAAAGAACTTCACAAAATCATCACAGAATTCACCAAGCCATCATGCATCACCATCCTCCTGACCCCCTCACAATCACTGTGTGACTCACTCTATCTCCACTTTTACACCACAGCTCTCGAAAGAACAAATACTCTAACCAACAAACTCTCTCATACACCCACCAGGCAAGCCTCCCTCCATACCAACCAACCCACCGCCTGCGACCACTTTCCAACCAACGTTCGGCTCCTTCAGTCCAATATCAACTGACCGATTTCTCAAACATCTCTCTGCCCGCAAACCATCCGGCTTTCCGCTGGACCCTTGCCCAGTCACAACCCTCAAAGAAATTTTTGCATCTACCTGCGCAGGACAGCATGCAAGAACCATAATAAACGAGTCCCTTTCCTCTGGAATTTTTCCCGCACATTCAAAACTGTTCATGTCAAACCTCTTATAAAAACAGCTTGCCTCGGCCCTCTCGAGCCCAAAAACTACCGCCCCATCTCAAACACCAGATTCCTAGCCAAACTCATTGACCGAACCGCCTACTCCCAACTAAATACCTTTGTCGAAGCCAACAATCTCCTAGACCCCGCTCAATCAGGTTTCAGAGCCCAACACGGAACCGAAACCACCCTAACCTCAATCTGGGATGACCTTAAAAAAACTGCAGATTCTGCGGGATGCGCCGCATTAATCCTTCTTGACCTATCCGCCGCCTTCGACACAATCAACCACTCAATCCTGCTTGACCGCCTCCACTCCCTAAGAATTCATGGAACCGCCCTCAAATGGATAGCATCCCTTCCTCAATAATAGGAACCAAATAACCCTACTCTCCACATATTGCTCCCAAGCCCGACCAGTCGACACCGGAGTTCCACAAGGAGCATGCCTATCAGCCCTCCTGTTTAACCTCTACATGGCCACCCTCCCAAGAATAATTCGCTTACACAACATCCTGTGCTACAACTACGCCGATGACACTCAACTAATTCTAAAACTTCTAAACCCAAAACCCAACTGCCGACCAGACCTCGCCTCCTGGACATAGATCTCTGAATGAACACAAACCACCTCTTGCTAAATCCCTCCAAAACAGAAATCATGGTATGTGGCAACACCGAACTTCTTCCACACCCACTACCATGGGCAACTCGCCGACACCCTCTAATTCAGTGAAAAACCTTGGATGCACCCTAGACTCTGACCTAACCCTCTCGCACCAAGATAACAATGTCTCAAAGTCCTGCCACTACCACCTGAAAACTCTAAGGCGCATTTTTCCATACCTCTCCTTTCCCAACAGACTCTCCGCTGTCCAATCAATTGTTATATCAAGACTTGACTATGCTAACCCCCTCTACCTCGGAGCGCATGCATAACAACTGAATAAACTACAAAGAGCACAAAACGCTGTAGCCAAACTGCTACTAGCGCTTGGCCCAAGAGACCACATCTCCCCAGCCCTCAAAACTCTGCACTGGCTTCCGGTTGCCCGAAGGGTCACCTTCAAAACCTTATGCATTTCTCACCGAGCACTGCATAAAACCGGACCTCAATATCTTCAAGACAAACTAAAACCCTATCACCCGGCTCGTACCCTAAAATCAAGCTCAGCCGGCCTCCTAGTCATACCAAAAACAAACTCAGTCAAGTTAGGTGGATCATCATTCTCCGCCTTGGCCCCCACTCTGTGGAACGCACTCCCACCCCACATCCGACTCACCGAAGACCTCCTGTCTTTCCGCAAACTACTGAAAACATGGCTCTTCCCCTAAAACCGACCCGTGACTCAAACTGGAAAACAGCAACTCAATGACATTAGCCCAAAATGCCAGATCCTATATAACAATCCAGCATCATGATCCGAGCAAGAATTCGAAAGATAATAACCGCTACGGTAAACTAAAAAAGGTCAAACGAAATAGAATGAGTAAAAAGGATCATAGCAGTGAAGTCAACAGAAAGATTTAGTTGTACAAGAGCAATAAAACGGTTGAAATTAATGAAATGGATGAAATAAATGTATAGGACAAGAAGATCAAAGTGGACGAGAGGAATAAAGTGGATAACAGCAATTCAACTAGCCCAAACGTCTAGATCATAAATAACAATAACAAATATCATTCCAACATCTTGATTCCAAGCGATAAATCGAAAACCAATAACCTCTAATGTAAACTAAAAGGACAAACAAAATAGAATGAGTAAAGTGGAACAAATCAGTGAACAGGTTAAAAAATATAAGTTGTACGAATGCAGTAAAGTGGCTGAAATTAATGAAATTGATTAAATGAATGTAATGGACGAGAGGAACAAAATGGACAAGAAGAATAAAGTAGAGAGGATGGAAAGATGAATACATGATACGGATGATTGCACAGAGTGCATGAAACGGATATAGGGCATGGTACAAGTGAAACAAATAGACTAGACGATTCAAGTGCATGTAACAAGTGTAGTGCATGGGACAGATGGAGAACATGGGACGAATCGAGTGCATGCAACAAATGACATGAGTTGAACGAATTACGCGTGATGAATAGACGAAGTGAGTTGACCAGATGAAGTCGCGCCTTGAAACACTTGTGTATAGGCGCGTTACAAATACCATATCATATCATATCATAAGTCGGTAAAGCAGATGAATGACCATGGAGAGGATGATGTGCGTATAGCGGATGAGAGCGTAAAGCGGATGAGAGCACAGAATACATGAGAACATGGAGCAGATGAGAGCGTGGAGCAGAGGTAGGCTATGGGGTAGATGATAGCATGGAGCAGACGTAGGGTTTTGAGCAGATATAGGGTGTCGAGTGGATGTAGGGTGTGGAATGGAAGGTGTGGAGCAAATGTAGTGTCTGGAGCTGGTCTAGAGCGTGTAGTGGATCTAGAGCATGGAGCGGGCATAGAGCGGGCATAGAGTGCGGCGCAGGCGAGTGATGTATACGGTGGAACGGGTGATGTAGGTGGAAGGAACGGGTCAAGTATGTTGAATGGAACAGATCTAGAGTGTGGAGCGTGTGTAGAGTATGGAGCAATCGGGAGATGTATGTGGAAGGAACGGGTCACGTGTGTGGATGGAACGGGTGAAGTGGATGGAGCAAGTGAAATATGTGGGAGAAATTAAGTATAAGGTTTGAACTGATGAAGCATGTGAGTGGATCGGATGGTGCAAGTGAAGTATGTGGCAGAAATGAAGTATAAGGTTTGAACTGATGAAGCATGTGGGTGGAACGGATGAAATGGGTGGAGCGGACGAGCTGGGTGGAGCGGACCAAGTATGTGGAACGGGTGAGGTATGTGGAAATGGATGAAGCACGTGGATGAATCGGGCAAAATGGGTGGATAGAATCGGGGGAAGTGGGTGAATGGAATAGCAATGTATGTGGAAGGAACGGGTGAAGTAGGTAGAAGGAACAGAGAAAGTGGATGTATGGAACGTGAAATGTATGGAACAGGTGAAGTGTGTATGTGGAAGGAACGTGTGAAATGTGTAGAAGGAATGAAGAAAATGGGTGAAAAGAACAGGGTAAGTATGCGGAAGGATCGGTTGAAATAGGTAGAATGAACAAGTGAAAGTGGGTGTACGGAACGGGTGAGGTGTATGGATGGAACGGATGAAATATGTGGAAGGAACAGAGAAAATGGGATGAGGGAAAGAGTGAAGTATGCGGATGAAACGGGTCGAGTATGAGGATGAAACGGGTCAAGTAGGCGGATGGAACGGGTCAAGTACATGGATGGAACGCACGCAACAGAGCACGGAGTTGACACTGAAAGAAAGAAAAAAAAGATTCTAGAGCATAGAACGATCTGTAGTGCATAAAACAACCGAAGGTTATAGAATGGCTGGAGTGCATAGAATGTTTTGGAGTGCATGGAACGGCTTGCACTGCACGGAACGGCTGAAGTGCATGGAACTACTGGAGTGTGCTTGATCTCAAGATATAAACCACCTTATCACATTCTCCACGCTCACTCTCTCCTTTACACCATCACTCAACTAGGACACAGCGATACTATGACACCATTCGGTATAGCTGACTATGACACCATTCGGTATAGCTGCTCTCATACCATCACCTGCCACATACTCCCCACTAAAACACAGCTGGTACACACCTTCCAGCCTAGGCGTTCTCCTCAGACCTAACGCAGCCAGAATCGGGCTGGATAACAACCTTGCCAGAACGAACACATACTCTTAATCTCCCAACCACCACACCTACCGCTAAGAAGCAGCTATCACAGGAATGCAACACCGCTGCACACATATCCAGTGCTCACACGCACCTTATGACTCTCTCTCTCTACTGACTTGAACTTCGGTTCCCGAGGGTGTTCAACCTACCAACGCCTTGAGATCATACCAGTGGTACATAAGGCGCTATATAAATGCAAAATAAAATAACATAGGCAAACTATTTTTGCTTCCAATTACTAACAGTCACTATTCTCGCACAGGCATGCCCCACTCTAGGGTGTTCGACCTTCCTACTTGGTGGGAATGTATGTATACAATAAACCAAATTCATTTGGATTATTGTTTTACTAAAAACATTTTGAAGGAGGCCCTAAATTACTATTGTAAGTAAATTACACTGCATGCTAGTATAATGGGAGCATTAACAACTAATACGTTTATTATTTTTTGTGTGTAAAGAATAACTTACGTAATTTTAAAACGTCAGCTGGTGTTCAGTGCATGCTTTTTAAAAGTGAATGTTGCAACTTAATGATAACTGGATGCATGCACCCACCATAAATTATCAATCCAAATGTATCAGAATTTGCCGAAAATACAATTTCTAGCCCTTCACTTGATTATAACCGTTTCATTTTTCCGTTAACTCCACACTTTGTTATTAGCCAAATGTGCGGCCACACCCATGCATGCATCTTCTTTCACTTACAACTTGAATGACACTTTGCGAGGGTGTTCAACCTACAGCACGTTGGAACCATACCCATGTTTAAAGGCACAATACAAATGACAAAATGAAATGACATGAAAATGAAATGCACCGAGAAACTTCGCCCAGGTTTCACAGAGCATTCTACATAGCATCCTGTTAGCTTGCTGCAACAATTGGGCAGTTGTAAAAATACCACTACATACAAAACTACCAGTATGCATTAGCCCAGTACATGCGCTCACAAATTATACCACTTACAGGGACCAAGAGACACCGCTCAATCCCAGGGGTTTCATTTCCCAAATACAGGCATTTTGAAAATTGGAGTTTTGGTAAACTTCAGATGTATAAAGTGCAGTTAAACAGGCTATACCAACGATTTATAAAGAGGAAGACAACTGACAAGTAAAGATACAGTAGTGTTGCTGTTAAATGAATTCATCTTTTCACCCAGGTATTTTTAAACACATGCATATAATTTCAGTGATCTTCGCCCATTTACAAGCTTAACATTCCACGGGCCACTCGCCGCGTTCTCCTGCAGTCTTTGTTTAGGAGCGAATTTCATTTATTCCTGGGCCGCTTTACTATTAGTATTAATCACCAGACCGCTCTTCACTTTCCTGCACCCGATTTTCGTCAATGCCCCAGCCACGCGTGTGAATTATTATCCACTGCCATGCTGTCTTTCGGCTCTTGAGACGTTCTCACTTCTCCACCTATGCTCCCTGGTTTCTGTCCGTAAGTATGTCAATCTACAGTCACCGGTAGTTATTTACTTTAACAGTAACTGTGTGTAACACTATACAAACCCACCCGCTAACACCGGCCTGGAAGGCGCCATCTTGAACCGGAAGTGATTCTTACAACTCAGTGTAGTGACTGCCTAGCGTCTATTAGAGGAACGGCACTAGCAACGTGTCTTCATCACGTGCCTTAAGTGTTATGTTTTCGTCGTGGCAGTATTTAAGGTGGCAGGGATTTGATCTCGTCATTTTACTGCGCTTCCACACCTGCAGGAGATATTTTATCTTATCAGATTGGGAAGGAACTGTCCGGTGTAATTTCGCAAACCTCAGAGATAAAAACGCCAGTTTCCCTGAGATTTTGTTTTCATTTGTTGCTATGAATCAGGTTGAGATTCGGATTTATGGTACTTAGCAGAGGTGTCTTACCTTTCCATTGGACTCGAGGATCACTTATACATTGATCTCCTGTGATCCGTCCACAAACAATTTACCCATTTGGGCAATTTGCATAGACCAAACCTCTAGTCATATAAGGACGCAATGTGCTGTGAACCCACAGTTGCATGTGAATGCGATATTGCCCCACGAGCACGTAGAAGCAAAGAGTATCGGGTGGCAGCTCTGATCTAACGGACATGCAAATGAGGGACAGGCCACCGTGGTATATATTACGGCTTCTCTGTCACACCTGGCTCTTTATGTTATGTTTATTTATACTGCACCCAATACCACCCAAGGACAGTCTCCAGGCACTCTGGTGGCTCTGCAAGAAAGAGGGCTGGTGTGGTTAGTGAGGGAAGAATGATAGACTAGCTCCAGAACCAGGAGGAACTGGCATCTATGTGTGTTGGCTTGCAGATGGATAGGTTGCGTGCACTGGCTTGTATCCGTACGGGTAAGGTCCAATGCCTGGGATGGTGTCTGTGTGGTTTGTTGTGTTGAGTATGTCTTTGTGTTTTATATGTAGATTGCTGGTATTTAGGGCTGTGCGCACTGGCTTGTATCCATACGGTTAAGGTCCATTACCTCTACGTCCACTCTTCCGCGTCCCAGTACTCAAGTATGAGGTGGCCCTCCTCCCACATGAACCCCTTTTCTATTTTTATTTCCATTAGCCACGCCCCCACCACCTCCCACCTCTGGGCATAATAGCCCACTACCGCAGAGCCACAACAGTTCAGTTAATTTTTGTCCCCCTACCATGGAATAGCCAGGGGATGGACCGTTTATGACGCCTCTGATGTCGAACGACCCCTGCTGGGCAGGGGACCGTTCAGTCATGGCAACGTTTGTTCTGGAGGGTCCCTGCTGGACAGGAACCTTCGCTGGCATAGCCGAGGATGGTGGTTGAGGAGGCCCACCCCGGTCAGGGGCGGGCCGGATGTTCCTGTCCGCAGAGCGGATTGGATTGCTGGACCTGCTGGCTCGGGGTGATTGCACCCCGGTGGAGGTAAGGAGATGGGGGAGAGCACAATGGAGCTTGGTTTTGATATGATTTGCACTTCTTGTGTTGGGGCTCAGGCCCCTTCCTTGCCCTGAACTTGATTGCTTGTTCCCTGTATATGTGGGGACACGCATCTGTTTGGCATCATTGTGTGGAATGGTTGTTGCTCGGCAACACTGATTTCCCACGTTTCTGTTGGGTTTTGGAAGTGCCCTACTATATGGGGTTTCCTGACTCTGAGCCTCTGCCGACCCGGTCGGGGGGTGCTAGACCACCTCCACCCCAGTTCAAATGCACGCTCAAGAGAGGCCTTCCATGCCTCGCTGAGATGAAGGCTGAAATCGGGAATGGACTGAACCTGACAAGACTGCGGTACCCACATTTTTGGCTAAGTTATATCCCTTACAGGGGGAAGAGGCTGCCATTCCACAGGTCGATGACATCATCCCTAACGTGGTGGGGAGGTATTCTATGTCTGCAGAGGATGCCATCAAGGACCCAACTGATAGGAAGGTGGACCGCGCCTTGAAGAAGGCTTATGGGGGTGCCCATCTTGTCTTGCATTCTGCCACATACTCCTCCTACACGGCCGAAGCTGCATTCAGGGGCCTAAAGACTGCCATCAAGGCTGCAGAGGATGGCTCTGACCCGACACCGCTTCTACAGGCGATCAAGGCTCAAGTGGAATTTTTGTCAGACCTTGCGTATGATGGTGTGAAGGCTGCTGCCATGTCCAAGTATCAGGTAATATTATCCCCATATATATGGTCGCCGTACATAATATTGCCGGGAAAAGGTTGTGGCGATATCATATGGGTGACCATATATATGGGGATAGGGGCAGCCAAAGAAAAAAAAAGGGTTTGGGGGTTGCGGGGGTGTCCCCCGCATGTTCCATGCAATAATGTCCCCACAAAAAGCGGCCATTTTTCGGCGATATTTTTGCATGGCGATATTTTTGTGGGGACATTATTACATGGAACCCATGTCCATGGGTTCCATCGTCGCGGGTCACAGGCACCTTCACACCAGGGATTAGAGGACGGACTCTCAGCGGAAGTCTACGGCGATGAAGATTCCCTTTGAAGGCCGCATGTTTTTCAGGGATAACCTTGAGGACAAGGTGCACAGGGTTTTTAAAGCTGATAAACATGCAGGGTAGTTGTAGAGGAAGTCAGCTCCTGCTTCCAGGGGGCCTGTCACTTCTAGGCACCCCTGCATTCTAGGGGTCCCTCTAGTGTACAGGGTCGTTTTGTGACTTGAAGGAAATGGTGCTCCAGTCAGATCTCCCCGCCACACCAGCAGAAGTCCTAACGCCAGGCCAGTTGCGGGTCAACTGAAGTCCTTGTCTTTCTGGAGATGCCTGGGTCAATCGGCTGGGGTGCTGGGGGTACAAGCTGTAATTTGGGCCCCCTCCTCTTCCATCTGGCACAATTCGGACGTCCCTCCCCAGACACCCTGTCAAAAGGTTGACTATGCATCAGGCCCTACAGGACCTGCTCTCCAAGAGGGTCATATGACTGGTTCCACAGAGCGAGCAGGGTCTGGGAGTATACCCCATTATGTTTCTGGTGCCAAAACCCTAGGGGGGGTCATACTGTCTTAACATTAGACCTCAAGTCCTTGAACCTTCACATTCAGACTCAACGTTTCAAGATGGAATGTCTTCAACTTGTTGTTCCGCTAGTGAGAGGCTTGGATTTCCTGGCATCCTTGGATCTACAAGATGCTTACTTTCACATTGCCATCTGGCCCTCTCATCAGAAGTTTCTCAGGTTTGCTGTGGGGAGGGGTCATTTCCAGTTCTGAGCCTTGCCATTCAGCCTCAAATCTACACCCTGTGTCTTCACCAAGGTTCAGGGATTCAGGTTTTTTCATATCTCGACGACTGGCTCCTGAAAGCCCGTTCAGTGGACCTTCTGCTTCGTCATGTAGAGAATACCTATGCCCTCCTGCACTCCTTGGGATTCCTCGTCAACTGGAGAAAGTCTCACCTACAGCCCTCTCATGACTTCAGTTTATCAGGGACAGGTACTGGATGGCAAGGGGTCGGTGCTTCTTCCACTCGCAAGGGCTTGGAAGTTGAGGGACTGCCTGGTTCTTCTTTCTCGGAAGGTGGCTCCGGCCAGAGACTTCCTTCAAGCTCTTGGGTAAATGGCGGCCTGCATATTCCATGTCCCCTGGGCCAGGCTTCATCTTCGTTCCTTGCTGCTCGTCCAAAGGTTCTAGAAGGAATCCTCTCTAGACTTCAATGCCCCGATTCCAGTGGTTCCCTCCCTCCGGGACACGCTCCAGTGGTGGCTCCATCTGCCCAATCTTCTAAAGGGGTTTCCTCTCTGTCTGCTCTCTCTGATCATCATTACCACAGAAGCCAGCGAGTTGGAGTGGGATGCAGTGTCTTTGGGACAAACTCACCAGGAACTATTGTCCAACGTGGAGGCGTCCAGGTCTTCCAACTGGAGGGAGCTAGCGGCAGCCTTCGGTGCTCTAAGGGCCTTTGCCTAGGTGTTGCAAGATGAGGTGGTCCTCTTGCTATCAGACAATACTACCCTGTTTGCCTGTGTCAACCGTCGGAGGAGCTCCCGCTCATGTTTCTTGGGGACTCTGGCCATCCCTCTGTGTACCTGAGCAGATACTCACCTTCTGTCCTTATCGTCCTGTCAGAGGTCGGGACAATGTGGTGGCGGACTGCCTCAGCAGGATGTTCCCTTCAGAGGATTGGGTGCTGCGGATTGTGGTCTTTCAGAGTGTGTGCTGGATGCTGGGGTCTTTCGATTCTGCATCTATTTGTCTCCCTGCTGTCTGCCAAGTTTCCCCGGTTCTTCTCCAGGTTCCACTCCCCGGGGGCATGGAGGATGGATGCCATGGCCTCGCCTTGGCCAGCGGGGCTTCTTTATTTATTCCCTCCCCTTCCCCTCATCCAGAAGTTGCTGCCTGGATCAGGGATTCTCAATCAGAGGTTATCTTGGTTGCTTCTCTTTGGCTCCGCAGGTGTTGCTTCCCCCTCCTGCTGGACCTGGTGATTTCACCCTTGCTTCCTCTCTTAGGGGGTCTAGATTTGGTTCTCTGCCGACAGGGTGGTGGGCCCAAAGAACCTGGCCGGGGGGCTTTGAAACTGAGAGGGCTTGTCTAGTTTCTGTGAGTCTCACTGTGGAGGTGTGTCCTTCATTCAACATGACCAACGTCCTTCCACCTTGAAGGCCTGCAAGCGTCACTGGGGGCACTTTATGTCCTGTGCCTGGCTCAGTGCTGTTCCTCTACATTGAGTTCTGGGACTCCCGTCCTACAGTTTCTCCAGGAAGGCTTCTACATGGGTCTCTCTGTCTCCACCCTGCGTGCTCCTTGGGCTGCCATCCGCTCCTTTGGGGTACTGATGTGGGTGGTCACTCTTTGGTGGGGAGACTTCTCAAGAGTTTCTCTTTGGCCAGGCCTATCTCTGCTTCTGGGTTGCCCCCTGGGATCTCCCCTTGGTTCTATGGGCTCTGCTGTCCTCTCCTTTTGAGCCATTGAAGGAGGTGCATCTTAAGATTCTGACCCTTAAGACTGTCTTCCTGGTGACTATCACCTCACCGCGGAGGCTGGGTGAGATTGACACCCTCTCCTACAAAGCGCCCCATCAGTGGTCTCCCCTGATGCCTTTTTCCTTAAGTGTCACCCCTTCTTCCTTCCTCAGGTGGTTACCAAATTTCACGTCTCACAGGAGATTGTCCTTCCTTCCTTTTTTCCCCCTCTCCCTCCTCCTCGGAGGAGGGCCGCTGGTCTACTCTGGATGACAGGAGGGCTGTCCTGGTTTATTTGGAACGCAGTAAGGTCTTCGTTCCTCCTGCAGCCTATTTGTAACATTTGGTGGCCTTACCCCTGGGGTGAAGGCATCTGTGCCCACAATCCAGTGGTGCAGGATGCCATCTCCTTGGCATATTCTTCTGTGGGTTCTCTCCTTCTCGCTGGGGTACAGGGCAGGTCTACACGGAGGATGGCTTCCTCTTGGGCAGAGGCGTGTGGGGTTGATATTCAGGACATTTGTCGCCCCCCATCGGGTCTGACTCTGACACATTTATTGATCACTACAGTTTGCACCTCCACCGTAAGGAAGCTGGGGCATTCGGGGCTTGGGTCTTGAGTGTGGCGCTTCTGTGATTTGCTTTTTGTTGATACTGTATGCTGAACAGAAGAGCGACAGAGTGAAGGGTACCACTCCCTTCAACACACAGGTAGTGCTGGAAAACCTGCAGAAGGCTAGAAGCTACTTGAACTAGCCATGTATAAGCTCACTAACAAAATGAGAAAATACTGATAAAACAAAGTTTATTCTAAATCAAGAAGCATAGTAAAATCGCAAATGAGCAAGTGGAGATCATTGTCTTTCACTATACATAAATCATGCAATTCAATACACGTAGTTAGAAACAGATACAGTGTTCTATGTACTGTAAAACATTAGCAGCACATTTCTACTGTCGACACATATTGTGTGTTTCTAGTTCGGATACAATTTCCCAACAAATTCTCTGAGTGACACAATTTGTATAATGCTCCGAACTTTCCTCAGGACACAGTGGGGCGGTGTTGTCGAGAGACGTGTAGAGAAGGTCTAAACAAAGAAAACCGAGTATAAGATATGGTAAAAAGTCTGATCTAAACCCTATTGGATAAGGTGGACAAAGGACTGCAGGTTGACACCTACCTAAAGATAGATGAAGGCATCTTGGAAAACTAATGATGCCAGCTGTCACATGTGCCGGTGTATATTCTCAGAAGCTCTGGAGGTGGCTACAAAGGGTGAAGGAGGTTTATGATTAGCCGTTGGTGATATTATAGCGGGGTGTTAATCCCCTAAAAGTATGAAAAACGTTCAGTGTTAGAAGATTAGAATTTACCTGCTTGTAAGTAATAACAAAGGTAAAGGAATTCAATTCAGGTTCGTTAGGAGGTATGCAGGACAAAACTGCACATAGCTTGAAGGCAACAGTCCTCAGCTGGGTCCTAAATGGGACATTTCGAAAAAACCGAGTGAGAAAACGACTTGTTCATACTAGAAACGTACAACCTGCGTTTGAAGATGAGGTTGTGCTGTAAGAGGCATTCATCTCAGCACCTGCGAGGCGATGAAAACTTGCTTTTCAAGTCTGGGTTAATCAGACGGTGCGCAGTGCATTGCAGGGCAATGAGAGAGCCTCTCAGTGTAGTGCCACAGGGAGGGCTGTACAGGCATCGGCAGAATACAGGTGAAACGAGCTAAACGGCAGTGAAGCAATGCATAAACAGTTTCACTAGCCGTGCCGTGGGACGTGCGAGTTGCCTAGTAACTTCTACTGTCAGGCATATAAGCACAACTCAATCATAGATCTGCCGAGGTGAGAGTCGAAAGAATCGGGGCTGTGGAAGCAAGGGTTGCTTAGCAACTCTTCGGGAGAGGCATTCGAATGGACGTGAGACGATCAGGCTTCGTAAATCTAGCTGCCGAAAGACACGTGCACTTGGAATTCTTTAAAACATGCTGATAGTCAAAGGTGATGCGTCGGGTGCCGGCAAAGATGCCTAAAACTGAGATTGAATGGGGAGATACTTACCCGGCGGCCGGGAAAGAGCTGTGTAGAAATGAATCAGTGGCCCAGTCGTCACAGTCTGGCGTGGACGCCAGTTTTTTTTGGAAAACCACACTAACTTTATAGACAATGGTTTTTAGCGCATGACAAACTGGAACTGTATGTATGATACGACTGTCATGCCTGCGCCATGGGCGCATACATTTGCGATCAATATGGACTTAATTTTCCATTTGCGAGACTTTGGTGCTTTTCTATTTTTCCCAACAAACTACACTTACCACAATGCACTTGGCTATAACCATCTATTCCTGGCCATTCCTATTCGTCATCTTCAGAACTACAATCCCCAGAAGCCCTAGGGATTTGCTCTGCTTCCACCAGCTCAGGAACAGAGAGGGAGGTGGCCGATTGTCTGCAGGTGTGCTGAGCCAGGTGCAACCAATTAGCCTGCCTCTGTGCTGGGCAGGGCGGTATAAAAGCTGCTGCATGCAGGGGCTCAATCTCTTGCATTAAGAGTCCTTCCAGCACCTTGTTGCTTCGAGCTACGGATCTTGTATGCGCTTCCTCCTTACTCCAGCTTTGGATCCAGTGCCCTGCCGGGCTCTCTACATTGCAGCTGATCACGCTCTGCTGCTTTCCAGCTTCCGCCCTTGCACTGCCGGGCTCTCTGCTTTGCTTTCCAGCCTGCCCCCTTGCTCTGTCGGGCTCTCTACATTGCAGCCGATCTCGCTCTGCTGCTTTCCAGCCTCCGCCTTTGCCCTTCCGGGCTTCTGCCTTGCAGCCGATCACGTTCAGCTGCTACCTTCCGCCATTGTCTTCCAGGCTCCTGCCTCGCAGCCGATCACGCTCCGCTGCCTTCAACCTACAGCCTTCGTCCGCTGGACTTCCAATCTAGCAGCCCTCTTCAGTCCTCTGCTGCCTGCTACATTCATCTACCCTGCTCCTCTGAGCTTACTCCTTGCTGCCCGGTCCTTCTGGCTCCTTGCCGCGCAGCCTGCTTCTCTCCGTTGCCAACAGCCCTTGTACTCGGGGCTTCCTACCTTGCAGCCGATCACGCTCCGCTGCTTGCTACCTACCTTTGTCCACTGGGTTCTCAGCCTAGCAGCCCTCTAAAGTCCTCTGCAGCCTTCTACGGTCAGCGGCCCTGCCCCCCAGGGCTCACTCCTTGCTGCCCGGCCCTTCTGGGCTCATTGCCGTGCAGCCTGCTTTACTCCGCTGCCCTAAGCCCTTTCCCTCTGGGCTCTCTACCTTACAGCCCTGCTCCTGTGGGCTTGCTCTTTGCTTTCCTGCTACTCTGAGCTCTCAACCTTGTTCCCTACCGTCCTCTGCTATCCAATCCTGTTATACAACTTTCCCTTCATTTCCTTCTGCTAGTTTGCTATCGACTTCCTTTTCCTGGATTTGTCTGTTAGTATCTTCTCTTGTACTGTTTGTTGACCCTTTTGTACAGAGCTTGTCTGTTGGTTTCCGTCAGGCAACCTCTGCCCCTTCCCTTGTCTCGTTTCTACATTACAGACACCAATAGCTGTTGTTCCAAGCTATGAGCAAACAGCGTGGGCCTCTGTTATAGCAAACTGTTCAGAAGGCTAGAGTTTTCCTAAGGTCCGTGGAATACTCTTTTCCTATATCTGCATACACCCCTAGAGGGAATCCATTCTGTTGTACTTTATTCCTTGCTACACTTGTTTACTCTTCGTTCTCATTGCTTTCAGCTGTGTGTGTACTTATCTGTCCACCTTACTTCGGCACTACTACCCAAAACTCTTCCTGGGTGTCCTGTGCCACTCTTTACAGGGTGTCATCTCGTGACAACAACTTCCAAATAGTAGGGGTGCGTCACAGCGCGCCGCAGTGTCATTCGCATAAAAGGGTAATCGGTGCAGAATAATCGCAATATATAACACGATTAGGAAATACAATTTGAAAAAACAATATGAAAAAACTATTTGAAAAAACAGCCGGAACCTGATCTAATAGAAGAGCCATTGCCACAATGGGGAACAAAATGGAGGTCAGGGTGCCAAACTGAATGGCTCGTAGTAGTCATGGTGTAAAACAAGAAATGTGGTGTCAATCGGGAGGAATTCGAAAAATAATAAGTTGAAAAGAGTTAGAGGTGCTGTCGATGAATGGGGCTCAACAACATACACACTGTGTGTCACGTTTGGCATATGTAATCATAACAGTCGGGCAAGAGAATAATGATCTTCTTTACTTAGTGATCTCATTAGGCTTATGGTTCATGTTGATAAAAGATTGAGACATGTTGTGTTATTTGTCACAGATGGCGAGTTACAAATTGCTAGGTGTATCACAATAATTACAATGTACTAATAACCGATAAGCCATGATACAGTGTACACAGGACATTACCATCAAAGAGAACCAATAATAACCCAGGGCATGTCTGAGAGATGGTAAAAAATGCTCAGTTATTTGATAGCATGAGGCAGTTGCTCACGGCATACATTGTGATCCCAATCTGAACAGTGGGGTCAAACAAAGGGATTCCAATAAGTTAGCAATTGTTTAACATGTGAAATCGAACAAAAAAAAGTTCATATCTCATTTAGCCGTTGGTTTGTATTTATTTTATTTATAAAGCGCACCAGGCCCAAGGGCATCCAGGCGCATCACTTAGGTTACAACATGATAAAGGCAGAAATATCATTACAGTAATTTACAGTTATATACATACACAGAAAGTACAGGATGAACAGTTTCGTATTTGCACAAAGGTGGGTGGTGGCTATCGAATGAAAGGAGGCTGGCGAGTGGTCGGGGGTGAGTCTTGGGCGGAAAGCCAGGTTTTAGCCATGTTTTTGAATCTCAGGAAAGAGGGTTCCTCTCTTAGCAGATTAGGAAGCGAGTTCCAGAGTTTAGCGGCCATTACTGGGAAACTGGACCCGCCAGCTCTCTGAAGGTTGAAGCATGGTATGGTTAGGCAATTAATCTGAGCAGTTCTGCGGGGTCTGTTAACGCTATGGAGAGCGAATCTGTTAGCAAGGTTGCTGGGTGCCTGGTTAGAGAGGCATTTGTGAGTGAGAGCAAGTGTTTTCAGGGAGATACTTTGTGATACTGAGAGCCAGCGTATACTACGTCTGGTGTCTGAGATATGTCGGTTCTTGGGAATATTTAACGCAGCTCTGATGGCATTGTTTTGGATAATTTGTAACTTGTTTAAGTTACAAAGGTTGGTGCCTAGATAGAGGGCATTAAAATAATCTATTTTTGACAGTACCAGTGTCCTAGCTAGTATAGTGCAGTTGGATGGGGATAAGAAAGGACGACTGGCTGTGATCAACTTGCAGGTGTAGGCAGCTGCAGAGGCGACTGCGTTAGTTTGCCTGGCCATGGATAGAGTGGAATCAATGTAAATACCTAATGTTTTATTATCGTTGGAGACCTTGATAGTGTTGCCATCAATGGTGAAGGAATTAAACAGGGGGTCTAGTTTGTTAAGTCTTTGGTGTGAGCCGAGAATGAGGAACTCTGTCTTTTCATCATTCAGACAGAGTCCGTGCTGCGCCATCCAGGCTTGGATGACTTGATAGATGGAATTCACAGCAAGAGAGTCAGTTGTGTAGTAGTTGTGTAGCCAAAACCCAGACAACCAGAGGCTTGCATTGTGTTTCAAGGATGCCAGCAACCCTCCCGGGTGAACGGCAGAGTTGGGGAGGCGAGGCCAAGCCTGTGGTATTAACCTTGACTCGTGAATCAAAGCCACAGAGAGCAGAAAATAATACACACAACCGCAGAGTTAGCAAAAGACATGAAAGGCCAATTTGTGTCAAGGAAAGATTGAAGCCACAACAGTGAATCTCACAATTCAAGATAGCGCGTGCGGATGATACGCGAAAGAAAGCAAACCTGTAGTGAACTTTAAAGTCAGCGGTAACTATGAGGCCAGTGATACCGAGTAGCAGAGTTATCCGGCAAAAGGAAACAGCCCAATCGAAAGTCTCTGCAAAATGTTTGATGTTTGTTATAAAGCAACAAAGGGAACCCTTGTGGATAGGCGCGTTACAAATGCCATATCATATCATATCAATGAAATTTGAAATACGCGATAGTCAAGATTAGCCCAGACGAAAGGGGAAGTTAAAAGGGATTGTTTTAAGAGAAATACTTTTTTGCACTTTTCTTATTGTGTTGTGGAACTATCCAGACCAAGAGACACAGGGGCAAATTTCATAAGAAAGAGCTGAAGTGAAAGTTGAAGTGGTCCTGGGGAGGTTTGTGGAAAAGCCTTGCACATTCGAAAGTCTTTGACATCGGTGAAAGGTCTAAGCCTGACTGAGGGAGACATAGAACATGAAATAAGTTATGGGAAGGGAAAACCTAACAAATGTGAATAAAGCTTGGGGAAGGGAACCCCTACAAGTGCTGTGATTGGGAGGTCCGGGCCCGCCCAAGGGCGATCTACGTTCAATCAAGTACTTTTGTTCAGTGAGAATAAAGCTTCGGGAAGGAAACCCCTGCAACTGCTGTGATTGCGAGGTCTTAACCCGACCAAGGGAGATCTACGTTGAATCAAGTACTTTTGTTGAGTGTGAATATAGCTTGGCGAAGGGAACCCCTGCAAGTGCTCTGATTGAGAGGTCCGAGCCTGACTGTGGGAGACCTACGTGAACTATTGATGCCTTGAGAGGTCCGAGTCCAACAGAGGGAGACCCACGTGAATTTTGTTGAACTATAAAACAACTTTTGGGGGAATTCAAGTGACTCTAATGTGGAAGGCCAAACGGGCCTCGACCCATGTTTTGAACTGCCTTATTTTGATAACCTGAGCCAGAGTGTGTCATCCTGTCTACAGGGGCCGCCTTGCTCCGTGCTGTCCAATGTGGGGAGGAGAGCTGACTCAGCCATCTTGATCCTTTATGTTCTAACACTGACTTTCCTTTGCATACATACACATTCCCCTTTACATACTTTCTGTATAAGCAATAGGGCAGGCATTAGTTTTTTTTGTATAGGCCATTATGGTTTGACATACTGACTAGGACTGTGTTTTTTTATCATTTGATGGTAGAGACTACTCCCATTATAGCTATGGGGCAAAGTAGGAGTTTTTTTTCCAAACCTTAAGAATTTAATAAAGGTTTTGAAACTTGTACCTCTTGTGTCATATGCATCCTTGTGTTACCATGCCTTCCTTACAACTGGTACTTACTTTGACAACTTCTACAAAACAGAGTTGCTATTGGGTGATTCTTCTCAAGTGGCACCGCCTAACGTACACCCAGTCGACGTGGAGGAGACATAACCCCTGATATTGTCATGGGAGATGAAGGGGGTGGAGCACAAGTGGATGGCAGAGCGCACCATCAACAGGGACAACTGACACTGTTGAGTGAATTCAACATAGTGGGGGCCCCATCCAGCCTTTGGTCTCCGTGGACCTCGTGGGTCGAAAAACTTGAGCTATACTTCGACGCCGACGAGGTCAGTGATCAGGCGAAACGGCTGACTATGCTATACCCTGTGGGTCCAGCAGTACAAAAATTTTTTAAGACACTTAGATGGCCCAGAGATCCCTCATATGCAACTGCCATCGAGGTACTAAATGAGTACTTTATGCCCGTCATTAACCTGGATTAATAGCGGTTCAGGCTGAGGTTAGCAAAGCAGAACGATGGTGAGAGTCTCGACGCATTCCATGGAAGACTGAGGCGCCTTGCAATATCATGTGTGTTAGGAAACGAGAATGATGAGATCAGGCAGGAGGTCATCTTTGCCTGTAGCTCCGCCAAATTGAGGAGGCAGGTCCTCAGAGAGTCCGACATAACGCTGGCAAGGATCCTGGTTATAGGGCATCTCGTGAACTGCTATGGATGTGTCAATGTAGAAGATGAATCTGGAGAAGGTCTGTGTGGTAGGGAAGGCACAGGGAAGCAGGTCCTTCAGGAAAGGTGAATGGCCCACGAAGGACATTGGTGCAGGAGGTGCCACATCCTGCCCCCAGTTTGGATTAGACCTACTGCACGCTCATGAGTGTCTGGCCAAAGGACACACATGTGGGAGGTGTGGAAAGGCAGACCATTTTGCAAGGGTCTGTCAAGCACCATCACCAGCTACTCCCTCAAGGGAGTATATCTGACCAAGAGTGGGAGGGCCACAGCCCAGACCATGGGTGGCTCAGCTTGCGCCAACAGAGGAAAGAAGGTCCATCTGGGAAGAAGAAGATGAGGATGTTTTCTTCCTGTTTTGTGCACGGGAGGATGAGCAGGAGTTTTACCAGAATGAGTAGGAGTTTTAGCATCAATCCAAGGGGAAAGCTCGATAAGGAGACTGGGGGAAGACTCCATGACATAAGCGGATTGAGAAATTTGACCCAGGGATCTAGGATCACCATTTAATGAGAGCACTGTTGTCCCAGACATCAGAAGGGGTGCACAGACTGGAATGCATCCACGGTTGTAATGTTAGTTCGCATGTTTGATGCATATGGTTATTGTTATGTTTAATAATAATAATTTAGCATTTATATAGCGCTACGAACCCTCAGGTATCTGAGTGCTGCTTATTATTACCCACCGTGTGTGGTGCTCATTTATCGACCTCGGAAGGATGAAAGGCTGAGTTGGGCCCTGCCTGGTTTCGAACCTGGGTCAGCAGGCTCTGCACAGATGTCAAAGCGATCGCTCTACTCTTTGTGCTATCAGACCGGCTGTTGGTTATGGAAAAGGAGGAGTGTGGTGGTGTCCCCTTTAAGAATCCCAGTCATGAATACGTCATGACGTACCCTTAATAAAGGGAGCCTCATGCCAGCACATGCGGCAGTACCATGGCAGACTCTGTCCGGCAACTCTGTCTCCTGCTCATTATTTCATCGTTTACAACATGTGCTCATAGCCTTTATAGGTGCCTGGCCCGTGTGCCCACAGACCCATCTGCTGTGCCTGGGTGATCCCAGGAAACCCCATAAGCCTGTGTGACCCCAGGCTGTCGTGCAGTGGATCCTTGTGATCACTGATCTGAGTGTCGGAGCAGGGTGCCCCTGCGCTGCTCCAGCCGCGTGAACGCGTGTGCCACCAAACCCTGCTGCGTGCCTACAGCATCTGTTTGGCGGCCCGGGTGATCCGGAGGGCCCTACACAACACAGGTAACTTGACCTACCAACAAACCGCCCTCCTTCATCATAAACAAATAGCCACACTTGGGCGACTGCTAACTGAGGCGGAACCGCTTGTCGAGTGTGGGTTGCTTTTGGCTGGATGATCGGCCACCTATTAGCTGCCTGCTGCTGATAATTATTGCAGCGTCATGTGTAGGCAAGTGTGTTTACAAGTGTAAGGCAATCTGCAGTAGCTGAGGAGAGCCTGTGGTTATCCTGTGCTCGTAAATCGGTGAGTAAAGTTGTGAAGTAAGGCGAGTCATTTCTTTGAAATTTAAATTTGCATATAACATCAGCATTGAATAACAACTCAATTTGCCTGGCCAGCAGAAAAATAAAAAAGGTGGCTATAATCTATGATCAGAAAAACTGGCACAGCATGGTAATCCCCTAAGGGGCTTAGTAGTTATGTGTAATGTGGGTGGGGGATGGCAAAGCCTTGAATAGCCCCCATGCATCGGCTCGGTGGGTATGTATTGGGGAGGCGGTGGGATCTTAACTGGCGCATTGGGGTTGTCAGTGGGGGTGGGAGGTGGGGAATCAGAGTGAGTGGGGGTTCTTCTGGCACATTGAAGTTGTTGGTGGGGGTAGGGTTGATTGGGGGGAATGTTTTTAGCATGTTGGGGTGGCTGTTGGGGGTGAGGGTAGTTGGGGAGGTTTGGTTTTATTGTTTGGCTTGGTATGGTTTATATCGCACATCAGTCAGCTTGACAGACACTGTTCACTGGTATGGGGTCAGGCAGGTGGGTAGGTGGAGGTGGACGCCAGAAATGTAGTCTGTCTATGCTCTATTTCCCTTTAACAAAGTCTTCGTTGCCACTGGATGCCGAAGCCTGTGGGGGGTGGAGAATGTGTCCCTTGGCTGTACTATTCCTTCTTTGAGGTGGGATGACTAATAACGGAATTACGTGTATGATGTTGAACGTTAGCGGTCTTATTTGCCGCAGAGGCATCATGAAGACATCACATTTATACAGGAGACTCACCTGACTCCGGCAGATTAGGCTGGATTTGCTAAAGCATGGGGATGTCACAGATATTTCTCTTCATGCTCTAGTTACTCTCGGGGGGTCTGTATTGTAGTTAGAGGAGAGGTTGGGTTCTGCTGTACTGAAGTGGTTTGGGACACGGAAGGGAGGGTTTTAATTCTCACTGGGTTGATCCAAGGGAGGGGATTCACGCTTGTGAACTATTATGGTCCCAACACTGACTCAGTTGAGTCACTGGAGTTCATAGAAAGTCATCTACGCAAGTACTCTGAGAGTGTGATCTGTTGGGCACGCAACTTTAACACTGTAAGCAATTGTACACTGGACAGGACATGATCCCCCTATAGAAGCGTGCCGAAGCCATCTGAGAAATTGGGGCAGATCTGTGCGAACGAGGGGTTGGTGGATATTTTGAAAGTTGCTTCATGGCGAGGGGATATATGTTTCAGTCCTCGTACATGGCTCAGCCTCTAGGCTGGACTTCTTCTTAGTCTCTGCCGGAGTGTCCGGGTGGTTCTCCTCATTTGAGATTCTGGCACGCACACTGTCTGACCATTCCCCTGTGCTGGCGTTTCAATCTGTTCCTGGGAAGTTACATCAAGGTAGAAGCTGTTTATTTTTTAAATGAGGGTCTACGTACCACTGTGTTTGGAGAGGAAATTAGGGTTGGGGTTATCCAGTTTTTTCAAGAGAATGAGGGGACTGTGTAACCGCACTCCACCTTCTGGCAGGTTTTCAAATGTGTGATCAGCGGGCTCTGTTTGGCAAAGGAAGCGGGGGTCCTTAAGGCCGTAAGGATGGAGCTGGCTGAATGTGAAGCTCGATTAAAAGAGTTGGAAGCTGATGCAGGGTGAACGATGGAACGCAAGCTAGGTTTCGTGAGGAACTAAAGCTCTACCGAGATGCAGTGGAACGTGAGGTTAGGTTCCTCAATAAAAAATGCAGCTGGGGCGTGGCTAACTGCCATGTAGAGCGGACGTGTCTCCTATGAGCTCCGCGCCGATGTGCCATCATAAGCTGTTTTCATGTATTTTCGCTAGCTTTTAAACGTTGCAACTTGCACAGTTCGCCGCCGGATCCCATCCGCAATCATTTGATCCGTCGGCTGGGGACAACTAACACCGTCATATGCCGAGTGAGCAGTGCCGGAGCAGAGAACGAAAATGGCGGCTCCCGCGTCCTGAGTCTCCAGGGACCGGAGCGCGCCTGCACCGCAGAGGACGTCGCCCACCGGAGCGCATAGAGGAGCCGGAGCAGCCAGCCTGCACCGGGGTCGAGGGAGAGAAGCGGAGCAACTGTGCTCGCAGACGGAGCGGGCCGGCCCCTGGGTCTCCATCCAGCAGTGTCCTGCCCGTGGAGCGTGGCGGAGCCCCGCAGAGCCCTGACAAGACCAGCGGCTGGCCGGTGCTGTGAAGGTAAGCGGGGCGGGGGGTAACCAGCCCTGACTCGTGCTTCGGGAGCGGAGAGATAGAGGACCCGTGGGCGCATAGTGCTCCGTCCCCCTGCTGTGGGGCTGGCCTCCCCGAGTTGCTGGGACCTCAGCCCCCTCCCCCCCCCGCCAACGCGAATCTACATCAGGGAGAGTCGCAGGAGTGGATCCCAGTAGTCCCCCGTCGCCTGGAACCGCCTTGCGCCCTGCAGTCGACACCGAGGGCGGCCCAAGCCCGGCGCATTGTGCACCCACAAGAACTGGTGAGCCCACGGGCGGCCATAGTTGACCCGCCGCCCAACATTGACTACACCCACAGGACGGGGTGTGGGCACTGCGCAACTCCCTGACCCCGCCACCTGCCACCTCGGAAGTGCGGAGCCCCACCTTGGCGCACAGAAATCACTGCCTAAAGGCCCCACTGCTCTCTCACCACGGAAAAGGGGTGCCACACAATTGTAATACAGCGAGGGATCAGAGCATGACCACCTTCGAGCAGCCTGCGTATTACCCCTTCCTTGACATCTGAAACGGGCGCTGTCTCCCGCCTCACTGGGCCGAAGCTTCTCCCCCCTCTACAGCGACCCCTGGGTCCCCCTGGGACGCCCGAGCAGCCTCACACCTTCACCTCGGCCCCGGGCAGTACTGCCTTGTGGGCCCCGCAGCAACAGTGAGAAACACCCCTCCGTGACTGTGACTAGTGGCCTACCACCTGCGCCCCCGGCGCCCTCGGCGTGAGTGGACTGTGTGCTCACAAGATGGCTGGTAAAAACGGCAGGCCAAAGCAGCGACAGACCACCATGGACACTTACGCAGCCACGAATCTCCGAACCTTGAGAGCTCGATTAGAGTGACCACAGACGTTCAATCAGACCCTACGGCAACGGCGACACCCGAACTCAGTAAAAACCAGCTCCTCAAAGCCATCAGACTACTCCAAACAATGATGGAACATAAAATCGATTCCGTTGCCATAGACCTGTGCCTCCTGCGCCAGGATGTCCGCTCCTTAGCCGGCAGGACTGAGGTGCTCGAAACACAAGTTAAAGAAAATACCAAATCCAAAACGCACCTCCTCTGAGACGTCGACGAGCTCCAACAAAGGGTCAAGAACTTGGAAGATAGGGCAGAGGAGGCGGAGGGAAGAGCCTGTCGTAATAATATTCGTCTCCTCTGGCTGCCGGAGGGTTCTGAGGGCTCCGACCCCACTAACTAGGTAGAGAACCTCCTGCTACAGGAGGTGGGAGCTGGTAAACTCTCCCAAGGCTTCACCATTGAAAGGGCCCACAGATCCCTCGCTAAGAAATCTCCACCGGGTACCCCAACCGGGCCGGTGATAGCAAAAGTTCTTAACTACAAGGACTGAGAGGTAATCCTGGCCTTTTCCCGAGCAGGTGGTCAAATCAAACGGGACTCCGCCACAATCGCTATCTACCCTGATTATACCTTCCAGGTTCAAATGAACAGAACCCAGTTTATACACACGAAGGCCAGATTCAAGGCAGCTGGGTTGCGTTATATGCTCCTGTACCCTTCAAGACTTAAAGTGCTGCACAACAATAGGGGACACCTGTTCGACACTCCGGCACAGGCCAGAGACTGGATGGACGGACTGCAAATACCTAATGTCGATGGTAGAAAGCGGAAACCGAGATAACGTTTCTCCCGCCATCTCGATAGGAATCATGCAGCCTCTACCCACCGCCGGCGGGCGAATTGAGCTTCCACACAGCTGATCAGATCCTTACATGGAGACACTGGAGTCAAGGTTCACTCCACCCCCTGGAAAATTTCTTCCCTTTTTTGGGTGTACATATCCACCCGTAGGGCACCTGGAGACCTATGCACGGTCCTACGGAGCAGAAACGGGATTGTCATAACGAGGGTGACCTCGCTGGGCTAGTTCTATGTTTGAGTTGTTTGCAGTTAAAATGGGGGGTGGGAAACAGGGAGTTATTATTACAGTTGGGAACTACAAACGGAAATTACCGAGACCACGGAAGCCCTCGATATGCATTGCTGCACTAACTAGATCCCGAGTCCTGCTGGCCCCACATGTCCGTCTACGTAACACCCATGGCTGACACAGTAAAGATTGTTACTTGGAATGTCAGAGGCCTGAACAGCTTCGTCAAACAACGACGCGTCCAATCCTACTTGAAGAGATGCAGGGTCGGAATCGCCATGCTCCAAGAGACTCACCTAACTGCCAAAAAGCTAGATGCCCTGGCCAAAACCTGGCGTTGCACCCTAGTGGGTTCCGCTTACTCCTCCTATGCCAGAGGGGTCTTGATCTGGATTGCCCCCACGGTCCCCTTCAGGCTTACTAGTACTAAATCGGACAACGAGGGGAGGATGGTTGTGGTTTGTGGCTCTATTGAGGGCAAAGAGCTATGCCTAGTTAGTACTTACGCACCCAACCACGACGCAACTGTCTTCTTCCACTCCCTCTATACACGGCTCACCCCATATATGGACAGAATTATGATATGGGGAGGCGACCATAACTGCACCCTTGACCCTCTACTCGATAGATCCGACAATAAACACGATCACCCCTCCCCCCCGGCCAAAATACTTTCCAAACTAGTCCAACAATTGCAACTCAGTGATATTTGGAGGGACCAGCACCTGGAGCAACGCGAGTACTCCTTCTACTCCCCACCACATGTCGTGCATACCAGCCTAGATTATATTTTTCTCAGCCAGATACAACAGTCTGCGTTTGTTGACGCGCACTATTTGCCGAGGGTACTGTCCGATCACTCTCCCCTGTTGGTCACCTGGGAGGTGTTCCCACCAAGACCCCCCATTCCCACGTGGAGATTGAGAGCTGAAGCCTTACTAGATACAGCATTCAGAGAGCGCATAAGAGACGGTACTGAAGAATATTGGCAGAACAACCTTCATAGCGTTAAATACATGAGCACCGCCTGGGAGGCATATAAGGTGGTCATGAGGGGTGAGATGATCGCAGTAGCTGGGGGTGCCCAGAGATCCATCACAACCCTGTTGGAACGAGCCGAGAGAGACCTGTGTGCCCTCGAGGGCAGGGCTGACCCATCCCCTGATCATTTACTTAAAATTACCGAACTTAGACAAACCTGCCTAAAGCACTGGGAAGCCCTAGGTAAACTAAGCTACGCCAAACACACGGAAAGAGTCCATGCCCTGGAGGACAAACCCAGGAAACTCTTAGCCTGGCTCTATAAAAGGGAAACCCCCAGGCCACCCATTTGCCACATACTCACACCAGACGGCACTGCCGTGCATACCCAACAGGAAATTAATTCGGTTTACTCTAACTACTATCGCAACTTGTACTCCGAGACCCCCCCTTCTGACACAGGGATCGAAGACGCCCTCGACGTCATCAACTTGCCTAAACTAGACTCGCATATGGCTGAGACCCTTGACGAGCCCATCACTCCCGACGAGGTCAGGGTGGTAATTAGATCGCTACCAGCTGGGAAAACCCCAGGCTCGGATGGCCTCCCCGGGGAGTTCTATAAAACCTATGAGGAAACACTCGCCCCGATATTAGCTCAGGTCTATAATGAGGCCTTGGAGCGTGGCGCCCTCCCGGATTCCCTGAGCGAGGCCGTGATAATACCCCTACTCAAACCAGGGAAGGACAGGGCAGATTGTGCCTCATACAGGCCCCTCTCTATGCTAAATGTAGACTGCAAGATCCTCACAGCACTGCTCGCTAACAGACTACGCAGAGTGATCCCACTGTTGATTCACCAAGACCAAACCGGATATGTCCCCGGACAATCCATCACTGAGAACCTGCGTAGGTTACATCACTTCATTTATAGTACCGAGGGAAGACCACAGAAACTTGCAGTGGCGTCACTGGATGCCACCAAAGCTTTTGATTCCGTGAGGTGGGAATGGCTATATGCTACCATGGCAAAGATGGGAATAGGCCCCGTATTTCTCAAATGGACCCAGCTGGTTTATGCCAACCCCACTGCAAGGGTACGAACCAATAGAACCTTTTCTGCGAAATGGTCCCTACACAGAGGCACCCGTCAGGGTTGCCCTCTGTCCCCCATGTTGTACATCATTGCCGCTGAGCCTGTAGCAGCCTACCTGAGACAGGAATATGGAGATGGGGGGCATTAAAATAGATGGAACGACTCAACTCGTCTCTATGTACGCTGATGACACCCTCTTGTACTTACAGGACCCTGAACACCTCCTACCCTACATTCTTGAAACCCTGGACAGCTTTCACAAGCACACTGGGATCCAGATTAATAAGAGTAAATCTTGCCTCTACCCCCTAGCTGCACTACACAATGAAGATTATGGATCTCTCCCTCCCCTAGACCTCGAATAGCAGGCGACATTGTTCAAATATTTGGGGATAACTATACATCGAAACCCCGGCACGGAACATATTCTTAACACCGTTAGGGCCAAAGACTCTCTCTTAAAATCCATGGAGTTTTGGGGGCGGCTCCTGCTTTCGGTGGCCGGGAGGGCGGGCCTCCTTAAGATGGTCGCCCTACCCCGCCTATTGCATAACTTCACTAACATTCCCTTCTACATCCCCCCGCGCTCTTTAAAGACCTCAACAAACTCTGTAGGGGCTTCCTCTGGCAGGGAGGCAGGCACAGGGTGGCATTGGAGACTCTCCAGAGACCATACGAGAGGGGTGGGCTGAAGATCCCCAATTTCGAACTCTACTTCCTTGCTAGCCAGTTAAGACACATTGTGCGGTGGATGGCCGATGAAAGCACAACAGACATTCGCCTCCTCCAGCCGGCCCTCACCCAGCTATTACTTAGGGATTTGCTGTGGACCAGAAAGAGTGCCCTCGAACATTGCCCTTACCTCGTTAAGTTGGGGATCCGACTCTGGAAAAGGGCCTGCAAGCTAGTCGGGTCCGAGGATCCGTACTCCCCACAGATCCCCATTGCAGCACTCATGTCCAACCATTCCTGGGGGCAACTTGAGACTCGTACACAATGGGAGCCCTTCGGGGTGGCCACACTGGGGGACCTAATCCAAGAACAGGCGGTTTTGGCCTTCCCGGATCTCTGCGATGCCACGGGCCTCCCGGCCGGGCAATTTCTGTTGCACAGAGCGGTCATAAAGGTCTTGAATAGGAGATGGCCTGTCGCTATCGACCAGACTGATGAAAACAAATGCATCGAAACGATACTGAACGCTGCTGAGGGGGGCCACGAAACCTCACGTATCTACGAGGCCTTACTATGGGGCTCCACCAAAGATGACCTCAAATGCCGGGACAAATGGGAGACCGAATTAAACCTTGTTTTTGAAGACAAAGCCTGGGGTGATATAACCCACTGCCACAAAAAAATCTCCCGAAACGCCCGCTTACAGCTCATCCAACTGTATGTTATGAACAGAGCGTACCTCACCCCGGAAGCTATATCAAGATTTACCGGTGCGGGCACCCAATAATGTCCCAAATGCAGTGAGCCCAAGGTTGGTATCACCCACATGTTCTGGGGATGCCCAGTGATTAGAGAATTCTGGACACAAGTGAATGAAAGAGTGGCTGGTGCAGACATTGACATTGAAGTGGACAAACCCTTGGCATGTATCCTGGGCGGGTATAGGCGCAGCAGGAAGAATAAACCCCTCAATAAGCTTAGAGACCTTATATATATAACGGCCAAAAGGCGTATAGCCATGGGGTGGAAAAGCCCCAGAGGCCTGCTTATGCCCCTATGGTGGGGAGATCTTGCGAAGTGGATCACAGCCGAAACCGCGGCATGGGAGACGGCGATCCAAGTGCAGAGACTTGATTCTAGCGAAGAGCTACACCGTTGGGTGGCCTTAACAGTACCCCTGCTCCATCCAGAGTCGCAGGAAGGTGAGACAATCGGGGAAGGCGACCCAGGCCCGGGCATGGACTCATGATGAACGAAGAACTAACCGTGGTCTTGGAAGGGGAGAGGAGGGATGGGTGGAGGGGAGTTGGGGACTTTATTTTTTTCGATATGCTTGACCTATTACCACTGATGCCAGTTTTGTTATCTTATGTTATGAAACTAATAAAATATATTAAAAAAAAAAAAAAGCGGCTGTGAGGTGATGGTGAAGGCCAGAGGACTGGGTCCTTACTGGCACACATGGTCAAATTGGAGATGGCAAGGTCTCACATACCTGCAATCGTGGATCGTACAAGACGCTTGGTACAGACGGACAAGGAGATATTTATTTATTTATTTATTTAGCGCACAGACAGCCCAGGGGCATTGTGGCGCTGTTACTTGCAGGAACTTAGTTACAGGGGTACAGGATTGGTAGCAGTCGTTGGCACATTATGATTGCTACAAACAGATTAGTCATTACAGCTCATGCATCTTTGGTTATTACATTACAGGCAGTTTATTGGCAAACATGGTTCTGCGAGAGACCTTATGTGAAGAGGATAATTTTCATAGCTTTCCGGAAGGCAATGAGGGAGGGCTCACCTCGGATTGTGGGAGGTAGGGCATTCCAGTGTGATGGTGCGAGATAAGGGAAGCTGGATCCTCCAGCTCTGGCTCTTTTTACTAGTGGCACACAGAGCATGTTGGTATATGGTGACCTGGTTGGCCTTGAGGAGGAGACGGGGCAGATTCTTTGTGAGAGGTAGACCGGGGCGGTGAGGTGGATGCACTTGTGGGCCAGTGTCAAAGCTTTGAAGATGATTCTTTCCTTTATTGGTAGCCAATGGGCTAGTTTTCTGGCCTCAGAGATGTGTTCTCTTTTTGTGATACCTTGGGCAGCGCGGAGGGCATTGTTCTGTATGATTTGTAGCCTTTCAGGGTTTTTGTTGGAGGTTCCTAGGAAGAGTACATTGCAGTAATCTAGCCTGGAGCCGGTGATTGCTCTGGCTATGTTTGTGCAATTCTCTTTGGAGAGGAAGGGTCTGACTCCGTTGATCAGTTTGGCGTGGTACGCAGCTGAGGAGGCTATTGTGTTGACTTGTCTGTCCATGGAGAGGTTGGAATCCAAGTAGACACCAAGAGTTTTGACCGAGTCTGAGACAGGTATTTTAATGGAGTCAATGGTGAAATGGCTGAATTGGGAGTCTAGATTTTTTAGCGTGTCGGGGGAGCCTACCAGGAGGAGTTTGGTCTTGTCGGAGTTGAGGCATAGTCCATTATATGCCATCCAGGCTTGGATGGTGTTGTAGAGGGTGTTGAGGGTCAGTGAGTCAGTGTCATAGTTGCCAGTGAGGGTGAGGAGGATCTGGGTATCGTCAGCGTAGTTGGTGTAGGAGATACCCATGACGTCGAGGATGAGGAAGAGGGGTCGTGTGAAGATGTTGTAGAGAGTGGGGGAGAGGCAGGAGCCTTGGGGCACACCACAGAGGATGATGGTGGGTGAGGCGGAGGCTAAGTCAGAGAATACTTGCATGGTTCTCTCTTGTAGGAAGGACGTGATCCATGCTGTGGCCTCAGAGGAGAATTTAGCGGTGGCATAGAGGTGGTGGCATAGGACGTCATGGTCTACGAGGTCGAAGGCCGCTGATAGGTCGAAAAGTAGGAGAAGTGCTGGTTTGCCCATGTCTCTGCCGTCGTCCTTCTGGTTTTTCAAGTCAAGTAGCGCGGTTTCAGTCCCGTGTTTGGGGCGGAAGCCAGATTGTCAGAGACCTAAGAGTTTATTCTCTTCAATGAAGTGCTGAACCTGCAGATATGCTGCTTTGTCCAGTATTTTGAGGAGGAATGGGACAGTGGTGATGGGTCTATAGTTGTTAGGGGATGTGGGATCAAGAGTTGGTTTTTTTAATAGAGGGCGGACCCAGGCTTCCTTGAGGGAGGCAGGGACTTTCCCCGTGGCAAAGGAGGCATTGACAAAGGCTGTCAGGAAAGGAGCTAGTGCTTCAGTGCAGTCCTTGATGAGGGTAGCTGGGCATGCATCACCTTTACAGTTAGAGGGTTTGATATTCCTCATTATGTTGATGATGTCTTTTTGCTGTATGAGTTTGAAAGAGAAAGGTTGGGGGGGTCGGATGCTGGCGGGGGGACAGGGATGTGTGTGTTAGGCATGGCTTGTTTAGTGGCTAATATATTCTTTTGGAGGAGGTTCAGTTTGGCTTGCATGGCAGTTTGTATTTCGTCGCACCAGGCTTTGTCTTTGCTGAAATTCTGGGGGGCAGGAGTGGGCGTCTCTAGTTCCCTGAAGATAGCAAAGATTTCTTTAGTGCTAGATTGGGCCTCAGAGATTCTGGATTCGAAGGATTTAGCCTTTGCTTAGGTGATTGTGTTTTTGTATTTGGTAAAGATGGCTTTGAAGATCATCTTATCTTTGTCCGAGTGGGATGTTTGCCATTGTGTGCGTGCAACCTTTTTCTCGTTGCGGAGTGTCAGAAGGTCTGGGGTGAACCAGGAGTTGGAGTGGGTGGTGGGTTTGGATTTGCGGGGTTTCAGTGGGGCAATGGAGTTGATGGCTCCTTTGATGGCACTGTCATATGCTGTTGCAAGTATTTCTGGGTCTGTGGAGAAAGGAGGTCTGAAGGCTGGGCCTTGGAGGAAAGGCAGTAACCTTTCCTTCGTGAGCTGACGGGAGCTTCTTGCGAGGCAGGGTGGCAAGGGTTGGGGTGCCGGGGTAGAGGGGCTGGTGGTGGGGATGCTGAAGGTGATGATATGGTGGTCAGACCACGGGGTGGGCGTGTTACCAGTGATGGTGAGTGGACAGTTGTGCTGTGCAATCCAGTCGAGAGTTCGTCCCTGGGTGTGGGTAGGGCTGAAGACGGTGTTTTTGTAGCCTAGTGCCTTGAGGGCTGAGTCAAGGGATTTAGCCGCTGAGTCCTTGCAGTCAAGGAGGCCTAAATTGACATCCCCAAGGAGAACGGCTTTAGAGTTCTTTTTAAGGTTGTCTGAAAGGAGGTGGATGAGAGAGGCTTGAAAGTCACCTATTGGGCCTGAAGGGCGATAGACAATGTGAACATCAATGGTACAGTGGGGAGAAAGGTTGATTTTGAATTGGAGGTAGTCACTGTTGTTGTGCAGGGATTTCTCTATCTTTCTAATGGAAAGAGAATCTCTGGCAATGATTGCTATATCTGGGGCACTGACGGAATTCTATGGCGCTCTGTACTCCTCGAGGGCGATGTTAGATCAGAGTGCACTTGATGCCTACCTTGATCAGATCAGGTTGTATTGGCTTGCACAGGATGAATGTGGGTGGTTGAGTAGGCCGTTAATAAGAGTGAGATCCGTGAGGCTATAAAATCGCTCCCTGCTGGAAAAGCAGCAGGACCTGAAGGGCTTTCACCTGACTTTTATAAAGAGTATGCTAGCGTGTTGGTTCCCCATATGCTCTGCATGTATCAACAGGCGCTGGATGACAGTGTTTTACCAGAATCCATGCGAGCAGCCATGGTTGTGCTTCTGTTGAAGCCTGGAAAAAACCTGGAAGACTGTGCGTCATATCGCCCAATCTCTTTAATAAATGTGACAGTAAAATTCTCGCCAAGTGCTGGCCAGCAGGCTGGCGCCGATAATGCCCAAGTGTATGCAGGTGGACCAGGTGGTGTTTATTCCCAGGAGGTCGACGTCCTATGGCCTTCAGAGGATATTTGGTCTCCTTTCGGTTTTGGAACAGCAGTCTTCTGTGATAGCAGCCCTTCTCGATGCTGAGAAGGCTTTTGATTCGATTGAATGGCCTTTCTCTTTGCTGTCTTGAAGCGCGTGGGGATGGGTGGAATTTCTTCGGATGGTCTCCTTGTTATATAAAGGCAAGGTGGCACTGGTATGAGTGAATGGCAGGCTATTGCGGCTGATTGAGATGGGACGGGGCACTCGGTAGTGGTGTCCGCTGTTCCCCTTGTTGTTTGCTCTTGCCATAGAGCCACTTGCGGAGCTGGTCCGCTCAAAGCACCTAGATGGAGGGATGCAGCTCTATACACACAAATTAGTGATATCCCTGTATGCGGAAAACCTCATTCTGTTCATCAGAAACCCGGCTGTTAACCTGGCACCTATCATGAGGGATATTCTGGTGGGTGGGCAGTTCTCTGGACTTACTGTTAACCCCACATAATTGGTACTGTTCCCCCCACATAATTGGTACTGTTCCCCATGACCAATGGCACCATGAGATTTCGTGATCAGTTCCAGTTTCAGTGCCATGTTGATAGCACTCGATACCTGGGGGTGATGGTGGCTAGATCTCCTGAAGTGCTTTACCAGGAGAACTATGCGGTTAAGTTAGCTAGTACTGAGAAGCTCCTGGAGAGATGTTGAACCTGCCACTGTCCCTTTTCGGGCGTATATCACTCATAAAAATGATTGTGTTGCCTACATTTTTATATACATTTCTCAATGTGCCCATACCAATCCCTGCAAAATTCTTTAAATCATTGAAGACTGTTATAACTCACTTTATTTGGCAGGGACAGCAGGCTCGGCTGTGTTGGGATAAGCTGGTGGCACCCCTGGAAAAGGAGGGTCTAGCGCTACCAGATCCTGAGGCGTACTGGACAGCTGCTCAGGCATCCTATCTATTGCATTGATATGACCCTAAACCTGATAGAGCTAATGTGCAAATTGAAAGAGCGATTGTGGCCCCTGCTCTTCTGAGGGAAATTATTCTCACCTCCCCGCATCTAAACACTAGGGCGCATAATATGGTGGACCTAACCTGCAATGCATGGAAGCGGGTTGAGGGCTCAGCACATGGTGATCTTCTTTACTCACCTCTCCTCCCGATAAAATATGTGCCAGGGATCCCGCTGACGAGGGAGAAAAGGTTTGTGCAATGTATGGTCAGGTTGGGGTTTGAACGTTGGCAGGATCTTTTTCCCAATGGTACGTTTATCACTTTGGAAGAATTTAAGACGAAGGGGAGGTGTCTGCACTGGACGTCTTCCTGTATTTTAGGTGCGGGTGAGTTTGAAGGATCGGTTTGTTGGCTTCCTGTGGTAGCCCCCGACCTCGCCTACACTACATGGGTTAATTAGTTCAGAGACCAGCTCCAGAGAGGTCTCTCGGTTGTACACTATTATAATAAATGGGAGGTCAGGAATGACCGATGAGGCCAAGGTAAAATGAGAAGGGAATTTAGGAATCTCTATTTCTAGCGAGGTATGGTGGTTCTGTTGCATGCAAACGTGCAAGGTGGCGATTAACAGAAACTATGCATTAATTCAGTTGAAATAAATGTTACTTAATTCCAGTGGATCTGCATAGGTTTTTCCCCAAAGCCTCGGACGCCTGCCAAAGAAGCATGATCTCCCCAACAACCTTTTTGCATGTGGCTTGGTCTTACCCAAAGATGTATTCCTTTTGGGTGAAAGTATTCGATTTGATTGGGGACATTGCTGGTGAAGAGTTGCCTTTGAACCCTATGGTGGGATTACTTGGTTACACCTTGGATCTTCCCAAACTAGTCGGAAGGCTGTTGGGGTTGCTGTTATTAGCTAAACAGCGAGTCACCATGGACTGGGGTAGAAATCGCCTCCCGGGGTTTGATCAATGGAAGTCGGATATTGCGTATTGCCATGAACTGTAGAGGGACTATGGGACTATGGCACACCCTGCATCTAAACCTAGAGACATTTGGGGCCCATATGTGACATATATGCTGTCCAATGCTGGGGGAGTCTCTGAGGACGCTGATCATCAATCACCCAATCAACCCGGATGATGAGGGGATTCTGAGTTTTCCTTTTATTCCTTTTACTTTCCTTGATATGTCTGTGCTTGATGGTTTATGTCATGGGCCTATTGGTAAATGCGTTTTGGGAAAGAGTGGGAGGGAGGATCGACTGCTGCCGTGTGTTAATAAAGTTTTTTTGAGTTTTGTTTATGCTTTGAAATTTCAATAAAAAAAGTTTTTTTTAAAAAAGTATGGTAGCCCAGTTTGGGCCATGTGGTGGATTTTTTGGTGCAAGAGTGCGCTGTATGTAGGGGAAGTGAAAAAGGGCTCAGGTCGAGGATCCCTTCAATTGAGTCAGTGGAACTGCTGTGTGGTACATGGAACAAGGTGGGAGCATATTAAGTGGGGCCTTGCCTCCACAAAGCACTATGGACCACTATTGCAAGAGGTCAGAGGTGGGTTTTGTGGAGTCACTTAGCTCTGCTAAGGTCATCTTTTTGTGCAAGCAGTTTTTGAAAGGGAAGGTTTCCCAGAATACAGAATATCACACTGTGGGATATCGTTGTACTCCGTGGTAATGGTCAGCTTTCTGAGGTAGCGTGGTATCCAACACCACAAGACCACCATCCCTGCAGCAATAGCCAGGCAGAGAGATATAATGGAGTCATCAAGCAGACCTTGCAGTCTAGCATCAGCACAGTGGGAAGTGGCTTTGCAAGAGATGCTTATAAATATAGGAGAGTCCAGGGCTCTGTTACTGGCGTGGCTCCCTTCACTTTAATGAGTGGAAGGGCTTTGTTACTGGCGTGGCTCCCTCACTTTAATGAGTGGAAGAAGTGCAAGAACCCGGTTGAGGCCGCAGTCATTCTTTATAAGAAGATTGACCAGTCATTTGATGTGGGTGCCGTGAGGGACAGAGTAGAGCACACGCATGTTACTTGAGGGTAAAAGTGTCAGAGTCAAAATTCCTCGTGCTCTGCGCCTTACAGTACAGGGTTAAGCAGGGACTACAACCTCTTGCATGTCCTTGAGGCAAGAGGTAGCTCCAGAGTGGTGAGGGATGGTTACTGTGAAATATTGAAAGGGTTGCTTGCTCCCCAAGTGCAATTACAGCAGGGCCTGCAACCCCCATTCTGAATGGCAGCCATGCACCACTTTCGCAAGGGTTTCTTACCGAAACTGCCTTACTATCCTGGCTGCTGAGTGACTGTAGAATGTTGTTGTATGTGATGTCAGCAGAGTGTGGTGTGAGAGTTCCAAGAGTGTCAGTTGGTGCAGAGGGGAGATGAATAACTGGTGGGTTTGCTAGATAGTCTCCTGCTCATGGTAACTGACTTGTAACTGCTGCTGATGAATAAAGACTACCTTTATACACTCACAGAGTACTGATTGGTTCCTGAGCTACCTTCTTACTTTCCTCCCAGGAAGGATACTTCAATTACTTGATTGCTCATGAGGGGAGACTGGAACTTGACTTCAGAGCTGTACAACTACCTGAAAGATATCATTAAGAGTTCCCCCCTGTTCCTTTATTCCATTTATGGTTGCTGGTTGGGTGTGGAGAGGCGAAGAGAACAGAATAATTTCAAAAACTGATTTTACACTCAACCATGTATTATTTACATTGGATAAATACTCTGGTCTCTGCATGCAGGAATCTTGTTGGTTGAAGTTCGGTGTCAGACCAACGTCACCAACCTCTCCGCTCTCTGTACTTACATCTCACTCCCACACCATACATCATCGTCCTTTGCTGCAGTCCCCGTCATCTTACTTACCGGCATCCCGTACATGTAGCTGCTTGTTGATCTCTTCTCCCTCTCACTCCTAAATGAATTTCCAAACTGAGCTCCTGACCTTCAGCCTGTCTCAGGATACTAATCGCTCTAATGCCCTTCACGGAAGGGCATTACCATCTGGCAATGATGTCGTGGACTTCGTTAAGCTCCTTGTACTCATCTTGGTCGCTAGGGCAATACCACGTGTTAAGGCACCTCACCTCTGAGTTTGTTACATAAGAAAAGGTCATTCTTTGTGTTTTAAAATCATTCAGTGAATACAAGGATACAGCAGATTGATCTGGAGTGTTCAAGGGGGACCGCAGGTCCCATGATGCAATTAGGGCGAGATCCATTTAAGGTGACTATACTGAATTCTCTATCCTATAGCTGGGCCCACAAACCTTCATATGATGTCATACATTATGATTCCTATTAGGGCAGAAAGTGGCTAATGGTATGAGTACATAGGCAAGTTATAGTGATGTCTATACTTGGCTTATGTTGTCAGTCAGTACCTGAGCTTACGATGACGATACTTGTCAATAAAACAGATGATTTTCATCGAACAAAAGCAAAAACGATTGGCTTTGCTTAAAAGTGGGATTAGTCCATTTTTTTAAAAGTGTGTACACTGGAATACATAATGAAGATTTACTCCATTCTGCAACTCAGGCACGACAACCTCTTCCCATTCACAGGCAACTTCCGAACATGTATTTTTGTTATATGTCACACATATGTTTTTCGTCACTTTTGCTTCCATTCTTCTTTTTGGATGACAGCATACGTTCAGCATTCACCAAATGATTGCATAATGCGCAATGGCCTGGGCACATCAACTACTCAAAGAACCGTTCGAGTCCATGCCATACTGGCCCTCAAACTCACTTTGTGTTGGATCTCAAACTTCATTTTCGTTTTTTTGTCTGACACCCGTCGTCTTTTAATTCGAATAAAGGGTGGTACTCCATCGCACTTTCCAAAACTATGTGGAAGTTACGTCCACATAGCAGCATATGTGAAAAGTATTTATCCAGATGTAGGTCTTGTTCCTTAGGTTGAGAAAACCACGTGTTCATAGCTAGTTGCCAGCAATGTTGACAGATCCTACTATAAGAGAATTATAGCTGTGTTGCCTGCGTACATATCCAGAAGGCAGAGACACACTATTGCATCATTCGTAGGCAGTTGCGCTGCTGTCTGTAGTACAAGTATTCTCCATGTGTCCAGGTCCCATTGCTGACGACTGGGGGTAGGGCTTCACATTCCACTTGCTGTCGGCCAACGGGCTGTACAAATAAATGGTCATGGGGTAACATCCGTTACTGAGTAACAAAGCGCATCTTTCACCTTGAGTCACGAGAAAAGTGGGGGGTGGGGCAAAACTGCCAGAAGCAGGTAAGCATTAGCAGGGGAAAGGCTGGATCCTTCCAGAAAGATCTGCTGTGCCTTCTCTGTTATCGCAATGCCTCGCTGACCTTTTGACCGTCCCCATATGCAAGATGTTTAGAGTAACTTGTCAGTAAGGGAGTGAGATTTTTGCACCCTATATAAGGCAGGCACCTCACATTTTCCAACTGTTTGCTCCACAAGGGTGGAACTTGGAACAGAACTCTCACCATGAATGAAGATTAGGGGAGCTCACTACCTCATGTGCACAATGTTTAAACAGCAGCGGTGTTCACTAGCTCACTGATCAGAAAATGTACTGATAAAGTTGTCAAATTCGAAATATGGGGCTCATTACAAGCTGGTCTGGAAGAAATGCTTGTAATTCGTGCTCCGGAATTTTTTCCGGACTGGCACATCGGACCTGCTGTTAGATCAGGCCCCTAATGGCAAAGAAATGCAGCAATTACCGGCACCGGTTTTACCGGTGCCGGTTATTCCAGCAATCCTAGGAGACGGCAAGGGAATGGGAATTTACCATCACTCCGCTGCTTGTAATATCCCAGGGATATCGGGCGGCGGAGACAGTAAGGACAGTTTCCCACTATCCTGTCAGAATTACCAGCGGGATACCAGGAAACTCGTAATGAGGCCCTGTGTGTCAGAAATGAAAAGGGCTACACCTGTCATTGTGGGGAAAATAGGAATTGTCAAAGCACCTTGATGCCTACGGGTTTAGTGCACTTTACAAATTCGAAAAATAAATAAATAAAATAAATAATAAACGGACCCTCTTGCCTAAGTTAATATAGCTTTTCAATATGCTTCAATTTCGGCTCCCCAGTAAAATTCAAAACGTTTTAACAGTTTTTGGGGCGGGGAAAAACTAAAGGGTCAGAATACCTCTGATTGATGCAGAACACAGTTAATAAAGGGGGTTTTTGCTTTCCCAAAATAGTCCTATATCACAGAGCATACTCATTTCGCACACACCCGCACACATCTGCAACCATACACCACTCCCAAAGACACATTGCACAACGCTTCTGCCATTAGAATGCAGCTATCCCCCACAACAAAAATTCGATCTAGCTGGACATATAATGAGTCTACTACTATTGCACTCTTATCTTGTCAACTTCAAAGCACCCGTCCACTTGCCAGCTCAATATGGGTAGGTAGTAGGGATCTGACCAACCCTACCCATAGGGATCTGGCCACCCCTAACCAACTTCGCTTTGGCAAAAATGCACACATGCGTTCTAAACTCTGCTGACCAATTTTCCCATAATTTGGACTACGGTCACACAAGAATGTTCACCTACAGTGCTTTGAGTCCATACCAATGGCAACATTATGAAAAAATTATATTACATTACATTTATAAGTCGGTGAGCCATGTGAAGAATTTATTGTCATCTTTGGGAGCTAGTTCGCTGTGGGAAACCACACAAGGAATAGATAGCAAAATATGTTTGGCACTAATAGATGCAGTAGTGAAATCAGAAATGTGTCTACTGCAAGAAGCGTCCTCTCTGCAGACTGGCTCAGAATATCTTGCCAATAAATTGGCAGTTGGCTTTGAGAACTATTCGGACCAGCCTTGGACTATCCGTGAGAGGGGTTTGTATGTGAGATTTAGTTTGGGAATTCTACCGTTGGCTCCTATGACGAAGAAGTGGAAACTGAATGAGAGTAACGTATATGCCCACTTTGTGGAGATCAAAAGGAAAACATTACCCACTTCCTTTTGCTTTCTCCTGTGACCTATGGACTTAGGTGTCTGAACTTAACCCCACTGTGTATTACAGAGAGTTTTAGAAACACTAAAGAGGCAGTGGCTTTTTGTAAACAATCGTGTGGTCACGTCAGCACGTGGTATTCGCTACCTCTCGTTAGATTTTTAGGAGTTGGTTTTTAAGAGAGAAAACTCAATCGATTTCAAATGTGATATAAAGAATATTGCTAAAATGAATTATAATGGCTAGCATGTGAAACTCCCTTTTGACAACGGATGTATTTTGCATCAGGTTGTTGTTATAAAGTTACTGCAAAATGGGGGAAAATGGCAAAATAATACGGATATTGGTTTTAGTCATTTACAATCGGATTCTAATGCATTTTAATGGCGTTAGGTTAGAAAAACCATGAAGTGAGGGAATTAGGTACCAAGTATCTTTGCCGTGGGGGGTTTGTATCCGATTTGTTTTACACAAGTATCAGGCTGTTTTTACCGCATGATTTTGGAGAGACTTTTATATATATCTAGTGTTGGGTTTATGACTAAGATTTTTAACCATGTTAAATGTAGACATTTGTATATGCGACACTATGGATTTCTTCATTGCAAATGTTTTCATGGCTGTGTTGCTGAAATAAAACCATTACAACAACATTCCATTTATTAACAAGGGTGGAGCTAACTTGCATACACACACCATACATTCATCGTTTCTAAAAATGTATTTCAGATTAATCCATAAAACAATACACAAGTATGTACAAAACACAGTATAATTCAACACCAATCCACCAAGTTACATTAAAATTCATTGGCAGCGCAACATGGAAAGACATGTCACCTAAAGTGCATAGAACACTGAATAAGGTGTTCATGTGCATATCACTAATTCGAGTTCTGGCATGATAATAGGTTATGTTTATAAAAACATGCTGTAGCATGACACGTCAGAAAGCCAGATTCCCTTAGAATGGTGTTAAATGGCATGCTGTTCAAAAATGTACCACATAGAGAGTGTAGAATGTGAAATAAAGCATGCCTTCATGCAAGTAGTACAAAACCTGCCATGATGATGGACCATATATATTTTACATTTAACTGCAGCATTCTAAGTTGGATTTTGATTTGATTTTGATTTTGGTTATTTCAGACGCGCACCAAGCATAATAAACTGCATTCGGGCGCAGCTGGTAACAATATTTCAACCTTTAACTGTGAAGCGCTGTTCTCGCCCCTACCTCTTAAATTCTTTTAAATAGGAAGGTATTAAATTCCTTTCTAAAACCTTTTAATGATGGGCATGATCGTACGGCAATTAGTAGCTGGTTCGATAGCTTTGGGCCAAACACAGAGAATCTCCTGTCCCTCTTCGAAATCAGTTCGGCCTGAGGAATATCCACCAGAAGTTTGTCTCCAGACCAGAGATCTCTGGTTGGCTGATAATGGTGGATTCTGGTTCTCGGGTATTTAGGTGCGAGTTCGTAAAAGAAGCATTTATCCATAAGGCACGCCACCTTGAACTTTACTCGGTCCTCCATCATAAGCCAATGGAGTGCTCTCCGTGATGCTGAGACATGGGGCCTCATTACGAGGTGGGCGGTAAGGGATTACCGGCACCGGTAAGGGCACCGGTGCCGGTAATCCCTTACCGCCCTACTATGAGTTCCCATTGCGGGTCCTCCCTTAACGCCTGGTTTTTCCAGTCGTTAAGGACAGGACCCGCAAAGGGACTTTAGAGCTAATAACGGTACCGCAATTTACGGTACCGTTATTAGCGCCTTCCCCATTCCCATTGAGCCCTATGGGGGCTCAAATGGGAATGGGGAAGGGCCCTGGTGAATGGGGAATTACCGGTCCCGCCAACCTTGGAATGGACGGGTAATTGCTCCATTCACCAGGGCGGAGTCGGTAAGGTTTTGGATGCAGCCATGGCGCTAATAGCGGGTTATCTCGTTCTCCTTTCTTATATAGTGGGAAAATGATTACATCGGTCCAAGAGCTGGGTACTCTACCCTGTTTGACAGCGGCATTGAAGATTGTAAGGAGACCCAGGGCCCAGAGGTCTACTTCTGTCTTAAATAAGTCAACAGGTGCCATAGCAGGACCTGGGGCTTTCACCCATTTTTGAAGCTGAATTGCATCTTCGACCTCTTTCACAGTAAGTGGTAACTCTGGGCTATCTCTCTCTACAAGATCACCTACATACTCTGATATTTCCAGAATGGGTTTGTAACCATGGGAGGCAAAGAGTTTGGTTAAAGGCATTCTCCATGTCTCTTCTGAGATACTTCCATGGATTGTGTTTGTTTCCCTGAGTGATAGGCCTGCAAATTTACTCCAGAATGCAGAGCTATTTTTACCTTCTATGGCTACCAGGAGTTCCTGGCATTCATTTTCTACAAAGTCATTTTTTCTTAGATTTGGTTAAGCTCTTATCGGATGTCCTTAAGGAGCTCAGAGTCAAATTTCCCAGGCCTGTGTTTTTTTTTTCAATCTCCATGTTAAGTGCGGTTTTAGCCTTTCAGCAATCCGTATCAAACCATTTACTATGTTTTAGAGCTTTCGCATGCACTAACCTTTCTGGTTTTGTTACATATGGTGCTATGCAAGAGATCATAGCTTCATATGTTGTGACAGTCTCACTATAGCTGAGGTTATTTGAGCCGAGTATTTCGGGAAAGGGTAATTTGGCATGGTATATGTTGGATTCTCTTTCACTTTCTACTATGTCTGCCCATTTTAATGTTCGGGTTGCATTCCCTGGTATGCCAATGTTAGAACTAAGTGCTAGATTGGGTGTCACTTTGCCCGTCCTAAATATTGCGCACAGTGGTCGATGGTCACTGTCAGTGTGATTGTAAACAAACATCTCATTGGTCAAAGGCCAATACTTGGTACTAATAAGAATGTATTCTCTAAAAAAAAGAATGTCATCTCTGTGGGATTATTTGTTGCCGTAAATAAATGTTGATCTTGCCGGTGGATCGCTGGCGAGGCTGCTATTGCAAGCTCTTAGTCCCAAACTAGCTAGAATGCATGCTATTTCCAGTGCTGTCTTGTAGGTTTCTACTGGATATCTCACCTTTAAATCCAATATATTCCATGCTGTGTCTTCCTCCTCATAAACACCCACCAGATCTTTGAATGGCTCAAGCCGACCATCGATATCGCCTACGAATCCTACATTAATGTTAGTAGCCTGTAATAACCGTACATCAACAAGGTTTGAGCTCACTGACTCGCATACAATATATGAACAATTGTGTAGATCACCACATTAGGAACACCATCACTTAACTTGCGTGGAACTCACTCTTCTCACTATACACCATGCATCAATAGAAGTCATCTGTTTTTTTAGGTCTAACAGGGCTGACTCTGTTCCGTGACCTGCTCCAAAGCCCGATTGGTGCAGGCCTAGGATTTGATTAGATTCTAAGTAGCTCTGTATTTGTATTTTTAGCAGGAAAGGCACTGTTGTAATGCGTCGGTAGTTGCTCGCCTAGGCCAGTTCAAGTGAGTTTTTTTTTTTTTAGAAGTGGTAGGATCCACACTTCATTCAGTGAGGTAGGAACCCTACTGGAGGCAAAAGAGGCATTGATGAAGCTGGTGATGAACGGGATGAGGGTATTGGTGCAGTCTTTGATGACTGACGCGGGGCAAATGTACCCTTTGCATCTGGAGGGTTTTAGGTTATTTAATATTTGTCATGCTTCCATTTCAGTGACAGGGCGAAATGGAACGGTACTTGGGTTTGGGCGGTAGGTAGTGGTAGGCAAGGCGAGGGGCTTTGAGGGATGTTTGTTTAGCAAGGATTTTTTCTAGCAGGGTAGCGATTTTATTTAACACACTTCCTGGATGTTTGCACACCAGGTATTATCTTTGATAAAAGACAGTCACATTGGTGCTGGTGCTTTCAGCTCTTTAAGGATCGTGAAGAGTTCCTTAGGGTTTGATTTTGTATTTATGATTCTGTCATTATAGCAAGTGGCCTTGCCTTGGGTAATGGCAAGTTTGTAGGTTTTAGCCGCAGATTTGAACATCTCTTTTTGGGCTTCAGTTTGATGTTTTATCCAGATTGCTTCAGATTGACACTTGATTGCTCTTAAATTCTGAAGATAATCAGTGAACAAAGAATTGGTATGGGATATAGACTTAGCTTTGCGAGGTATTAGTGGGGAAACCATATTTACAGCTGTTTCCATAGTTTTAGTATACCGATCTCCCAGTGCATATGGTTATAGGCCCTGTGTACCAAGTGTTCAGGATGGAGGTTGGAGAGAAGGGGTGATATGCTATGTTTGGTGATTTTGTGGGAGCTTCGCGCACAGTTTGGTTGTAATGGGATACCAGTATTGCGGTCATCCTGAGCTAGAGGTATATTGAAGTTAATGATGAAGTGGTCAGACCACAGGCATGGTGAGATGTCACATATATTACAGTTTATTTCCCCTAACCAGTCCAGGGTGCAGCCTTTGTTGTGGGTTGTGGGTTATGCAGTTTATCCTAAGTGTAAAACCTAGTGCCTTGAGGGCATTAGCTAGCGAGGAGGCGTTAATGTATGTTGGGTCATTCAGCCACAAATTCATGTCTCCTAGCAGGATCGATCTAGTCGAGGGTTTAAGGCTGGTGTTAATGGGGTGTAGTAAGACATCCTCAAACTTGCCAATGTGGCCAGCAGCTCGGTATAGTAGGTTCAGTAGAATGGAGCTAGTATGGGATGTGGTGATTTCGAGGGAGAGCAGTTCACAATTTCCCTCTAGATTGTGAGGAAAGTCTCTGATTTTAATATTGTCTCTGTAAATCAAGGCAACCCCACCTCCCCTGGCATTCTGCCTGGCCGCTCTAAAGATGTTGAATACTATTGGGATAGCTAGTGCGAGTGCAGGGCCAGAAGCAGGATGAAGCCATGTTTCAGTAAGGGCTAGGAGATCTAGATTGTGAGCTATGATAAGATCATGGATGTCCAAGACATGGGCATGCACCGATCTTGCGTTGATAAAGGCTGCTTTAAGCAGTGCCTGCTGGGTGTCAAGGCAATTGGTGGGGGTTAGGGAAGAAGCAAGTAGGGCCGGTAATGCTTTCTGGGATGGCTCAGATGGTAGTGGTTTTGGCAACAGAGGCGTGCAAGTGGTTTTCCATAAATTGATGGGTAGGTGCCTTTTGAGGCTCTTAGTAGAGGCAGCAGAGGTATGTCTTGCTAGTCGACCATTCCTGATATGGATGGATGGTGAAGCAGTGAGCGGAGTACTGCTGATTCCAGTACGGAGCCTTTTGTTTCTTAGGCCTGTGGGATGTGGGCGCGAGGAGTAGGGGAGGCAGGATGTGGGGTTAACTGGATGGAGAGTTGCAGAGCAATGGGCAGTGAGCCGTATGACTTGGGTGGTCTTATGCACAACAGATTGAGCTGTGTCATGCTGCGAGTGGATATCATTAGTTGGTTCGGCCATGGTCAGAGGCGGATTGTGCGCTATCCGGTAAGGACGTCTGTCATTAGTTGGTTGTGAGCTCGGGCTGGTGACAGCATGGACATTTGTAGCGGATTCTGGAGAAGGGCACGCTTACCTTGTAGTGTGCATGAGGAAATAGTCTTGTCTGTGGCGATGTCTTTGTAGATGTCGTTATCCTTTTTCATCATCATCATATTAAGTTTATTCAGAAGCAAATTATCCATAAACCATACACAAAATAGAACTGCATAGTAATACAAAATCCAATTCAACATTTTTTTTTTTAAAAGTCCACGGTATAAACTTACAAACATTACATATATATAAGAAAGATTAAAATGTGCATGTGTGTAAATCAAGGTAAAATCCACAGGAAGCGTCCAAACGATTCAATAAAATGTTCAGGGTTCAATCATATTTTGGACAGTGAATTTAGTTCTGCGATACCAGGCCATTCTCAAGTAATCCACCATGCCCCAGGCCACTGGCATCGTAGCGGCTGAAAGCAGATAACATAAAGCAGGCCTAGCCTGAGACAAGCCAGCAGACCTAAGTAGTGGCAGAAGTGTTTTTTGTTTTAGGTCTGTGTAATGTGGGCAAAACAACACAAAGTGTAACAGGTCCTCCAATGGCCACTGACAGCAGGTGCAAGCTCTAGGTTGCACATTATGAGTCCAGCTTTTTGTTCGTGCCCCTAGCCATAAGCAATCAAACCGGGCTCGGGTCAGGACCCAGCGATCTGCAGGATTATCACTGTGGAGCAAGTACGCCTGAATAGCGTCTGCAGATGTTAACACAATATGCCTTCTGTTTGCAAGAATACCCAAGGCAGCGGACTCCCTATTTGCCACCACAATGAAATTAAACATTTGTTTGTATGCCCTGACCGCACAGGGGGTCAAGAAGATTGAGGGGCAGACAAGATTAGCACAATTTAACTGTCTGATGCATTTCTGGATATACATAAGCCAGGGGATTTTCTTTACAGCTGAGCTACTCACTAGGGCTCTTATGATCTTATGTGAAAGAGCAGCTTTCTGGTTAGCCCATAGTGCCAGCCAATGCGAGACTGGAGCCAATAGCCACTCATCGGCAATGTGTGGACATCCCAGTTCTAAATGTGTCCCATAGTATGGAGCAGACTGTGGTAGCCCAAGCAGTTTTCTAAGAAAGGAGTTCTCCACATTTTCGATTTTTGGAATCCTTTCCATACCCCACAGTGCTGCCCCATAATTAGTGGCAGTTTTTGTTTGAGCCCTGTATACTTCGAGAATTAATTTGATTGGGTGCCCCACGCAGTTATGTTGAAAGCGGGACAAACCCCCAAGCGCCTGTCTCATCCTCATACATTGCTTATCTATGGCCAAACCCTCGCCAATTCTCCGTAAAACAAATTCCGAGATAATGAAATCTGGTGAATCTCGGGATAGGTTTGCCTCCACTCCATATCGTGCGCATCTTGAGATGTCTAACACCCGAACTCTTAAATGCCATAACTGCTGATTTTTGTGAATTCACAGTCAGCTTATGGGAAGCCATAAATTGGGTGTAGACATCCACCAGGCATTGTAAAGCTCTGGGGGTACGGGCAATTAAAACCATATCATCGGCATAGCCTAAGACTGGGAGGGGGACGCCACCCACCGTGATATAGTCGGTATGGGAGTTAACCAATGCCTGGTAGACACCATTTATGGAAAGGGCACAATCCTTTTTCATGGAACAGATCGTGGTGCAGGACGATTGCGGCCTTCCGGTCAGGTCATCCAGATGGGATTGCCTGGGGCGCGTTGGGCAGGAGATCTCTCGCATATCGTGCTTTGAGCAGCAGAGAGCTGCAGAGAGACTACCTGGCCTTAGGTCGCGCCCTTTGGGTGTTGGCTTCGCATCTTGGCTTCAGTCGGGCGCTATTATAGGTGCTTTCATAGCCCAATCAGCAACTAGCGTGCTAGTGGGTGTACAGGAAGGGGTGGATGATGCTCAGGCGGGTTGAACCGCATACACTGCGGTGGGGTTGGGCACTCTCCTGAGTGTCTTCTTCTTCCGAAATGCAGGATGAACGCAGTGAAGACCCAAAGTATTCGTATTTATTTAAATAAATCATTATTTGGAAATATGTAAAACACACAGGGGCACTAGATTCGAGCACTGAAAGCTTAAACACCTCAAAAGGCAATTTTAATTAGCCTCTAAATGAAAACAATGAATACCAAAGCATTAATCGTGGCAAACAATATTCAACCCAAAAGCTTCTATTGGTGAGATACAGCTTTGATATTTATTATTTACGTGGCAAAATGCCCAATCTGAAACTTTCAATCGAATGTTATAATTTGGTGTTATTGGTTATTGTTAAAACAGTCTTTAGCACAAAATACAGAACAATTAAATGTTCCAATTAAAGGTACAAGGCAGTGGTTGGCATTTAATCAACCCTTTGTCACATTCATTTCTTTAAAAAGTTCAAAGATCGTTTAACAGAACATACAGTAGTTGTTGGAGGACTGCTTAGTTCACAAGCTTGAACATGTGCTGTGGAGCGCAGGAAACCTTAGTCAGAATATGAGATGAGTTTCTACAAAGGAAAGGCCTATATTACAGATAACCCATGAATATATGTGGGGAAGCAAGTCAGGCCTTTTAGCCATACAAGCAAATCTCCACGGAGGAGGCAAATGATGCAGACCTGGTGTACCTCGGGCCATATTACAGAAACCTTTCACCAATTCAAGTACAATTTTGCACATTAGCCCCCTGCAGGGGACGCCAGCCAATAACGAGGCTCAGAATGCGGGCTGCACTGTGTGGTACAAGCCCGCGTTTTGAGCTGCCTGTACAGCCGCCGCCCCCTTCCCTCGCCTGCTCCCACTTCATCTCTTAGCACCCGCATAGTTTCCTATGCGGGTGCTAAGAGTGTTTTCTTTAAAGAAAAAATAAAACTTACTGTTATATAGTGCTTGGGATGAATGCAGAAGCCTGTGATGCAAGCGAGGATGTTGGGTGTGACTGAGAGAATGTTTATTTGTGAGTAAGAGAATTTGTGGTGAGAAGGTTCTAGAGGCAGGCAGTTGGAGAGCCCCAGCCTGGGTGATGGGAGCCAATGGTTATCTATGTATTATCTTAATGTAACTGACTGAAGTTATAATAAAGGAATTCTACTAGGACCTACCTGTGAGCCTGAGGATCATGCATCATTTCACTGGCGACGAGTTGGTCTTCTTGAAGACGGGAAACGGACATACCTGGCGTAAAACAGAAGTTGCAGGTGACCAGTCTGCTGCAAGGGTAAAGAAGAAAGAGGAACCACTGCCCCCACAAGTAAGCCCCATCACCCAGGGCAAAGAAGAGGGGGAGTTGCAGGAAGTCCCCGGGGTAAAGAAGCTCAAGTCCCCAGTGCAAGACCTTGGGGTCTGCAGACGACCAGGGCAGACGAAACCCCAGGGCCAAGCATGAGTACGATACCCTGGTGATGTTCAAAGGAAGCTGCAGCTCTGAGCAAGTAATAGAATGATCCATAGAACATTTAAGCCCAGGGCGAAGTATAAAGGCAGCTTCAGCTGTGAGCAAAGGTATAAAGGGTAGCTGCTGCCCCACTAGATCACGCAGTGCTGAGAAAAGGGGAGGAAGTGTGACCCTTTTGGTGATCATGAGCGAAGTAAAGGGGGAGCTGCAACCCACATGATAACCCTAGAAGTCCCAGGGTACAAAGGCGCTAACCAGGGCAGAAGAAAAAAGGTGTGTGGGGCTCCTGTAGAAGTATGAGGTATAAAAACAGTGTCCAGCACCAAGTAAAATGCTAAATATGCTGTAATTCGTAGTTTGCCCGAAGAGAACAAGGAAGTAAAGGAGGACACCCGTGGCAACGATGATCAAGCCAGGCTGCAAATAGCAGCTGTGTCCCGCCTGACGATGCGCCCGCGTCAGGAAAGTAATTGGGAGCTGGAGCTCCTTTGGGCTCCTTTGGGCTCCGTTGGCCAGTGGACAAATGATGACATCAGCGAGTGCCGAGCGGGATGGTGATGGTAAGGAATTCCTGGGAGCACTGTAACACGCTGTCAACCAAGGCTCTGTTACATTACATGAAGGGAAGCCCAACCCAGCACTCGAGGTAAGTACCTTCGAGCGTGAAGGTGCGTGATGATGTAAGATGGCATGGGTGTTGAAGAGCTGGTGCCGGAAGATTAAGGGGTTCGCTGATGTGATTTCTGCAGACGGGCGTTGAGTGTTCACCAAGGCTTTTGCACAGCGATGCGGGAGGTTCTGTGTGTTTTGCCAAGAGGAATGCCAAGAGAAATGCAGACGATAACGCAGCAAAACATTGGGTAGTTGGAAATTGCTGATGAGATTGCGAATGGGAAATTGTCAAGGCGGTGTACTTGGCAATGTGACAAGTGTTAAAGCTACATGTGAATGACTACCTGACACAATGAAGAAGTGCTGCGGGGGTTGTTGCTGTGAGAAAAGGGAAGTCAAGTTATTTTGCAACGTGAGAATCTTTGCAGCGGCATGCGTAATGAAACTGATGTACAGTGCTGGAGGGATGGGCATGCGCATTTTCTGCAAAGGAGATGTCATGCTATAGTGGAAGAAGCGGAAGTAGTGTGTGCAGCGCACCACCAGTAGCCTTTGTATATTATTTATGCACATCACACTGTGGTCTGTGAGGGAGATTAATGAGGCATATATATATATATATATATATATATATATATATATATATATATATATATATTATATATCTACACTTTCATCAACATAACAATAAGAATCCCTTGTACAGACTTTTCGTGAAAAGTAAATGCACATGTGATGTCATCAGTGATGTCATTCATGACATTTGTGATGTCATCTTTGATGTCCTGGGTGTTAGTCTTAGCAGTGCACGGTGGTGGCGTGAGTTATGGTTGCTTAGCTTACCAAAACTGGTGAATTTCTGGGATTTTTCAGTTTTACTTGTAACCATAACGTCCCTTTAACAACGTTTTTTCACTGAATTTCAAATGTGTTTAGTAGCTCAACTTAACCATAATGCCCCTTTAACAAAGTTTTTTCAGTGAATATATATATAGATAGCATGAATTTGATAGGTGTTTAGTAGGATTCCCTTAGTTTATATACATGTAACATAGAACATACTGAGCTCCCTGTCCCACGCTAGTGATTTTGATGTGTGCAGACCGTGCGCATGTCTGCGGACGGTGTGGTCAACATGAACACTATCCAAAAACTCAGGGGGTATCTTACATTGTTGTATCATGCAATAAAAACACTGAACATCTTCAAAAAGCAGCACATAAATACATTACATTCAATAATAAATAAGAAGTGCAAACTGTATATGTAAGACACCAACAGTCCCAATTACATAGCATATGCAACATACCAAAAGAAAATAAATATGCCTTCAGCAGAATTACCTCACAGAAACTGCACAGCAAACATCAACAGCACCCCTACGCAGCAGTAACAGCAAAACTTAAAAAGAAACTAATGAGCACACTACATTCATTTTATATATTTATAAACTTTCTGTATTAGGGTACACTAAAAGTATTTTTGTTTTACACAGAAATGCCTAATACTTTGGAGTTGGCTAGAAGAAAATGTTCCTCGGGACGAAATGAGTCAAAACAGTGATACTAATGGTAGACACTACACTTCTCTAAATAAACCAATTAATAACCATTACTTTATGTGTACTTAACATATATTTTTTGTTAACATACCATACAGACAATACAAAAAATACAGAAACGGAAAGCTTGGAAAATCAGCTGCAGCGTGTAGAGCAAAAAATTGATCTATTAATGACAAATTTCATTCTTTTAAAAAACTTTGTGGAGGACTATATAAAGGAAAAAATTAAATATCACTGTCCCACATGTACCTGTACCCCTTCTCCACGTCCCAGCCAACCATCCCCAAAAACTCCCCAGCAAGAAAAACATTATGATGAGACTTCAATCCCTTCCTCCCCTACTATCCAACATGTACAAATCACTAATTCCCCTGTATTTGTATCAGTTTCTGCTTCCCCCTCTCTTTCATAATTTTTATATTTTTATACAATAATGAAATATGTGTGCTCTTACTATATTCCCCTGAGTCTTATTTTCTTTAAAAAGGCAGTTAGGGTGTCTGTGGACAGCGCGGGTGTCCGGGATGTCCATCCTAAGGACACTATACCTGTTCGCATTGTCCGCAATCAAAATGGAGGTGTCCTTAGGACACGTAAGATGTCCGCATGTCCGCAATTAACCAAAATGGGGGTGTCCTAAGGACACTATACCTGTTCGCACTGTCCGTAATCAAAATGGGGGTGGCCGCAGGACACTAAATCCGTCCGCATGTCTGCAACTATTCAAAATAAGGTGTCCTAAGAACATACCCCCTGTTCGCATTGTCCGCAACCAGAATTAATATGTCCATAGAACACATTAACCGTCCACCTGTCCGCAAAGTTGTGACGCACATTTAATTTGTTCGGGGACCTGAACACTGTCCGTAGAACACCCGCATGCATGCGTATCACACCCTTGGGTCCAACGAACATTGCGCCTGTCTGTAACTGTCCGCCTCATGTGTGTCACACTTGTAATTAGTTCGGGGACACAAACACTGTCTGTAGAACACCTCCACACATGCGTTCACCCGGCCCCGCGCATTTGGTGTCCTACGGACACCTGTCCCATTCGCGAATGTGTCCGCAACGTCATCATGTGACTGCACCCACACTAAGCGTGGGTCCTTGTTCGCGGACACAGTTCAGGCCCCTGGACACCTAGACAGGTATTATTCTGTGAAAGTGCACCCTTGCACATGTCCCAGACAATGTCCCTAGCGGTCTGCATACGTTTTGGAACTTTTTTAGTCCTTTTTTGGTGTTCGAAGTATCATTCTGTTTTTGCACTTCCAGCAGAGACACTACTCCACATTGCTGGATTGCTGTTTTGTAATTCTGAATTGCTGACTTCTTGGTGGTTCCTGAGAACCTTGGAGATGGCATCCATGGCTGTTCCTGCTGCAGTTGCTTCTGCCTCACCACCATCCCTAGCCCCTCCACCACCACCACCTCCCCAAGGACCTGCAGAGGGGAACAGGTGTGAGGATGCAGAGGAGGATGAAGAGGATGATGAGGATGAGGTAGTGGAAGTCCTTACTACTAGCACTCACCGTGAATCTTGGGTGTGGAGGTTGTTTGCCACTCTTGATGGAGTACTGAAAGCTCGTGCAAACACGGTGCGCTGCACTCAGTGCCAGTTGGTGCTGAGTCACAGCAAACCGGGTTTGTACAGGTATGGTACTACCTCAATGAAGCGACACCTAAGGTCGTTCCACGGTGGGGCTAATTATAAGGTTGTACCTTGCGATAAATGTAGTAGGTTGAGTTCCCCTGCAGCATCCTACGTTTCCGCTCCTGCCACCACAAGAGACACTCCTGTGAGGCAGCGCATCCCTCCAGCTGCCTTGCACCCCATACGTGATGCTGTTGACCCTTACCGTTCGAGGGTCACAGTATTGTGTATGTACTGCGACGCAGTACACTGCAGGGGGGATACCCTTCGAAGAGCTTTTGAGGCTGCGGTCCGGGAGCATGAGAAGGACTGCCTACTACCTGAATAAGGCCCACCCTACATCTTCCTCTCTCCATCTGCCCTTTCTTATCCCCGTGGTTGGAGCCCCTTCCTTTTTCCTTCCCTTCCTTTCCTTATGTGTCATGTCTGAAAAAAAAACAAAAAATACAAAACAACAAAAACAAAAAAAAAGGCTCTTTTCAGAGACGCCTTTCACAGTTCAAAAATAAAAGTGTCAATGAAATGCTGCAGGAACCTGTGCATTTTTAGAAGTCCGTGGACAGTCTGTGGACATCTAAAATTTTTGGGGGGCTGCCCTATCAGAATCATTGCACTTTTCTCTGGGAGGAAGTGGTGGCTCTGAAAAGAGCCTTTTTGTGTTGTTTTTTTGTGTTTCGAAAACTTCGAATGGTCAACACCTACTGCAAAATGGATTGCTATAATTCCAAAAAGGGTGGCAATGCATTTTGTATGTTTGGCAGAAAAATCTGATTGCCAGCATAAGTAAGATGTACTCCATCTCTGCGAAAAATGTGTGTACTACGAAACATAATATTTTCATTGTGAAAAGAGGACATGCCAACATCTCTCAAAAAGGCACAAACAGCCCTGCTGACATTGCGCCTCGCTTTCTCCATTTGTGGACCAAATGAAGAAGAACGCAGCCACATTTGACTCTGCGCAATATGAGAAAAAATTACTCGGGAGTTTGGAAACATGTTCATGACTTTCCCAAGTCCTTCTTTCATTGCAAATTGCAAAGAGATTCCATAGACATGTTCTAAACTGTTCCCTCCACAATGAATAATTATAATGTCTGGATGACACTGTGTCACCAAAGTAGCACAAAGAGATACCAAATCCAGCCACTTCATTCCATGTACTCCAATCCAGTCCACTTCCACATATGAGGGAATCCAAGATGTGCAGCCACTCCACTCCACAGCGATCTGCATGCACCTCCAACCAATTTATCCATGAGTCTCCCAAAATCCAGACAATCTGCCTTCTGAAAGACAGAGCCATAGCCATCTGCTCTCCTCTCAGGAAAAAGACTTTCTGACAAAGTCTCTCCTTACACATCACAGCCAGTAAACCTTATTGACCAGTCCCTTGCTCTGCTAAGTCTCCTTTGCATGCCTCTCAACCTCAAAATCCCTGTATGTAATATGCGCTGTCTGCAGACAACCACAGTGTCCGCGGACAAATCCTAAAATCTGAGAGTGGGGAATGAAAATTTAAATAGTGTGCCCCACTTCCCCTTTGAGGTTGGCTCTGAAAAGAGCCTTTTTTTGTTTTTCTTTTATTTGTGCAGATTTTATCAGGCTTTTTTAAAGGCTTTTTTCAGATTTGATCTGTTACATGACTTCACAACAACTTCCTGATTGAGGTCTGCATATTACCGAGAAATATTGCATGACCAAAATCTGTGAAAGTCATTCCATCACAAGTAAAAGATTGCACAAATGTTCCCATTTTGGAATGATGATATGCCTGCAGAATACATAAAACAAGACGAACCAGAACTCAGAAGAAACCTACTCTTTCCATCCAAAAAAGTATGTGCAATAATGCCATAATGTTCTAACTGTTACTCAAACACTGTAGAATTTTAGTACTGTAGAACAAACAACTGTATACACCCTGCAGCATTAGGTTCAGTATTAATGCTTGCCCCTCAGCAGCTGCATACTTTGTATTGTCATCTGAACAACAGTATAGTAACACACAAATACGATAACAGACTTCCCAACCTGAAGTAGCAGCCCATTGCACAATCACACACCTCGATTGGAGAAAGGGCACCTGGCAGAGCCCTGAAAAACCCAGGCGGGTATTATTGAATAGACAAAACCAAAACTTCAGGGTGAGAGGTCACACAGTTCCAACAATATAACAAAAATGTACCAGTCATTTCTTACTGCATTTCCTTTTACAAAATGTATTTTAATGACATCTAGGTAATGTAATTGGGGATAGAGCACCCTGAGATATATTTTTTAAAAACAATACAAATAGGTATGAACCAGCGAGACAGGCTGGTCTCAATGTTATAGAAATAGAGGACTGCTACTATTGGTTGATCATTTGAATTGTGCAGTCACATGAATAAACATAAACCCACATAAATGGAAATATATACAAAAGAACACATAAACAATGTTTCAAATGTGCAATGTTTAAATGGTGATCCACGCCATAATCCATCATGGCGTGCACGGCGTTCGTCTCCAGAGACGCTGCCCTTCCTTGCCTGGCCCAGACGAACACTTTAAGTTAAAAATATTCTGTCCCGTTTCGACAATCTGGGACAGGAACCACTATTCACAGTGATTGTCTATACCATCTCGAACCAAGAAGACACATCTTACCATTTGAGGTACACATCTGTTGCCTCAACGGCGCATAAAATGCCCAACTGATGTCCATACCCATGATGGATTATCTTACTTACCCTAGCACTGGATAAGTCTTCGATAGAGACCCCGGGACCTCCATCCCTCCACACGTCCTGATGAAGGCCTGCTCACATAGCTGCACTGCTCTTCTAGGCCGAAACACCATTGTGTCGACGATATCACCATTTACACAGTGCACATTTGAAACATTGTTTATGTGTTCCTTTGTATATATGTCCATTTATGTGGGTTTATGTTTATTCCTGTGACTGCACAATTGAAAAGATCAACCAATAGTAGCAGTCCTCTATTTCTATCACATTGAGATCCAGCCTGTCTCGCTGGTTCATACCTATTTGTATTGTTTTTTTTTTTTAAAATATCTCAGGGTGCTCTATCCCCAATTACATTACCTAGATGTCATTAAAATACATTTTGTAAAAGGAAATGCAGTAAGAAATGACTGGTACATTTTTGTTATATTGTTGGAACTGTGTGACCTCTCACCCTGAAGTTTTGGTTTTGTCTATTCAATTACACACCTCTACATACATCCTTACCATCATACTCAGACACTCATGCACAAAGCACACATACACTGCACAACATCCCAACCCACACTTTCTTTTTTTCTCCAACAGACCCCAAAGAATGCCTACCAAAAAGCAACTCCGTAGAAAGCAACGCAAAAGTAGACAAAATAAAAGTCTCCAAAATAGGCATCCACCTCTAGCAGAATTTGTACAAAAAGTTCAAACAAAACAGCTAATACAATCACTAAGCAAAACAAAACCAGCTTCCAGTACAGAAATGTTGCCTCCTCTTTCAAAATGGAAAACAAAACAGAAAGTGATTAACACGACTGCAGCTACCCCTAGTGCTAACACTTCACCTATAAATCTTGATATAGCCGCAAGTAAGCACACCAAAAAAATTATTTTACAAAAAATGTTCCACCACAGAGTCCTTCAGAACATTATAAAAACAGGAGAGAAATCATGCACAACCCTTAAACCTACTGTAGAAAACGAATCCTAGAAGCTCTCATAGACAGTGCAATCCTTCTCTAAAATGGAAAAAGAAATAAACAAATAGAATACACCAACTGCTATCTAATTGCAACAATACTACCACCACTTCCAAATCAAAAACTATACACCTATTCAATTCCTCCTCCTAAAATCAGTGAAAGAAATATATTGTATCACAACATAGAAAGTTTTTTTTTTAATCCAGCATGAATTTTTTTTCCCACAGACCCAATGATTTAATAAACAAATACAGGAACTGAGCAAATTGCACAGTACACTGGTTTGAACTATAGTACTTCTAAAGTACTAACTATGAGGGTCGACAAAATACAGAAATGTCTACTATGCAATGCAATAACTCATTATAAACTACCTACACTAACATGTGATCTTTTCTTTATCACAGAGATTGAAAAAGAATGTCTGCTCCAATTACCCATGTCATGAAAAAACTGCCTACAACCACAAACAGTAAGTATATAATGATTGGACTCACAAACACCACAGCATAACACACCCATTCAAATAAACACCTGACCACAGATCACAATCCAAAATGTTTCCATGGGTATCTTATGCTGCAGTGTTTGTTGCCAACTTGACTGCATGGCCTGGCCAAAACTCTACATACAGCCTCAACAAAGGAAATAGTAAGTATTTAATGATTGGACTCTCAAACACTGCAACATAACAAAACCATGCAAAGGAACACCTCACCAATAAACATAAATACAACCCAAAATGCCTACAGTCTTCAATACCAACATTCTGAACACAATCCAACAAACAAACTAACACAGATGATCTCACTACCCCATAAACACTATTACACTACTGCCAATCAGTACTCCCATCATTGAAAATATATCCCCTAAGCAGCACACATACCACAGTCAAAAGTTTTGGCAACATTAGTGTATTATGCTGCGGTGGTTGTGGCCAGGGCCTAGAGTCTTGGGTGCATGGCCAAAGGCCATGCACCCAAGACTCTAGGCCCTGGCCAGAACAACTGCAGCATAATACACCCATAGAAACAAACACCTACCGAATGACCGCAACGCAAAAACATAACACATCCACCTCAAAACCTATCCACTTCAATTAAAATTCTAAAAGAATAATTACAACCAACGCACAAACTTTTCAATACATACCCTCTTCACCCAATGCTCTACTAACGACCCAAAACCAACATCATAGTAAAGTAAAATAGAAAGTAATGCGCCCAGTGTTTAGTATGTCCGCGGACAACCGCAGTGACCGCGGACACCGCAAACACATCACGGCGTTCTCCCACCTAAACAAATACATAATTTGACCCATCTCTTACTCCCCCACCCGCTTTAAGCACTCCTACACACCAACACACTCCCCACAATTGGATTTATACTCACTTCCACACTGCACTGTCCACGGATCCAATATGGCGGGCGCATCGAAACAATGTGACGCACCTCATGCTTCACCCCAACCAATCAGCAAACACGTTGCGTGTCTGCGGACATGACGCAAGCCGAATATCCAATCGGTGTCCTGTCCGCGGAGCAAACGGGGAAGTGTGTCTGCGGAGCGGACATAGATATCACTAATTCTTTGAGACCCACTTTTTGGTCATTTAGAAAAAACTACAGGACGGATTTTCACCAAATTTACAAAAGCCCGCTTTCGGGACCAAGCCGCCGCTCCTGCCGCAAATTTGGTCAAAATCCGTACAGCGGTTTGGGCTGTGGGCATGATCAAAAAAATTTCTCCATTCAGTATATGGGAAAAAAAGAAATTTGGGACCCCCTATAACTTTGCCCCCTCCCCGGACCAAACCTCAGCAAACTTTGCAAAATAATTCAGAATGGGCCATATACTTGTTATGCACAGTCTGGTGAGGATTCATCCAGGGGGAGCGAAGTTATAAGCAGCCCAAAAAGTGCTCTTCCTATGGGTCTAGCAACTTAACCATAACTACATGGCCACCACCGCAGGCCATGTAATATATATATAGAAACACATGTGTATGGAGTGTTGTAGCACTACAAAAAAAACCACAAAACATGCCACAAAAATTCCCAGCACTCAAGACCAAAACACCTTCTTACAAAAACACTTTGTTTTTATTCATTATACAAAAAAAAAAAACAACAGTGGAAATATGCAATAAAGGGCAGGTATAAGTCAAAAACCTCCCCATGGCATACAGGTTAAACAACACTCACCCTCCAGGGTGGAAAATCACCACGCGTTCTGCCTGGATATGCCAAGCTTCCTCAGGCTGATCAAACTCCACAATCATGAAAACATAGTAAATTTAAAACAAAAGGAAAGCAACTCGAGCGGGCAACTCCTCCCCCTTCTCATCATATCCGATCACGTGATCACATAATACCGCATAGTGAACCACATTCAGCGGGCCGCCATAATGGAGTGACTAATTAGTCAGTGTGTTCACTATGAACACAGTGCGCTGGCCATAAATTAAATGCCAGCATGATATGTGAGTTTTGGGGAAATGAGCTATTCGCCCAACGCCGCATTGCCTTAGTTAAAAGACTTTATTTTCAATATACGTAATATTGTCTTTAATTGCGCCAGTGCACCTTTCTATAACATGGGTAGACCTCATCTCCTTGACGAGAGTCTATCCATTATGTCCCTGGGTTTGTAGTGTTGTGCTGCAAGCTAAGCACGGCACGGCATCAAACCCTTTTTAAATCCATAGCTCTCCATTGTTTCCTCTGGTGGAGAAATACTATATCTAGCATAGTTCAGTCTCTAGCACAATACTGAGGTATACATGAAATAAATTCCATTTTAAAATTACACTAAAGCAGCATTCACCTATAAAGTACATTTCAATTGAACAATTATTCCTATTTGTGCAAAATACATATCTTCACCACAGCAGACATGGTCCCATGCCGTGACTTGTGCATACTAATAGAGACAGAATGTCCATACATTTCTCATGTTTTGCATATTTTTCCCCTTAACATTCAACATGTCCATATGATTAATGATATCTCTCTGAATGAGAATGAACGCAAGGGACAACGGACAGCATAGCAACCACAAAAATTTGCAAGGTGCAAGTGCTTCAGGTTTTCAAATTCCAACATTATATTGGATGATAAAGTGCTAGTGCAACTAACCCTGAGTTGTAATGCAAAACTACACAAGTGTGATCTTCACTGCCCATTGAAATTGACTATCCCCTCATATTAAGAAAACAACACCAATAGGATTTAAGCATGCCAACCAAGTTCCCCATGTCTCATACAAACTAATAGACATAGATCAAATCTATTGGAGAAATACAAACATCTCTGGATCAATGTTGTGTCCATTTGGTCTTAGAGTGTCAAATTTACAGATTAGAGATGTCTCTAATTGTCTAAGTTTCAGTTCTCTGTTCCCCAATCTCTTGTGTTGTGGGACATGAGCAAGACCTACAAATGACATTTCCATCACATTACCACCATGTTTCTCTGTAAAGTGTCCTGTCAAAGGGTTGGTCAAATCTCCATTCTTAATGGCTCTATAATGTTGAAGAATCCTAAGCTTGAGCATTCCTATAGTCGATCCAATATAATGAAGACCACACGTACACGTAATAGCATATACTGTGAATTTTGTCATGCATGTCATTTTATGTTTGTATCTCCATGTTAAACCATTAGAACTGACAAATGGAGTTTTAGATACAAAACTGCACATTTCACAATTTGCGCATTTACGAAAACCTACCAGGTCTTGTTTCATAAAGTGGCTTGACTTTGTGGCTTCCGTAACTACCATACTTGGTGACAGTATATTATTTAATGTGGGCGCTTTACGGTATGTCACATTAGGAACTTCATCTAACACCTTTTTAAGGTCAGGATCTGTCAGGAGCACATTCCAATAGTTCTTCATAATTAGTTTAACATTATTGTCTTGATGATTATACCCTGTTATGAATCTTAACTTCTCCTTTTTCTTACTAGCATGTGTTACTCACCGGACGGGAAGTAAACCAATCGGTGGCCGGAAGACGCAGGACTGCACTATTGATTGAAGAGCTAGGTCGGGGCCTCCAACCTAGCCTTCTCTCTGTGAGGGCACAAGACCTTTTAAACGATATGACCCTCTGCTGGGTAGGACCAGGCAGATGGACTGATCGCTCAAAAGGGCGGGGAGGACACGCCGCCAAGAACCCAGCTGTAAAGGAAAAAACAAGAGGTGAGCAATTGGAACTTTAAGAAGAATCCTTTCCCTTGATACTTCTTTCTAGTAGTACCTGAGCTATGCCCTCCCCTTGTTTAAGGCAACCGGAACCACCTATAAGTAAGAAAGGAGAATGTAACCTACACTAATGATAGTTGTCGCTAGGCTACGAGGTATAGAATCATAAATTAGAGAACCCTTACCACGGATGTTGTTGTCGAGTCTGAGTTATCCCAAAGGAGTCCAAAAAACGGAAGTGCAAAATAATAAATGGGGAAGGTTAGTTAGGGAACTAAACCCGGGCGGAACGAGGGCCGCGCTAGAGTCGAGTGGGTGCACTCTCTGCAAGGCGTCCCTGTGCACTATTGGAGGATGTCCAATGGAAGTCTGATTGTGGAGATGATGGGAACAACAACCATAAGAATTGTAGGTGATGGTTTCGGTGACAGGCAAAGGCAGTCCGTGAGGGAGAAAAAGAGGTCTAGTACACAGGTGAGTAGTTTACCAAATCGGCAGGCAGAGGCAGTCCGTGAGGGAGGAAATAGGTCTGGTACACGGTTCAGTAGTTTTTCCAAATCGGCAGGCAGAGGCAGTCCATGAGGGAGGAAATAGGTCTGGTACACGGTTCAGTAGTTTTTCCAAATCGACAGGCAGAGGCAGTCCGTGAAGGAGGAATTAGGTCTGGTACACGAGTAATTATAGTAGGATCGAAGACGGAACTTCTAAACACCGGGATGCAACTTTAATCAGAAGCAGCGACTTTCCTGGTTGTGCGGTTTAAATCGGGAAGGGGAAAGGCGGAACCGGACGAAACCGAGGTTCACGTATCATCGCCCATCTGCTGAGAGCGGGAGGCGGAATGCTGGGAATCGTAGTTCAACTTGCCGCAGGGCGCCGCGGAGTGAGCCGAGGCCACTATTTTCCAGGGCAGTTGCCAGTGGGCATAGAATGGATTTGCAATGTGACGCATGCCCTTCCGAAGGGCTATAATCCTCCTCCGTGCCTGCCGAGGCGTAACAGCATGTGCCACAAACAGTTCCGATCTTTTTGTGTCTTCTCTGCTTTATTAAATCAGTCTGTGACTACACTCTTATTGTAGCCTCGTTGAACAAATCTTTTGCCAATCTGCTTGGCTTCTGCCTGATAGTCTAGTTCTTTACTACATGCTCTTTTTGCTCTCAGAAACTCTCTATAGAGAATCGAGTTTTTCAGTGTAATAGGGTGATGTCTCATAGCATACAGAGTAGAATTCAAACTTGTTTCTTTCCTAAATAACTTTGATGTTAAACTATTGTTCTCCACATTGAATAGCACATCCAGAAATACCAATTTGTTTCTACTGTGGACACATGTTAATTCCTTTGAAGGATTTCAGGATTAAGGTTCAGAGAGAGCCATGACAAAATGTTAATTTTTTTTTTACAGCTGCACATGTTAAATGGATATGGTTTAACACATTGTGAATCTGAGAGTTATGAAGTGTGATTTTGGTGTCCCAACGTGTTCTAGTATTGACATGTTTTGAGAAGTGAGGGGGTATGTCTGCACCAAGAACTTTGGTGATACACTTATCTATACCCAATTGTAGCGTGGATCCGCGAGGTGTGCTGCAGTATCTGCAGAGCAGCACCGCTCACTAAAAAGTATGTTGATTTCTGGTTATGCATGCTGAAGAGTGCTAGGGAGGAGTGTTATTTGATGAAAGGTGCTTTCCTGCTTTGTAGGAGGGTTAAGACATATGGTTCCCACTTGCTTTTGTGTTCTTGCATAGTAGTTGGTGCATGCAGATGATATTTGTGTGTGTGTGTGTGTGTGTGTGTTGTGTGTGTGTGTGTGTTGCTTATTGTTAAGAAGGGAGATGTGTTGTGATGTGCTTTGTTGTGGTGAGATCTAGAAGGAAGGGAGATGTGTTTATATAGTTCTTGGAATGGATGACTGCAGAAGCCTGTGATGCAAGAGAGAATGTTGGGTGTGACTGAGAGAATGTTTATGTGTGAGTAAGAGAATGTGTGGTTAGAAGGTTCTAGAGGCAGGCAGTTGGAGAGCCCCAGCCTGGGTGATGGGAGCCAGTGGGTATCTATGTATTATCTTAATGTAACTGACTGAAACTGTAATAAAGGAATTATACTGGAACCTACATCTGAGCCTGAGGATTATACATCATTTCACTTATCTTAGGAGCAGAAGTTCTTTTTTCTTTCACATATACACCATTAGCACCCGTGTAGGGAAACTACACAGGTGCTAATGGCGATATGCACTTTGGCCCTTAACTCGGGCGGCGGGCCGTTACCTACAGTTTGGGCCCGCCAGCTTGGCGCATATTGCCTTAGTATTCACACAAGGGCAAACATTGCTCTAGTACCAGAAACATACATTTTCAATGCATTTTTGCATCAGGGCAAAGTTTGACCTACTGCCAACAGCGGTCCATATGAGCACTCGGGCAGACTTTACCTTGGTCAAAAATGATTTGCAAGCAAAGGGGGTTTGTCCTATGGAAAACTAGTGTTAATACCATGCACAACTGGACTTGAACAAGCGCAACGTTTTTGTATTCTGCCCTCAGGAACACTTTAAATCACCATCAGCATGTCACACCTGACAGCCCACCTACAAAACATCAGCATTCCCGAAAACCCAAATGTGAGCACACATGCACCCATTTTTAATTGCTTGTTAAATGTATCTGGGGCTGCCAAGATTTCAGTTCACATATGTTTCACATTTCAATGTTTTCAAGGTGTTTTCGAGTGACATGGCCATACCGTAAATCTGACACTTTGAGCGACACTAATCCAGGGTGGAATATCACCACGCGTTCTGCCTGGATATACCAAGCTTCCTCAGGCTGATCAAACTCCACATCCATGAAAACATAGTAAATTTAAAACAAAAGGAAAGCAACTCGGGCGGGCAACTCCTCCCCCTTCTTATCATATCCGATCACATGATCACATAATACCGCATAGTGAACCACATTCAGCGTGCCGCCATAATGGAGTGACTAATTAGTCAGTGTGTTCACTATGAACACAGTGCGCTGGCCATAAATTAAATGCCAGCATGATATGTGAGTTTTGGGGAAATGAGCTATTCGCCCAACGCCGCATTTCCTTAGTTAAAAGTCTTTGTTTTCAATATACGTAATATTGTCTTTAATTGCGCCAGTGCACCTTTCTATAACATGGGTAGACCTCATCTCCTTGACGAGAGTCTATCCATTATGTCCCTGGGTTTGTAGTGTTGTGCTGCAAGCTAAGCACGGCAGGGCAACAAACCCTTTTTAAATCCATAGCTCTCCATTGTTTCCTCTGGTGGAGAAATACTATATCTAGCATAGTTCAGTCTCTAGCACAATACTGAGGTATACTTGAAATAAATTCCATTTTAAAATTACACTAAAGCAGCATTCACCTATAAAGTACATTTCAATTGAACAATTATTCCTATTTGTGCAAAATACATATCTTCACCACAGCAGACATGGTCCCATGCCGTGACTTGTGCATACTAATAGAGACAGAATGTCCATACATTTCTCATGTTTTGCATATTTTTCCCCTTAACATTCAACATGTCCATATGATTAATGATATCTCTCTGAATGAGAATGAACGCAAGGGACAACGGACAGCATAGCAACCACAAAAATTTGCAAGGTGCAAGTGCTTCAGGTTTTCAAATTCCAACATTATATTGGATGATAAAGTGCTAGTGCAACTAACCCTGAGTTGTAATGCAAAACTACACAAGTGTGACCTTCACTGCCCATTGAAATTGACCATTCCCTCATATTAAGAAAACAACACCAATAGGATATAAGCATGCCAACCAAGTTCCCCATGCCTCATACAAACTAATAGACATAGATCAAATCTATTGGAGAAATATAAACATCTCTGGATCAATGTTGTGTCCATTTGGTCTTAGAGTGTCAAATTTACAGATTATAGATGTCTCTAATTGTCTAAGTTTCAGTTCTCTGTTCCCCAATCTCTTGTGTTGTGGGACATGAGCAAGACCTACAAATGACATTTCCATCACATTACCACCATGTTTCTCTGTAAAGTGTCCTGTCAAAGGGTTGGTCAAATCTCCATTCTTAATGGCTCTATAATGTTGAAGAATCCTAAGCTTGAGCATTCCTATAGTCGATCCAATATAATGAAGACCACACGTACACGTAACAGCATATACTGTGAATTTTGTCATGCATGTCATTTTATGTTTGTATCTCCATGTTAAACCATTAGAACTGACAAATGGAGTTTTAGATACAAAACTGCACATTTCACAATTTGCGCATTTACGAAAACCTACCAGGTCTTGTTTCATAAAGTGGCTTGACTTTGTGGCTTCCGTAACTACCATACTTGGTGACAGTATATTATTTAATGTGGGCGCTTTACGGTATGTCACATTAGGAACTTCATCTAACACCTTTTTAAGGTCAGGATCTGTCAGGAGCACATTCCAATATTTCTTCATAATTAGTTTAACATTATTGGCTTGATGATTATACCCTGTTATGAATCTTAACTTCTCCTTTTTCTTACTGGCATGTGCCACAAACAGTTCCGATCTTTTTGTGACTTCTGCTTTATTAAATCAGTCTGTGACTACACTCTTATTGTAGCCTCGTTGAACAAATCTTTTGCCAATCTGCTTGGCTTCTGCCTGATAGTCTAGTTCTTTACTACATGCTCTTTTTGCTCTCAGAAACTCTCTATAGAGAATTGAGTTTTTCAGTGTAATAGGGTGATGGCTCATAGCATACAGAGTAGAATTCGATCTTGTTTCTTTCCTAAATAACTTTGATGTTAAACTATTGTTCTCCACATTGAATAGCACATCCAGAAATACCAATTTGTTTCTACTGTGGACACATGTTAATTCCTTTGAAGGATTTCAGGATTAAGGTTCAGAGAGAGCCATGACAAAATGTTAATTTTTTTTTACAGCTGCACATGTTACATGGATATGGTTTAACACATTGTGAATCTGAGAGTTATGAAGTGTGATTTTGGTGTCCCAACGTGTTCTAGTATTGACATGTTTTGAGAAGTGAGGGGGTATGTCTGCACCAAGAACTTTGGTGTGGCAGTGTATCTATACCCAATTGTAGCGTGGATCCGCGAGGTGTGCTGCAGTATCTGCAGAGCAGCACCGCTCACTAAAAAGTATGTTGATTTCTGGTTATGCATGCTGAAGAGTGCTAGGGAGGAGTGTTATTTGATGAAAGGTACTTTCCTGCTTTGTAGGAGGGTTAAGACATATGGTTCCCACTTGCTTTTGTGTTCTTGCATAGTAGTTGGTGCATGCAGATGATATTTGTGTGTGTGTGTGTGTGTGTGTTGTGTGTGTGTGTGTGTGTTGCTTATTGTTAAGAAGGGAGATGTGTTGTGATGTGCTTTGTTGTGGTGAGATCTAGAAGGAAGGGAGATGTGTTTATATAGTTCTTGGAATGGATGACTGCAGAAGCCTGTGATGCAAGAGAGAATGTTGGGTGTGACTGAGAGAATGTTTATGTGTGAGTAACAGAATGTGTGGTTAGAAGGTTCTAGAGGCAGGCAGTTGGAGAGCCCCAGCCTGGGTGATGGGAGCCAGTGGGTATCTATGTATTATCTTAATGTAACTGACTGAAGCTGTAATAAAGGAATTATACTGGAACCTACATGTGAGCCTGAGGATTATACATCATTTCACTTATCTTAGGAGCAGAAGTTCTTTTTTCTTTCACATATACACCATTAGCACCCGTGTAGGGAAACTACACGGGTGCTAATGGCGATATGCACTCTGGCCCTTAACTCGGGCGGCGGGCCGTTACCTACAGTTTGGGCCCGCCAGCTTGGCGCATATTGCCTTAGTATTCACACAAGGGCAAAAATTGCTCTAGTACCAGAAACATACATTTTCAATGCATTTTTGCATCAGGGCAAAGTTTGACCTACTGCTAACAGCGGTCCATATGAGCACTCGGGCAGACTTTACCTTGGTCAAAAATGATTTGCAAGCAAAGGGGGTTTGTCTTATGGAAAACTAGTGTTAATACCATGCACAACTGGACTTGAACAAGCGCAACGTTTTTGTATTCTGCCCTCAGGAACACTTTAAATCACCATCAGCATGTCACACCTGACAGCCCACCTACAAAACATCAGCATTCCCGAAAACCCAAATGTGAGCACACATGCACCCATTTTTAATTGCTTGTTAAATGTATCTGGGGCTGCCAAGATTTCAGTTCACATATGTTTCACATTTCAATGTTTTCAAGGTGTTTTCGAGTGACATGGCTATACTGTAAATCTGACACTTTGAGCGACACTAATCACATACTCATGGATTGCAGTTTGTGTCTGCAATATTAATACTTTAAGAAATTACCCCTTGTTTAGAATATAGTATTCTAAATAGTGCCATAAAACAATGTTTAGGCCTGGATATGTTGCCCCAGCTGTACTGCCTCGGAATGCAACCATATAATGCCTGGAAACCCTAACATCTCTAGTGCCTGGGAATGCAGCCATCTCTTGGTAATGAACACTGCCTTCTAGACCGGCTTAGAGTGTAGCCAGTCCTGGCCATTGGGTATCCGGCAACCTGTCAGAGCTGGAACCATTGCCTGCGTGTGGCGCCATCTTTAGTACTTGGGAGTGTCGTCGTTTGTAGTGGATGGAAGCCTTACCGTCTATAGGTCGTGGAAGTGAAATTATGTTATGGCTTATTAATATCTATATTTTTGGTGAATAAAACCATCTTGATGTCTGGCAATAAAGTTCTGGCTAGTCACTATGCTAGGTGTCAGGAGGCTATATAGAGCACACAGGAGTGCTGTCATTTCTCGTGCCAAAGCAGAATTCTTGGTTTGCAAATCTATTAGCAATTGAACATGAACCTGATGAGCGTACTTGTGTAATTTTAAGGGCTGAAATCTGTAGCTGTGCAGCGTTTACTTTTGTGATGAGAGCGAGTAAGAACTTTGCTTCCGCATGGTCCTTGTAAGCCATGCCACTTGATTTTGCAAGAGCCCAGTGGGTCTGAGGACTTTCAGCATCATGATTGTTCCTTTCAGGCAGGCTGAGGCAGACTGTTGGGAAGGGGCAGCCCCGCCCCACCCACCTACGCGCTTTAGAGTTGGGCAAGATGCATTTGAAGCACTATGATGGGCAAGGGAAGAGGGGGTCGGTGAGAAGACCACCTCCCAGCATTAGAAGGATCCCACCCCAAAAATAACCAACTACAGTCTATCCACATAGTAGAGCATATGGTGCGAGCAGCATTGCTATTTTGCATAGATATTAGTAACCATAGGTAGAAGGGAAGGCCTGCGTGGCAAATGCGGTATTACATGCACTGGGCTCAAATTGCGAGACAAGTAAAATCACCAGCCATGCCCGAGCTCCCATGAGAACAGCCCACACCCCCAACCACCACAATGATTATTCATTGTTCTAATAGTGTTGCAAAGATGTTCGAGAGGAATGTGCCCTACAAGGCCATGATCACAGACCGGCGCCTGGTGTGCACATTATCTCACACTGGCCCATCTCCAGGCGACCATGAGTTACACCCCATATAACTGACTAAAACCTAAGACCCCTGATTTCCATGGCACCAGGTGCCCCTTGACCACCAACCCCAAAGTCTTGAAATATTCAAAGAGGACGGACAGGGCACATCATTGAAGCGACAATTTTGTGATTTATATTGCGAGGTGCTGGGAGGGATACTTTATAGTTCAAACGAGGATGGAGACCTTGGAGCCGGATGGCATGGAAAGGAGTGAGTGAAATGTGTGTGTGAAGGTTAGATTGCATCAGAACCTCCTCTGGGCCCGTCTTAAGGCCTGCCAAGTGCACAGTATGAGTGATAAAGTAGTCATATGGTAGGATTATAATTAATTTGTTCTTTGACCTTCGACGAGAGAAGAAGATGATCACTGCAGCACCCACGTGATGGAAGACAGACAGATTGGGCTGGAACTAATGGCCTGGCATCCCTTAATGAGCAGGCAGATCCGTTATAGGTGCACACCAACCATCTGCGCTGGATTTTACTCTACGTATTGCTTCATGTATGACAATGTCTTTCTTTATAATATTCTGCTTGTACTACTTTTCGACAGAACCTTCTTAGCAGCAGAATTATTTTCTGTTGCTCTCATCTGCGTGTGAGATTAAACTTGTTATCCTAACAAGATTGACTTGGGCCTTTCCTCCCTAGGCGGTTGTATTCTCGCTGATGTGAGCGTTCAGGGACTTGCATTCAATTGGTGACCCCGATGTGATCTCAGCGCCCCCTCTGTACTTGCAGAGAATTCCAAGTAGCTTCTCCAGAAGGAGCAGTGCCCACCTACAGGGATAGGTCCAGAAAAAACATGTGTTCCGAGTGGTTTAGTAGCAGCCATTTTAAGAACAGTCCTCTCTGCTCTTTGAAGCAGCCGTGGCTCAGAGGAGAGTGCAGGCCGGTGTTGGAACCCTGTGAGGGAGGAGTTTGGTGAGCATGTGAGTAGATTCTTGTAAGCGATAAGTAGTGGACTGATGCATGGGTAAGTGTGAGAATGAGGTTGTTGATGTGACATGGGTGTGGTGTGTGTTATTTTTTATTGGTTTTGTACTTTGAAGAGACTATTTCGGTGAGGAATTATAACGTAAGACAAAGGTAAGGCAGGGAGCCACTCCTCAGAAAGGAAGGGAAGGTAGGGCCACAAAACTGCATATTATTTGAAGGAGAAATACAGAAATAGAACTAGTGGTCTTATAATAGGACTGGAATAAGTAGTGGTTGTTATTTTACATTGTTATTGTATTCTATTATATTCATGTTTTGTTGGGTAAAGGACAGGCCCTGGATGGGGTGGTAATTGTGTGCGTTGCGGTGTGGTGTGGCATTGGATGGTTTCGTGGAGTGGTGTATGTGTGCAAGGAAGGAAGGGGGATAGAAAAGGGTGGGGTTGATTTTTTTTCTTTTGGTTGCAAGCAAGCGGCAGCATGCGCGGCGTGTTACCAAGAATATACGGGGTCAGCAAGAGATAGACATCACTAGCAGGGGGGAATACCAATAGAACCAATGTATAAGGCCCTGCCACTGTATCATGACAGGGTGGAGAAATATTACAAGCAGTGGATTGCAGAGACAGGAGGAGGGGGGATTTCCTGCCCATGGCCAGGGCAGGGCTCACCCAACAAGAGCATCTTGGAATACATGTCCACAACTTAGTAGCTAAATATAAGGGGAAGCAGCTACAGAAAAGAAAAGAAATTTTAGATCTCTGGTGTATGTTTGAAGACACAGAACATCAGTGGAATGGAGTAGCGGCACAGAGACAGAGGGATGGAAAATGCAGGAAGGTACAAGGAGAGGGTGGGGCGCCACTGGAGTGCAGGGAATTATATCCTTTGACAGCAAATCCCACAGAAGCATACACAAATCCAATCTATATACCCGTGATGACAGGGACCCCTTCTACTGTGGTAAGGACCATTTCAGCACTGGTAATGCCACAGGCTACCGCTCCCCCACCCCAATGCGCAAATCTGGCTGAAGCATCGGCATCCCTGAGTGTCAGTTTTCAAGAGAGCTTGAAAACAGATTGGCGGGGTTGTTAACAATATTGAACAGGATGAAAGAATCATCAAGAGAGGTGAGGGACGTAGGGGCACCGGAAGATGGATCAGGGGAATGGAAATCAGGAGATTTGTTGTTTGGGATTAATCAGGGAGGAATAAAAAATGTATGTGTAGAAAAGGATGGAAGCTAGGGTAAATTGGCATATTTCGGATCAGATATGGTGGTGGGAGATGATGAGGGGAGTATGGTAGTGACTCATTCACTGAGGACCAGGGTGAAGAATAAGAAAGGGTGAAGTGGCGGTTGAGAGTACCCCTCGTGCAGTAGGCACGTGGGGGAAGGGCATGTTGAGGAATAGTACCGGCCGGATGGTGATAGTAAGAAAAAGGGGAAGTGTGAAGAGGGGCATGAGAAGTGGGGTAAAGATGCAGATGCCCCAATACATAAGGGGATGGGGAGAACACAGTATGTGCCCTGGCCCCAGATGGATAAGAACAATGTAATTAAGGCCAGCCCACAGCTCACAGCAGGGGCCAGCAAGTAGATATCTGAATTTGAAAAGCAAACAGCAGGGGTGCCCCTGCCAATAGCTGATTTTAAGAGCTTGATGGTTGCTATAATTGGGGAACAAGCTGGGGTGTGTGGGTTAAAGCTGGATATCCGGGTATATCCTAGGGACGATGAACATGATGGAGCACCGTTTAATGGAATTAGAGCACAAGTATGGGACGCGTTACGGAGGGCCTTCCTGCATACCCCTGATTTACAGTCCCTGATGCAGTGTACAATGGGAGATGATGAGGATCCAGCAAAATTAATTCTTAAATTGCAAGAAATGTGGAGGGTGTGAGACGGGAAGACCGTGAGATTGTTCAATATCATTCTTCTATTTTATTGTTAAGAGAGGTTTGCCAAAGGAAGTGCAGAAGGCTTTAGATAACATTGTGGGTATTGAGGCAAAGGGGTGGCCGGAAATACAGAGCACAATAGTGCATCATTGCAAAAGGATTTAGGAATGGGAGAAGGAAACAGCTCTGAGGCTGATAGAAAAAAAATTGGCAAAAGTTGCCGTTCAGGTGCCTGTGTCTATGCCTGTACAGGTAGAGGGGACAGAGAGTACCCAACAAGTTGTGAGCGCCACTATTGCTGCGCTCTGGGCTGAAGGAGGACAAGGACAGTGGGACAGGGGCAACAGTATTCCAGCCCACAGTGACAACAAGGAGGGCCACAGCGAGGAAGTGGGGGATTCCAAGGAGTAAGAGGAGGAGGTTTTGGACCTAAAAGGGGTGGGTTTGGACCATCCCAATGTTGGAATTGTTTAAGGTGGGGGCATTTCACAAGGGAATGCAGAGCAGGCCTGCAGTGGGGTATGATTACGGGACAGAGCAATAGGACCAGGAGCTCCAAGGACTAGGGTATCCACAACAGGGTGAAGGGTATCAGAACGAACCAAGAGTATCCACAGAGGCAACACAAAACATATAATCGGCAGCCTCAAGTAGCTGAGATGCAAGTGCGGCATCCGCCACAGCAACAGCAGGGCAGTGCCACCCCAGTGACCAGGGTACCAATTGGGGATACCGCTCCCTTTGGAGGACCAGCAGTGATGGGGGCAAACCCGTCTCGTTTTCTGGGACAAACACATACCCTGATTAGGACAGCCCACAGAGAGCACTCGGATGTCCGGTTTTGTCAACGACCATCCACCCTGAAGAGAAACTTTGGTGAGGGAGGTGATAGGAAATAAACAGTTCATATTTATGGTGGACTCATTTGTAACTAAATCATGTATCATGGAGGGAAATGTTCCCTTATCAGGGGGCTATTTCTAAGGTTCCATACACTGAGGAGCTGGACATAAAGGTGGGAGGGAAGGTATTGCAGGTGCCCTTACTTTATTCTGAAAGTTCCCCTGTTAATTTTCTAGGCAGAGACCTGCTCAGCAAATTAAACATGACGATATAATTTACAGATCATGGTATAGTTTGCTCCATGCCTGTGATGTGTTCTATAAGAACGATGTTGATAATACACGCAATGACAGCAGTGTCACCTGAGGTGGTGGCGGGATTGATATTGTTGCTGGATTTGCAGGGGTTGTTGGTTTCCAACAAGAGGGTTGTCGTGTTTGAATGGACAGGGATGGGTGTGAGTGGCGCACAGTGCTCTGTGTAGATCCAACAGTACAGCTAAAGGTACTGATGGATAATGAATTGTTTGACAATAATGACAAAGATGGGGAAATAATACTAGAGATTTGTATCCCCTGTGATATAATGAGATGGCAGTATTGACTCCACCCCTATTTTTCGACGAAGATTTACAACACGTGCCTTCACAGTTGTGGACTACAAATCCACACAATGTGTGTCTAATGAAAGACATGTGCATTAGTTACCACAGAAACCTCTATGGTAAAAGGCCTGGTCACTCAAATCGAGATCAGAGTCTCTTCCTGATCACTTAGTTGTGATTACTAATGTTTTCGTAAATAAGTGCACATTCAAGAAAAACATGTAGTTAGTGTGTTTAGAGTAAACTGTATTTTAAAATCATTCAGTCTTCCACAAAAAATGTAAAGTAAGATGAATTAGATCATTCATAGGTACAAGAAGTTGTATCTCCAAAGTTCATTTATACAGAACAATAACTTGGTCTGTATAAAAAAATGGTTGTTTTTCTAGCTACAAATGACTAATATCTGCACAGGAGAATATCACCATGCCAATTGCACCTTGTGCCCTTTAAAGCTCAGAAGTTGCAGATTGAACTTATACTTACTAAATTTAGTCAAGTAAGTCCGTTTTGCCCTTTTCAATTCATGGGTGTTCACATGGTAAATGAGACAGTGTAGTGATTTTGTCTTTTTTCAAATATTTTTTTAGAATGTGAAGAAATACAATCAACATTTACACCTGAAGAAGGGGTCACGGAAACCCCAAAACGCGTAGTGTATATAAATATGTGATTGTATATTGTTATGAATTTTCAAACAGATGAAAAATTCAGAGATTTTGCTCTATTATATTTACTTTTTTCTTTGCAAGTTATTGCTCTGTATAAATGAACTTTGGAGATACAACTTCTTGTACCTATGAATGATGTAATTCATCTTACTTTACATATTTTGTGGAAAACTGAATGATTTTACAATACAGTTTATTTTAAACACACTAACTACATGTTTTTCTTGAATATGCACTTATTAATGAAAACATTAGTAATCACAACTAAGTGATCAGGAAGAGACTCTGATCTCGATTTGAGTGAGCAGGCCTTTTACCATAGAGGTTTCTGTGGTAACTAATGCACTTGAATTTTCAGCTCTCTCTTGGGAGTAGCGAGAGCATAGCCTGGAGCACCGATACACGATTTACACTTTATGTTCTAACATTGTTACCACTGTTAATATTTGATCTGAAGTTTTTAGTTGTGAGCCGATATTTGTTTTCTGTTTACCCACTAATGAAAGACATGACACCTGTGCGTATAACACTGAAGCCAGGTGCGGTGCTGTCCAGGGTAAGACAATATACATTATCGAGGTAGGCAGAGGAGGGTATTAGAAAGTCAATGCAGGCCCTACTGGACCAGGGGATCATTGTGCCATCAACGCCTCTGTGTAACATGGTGATATACCCTGTCAAGAAATCAGCAGGGGGCAACTGGAGAATGATCCAGGACTTGCGCCCCATCAATGATGTGGTGCAGAAAGAATTTCCAGTTGTTCCAAATCCTGCGACAATTTTATGTAGCATTCCCAAAGAAGCCACATATGTCACTGTAGTGGACTTGAAAAATGCATTCTTCTCAATTCCACTCTATCTGATTCAAGATACCTCACGGCATTTACACAGGGCAGGATGCGGTTTGAACATGCTAGGTTACCTCAGAGGTACTGCAAGAGCCCGAGCATATTCAACAGAATGCTGCATACTGATTTAGGGAATATTTAGGTGCCTAGCATGATTATCCAATACGTGGATGACCTGCTTGTGTGTAGTGACAGTGCAGCACTGCCCAAGGGACCCTATTTCACTTCTACAATTGCTGGCATATAAGGGGTACAAGGTCAACAAGGCCAAATTACAATATTGTCATCAGGAGGTGCTCTATCTGGGGAAGTTCAAATCAGTAAACAGTAAAAGAATACTACCAGATAGGGCAGCATCAGTATGCGCCACCCCCAGACCCGCCTCAGTTAAATAAATACAGATGTTTCTGGGCCTATGCAACTACTGTGGGGCATGCATTCTAAATTATGAGGCATACACAAGGCCACTTTTGCAGGCCCTTAAGGAAGCACAAAAAAAGGACCACAAGTTACAGTGGACAGCAGACATTATTAAACAGTTTGATGATTTAACAGAAGTCATTAGTTCAGCACCCGTACTGGACACCCAGGATTACATGCAGGAATTTTACTTGTTTTCACATTCAGATGGTTAGTTTATGGCACCAATATTGACTCAGAAGAGCACTAATGCAGCACTTTGGATGCAGTAATGCACGGCCAGTTCACGTGTGAACAAGCTTTAGCAGCTGCTGCTTTGGCGATAGAGAAAAGTTCTACAATTGTAATGGGATGTTCAGTTATGTTGTAAGTGCGAACATATTTTGTTTGTCATTCTAGAGAGGTTGAAATCTACTCTGACTACACAAAGATCTTCAGCGTATGAGATTATTGTTTCTAAACCTCATATTCATGTGGTTAGATGCAAAACAGTGAACCCTGCCACCTTTTTAACAGACATGCCTACTACAGAAGATTAAACGATGCACGACTGTGCCATATACGAGGGGGAGTAGAACGACATTCCCAAAGCAAGGGACTGCACATTGAGTGTGAGATACTTTTGGTTGACAGGTATTCCACAATTGATCAGCAGGATGGCAAAGATGGACAGTGGCAGCGGTGGTACAACTTGAGGAGGGAGAGTATAAGACGATGGTCATGTAAAGGTTGCACATGCATTATTCTGCACAGACGGTTGAACTCATAGAGCTCATTGAAGCATTAGGAGCGTCTAAAGGGAGCTATGTCACAATATATTCGGAATCGGCATACGTCACAACAACAGTACACAGCATTCTATCCCACTGGAAGAGCAGAGCGTTTCAGAGGGCAGACGGATCCCCAATGCAGCATGCAGCATTGCTACAAATATTGATAGAAGCATTATCCCACCCATCTGTTGTGACGGGTATCAAGTGCGCTGCTCACACTCATGGAACAGATGAAATATTGATGGGGAATGCAGCCACTGACTTGGCAACCAAAATGGTGGCATACCTGCAAAATAAAACACCCGCCAAATACGTTGTGATTGCCCCATCTGCAGGCGAACCTCCAGCACCTTACACAGCATTGCCCATCTCGAGCTACAAGGGAGTGCATCTGAAAGGGAGAAAAAGCTGTGGTCATTGAGAGGTTGTAAGCCATCTCCGACAGATCTTTTATGGAGACAAGAGAGCTCTTGGAAAACAGTAATGCCCCAGGAGCTGCTAGCAGTAGCCTTTGAACAGTTACATTACCCATCCCATAGTTCGAAGCAACACATAGTAGCAGATATACAGGAAGACTGGTTTATACCAAACACCCAGGAAAGCATTACAGAACTGGTCATACATTGCATCACATGTCAAAGTTTCAGTACAGGGATGACACTACGGATGTTACAGGGCACCTTGCCCCGCCCTACTGGGCCGTTCCGTGAATTACACATAGATTACACGGATATGGGTGAGCGTTGTAATGGAACTAGGTACCTCATTGTAGTAGTTTGCCCTTTCTCAAGATGGGTGGAAGCAGGGCTGTGTGCACATCTGGATGCCAAGTCTGCTGCTAAATTTTTAGTACTTGAGGTTTTCCCTCAATGGGGTTTGTGCGAGGTTTTAAGGTCTGGCAACGGCTCACAATGGCGCTGACCTGTTTATTCAATGACAGAGTTGCATCAATGTGGACCCCTAGTGCTTTCACAGAAGATAAGACTGGAATGGTGCAGTTGTCTATGTTAGAGTTGACATAGAGACTATCTAACTTAGCAAGTGTAGACTTTTGGCCAAGAATAAGGATCTCTGTCTTATCCCCCTTAAGACATAGGCCATTTGTGGCCATCCAGGCTTGAATGGTGGCGTATATATGTTTTAGAGCTAGGGCGTCTGTGTGATATGAGCCTGTTAGGGGAAGGAGCACTTGGGTATCGTCTGCATAGTTGGTATATGCGATTCCAAGTGCATCAAGTTTATCGAAAAGAAGCTTTGTGAAGAGGTTGTACAGTGTGGGTGCTGTACATGAGCCCTGTGGGACACCGTAGTGTATTATGGTGGGTGCTGCGTTAGATGTATGTGAGAAGACTTTCATGGCTCTTCCTTCTAGAAAGAATGTTATCCATGAAATAGTTTGGTCTGAGAAATGTGCTAAGTGAGTGAGGTGTGCGGTGAGGGTTTTACGGTCCACTACATCGAACGCCGCTGAGAGGTCTAGGAGGAGGGCGGGTTTACCTGTGTCCAGGATCTTAGTTATTTTTTTTTTTAGGTACAGCAGAGCAGTCTCTGTTCCGTGACTTTTATGGAAACCTGAATGTCTGTTTCCTAAGATAGAATTTGTTTCCAGGTAGAGTTGGATTTTGCTGTGTGCCACTTTGTCTAATATTTTTAGAAGGAAAGGGACTGTCGTTATGGGTCTGTAGTTGTTGAGCAGCGTAGGGTCTAGAGTCGGCTTTTTTAGAAGGGGGTGAACCCACTCTTCTTTGAGGCTGTCAGGGACAGAGCATGACTTAAAGGAGGCATTAATGAAGGCGGTAATGAGTGGAGCAAGTTGTTTAGAGCAGTCATTGATTAACTTTGGAGGGCATGCATCGCCTTTGCAGCTCTAGGGTTTCAGATGTTTCAGAATGTCTATGGCTTCTAGTTCTGAGACGTCATTAAAGGCAAATTTAGGGAAGTTACTGGTTTTGCGTTTGGTGGGGATTGTGTAGACTGATTAAATTTTGGTAAGGTATTGTAGTGGTCAAGGATTTTATTTTGTAGAAGGTCTATTTTTTTAGCAGATTGTGGCTTGGATACTTTTGCACCAAGCTTCTTTGATGATCTCGTCAGCGGAGATGGGAGGAACTGTAAGCTCCTTAAAGATGGTAAAGAGTTCTTTTGAGTGAGACTTGGAGTCTGATATTCGACGGTTGCAGGCATCTGATTTGGCATTAAAAATGGCATCTTTTTATTTTTCAGCGATGTCATTGAATAGATCCTTAGTAACGTCGCAAGGGTTGGCCAGCCAGGTTTTTTGCGCCTGGCGTTTGTTATTGCGTAGAGCTTGGAGGTCATCTGTGAACCATGAGTTCGAGTGGAAGGACTTTTTTTCTTTTTTTTCTTCTAAAGGAGCAATAGTGTTGATTGCGTTGGTGAGTGTGACCCAAAGAATATCTGCTAAGATATTTGGGTCTTGTGAAAATGTCGGAGCAAGGCACGGTATGTTGAGAATTGGCTGTAGGTTGTCTGCAGTTACTTTTTTGGAGCTTCTTGTTAAAGTTGCAGATTTGTGTATTGTGGTTTTAGTAGTAGGTGCTGTGGGGATCATGAATTGTATGCAGCTATGATCTGTCCATGGGTGGAAGGTGTTCGAGGTGATGGAAGAGTTGCTATTATGGTCGACCAACCAGTCCAGAGTTCTGCCTTTGGAATGGGTGGGAGACATATCTTATTGTGCAAAGTCTATGTTGGAGAGGTCCTTAAGGAATGAGATTGCTGTTTTGTCATTGGGATCATTATAACCTAGATTGAGATCACCTAGGAGTATGGTTTTGGTGGATTTTTTAAAGTTTTGCTGAGAAGGTGAGTGATTTGCCCTTGTAAATCGGCTGGGAGTCCTGGGGCCGGTAGATGACGTGAATGTTGATTGTGTTATTATGAGAGAGAGGCAGGAGAGAGAGGCAGTTTGGCCAATAGTATGTCAGCATTGCCTTCCCATGTGTGGGGAATAGGTCTGACATGATAGATCTCTTTGTAAATTAGGAGGGTGTTATGGGGAAGGTCGTATAAAGGGGGGAACGGGAATGGGATTGTATATTATCTGAATGGGACAAAACATATAAAAGTTAATAATATGAGCAGAGTTACATATTTTAGTAATAATGTCAACACTAATAATAATAATGGAAATGAATTTAACAAGCACAAAACAACAGTGGGGGAGCAGTGAAAAGGTTTTTTTTAGCAAGTAGTAGATTGTCTACCAATGCGAAACGATATAATGTTATTTCCGATAGCACTATTAAAGCTGCCATCCCTGAAAGCATGTATAGAATAATGAAAAGAGAAATACGAAGATATGACACATATCAAGGCTGGGTTTGGATGTGTTTGAGGATATTTGCCATTACGACTTTACCAACTCGTGGTATTCTGACATGAGTGGTGTGGGAAGAAACGCTGTGAATGGAAGCTGTTATGTGTGTTCACTCATTCCGCACACCTCAGGGTCTCCCAAGGTGTCAGTACTGAAAGCAGTCCAAATTAAAGAGGCACAATGCCTAGTTCAACTTGCGATATGCAGAATAAAAGGAACGTTTCAGGCACATAGTGTGCAACTGCAAATGGTGGGTTCAGATGTTGTACAGTGCAGCAGCGATTCAAAAGACACCAAGTATGCGGAGCTACCATATCTGATGGTGGAAGGGCATAAACATGTAAATAATAAATGGCAGGACACCACACTACCTTGCTTGGCAGAAGGACTGGTAACATATAGCAGGGAAAAGATAGCACGAGTGGACAATCTTTGTGCACAAATCTGGACAGAGCATATCGCAAAGCTGACGTGGATTTCAACAATGGAAAAGCTGGTGCGAGTACACAAGGAAGAAGAATATAGATTCTTTTTCCGCAGCAAGGGTACAGTCTTTGTTGGCTCGAACAAACGTTGCAATAAAACTCTCCTGATCACGGGCATGAAGAAAGAAACATCGGTGATGATGGATTACTACTGTCTGTGGCCAACAAGCTTACTTGCACCTCCCACCATCATGGAGGGGCTATTGTTCACTGGCCACATTGCACTCAGCACTATTAGTAATACCAGAAGAACACCTGAAGGGGGAGCACTGCCTGCTGAGGTATCAACTAGTCTCCCTATATTCGAAAATGAAGATAAGGGGTTGTTGTTATGCATGCTCGAGGTGGCCCCAGGAATTGGTCGCTATGGCGCCATTGGCGTTTTGTTTCTGATATACGGACCCTTTCTCCTAAGATGGCCGCAACACCACAGAGTGTTTCTCTAGTTGTTTTGAAAGCAGAAGATCAAGCTCCTCCCCTTCGAGCAGGAAGGGTACTTCCGGGATCGGATCAGAGACAGCATCCCGTTGCTACTGTTTTCAGGAGCCACGCTTCGTGAGTATCGCTTACTAGACTCTCATGAAAATTCTTTCTTCGCAGAATCTGGCCTTTACTTTTCTCTTCTCTCTTTTTCGCTAGGAACGCTATCCCTTTCTTCGTGAATAGCGAGCGTCTACTACTCAGCACAAACCATCAGGAAATCTTCTGGGTTTCACCCAATTCAAGTAGGCATTCATTTTCAGTTTAGTACTCAGAGACTAATTAGACATTTCTCAAACATTACTTACCTCTTTATCTACTCATCCTAGACCGACACACACCCGTACTGGAATCGAACCACATTTCCCAGTTGCCCTGGTGGTCTCGTAGTGCAGTAACCTGTCAGAGCTTGAATTCTCCTGTTGTTCGAAAGTTCCGGTACGTCTGTTTCTACCCTCCTGATCTTTCCATCTGCACCTCCTCTCATACTCACCCTGTTCAGTTTCCATCAAAGGCTTGTTTCTCGCTGCAGTCGAAACGACGGCACATTCTCTCTTTAAGTTCAAGACACTAAGCCAGGGGTAAGATTGCTTTTCTTCGCTTGAGAACCTTCCTCCTATCCCCGAATCCGGAATAACTGTCTCCTCTCTCTTTAGCCTCGAAGAAGACGCACAACCCCCGTCTGATAGCTGCAAACATCCTTCCTTTTGAACTCCCACCTCAGAGACCCGTCTGGCACCGACACCTACGTTCTCAAAAACAGCAAGGGTTTTCTTCCCCACGAGGGTTTCCCTGGTGTTTTCACCCTATACTAATATTACTGGTGCAGGGAGAGAGTATCAGATGAATCACTCCTTTCTCCGAATCATTAGTGGAGCTTCAGGTTAGTGATTTCGTATTATGATATTCATACTGTGCCTTTGTGGTGAATGTGAGCGTAATCTAGAGATAAATTAACACACATTGATATAAAACAAATGAGACCATTGGAACGGATTTAACAGATAGCAACGCCCTTTTAAAAAGAAAAAATAAATATATTTATACCACAATCGCTACAAATTACAAGTATCAGGAATACGAAAGTATTAGCACAATGGAACAACAGGCTCACCAATTTATGGTCGCTATGCAGGCTTTATCTGCAGAGGTCCAACAACTTAAACAAGAGAACGCTACTCTAAGACAACAAGGTCGTTCAGCCCAGGGTTCAGAGGTTCCTCCCGGACCTCTCTCATCTGGTAAGTTTGATGGAAACCCCTATCGTGTTAAAGAATTTCTGGAATCTTGCACTGTACAATTTGCTTTTAAGGCAGCCTTTTTCCCTACAGATAGGGATAAGGTGGGTCATATGATTTTCCAAATGACAGGAATAGCTTTAGCATGGGCCACCCCTCTAGTCACTAGTAATAATCCAATTCTGGATTTGTATCCTGGCTTTTGTAATAGCGTCAAAAGCATGTTCGGGCGACAGGAAGTGACTACAGCTTCCCAAGAACGCCTCTTAGATCTAAAACAAGGCTCCCAAGATATCTTAATTTATATCACCAGATTTAAACAGATGGCTGCCGATACGGCCTGGGCAGACGATGCTTTAATAACCATTTTCAGGCGGGGACTCACAGAGGAGTTAAAAGATGAAGTCTCGAGGGTCCCTCGACACAAAAATATGAGTGAATTTATTAGTCATGCAGTTAGATTATCGACTCCAGGAAAGACATCTGGAGAAAAAGAAGGGACGGAACACTCGACCAATGTTGGAAGGGTTTTCAATGCCAGGAAAGGCTATGTCAACCGAGGAACCAGGAGACGCGTTTTTGCGGTCAGGTGATCTAGTGAGATACGCGATCGTTGGCCTCGGTGTAGCAGCCTTGTAAAGGGAACAAACGAGGACTGTGTGTACTCTTATAATAAGAGGTTTGCAGAGTCCTGAAGATTACGAGACGTAGTATTGATAGAACGAGGAAGGCGACTGGTTTTCTCATTTTGGCGGTAGACCATGACATGTCAGCGATATGCGGCTCTAGAGCACAAGTGACTGAAAGAAGACATTAAGAAAATAAAGTGAAAGACTTGTATGCATCATCTTGACGCTTTTGAAAATCTGATAGTGGGAACGCAAGGGTGCCCACGGTATACAACACGTTTAAAATATGACTACTTGATAAAGAAACAGTGTCCTGAAGACAGAATCTATGAAGAAATACAAAGGAAATTGATTTAACTGTATTCTGGTTTAAAGAAAGCATAGATTCTAGAAACACATGTTTAGCGTTGGCACTTATGTCTCCTCCAAAAAAGAATAGAACAGTGTAATAAGAACGCACATTGAAGGTGTGTCCACAGATTATGCCCTATTGTACAAACTGTATGGGTTTTCAGATGTATACTCTATGAAATGGTGAAGAAATAATTTATTTTGTTTATATGAACCATTAGGGTCTTTTTTATATGTATTACTTGAGCTGTATAGCTTTTTTATGATTGTGATAGACATTAAAATATGTGTTATTTTTTTTAAAGTTTTGTGTGTCTACCTGTATTTTGAATGGGTAGCATGTATGTGTAATTGGCAGATGCGACAGACAAACCCATAGCCTGAAAGGGAGGAAGCCGTTTTTGTGGGATTTTGTTGTTGTAACTGAGGAACCAATGCAGCTGGGAAGCACTCGAGGTCCTCTCTCATCGGAGGAACGCTCTAGAAGAAGAACACTCGGACTCTGCATGTACTGCGGGGCAAATAATCATACTGTAAAAGAATGCCCCATCATCCTTTCTAAAAAGGTGGGAAATGACAGTTCCCGGCTGTAGGGGGAACAACGGTGCGGGGTACGCTAACAAAGACCAGTTCCCTTTTTAGTGCAGATGCTGATTCTCAGTGCTTTCAATCTGCTAGTGGAATGGTGGTGTTAGGGGTCTCCCTCTCATGGGGTGATATGCGACTTGAAAATGTTCCAGCACTTGTAGATCATGGAGCTGCTGGGAATTGTATAGATGACTCCTGGGCTCAAAAGCATTGCATCCCTAGAATCACCAAAACCTTATCCATTCTCTTGGAAAGTGGAGATGGCAGTCCTCTCATTCTTGACCTATTATAGATCAGACTAGCTCCCTAACCATGAACATTACTTCACATCATGAGGCTATAGATCTAGACATTATAAAGACAGCCAACTATCCCATCATACTTGGTCTACCCTGGCTCAAACAACATAATCCCTTTATTCATTGGTCGGCTGGAACACTATTCCTAGGTTCAGAACGCTGTGTCCAAAGATGCCTGAAACCGATTTCTACCCCGTCAGAACAAGTCCAGGAAACATGTAAGTGGAGTCCTGTTAACACATCACTCAACCAAGTGCCTCCCGAATATCAACAATACCAGTCTGTATTCACACACACCGAATACTTGGAACTCCCTCTGCATCGAAGAGATGATTGTGCAATTGATTTATTGCCGGATAGTCCTCTTCCATTTGGAAGAATGTATATTCTTTCCGCCAAAGAGAAAGAAGTCCTCAAAGAATATCTTCATACACATCTACAAAATGGATTTATAACTGAATCAACATGCCCGGCGGCTGCTTCGTTGTTCTTTATACCCAAAAAGAACACTACAGAACTTCGCCCCTGCATCGACTATAGGGGACTTAATAAGATCACCATCCCTGATAAGTACCCGATGCCCCTCATTCCAGATATCTTGGAGGCAGTACGTGGTTCGCGCATTTATACCAAATTAGATTTGAGTGGAGCTTACCACTTGATCCGTATCAAATCGGGTGATGAATGGAAAACCGCCTTTCGCACACCTTTCGGCCACTTCCAGTACAGAGTAATGCCATTTGGATTATCTAATGCCCCAGCTGTCTTCCAACGTTTCATGGACCATATATTTGCGGATACCTCCTTACATTACGTAATCCTCTATCTAGATGACATATTAATTTACTCTTCTACTATTTCAGAACACATCCGACATGTGCAAGAGGTCCTTTCTAGCTTACAGCAAAATCATCTCTTCTGTAAAATTGAAAAATGCGAGTTCCAATGCTCTTCTGTCACATACTTGGGATACGTCCTATCTGGCGAAGGTACTTCCATGGATCCCTCCAAAGTCTCCGCCATCACAGAGTGGCCTGCTCCAAGGTCTGTAAAGGTAATCCAAAGGTTTTTGGGCTTCGCCAACTTTTACAGGTGTTTTATTCCTCATTTCTCGTTTCTTACTCAACCACTCACGCATCTCCTCAAAAAAGGAGTGCCATTTCTTTGGTCACAAGAGACCCAACAATCTTTCGAGAAGTTGAAAGAACTCTTTACGAGAGCACCAATTTTGGCTATGCCGGACCAACAAAGAGGATTCATTGTTGAATCAGATGCAGCTCATCAAGAACTGGGTGCAGTCCTCCTCTAGGCTGACGCAACAAATGCAGAACAGCACATAGCCTACTTATCCAAGACTCTGTCCCAAGCGTTTGTCAACTATACAGTGTTAGAAAATAAACTATTAGCAATAAAATGGGCATTTGAAGAGTGGAGGCATTTACTGCTGGGGGCTCGTTATCCTGTAGAAGTAAGAACTGATCATCATAACTTGCGTATTTTACAATACGTTCAAACCTGTAACAGTCGTCAGGCTTGTTGGGGGCATTTCTTCTCACCTTTTCGCATCACCTTTTCCTGCATTCCTGGCAAGGTGAATTTCATGGCTGACGCATTATCCCAGAGAGAAGCCGGGGAAAAATCCCCCTTCAGGTCGGAACCTATGTTCCCTCAGGCCGTATGTGTGTCTGTAGTACAAAATCTTTTACAAAAGATCAAAGACACATCAAGGGAAGTAGTATCCTCTCACCCACATCTTATTTTGAAATACAAACTAATCCATAAGCAAGGATTTCTAATCCAAGACCAGAAGAATTTTTTACCAGATGAAGGCTGTCATGCCTGCGCCCTGGGCGCATACATTTACGATCAATATGGACTTTATTTCCCATTTGCGAGACTTTGGTGCTTTTCTATTTTTCCCAACAAACTACACTTACCACAATGCACTTGGCTATAACCATCTTTTCCTGGCCATTCCTATTCGCCATCTTCAGAACTACAATCCCCAGAAGCCCTAGGGATCTCCTCTGCTTCCACCAGCTCAGGAACAGAGAAGGAGGTGGCCGATTGTCTGCAGGTGTGCTTAGCCAGGTGCGACCAATTAGCCTGCCTCTGTGCTGGGCTGGGAGGTATAAAAGCTGCTGCCTGCAGGAGCTCAGTCTCTTGCATTAGGAGTCTTTTCGGCACCTTGTTGCTTCGAGCTACGGATCTTGTATGCGGTTCCTCCTTACTCCGGCTTTGGATCCAGTGCCCTGCCGGGCTCTCTACATTGCAGCTGATCACGCTCTGCTGCCTTCCAGCCTACGCCCTTGCCCTGCCGGGCTCTCTACATTGCAGCCGATCACGCTCTGCTGCCTTCCAGCCTCCGCCCTTGCCCTGCCGGGCTCTCTACATTGCAGCCGATCACGCTCTGCTGCCTTCCAGCCTCCGCCCTTGCCCTGCCGGGCTCTCTACATTGCAGCGATCACGCTCTGCTGCCTTCCAGCCTCCGCCTTTGCCCTTCCGGGTTTCTGCCTTGCAGCCGATCACGCTCAGCTGCTACCTTCCGCCCTGGTCTTCCAGGCTCCTGCTCTGCAGCCTGCCTCACTCCGGCTGCCTACAGCCCTTGTCCTCTGGGCTCCCTGCACTGCAGCCTGCCTCACTCCGGCTGCCTACAGCCCTTGTCCTCTGGGCTCCCTGCTCTGCAGCCTGCCTCACTCCGGCTGCCTACAGCCCTTGTCCTCTGGGCTTCCTACCTTGCAGCTGATCACGCTCCGCTGCTTACTACCTACCTTTTTCCGCTGGGTTCTCAGCCTAGCAGCCCTCTACAGTCCTCTGCAACCTTCTACAGTCAGCGGCCCTGCTCCTCTGAGCTTCTCTCTGCTACCAACAGCCCTTGTACTCGGGGTTTCCTACCTTGCAGCCGATCACGCTGCGCTGCTTACTACCTACCTTTTTCCGCTGGGTTCTCAGCCTAGCAGCCCTCTACAGTCCTCTGCAACCTTCTACGGTCAGCGGCTCTGCCCCTCAGGCCTCACTCCTTGCTGCCCGGCCCTTCTGGGTTCCTTGCCGTGCAGCCTGCTTTACTACGCTGCCCTAAGCCCTTTCCCTCTGGGCTCTCTACCTTACAGCCCTGCTCCTGTGGGCTTGCTCATTGCTTTCCTGCTCCTCTGAGCTCTCAACCTTGTTCCTTACTGTCCTCTGCTATCCAATCCTGTTACACGACTTTCCCTTCATTTCCTTCTGCTAGTTTGCTATCAACTTCCTTTTTCTGGATTTGTCTGTAAGTATCTTCTCTTGTACTGTTTGTAGACCCTTTTGTACAGAGCTTGTCTGTTGGTTTCCATCAGGCAACCTCTGCCCCTTCCCTTGTCTCGTTTCTATGTTACAGACACCCATAGCTGTTGTTACAAGTCATGAGCAAACAGCGTGGGCCTCTGTTATAGCAAACTGTGCAGAAGGCTAGAGTTTTTCCTAAGGTCCGTGGAATACTCTTTTCCTATATCTGCATACACCCCTAGAGGGAATCCATTCTGTTGTACCTTATTCCTTGCTACACTTGACTACTCTTCGTTCTCATTACTTTCAGCTGTGTGTGTACTATTCTGTCCATCTTACTTCGGCACAACCACCCGAAACCCTTCCTGGGTGTCCTGTGCCTCTCTTTACAGGGTATCATCCCGTGTCAAAGGCCTACAACAAGAAATATTACGTCTGTGCCATGATTCCCTTGTTGTCACAAGTCTCTCCCCTTCTCACCTGTCTTTCCTTGCTTGCAACCTTCTTTGATGATTTCTTTCGCCCGGTCCGGGATTTGTAGAGACCCGTGTGCTGGTCGTCGGGTTCCAGCGTGGGGATAGCGGTCCTACTCCAGGAGGCATTCGAATGTCCAGGACCAGGAACCAGGAAGGAGACAAAGTCCGAGCTCGGAGGCACGGAACGCCGTGACCCGAGCGCAGGCGAGGATCTCGGAAGAAGCGTAAAGGTAAGTTCGAGGAAAGGAAAGGGAGGAAGTAGATTCAAGGAATCGGGAAACAGGGCTCGGAAGGAAGTCCCGAGCGAACTCTGGCAACACACGTCAGACTGCTCCGAGCGGTAGCGTTGGGACGCGCAGAGCCGCGGGGGTGTGTCTGTTTTGTCGAATGTTGAACGTAGTGCGTAAAGACTGGAAAGCTGCGTTCCGCCCCAAACGCCCATGTTGGAAGGATCACAGAATTCAGTCCTCAATGGGTCAGGGACCACGAAGTCCAGAATGGGCGCAGGCGGCGGTTCATGACAGTATGCCTCCTCCGAAACCTTGCTCCTCTGGGATTGCCTTGATGGATGAGATGGTATCTTCGTATCAGCCGGGGGGCATTCATGTTTGACACGGGTTCCCAGGTGTTCTCACTGGGAGGATACCCTTTCCACTTGACCAAATACTGAAGTTGACCACGTCGTTACCTAGAGTCACAAATTCTGGAGACCTCATATTCGAGTTGGTCATTGACAATCACTGGGGTAGATCTTGGAGCAGTTCGAGAGGGCTGAACATATGGTTTTAACAAAGAAGTGTGGAAGACTGGATGAATCCTTTTCCATGACTCTGGTAGTCGGAGTCGAAAGAACACTGGATTAACAATTTCCTTTATAGAAAAGGGGCCGTAATACCTGGGAGCCAATTTATTTGGTCGTAGGTGCCGAGGAAGGAGTTTTGAGGATAGCCAGACCTTTTCGCCAATTGAATAGGAAGGCCCAGGCCTTCTTTTGGAGTCTGCATATTGTTTCACGTCTCTTCGGGCCTTTTCTAGATGTTCCTTTGCTTCTTTGTGCACATTGATTAGTGTTTCAATCCAGGAATCAACCGCCGGAACTGGGGTAGGATATGGGAGAACGGATGGTAGGACTGAAGGATGAAATCCTTGACTACAGAAGAAAGGACTTTGTCTTGATAGCAGAATGATTCGAATTGTTGTATGCGAATTTGG